>NC_139399.1:18881250-20267500 GCF_054392235.1 Sus scrofa | reverse complement strand
CCACTCTTTTAGTTGATAGTAATATAATTTTATCATTAAAGAAGGTTAAAATACAAACAAAATGTGTTTGTCATCCTGAATTCCTACTTGGAAATGTAGCTCCAAGTCCATTTAAAACATGAGCAAAACCCAGAGTACACTGGAAAAATTAGGGTTGACAATTGAATAAAAATAAATGACTCTGTCCTACCGAATTCATTCTGACATCTTTATTTTTCACTACTTATAGCTGAAGATGATGTTTAAATGATGGTACTGGGAAGGAAGAAATAAGAGATAAATTATCATAATCAAACCATTTCAAACCTAAGATTCTTGGCTGTGCAAACTAAACAAGAAAAGAGAGCAAGATAAATTCAATCAAGAAATTTTCTATAAGAAAAGAAAATACTCTATGACACCTAATTACTATCTATTTTCTCAAACAAACGAAGGGTAAAAATGATGCCTAAAAATAAGTTCCTCTGTATCCACTGCAATCTATGTCTTTTTATCTAGGATGATTCATCAGAGCACTCCACCACCCTAACAAGCTCCGAGAATGGGATTTCACAGTGCTATTCATTTTCAATTCATTTACAGCATGAAGTAAAAAGCTTTCTTCTTCTTAAGAAGCTTATTAATTAAATGTCTTGTGAAGTTGGATCCTAATGCACCAACAAGAAGATCATCCACATATGTACAAATACTTGGTTGATATCAGGTCTGACAACTTGTACCTTCCAGTGGATATAAAAGTCCAGTTTGGAAAGTGACCAAATCTCAACTGAAATTCATCAACATCATTTGAAAAATGCTGAGATTCCAGTCTTCAAAGTAGCATTTACTCTGTGCCTTATTAAACAGGTACAATTCCTATACCTAATTAAAACAATTTAAAATAAAGTAAAAACACTCGATTTCCACTGAGAGAATACAGATGGGATCATCTGAGGACATCCTTATGAAGTTACAAGGATATTAGTAAAAAGGTCACCAATCAAAGTAAACTGGATCTAATACTGTCTATTGATTCTTGATTTTTTAAAAAAAGCATTTTTCATAATTTGATGACTATCTTTTTAAAAATTCTGAGTATTTCTGGTTAGATATCTTTCTAAAAATCACTTGGCTTCATTTTTCTTTATCAGGGAGCTGGAAAATACTGTATTTTCATAAATATGGGAGCAAGGCATAATAGGAAATCAAACAAAGCCATATTTTGGCTCAGCACTCACATAATCATATATCTGAAAATCACTTATTCACAGAACCTTAAAGCTGCAAGGAGCCTCAAGGATCATTTCAACTAATTTTCTCATGTTAGGGAAGCAATTTTAAATTTAGCAAAACATGTCCTATATTACTGTAAGGATAATTAAGAAATAAGCAAGTCAAAGAATTCAAAATGTTTTTAAGTCTGTTGGGTCAAGGCGGTCATGGTGCCATCTCCATGCCACGATGATGTGGATGTGTCACTGGTCGTGGGGACTTCTCATCAGCACAGGAACCCCCATGGTCCACACAGGGAGGGGTACAAACACAAATACACACAAACACACACAGCGGGACTTCAGGACCTGAAAGGCTCTCCGTCAGGTCTGACTTCGGTGAGACCCAAGAACATTTCTAGGATAAATCTAGTGAGCGAAGTTAAGGAAGTTAAGACCATCTTTTAATATCACGCTGCTGACCTGGAAGAGGGCAGGTAACCACGGGCAGCCCCTTGAATAAGACCAGAGGACTCTTTTGACTTAGGATCTGAAGGAACCTGAGAGGTTTTGCCATTTTCAAGCAGAAAAGCACCCCCCCCCCCCACTTCCATTTCTCTAACTGACACAGTGATTGGAGTTTTGACTGGTGGGCAGTTTCCCCTGTTCCCTCTCAGTCCGGGCCCAGGCAGTCTGTCAAAAGCTGCCCTTGTCACCATCTGTGACACTTCAAGTGCCTTCCCACCACCCACCCAGCACCACTCAGTTCAGGGCCCTGGACACCAGTGAGTGTCTAATTCATAGGCTTCCTGCCACAACCTTCACATAGTTGGTGTGGGTATGGTATTTACTGCAAGGAAGGGAGGGAGGGAGACAGAGAGGGATGGAGGTGCTGTCTGGGGACCAGAGGACATCAGAAAAGAGGTCTGATGTGGGGACTCTCTTAACACTCTAAGGCCTAATAACTTGGAAGAAGCCACAAAACACCACAGTGTTTCTTCATGGGGGCAGGGGTGAGTGCAAAAAACTCAGGAATATACCAGTTTCTGTCTGCTAGACTTCTGAATGAGAATTGTGTTTTTAATGCAGAAAGCTTCAGAGCAAGACCTATGTGTCTTAAACTCCAGAGACCTGGTGTTTCCAGCTGCAATGTCTTTTTATGAATTGATAGTTTAAAAACATATGATTATGACCTAAATATCCTTCATACAATGGTTCCATTTATCTAACTTATGATTAATGAAAACTGACTTGATCATCATTCTCCTAAGGGAATTCTCCTGGACTTTAAAAGCTAGGTAATGTTTTCTTTTGCATATTTTGCATTGTTTCAGAGAAGGAGTGAGGGGTCACCATGGCCTCTTCGGTGTGTGAGAGGGTGCAGAGCCAACAGTGACACACGAAGAAATAATAATGGCCTGACCACACAGGAAAGCCTTCTGCTCTCGGCCACTCCTGGCCCTTGGTATTTGACTGTCAGCCCCAGCCTGCCCTCACCTGCTGCCAGCTAGACTTCACATGCTACAGTAAACAAAAAACTCCCTTCCCAATCGGACTTTTAAAAACCCTTATAGGCAGATGGAATGAATCTCTTCTTCCAAGTAGGCCAAGGAAAAAGTAGAAGATTCTGCATCAAGGACAGAGTTCCCAGGATATTGTGACAGCAGACTTAATTTTTAGATAACAAACCAATTTTTCACATTGAAAGACATGGGAAAGGCAAGTACATTCAGGTCTGAATAGTTGTTTTCTAAACTCTCAAGATAAAAGACATCAGAATATTCTCCAGAGCCTGGTGTGGAGAACAGGATAATCAGCTAATTCACTGCCACATACCCACCATGCCGGCCACGCCACCTCCCTTAACCACTCCGTCAATCATCTGACAATTTGTTTTAAGGGTAACACAGTTCAGTTTTGCCACAACCAGACCTGTAACAAGAATACCATCATAAAGCTTAGCAAAACAGACTTTCAGGAGAAAGGCAGAGGCTGGCAGGGTCAGACGCAAAGCCAACGTTGAAAGCAACAGAGAACTTCTGAGGCTGTGTGACAGCAAAGGGTTGTCCAAGCATTTGGCCAGCAGATGACTCGCTCTTGGTTAACAAATGGATATAAAGCATTAGCTTTATTTCAGATATTAATCTGAATGTTGGCAATGATGGATCTTTGTAAGCAAGAATTTAATCATTTTATCATCAATTCATAGCAATTTCAAAATTTTAAAGCATATATAAACTGTTATATTAAAATGATATGAGAGCCCTCTGCCATGCATGCTTTGCATTCATTCCTACAATAATAACTATCCACTGGGTGGGCTTATGTTTCTCAAACATGAGCTGCCTGGGCTCAGGGGCACTCCAAGTATTAGAAGCAAACAAGGACAGGAGCACATTCTTATTCAGCTGGAAAGCAAACAAAACCACTCACTCTACCACAGACGCCCCACCATGCCTGCCCAAGAGAGTTCTAGAAACAGGGGTCAGTTACTTTACCCCAAGCTTTCCCCAGTGCTCACCCATACACTTGGTTCATTTCAGGTCACTAGCCATTCATGGCTTAAGACCGGTCTCTCATCCACACTGTAAACCCAAGCTCTTCTCAGGGGTGGATGCCAAGTTTATTTCTCACACCTCCCAATGTGACATTTGCACATGGTTGTGACATTGCTGTTGCAATTCTCTGCGGATTTTCTACTGGCTTGAAGGTTGGGGCAAAGGTGACTAATCATATCAAGTGAGGGGCCAGAAAGGGAACTGAGGTGGTCCTGAGGAAGACTGCGTATAACCTGGAGCATAAGACAAGAGCTCGCTTGCGATAATGTCAGAAACTGCCTGGGGAAAAGGACGAAAAAGAGGGACTGATTTTACTTGACTGAGAAATCAATATCAGGAAAGAAAAGAGATTCAGTAGAAGTGAGACAGACACTTGGGATCTGCTATTTGCAAAAGTCACCGAAGAGCGGGTGCAGGGAGATCAGAGTGGAGCCTCCAGAAGCAGCCGTCTGCATGCCTGCCTGTGTCTAACTCATTCCATCCGCTTCCATTCCTCTGGAACTGCTTTATCAGTAACTTCCTTGTTGCCGGATTCAACTGTAACTTTCCAATTCCTGTCTTACTCAACCCTCTTAAAACAGGGAACACTTTCGCCTTCCCTGAAGTCTGTAGTGTGTCTCCCTCCCCCCCTTTCTCCCCCTCCCTCCCTCTCCCCCTTCTCCCTCCCTCTCCCCCCTCCCCTCCTTCCTTCTCTCCCTCTCCCTCCTCCCTCTCTATTTCCCTCCCTCCCTCCCTCTCTCTTCCCCTGCTCTGGTCACACTGTAGCCCCCTTCTGTCCACTCCCCGCAGGGCAGGTATGAAGTGTCCCTGTCTCACAGGTCCTTCCCTCCTCTGTCTTCTCACTCCACCTGCTTTCATGACTTTTGGGGATGACTCTCCACATCTGTACTGAGACTCCCTCCTCAGCTCCAGATCTATAACTGTTAGACATACCCACTTATTATTCCACAGACATCTTGAGCTCAACACCTCAAACAACTGTCCAGTCGGACTGTGTTTCCGCCTTCCTGTGACCCCTGCCATGGTTCAAGCTGATCCCGTGTCTGTGTCACTGACTGAATCTGCCCCCAATCCATTCTCCATCCTATAGCCAGACTGATAGTTCTAAAACATAAATTATGTCATGCCCCATTGAAAGCCCTCTGACAGTTCCACTCCTCCTAGAAAAGGGCTCAACCCCTCAACACAGTTCTCCAGCTCTTCCTAGTTTGCTCCACTGAATGCTCATCTTCCTGAACGTGCTGCGGATACTAGCAGCTGGGCATCCATGTGGTTCCTCCCTGTCTGAATCCTCCAAATGACAGACTTCTATTTGTCTTTACTTATTTATTTTTATTATAAAATTGAATTACAATTTTGGGTCAATTTCTGCTGTACAGCAAAGTGATCCAGTTTTTTATATATACACACACACATTCTTTCTCTCGTAGTATCTTCCATTATGTTCTAGTCCAAGAGATTAGATATAGTTCCCTGTGCTATAAAGCAGGACCTCAAGGCTTAAATGTAATAGTTTGCACCTTCCAGCCCCAAACTCCCAGTCCCCCCATCTCCCCCTTGGCAACCACAAGTCTGTTCTCCATGTCTGTAGTCTGTTTCTGTTTTGTAGACAGGTTCATTTGTACCATATGATCCAGCAATCCCACTCCTGGGCATCTATCCAGACAAAACTTTCATTCAAAAAGAAACAGTACACTATGTTCATAGCAGCACTAGTCCCAATAGCCAAGACATGGAATCAACGTAAATGCCCATCAACAGACGAATGGATTAAGAAGATGTGGTACAGAGATACAATGGAATACTACTTAGCCATAAAAAGAATGAAACAATGCCATTTGTAGCAACATGGATGCAACTAGAGATTTTCATTCTAAGTAAAGTAAGTCAGGCAGAGAGGCAAATACCATAGGACATCACTTATACGTGGAATCTAGTTGTTTTTAAAAAATAGTTCAGATAGCACTTCCTTCATGAATTCTTCCCCTATAGTCGCTGCTCTCTTGAGGCTCAGTTAAAGTTGTGTCTTCCAAAGTGTTTCTGTATAGGTTTCCGTCTTTTTTTTTTTTTTTTTTGTCTTTGGTCTTTTTAGGGCTGTACCTGTGGCACATGGAAGTTCCCAGGCTAGGGTAAAATTGGAGCTGCAGCTGTCGGCTTATGCCACAGCCCCAGCAACATGGGATCTGAGCCGTGTCTTCAACCTATACCACAGTTCATGGGAATGCCGGATCCTTAACCCACTGAGCGAGGCCAGGGATCGAACCTGCATCCTCATGGATACTAGTCATGGTCGTTAACTGCTGAGGTGCAACGGGAACTCCCCAGGCTTCCCTCATGTAGCACATATCACATTGCATTGATGGCTTTTGATTTGTTGCCCTCTTCAGACAGAACATTCTCTTCCTTAAGGACTACATTTTGCTCACCATCATCTGCAGTGTACAGCATTCTGAAAACCTGGCACCACTACTGACTGATGTGCTTCCTATCATAACAGGTCCTCTGTATCAGAAGGGTAATTTGTTAATCTAAGTCTAGCTTATTATATTACTTTTAAGTGCGAATCTGAGAATCATGAAAAGATTGGGATATTGCCATTTCCATGATTTTTCATGGTTCCTGGGAGCAATCAGGAAGAGCACCTTCCTGGATCTGGGTTACAAAATCTCCAAAGGCTGGTTAGACTAATTGCAGAAGATGGTTAGTGATAGTCCCATATCCCATAAGGAGAGGCTGGAGTCAGGGGAGTGCTCTGAGAAGGACAGAGGGTAACCACTGCCCTGACCACAGCAGGAGGCTAAAGAGAAAGGAAGACTGTGGCGTGCTGTCTTCGTTTTAGCCCAAAGTTCGCTGAATCTGGTTGAGAAGGTAAAAGTTACAGAAAAACCTCTCCAAAATCACTTTTAAAAAATTCTAATAGTTATAAAAGTCACCCAATAGAGCTCTAGTGTTTATTTTTTTTAGGGTCATACCCATGGCATAATGAAGTTCCCAGGCTAGGGGTTGAATCAGAACTGTAGTCACCAGCCTATGCCACAGCAACACCAGATCTGAGCTGCGTCTGTGACCTACACCACAGGTCACGGCAACACCGGATCCTTAACCCACTGACAGAGGCAAGGGATCAAACCCAAATCCTCATGGATACTAGATTTGTTTCCACTAAGCCATGATGGGAACTCCTGAGCTCTAGCGTTTATAAAAATATTCTAATGGAAACAAAATACTAGCCTGGCCACTACCACTCTTCACAATCCTGAGGCCTCTGAGCCTCAGTGTCATAATTAAAAAAAAAAAAAAAAAGAAGGGAATAATATCCTCCTATAAAGTTGTGGAGCTCATATATAAAAAGCATCCTTAAAACTACATCACACTAACAGATCCATCTTCCTTCTGGTGGCTGATCATTAAAGGAAGGTGGCTCCGTAAGTCTGACAGCCCCTTTCTGCCTTAGTGCCCTGAGATGCTCTGATCTGAGAGGGTTATTCTCTTAAACACCAGATACGAAGCAATGCTCTGCAAGGCTGTGTATATGTCTGGTGTGTGTGTGTGTGGGGGGGGGTAATACAGGAACACTGCTCTTCAACGTCCCTTCCACCAGGTGAAGGGCAGCTCCTATGCTGCTTGCTCGTGTCCTGTTTCTGCCACAAGGAATGGGTGTAAAGTCCACGGCTTTTTTTTCCCACAGAAGAGAGGAGGTAGTACCTCAGTCAGGTAGGTGGAACAAATGTCACATATATAACAAAAGCCCATGGGCCTGAGGGACAGAGGCACCTTCAATGTCCACGTCACATGCTAACTCCAGGACATGGGTCCTGCTCACCCGTCTCTGCATCAGTCCTGCAAGAGCTTATGGAGGCACTTGATGATCTCTGATCCGAGTGGAGAGAAAGGGTAGGAAGAATTACTTGCCCCTCAGTAGAGCTAGCAGGGACGGAAAGGGTCGGCATTTGGACGGTTGAGATGGTGGGGCCAAGTCTTAGGCATTTTTTTTTACACAGGCGGCTGATGTGCGATTGTACAAAGGCAGGAAAAAACCCTGTCACTTTATTTCTTACAAGGTTGGCAGGAATCAGGAAAGGACCAAAAGGGAGAACATTCACTTCTGAGGAGTCATAAAGAGGGGAAATAGGAGTTCCCGTCGTGGCGCAGTGGTTAACGAATCCGACTAGGAACCATGAGGTTGCAGGTTCGGTCCCTGCCCTTGCTCAGTGGGTTAACGATCCGGCGTTGCCGTGAGCTGTGGTGTAGGTTGCAGACGGGGCTCGGATCCTGCGTTGCTGTGGCTCTGGCATAGGCTGGCGGCCACAGCTCCGATTAGACCCCTAGCCTGGGAACCTCCATATGCCGTGGGAGCGGCCCAAGAAATAGCAAAAAAAAAAAGACAAAAAAAAAAAGAGGGGAAACAATATATACATCACTCGGAATTCCTGTCATGGCTTAGGGGTAACAAATCCAACTGGTATCCACGAGGACGCAGGTTTGATTCCTGGCCTCGAGCAGTGGGTTAAACATCCAGCATTGCTGAGGGTTGTGGTAAAGGTCGAAGACTTGTCTCAGATCTGGCATTGCTGTGGCTGTGGTGTAGGCCAGCCACTGTAGCTCCGATTTGACCCCTAGCCTGGAAACCTCCATATGCCGCAGGGCAGCCCTAAAAAGACAAAAAAAAAAAAGAATCCTTCACCTATTGTATAGCAGGTGCCTTTCCACACATTTAAAACCTTCTTGGAATTCTCTTGTGGCACAGCAGATTAAGGACCCAGTGCTGTCACCGCAGCAGTCTGGGTCACTCTGTGGCAGAGGCTTCATCCGTGGTCTGGGAACTTTCACATGCCACAGGCGTGGCCAAAGAAAAAATTCTTTACATCAAAGACACAAGTTAGACACCTTCCTCCCCCCCGCATTTTACATTTGAACATACTGAGGCTCAGAGAGGAAAATCAACTGCTTCAAATCAGAGATCAGTGAAGTGTCAGACTGGAGTTCGACAGGGAATGTCTACTTCCAAAGTCCTACCCTTTCAGGGCTTCCCCAAGAGACATATATTCCTAAGAGGATTTGAGGAAATTGAGCAGAGATCTCCAGCCTAATAAAGCTCTCACTTTGACATGAGGCTGCTGCTACTGTGTGTGGGTGTGTGGGTATGGGTGTATGTGTGTCCATTCAGGGGGCACACTTCTTCGGTAAAATGGGCAGTTTATGCCATTGTGACACCACTTATTTCCATTTCATGATATACTAGTAATTTGAAATATAATTTTTCATCACATTTCTAGTGCTGGCTACCCTCCACTCATCCTGTGATCCAAATGTAAAAGCTGTTCTGCCATTCTTTGAACATGCCAGTTCTCTCAGATCTGTTGTTTTCCAGTACGCCTTTTATTACCTGGCCCTCCTGGCACATGCCTGCTCACCCTTCAGCTATCAGTTTGAGGTGTTAATTCCTTGCAGGCTGATTAGGGGCCCTATTCTGAAAGGCTTCTGTGCTCCTCAATTAGTTTATCCAAAGGTTGGTGAATGTTCGGTTTACCTGTTTCTCTCTTGCTTTGTGGGCAGACTGTGCCTTAGTCACTGCTGGAAGCTCAGCATTTAGCAGAGCACCTGCCATGTGATGAGCTCTGAGGGGCTATATTGAGGACATCACCCCCAACTGCACAAACCCCCATGACCCTGCAATCATACCACTTACTTTTGTGTAGCACTGGCCATCACAGCTGGAGGAACAGGACCCCAGCAGGCAAGGAGTTGCTGGCACTGGGGCATCAGAAGCCCTCTGAAGGGTACATGTTATGTGGGTATGGATCCTACACACACTCTAAATCAGAGGTAATTTAAAGGTAGCAGAGTCTAGGTACCAACTGCTGCTGCTTCTAGGAGGATGCTCAGTGTCCCAGAGCCCCTCGAAGCACATGTCTGGTGAGCAGCAGATAGCCTGCTCCCAACCTCACAGTCTTTGGTATTTCCTGAGGTAGAGGCCCCCAGGGACTTCATATTTGTACTGCCTCTCAGCCCTTTTTTTTTTTTTTTTTAATTTTACAAGTCAGGAAGAAACTAATTAAAACGCCAGAGTATGTATAGCCATACAAGAGCCTGGCTGGCTATGATGAAGCTTCCACTGATTGATGAGCTTGTCTCTAGATCTGTGCAGCGTTCTGGGAATAGATATTGGTTGATTACTATGTTGAGATTTCAAGCATTTGTCACATTTTTTTCAGCTCCTTCTTCTTTTCTTTTAAAGAGCACTGACAATAGTAACAAGGGAGTACAGACTGGACACAAAACACAGCTGCCTCCTTTCAGGCTTGGTCTAAGTAGATATTTTGCAGTAATGCTTTTTTTTTTTTTTTTTTTTTTCCTCTTTTCTAGGGCCACACCCACAGCATATGGAGGTTCCCAGGCTACAGGTGGAATCAAAGCTTCAGCTGATAGCCTACACCACAGACATAGCAACACCAGATCTGAGCTGCCTCTGCAACCTATACCACAGCGCATGGCAACACCAGATCCTTTACTCACTGAGCGAGGCCAGGGATCGAATCCACATCCTTATGGATACTAGTTGGGTTCATTACCGCTGAGCCACAACGAGAACTCCGTAGTGCTTGCATTCTTATTGATTCAAATGAAACAGCAACTGATGGATAACCCACAGCTCTACTTGTCTGCTCCTAAACAAACGTATCACTTCCTCTGTGTCCTATTATTCACTTTACAAAAGGAATTTCACCCAACTTTCCCTAAAGAGGCACATTTGCCACACTCCAGAGGTACCATAAATATGGACATACTATCTAATTTTGGAGCCCTATGCCAAAATGATGTTGGAAGTGTCACAAAGTTATTCCCTTGTCAATATTTAGCCCTTTCTCATCTGTATCTGGATGAGTCAAACTCAATGTAATTCACTTATCTGAGGGAGAGAACAATGAGAAGGAAAAAGCTGTTGACTTGGAAACGGCATCCCTCTTTGCATCATCTCTGTCAAACGTTGAATGCAAGAGTGTTTTTCTCTCTTCCTAGGCTCACCCTGGGATGGAGTGGGTGGAAATCCTGTGGCTAGGCATTCAATGAAATGATTTTGCCAAAGACAGATATACCCCTCATATAGATTTTAGAGAAAATGAAAAAATAAACCAAAAAAATAGGATTAAGGCTGGGGAAACAGCTGTGACATGTGAAATTTAATTTCAAAGGATTGTTCTCTACAGGGACAAATCTAGCTGAAAGGACCAATGCGGGCACAGCATGTATACACATGGTGCACTGTCAGAGACCAGAGTAATTGATCTATAAATTAGAAGTTGTACTGGATTCAAAGGGAAATAAAGACAATATGGGGTATCTGGCCACTTAAGAGCATGGATGATCTCCTAATATCTATAGCACTCTACATTTCTCCAGTTGTTCTGCGCCTCAAAGAAATTTGTAAATTTTAAAAGGATGCCATTTTCTTTGTAATCTCTCAGTTTCAGCTAACTCCATACCTTTCTCTGACAAGATAATTAATGCACACAGAGAGCTTTGGTCCAAGGTAAAGCATCTTATGCTCTAATACTTCTTACCTAACCTATTCCAAAAGGAAGGGAAAAAAAGGGTTTATTAACGTTTGATGTTGTTCTCAATCTAGACATCTGACAAGAGTGCCAACAAAGAGAACTACAGAGAATTAGAAAAGTGTTCCTTCCAAAGCTGCTTTGGTAATATGCAAAGCGTCGATATACGATAGTCAGGTCCTTTTAAAAAATACTGATCTGTGGAGTTCCTGCCGTGGCGCAGCGGAAACGAATCCGACTAGGAACCATGAGGTTGTGGGTTCGACCCCTGGCCTTGCTCAGTGGGTTAAGGATCCGGCGTTGCTGTGAGCTGTGGTGCAGGGCAGCAGCTATAGCTCTGATTTGACCCCTAGCCTGGGAATCTCCATATGCTGCAAATGTAGCCCTAAAAAGCAAAGATAAATAAATAAAATAAAACAAAATAAAAAATACTGATCTGTATTCCAGCTACAATGGAAAAAAATAAAAATCACTACATAAAAAAATACTTATCTGGGTGATTCTTAAGGAAGAATGATTTTTAAAAATTTCTTTCAATTTTATTATGTAGGGCATTATTATAACATTTTGAAATGTTTAAAATAAAAATGAATCAAGCATATTGCTCCCCAATAGTTATATTTCCATTCCAAAGCAGCTTATTATTTCGGGGGTGCAACTGTGGATGCTGTCATCCAGAGGCTGCCACCTTATGCAGGGCTCTTGATGTCATTTCACATGTATTTTCTTCCCTAGAGAACCACAAGGGTCGAAAGGCAGCTATGGGAGTGTGTAAGGTCACGTGTTTGCGTACCAAAAACAAAAAGCCCAAAACAGATGAAAACTTATTCTTTCAATATCCAAATATTGACGAGTATGGTGAGGAAAGGCTGTGGTGAGACAGAGAGGTGGTTCAACCTCCTGGAACTAACTGAGAAATAGGTCTCAAAATTTTAAACCATTACCCTTGGGCAGCCCCGATGAGCCAAGAGGCCAAGTGCACCCTTCACTCCTCTTTCTCTCCCCCGAGACAGAAGCTGTAGGTTGTACACCTTTCTTCCAGTATCTCCAAACCATGCAGCTCCAGCAAGCTCCCCACTGTTTTCCTGTGGTCTCAGCAGCCCCCAGGCATCCAGTTTATGTTGATTTGCTCAGAGCTCTGAGTGAAGCAGGACAGAACCCATTCCTCCTGCAGCCTTCCAGAAAGCCAGACCGCTAGAGGCATGACCCTTTTTCGCACTCCCCTGAGGGAGGAGAAAGTCAGGCCAGGGTTAGGGTTAGAGTTAGGGTCAACAGATCTCCTCACAGGATCTGTTTCAGGGAGGGGCTGACATGGGTAAAGAGAACTGCTCTTCTTACTCATTAATTTCAGTGAGGCTGTTTTAGGCCTTCTGCTCACTTGGAGTTCTGCAGGTTCTTCACTGCATTCTGGCATTCTCGTAAAGACCTTTTGACCCGTATGTCATTGTTAAATCAGTGTTTCTGTGTGGGAACAATAGCTGAGACTTCCTATTCTGCCATCTTGCTCATGTCACTCCTAAGAAAATGTTTTTAAATTTACTTGGACAATTATTCAGTTTTTCTTTTACTCTACTTGTTTGTCATAAACATTTTTAAATAAAAAATTTTTCAGAATATTTTTTGGTCATTCTAGTAGCTGGTAAATGTGAAATGAGGAGTCATATGGATTTTTTTTTTCTCTTAATAGGGTTTACAAAAGTATTTCTTCCTAATCGCTTACAATATTTTCCATTAGATTTACCATAAGTTAACCTTTTCCAGTTTTCAGACCTACCTTCATTTCAGTTTTTTACAGTTAAAATAATGATATTTTTGTGCACATGTCTGTTTATTTCTTAAAGATAAATTCTTGGAAGTATCACAAGTCACAGGGACAAAGAATGAAAGATAACCATCATAAAGATGCTCAACTGGCTCAAGAAAATGATGCAAGAACAAATGAGAATATCAACAAAGAAATTATAAAAAACTAAAGAAATTGTGAAGCTAAAGAACAGAATAGACGGGAATCCTGTCATGGCTCAGCGGAAACAAATCTGAATAGTATCCATGAGGACGCAGGTTTGATCCTTGGCCTCACTCAGTGGGTTAAGGACCTGGCATTGCTGTGAGCTGTGGTGGAGGTCACAGACATGGCTTGGACACAGACATTGCTGTGGCTGTGGCACAGGCCTGCAGATGTAGCTGTGATTCCCTAGCCTGGGAACCTCCATATGCCACAGGTACAGCCTCAAAAATAAAAGAATACAATGACAGTTTCCATTGTGATGCAGCGGAAATGAATCTGACTAGCATCCATGATGATGTGGGTTCAATCCCTGTCCTCACTCAGTGGGTCAGGGATTCGGAGTTGCTGTGAATTGTGGTGTAAGTTGCAGACGTGGCTCGGATCCCACGTTGCTGTGGCTGTGGTATAGGCCAGCAGCTTAAGCTCTGATTTAGCTCCTAGCCTGAGAACTTCAATATGCCATGTGCATGGCCCTAAAAAGCCAAATACACACACACACACACACACACACACACACACACACACACACACACACACACACACAATGACAATGAGAAATTCACTACAATGATTCAACAGCAGACCCGAATGAGCAGAAGAAAGAATCATCACTTGAAGACAGGCAATTTGAAATTATTCAGTCAGAGGAATAAAAAAAGAACACAAAAGGGTGAAGAAAGTTTAAGGAACTTACAGGACACCATCTTTTGGACAATATATGTATTGTCAGAGTCCCAGAAGAAGTTAGAAAAAAAGGGGCAGAAAGAAATAATAGCCAAATACTTCCCAAATCCGAGGACAGTAGACATCCAGATCCAAGAAGCTCAATAGTCTCAAATTAAGATACCCACAAATCCACACAAAGACACAATATAATAAAATTGTCAAATAAAAGATGAAGACAGAATTTTGAAATCAGCAAGATATGAGTGACTTGTCATATTGAAGGGAATCCCTTAAAATTTTCATAGGACTTCTCAACAGAAACCTTGCAGATTAGAAGAGGAGAGTAGGATTCAGAAGCCTGGAGAAAAAAATAACCCTGTAAAATAAGAACACTATACCCAGCAATTATTCTCTTAAAAGTGAGAGAAAGAATTTCGCAGTTTAGCAAAACTTGAGGTGGTTTGTCACTGCTAGATCTGGCTTACAAGAAGTGAAATGAAAACAAAATGAGAATCTGAAATGAAAAGAAACAGCAACTATTGAAAGAGAAGAGAAAGAAGATGAAATATAAATCTCACGGGACAAAAACAGAATGATAAAATACTGTAGTAGCAGTGTGTAAATCACAACCGAAGCACAAAAGTTGAAAGAAAAAAGTATCAAGAACAGCTATAAACACAAAATTTGCTATTGGATAAACAATGTATAAATAAATAAATTCTGACATAAACCTAATGAATTGTGTGTGAGGTGGGAAAAGTAGAAGTACAGAGTTCTTGATGTGATTAAAGTTGTTATCAGCTTAAAATGGGTGGTTAGAATTATAATATGTTTTATGTAAGCCTCATGGAAGCCACAAAGAAAACACCTATAGATGACATACAAAAGAAACTGAGAAAGCAATCAAACCTTGTTTTTACAAAATATCAGTGAAACACAAAGGAAGAGAACAATAAAGGAAAGGACTATCAAAAAATCCACGGAAGATAAAATAGTTTACAAAAATGCTAGCAGTAAGTGCTTCTCTATCAATAATTACTTTAATGTTAAACTTCTCAATCAATACACAGAATCTAAATGGAATTTTAAAAAAGCCCCAATTACATGCTGTCTACAAGGGACTCACTTTATATTTAAAGGTATCTATAGGCTGAAAGTGATGAAATGGGAAAAGATATGCATGTAAAATGTAACCAAAAGGGAGTCGTACCTACTAGAGACAAAATTGACTTTAAATAAAAAACTTTAAATAAATAAATAAATAGAGATATTATATAGTGATAGGAGCAATTCGCTAGGAAGATGTAATAACTATAAATACATGTACATCCAACATCAGAGCACCTCAATATACAGATGGACAGAACTGAAGAGAGAAACTGACAGCAATACAATAATATTAGGGGATTTCAATACAACATTCACAATAATAGACAGAAAATACAAAAAGAAGATGAACAAAGAAATAAAGAACTCCATAAACACTGCAAATACAATCAACCTAAAAGATGCACACAGACTATTCCATCCAACAGTAGCAGAACGTACATTCTTCTCCAGGACAGGTCACACGTTAGGTTACAAAACAAGTCTTAATTTAAGACACTTAAAATCATAGCAAGTGTTGTCCAATCATAATGAGATGAAACTAGAAATTAATAGCTGAAAGAAAACTGCAAAATCACAAATATGTGGAAATTAAACAATATGTTCTTGAGTATTCAATGGATCAAAGAAGAAATCATAAGAGAAATGAGCAAATCTTGAGGCAGGTAAATGAAAACTCAGCATAACAAAACTTATGAGATGCAACCCAAGAAAGCTGATAGAAATAAACAGGAAAAAAGAAAATACTAAACAAAAAACCTAACTCTACACCACAAGAAACTAGATCAAGAACAAACTAAGCCCAAATGGGAAGAAGGAAGGAAACATAAAGAACAGAACATAAAATCTGGCCACTGGATCCCACAGTGAGCTGCCATGGGACCCAGCCCTGGCCACCAGAAGGCTAGCATTTTCCTAGGACCCCTCCAGGTCCTGAAGCCAGATGTACTGGGACCTGGCCCCAGCAATCAGCTGACTAGCAGCCACCACACAAGGCAGGGCAGGGCAGCCAGCCAGGCCAGGGGCAGCCCTGCCTACCTGTTCACCTGAAGTACCTGAGAGCCACAAAGGAAGGGCCCATACACAGTTCTGGTGATCAGGGGGGAGCGTGCTGTGGGCCCCAAAGAACATCTCCTACAAAGGCCACTTCTCTAAGATCGAGGTAACCAACCTACTTAATACACAGAAATAAACAAAGAACTGAGAAAGATAAGGAGACAGTGGAATACATTCCAAGAAGGAACAAGACAAAACCCCAGAAGAACTAAGTGCAGTGGAGGTGGCAAGCTCCCCAATAAATAATCCAAGGTAATGATCATACAGAAAATCAATGCACCTGGGAGAAGAATGGATGAACACAGTGAGAACTTTAACAAATAGAAAATAGAAGAAAGAGCCAAAGAAGCTGAAGAACACAGTCACGGAGATAAAATACACTGGAAGGAATCAAAAGTAAGTCAAAGGATACAGAGAAGTAGAAAAGAGAGTAGTAGAACCCACTCAGGCTGAACAGAAAAAAGAAAGAAGTTCTAAAAAATGAGGATAGTTTTAAGAAACCTCTGGGAGAACACAAAGTGTAACATTGCATTACAGAGGTCTCAGACTCCTCCAGTGGGAGGGGCAGAGATTTTATGTGAAGAAATGAATGAAAACAGTCCTAAACTGGGAAAGGAAAACAGACATCAGATCCAGGAAGCACAAACAAAGCGAAGTCAAAGAGGACTGCACTAAGACACATTATAGTTAAAATGGAAAAATTAAAGAGAGTTCTTAAAAGCAGAAAGAGATAGGCAATCAGTTACTTATAAGGGAACTCCCCTAAGAGTTACATTAGAAACTTGGCAGGCCAGGGAGTTCTCATTGTGGCACAGCAAAAAAGAATCTGACTAGTATCCATGAGGATGCAGGTTCACTCAGTGGTTTGGGAATCTGGTGTTACTGTGAGCTATGGTGTAGGTTGCAGATGTGGCTTGGATCTGGTGTTGCTGTTGCTGTGGCTGTGGTGTAGGTGGCAGCTACAGCTCCGATTTGACCCCTAGCCTGGGAACCTCAATAGGCCATGGGAGCAGCCCTAGAAAAGACAAAAAAAAAAAAAAAAAAAAAAAAAGAGAGAGAGAGAGAGAGAGAAACATTACAACTAATGTCAGAGAAATAAAAAGATCCTAAGAACCAACTTTGAAGAATTACACACAATTGAACTCGACAACCTAGAAGAAGTAGATAAATTCCTAGAAACAAACAATCTGCCAAGACCAAATCATAAATAAGAAATCATAAATAATAGATCTATAATGAGCATATAGATTAAATCAGTAATCAAAACCCTCCCAACAAAGCATATGGCTTTACAAGTAAAATTCTACCATATTCTTAAAGAATTAATGTCAATCTTTCTCAAATTATTCCAAAATATTCAAGAGGAGAGAACACTTTTAAAATTATTTTATGAGGCTAGCATTAGCTTGATATCAAAACCAGAAAAAGATATTAGAAGAAAAGAAAATTACGGGCCCAATAACCCTGATGAATATAGATGCAAAAATCCTCAACAGAATGTCAGCAAACCAAGGAGCACACACCATGACCAAGTGGGATTTATCCTCGGTGCTCAAGAATGCTTCAACATATGAATATCAATTAGTGCGATAAATCACATGAACGAACAACATATGAATATCAATTAGTGCGATAAATCACATGATTACCTCAATAGATGCAGAAAAGCATTTAATAAGAATTCAACACCCTTTCACATGATAAAAACACTGAACAAACTAGGAATAAAAGGAAATTATTTCACTATAATAAAGGTCATATATAAAAAAAGCCCACAGCTAACACCGTACTCTATGGTGAAAAACTGAAGGCTTTTCTTCTAAGAAAAGAAATGAGACAAAGATGCCCATACATACCACTTCTCTTTAACATAGTACTGAAGACCCAGCCATAGCAATCAGAAGAAAAAGTAAAATTATGTTTGTTCACAGATGCTATGACTTATATCTAGAAAACTCTAAAGATTCTACAAAAGAACTAAGAAATAAATTCAGCAAAGTGGCAGGATACAAAATAAACATGCAGAAATCAGTTGCATTCTATACCCTAACAATGAACAATCTAAATTTCAATAAAATTAAAAAACAATTTCATTTACAGCAGCATCAAAAACCATAAAATACTCTAGGAAGCGAAAAACCTATACAATGAAAAATACAAATCATTACTGAAAGAAATTAAAAACACAAACAAATGAAAAGACATCGCATGTTCATTGATTCTGGAAGACTTAATGTTGTTAAAATGTCCATATCTATCCAAAGCCATTTACAGATACAACACAAACCCTATCAAAAATCCCAATGGCAGTTTTTGCAGAAATAGAAAAATTCATCTTAAAAGTCATATGGAACTACAAAGGATCCTTAACAACCCAAATAATCTTTAGAAATAAAAAATTTTAGAGGCTTCACACTTCCCAATCTCAAAACAACTTACAAAGTTACAGTAATTAAAAACTTACGGTATTGAAATAAAGACATACATATAAACCAATGTAATAGAATAGAGAGACCAGAAATAATCCTGTCAACTGATCTTCCACACTGTACCAAAAGAACAGTGGAGAAGAGATAAATAAAAATAAATAACAACAAATAACTAGGAAAACTGGGTATCCACATGAAAAAGAATGCAAGTTTATCCTTATCCTACACTATACACAAAAGCTGATTCATCATGGATTAAATACTTAAATGTAACACTTGAAATATGGGGGAAAGGGTTTCTTGATTTTGACATTGGCAGTGATTTGTTATATGTACAGTAAAAGAGCAGGCAAAAAAAGCAAAAATAGATTAAGTGGGATTATATAAAACTAAAAAGCTTCTGCATAGCAAAGGAAACAATCAAGAGGGTGAAAAGTCTACCTAGGGAGTGGGAGAAGATAACTGATAAGTGACTAATCAAAATATGTAAGGAATTCCTATAACATAACAGCACGCCCCCTTAAATAACCTGATTTAAAAATGGGTAAAGGATTTGAATAAACATTTCTCTATGGACAGGACACACATGGCTAACAAGGATATGAAAAGATGCTCAACATCACTAACTACTAGGAAAATGTAAATCAAAGCTGTAATGAGGTATTATCTCATGCCAGTTAGAATGGCTATTCTTCTTCTTTTGCTCTTGAGGGCAGCACCTGTGGCATATGGAAGTTTCCAGGCTAGGGGTTGATTGAAGCTGTAGCTGCTGGCCTTACACCACAGCCACAGCAACATTAAATCCAAGCCATGTCTGCAACCCACACCACAGCTCAAGGCAACACTGGATACTTAACCCACTGAACAAGACCAGGGATTGAACCTGCATCTTCATGGACACTAGTCAGATTCATTTCTGCTGAGCCACAATGGGAACTCCTAATACATATTTTTTTAAACCCATCCTTCTAAAACTTTTCCAAAAGATTTAAAAAGGAACACTCCCAAAGACATTCTATTAAGCTACCATCACCCTAATTCCAAAACCAAAGATACTACCAAAAAAGAAAATTACAGGCCAATATCTCTGATGAACATAGACATAAAAATTCTCAAAAAATTTTAGTCAACTGAAAAAAGATTATATACTATGACCAAGCGGGATTCATTCATTCACAAGGATGGTTCAACATATGCAAATCAATCAATATATTACACCATATTAACAAAAGAGAAGTCAAAAACCACATGATCATTTCAATAGATTCAGAAAAAACATCTGACGAGAACCAGCATCCATTCATGATAAAAACCCTTACCAAGTCAGTATAGAGGGAAAATATTTTAACATAATAAAAGCCAACAGTCACTATAATACTCAATGGAGAAAAGCTGAAAGTCTTACCTCCAAAATCTGGAACAAGACAAGGATGCCCACTCTCACCACTTTTATTCAAATAGTAACTGGAAGTCCCAGCCACAGCAATCAGACAAAAGAAATAAAAGGTATCCAAATTGGAAGAGAAGAGGTAAAATTGTCACTGTATGTAGATGACATGATACTATACACAGAAAACCCTAAGGACTCCAAACAAAAACAACTCCAACTGATCAACAAATTTAGCAAATTTGCAGGATACAAGATTAACATTCAGAAATCGGTTGCATTTCTGTATACTAACAATGAAATATTAGTAAGGAAATATAAAAAAATACCTTTTAAAATTATACCCCCAAAATTAAATACTTAGAAATAAACCTGACCAAGGAGGTTTATGCTTACATGCTGAGAACTATAAAACATTAATCAAGGAAATCAAAGAGGATTCAAAGAAATGGAAAGATATTCCATGTTCCTGGATTAAAAGAATTAATATCATTAAAATGGCTATACTGCCCAAAGCAATCTACAGATTTAATGCAATCCCTATCAAATTACCCCTGACCTTTTCACATAACTACAACAAACAATCCAAAAATTTATATGGAAGCATAAAAGGCCCAGAATTGCCAAAGCAATGCTGAGGAACAAAAAACAAGCAGGAGGCATAACTCTCCCTGACTTCAGGCAATATTACAATGCCGCAGTAATCAAGACAGTGTGGTACTGGTACCTAAAGAGACAGACAGACAATTGGAACAGATACAGAGCCCAGAAATAAACCCAGGCACCTATGGTCAATTAATCTTCTACAAAGGAGGCAAAAATATAAAATGGGAAAAAGATAGTCTCTTTATCAATTGGTGCTGGGAAAACTGGACAGCTGCATGTAAATCACTGAAACTACAACACACCCTCATGTCATGCACAAAAATAAACTCAAAATACTTAAAGACTTAAACATTAAGAGAAGACACCATAAAACTAGAAGAGAACAAAGGCAAAACATTCCCTGACATCAACTGTACAAATGTTTTCTTAGATCAGTCTCCCAATGCAATAGAAATAAAAAGAAACCAGTGGGATGTAATCAAACTTACAGCCTTTTGCATAGTCAAGAAAAACATTTAAAAAAAAAAAAAGAAGAAAACCTACAGAATGGGAGAAAATAGTTGCAAACGATGCAACCAACAAGGGCTTAAACGCTAAAATATACAAACAACTCATAAACTCAACAGCAAAAAAACCAAATAACCCAGCTGAAAAATGGGCAGAAGGGGGTTCCCACTGTAGCTCAGCAGAAATGAACCTGACTAGTCTCCATGAGGATGCGGGTTCAATCCGTGGCCTCGCTTAGTGGGTTAAGAATCTGGCATTGCCATGAGTCGTGGTGTAGGTTGCAGGCACGGCTTGGATCTGATATTGGCTGTGGTGTAGGCTGGCAGCTGCAGCTCTGATTCAACCCCTAGCCTAGGAACCTCCCTATACTGTGGGTTGGGCCCTAAAAAGCAAAAGCAAAAGCAAAAAAAAGAAAAGAAAGAAAGAAAGAAGAAAATGGGCAGAAGACCTAAATAAACATTTCTCCAAAGAAGACATGAAAGATAGCCAACAGGCACATGAAAAATGCTCAATATCACTAATTATTAGAGAAATGCAAATCAAAACCTCACACTGGTTAGAATGGCCATCATTAACAAGTCTACAAATACCAAATGCTGGAGAAGGTGTGGAGAAGAGGGAACCCTCCTATACTGTTGGTGAGAATATAAATTGGTACACCCACTATGGAAAACAGTACAGAGGTTCCTCATAAAATTAAATATGTAACTACCATACGATCCAGCAGGTCCACTCCTGGGAATATATCCAGACAAACTGTTCATTCGAAAAAGATACATGCACCCCCATGTTCACTGTAGTGCTATTCACAATAGCCAAGATATGGAACCAATCTAAATTGACAGATGAATGGATTAAGAAGATGTGGTATATATGTACAACGGAATACTACTCAGCCATAAAAAGAACAAAACATCATTTATAGCAACATGGGTGGAATTAGAGATTCTCATATTAAGTGAAGTAAGTCAGAAAGAGAAGGACAAATACCATATGATATCACCTACATCTGGAATCTAAAATACAGCACTAATGAACCTATCTACAGAACAGAAATAGAACCACAGACATGGAGAACAGACTTGCGGTTGCCAAAGGGGAGGGAATTTGGGGTTATTAGATACAAACTATTACATTTAGAATGGATAAGCAATAGGGTCCTGCTGGACAGCACAGGGAACTATATCCAATCACCTGCAATAGAACATGATAGAAGATAATATGAGAAAAAGAATGTATGTATATACATACATATACATATATATGTGCATGACTGTGTCACTTTGCTGTACTGCAGAAACTGACAGAACATTGTAAATCAACTATAGTAAAAAAATCAAATCAAATCAAAACCCTGAAATAAGAAGTGTTGAAATGCATGTGGAGAAACAGGAAATCCTGTGCATTGCTGGTGGAAATTTAAAATGACTCAGTCAATATGGTAAAGCATTTAGAGGTTCTTCAAAAAATTTAAAGTAGAACTACCACATGATCTAGCAATTCCACTTCTGGGTTATTCTTTTCCATGGGAATTGAAATCCAGATCTCCAAGAGCTATCTGCATGCCCATGTTCACTGCAGCATTATTCACAATTACCAAGAGGTGGAAACAACATAAATGTTCCATGGATAAAGAAAATGAAGTAAGCAATGGAATATTATTAAGCCAAGAAAAAAGAAAACCCTGTCATATGCTACAGCATGGATGAACCTTGAGGACATCATGTTAAATGAAATCAGCCAGTCACAGAAGGACAAGTACTGCTTGATGCTGCTTACATAAAGTATCTAAGAGAGTGAAACTCAAAGAAAAGGAAAGTAGAATGGTGGTGCTAGGGGCTGAGGAGAGGGGGAAACGGGAGAACTATTATTGATTGGTTTTTCTTGTCATACAAGATGGAAGACTTCTAGCAATCTACTATAAAACACTGAGCTTATAGAGTTAATAACACTGTAGCATGCACTTAAAATTTTACTGAGGATTGATCTCATGTTATGTGTTTTTTTAATCACAAATTAAAAAGTCACCACTGAGGGCAGTGTTGTTACCGCCTGGCCTCCTATCAGCCCTCCAAGCTTCCCTTCTCAATGGGAACTGGAATTCTTCTGGGTCCTGGGAGGTGTTGTTCTTCGTTCCGGTCAAGACATAACTCTCCCATCTCCACCTACACTTCAAAGGTCAGAACATATAAACTTGATCTCAAATCTATAAACTCATTTCCAGATTTGAGGATTGGAAAGAAGGATCCTGACAGGAAATGATCTGGTCAAACCCTTACCCAGGTAACTGGAATACATTTGCAGTGCTCAGTACCAATGCTTCAGGACTTGAATAAAAATGTATTTTTGGATATAGGTAGAATATAAATAAACAACTAAGTGAAGATATGTTGTTAAATAACTAAATAAATGAGGGGCTATAACTAACCTATACTATAAATATCCACTGAAATAAGTGCTATCAATCTATACCTGCATAGACCATATGAAGTCTAATATAATAACTTGTTTTCAAAAATTCTAAATGAACATAATTAGAACACAGCTCATCCATTCCCTATGATTACACACACACACACACAACCATTTATATTTATAAAATGTTATATAAAATGTCCAAAACAATATTTTCACCAAGAACAAAAAAAACTTAAAAAAGATTTGAGACATCAATTAATCATTTGATATGGCTTCTTTATAAAAATTATGTATTTTCTGGGAAACCTGTCTAATTATCACTTCATAAAGTTTTGCAGGCTTCATTTATACACGTTTACCTTTTGCAAGTAAAGGACTGTTCCCTTTAGCACAGCATAAAAGGTTTTCCATCCTCGTTTTCCTCTTGGAGCTAGAAAAGGGAAAAAAAAAAAAAGAAATTGTTTATTTGACAGAAGTTTGCAATTTGGAAAGAGAACCCAAAAGGTTAACGTGGTGATTGTGCTTCAATGTTCCTGGTTTATAAACTACCAAAACTAGGAACAATGAAGAGTAAAATTTTCTTGAGCTCTACTATGTAACAGGCTCTAATATCTCATTTAATCCTCACAATAATCCTGTGAGGTGGGTACCATTACTCATGCCTTTTTATAAAACTGAAGCACAGAGAAGGAATCCGCTCAAGGTCCCATAACCAGGAGGAGGGAAGCAGGCAGGTGACTCAGGAAGCATGGCTCTGCCATTTGCACTCTGAGAGATGCTAAAGGCTGGAAAGAGCAAAAGAGGCACATTGGAAATATACACTAATCCAAGGGCTCATGTACTAGAAGCTTTAAGGTCAAAGTTTCTAAGAGTCATACGAAAAAATCTTGGAATATAAAAGGGACTCCTCTTGGCCTTTCACCCACAAATTCACCAGACTGTCACTTTTTACTACTCCTACAGTAACCTGGTAACCTTGCTGCAGATCCTGCCAAACGGTAACATCATTTTTTGTCTAAATGTCTCTTTCAGCAGACCATGAGTGATCTGAGTACAGGTCACCTTCATCTCAAGAATGCAGTACAAGGCAGACATCAGGCACCTTCATACATATTCTCCAAACAAATTTTCTTTCAGACGTCCTTATATTTCTTTTATTTATGTTCTTCTGCAGTATAAAGCAGAATCTCTCCATCGACTTATATAAACTTTTACAAATTGTCCTAAAGCAAAACCACAGATGAGCAAAAGAGTTTATTATTTATTCTTAAACTTAATAAAATCAAAATCTCAAACCAGAAAATGTTGTTACTTGAATGCCATTTATGGAAACATGTCTATCCAAATATGTAGGAAGGGCCACTTATATCAACTATTTGGCTGCCTCTAGGCTGTCTTTAACTTGGGCACCTGATTAAATTAGTAGGTGGCTTATTCTCAAGCAAACCCTTTAAAACTCCTTTGGCCGAAGAATCCTTAGGCTGGGAAACAAGGTGAATAGCCACTGACAGGACACAGGTGCTCCTGCCAATAACACACTGAGATATCCACCTGGCAAAAAAACGGACTCAAAACATCCGCTCTGCGGGTTTCCAGGGGAAATTTAAAAAATCATCCCATCTGTTTCCACCATGTAAGGTTTAAAAGTGTGTACTCAAAAATAACTGATCAAAAAAAGTACACCATTATCTTTTTCATAAAGAAAAAAAGTGGCTATCATAAAGAAAGCCATAGATCATTCTCTATATGTCCATATGAAATAAATGTGGCTTGTGTTGTCATTAGACATCAAATTCTGACTGGGTGCAGGAGAGAACGTACACACAGAAGCACCTTGGCTTGCAGGAGCTGCAACTGTGGGACAGGGGCGAGATGGGGTGGTGCCTGACTCAGAGGTCCCCTCTCATCCATAACTCCTGACCAGCCCCCAACCTCTTAGGACTTCAGCTGCTCCTCTTTAAACTGTGGATAATCTACATACCTGACCAATGCTGGAAAGGAACTTAGGGAAACCCTTCTGTTTTTCTTTTCTTTTTTTTTTTTTTAGGGCTGCACCCATAGCATATGGAAGTTTCCAGGCTAGGGGTTGAATCAGAGCTGCAGCTGCCGGCCTACACCACAGCCACAGCAACTCAGGATCTGAGCCGCCTCTGGACCCACACCATAGCTCATAGCAACGCTGGATCCTTAACCCAGTGAGTGGAGCCAGGGATCCAACCCGCGCCCTCATGGATACTAGTCAGATTCGTTACTGCTGAGCCATGACAGGAACTCCCCCCTCTGTTTTCTACAGGAAGAACGCAGGTCCTAGATTTGAAGGACTTTCACCAAAGCCCTAAAACGAGTTTAGTGGCATCCTGAGACTCCTTCGTTTCAAAGAGCCATACATCTTTTTTCTGCTTCCCTAGTAGAAACCTATCTATGAATCCATGTACATGTTCACGCAAACTTCTAACACATCTTTATCATTGCACACTAAGCCGACTAGAAACAGATCCCAACTGAACTGTGATCTAAAATTACCGTAGGGGACTAAGGTGAAGTCAGCTAGCAATAACCCTGTATTCCAAGCTCTACTTCTCTAATGAACAGAAGAAGACTTAATCTGGTTTTTGGTCAATTAAAACTTGGGAGTTTAACCCAATCATTTAACTCACACCATGATGCTAAAAATAAGGTAATACTCTTACTTCAAGTTTACAGATGGGACAGTGTAGGTGTACAGAATGGAATTCAGGGAAGAAAGGGACCACTGTGCATGAAAACAGGCTGAGAAGCCTCAAGAGGCAGCCTCAACTGAAAAGCCACACACACACACACACACACACACACACACACACACACACACACACACACACACACACACACACACACACACACACACACACACAGTGTTGCTACAGCTTCTAGGGCTGGTATCCCTCACAGAGCCAACTGTGGGGTGAGTTAGACCCGCATTATTAAGTCCAGAAGACAGGAAAAGAGTTGTAACTGCAGTTACATAATGAGCATGGTGGGAGGCACGAGAGAGATTCCTGATTGGAAATCCGAAGGGTGCCAGCCTCTCTAGTTCTTTTTTCTTTCCTTTTATAAAGAATTTATTCACAAATTTCGTAATGTAGAATTCATTTGGAGGGAATACAGGAGACAGGAGCTGAGGACAGGATGAGAGAAACCAGAACAAGGAGCACCAGGAAGGAGGCTGTTAAAATCGCCCACGTGAGAGAAAAGGGCCAAAATGTGGAGAGAGGTGCGCAATGAAGATAAACGGAGAGAAAGGGGAAGGCAGAGTGTTACCTAAATTCCTGTATCACAGTGCTCGGAGCCCGGGCGAGCACTGTAAACACCGGTTTTACTTGATCCAAACAAGCTCACTGCCTCTGTTCCACGTTCATGTCTCCATTGTTCACTACAGTTGAGTTCTGAGAGCTAAAGCAAGCTACTGAGGGGCTCCTGTGTGGATGCAAAGCTTACAAGACAATTCAGTTGCGGAACCATGTTCTAAGGTACATTAAGGGGAAACTGTCCAGGTGACAATCCTTTGCAACGGTCAGCCTGCTACTGCAGGGAGGTGAACATCTGGGGCAGGGAAGGAAAAGATGGGACAGGAGCGGAATGCACATCACGTGTGCTCTCTGATCTCAGGGGGGCCTTCAGAGGCGTCCCTACAGAGGCCTCACAGCTCAGAACTCAGGCAGGATTCAGTCCCCGCTGCCCTCTCAGATGCCGCTCGCCAGCACGCTGCCGAGAAAGGGGGCTAAGCAATAATAATTACCGCAGTGGAAACAGCAGCAGCTAACAATTATTGAGCACACTGTTCCAAAACTTGCATGTATTATCTAAAGCCCACAACTCCGTGAGGGGCCACTCCTATATTCTTCATGTTAGAGACTCTGAGACCATGTCATCGTGGACTCTGAGACTCCACTAACTTGCAGCACTTGGTTCCCCATCGTACTGACCACTTCACTCTGGTTTGTGTGCAGGGAAAAGACCAGTCAAACCAGACTCAGCAAAGCCTTGGTTAACTCTGAGATACAGGGGTGATTTTCAAATTAAAATAAGAGACAAACAAAAATTAACAGGCCTCTGTGCTGCTTCTACACACACACACACACACACACACAAACACATTTCTGCAAAGGGAAAATTGCCAATTGATCTAAATATGACTGATAGCGAAATATCATTAAATCTTCAATATTATAAACCAGTTCTTATTAATTTTCTGACCTCATCTTTATTATACATTTGAAGACATCTTCTTGGAAATATAAAAGTACAATAAACAGTGTTCCGGCTTCCGTTATTACCACTGATCTTTAAAAAATAGCTAAATGCATTTAACTTGTTTGTAGAAATGTGGTATGTGTGTGTGTGTGTGTGTGTGTGTATAAGTAACACAGGATAATCACAGAGGCCTGATGACTTTGTTGCTTGTTTTAACCTACCACGGACAGGAAATAGCCCGCAGCTGGCAGCCAGGATGACGTGAGGAAGTGCACCCGGGTGTGTGGGCTGTTTGCCAAAGCGTCCCTTGATAGGTCCAGTTCCATGCTGAATCTGCCCTTAAATAATATGAACATCGCCTCTATATCTCAGAGTTAACTGAGTCATTCCTTCCTTCCTTCTTTCAGAAAAAGGAAGGTATAAAGTGTTTCTGAAAATAAAATATTCAGTAAAGAGTAATGCTGGATACATGCCAGAAAGTTATATATACGTATATGTATATATACATATATTTGTCTTTTTAGGGCTACACCCACAGCATATGGAAGTTCCCAGGCTAGGGGCTAAATCAGAGCTGCAGCCACCAGTCGGAGCTGCAGCCACCGGCCACAGCCACAGCCACAGAAATGCCAGATCTGAGCCATGTCTGTGACCTACACCACAGCTCACGGCAATGCTGGAGCTTTAACCCACTGAGTGAGACCCAGGATCGAACCCCTGTCTTCATAGATGCTAGTCAGGTTAGTTAACCACTCAGCCATGAGAGAAATTCTAAAATATTTTTTTAACCCACCAAACTGTATAAGCTTCATGGAAAGGTATTTATTTGCATGTTATGTTCTTCAATTTTAATTTCTCCTGAACCAAACTGGGAACAGATTGTGTTTGAGATCTTACTGTTCCAATTTTTCTATTTTCATCAAAATCTCATCCTGTTTTTGACCACTCCTCATTCTGGGTTCCTTGATCATCTACTTTTTCCTTTTCTTCAAGTTTAATATCAGAAAGACTTAATAAGCACACAAAGACAGTACAGCTAGTGCCTATTTTTTTCTCTTAATATACTAACCTTTCCTGTCTCTTGGTTTGAAAAATATTCTTCCACTGTCCCAGGAAAATGACACAAGTATCATTTTTCCCCCAAAGGGTAGAGAAGGTCAGTACACTAATGAGAAAGAATTCTTGAGTCATAGCCTAAAGGCTAACAATGCAGCCCCTGCCAGGCTAGGAAACAAGGGAAATGTGAGGATGTGATAGTTCCATGTAATAAAACAGCTTCAATTTCCTTATCTTAATGGGGAAAGACATTTAAAATACAATGAAATACCAACGAGGGCATTCCAAAATAAATCCAATACCTTGCTGAACTTGGAAACAAAGATGTGCTCAGCAAAAGCCCTTCTACTCTAGCACAACTGGGACACAACTGCACGAGCTCTACAAAAGGCACAAGACATCATCTCACGTTTATTTCCCTAGTGATGGTATCTGAAACCTGGGCAAAATTCTCAAAGCATCTCTCTTACAGGATGAAGAGATCTGCTACCTTGGTAGGAAGCAAGTTCTTAAGTCCCACATCACTGAGGCAGTTGAAGGTACACCCCAGGAGGAAGAGTTTGCTTTCTGTGACTGGTGTGCAGAAAATTTAGATAAATTCATGGACAGTGCTACAAATCATTATGAGAAAGGTTAATCCTTGATTTTTATCCCTAACTTCCTTTGATAAAATATCCTTACGCATCACCATAAGAAGTACCATTAAAGCTTAATTGAGAATTCAGACACTCAGATTACTGCTTGAAACAATGTTGGCCATAACAGAAGTTATCTTTGGGAGATAAGTCATACCATATTAAGCGACTGGTAGTGTTCATTATCCCCAGGTTTATATAACAGAGTGGTAGAAATAAAACAGTAGTATTACTATCTGATATTTATAAATCATTTATCTTTGAAACATTTAAGGCAACTTATACATTTTTAAAATGTCAGTTAATCTTTACAGTCTCTTTATGACTGGGAGCCGTTACACGCAGTCAATTCTATTTTACAAAAGGGAAAACTGGGGCAGCCTTAAAGGAACCAGGAGTAAACCTATACCTATTGTTTTACCCGGAAAAATATTTATAACTGAAATAGGTTTAAATTCTTGGTAGAGAACAGAACATAAAAACGCAAGAGAGAACTGGAAGAATATGCTACCAGATGTCTCTGGTGGGCTGATGTTCACTTTGGATGTGGTTCTATTCCTTTAAGAAGTCAAGACTCTTAACCTAAATTGATCTTTCTGGAAGGGCAGAAAGTACTCTGGAATGAGAGCCAGAAAACTTGGATTTGATTTATACCCCGATGTCAAATAGCTCTCTGATTTTTGACAAGCTGCCTAGCATCTCTGGTTATAAATCTATAAAATGATGCTATCACACACCATAATTACTTTACAATGTTGTCACATAAAGGTTATTAGGACACAAACCCTAACCCTAAAAAGTTTACAACATTAAGCTATAGAATCCAAATAGTAGCACAGCACTAACCTAAAAAAAAATCACAATGGGGGTTTCAAGTAGGTAAAGAGTGGAGGAAGTCACTGATATTACTTAGGAGTAGGATTTAGAAGTTAGAGAAGGTTTTAAATGAGGATTTAGTTGCAGGACTTTGAAGGGAAAAAAGGGGGGTTTTTCTTTTGTCCTCTACCTTCTCTACAAGATATTTGGACTAAGACACTGAATCTAAACATGGACCTCAAATATGGAAGTCTCGTAACACAGATCACCCTTGTCCTTTATCAAGATGACCCCTGGACAAAACCCAACTTAGTATTTTTCACACAGAGGACCTGGTGTGAAATTGTGGTTTCCCCTGAGTGACCCTGTGCAAGTCACTTGGCCTCTCCATGCTTCACTTACGTTCTCTAGAAAATAATAATAAAAAGGTATCCACTTCATAGGGTTATTCTGAAAATTTTAGGTGAGTGAAAAATATGAATCTTTTAAAAGTATATTTTTTATTCAGTTAGGGATACTACCTGCTAAAAGAAAATGCACCCAATGTCCATGCTAAAACACAAAGACCCACCTTTTAAATATCATTCATGTATTCAGAAATTTTTCTTTGTTAAAGTCAATATTTTGAAAGGAACCCCCTTGCCCCAGACATTACTGATGAATTTTTAATAGAAAGGGGGTGACCTTTCACCCTTAATTTAATCAGGGAAAGTGGAGTGCCTCGCATCCATGAACACAGTTGTTGCCTCTGGTTCATACCCAAGTAATAAGCTCTAAGAATGTACAAACCCAACTTATAGACAAATCTTTTTCTCTACTTGCCAGGAAATGGTCTCACTAGGAGCCATTGCTGGACACGCAAGAAGGATTTGAAGGACTTGTGCTGGGGGTGGAGAAGAGGGCAGGTTACAAGGACAGAGCACCAAGAGCCAGCAATTACACGAAAGGTGTGTGGCAGTGAGAGACACGAACGTGGCTCAGGATGGATCGTTATTTTTTCAGGAAAAACAAGTTCAAGAGCCGTGTAAATTATTTTAGAATTCTGACACATAACTGCATCTCATCTTCTTCGGCTGCTCCTTCCCCAAAGACCAGCCTGACTTGCCCCTTTGCTTCCATTAGGCCTCAGCTCAGCTGTCACCTCCTCCAGGACCTCCACCACTTTCTTCCCTCTCTCCACACCCTGGCTTTATTTTCCTCTGGATCACGTAACAGTCGCCTGCAATACCACCTATTTGTTACTGAGCTTCCCTATGCTAGAACGGAACCTCCAAGCAAGTACTTTGATTTGATGCTGTGTCCAAAGAGCAGATGGAGAACTCCACAAAGTAAGACTCGGATGTCCTAAATAACCATGTAGATGATACAGCTTATAAGATATTAAAGACAATTTTTTTAAAAAGTCTTGTCTCCATCACTTAGGTGACATGTATTAGAAAACTCAGGTTGCTTAAAGAGTGAAGAGGGGGCAGGATAAAATTTTGATATAGATTATTTCAATAAGATGATGCTAGAAATGGAAATAAGACATCAGTAAGGCCCAGGCTCATAAGGAACAAACACAGCTTGACAAATTACCATGGATTTTCAATTAATAATTAAAGAAGGGACATCTGTGGAAAGGGACCTTAACATTCCAGGAAGCACTGTGCCATAATTCTTTAAAAACTGACAGGAGTTCCCATCATGGCTCAGAGAAAACAAATCTGACTAGTATCCATGAGGATGCAGTTTCGATCTCTGGCTTTGCTCCGTGTGTCAAGAATCTGGCGTTGCTGTGATCTGTAGTGTCAGACACAGACACGGCTCAGATCTGGTGTTGCTGTGGTTGTGGCATAGGCTGGTGGCTATAGCTCCAATTTGATCCTTAGCCTGGGAACCTCCATATACTGTGGGTGTGGCCCCAAAAGACAAAAATAAACAAATAAATAAATAATAAAAACTGACATATAATTGATACATAACATTATGTTAGTTCCAAGTGTACAACATAATGAATGATTCAATATTTGTCCACATTGCAAAATGATCACCACTACAAGTCCACTGAAAACCTATCACTACATATTGCTGAAATTTTTTTTCTTGGGATAAGGACTTTTAAGATTTACCTTCTTAGCAACTTTCAAATATGTAATATAGTGTTATTAACTTTAGGCACCATGCTTATAATTCTTATATACTGAAGGATGATGCTAGAATACTTGCTATTTTTAATAACCATCTTAAAAAGTTGGACAATAGCAAAATGTTATACTGAAGTTCAATAACTTCATTATATGTGAAAGGTATGACCACTGAACTCCAGGAAAAATATACTAATGTTTTTTCATAATTTCTTGCACAATTTACAGAACTCATTATAAAACTTATAGAGAGCAATGTACTAAAATAAAATGTAAGGGTAAATTACTACAATCTATCTGAGAAGTGCCGTAACTGCAGAATCAGACAAGCAGGCTCATTAAGTGACTCCAAACGAGGTTTCTTCAACTTTACAAGCACCTTATGACTAAGAAACTTCAGAGTGAAAGGCTCTGCTGAGCATGCATTTCTACAAGTAGAATTCAAACAGGCTATTGTAATTGCAAAATAGTCTAAGATCCATGGCACCTTTAAATGCCCTTGGGCAAAAGCTACTGCAGGTCAATAGAAATGACTCCTGGTGGCAAGGACAAGCAGCCTGCAGACAGAGTCCACACACAGGGAAGGTGACAGCAGTCTGACTGTCTTCCCCAAACTTGGGAGCTTCAAGAGAGACTCCCAGCGAACAGCCCCCTGCCACAGACTGTGCCTGAAGTGATGCCACCAGGGGCTTAACCCTTGGCATGTCCCTGTCAGCCCAATGTCTTTCGCTTGTTTAGACTTCCTTGCTCTGAGGAGCTTCCCACTTCCCACCTTCCTACACAAGGCAACTAGGACTGCATTCCTGAGAGTCCTGCGACAAGCAGACTTTATGCAAATTACTAAGGGCTGTCAATCCAATGTGAAACATTTGTCAACTACTCTAATTTATTTATGGGAAGAACAGTCCCACAAGAGCCATTAAGCAAATTTTTAAAAGGGAGGGATCTTATTATAAGTCATCTTAAAAAGTGGCAACAGGCCGCAAATGTAGTCACTTGTGCTAAGCCCACGTCACCAGATCAAGACTTAATACCTAACCTCACTGCAGCACAACCACCTCCCTGCCCCCCTCCACCCCCCACAATGTGGTCTTAACCCTTTAATCTGAAGGTTTCCTGTCAGCACCAAGGATGAGATCTGCTGCCCAGGTCATTCCATCCTCAGAGGAAGATGCAGTAACGGCCCTTCTCTTCTCTCTCCTCTTCTGACTGTGAGACCTTCCACTCTGTATAGCTCCTCCGAGCTCCTCTCTCCTGCAAGGAGGGTTGCCACCCAGTTTCCCAACTGTTTAATAAAGCCATTTATAGCTTTTAATTTATTTTATTAAATTTTTATTACTTAGCAGTCACTATTTTTTATTGGTTATCATGATTTGGTAAGTGTTTATTATACCTTTTTCCATTTGTCATTATTTTGCAAACATTTTACTATATTTTTAGACACAATTACATTTCATTAGGTCTTTTAAGTAGTCTACTGTATTAATGTTGTATATTAATACATAACATTACATATATCTATATATTTTCTCTTAAGGGACAAACTGCGGCATATGGAAGTTCCTAGACTAGGGGTCGAATTGAAGCTGCAGATGCCGGTCACAGCCGCAGCCACAGCAACACAGGAACTGAACCACGTCTGTAACCTACACCACAGCTCATGGCAACACCAGATCCTTAACTGACTGGGTGAGACCATGGATTGAACCCATATCCTCATGGATACTAGCCAGATTCTTAACCCACTGAACCACAGCAGGAACTCCTAAAGTTATTTTTTAAATAACAAATGTTTAACATAAAACATTGATTTTCCCTGATACTATGTTATACTTGTACAGTGTCAATGGCAAACATTTTAAAAAAGTAAATTAAAAATAAAGTAACAGAAAAAAACCAAACACACTAAAAAAATATGAAATCACCAATTCCAACCACCAGAGACAGCATTTCCTAATTATTTTTCTATACATCCATTTACCACAAAATTGGGATAGTACACTTGTTTCTTTAAACCCCTCTACATATATATCATTGTCATTTTAAAAATGACTGCAAAGAGTGACACTGTTTTGCTCTGTTGGCCATTCACCTGTTTCCAAGGTGGCAATGGTGATGATGATGATAGCAATATTCTGTACCAAAATAACAATTAAGTCCCTAAATAACAATTAGGTTCTTTCTATGTGCCAGGTGCTGTGCTAAGCACCTTAACACGTGGCCAGTCTCACCTCAAGACTTTGACATCACCTGTTCTCTCACCAGAATACTCTGTGTCCAAAGATTTTATGAACTTCCTTCTGTAATTCAGCTCTCAACTGAATGGCACCTACTCAGGTATATCCCCTTCCTTACCTTATTCCCCACAAAGGTTAGTGGATGGGCACACAACTGGTGCTCCAAAGAATTTTTAAAATGAATCTACGACCTATCTACTTTCAAAGCTCAAATTCTTAATTCTGTACTGTCCAGTGATAACATCTGTGTATGTGTACATAAATCTCTATCACCATAATTATTTACTTTAGGAAACTAGTACTGCAGTTGTAACTTCAAATTTTCATCAGATTACTGAAGCATTTGAAATACTGCAATAAATAAATATGACAGAGACATCAAGATCATTTCCTTCTTTCTCCTAAATGTTAATGACACTGAAAACATAAACATAACAGGGCAACAGTACAAACAGAATAATTTCTAAAAATCAGATGTAGTGAAAACTGTGCATTCCTCTTTCAGAAAGAAATGCAGGTTCTGAACAGATTTTTTGGTGCTGAGAGATTACAGTTTTTCTTCTACAGCCCTTGTCAAAAGTACTGCTTCTGAGGAGAATGGTGGGTGGCCTCTTTTAATCAACTTTACTGCAGGAAAGGGTGGATTTTAAATGAAAGACATGAGCCATCAAAATGGAACTTAAAACTTATTCAAGTCTAAATGTAGAATTGTGAGGAGGCACTTCTCTTCAGAAACAAAACGCCACCAGAGCTGGGCTGCCACAGACTTCTTGAGAACTCACTTGGCTGCCTTCTTGGTACTGCTCTCTGTCCTCCCATCAAAGGGACTCCTTGACACTCTTGCTGCCACAGAACAGCAAAGTGGCAAGGGCTGTGGGGGGACCTTAGCCTAGATTTAAAATAATTGCTTTGCTTTGTCTCCCCTTAAAGAGTCTTTCTCTAACAGGAGGAGACACTGTCTTCTGGGGAAAAAATATTCCACTTTTATTATCTCTTAATTATAGTGTCGCTGTTCCCAATGTTATACAATAGCAAAGAATTCTGCCTGCATTGCCATTATAAACTCTATTTTCAGTATGTGTGACTCACAATAACACCGACTCTCTCAAATTTGACATGTGGGACTGAATTTTCCAAACTTTCACTGATAGGCACTCGTGTAGACCCCTCTAAAGTGAGTGAACCCCCAACCTTCTCAAGACACTATGCGATGCTCCTTCCATCCAAAGCCTTTAAAACGAGATGGAAAATATGAACCAGTTATGGCTTTCACACCTTTAAAAAACAATTCAGATGTCAATATTTCAAATTAGAAACAAACCTCAAAAGGATAAAAATCACTGAAGAATCTAAACTGGAAATGTGATTAAAATATTTCTGAATTATTAAAGTGCTATGGCTACACAATTAGCCTCTTTTTTTCACTTCTTCCCAACTCCTCCAGTCCCATTTTCCAAAAGAAACCATATTTAAGCATTTGCACTGCTTCTCAGGGTAGTTAATTTGCATCGTATCCCTAAAAGATATGCTGAAAGAGTAGACTGTACACTTCTCTACTGACTTTCTGCTGTGAGAGATGAGGATCTCGCAAGTGTGGCTGTTCCATTCCATCTGCCCAGGACATTTGTGTGCCTTTTTATTTGCATCTTTATCGGCTGTCTCCGTATTTTAAGAGCTTGTTAGCAACATTACTTTCTGCTTTCCCGACTTCCTCCCTCAAGCAGCAGGACCGCTCTCTCCCTGTTCTCCTCAGCCTCTCCTCTCCACTTTGACACCCCAGTCCTTTCATCTGTACGTTTACAGAGTCAAGGTGGACAATATTTACATATTCCACTGTGTAACTATAATGAAATCTTCTATATTTCCAAATGTAACAAACAAACAAAATTGTATTATTGTGGTGAAGCTTTAAAATATTATACTGGTGAATACTTATTTGGGGGTTTGGGGTTTTATACTTGTTATTTTTCTTGGATAGATTTGAAGGAACATGTCCTCAACTCTTTGTAAATTTCCCATGCAATCAGGTGTTCTATCAAGTTTCAAAACTTTTATGATGGGAGTTCCTGTTGTGGCTCAGTGGAAACAAATCCGACTAACAACCATGAGGCTGTGGGTTCGATCCCTGGCCTCACTCAGTGGGTTAAGTATCCGGTGTTGCATGAGCTGTGGTGTACATTAGCTTAGATGCTATGTTGCTGTGGCTGTGGCGTAGGCTGGCAGCTGTAGCTCCAATTAGACCCCTAGCCTGGGAACTTCCATATGCCCAAGATGTGGCCCTAAAGAGCAAAAAAAAAAAAAAAAAAAAAATGATGAAACATTAAGAGATCAGGAGGTTATAAGAGCAATGCAGTAAACATACATGTACCTAATTTTTAAAAATTATCAATAAAGTTGAATTGCTGGGAACTCCTTACTGACTGAATGTTCTTCCTCTGCCAGAAGTGACCACTATTCCACATTTACTGATTCTATTTTTTTTTTTTTTTTCAGGGCTGCACCTGCAGCATATGGAAGTTCCCAGGCTAGGGGCCAAATCGGAACTGCAGATCTACACCACAGCAATGTTAGATCCAAGACACTTCTGCGACCTACACCACAGCTCACGGCAATGAGTGAGGTCAGGGATCGAACCTGTATCCTCATGGATACTAGTCAGGTTTGTACCCGCTGAGCCACAGTGGGAATTCCCACACATTTACTGATTCTAAATGTGCATGTATTCCTATTAAAAACCATGCTTCATAATTTAGGATGTTACCTTATGTGCACCTTCTTCTGCAAGTTGCTGTTTTTTCATTCGACAATACCTTTTATGAGAGTCATACGTGTTAAAAATTCTAACTATAGTTCCTTGCTTTTCACCGTTACATAGTTTTGTATTATATGAATATAAGAACCCCATCTGATCTCTTATTATCTCTTAATGCTGCTATGAACATTCCCCCTTTTGTAAAATGCCAAGAATGTCGGTGGATGTGCACACAGGACCGGATTAACTGAGATGCTCACGTAAGCTTTTCCAACTTCATCGATTACTGCCAGCTGTCCCCTGGAGTGGCCACACACCATGCCACATTCACGGGGTGGAGAGTGCCCGCTGCTCCAAAATCCCTGCTGGCATTTGCTATTATCACGCTTTCAAAGTCTGGCCAATGTGACCTATGTGAAATGATATCTCATTGTGTGTTTAATCTGAATATTCTTGATTACCGGTGAGTTTGAGTATCTCTCCATATATTTATTGATCACCACAATTTCTTTTTCAGTGAATGGGCTGTTCTAATTACTTCCCGTTTTTCTTCTGGGTTGTCTTTCCTAATTAAAGATTTCTTTATATATATATTTGGGGGTATATTAATCCTTTATGAGTAATATAATATGCTCTAAAGTATCTTCTTCCAATCTGTGGCTTGTATTTTTAACTTTTAAAAAGAGAATTTTAATATAAGATGTCTTTACTATTAATGTAATCATACCCTTTTACTGTTTTTGTTTTTCTAAACCTTAAGAAATCCTTCTCTACCCAAAGGTCTTTAAGATGTTGGCTCACATTTTCAACTAAAAATTTTAGATTTTGTCTCTTAAATTTTTATTTAACCCACCTGAAACTGATTTTTCAGGTTGTGCTGATGTGCAGAACATATCACAGCCCCCACATACCATACACCCCTCACACATGTACCTCACATCCTCCACCCAACACACCCACACACCACAAGCACACACACATCCCACATCCACCTCACCTCCTCCACACACACCACATACCCCCACAGACACTAGTGACATACCACATGTGTGTGCACACATCACACATTAACACACCACACCCACCCACATACCCTCAGCACCTTTTTTCTGAAACATTTCTGCTGTCCTTGATGATCTAAGTCACCTCTATACTGTATAACTGAGATACCACAAACACTGAACCCTGCTGCGTCTGGGCCCTCCTTTCCATCCCACTGTCCTTTGGATCTCTTGTTATCTGGGAGAATGTCAGCATGGTCCCAACTGCACTTCCACTCAATCTGAACATTTTATGTGGTATCTTACCTTAAAAATATATGTATTAAAATTTTGCACTGTAGATTCTAGATTGTAATTACTCTCTTTACGGTACACCTAACTATATGCTCCTCAGAGAAGTGAGGCTTCATTTAATATAAGCCTTTGTACATATATAGTGTTAGGCAACTGACACTGTTTAATTCATGTAGGAAGAAATTCATTTCTCGCACCTCAGCTTATGTAGGCTGTGGTAATAAAAACTAGGCAAGCACTTCTTTTCTTGCCACAGTGATACCATAAGGTACACATACACACTATGCATGGGCTTGTCCATCTGTCTGCCCCCATCTCCCGTGGGTTATGTCAGTCTAAATGGGAAGCAGGGGTGGGGAGAGGCGGGTCACACCCTCTGGCTACTGTACTGAAGCCAGAACAAGGAGCAATTATTGTGTGAGGAGTATGACAATATAGGAGTTGTGGAAACTATGGTCAGCCAGAAAATACCTAACTAAATGCATGTAATTCAATTTACAGAAAAGTGCTGTGTTGGCCAAGAAAAGAAATGTTCAGGCCTTGCTAGCCCTAGATTGAGACTTCCAGTCTTAATCTAAATACAGACTGCATTATGATGCTGTGCTGATCACGCAAAAACGTAGAACTTAAATGTTTTCTAAGCATATTTTCTCATAGGCACTACTTTCAAGAGTGTGCTACAATTAGTTTGGAATAATCGGATTTTAGTCCCACCAGATGTCCTGTGATTATACGATATTAGAGCCTTTGCTGATATATTTAAGATGAATTTCTTCCCCAGTAAAATGGGGATAATATTAACAGTACCTGCTTCAAAGAGTGAAGATTAAATGAAATAATGCGTGAAGTACTTAGGAAAAAGCTCTAATATTGAGTAATCGCTTAATTATTCATCATCATTTAAAGTATTCATAATTTGAATACCTTGTTTCCACTCATTTTCTTGATTTCCACAAATATCTCATATCAGGTTAATAAAACCAAGAGTTTATGTTGAATCTTGTTTTTCATTCTACCTGACAAAATCTAAAGGATACATTTTGTTTTCCAAATTTGACTGTTCAAAGCTTTCTCTTGACATCATATTTAATGGGTCTGGTAAATACATAATACTTATATGAGAGATAGAACATTTGCTTTTAATCATGATTTGTCTCCTGGAAGTAAAATTTCTGAAAGCCGAGTATACCTTTAAAAGGATAAATAAACAAGAGCAAAGAAAATCTCTAAGTTTTAAAAAAACATTTTATCTGAGGAGTTAGGGACACAATCAGACAAATTTAGTCCTTAGAGTTAATTTTTAAAATGAAAGATACAAATCTTGAGTTGGATAAGTGGTCCATTAAAGGTAAGTTACTCAGGGTTTTAATCTTTCCATGGAGCTCTGGCCCAAATCTTCACCTATGAAAAATTTTTAGTACTATCTGTCATGAGAGCACCTGCCCATGTTTACATGTATGTGCAAATGCAGTGCAGCCCTAGCTGTACTGAACATGATGAATCCAAATGAAAGTCTACAGACTCAGCAGAATGACATGCCCCAAATGTATCATTATGCAGATCTCAATAGTTATCTGGACCTCCTACTCTGGGAAAGCTCCACTGTTGTTTTTGTTTTTTAATGTATTAGAAATGAAAAATGATATAATGAAAAGCACATTTGACATGAGTAATATAAAACATATTTCAAATTTGCTCATGGTGACCACCTCTCAAAACAGAAGAATGCATTCATAAGTGGGTTGGGCAGCGGTGCATTTCTAAGAAGCAGTAGCCACCTACCCGAGATAAACCAGTGCAACAGAAGTCCAAGGAAGGGGATGGGGCGCATAGAAAAGATTAGCTGGGAAGAAGACAGATCCTGTCCTGGGGCTCCAAATATACATCTACAGAGTGTGACTGTGCTCAAGTACCTAGAGTTCCTTATCATTCTCATAGTTCAGTAAATACGAGGTCTTGAGGTCTGAGGCAACTAGAGTGGAATTTCTTAACAGAAGGGGATCAGTAATCAGTTTAGTTCTAGTTATGCTATTAAAGATATTGCTCCAGAAACTGCCCCCCAATCATAACAATTAGAAAACAGGGCAATATGCATATAAAACAGAAGTTTTCAGATACTGTACAATAGGCAGCTTTGGACTGTGATTCCAAAGAGAAGGGACAAATAAGATAAGCCCAGATTACTGTATGAAGGAAGTTAAGACCTAGCAGGGAAGGGAGCTGAGGTGAGGCACTAAAGAGGGAGTTGAGTGAAGCTAAAGTAGCCAGAATTGTGGAACATAATAAAACAGAGAACAGCTGCACAAAGAGAGAGCTCTTAAGATCTGCAGAGGAACCCCCAGGTGAAGGCTAGAGCATTGACCTGAGTACACGTGAAATGAAATGATCTGGTGCATTGGACAAAAGTTGTGGAATGAATAATTTAGGAGCTCACATGGGGCTAAGAATAGTTTGCCTTCTCATCAGACAGTGGAAAGACTTCTTTAACACCAGACACTGAACAGAATCTAGAGAACAGTAATAATGCTTTAGTAACAGAGATAAATAAGTCCTAGAATAAAGACTTCTCTGGATCCACCAGGACAAAGGATAAAGGCAGCCTCTAAAAGGGTCAGCTAGTCTGCAAGTTACTGATATGGTTAACAGGATAAAGTCCAACATTCTTTAAAAGAATAAAACCAAATCCACCCCCAAGAGTCACAATGGCTCCCATGCAAATAAAAAGTACAATGCAAACAATGTAACAGTCCCAGAAAAAAACAGGGAGGAAGGGATTCAAAGAGAAAGACCTTAAAAGAGCTACTGTAAATGACAGAGATAAACTCAAGGATATTGAGAAAGATACCAACTTGATAAGGAGAGAAATGGAGAATATAAAATTTCACATTGCAATTTCTAACATAAAATACTATATATGGAATAAAAACACTGTAGTAAACTTGAACACATAGCAATAAAAATTATTAAAGTACTGAAAAAACAAAAAAAAGGGTCAGAAAAAAATTAAGCACAGCCTCAACGAATCTTTTGTATAATAGGATCTAGCTATAGGAAACTGGAGTCCCAGAAAGAGGGCTGGGTGCTATAAAAATAATGGCTGAAAAATAAAAACTGATGAATCCGAGAACTTCAAAAACCACTAAACAAACAAACAAGCAAAAAAAAACCATGAAGAGAATCACAGTAAGGTGCTGTAAAAACTGCTGAAAATCAAAGGGAAAGAGAAAAATCTTGAGAGCAGATAAAAGGAAGAAAAACGCAATAGATACAGAGGAACAAAAATGATAGCAGATTGTCTGTGTGAAACTAACAGGGTAGAAAACAATGGAAAAATATTTTAAAACTGAACAAAAAGAAAATACTGCCAAGGAACTGCACATAAGTGAACATAAACTCCTAAAATTAAGGTGCAGAACAATCTTTAAAAAAAAACCAATAAAATATGAGAATATTTCTCACCAGTAGTTTACTTAGTATACGACATAATGAAAGAAATTGTTCAGGCAGAAAAAAAAAGAATAAGTAGAAATACAATAGCAAGACAGCAGAATTAAAGTCAATTATATCAGTAATTACTATAAATGTAAATGGTATAAACCCTCCAATTAAAAGACTGTCAGTTGCATAAAAAGAAAGACCCACCAGTATAAGATAATTTTAAAGACAAGATTATGGAATAAGATGAAAAAGCTAGAAAAAAATTCTGTATATTATGCAAAAACTGAAAAGAAAGCTAGTGTCACTATCTTAGTATTAGACAAAGTAGATTTCAAAATAAGGAATGTGATCAGCGATGAGAAGGGTCAATTCATGATAAAGGGATCAGTTTATCATGAGTCTATAACATGTACAGGTGGCAGGATTGCAAAATGTTAGACACTTTGGAAAACAGTTTGGAAGTTTCTTATAAAGTTAAACATATATTTAGCACACATCCTAGCAAGCTCATTCCCTTACTTTTAGGTACCTTCTGAAAATACATGGAAAAATATGTACATATAAAGACTTGGTTGAGAATATCCAAAGCAGGCTTATTTATAATAGTCAAAACCCAAAAGCAACCCAAATGCCCAGCTGGTGAACATGTAAATTGTGGGGTATCCACACAATGGAAGGAATATAGTATCAGCAGTAAAAGAAGACAAACTATGAATTCACACAGCACACAATACAGATGAATCTGCAAAGAACACTGCTAAGTGAAAAGAAGCCAGGCACAAAACAAGATGTGTGACTCCACTTACTAAATTACAGAAAAGGAGAAGCACTGTGCCCAGAACAGTTAAGTGGCTGCCATGGCTGGGACCAAAGGTGGAAGGAATTAACTGCAGAAAGTACAATGGAACTTTTTCAAGTAATGGGAAAGTTATATACATTGACTGTGATGGCAGCTGCACAACTATATACCTTTTTCAGAACTCAAACTATGCACTTTAAATTGGTAAGTTTTTAGTGTAAGTAAATTATCACTAGAAATTATGCACTTTCCTATACTGAAAAAGTTGAATTATTGACCCAAACTAATGTGATTTTAAAAATCATGAAAAACTGGAATGAGAAAATCCAGGAAGAGCCTGAGGAATTAAAGAAGGAATAAAAGAAACTTCAAGACTCCTCCCCAAACCCCTCTCTACAAGGCAGACATGAAGAAGCCCTCAGTGACAAAGCAGCCAGCAGGAGTAAAACCCAGAGCCTGGGCCCAGGTACCTCATCTTACTTGGTTCCGAGGCAGGTAACTGGCAGAACTTCTTAAGTTACTAAAAATAAAAAAGCCCTATGACACTTAAAACTGCTCAAATCAACCAGAAGTTCTCAATGGAGGTAACTAAGGATTTTAAAGGAATGTGATTGCCAAGAAAACTTCTAGCCTGGGACAAGGAGCCTGTGAAGGCTTTGAGCTTATCCTCTTACTCAGGGGACTGCTAAGGGATAGGAGCATCCAGTGGGGGATTTCTCTCCAATAATCCTCAAAGGTGGCCCAGGAGAACATGGACAAAGCAGATGTTATCAGCAGGCTGAACCTGGAGAAGCTCTGGATGTCTCCTGCAAAAGGGGACTCCTCCAAGGTCAGAAAACAACCAACCTAGCACATACACAGAGAAAAAACAAACAAACAAACAAACAAACAAACACAAAAAAGGCCCAGAAAATTCAGCAAAATGAGGTGACAGAAGAACATGTTTCAAACAAAAGAACAAGATAAAAACCCCAGAAGAACTAACTGAAGACAGGCAAGCTATCTGAGAAAGTTCAAAGTAATGATCATAAAAATGATCAAAAAACTCAGGAGAAGAATGGATGAACAGAGTGAGAAATTAGGTGTTTTTAATCAAGAAATAGAAAATATAAAGAACAACCAAGTAGAGAATAGGAACAAAATAAATGAAATAAAAAATACACTAGAAGGAATCAGCAGTAGATTAAAGGATACAGAGGAAAGATCCGTGACCTGGTAGACAGAGTAGTGGAAATCACTGCTACTGAACAGAAAAAAACAAAGAATGAAAAGAAATGAGGACAATTTAGGAGACCTCTAGGACAACATTAAGTGCATTAATATTCCTATTATAAGGATCCCAAAAGGAGAAGAGAGAGAGAGAAAGGAGCTAAAAACATATTTGAAGACATAATAGCTGAAAACTTCCCTAACCTGGGAAAGGAAACAGACATATTGGTTGAGAAACTACAGAGTCCGAAACAGGATCAAAGAGGACCACACCAACACAATGTAATTAAAATAGCAACAATTAAAGATAAAGATATAATACTAAAGCAGCAAGGGAAAAGCAAGAAGTTACTTATGAAAGAACTCCCTTAAGGTGATTGGCTGTCTTCTCAGCCAAGATATGGAAGAGACCTAAATGTCCATTGACAGATAAGTGGATAAAGAAGATGTGGTACATAAATACAATGGGATATTAGCACAAAAAGGAATGAAATAATGTCATCTGCAACAACATGCATGGACCTGAAGTGTATTATGCCTAGTGAAATGTCAGATAAAGACAAGAACTGTATTTCATCATTTATATGTTGAATTTAAAGAACAAAATGAATCATGAATATAACAACAACAAAAGAAAAAGACTCCCAGAAATAGAGAACAAACTAGTATTTATCAGTGGGGAGGGGAAAGATAAGGGTAGGAGATTAAGAGGTACAAACTACTACATATAAAATAGATAAACTACAAGAATATATTGTACAGCACAGGGAATTACAGCCAATATGTTGTAATAACTATAAACAGAGTATAATATAGAAAAGTTTTAAATCACTGTTGTACATCTGAGATGAAAATAATACTGTAAAGTAACTACACTTCAATTAAAAAAGAATAAATATGATGTTCAAAATAAAGAAATGCAGAAAGTGTCCTGGAAACAATTGTTAATCCTCAAGTGTGACTATGTCCTTTTTACATAAGCTGTTAGACTCACTGTCACTTGCAATCACTGGAGTGCTAGGGGTGCCCAGGAAACATGGTGGGGATACTCCTGTGGAGTGTCAAAGCTACCCTATTCCAAAGCTTCTCTTGTTGTACCCGAACAGAATACACTAATACCTTAAGATCAAAGTGCCTCGCACGAATGGAAACATCAGGACTGTTCACGCCAGCACTGCATGTCGGTGTCTGTAGGTGGGTAGAAATACCCAAGAGGTACAGGCTAATTCTGAGCACACATATTAGCTACTTTGGCCTATTCAACTGTACACAATCACTATTTCACACTCTGCAAGAGCTATTCTAAACACAGAAATGTACTCCATTCCACTCAAACTTCCAACATCATGTATGAGTAGATGATCATGTCTCCTATTCACAGAACTGTCACAGAGGACTTCTTCAGGTTCCCACTACTAAGCATATCACACTCGCCTATACTGTACCTGTCCACCTTCCACAGAGATCAGTACGCCACATGGCGTGAATCTCAATTCTAGTCTTCCCTGATTTTCTCAAGCACCTTACATGTATCATTCTATGTATTATGAACTCAACTTTCCCTCAACCACCAGAATGTAAACTCCACAAAGACTGGGACTTCTCCATCCTATACCTATATATATCTATATCTATATCTATATATATTTTTTTTCCCGCTCCCACAGCATACAGAGGTTCCCAGGCTAGGGGTCAAATCGGAGCTATAGCTGCTGGCCTACGCCAGAGCCACAGCAATGCGGGATCCGAGCTGCGTCTGCAACCTACACCACAGCTCACGGCAACGCCAGATCCTTAACCCACTGAGTGAGGCCAGGGATTGAACCTGCAACCTCATGGTTCCTAGTCAGATTTGTTAACCACTGAGTCATGACAGGAACTCCTATACCTATACTTTTGATGCCTAGCACATAGCAGGTATTCAAAATTATTCACTGATGAATAAAAGGTTAGAAATGAATAATTTGTAAGTCTTCTGGTTCTGAAGTTCTATAATTCTCCTTGGAGAAGGTCAGGTGCATAATGGATTTCTGACATAGGGTGACAGATTTTATCAAGTTTCAGTAACACTTCTCTAGATAAACAATTTTTCTTCATCTCTTCACTTCAGATAAATCACTTTAAATTTTGAGCCTCTCTTAAAGATGAAATAAATGAAATAGAAAATGTCAACAAATGATGCTTACTCTTCTTTCCATCCATATCTGCATGGATTTTTCGAGCCAAGAATCCACTTTTGTACACAGCAGCATTTGGGTCATGAGGAATGTCCAAGAATGGGTTGGTAGTGCTCCCAATACGGCTGATGGTCTTTGGATGTGTTCCATTAGCCTTCTCATCAGTACCTTCCGACAGAGACTTTTTTTTCTCTTCATCATCTCTAAAAGGGTAAAAACACAAAGATTCAATTGAACAGAGTTATTTGGGGTAATAAACTATTTTCCTAATGGTCTCAGTCTTGATAACAACAACCAGGGTAAGAACTGCTGTGGTTCAACAAACTGTTTCCTGTGCCAGGTATTAGTGACCTGGAAGAAACAATAAGGCTATGACTTTAAAAATCTCTAAAGCCTCTGGCTTTTCCATCCACCACAGAGCCTTCAGGTCTGTCTGCTTTTATTTATTTATTTTTTTTATTTTTTATTTTTTTTGTCTTTTGTTGTTGTTGTTGCTATTTCTTGGGCCGCTCCCGCGGCACATGGAGGTTCCCAGGCTAGGGGTTGAATTGGAGCTGTAGCCACTGGCCTACGCCAGAGCCACAGCAACGCAGGATCCGAGCCACGTCTGCGACCTACACCACAGCTCACGGCAACGCCGGATTGTTAACCCACTGAGCAAGGGCAGGGACCGAACCCGCAACCTCATGGTTCCTAGTCGGATTCGTTAACCACTGCGCCACAACGGGAACTCCAGGTCTGTCTGCTTTTAAACAAGTGGAAAGTTCTTTGACAGAGATCATAATTTTGATTTTGATTTTTGCATGACCTAACATAGTGTCAAGCATACAGAATATTATAGCTACCTATCATTATAGATTAAGTCCAGTGAACAATGTTGGACTATATCTGTCAATCAGGTGCTCTCTAATATAAAAATCTCAGGTAAAGCTATTAATGGGTTAGGATGATGGCACCATGCACAAGTTTTGGCATCTTACAGCTACTGTTTTCCCAACTACCAGCAAAGTGTTGGGCACCCTATCACCAACTAAGAAATCCCCTCATTGCAGAGTCCTGTTTTGGGGGCAAATTTAACTCTGAGGTTATAATGTACATTAAGTATGAAGGAGGAAGAAAAGGAATGGTCATATTCAGTTAATAAGGGGTTTGGGGGAGGGGAGAGTAGAAAAAAAAGTTAAGTTCTGATATACTGCTAGAAAACACATATCCAGAGTAAGAGCATTTGTCTTAGTTCGCCTTTTTTAATGCCCTAAAATCACTTCTGGTTTCTTTGAATATTGAATCTTTTCATTAAAACTTCAACCAAAATAACCACTGCCAAAATATATTTAAAGTAAACCACAAACTCAATTGTCAAAAATGTTTATTTGGTTATCAGAGAAAAATAGCCCATTTTCTTCAATGGTATTTGATAAGTTAATTGTGAGATATAAAAATAACACTGGACTCAGGCATCTATGTTTTGCTTTTAGTTTTGTTTTTAGGTAATTTTAGATTTGCAAAGATAGTACATAGAGTTCCCTTACGCTCATCACCCAGTTTCCCCAAGGTTAGTATCTTATATAACCGTGGTAAAAATGTCAAAATGAGGAAATGAAGAGTAAAATACCAAGGAGTAAATTTCAGATTTTATTAAAATTTCTCCCATTTTTTAAAATAATGTTGTTTTTTTTTTCCCCCAGGATGCTATCCATGACCTCACAGTGCACTTGGCTATCACATCTCTTAGTCACCTCCAGACACTGACAATTCTTAAGCCTTTCCTTGTCCTCCACAACCTAGACACTTGGAAAAGTACTGGTCAGTGATTCTGTAGGGTACATGTCTTCTCATGCTTGGATCAAGGTCACACTATCTTGGGAAGAACACCTGGGTGATAGATAAGCCTCTCAGTGTACCAGATCAGGGGTACTTGTTTTATTATTAGTGAGATGCACCTTGATCACTTGTTAAGGTGGTTTCTGGCAAATGTTTATACAAGTTACTCTTTTCCTTTGTAAATGACTTGGGGGAGAGATTTTGTGACTATGAAAATATCCTCTTTCTCTTTAAACTTCTGACTACTATAAAAAAAAATAATAATAATAAAAAAAAAAAGGAGTTCCCGTCGTGGCGCAGTGGTTAACGAATCCGACTAGGAACCATGAGGTTGTGGGTTCGATCCCTGCCCTTTCTCAGTGGGTTAACGATCCGGCGTTGCTGTGAGCTGTGGTGTAGGTTGCAGACGCGGCTCTGATCCCGCGTTGCTGTGGCTCTGGCGTAGGCCAGTGGCTACAGCTCCGATTGGACCCCTAGCCTGGGAACCTCCATATGCCGCGGGAGCGGCCCAAGAAATAGCAACAACAACAACAACAAAAAGACAAAAGACAAAAAAAAAAATAAAATAAAATAAAAAAAATAAACTTCTGACTACTAATTTTAGCATTCCTCTGTAAATCTGGTCAATAGCAATTATATTGTCATAAGTCAATGGTGATTTTTTTTTCCCCCAATTCCTTCCATTTCAAATTGAAATTCTTCTATAAGTCTGGACACATGGATACACATTTTATTCTTTGGATTATAGTCAAACAGTATGATTATTTGATTTGTTCAAATTTTTCCAGCTTTGGGCATTTAGAATTCTATCAAGCAGGCTTTTGTATCCTTTCAACCTGCCTCATCCTTTTCCCTTTTTTGTTTTGTAAGTACTTCCTTTCTTACAGGTACCACAAGATGCTACTTCCAAGCTCATCTTGTACTTTTCTTGTTCCATCCCTGGAAACAACCAGTTCTCCAAGGAGATCAGTTCTATTCATTGGAGAATGGTATCTAGAAACCAAATCTAAGTGCTAGGTGTGCTCACTGCCTCTGGGCCCTCTCAGCATATGCACCTAAAGAAATGAAGATATGCATAGGTATCAGCTACCCAGCCTCCCTCTCTCTCCAAGAGTTCATGCCAGTATCTCTAACCCAAGCCAGTATAATGTGGTTCATCCTAGCCTTTTCTCTTTACTTATCTGTACTTATTCAACAGTGAGAAACCTGGCTCTTGCTATCTAAAATATATTTATCTATTTGTTCAATCCTAGTAAACACATAAACTAGTTTCAGAATCAGTAGCCCATGCTCATGTGAGAAACTAAGTTATCTACTACAGTCAGTGTCTGCGTACAGTTTTTCACCTTATACTATTCAGTTAAAATAGTTTCCCAGAGTTACTTAGGTCAGTTCCTTTCTTCCTCACTCTTCTTCACAATGGCTATATAGTTCATTTTGAAAACAAATTAATCTGGTATAGTCTGAAGTATATCATGCATTCCCTACACCATGGCTGATATTTAAGAAATGTACAGATATATGCCCAGGAGTAGGATTGCTGGGTCATATGGTAGTTCTATATTTAGTTTTCTGAAGTACCTCCATACTGTTTTCCATAACGGTTTTACCAATTTACATTCCCACCAACAGAGAAGAAAGGGCACCCTGTTTTCCACACCCTCTCCAGCATTTGTTATTTGTTGACTTGTTAATGATGGCTATTCTGACCAGTGTGAAGTTGTACTTTATTATAGTTGCAGCACCATTCAAGAAACAACCTAAAGGTCCATTGACAGATGAATGGATTAAGAAGTGGTACACATATACAATGGAATAGCACTCAGCCATAAAAAAAACCAAAATAATGCCATTTGCAGCAACATGGATAGAACTAGAGACTCTCATACTAAGTGAAGTAAGTCATAAAGAGAAAGACCAATACCACATGATATCACTTACATCTGCAATCTAATATATGGCACCAATGAACATTCTACAGAAAAGAAACAAACTCATGGACATGGAGAACATACCTGTGGCTGCCAAGGGGGAGAAGGATAGAGTGGGATGAACTAGGGTTAGTAGATACAAACTATTGCATTTGGAGTGGATAAGCAATGAGATCCTGTTGTACAGCACAGTGAACTATGTCTAGTCACTTGTGATGGAACAGGATGGAGGATAATGTGGGAAAAAGAATGTATATATACATGTATGACTGGGTCACTTTGCTGTACAGCAGAAATTGACAAAATGTTATAAATCAATGATAATAAAAATTAAAAATCTTTAAAAGGAAATGTGCATACACCAAATGTACTCCTTAAGATGTATAGTTCCATGGGAATAAATAATTCATCTACCACACGATACCACCACAATACCAAACAACAGTTCTGAACCCCCAGTTCCCTCTGCTACCTCTTGTAGTCACTGCCTCTCCCTGAAGCAGTGGAAACTACTGGACTCTTCCTTCCCAATGGTTTTTGTCTCAAAATGTAACAAAGATGGTTTATTTTACTTGGCAAAACATATTTAAGATGCATCCATATTGTGATACTCAATAGTTTTTCTCTCTTATTTCTGAGTACTATTTTATGGATGTGTAAGTTTATTTATACATCTACCTTCCCCCATGCCACCTCCAGCTTTATTGAAATATGATTTATTTATTTATATATTTTAAGTGTACATGATAATTTGATATGTGTATACATTGTGAAAGGTTCCCTAACATCAAGTTAACAAATTCAACACTTCACATATTTATTGATATATTTATTTTTGGTAAGAAATTTTAAGTTTTTCTCCCTTAGTAAATTCAGTTCTATAATGCAATTATCAATTGTAGCCACCATGTTTCAAATTATTTCCTCAGACCTTATTCATCTTTCAGCTGCAAGTTTGTCCTCTTTGAACAACCATCCTATAGGCCCTGGAAACCACTTTTACACTCTGTTTCTCTAAGTTAGACTTAAAAAAAATCCACTTATAAGTGATTCCATATGGTATTTATCTTTCTTTGACTTATTTCACTTAGTATAAATGCCTACCAGATTCATCCATGTTGTCAAAAAATGGCAGGATTTCCCCTTTTAAGGGTTGTATAGTAGCCCTGAGTATTATGTATCAAACCTTCTTTATCCATTCATCTGTAGACAGAGATTAGTTGTTTCCATGCTTGCTACTGAAAACAATATTTTCTGAACACGGATATACGGATATCTCCGAAATAAGGATTTCTTCCCTTTGACTATATATTCAAAAGTAGGACTGCTGCAACATAATAGTAATTCTATTTTTAATTTCTTGAAGAACTTCTGTAATGTTTTTCATAGAGGCTGTACCAGTTTACATTTCCACCAGGAGGGCACCAGGGTTCCCTTTTCTTCACATCCTTGCCAGCATATTACTTCTTACATTTTTGTTTGTTTGTTTTGTTTTTTTAGGGCTGTAGCCACAGAATATAGAGGTTGCCAGGCTAGTGGTAGAATCAGAGCTGCCAGGCTATGCCACAGCCACAGCAATGTGAGATCCGAGCTGCATCTGAGACCTACACCACAGCTCATGGTAATATCGGGTCCTTAACCCACTGAGTGAGGCCAGGGATCAAACCCATGTGCTAATGGATACTAGTCGGGTTTATTATTGCTGAACTACAACAGGAACTCCATTCTCTCTCTCTCTCTCTCTCTCTCTCTATGTGTATATATATATATATATATATATCTATGCGCAGATTTTTCTCTTTACAGCCACACCTGTGGCATATGGAAGTCCCCAGGCTAGGTGTTGAATCTGAGATGCAGCTGCTAGCCTATGCCAAAGCCACAGCAATGCAGGATCCATGCCATGTCTACAATCTACACCACAGCTCCCGGGAATGCCACTGTGCAAGGCCAGGGATTGAACCCAAATTCCCATGGATACTAGTTGGGTTTGTTACTGCTACACCACAATAGGAACTCCCAGTTCTTACATTTTTGATGACAGACATCCTAACATGTATGAGGTGATATTTCATGTGCTTTTGATTTGCATTTCCATAATTAGGTATGTTAAGTACCTTTTCATACACCTATTGGCCATTTGTATGTCTCTTTGGGAAAATATCTACTTAGGTCCTTTGCAAATTTTTAAATTGAATTACTTGACTTTTTGCTAATGAAATGTAGAAATTTAGTGTATATTTTGGACAGTAACCCTGTCAGATATAGGATTTGCAAATATTTTCCTTATTCCATAGGTTGCCTTTTCATTTTGTTGATGATCTCCTTTGCTGTGCACAGCTTTTTAGTTTAACATAGCCCCACTTATTTATTTTTGCTTTTGTTGCCAAATCAAAAAAAAAAAAAATCACTGTCAAGACCAATGTCAAGGAGTTTACTTTCTACGTTTTTTCCTAGGCGTTTTATGGTTTCAGGCCTTATATAAAGGCTTTAATTCATTTTGAGTTGATTTTTCTGCTTGGTGTAAGATGAGGTCCAGTTTCATTCTTTTGCATGTAGATACCTATTTTCCTAAAACCATTTATTGAAGTGAAAATCTGTTCTCCATTGTATATTCTTGGCTGCCTTGTGTGATTTAATTTCTGGGTTCCATTGACATATGTATCTGTTTTTGTGTCAATACCATGCTCTTTTGATTATTTTATAGTTTGAAATCAAGAATTGTGATGCGTCCAGCTTTCTTCTTTTTTCTCAAGATTGCTTTAGCTATTTGGGTTCTTTTGTAGTTCCATAAAAATCTTAGTGAAAATTGCTATGAAAAATTCCATCAGAATTTTGATAAGGATTGTACTAAATATTTATATTGCTTTGGGTATTATGGATGTCTAACAATATTAATTACTCAAATACATTACTGCAAAATATTTTTTATTTGTGTCCTCTTCAGTTTCTTTCATTAATGTCTTATAGATTTCAATGTCCAGACCTTTAAACTCCTTGGTCAAATTTTGATACTACTGAGTTTTTAAAATTTTTATTGAAGTTTAGCTGATTAATAATGTTGTGATAATTTCTGCTGTACAACAAAGTGATTCAGTTATACATATACACAAATCCATTCTCTTTCAGCTTCTTTTCTCATGTAGATTATCACAGAATACTAGGTAAAGTTCCCTGTGCTCTATAGCAGGTCCCTGATGGCCAACCATTCTATATACCACAGTGTGCCATATGTCAATCCCAAACCCCAATCCACCCCTCTCCCAATACCTGTCCCTTTGGTAACCATAAATTTGTTTTTGAGGTCTGTGAGTCTGTTTCTGTTCTGCAAATAACTTCATTTGTATCTCTTTTTTTTAAGATTCCACATGTAACTGATGCTTGGTCTTTCTTTCTCTGTCTGACTTCATTTAGTGTGATGTTATTATAAAAGTCATGTTTTCTTAATTTCCTCCTTCCCTCCCTCTTCCTTTCTATTCAGCTACGCCTGTGGTACTATGGAAATTCCTGGGCTAGAGCTGAATGAGAGCTGCCACTGAAGCCTATGCCACAGCAATAGCAACAATGGATCCAAACCCCATCTGTGACTTCTGCCACGGCTTGTGGCAATACCAAATCCTTAACCCACTGAGAGAGGCCAGGGATGGATCCTGCATCCTCAGGGAGACTATGTTGAATTAACCTGCTGAGCCAGATTGGGAACTCCAGTAATTTCTATTTCTGATAGTTCACAGTTGCCAATAAAGAAATATAACGGATTTTTGCATGTTGATTTTATATCGTGTACTTTATTAATTCTGATAGGTTTCTGGTAGACTCTCTAGGGTTTTTATATATAATATGTCATCTGCAAATAAAGACAAGTATACAAGATTATATGATTTTTATCCTTCTTCCTTTTAAATTTGGATGCCTTTTATATTATTTTTTGCCTAATTGCTACGCCTAGGTCTTCTACTACTGTGTTAAATAACTAAGTGGGCATCCTTATCTTGTTCCTGATCTTAGAGGAAATGCTTTCAGCTTTTCAAGGTTGAGCGTGATATCTGCTGGGGGTTTGTCACATACGGCCTTTATTATGTTGAACTGTGTTCCTTCTACACCCAGTTTTTTTGAGGGTTTTTATCATGAATGGATGTTGAATTTTGTCAAATGCTTTCTCTGCATCTACTGAGATTATATGATTTTTATCCTTCATTTTTTAAATGTGGTGTATGAAATTTAATGGATGTGTAGTTGCTGAATCAGTCCTGAATCCTGGAATAAATCCTACTTGCTCTTGACGAATGATGCTTTTAATGTATTGTTGAACTGAGTTTCCTAAATATTTGGTTGAGGATTGGTCTTTTTTTTTTTTTTTTCATCTATGCTAAGTATGGATATTGGCCTATGATTTTCTTTTCTTGAAGTGTTCTTGTCTGGCTTTAGTATCAGAGTAACGATGTCCTCATAAAGTGAGTTTGGGAGAGTCCATCCTCTTCATCTTTTGGATAATTTGAGGACTGGCATTAACTCTTCTTTGAATGTTTAGTAGAATTCCCATGAAGACATCTGGTCTTGGATATTATTCATTATTTTGTTTGTTTGTTTAATCAGAAATCAAATGCCTGTACAAGTAATTACTAGTAATTGATCTGCTCAATTCTTCTACTTTTTTCATGATTTAATTTTGGTAGATTATGTTTCCAAGAGTTTATCCTTTTCTTATACTTCGTCCAATTTGTTGGCATACACTATTCTCTTATGATGCTTTTTATTCCTGTGGTATCAGCAATACTGTCTCCTGTTTCACTTCAAACTCATTTGAGTCCTCTTTTATTCTTGTTAAATCTAGCTAATGGTTTGTCTATTTTGTTTTAAAAAACCTAGTTCTTAGTGTCAATGATCATTTTTGTCTTTTTAGGCTCTATTTCATTTACTTTCACTGTGACTTTGTTATTTTCTTCCTTCTTCTAACTTTGGGTTTAGTTTGTTCTACTTTTTTTAGTTCTTAAGGTGTAAAATAAGGTTGTTTATCTGAGGTCTTTCCTTTTTCTTAATGTAAGTGTTTATTGCTATAAACTTCCCTCTTTGCTGTAGACTGCTTTTTATGCATCCTGTAAGTTTTGGTATTTTCATCTTCATTTGTCTCAAGCTACATTTTTATTTCTAGTTTCTATGTTTTATTTGTGCTTGCAACTACCATCATGACAATATAAAATATAGTATTACAGATCTTTCACGGTTTGAAATCAATCCAGAAAGATTCCCAGTGTTCATATAGGTTGTTCTACTGTCCGCATTAAGATTTAGTACTGTTAAGACAAAAATTTTGATTCACTACAGAAACAAAACGTAATAACCTAAAATTAAAAAACAAAATTGCAGATTCAGTCAATTATTGCTTATTGAATGACACTCCATTCTGTGTGTTCACATCATTTTTTTATCCCCATGCAGCCAATAATCCAAAGAAGATTTTGATATGAACAAGCTTAAATCTGTTTATTCCCAAATAATTGTATTTTCCCCAATTTTACCTATTTTCAAAGTACTTACAAAAATTATGTACTTACTATCCTTACTACAGCAGCCTTACTACTGTATCCTTACTACACTCGATAATGAGAAGATACATTTTTACATTGTTTTGATTACATTATTTTTATGTGAATAAACCAAATTCTGAAAGAGGGAACTTGAAACACATGGTATTTCTGAAACAATTTTGATTGCTTTAAAGATAGTATGTCTGGGAGTTCCCGTCGTGGCGCAGTGGTTAACGAATCCGACTACGAACCATGAGGTTGCGGGTTCGATCCCTGCCCTTGCTCAGTGGGTTGACGATCCGGTGTTGCCATGAGCTGTGGTGTAGGTCGCAGACGCGGCTTGGATCCCGCGTTGCTGTGGCTCTGGTGTAGGCCAGTGGCTACAGCTCCGATTCAACCCCTAGCCTGGGAACCTCCATAGGCCGCGGGAGCGGCCCAAGAAATAGCAAAAAGACAAAAAATAAAATAAAATAAAAAAAAAAGATAGTATGTCTGGAGAAAAAGTAATAGTAAATTATGTGAAGTTTTTTTTTTTTTTTTTTCCCTTTTTCCATGAAGTGGTATCTTAGGATGGTCACACTGAAAGTATTATTTTCTCATTTTGAGGGGAAAAAAGCAGACATGATTTAATAAGAGTTAGTGATTTTTTTTTTTTTTTTGCCACACTAGAGGCATGTTCCTGGGCCAGGGATCAAACCCATGACACAACAGAGACAGCGCTGAGTCCTTAACTGCTAGGCTACCAGGGAACTCCAGGAATCATTAACTTTGGTGGGAGGATCTGAGTTGTGAGTAGGAATAAAAAAATGATTATCCTGGGAAACAGGTTAACTATTTTAGACAGCAAGAGTCACTAGAAATGACTACCACAGGAGAGAGGACAAGATGGCGGAGGAGTAGGGGGACACGCTCGCCCTCTCCCACAAACACAACAAAAAAAGCACATCTACAGAAGAAATGACTCGCACAGAACAACAACCAATCGCTGGCAGAGGAACCTAATCTCCAATAACGGCAAGAAATTCGTGACATTATTGGGCAGAACGGGAGAAAAGAGGAGAGTGAGAGAAGGTGAATCCGAGCGGGACGGGCGCTCCCGAAAGGGAACTGCGGAGGGGAAAGGGATCCCGCACCCTGGAAAGTCACCTACCGGGCGAAAGATCAAACGAACCGGAGGAATCTCCAGATGCAGAGAAGAGTGTAGCAGTAAGTTGGAGTACGGAAAAACGATCAAGAACCCAACGGACCATCTGAACTACGGGCACAGTCACCAAAAATTGAGACGCCTGGGTGGGGGCTGGGCACCGAATCCTCGGCTCCAGAGGTTAGTCCCCGGGAAAGGGCCGGGGGACGCCTGGGTGGGGGCTGGGCACCGAGACCTCAGCTCTGAAGGTTGGTCCCCGAGAGGGGGCCGGGGGACGCCTGGGTTGGGGCTGGGCACCGAGACCTCGCCTCCGAAGGTTAGTCCCCAAGAAAGGGCCGGGGGGCGCCGCCTGGGTGGGGGCTGGGCACCGAGACCTCGGCTCCAGAGATTAGTCCCCGGGCTAGGGGGGCGGGGAAGAGCGGAAACTGCTTGGGAGGTCTCTAAACCATTTGACGGGGCAGAGACTGCCTGGGAGACTAGAAAACAAAGCTGTCGCAGAGGAAGGGAGCAATACTCTAGGGGCGGGGAAGTGGAAAGCCGCCTCAGAGGGAACCTGGGAGAAGAGCCTGGTCTGCGCCAGTGCTGGGGAGGGGAGAGAAGAAGGGGTGGGTCCCCATAGAATACCCCCCACGCCACAACAAGCTTACAGGCCCGCTAGCTAGCAGAAAGCTGTGCTTCCCAGTGCATTCCCTCCCCCCACCCCCACCACCCCCTACGCTCTCGCCGAACCTGGGGCTGCCTGCCATCCAGGAGGGCTGGCCTCAACAATTGCCTGAAGCCTACCACCGCAGGGGCTCTCCCTGCACAGGCCTGCTTGCCCTTTGGAGGGGCTACACTTCCACAGAGCAGCACCAAACACCACCAGCCCCCTAAAAAAGGCCTGCAGCCCAGAAAAGCTAGAACAAGCCTAGCCAGGCCGTGAATAGATCGACCTAATTCTCTGACGGTTTTTCTGAGACGGGCTCCCCCGGGGAGGAGCCTCTTGAGTCTCCAAGGGCCTTGCTACACGCCCAAGACCCTAGGGGGTGCTAAGACCTAGTGGACCAGCTGCATAGGACTGCCAGCTCCAGGCAGGACCCCCTGCAGCCCAGAAAAGCTGCAACAAGCCTGGCCGAATCGGGAAAAGATCTCAGACGGTCTTTCGGAGTCGGGCTGTCCTGGGGAGGAGCCTCTTGAGTCTCCAAGGGCCCTGCTACCCGCCCAAGACCCCAAGGGGTGCTGAGACCTAGTGGACCAGCTGCATAGGACTGCCAGCTCCAGGCAGGACCCCCTGCAGCCCAGAAAAGCTGCAACAAGCCTGGCCGAATCGGGAAAAGATCTCAGACGGTCTTTCTGAGTCGGGCTGTCCTGGGGAGGAGCCTCTTGAGCCTCCAAGGGCCCTGCTACCCGCCCAAGACCCCAGGGGGTGCTGAGACCTAGTGGAACAGCTGCATAGGACTGCCAGCTCCAGGCAGGACCCCCTGCAGCCCAGAAAAGCTGCAACAAGCCTGGCCGAATCGGGAAAAGATCTCAGACGGTCTTTCTGAGTCGGGCTGTCCTGGGGAGGAGCCTCTTGAGCCTCCAAGGGCCCTGCTACCCGCCCAAGACCCCAGGGGGTGCTGAGACCTAGTGGACCAGCTGCATAGGACTGCCAGCTCCAGGCAGGACCCCCTGCAGCCCAGAAAAGCTGCAACAAGCCTGGCCGAATCGGGAAAAGATCTCAGACGGTCTTTCTGAGTCGGGCTGTCCTGGGGAGGAGCCTCTTGAGCCTCCAAGGGCCCTGCTACCCGCCCAAGACCCCAGGGGGTGCTGAGACCTAGTGGACCAGCTGCATAGGACTGCCAGCTCCAGGCAGGACCCCCTGCAGCCCAGAAAAGCTGCAACAAGCCTGGCCGACTTGGGAAAAGATCCCAGACGGTCTTTCTGAGTCGGGCTGTCCTGGGGAGGAGCCTCTTGAGTCTCCAAGGGCCCTGCTACCCGCCCAAGACCCCAGGGGGTGCTGAGACCTAGTGGACCAGCTGCATAGGACTGCCAGCTCCAGGCAGGACCCCCTGCAGCCCAGAAAAGCTGCAACAAGCCTGGCCGAATCGGGAAAAGATCTCAGACGGTCTTTCTGAGTCGGGCTGTCCTGGGGAGGAGCCTCTTGAGCCTCCAAGGGCCCTGCTACCCGCCCAAGACCCCAGGGGGTGCTGAGACCTAGTGGACCAGCTGCATAGGACTGCCAGCTCCAGGCAGGACCCCCTGCAGCCCAGAAAAGCTGCAACAAGCCTGGCCGAATCGGGAAAAGATCTCAGACGGTCTTTCTGAGTCGGGCTGTCCTGGGGAGGAGCCTCTTGAGCCTCCAAGGGCCCTGCTACCCGCCCAAGACCCCAGGGGGTGCTGAGACCTAGTGGACCAGCTGCATAGGACTGCCAGCTCCAGGCAGGACCCCCTGCAGCCCAGAAAAGCTGCAACAAGCCTGGCCGACTTGGGAAAAGATCCCAGACGGTCTTTCTGAGTCGGGCTGTCCTGGGGAGGAGCCTCTTGAGTCTCCAAGGGCCCTGCTACCCGCCCAAGACCCCAGGGGGTGCTGAGACCTAGTGGACCAGCTGCATAGGACTGCCAGCTCCAGGCAGGACCCCCTGCAGCCCAGAAAAGCTGCAACAAGCCTGGCCGAATCGGGAAAAGATCTCAGACGGTCTTTCTGAGTCGGGCTGTCCTGGGGAGGAGCCTCTTGAGCCTCCAAGGGCCCTGCTACCCGCCCAAGACCCCAGGGGGTGCTGAGACCTAGTGGACCAGCTGCATAGGACTGCCAGCTCCAGGCAGGACCCCCTGCAGCCCAGAAAAGCTGCAACAAGCCTGGCTGAATCGGGAAAAGATCCCAGACGGTCTTTCTGAGTCGGGCTGTCCTGGGGAGGAGCCTCTTGAGTCTCCAAGGGCCCTGCTACCCGCCCAAGACCCCAGGGGGTGCTGAGACCTAGTGGACCAGCTGCATAGGACTGCCAGCTCCAGGCAGGACCCCCTGCAGCCCAGAAAAGCTGCAACAAGCCTGGCCGACTTGGGAAAAGATCTCAGACGGTCTTTCTGAGTCGGGCTGTTCTGGGGAGGAGCCTCTTGAGTCTCCAAAGGCCCTGCTACCCGCCCAAGACCCCAAGGGGTGCTGAGACCTAGTGGACCAGCTGCATAGGACTGCCAGCTCCAGGCAGGACCCCCTGCAGCCCAGAAAAGCTGCAACAAGCCTGGCGGAATCGGGAAAAGATCTCAGACGGTCTTTCTGAGTCGGGCTGCCCTGGGGAGGAACCTCTTGAGTCTCCAAGGGCCCTGCTACCCGCCCAAGACCCCAGGGGGTGCTGAGAACCAAGTGAAATCTGCTACCATCGTGGGGTGGACCTCCCAGTCCTGTCTGCCCTCAGGAAGTCCTCCTTTGCTTCAAAGAAACACTGTTAGTCCCATCAACACTCCAGAAAAGCCACACTGCCTCAAAAAAAGATTGACCAACAACGACAACCCTCAGGAAATATTCCAGGGCAGTGACAAGGCAAACACTACCCGATAACAGAGAGTACAACTCCCTCAGGAGAAAGAAGACAACAAGCAAGATGAAGAAGCTGAGAAACCACCCCCAGTCAAACCAACAGGAGAACTCACCTAAAACAGTCAACAATGAAACTGATATCTGCAGTCTGACAGACCTGGAGTTCAAAAGAGAAATAGTGAAAATACTGAAGGAATTAAGAGAAGATATGAACAGCAATGCAGATACCCTCAGAAAGGAGCTAGAAAATATAAGGAGGAGCCAAGAAAAACTAGAACATTCATTTGCAGAGATGCAAACTGAACTAGGGGCAGTAAAAACCAGAATGAATAATGCAGAAGAACGAATCAGTGATATGGAAGATAGAATAATGGAAATCACTCAATCTGGTCAACAGACAGAAAACCGAATCAAAAAACTGGAAAGCAATATAAGAGACCTATGGGATAATATAAAACGGGCCAATCTACGCATAATAGGAATTCCAGAAGGAGTAGAAAAAGATAAAGGAATGGAAAATATATTTGAAGAAATTATCGCTGGAAACTTCCCAAATCTAAAGGATACTGGATTCAAGATACAAGAAGCACAGAGGGCCCCAAACAAACTGAACCCAAACAGACCCACACCAAGACACATCATAATAAAAATGGCAAAAGTTAGTGATAAAGAGAGGATCCTAAAGGCAGCAAGAGAAAAACAGAATGTTACCTACAAGGGAACCCCCATAAGAATATCAGCTGATTTCTCTACAGAAACACTACAGGCCAGGAGGGAATGGCAAGAGATATTTAAAGTGCTCAAAGGAAAAAATATGCAACCTAGAATACTTTATCCAGCAAGAATATCATTTAAAATAGAAGGGGAAATAAAAATTTTTCCCAACAAACAAAAACTTAAAGAATACAGCAACACAAAACCCAGGTTAAAGGAAATATTGAAAGGGCTTCTCTAAACCAAAAAGAAAGGAAGGAAAGGGAAGAAAAAAGAAAAGAAAAAAAAAAAAAAGAAGAAGAAGAAGAAGAGGAAGAACTAGGACTGAGGAAGATACAATCAGAGAGCAGTCACTCAAATAAGCCAGCATACAGATTTAATCATGAACATGCTTCAAACAAAATAAAATTAAAAAGAAAAAAATAAAAGAGTCATCAAAACCATAAAATGTGGGCAAGGGATGTTAGGAGGTAAATAATCCTTTTTGTTTGTATGTATGTCTCTCTTCTTAATTTTAATATAATAATGAAGTGTTTGAACTTACAGGACCATCAGGCTAAAACACACAATTATGGGAAGGGGTTAGCATACTTAAAAAACAGGGCAACCACAAGCCAAAACCAAATATTGCATTTGCAAAAAATGAAAAAAAAAAAATACACTCAAGCAGATAATAACAGGAGACCATCCAACCAAAAAAAAAAAAAAAAAGAAGAATGGAGAACCATAGAATCAACTGGAACACGAGGATCAAATGGCAATAAATAATCATCTATCAATTATCACCTTAAATGTCAATGGACTGAATGCCCCAATCAAAAGACACAGAATGGCTGAGTGGATAAAACGGCAAAAACCTTCAATATGCTGCCTACAAGAAACTCACCTTAGGACAAAAGATACATATAGATTGAAAGTGAAAGGCTGGGGAAAAGTATTTCATGCCAATAGACATGACAGAAAAGCAGGAGTTGCAACGCTCATATCAGACAAAATAGACTTTAAAACAAAAGACATAAAGAAAGACAAAGAAGGACACTATTTAATGATTAAGGGATCCATCCAAGGAGAGGATGTTACTATCATCAACATATATGCCCCAAACATAGGAGCACCCAGATACATACAACAAATATTAACAGACATAAAGGGAGATATTGATGAGAATACAATCATAGTAGGAGACCTAAATACCCCCCTCACATCAATGGACAGATCCTCTAGACAGAAAACCAATAAAGCAACAGAGATCCTAAAGGAAACAATAGAAAAGTTAGACTTAATTGATATCTTCAGGACACTACATCCAAAAAAATCAGAATACACATTCTTCTCAAATGCTCATGGAACATTCTCAAGAATCGACCACATATTGGGACATAAAGCGAATCTCAATAAATTTAGGAGCATAGAAATTATCTCAAGTATCTTCTCTGACCACAATGCCATGAAATTAGAAATCAACCATGGGAAAAGGAAAGAGAAAAAACCTACTCCATGGAGACTAAACAACATGCTACTAAAAAACCAATGGGTCAATGAGGAAATCAAGAAGGAAATTAAAAACTATCTTGAAACAAATGATAATGAAGACATAACCTCTCAAAATCTATGGGATGCTGCGAAAGCAGTGCTCAGAGGGAAATTTATAGCAATCCAGGCCTTTCTCAAAAAAGAAGAAAGATCCCAAATTGACAACTTAACCCTCCACCTAAATGAATTAGAAAAAGAAGAACAAAGAAGTCCTAAAGTCAGCAGAAGGAAGGAAATTGTAAAGATCAAAGAAGAAATCAATAAAATAGAGACTCAAAAAACAATAGAGAAAATTAATAAAACCAAGAGCTGGTTCTTTGAAAAGGTGAACAAAATTGATAAACCCCTGGCCAGACTCACTAAAAAGAGGAGAGAAAGAACCCAAATCACCAAAATTATAAATGAAAAAGGAGAAATCACAACGGATACAGCAGAAATACAAAAAACCATAAGAGAATACTATGAACAACTATATGGCAATAAGTTTGACAATCTGGAAGAAATGGACAATTTTCTAGAATCTTACAGCCTGCCAAAACTGAATCAAGCAGAAACAGACCAACTGAACAGACCAATCACTAGAAATGAAATTGAAGAGGTCATAAAATCACTCCCTACAAATAAAAGCCCAGGACCAGATGGCTTCACAGGTGAATTCTATCAAACATATAAAGAGGAATTGGTGCCCATCCTCCTTAAACTCTTTCAAAAGGTTGAAGAAGAAGGAATACTCCCAAAGACATTCTATGAGGCCACCATCACCCTCATTCCAAAACCAGGCAGAGATACCACCAAAAAAGAAAACTATCGCCCAATATCATTGATGAATATAGATGCAAAACTTCTCAACAAAATCTTAGCCAACCGAATCCAACAACATATCAAAAAAATTATACACCATGACCAGGTTGGGTTCATCCCAGGTTCACAAGGATGGTTCAACATACGCAAATCAATCAACATCATACACCACATTAACAAAAAAAAAGTCAAAAATCATATGATCATCTCAATAGATGCAGAAAAAGCATTTGACAAAGTTCAACATCCATTCATGATCAAGACCCTCGCCAAAGTGGGTATAGAGGGAACATTCCTGAATATAATCAAAGCCATTTATGATAAACCCACAGCAAATATAATCCTCAATGGGGAAAAACTGAAAGCCTTCTCACTCAAATCTGGAACAAGACAGGGATGCCCACTCTCACCACTGCTCTTCAACATAGTTTTGGAAGTCTTAGCCACAGCAATTAGACAAACAAAAGAAATCAAAGGCATCCATATAGGAAGAGAAGAGATCAAACTGTCACTGTATGCAGATGACATGATTCTATACCTAGAAAACCCTAAGGACTCAACCCCAAAACTCCTTGAACTGATTAATAAATTCAGCAAAGTGGCAGGATATAAGATTAACATTCAGAAGTCAGTTGCATTTCTGTATACCAGCAATGAAGCATTAGAAAAGGAATACAAAAATACGATACCTTTTAAAATTGTACCTCACAAAATCAAATACCTCGGAATACACCTAACCAAAGAGGTAAAGGACCTATATGCCGAGAACTATAAAACCTTAATCAAAGAAATCAAAGAAGATGTAAAAAAATGGAAAGATATTCCATGTTCCTGGATTGGAAAAATCAATATTGTGAAAATGGCCATCCTACCCAAAGCAATCTACAGATTCAATGCAATCCCTATCAAATTACCCATGACATTTTTCACAGAACTAGAACAAACAATCCAAACATTTATATGGAACAACAAAAGACCCAGAATCGCCAAAGCAATCCTGAGAAACAAAAACCAAGCAGGAGGCATAACTCTCCCAGACTTCAAGAAATACTACAAAGCCACAGTCATCAAAACAGTGTGGTACTGGTATCAAAACAGACAGACAGACCAATGGAACAGAATAGAGAATCTGGAAATTAACCCTGACACCTATGGTCAATTAATCTTTGACAAGGGAGGCAAGAACATCAAATGGGAAAAGGAAAGTCTATTCAGCAAGCATTGCTGGGAAACCTGGACAGCTGTATGCAAAGCAATGAAACTAGAACACACCCTCACACCATGCACAAAAATAAACTCCAAATGGCTGAAAGACTTAAATATACGACAGGACACCATCAAACTCCTAGAAGAAAACATAGGCAAAACACTCTCTGACATCAACATCATGAATATTTTCTCAGGTCAGTCTCCCAAAGCAATAGAAACTAGAGCAAAAATAAACCCATGGGACCTCATCAAACTGAAAAGCTTTTGCACAGCAAAGGAAACCCAAAAGAAAACAAAAAGACAACTTACAGAATGGGAGAAAATAGTTTCAAATGATGCAACTGACAAGGGCTTAATCTCTAGAATATACAAGCAACTTATACAACTCAACAGCAAAAAAACCAATCAATCAATGGAAAAATGGGCAAAAGACCTGAATAGACATTTCTCCAAAGAAGATATACAGATGGCCAACAAACACATGAAAAAATGCTCAACATCGCTGATTATAAGAGAAATGCAAATCAAAACTACCATGAGATACCACCTCACACCAGTCAGAATGGCCATCATTAATAAATCCACAAATAACAAGTGCTGGAGGGGCTGTGGAGAAAAGGGAACCCTCCTGCACTGTTGGTGGGAATGTAAACTGGTACAGCCACTATGGAGAACAGTTTGGAGATACCTTAGAAATCTATACATAGAACTTCCATATGACCCTGCAATCCCACTCTTGGGCATCTATCCGGACAAAGCTCTACTTAAAAGAGACACATGCACCCGCATGTTCATTGCAGCACTATTCACAATAGCCAGGACATGGAAACAATCCAAATGTCCATCGACAGAGGATTGGATTCGGAAGATGTGGTATATATACACGATGGAATACTACTCAGCCATTAAAAAGGATGACATCATGCCATTTGCAGCAACATGGATGGAACTAGAGAATCTCATACTGAGTGAAATGAGCCAGAAAGACAAAGACAAATACCATATGACATCACTTATAACTGGAATCTAATATCCAGCACAAATGAACATCTCCTCAGAAAAGAAAATCAATCATGGACTTGGAGAAGAGACTTGTGGTTGCCTGATGGGAGGGGGAGGGAGTGGGAGGGATCGGGAGCTTGGGCTTATCAGTCACAACGTAGAATAGATTTACAAGGAGATCCCGCTGAATAGCATTGAGAACTATGTCTAGATACTCATGTTGCAACAGAAGAAATGGTGGGGGGAAAAACTGTAATTGTAATGTATACATGTAAGGATAACCTGACCCCCTTGCTGTACAGTGGGAAAATAAAATAAAATTTAATAAAAAAAAAAAAAAAAAAAAAAAAAAAAAAAGAAATGACTACCACAGCCATTGTTTCTAAATTTATTTTTTAAGCAGTTTAATTCTTTTCTGTTGAGTAAACTCAACAAAATCCTGGAGTAGGTAGCTGATGAAGCACAGTTTTGCTTCATAAATGCTACTGTATATTTATTATAAAGCACACCAATTACAAAGATGGGATGGTTTTTTACAAACACTCAATTTAGAGTGTATTACAGTAGTAATCAGCCTTGGCACTCTGTTCAATTCTGTACTTTGGTTGGTTATAGTTTTGTAGAAATTCTGATTCATGCAAAAAAGTACTTACAAATAAGTTTTATTTTAAAATTCAAACTTGGCAAATTCAAGGCACTTTTTCATAGAAAAAAGGAGATAGCAGTAAAACTTTACTCTGAGATTTATAAATTAATATGCTGATGCATAAATAAGTAAGAATTTAGTATATGTAACACATTTTGTATTTTAGGTTGAAAAGAGTTTACAGTAAATGTAGAATCAAATTATTTTAGAATCCTGAGGCCCTATGCAGAGATACAATTCCAGTGAACACAAACACAACTTGAAAAGCACTAGAGACTCTCACGCTGAGTGAAATAAGTCAGAAAGAGAAAGACAAATACTATACATTATCACTCATATCTGGAATCTAATATACAGCACAAATGAACCTTTCCAAAGAAAAGAAAATCATGGACTTGGAGAAGAGACCTGTGGTTGTCTGGGGGGAGAGGGAGGGAGTGGGAGGGATTGGGAGCTTGGGGTAACAGATGCAAACTATTGCTCTTGGAATGGATTTAAAATGAGATCTGCTGTGCAGCACTGAGAACTATGTCTAGATACTTACTTCACAGCATGACAATGGGAGGAAAAAGTATGTATACATGCATGTGTAACTGGGTCCCCATGCTGTACAGTGGGAAAAACAAACAAACAAACAAAAAAAAGCACTGTTCTACAGAGCTGGCATCAAAGGCATCGCTCACTTAATATAAGTAATTCTCCAAAACTTAGATGTTTGCTTGTAAAATGTAAAAAGGGCTCTACGTCCTGGTATTTGAAAGGGAAAATACAATGTGTTACATGAAAATTCCAAATAATTTCCTAAAAAGTAGCAAACTACAGTAAAAATGACCATATATAATCACTGACATAAGATATAAAATGCTTAAGATATTGTTTTCACAGCACCAAATAATCATCATATTTTTTAACAAACAAATGCATTGTGTTCAGTAACAAAGTTTCTCTCTGCAGCAGAACACCCTCGGCCTCCTGACATTGGACACACTTTTCAAACAACTACATATGGCTGGTATTCTGCTGACTGCACTGTAATGTCATTTGAGAATTTCCAGATATAGTTTCTTGTTTAAAATGTTCTACTGAGTTGTGGGGATGCAATTATGATTTTTCTCTATATAAACACCAGCCCAAAGGAGTAGAGTTATACTATGTAATATGGTAGCCACTGGCCACATAAGGCTGAGGACTTGAAATGTGGGTAGTCCAAATTGAGATGTATATGCCATGTTTCAAAAGACTCAGTAGAAAAAAAAGGAAAATATTTCAATAATGTTTATACTGATTACATATTAAAATGATAATATTCTGGATACACTGGGTTGCATAAAAATATACTTACAAAATAATTTTACCTTTTTTTAACTTTTATGATGTAGCTACTAAAAAATTTTTAATTACATATGTGGCATCCATCACATTTCTTTTAAAAAGGGTTGCTTCTAGAGAAGCTTGTATATTCTAAAACATATTAAAACTGAAGACAAGTATAACCACTCCACAACAGCATGGACATTCCTAAGAAAACTAAAAATGGAACTACTATATGATCCAGTAATCCCACTACAGAGTATATATCTGGACAAAACTTTTATTCAAAAAGATATATGCACCCCTATGTTCACTGAAACATTATTCACAATAGGCAAACATGGAAACAACCTAAATGTCCACTGAGAGATGAATGGATTAATAGGATCTGGTACACACACACTAGTCAGCCATAAAAAAAGAATGAAATAATGCCATTTGTAGCAACATGGATGCAACTAGAGATTCTCACACTAAGTAAAGTAAGTCAGAAAGAAAAAGGCAAATACCATATGATATCACATACGTAGAGTTGAAAATATGGCACAAATGAGCCTACCTGAGAAATAGAAATAGAATTACAGACATGGAGAACAGATCTGCTGTTGCCATGTTGGGGTGGGAGGGAGTGGGATGGACAGGGAGTTTGGGGTTAGTAGATGCAGACTGTTAGATTTAGAATGGATAGACAATAAGATCCTATATATAGCACAGGAAACTATATCCCATCTCTTGGCATAGACCATGATGTAAAATAATATAAAAAAGAATGTGCATGTATATATAAACACACACACATATTAGTATATATATGTATGTATGTATGGACATATATATGTACAACTGACTCACTTTGCTGTACACCAGAAATTGGCACAACAATTGTAAATCAAGTATACTTTAAAAATTTTTTTAAAGATGTAAAATAAAAAAAAAGAAAAACTCCAAAACAAAAACAACAACAGGAGAATGATAATTAGAGAAATGTTCAACAAAGTATGGCTCAGTAAATCCCTGATTATAAGTTAGGAATGAAAATATTCAACCCTGCAAAACAAGTATTCTTCATATTACGAAGGTTAATGAAATGCCCATGTGACCTTATACTTAAAAGTACATTATTCCTTATTGCAACACTGTGGGATTTTACTGCTTTTAAAGGTACCATAAATGCCAGTGACCTCCCAGAAGCAAAGCTGTTTTCCCTGCACATGGGAGAAGATATAAATTAATATAATACCCTCATAAAAGGATTCTGTAAATAAAGTTAACAGCCCACCTAAGTAGGACTTTCCTGTGTACCCTGAACCACACAGACATACATGTAATTTTGTTAAAGTAAAATAGAAGAGACATAGCAAGGTTCTGTCTTGCTTGTGAGAGGAATGATTCATGTATGAATATTCTGAACATTTAAAATGACTCCTAGTAGAGTACATTCTACTGAGATTCTAGATATCTCAACACCTTACAATATCTATCTGCTGAGAGCAGATAATCTTTCTACTTTGCTCTAAAAAGCAGCTGTAAATCATGAATTTCCTATATTCTGTCTTACTCATAACAAGTGCTTTTATTTATTTATTTTTTTTTGTCTTTTTGTCTTTTGTCTTTTTTTTTTGTTGTTGTTGTTGTTGTTGTTGCTATTTCTTGGGCCGCTCCCGCGGCATATGGAGGTTCCCAGGCTAGGGGCTGAATCGGAGCTGTAGCCACCGGCCTACACCAGAGCCACAGCAACGCGGGATCCGAGCCGCGTCTGCAACCTACACCACAGCTCACGGCAACGCTGGATCGTTAACCCACTGAGCAAGGGCAGGGACCGAACCCGCAACCTCATGGTTCCTGGTCGGATTCGTTAACCACTGTGCCACGACGGGAACTCCAAGTGCTTTTATTTTTAAACAAAAAAATTAATAAGGAATCTACAAATCCACTGGGGTCTTACCAATGGTTCAGTGAAGTAATCAAAGAGGAAATTAGAAAATATCTTGAGATAAATGAAAATAGAAATACAATTTTCTATGACATCAGAGAAAAAGCAGTTCTAAAAGAGAAATTGATAACAACACACACCTCAAGAAACAGGAAAAGTATCAACCAAACCAAGCTTTTAAAGAAGTTAGAAAAAGAAGAAAAAACAAAGCTCAAAGTCAGCAAATGGAAGAAAACAATGAAAAACAGACTGGGAAGAAGAAAAATATGAAAAGCAACAGAAAAAAAATCAATGACACTAATAGTTAGTTTTAGAAAAAAACACATAAAATTAATAAAATCTTAGCCAGGCCCATGAAGAAAAAAGTGAACCCCCCCAAAGTGGACCCAAATAAACAAAATAAGAAATTAAAGAGATTACAACCAATATCAAAGAAATATGAGAAATGATAAGAGAATATTAAGAACAGTCATATGTTAACAAATTGGACAAATTTCTAGAAGAAACAGACAAATTTCTAACATAAAGACTTCCCACACCACATCAGGAAGAAGTAGATAATCTGAACAGACATTGAACTTGAGTTAGTAATCAAAAAACTCACAACGAAGAAAAGTCCAGAATTAGATGTCTCTACAGAGCATTTCTTACAAACGTATAAAGAAGAACCCTTCTCAAACTATTCTGAAAAAACTAAAGAGGAGGAAACACTCCCAAGTACTTTCTGAGAGGCCACCATCATCCTGACACCAAAGCCAGAAAAAGACACTCCAAAAACAGAAAAAGAAAATTACAGGCCAAAATCTTTGATTAACATAGACGCAAAAATCTTCAAAAACACATTAGCAAACCAAATTCAGTAATATATATAATATAAAAGGGTCATATACCATGACCAAGTGGGATTTATTCAAGGGATGCAAGGATGGCCCACTATCCACAAAACAAATCAATGTCATACACTGTGTTACCCAAACAAAGCATAAAAATCACATGATAATCTCAATATATGTAGAATGTAGAAAATACGTTAGAAAATTCAATACCCATTCATGATAAAAACTCTCAACAAAGTTGGGATAGATGGAACATATCATAACATAATAAAGGCTTTTTTAAAAAGCAAAATCACAGCTAATATCACGCTAATTGGTGAAAAGCTAAAAGCTTCTCCTCTAAAAGGATGCCCACTCTTGTAATTTCTATTTAACATAATATTAGAATTTTTTTTTTTTTTTTTGCTTTTTAGGGCTGCACCCGTGGCATATGGAAGTTCTCAGGCTAGGGGTTGAATTGGAGCTGCAGCCACCAGCCTACACCACAGCTACAGCAACTCATGATCCGAGTCGCGTCTGCGACCTACACCACAGATCACAGCAATGCCAGATCATTAACCCACTCACTGAGCAAAGCCAGGGATCAAACCTGCATCCTCATGGATACTAGTCAGATTCCTTTCTGCTGTGCCACAATGGGAACTCCCAATAATAGAATTATTAATTGCAGCAATCAGACAAGGAAAAAGAAATAAAATCATACAAATTGAAAGGGAAGAAGTAAAACTCTCAATTTCCAGGTGACATAACTATATATAGACTACCCTATAATCTCCACTAAAAAACTATTTATTGAAACTAATAAATGAATTCAGTAAAGTTGCAGGATACAAGATTAATATACAGAAATATGTTACTTTTCTATACGTTAAAAATGAACTAATGAAAGAGAAAAGAAATCCTGCTTGAAATTGTATCTAAAAGAATAACATACCTAGGAATTAACTTAACCAAAGAGGTGAAAGACCTATATTCTGAAAATTATAAGACACTGATGAAGGAAACCTAAGATGATACAAATAAACAGAAAGATATCCCATGTTCAAGAATAGGAATAATTAATATTCTTAAAACATCCATAATACCCAAAGCAATCTACACATTTTAATGCAATTCCTATCAAAACACTACTGGTATTTTTTACAGAATCTAAAATTTTTATGGAACCACAAGAGAATGATAATAGCAAAATCTATTTTGGGGATAAAACAAAAAAAGCTTGAGTATCATGCACAACTTCAGACTATACTACAAAGCTATAGCAATCAAAATTGGCATAAAAGCATTCACATAGATCGATGGAACAGAATAGAGGTCCAGAAATAATGGTCAATTAACCTGTGACGAAAGAGGCAAGAATAAACAGTGGAGAAAAGACAGTCTCTTCGATAAATGGTGCTGAGAAAACTGGACAGCTATACATAAAAGAATGATATTAGAACATTCTCTCACACCATATACAAAAATCAACTCAAAATGTATTAAAACCTAAAGGTAGTAACTCCTAGCTGAGAACATAGGCAGTATGCACTTTCACGTGTCTTATTTCTGCCCTTCCTGCCTTTCTTCTCCTTTTGGGACTTGTCTAATGTGGATGTTAGTGCACTTGATGTCATCCCACAGGTACCTCAAAATGTGCTCATTTAAAAAAATTCTCTTTTCTTTTTGCTGTTCTGTCACTCCCCTGCCCTCCAAGTTGCTGATCCAGTCTTCTTTTTTTTCACCCCTTAGGGCTGCACCTGCAGAGTACGGAAGTTCCCAGGCGAGGGGTCGAATTGGAGGTACAGCTGCCGGCCTCTGCAACCTATAGCACAGCTCCCGGCAATGCCAGATCCTTAACCCAGTGAATGAGGCCAGGGATCAAACCTGCATCCTCATGGATACTAGTTGGTTTTGTTACCACTGAGTCATGAAGGGAACCCCGTGATCCATTCTTCTGTATCATCTTATCTGCTATCTATTTCCTCTGGTTTATTTTTAAAGAAACTTATTATCTTATTATATTCCTCAGGGTTGTTTTTTTTTTTTTTTTGGTCTTTTCCAGTGCCCCACCCATGGCACATGGAGGCTCCCAGGCTAGGGGTCGAATCGGAGCTGTAGCTGCTGGCCTACGCCACAGCCACAGCAACGAGTGATCCGAGCCACGTCTGCGACCTATACCACATCTCACGGCAACTCGGATCCTTAACACACTGAGCGAGGCCAGGGATCGAACCTGCAACCTCATGGTTCCTAGTCATATTTGCTAATCACTGTGCCACAATGGGAACTCCTATTCTTTAGTTTTTAAAGTTCTGTTTGGAACTTTCTAATATTTTTTGTTTGTTGAACTTCTCACAGTATTTATCCATTCTTCTCCCAAGTTCGGCGAGCATTTTTATGGCCATTACTTTAAATCAGGTTAAAATTACTTAAGTCCAGGAGTTCCCGTTGTGGTGCAGCAGAAATGAATCCGACTAGGAACCATGAGGTTGCGGGTTCATATCCCTGGCATCACTCAGTAGGTTAAGGATGTGGCGTTGCCAGGAGCTGTGGTGTAGGTCGCAGACATGGCTCAGATCCGGCGTTGCTGTGGTTGTGGCATAGGCCAGCAGCTGTAGCTCCGATTTGACCCCTAGTCTGGAAGACTCCATATACCACTGAGTGTGGCCCTAAAAAGCCAAAAAAAAAAAAAAAAAAATTACTTAAGTCCATTGAAGGTCTTTTCCCATGGTTTTATTTTCTTTCATGTGGAACATGCTGCTCTACTTCCTAATCTTGCTTGACTGTTTGTTTCTGTGTATTACTCAAAACAGCCATTTCTCCTTGTGTTGATGGAGTGGGCCCACGTGGGAGATGAACTGTATTATACAATCTTGCCCTAGTTCTTAGTTATCTCTTAAACTGTATCTTTGCTTGCTTCAGCTCCATGGAGTTCAGAAACACAAGCCCCTGATGGCCTGAGGCTGGCATTCAAGTTATGTCTCCTGTGTAACCTGGGGTGCCCATCAGCCCCAGTGGGGTGGTTTTAACGGTGTGAGTAGTGGGGCTGTTTGTCCATTGGCTCTGGCTGGACTGCGTAACATAAGTGGCAGAAGGCTACCCACCCTCTTCATCTGTCAGTGCCACATGCCACACAGGGTCAAGGGGGGTGGAACTGCCCACCCCCTGGGACTGCCACTGCCATAGAGGGAGCAGCTTCCCATCAGTTTTGTTGGTGCTGCACACCTGTGGCTCAGGGTTAGTGGACAGGGTTTCTAATTTTTGTTGAACTTCTTATTTTGTTTATGCATTGTTTTTCTTATTTCATTTAGCTGTCTCTGTGTTCTGGCAGTCCACTAAACTTCTTTAAGAGGACTGTTCTGAATTTTTTGTCTGACAGTTCATAGGTCTCCACTTCTTTAGGATCAGTTTTAGAGATTTATCAATTTTCTTTGGTGGTGGCAAATTTACCTGATTTTCAGGATCCTTTATTCCTTACATTGTTAACTGAACACGTGAATAACTTGGGCTCCTCTTCCAGACTTTGCAGGTTTCCCTTGATAGAGTCAGTTCTCCACCAGTCAGAAAAGTTTGGGTTTTTGGGTGCCTGCTAGTAACATCCTTGGACAGGCAGGATTATGGTCTATTTTTGAGTGAAGCAACTGCTCGAGCTCCGAGGTTGGGCATGTGGGTGCGTATCACTGGCTGAGAATGGCCTCTGTGGTTGGCTGGATTCTCAGGTCAGGCTCACTAGATGGTCAGGTCTGGCTACCATACTCAGTAGTGGATGGAGCTACGAATTACCTTTCCTAACCTGGTGGGACAGCACGACAGGACCCACAGCCTGTGAGGCTCATTGTTTGGGACTCTGACTCAACCAAGAGTGTGCACAGAAAATCCTAGTTTGATGAAGGCTCTGGTTTTGGAGGAAGGCTTGGACTGTGCTCTCTGTCCAGTGCCACTGCCAGCAGGCCTGTTGATGGGCTGCACAGCTTCCTGTGTGCGCTGGTTAGGTGCCCGCCTTGGGTATCCAGCAAAAGTGGGGCTATGCATTAGTTTCCCCACCTGAGCTCAACAGGAAAGACAGCTCCACAGCCTTTCTGATGCTCTTTGTGTGTGGTCTTGACTCAAGCTGACCTGTGCGCCAAGTTCCCTGGCTAAGTAGGCCAATGGCTTTCCTATGGGGGGAAGCTCTGCTCACACTATTGGCTTGCACGCTTCTGGGTTATGAAGCTTGCGGGTGTCCCTGCCAACCGTTCTCGTCAGATGAGGCTGGGGCCACACTGCAGCAGGTGTGGCTCTGACTCAGCTCTTCAGCCTGGGCATGAGCAGACCAGGCTTTACCAGCTTAGTTCTTCATCAGGATCTACACCCTGCTGAATTGCCCTGGTCAGGCTGAATCACTGATTTGGTTCTGCAGATGGCAAAGCTGCTGGTTGGGACTCCTAATTGGCTCTGCAGGTAGGAACTTGGTCTGGCAAGACCCACACGAAGATGCCTGGAAGCCCCTCCCCCTCTCCATCTCAATGAGATGCCCAGTGTCTGATGAGATCCCTCTGAATCCTACGGTACGACATCAGAGTTTGGGCTTCTGCAAAGAAACAACGCTGGGGTGGGGGTGCTGGTGGGCCTCCCGGTTCTCTCTTCCCACAGGGGGAACCACAGGTTCAAGGGAGACCTCCCCACATGGTGGGTGCTGAGCTGGTCTCGGGAAGAGGCCACTCAGTCAGTCCATAGCCCATCATGTCTCTGAGTGTGTATAGGGGTTGCTTCAGAGGCACCTGTGTTCCAGGAATCTCTCAGTGGGAAGAGTTAAGCTGTTGTTCTTGTGAGAGGGAGTAAAGTCAGGAATAACCTATGCTGCCATCTGTGTGATGTCTTTACTTTTTTTTAATTTGCAGTATAGCTGATATACAATATAAGTTACAGGTGTACAATATAGTGATTCACAATTTTTAAAGGTTATATCCTCCATTTATAGTTGTAAAATATTGGCTATATTCCCTGTGCTGTACGGTCCTTGTAGCTTATTTTATACATAGTAGTTTGTACCTTGTAATCCCCTACCTTTACGTTGCCCCTCCCCACTTCCCTCTTCCCAGTTATAACCACTAGTTTGTTCTCTAGATTTCTAAGTCTTTTGTTGTTGTTGTTGCTGTTATATGCACTAGTTTAGATTCCATGTAAGCGATATCACACAGTATTTGTCTTCCTCTGTATGACTTACTTTATTAAGCATAATACCCTTCGAGTCCATCCATGTTGTTGCGAATGGCAAAATTTCATTCTTTTTTTTTTATGGTGAACAGCTTTGTGTGTGTGTGTGTGTATGTGTACACATCTTTATCCATTCATCTGTTGATGGACACAGGTTGTTTTCACATCTTGGCTATTGTAAATAATGCTGCTGTGAACACTGGGGTACACTGGAATAAGTAATTTTTTGAGAATACAGAATTTTCAGTTGGCGGGTTCTTTCTCTCAACACTTTAAATGTTTCTTCCTACTTAAGATGGTCTGAGTAGTCACATGTTCTCATGTTTAGCCTTTTCATAGGTAAGGTGATTTTCTCCTCTGGCTTCTTTCAAGACCCTTTCTTTATCTTTGATTTTCTGCCATTTGTAAATGATATATCTAGGTGGTAGTTTTGTCACACCTACAATTTTTATCCTGAATGGCTTTCTCTGAGTTTCCTAGATCTATGGTTTGGTGTCTGGCATTAACGTGGGGGAAATTTTCAATTACTGTTGCTTCAAGTTATTTCCTTTGCTCCAGTCTCTCTCTCGTCTCTTCCTGGCACTCATTATCTGTATGTTTTTTATCTTGTGTAGTTGTTCCACAGTGTTTGGACATTTCGTTCCTTTTCCTCTTCCTCGTTTTCTCTTTGTTTTTTCATTTTTAAAGTTTCTACTGACATATTCTTTAGCTCGCAGAGATTCTTTTCTCAGATGTGACCAGTCTACTAATGAGCCCATCAAAAGCATTCTTTACTTCTGTTACAGTGCTCTTGATCTCTAGCATTTTTTGATTCTTCTTAGATTTCCATTTTTTTTGTTGTTCACACTGTCCATCTGTTCTGCATGCTGTCAACTTTATTCATTAGGGTCGTCAGCGTATTAATCATAGTTGTTTTAAATTCCTGGTCTGACGACTCCAAACCCCTGCTATATCTGAGTTTGGTTCTGGTTCTGTCTCTCCAAACCATGTTTATCACCTTTAAGTATGGCTTGTAATTTTCTCTTGAAAGTCAGAATCACTGTGCTGAGTAAAAGGAGCTGCTACAAATAGGGCTTCAGTAATGCAGTGGTAAGGTGGGGAACACAGTCACGCTTAGTTCTCATCTGGCCTCCGTCTTCAGCGAGCCTGTGCCTCTCAACTCTGAGTACCACATGAGCTTCTCAGAACCCATTCCCAGCATCAAGCAGAATAGCCTCTACCCTCGGCCTCACTGGGCAGCAGACCCGGAGGGTCAGGCTTGCCTCTGCTGCTTTAGTTCTGGTTTCTCAGTCTGTGTTCAAGTTAGGTCCTCCCCGCCACATCCTCCAATCGAATTCTCTGGGGGTGCCTTGTGCTTTGGATTACATAGTGGATGACTGACTTCATTTGACTCAGTATTTTGTGTACATGCTTCTCTAGCCAGAACATTAAAGACAGGAGTGGGGTATGAATCAGGAACATCCTTTTTATTTTATTTTATTTTATTTTATTTTATTTTATTTTATTTTCCCATCCTAATGTAACGTCATAACCTCACTGCCACCCAAGAAGGTAGAGGTGATCATCTCAGTGACAAAATCAAGTTCAGACAGGTCAACTTCACATAGGCAGGACCCATGGAAAGTGGCTGGGTAGCAGGGGCCTCCCTCATTCACTGTGGAGCACAGTGGGCAGCAGGTACCCAGGCCCTAGCTCACCTTTAGGAGGGAGCCAGGCCAGCTCAGAAGCATCACAAGGAGCCTTCAGCTGCCAGACAGGGTGCAAGGCAGTGGGATCAACAAAGTGATTAAGAGCTTTTGAGGGGCTCACAGTCCAGCAGGGGAAACAGATACAAGTAATAATGGGTAATATGTTTTTATAAAAAGGAGTATTACAATATGCAACTCAATAGAGTTGAGCACAAAACAGTGTAGACCAGAGGGGAGGAAAGCGTTCATATTAAATACGCTGAATCACAAGCACAAGGAATCTGTATGGAGTCTAACAGGGTGACAGATTGTGGTGATTACTACACAGCTCTGTAAATTAAGGAAAAAAAAACTAACAACCGTGATACTGAACACTTACATGGATGACTTTATAATATAAAAGTTATACCTCAATATATCTGTTTTTTAAAATGAGTACATGGTTGAGTGCAGGAACAGAACGCTAAGTTGGATATCATCCTAATTAGGTGATTGATGGAAAGTAAAGTGAAGAACAAAGTTATAAAAATGTGACTTGTTATGGGGCTTCCATTTTATATCATATTATCCCACACAGCAGGATGAGTTTAAAATGGATGTCTTTGTCAATTATCAACATTAAAAAAAAAATCAAGTTAAATTTTAAAATTCTGATGAAAATGGGAAATCTATTGGATTGCCTAAAAATACCTTATTCTGAAACAGGCACCTTAACTGTAAAAAAGAGAATAGACTTTTATTAGAAATGCTAAGCTCTATCATGAGCCCTTTAACGCCAACAAGAATGCTGCCAAATGGGAGGGGATGCAGGCTTTCTGAAATGAAGGCTCTGACGGCATGAACAATGACTGCAGCATGCTTTCCAAACTCAGCAAAACCTAACACTTGTGTCAAGACACATGTTAGATGTTTCCAAAAGATCTACTACAAAATTTTTTGTGGGCAACTAAAAAATAACTTTACCTTATTACTTGTCTGACTAAATTTTTTACCTGTGAAAATATAGGTTTGTGTGTATATCACAATGTACCAAACACGCAATGAACTCCAAAGAACTATGGTCTAAAATGTCCAAGTGCATGTCAGCCATTGTGTGCGTCCACAGAAATTCTATTTATTGTATTTTCTTTTTGTGTCATTCTTTAACAAAAAGCAAAGGCTTAGCAATCGATAGAGATGATATAAAATTCTAAATCATCAGCATATTAGAAAAAAAAATGCCTTTCCTTATATCCCAGGCTCCGTAACTTTCTGCATCTCAGATTTAAAATGGCTTTGGGATGAGTGGGCTACTAATGTTATCGTCACAAACCATCTGCTCTCCAACCTGTCTGCTCTGCATAGTCTGCAGATAATGTCTGTACAGTTACATCATTTTCACCATCATTCTTGTGGGTATTATAGCTGTTATAACAATAAAATCCTTAAAAATTCTAAGTATCTACCTCAATCTCATCATTAAGAGAGATGCTACTTACACAGAAAGCAGACATGTTTTTTAACATGCCTTCTTAGAGCTAAAGATTAGATGAAAAAGATGTCTAGTTTCATATCTACTTAAGTTCAACATATTTGAGGTAGATGAGAAAAACAGGTACTTAGAGATTAAATGTGAAGTGTGAGGTGTGATACAGCTTCTTAATAAATTATACTTCACTGGAGTTATTCGAGTGAATCTTCCCTAATTCTAAACCCTGAACTCTTTCTTTAAATACCAAAATCTGGGAGATGGATCTACATTCAGTATTATTTTTAGCCAGCAAATTTTTAGGTGACGATCAATTTTCAGCTCAAAATCTGATTCAGGTGAATGATCATCTTTTTATAACTAAAGCACTGCTCTTTTTTCTTTTCTTTCCTTATCCTATACTCGGAAAACATTTTCACTGAATTTATAAACAGACCACCAGACCAATAACATCCTTTTCACGTCTACCCTTCATCAATATTCTTATAGTGGTCTTCTCAATTTGAGAACTCCACCTAATAATAACATTACAATTATTATTATGCTGAGAGTCCAGTGTGATTAGTATTCCCCAGTCAGGAATGTGAGAGTGATTGACAAAAAGCAATGATGGTGGCATTGTCAGTTTATTATCAATGGTACTTCAATGAGCACAAAGATTATCTACAAAATGTTTAATAGCAGGAGCACCACAAATGGAGAATTGAGTTCGAGTCCTTCTTGATAGTCAAATATCTCACAGTTTTATTAATTCCTCCATGGTTAGTTCTCTTTCTACCAGTAATTCCTAATGCCAACCCTCTTACCTCTTTGCCCACATACTCAAATATTTCTTTATACATTACTATATTCACTGTATGTACAACCATTGTCCAACTGACAGCAACTTCTCTTTGCCTTAATTTTCCACTAGTAATTATTATCAAATTACAGATGGCTATACGAAAGTTTAAAATGATAATTACTCTTGGATTTCTTAGATCAAAGGACCACATAAATGTCTTGATGCATAATAACTTAAGAGTCTGAGAAAGGTTTTCCTTTATCTACATCTAATATAAAGAAATACTATCATGTTAAGTTCATGCATCTAGATTCATTAGGGTACTAGGAAGATAGTTACTTAACAGAATAATTCACTGTAAAATGAATTACTATGATTTCTTATTTATGGAAATAAAATAATTTTACTTAAAGGTAAAAAATATTTTAAAATAAGACAAAGAAGTACTCTTTTCTTGAAGATAAAAGTGGAATTTCAGTTTTTCTTTTTGGAGAACTAATGTCGACAAAAAAATTGAGAATTAGAACAAAAGAGAACATAACAAAACTTAAATGTAAGACAACAAATTACATTCATCAGCTAAAGGTGCTTTATCTAAGTCAGTCTAAGTTAAAAGAAAAACTCTCTTAAGTGAAAATAAAACTATCCTTTTGAGATGGCCATTTCCAAAAAGAGCAAGAATGGAGACTACATTTTAACTGGTACGTATTATTCTCTAAATAAAATGAGAATCAAAACTGTGTTAAATAAAACAGGAACTGGGGCAGGTAATAAAAGTAAAAGAGGTTTAGAAGGGTTCTTTTCTTGCAAAAGACTTTTTTCAGAGATTACATAGCAAAGAGACTTGAGAAGCATCGTCAAATCCAGATTTAGGCCTTTGGAGTATACAAAGAATTAACGTGTCCCATAAAGGAACAAGTAATCCCACTGTCTTTATCATTCTCTAACAACAAAGGGACACTGGCTTCCTCTCACAGGCAGCATCACCTATAACAAGGGAGGATGTTTTTGGAGAGCAGTGGTTTCTTGAAAAGGCCATTGATAACTAAAGTTTATTTAAAAAAACAAGAAGACAAACCACAGAATGGGAGAAAATACTTGCAAATGCAATGACTGACAAGGGATTAATCTCCAAAATATATAAATACCTCCTGCAGCTCAATACCAAAAAACCAAACAACCCCATCAATATACAGGCACAAGATCTAAACAACAATTCTCCAAAGAAGTCATATAGATAGCCAAGAAACACATGAAAAGATGTTCAACACCATTAATTATTATAGAAATGCAAATCAAAACTACTATGAGGTACCACCTTACATCAGCCAAAGTGGCCATCACCAAAAAAGTCTATACAAACAATAAATGCTGGAGAGGGTATGGAGAAAAGAGAACCCTATTACCTTGTTGATAGGAATGTAAACTGGTACAACCACTATGGAAAACAGTATGAAGATTCCTCAAAAAACTAAAAATAGAATTACCATATGATCCAGCAATCCCACTCCTGGGCATCTATCCAGAGAAAACCATGACTCGAAAAGATACAGGTACCCTAATGTTCACTGCAGCACTATATACAAAAGCCAAGACATGGAAGCAACCTAAATGTCCAACAACAGAGGAGTGGATAAAGATGTGGTACATATACACAATGGAATATTAGTCAGCCATAAAAAGGATGAAATAATGGCATTTGCATCAACATGGATGGACCTAGACATTACCATGCTAAGTGAAGTTAGTTGGACAGTGAGACACCAATGTCATATGCTATCACTTGAATGTGGAATCTTTAGTATACAATGAACTTATTTGTAGAACAGAAACTGACTCACAGACTTTGAAAAACTTATGGTTTCCAAAGGAGACAGGTTATGGGGGGAGGGGTGGGCTGGAGTTTTGGGATGGAAATGTTCTAAAGTTAGGTTGTGATGATGGCTGTACAACTATAAATACAATAAAATTTACTGAATTTAAAAAAAAGCTAAAAAAAATGACAAAGGACGAACAATGAACTGTTGGTATTTTAAACCACACTACTGAAAGCTGAGGGTGTGCATAACACATGATCTGAAAGACAGAAAGGTCTTTCAGACCTTTGCCACCACCTCAAATATCACCACGATAATTTGATATGAGGGCATATAGAAAACAATTTAATCTAGAAGCAAAGGCAAAGTTAAATTAATAAATGCTTCTTGACTTCATTTATCTCATACATGAAATGACAACATTGGACTGAAGTAGTACTTTTCAAAAAATTTTTCTTAAGTGGAGATTCCTTAAGAAAAGCAATATTAATCTGAATTTCAAATACATATTTTGAAAAAATTAAAATGGGGCTGCTCTGATCAGTTGAAATAGGTGTGATGCTTGTGAAAAGTAGAACTGGGTCCCTGTCTTCTTCCCCTTCCCCCTCACTCACATCACCTAAGGAGGCCCCCAGACATCCCCCTGAGCCCTAGGCTCCATCGAACCCAGTGAGAAAACCAGTGAATACTATGGTCCCTCCAGCTAAAACATTCCATGATTCTATAATTTGATTTCTTCTAAGGCTCAAAAATTAACATCAAATTCCACCTACCATCACATCAAAACAGAAACCTAGGAATAAACCTACATAAGGAGGTAAAACACCTGTACTTGGAAAACCAAGACACTGACGAAAAGAAACTGAAGATGACACAAATAGATGGAAAGATATACCTACGGTGTTCTTGAATTGGAAGAATCAATATTGCTAAAATGACCATACTGCTCAAGGCAATCTACAGGTTAAATGCAATCCCTATCAAATTACCAATGGCATTTTTAGCAGAACAGGAACAAAATATTTCTAAATTTGTATGGAATCACAAAAGACCCAGAACTGCCAAAGCCATCCTGAGAAAGAAAAATAGAGCTAGAGGAATCAGGTTCCTGACTTCAAACTATAACACAAAGTTACAGTAAAATCAAAACAGAACACAAAACAGAACCATAGATCAACGGAACAAAATAGAGAGCCCAGAAAAAAAAACCATGTGTTTATGGTCAATTAATCTATAACAAAAGAGGCAAGAATATACAGTGGAGAAAAGGCAGTCTCTTCAATAACCGCTTCTGGGAAAACTGGACAGCTACACGTAAAAGAATGAAATTAGAACGCTCTAATATCATACACAAAAATAACCTCAAAATGGATTAAAGACCTAAATGTAAGACTGGGAACCATAAAACTCCTAAAAGAAAAGATAGGCAGAACACCCTTTGACATAAATTATAGCAATATTTTGTTGGATCTGTCTCCTAAAGCAAAGGTAATAAAGCAAACAAACGGACCTACTTAAAAGCTTTCACATAGCAAAGGAAACCATCAACAAAACAAAAAGACAACCTACTGAATGGTAGAAAATATCTGCAAATTATATGACTGATAAAAGATTAATATGCAAAATATATAAACAGCTCATACAACTCAGAATCAAAAAAAATAAACAACTAGATTAAAAAACTAGCAGAAGACCTGAAAAGACATTTTTCCAAAGAGGGCATGCAGATGGCCAACAGGCACATGAAAAGATGCTCAACATTGCTAATCATCAGGGAAATGCAAAGCAAAACTTCAATGAGATATTACCTCATATCTGTCAGAATGGCCATTATTAAAAAAAAAATTAAAACAACGAATGCTGGAGACGGGAACACTTATACACTACTGGTGGGAATGTTAATTGCCACAATGGAAAAGAGTATAAAAGTGTCTCAAAAAATTAAATATAGAACTACCATATGACCAAGGAATCCCACTCCTGGTCATATACCCCCCAAAAAAAGAAAAACACTAGTTCAAAAAGACACATGTAACCCCAATGTTCACAGCAGCACTATTTACAACAGCCAAGGCATGGAAGCAACCTAAATGAACATCAATTCATTCAGATGAATGGATAAAGATTTTATATATATTCTTATAAATATATTCCTATGTATTCGTGTGTGTGTGTGTGTGTGTGTATGTGTATGAATATTACTCAGCCATAAAAAGAAAGATATTTCGCATTTGCAGTAACACGAATGGATTTGAAAGCCATCTTGCTAAGTGGATAACTCAAACAGAAAAATACAAATACTGTATGATATCACTTATATGTGGGATCTAAAAAATACAACAAACTAGTGAAAATTACAAGAACAACAAACCCAGACTCACAGATCTAGAGAACAAATTAGTGGTTACCAGTGGGGAGAGGGAAGGGGAGAGAGGCAATACAGGGAATTAAGAGATATAAACTATTAAGTATAAAATAAGGCACAAGGATATATATTGTACAACATGGAGAATATGGCCAATATTTTATAGTAACTATAAATAGAGCATAACCTTTACAAATTGTGAGTCGCTATACTGTACACTTGTAATATATAATATTTTACATCAACTATACTTCAATATAAAAAATAAAATCAGAGAGTCCCCATCATGGCTCAGTGGTTAACTAATCCAACTAGGAATGATGAAGTTGCAGGTTCGATCCCTGGCCTCGCTCAGTGGGTTAAGGATCCAGTGTTGCCATGAGCTGTGGTGTAGGTCACAGATGCGGCTTGGATCCCCCATTGCTGTGGCTGTGGCGTAGGCCGGCGGCCACAGCTCTGATTCGACCCCTAGCCTGGGAACCTACATATGCCATGGGTGCGGCCCTAGAAAAGACAAAAAAATAAAAAAATAAAAAAAAAATAAAATAAACAGCATGAAGGCTGATGTTGTATATGCAAATATATATCATCCACGAATTTTTCAGTAGCACCTTTCCTATAACTAGTGTCCAAAATTACAGATCTCTGAGGAAATGCAGTTCTCTGCAGGGTTGTTATTATTCTTTCTACAGACGTTTGTGTGGACTCCCTCACATGTAAGCACTATGAATCTCAAAGGAGGATATAAAGGGACAAGTCCAGATATGGATCATTTCCTTAAAGAGCTTACAGTCTTAATGGAACATTCCTGCCAATAACTATCATGAAGAATACAAATGATTGTCATCAGATAAAGGAAAACGGGTATTTAAGGGCTGAGCTTATTTCTGGCTGGTAAGATCGGGACCGAGTCCATGGAGAGGGTTCTGAGATGGGCTGTAAGGAAGGGCAGGGGTAACTTGGTGAGCACCCGGGGAGAGGCCGGGGCGAAGACAGGGAACGGCACTTCACAGCAGCTCAGCTGAACTGTAGGCTGGGGAAGGCCAATGGGGGGAATGAGAGAGATGAGTGGCAGAGTGTACAGAGTCTTCTAGTGTTAGAACCAGGGAGGGCTTCAAAATAGGTTAAATCAGGGGAAAGAGGTAGGAGGCAGAGGCAGTCAGGAGGCAGGGTAGGAGCACAGCAGCAGGAAGGGGCGGGGTGCTGGCAGGGCAAACAAGGTAGCCAGGGTGGTTCAAGGGTGACAATGGGAGGCCAAAATCTAGATAAGCTGGCATCATTAAGAGAAACGGAGAACATGTGACAAAGTCAAGACACAGATGATGAGAGCTAAGTGCCAGAGGAAATGTCCTGTAGAAAACTGCAAATGCTGAACTGAAATGTGGGAAAGAGGTCAGAGCTGTCTGCATGGCGGGAGGAGTTTTACAGAGACAGCAGGTGAAGTCTTAGGACACAGTGAGACTGCTGAGAATGGGGCCTTAGTGGAAAAAAAAACATTCTAAATGCTGAACTTTGGGAGATACACTAATGGACGGTAGGAGGAAAGTAAGTCAGAGAAGCATGATTGAAGAGACACAGGAAAGGGGGGGAGCACAGTGTTATAATTACACACACGCATATACCTATTTATCAAAGAAAAGGCTTAGCTTTGATCTAAAGGGTCACATATGTTGATTATGTATAGCAGAGTTTTCTAAAGGGTGTTCTAGGAAACACTAGTTTTAGAAGCTGTTAAAAAGTACTTTGTGATTAAAACAGGGCTCGGGGATTGAAAAGGGTAGGGTATTGGCCCTTTATTTACTGCAGAAATTCCAAAGGGTACCTCACATTGACCCATAAACCCTTTTTTGTTTTACATCCTCTAAATTCAAAGGAGTCAGCTTGAGAAATAAAGATTTTTGAATTTACAGAATACTAAAACTGAAAAGGACAGTTGTGATCATTTCATCCAATCTTTTCATTTATAGGTGAAGCAAGTTAATATGCAAACTACTACATTGCCTTATTCTTGGTAGGTGGTGAATACATGTGGATAAGAAAGCACACGAACAAGAGAGAAATAAAACGGAAGATAACAAATACAACTCAGAGCTTTAAACATTACAGTATTTTTTACCATTTGGGGGATAACCTGTTTATGCCTGTTGTTTTATAACACTTCACAGTGTCAAGAGGAGACAGAGGCCAAGGGTCACATGGCCAGTGGCCCTGCCGATACACAGCAGAGCTGGGCTTCAAATCCAAATCCATCTTATCCTGGAATCTGGGCTTTTGAACAGGATGCCCTGTGCACTTGATGAGAGGGCCACAGAGAGTGCAATTCCTGGGTAAACACCCACTCCCACCCATGGACAGGGCCCAAGATAAAGCTTTCTTGTACCAAACTGCCACTGCACACAAATGTAAATAAAACTTACTGTACCGGAGTTCCCTTCATGGCTCAGCGGTTAATGAACCTGACTAGGATCCATTAGGAAGCAGGTTCGATCCCTGGCCTCACTCAGTGGGTTAAGGATCAGGGGTTGCTGTGAGCTGGGGTGTAGGTCGCAGAGGCAGCTCGGATCCCAAGTTGCTATGGCTGTGGTGTAGGCCAGCAGCTGTAGCTCTAATTGGACCCCTGGCCTGGGAACTTCCATATGCTACAAGCTCGGCCATAAAAAACAAAAACCAAAAACTAAAAAACAAAACAAAACAAAACCTACTGTACCAAATGCAACATATCAACAATCTAGATTTAAAGATTTAAAGAACAGATCCTTAGGAGTATATTATTTTCTTTTAAGAATAAGTTTATAAAAGACTCCTCAAAATATTCTCTCCCGTAATATGAATGTATTTATAATTATTTCATTTTTATTAATTTTTTCTAGAGTGGATATTCTTCATAGATCAAGGTACGCCTTTAATATTTCAGCAAGAGTCTAAGTACATCATTTATGAAAGTTTTCTAGGAAACTCACTTTTATTCATAAGAGATAAGTCCAAAAATGACCACTCTGATCTTAGGCCATGAATTCTTATTAATTTTAGGAAGTTTCCCTTGAAATGATACACTGTCTTTACATAAGCTATCACATATACTTGCAAATATTACAATTTCAAATTAGACTTTGAATTCTTAATTTAAAACAGTACCCTATTCCATTAAGATTAATGAAACAATTAAGCGGTATTAATATTTTGTTTATTTATCTTTTTATGGCTGCACCTGTGGCATATGGAAGTTCTGGGTTTAGGGGTCAAATTGGAGCTGCAGCTTCCAGTTGACTCCACAGCCCTGGCAACACCAGATCCTTAACCCACTGAGCGAGGCCAGGGATCAAACATGCATCCTTATGGATACCATGTTGGGTTCTTAACCTGCTGAGCCACAACAGGAGCTCCTGGTATTGGTACTTTATTCATTCTAGCATGCTATACGTGAGATGTAATCAACTGCTAAAAAATTTTCCCCCCAATGTGCATATGAAAGAATAAGACATCCCCAAGTTATGATTCTGTAAACCTAAGTTCACTGCTCTAGGTCACATGGCAGAAAAATATTTACATATGCCTAATATCAATGAAAATCAAAAATAAAATTCCCATGTAATTCTAATTTAAAAAAAAAACATACTTTGACCTAATTTCTTGATCATTAAAAATTTAGTAAAGACTGCATGCTAACAATTTTGAAAAAAATTAAATTCTTTTTTTTTTTTTTTTTTTTTTTTGTCTTTTTAGGGCTGCACCTGAGGCATATGTAGGTTCCCAGGCTAGGCTAGGGGTCGAATCGGAGCTATAGCCGCTGGCCTACACCACAGCCACAGCAATGCCTATGAGCCGTGTCTGTGACCTACACCACAGCTCACGGCAACACCAGATCCTTAAGCCCCTGAGCAAGGCCAGGGATTGAACCTGTGTCCTCATGGATGCTAGTCCGATTCATCTCTGCTGAGCCATGATGGAACTTCCCTAAAAAAATTAAATTCTTAACTGCTATATTGATTAGTGGAAATTTAACAAGAATGGTATTATTGGTTTACATAGAGTCAGGTATAATTTATCTGGAACAGTATCTCCCCCAAAGTATTGTACCTTGAAGCCTTATATTTTATTGTCAAATGGGTTCAGGAAATATTGCAAATTCTATTTCTCTCTTAGAGACTGACAATACACATCAGCATTGTATAAGCTCCTGGGAGTTCTTTAGTTAAAAAAAAATTAGCTTCCTTTACTCCATCATTTCTCAAGCTTATATATCAATATCCCGGTATAATTAGTGTCATAGGAAATAGGATTAGAAAACCTCGATCTATGATGATAAGAAGGAGACAATTAGAGTAAGTGTATGGCACCAAAATCATCTGCACTAGATTCTGGAATTTTTGTAATTTTATTATATCTGCTTTTTGAATGCTATTTTAAATGCTGAATAGGAACATGCCAGGGAGCCAAGAAAAAGACAGGCTACTCAGGGCTTAGGTGTCTTACACAAAGTAGAGTAAGACTGGTGGGAACTGAGAACTGGCTGTGCATATTATCCTTCTCCAAGGTCCCCTCTAAGGCGCAAAGAAAGACAGTCAGCACAGAGCAAGCGTTTCGTTTACTGAAAGGCTGACATGCAGCATTACTTACACTGCCCATTCGAGCTTCTCATTCTTAATTGAGTTGTAGAGAGCCTGTAAAGAGAGAAAGCAAGATGGAATTAATCTTTTCATCATGTTTCACATTTGGAATTCAGCAAATGACCAAAGCCAAAAGGCTGAGCGAGTCAGCAAGCAAATCGCAGACCCTCGTCGGCTATCCTGCTGGTGCTGTGGGGTGGTGCTCTGTGACACGGACAGATTATTGTAAGTAAGACACACAACACGGCACTACAGATTATCACAGTAAAATATAGGATATAATTAACATTAGACCACGTACTCTGTTTTTCTTATTCAAAATATGGTCCTCCAGTTTTACTACTTTGGATGTTGCAATAGCTATACCTTTTCATTACTGGAATAAGGAGAACTATTTTCATAACAACTAAAGGAGAAAAACACATGGAAGGGAGACTGAAGCCAGATTATGGGAACCCATCTTAGAATAACTGCAGAGTTTCTATCAATGACTTAAGCAGCTTGTACTGGTCTCACTTCGTAATTCTGCTTTCCAGTCAGTGAAGGATTTACTGGTGTGTACAGGGTGGTGGACAGAAAGTTTCTTCAGAGCCTTGATAACAACAACGACACATCAAGTCAGCATAGGGCTGCCTCCCTGACCCTCCCAGCTACTTGTAACCAAGCTGTTCCACCATGTCAACTAACCCAGGAAAAAGCTACTCCACACCTCTAGTTTCTTAATTTTGAGTAAGACGTTATGAAGAAAACACAAGATATAAAAACCAAAATAGCACATTACGGTGAAGAAATGATAATATGTGAATTACAACATTATGATGGAGTGGGAACTTTTTCCTTTAAAGATGGACTTGGACATATTAGACTCAGCAAAGTTTTCGTTTGCTCTGAGATGGGAAAGGGGGATCCAATCCCAACCAGCCCCTCATCTTCCAAACAAGGAAATGCTGGGTTGAGAAGGTTCCCAGGCAGCACAGCAGAGCAGAGGCAGAACTGCCTTGCATTCCCATCTTCTGCCTTTTACTATGTCCTGTCCAGGCGTACAAGGCAGCCTGCATGTGTGTGAACTGCACACAGGTAGTGAACTCCCTTTTCAGCAAAACACTTCCTAGTTCAGTTCAAAGATGCCTAGGTTATAGATTTTATTTTATTTAAGATTTGATACAATGGTCTTTAATCAGTGTCTTGACTGACTCCATGAGAGTTCTTCAGTGTCGCTACAGCAGTCAGTTTAACTACTAGATAATTACAGGAACTCATAAAATTTAGGACACGTTTCCTCAGGACATGGCAAAATGTGTGCTAAAATACAAAAATGAGAGCACCTCCAATGAAAAGAAGGGATAAATTAAGGCACAAAGACTGTGCCATAAACTGGATGTTCTTTCTGAGCTCAAATTTACTGAGAACTACAGCCACCTATTATATAGCTAATGTCTCTCAAGACGGCACACACAGAAGTGTGTCTGGCTCTGGCCTCAGGAGCCTCTTGCGATAAGTGTCTGTAAGTGGATTCTATTACGTGTACGTGCTATCTTGAGCCCAAGAGGAAGGGATAGTAGGCTCAGAAACTGCAAGTGAAAAGAGACAGACCATTAAAGATCATTTACACACTATCACACTTAGTACTAACCTGAGTAACCCAACAATGTGGGAAAGATAAAAAAATGATCCGTTCATAAAGGTAGAAAATGATATCTAAGCAACTAGAAAATTTCTAATAACTTCAATTCTGCCCTAGATCAAAAATTTTATAAATTTTTTTGCCTATGAGACTATTTTGATTAGAGAGATAACTGCTTTTCAAATTAGAAAATTCTTGTGATTCCATCAGCTGCATATCACACAACAAAAATCTATTATAAAGGATCGTGTCAAATTCAACAAACTTGCCTACAGATCAAGTCCTCTTCCTGTGTGTCTATTATAATGTGACAAATCTAAAGGTGGATGTTATTCTCACCCTTTTCCATAGCAAAAATTACAAAGGAATTTTTCCTTTCCATTCAATCTTCTGAATGCTTTATGATAATCCACTACTTTTCTTAAAAGAAGAAAATCTGCTTTGCAGATGCACCCAACACTCACACCCTTCCCACTCTGGTACCTGTTTATTAGCCCAGTTACAAACTGAAGTCTGTGATCTCCCTCATCTCATCTTCCTTTCCTGGAAGCCCTTCACCTCAACCAGTCACTCCTCTGTCCACGGCCTCTCTGTTGACCTGAGAAGAAACCCTATAACTCTTGACTATCCTCCTCTGACTTCACATTTGTATCCCATATATTAGTTCAGGTGTCCTCAGTTTCAAATTCAAAAACCTAAACTCTACCTTTCAGGTAAGGGGACCTAACAGTTGTGTAGCCAAACCATAAAAAATATCTGGGTGGAGCTGGCCTCAGGGACACAGAAATTTAAACTCTGCCCCCTTCAAGCATATCTCATTAAAACCAGGGAGAAAAAATAGAAAACAAAAAACTCTGCCCCCTTCTCCTCTCAAACTCTTTTCTTTTTGTCCCAAACATCCGCACTCTCTGTCTGCTTCACAAGAAACAGAAAACACATCTACCCGGAGCAACACTTTTGTGTCTCTCGACAAGAGAAAACACACAGTTCTTTTCCCCCAGCTCCAGTCTGAAAAGGGTCCAGTTGGTGTGGAACAGGCCTCCTGTCCTCCTGTGGATCGACCCATGGGGCTGGAAAATGCGGACTGCTAGCCAGTCCTGAGCATCCCTACCCTTCTGGGCTAATGGCTCCTCTCTCAGCTCTCAAACTCACACAGGTCCCTCCCAGGCCCACCTCTGCAATGTGGATGCTGCCCTTGGGTCCTCAGAACCTCCCCTGAGAGAAGTTTCAGCAAGTCTTCCCCCCACCTGGTCTCATCTCTTCCACCCAGCAATCCAGCGGCCGTCACTCTTGTCCATTAATACTGACGACAATGAAGCCGATTCAAGGCCACTCTGTAGTGGTCCTGCACCTCCTCACCTTCAGCAGCACCGAATACCCTCAAACACTTTCTTCCATGTTTTCTGGAACATAACACGTCATCTCCTGAATTTTCTTCTCTAATGATTCTCTGGGTCCTCACATCTTCCTCATCTATCCCTCAAGTGTGGCTGGACCTAAGGGTTTGTCTTCAGCCCAAGTGGACTCCTGGGACGTTCAGATCCATGTGGCCACCGCAAGTGGTCCCAAAGCACCACATGCTCTGTCAAGAGGAACTAGTGAATGAAGGCCTAACGGTGAAAGTCTTCTCTCAATCCCAGTAAACCCCACTGTGCAAAGCATTTCATTTCTTGAGCACAAAAACAACACACATGAAATATATAACACAGTAACATAAAACCTACCCAAGTCAGAATCCTAGGAACACCAACAATTTTCTATTAATTGTTACACACAAAATACTTTTACATAGGGAGTTCCCGCTGTAGTGCAGTGGGTTAAGAATCTGACTGCAGTGGCTCAGGTTGCTGCAGAGGCACAGGTTTGATACCCTGCCTGGCGCAGTGAGTTAAAGGATCTGGTGTTGCCACAGCTGCAGCATAAGTTCTCTGGCCCAAGACCTTCCATATGCCACAGGTGCAGCCATAAAAAATACTTTTACGTATATTCCTATCATACAATCAGGACAGCCCCATGTTAAAATCATCTTTATTACCAATCTTTTACCTGCCTACTAATAGCATGAGAACAAGTCTTTGCTAATACAGTTTTTGGGCCAAATTGTTAAAAAACAAGAAACAACAAAATGGGATTTCAAACTGAAAGGGGCCTTAGAGATCATGAAATAATTCTTCCTTTTGTAGATGGGGAAAATGAAGCCCTAATTTAAATAATTCTCTCAAGGTCCTACATCTATTTTTCAAAAAGTTTGACTCAGAAATCATATCAGAAAAAAAAAAAAAAGAAATCATATCAGTCTCAGAAACCAAGTGACTACAATTCAACCAACTGCATTCTCTCCTCTCAACCAACTACAACTAACTGCATTCCCTCTCCTAAAACCAAACTTGACAGCATCGTAAATGCCGGGCTTAGGTCAAGGCCTATGTGAGAGGTAACAAGGCGTGCAGCTCTCTCAGAATTGAGTCACATAATGCTGGTCACTGTCATATTCTTCCTAAAGATGAGCCACTCTTCCTGGGACACACACTTGAGATGCCTGTCAGAAGGCTGATGGGTTTGCTGCACTGACTGGACACTCTCTGTCTGCTCTGACGTAAGGCATTTGCCACATGAATGGCTAAAACTGGAGGTGTATTTTACAGCTTAGCAAACTAATTCATCTCTAGCTACGTGAGGGGGTATCTGATCCAGCTCCAAGAGAGCAAGATGTGTGGGTAAACACTGTCACGGAGGCTGCTGTTTCCCTGTGGCCATGAATGGATAGTTGGAAACAAGTGGAAAGGTACCAAATCCACCTCAGTGGGCAGAGCAGCCCACATGAATTATGTGCAGTGAGGCGACAGCCAGCTGCATCAGGCTAGGAAATGGACCCCCTTAACAACGCTGAGGTCTGAAACCCTGGGACCTGCACATGTTTCCCATAAACGGTGACATGTCTGCAACGTGATTAAGGTAATGATTTTGAAAGGGGAAAGTATCTGGGCTGAGCGGTGTCTATGCCAGAAGGCGGCAGAGGGAGATTTAACAGAGACAGAAGAGAAGGTACAGGAAGATGGTCACAGAAACTGCAGGGACACAGACATACACCGAAGATCGCCAGCAACCACCAGAGGTGGGGACAGATTCTCCCTTGGGCCCTCCAGAGCAGTGCAGCCCTGTCCACACCTTGACTTCAGACCCCTGGCCTCGAACACTGTGGGAGGATAAACTCCTGGGTTTTCCAAAACCACGTTCATGGCGGCACGCTGCAGCGGCCCTAGGAAGTAAATACACGAGGAATAAATGGAAGACAGATGTTTAAATAAAGAATGCTTACATCCACAGGCTGATTTTCAGAAGCATTTCCAGAGTCAGGCTTCTACCCGAAAGCCTGACTAGGTACACACACCAGAATCGGCCAAAGAATTTTTAAAAATATTGATTACTGAGCCCCATCCCAAATCTGCTGGATCAGATTCCCAAAGCAGGAGCCTACCCATGAATATTTCCAAATGCTCCACACATAATTCTGATACAAACCCTTGGTTTTAAAAAAAAAAAAAAAAAAAAAAAAAGGAGTTCCCGTCATGGCGCAGTGGTTAACGAATCCGACTAGGAATCATGAAGTTGCGGGTTTGGTCCCTGCCCTTGCTCAGTGGGTTAACGATCTGGCGTTGCCGTGAGCTGTGGTGTAGGTTGCAGATGCGGCTCGGATCCCGCGTTGCTGTGGCTCTGGCATAGGCCGGTGGCTACAGCTCCGATTAGACCCCTAGCCTGGGAACCTCCATATGCCATGGGAGTGGCCCAAGAAATAGCAAAAAGACAAAAAAAAAAAAAAAAGAAAAAAGACTGCTCTGCAAGGTTACTTGTCTTTTTTTTTTAGCTGAAATTCCTGAAACTTAACCCAGGAGCTAGACAACAATCAAATTATCTCCACTGCGACTAAACAGGACAGAGTGATTCCTCAAATTTGAAGTTCATCATTTTTAAGAATGAGAAAGCAAATTGCTTAAATTACAGAGATCAAGGTATCTTGGTCTAAATTCACTTTTAAGTCTTTGTTCTTCACTTTTGATTGCTTCTCGTCGAGATGATAAAATGCAATTTTATTCAAGGCTCGGCACCATCACTGACAGCCCACACATGGTTCTCCAAGTTTCTCCTGTTAGCATGCATTGTGTAACCATGAGTCTTTCTCTCCCTCTCCAGAAGCACAGTTTGCAATCTATAAAATTCCTGTATTTTAGTTCAATCATCTCTCAACCCCAGTGATTTCTCTTTCTCTGTGCTCTTTGAATTGCTAAGAACAGACAGGATCACAAAGCTTCCAGTTCCCTTTAGTGAGACTCACAGTGACCACAGTGAAATCTGTCCCCAAGAATTATGACATCATCAACACCATGGCTATCCTATTCAAGTGCAATGCTGCTTCATGCAGGTATTCAGATAAGTAGACTTCTGAGTACAGAATTAAATACACACCACTCTAGAAAATGTTATCACCAAGACTGTGTTTGAAAAAGAAACTGGATAAAAATTGATGATTACCAAATGAATTTCAAATTGGTTAGAAAAACTCAAAATATCTTAAAGTAATGGTCCTCAATTTTATTTTCTTCCCTATGCCTTAAAATAACATTGAGGAACTATATTATCCCCTCATCAAAGGAGGCCTCCCTAAAACTAGTATTTAGAATTGACTCTGTTTTCACCACTACCCTGGAAGCTGTTACACATGTGCAACACGTCAGGTAAGGTCATGGGTGAGAGCTATCCCTTCTCTCTCTCTCTCTTTATTTATTTATTTATATATTTATTTATTTATTTTTTGTGGCAGAAGGCAATTGTCAAGCAGAAGTAAAAAAGGATAAACAGCCTGAAACTCTTGACCACAGGTAGGTCCATTTTAGGGAGAACAACATACTAAAGTTGAGTTTCTGGAAACTGATTCCCTTTAAATTACCTGTGCTCCTGTACCCAGTGCAAAGTGTTCATGTACCCACACTTAAAGAGCTTGAAATTGGAGTTCCCAATGTGGCACAGTGGAAATGAATCCAACTAGTATCCATGAGGATGTGGGTTTGATCCCTGTTCTCGCTCAGTGGGTTGGGGATCTGGCGTTGCTGTGAGCTATGGTGTAGGTCACAGACATGGCTCCGATTCTGTGTTGCTGTGGCTGTTGTATAGACCGGCAGCTGCAGCTCCGATTCGACCCCTAGCCTGGGAACACTTCCATATGCCCTAGGTGCAGCCCTAAAAAGAAAAAAGAAAAAAAGGAAAAAAAAAGAGCTTGACATTAAAGAACATATATTAATAAGCAACTCTGTGGGCATTCATCTCTTTAGCTCTCATTCAGGGAAACAGAAGCATGCCCGATATAAAGTAACTTATTTTGAGTTTGTTTTTTTTCCCCACATTTATATAGTTATATCTATTTTTTGAATCCATTCACCACATAAACAGAGTGAAAAATCTATGTCCTGGACAGTTAACTTCCCTCACGCTGTGGTACACTTACAAATGCAGCCAGCAATGGCAGAAACATCAAACCATTAGTGTCTGACTCCACTGAGCAGATGAGCCAACAACAAACCAAAACAGACACTACGACATTATTGAAACAAAAGGGCATCTGAAGTACAATTGGTATGTATGATTCATCACAAAATAAACAAACATGAGCACACTCTACAGGCCAGTGGCATTATGCGAGGTACAGAAGACCCCTGTCTTCGAGGGCCTCTGATGTAAGGGTCGCATAGTGTGCCACCAATCCTGCCTGACCTTGACCTAATGGAGAATTAGTCAGCTAACAGAATCAACTAACTTTTTACTTCCTGCTAATAATGTGCAAGACATGCTCACACTAGTGGTATCTAACATGTCATTGATATTACAAGTAGTTTTTAGAGAAAAATTTAATAGAAGTGAGGACAGATCAGTCTTGGGATCTAAGAATTTGAAGTGGGGGTGGAGAGGGGGTTTGACAGTCACTAACCTGCCGTTTCAAAACCTGGCTTTCATTTTCTAAACACATGCTACCACTCTAGTACTCTACTTCAAAAGGATCTTAGAAATCGCTTGGGCAAACTCTCAAACTAGTTCTTTCCCTAGTCTCCCTCCATTTCCCTGTGTCCCCCATTAATTCTTCTCCATGGTTATTTATGAGTAACATCACTACCTATTGCCAAATCCCAGGCATGACTCCATAACATAAGAAATGAACACTTTTGTGGAAGCAACCTAAATGTCCATCGACAGAAGAATGGATAAAGAAGGCGTGGTACATATACACAATGGAGTATTACTCAGCCATAAAAAGGAATGAAATAATGGCATCTGCAGCAATGTGGATGGACCTAGACATTATCATGCTAAGTGAAGTTAGTCAGACAGTGAGACACAAGCATCATATGCTATCACTTGTATGTGGAATCTAAAAAAAGGATAAAATGAACTTCTTTGCAGAACAGAAACTGACTCAGACCTTGAAAAACTTATGGTTACCAAAGGAGACAGGTTGGGGAGGGGAGGGACGGGCTGGGGATTTGGGATGGAAAAGCTGTAAAACTGGGTTGTGATGATCACTGTACAACTATAAATATAATAAAATTCACTGACTTAAAGGGTAAAAAAATGAGCACTTTTAAATTGCATATGAGAGAGAATAAAGGGGAAGGGGATTTCTCTAAGGGGGAGGAGGGGCACCAGAAGCTTTCCTGATTGCTGTGACCTAAAACAGGAACCACACCTCCATTGTCTCCAAAGGGGCATAAATGCAGCCAAAGAGAATACTAAACATGTACACCTCTGAAAAGATTTGGTAAGTGACTCTGCAGGTGCACTAACCCAAACTTGAAAGTGAATAAAAGTGTAGCTTCAAACTATCATGTACAAAACAAAACAAAAAAAAACAACAAAAAAAAACCCAAAAAAACTATCATGTACAGTGATGCAATATCCAAACTATTACCAACGTATGCACATATACTTTCATTTCAGTAAGTCTGGGGCTGGAATTGGTCAAGAGGTGTCATGAGTATTTCCACAGAGCACATTCTTTCTAGATTGTCTTTTCTATGCCTTATGATTGCCCTTCATTTGACTGGCTGCTGCGACTTAAGGAAATTTCTTAACTAAGCTAGTACAAATAACATTATTTAAAATGTAAATTGATTTAAATACAAAATAGCCACTGAGTTCGTTTTTTAAAACTTAGGTATAATTGACAAGCATATTAGGTTCAGGTGTACAACATAACAATCTGATGTTTGTACTAAGCTCTTTGCTGAGCAAGAACTTAAAAATTTTTTTCCTGGGTAAACATATCCCTCAACACAATAAAAGCCATATATGACAAGCCTATTACTAACATCCATAGTGGCTGCATCAAATTACATAAAAAGTGGAAAGCTTTTGCTCTAAGACCAGGAACAAGACAAGAATGCCCATTCTTACTGCCTTTTTTTTGGGGGGGGGGTCTTTTTAGGGCCATACCCATGGCATATTGAAGTCCCCAGGCTAGGGGTTGAATAGGAGCTGTAGCTGCCAGTATACACCACAGCCACAGCAATGCCAGATCTGACCTGCATCTGTAACCTACACCACCGCTCACGGTGATGCTTGAGCCTTAACCCAGGGAGCAAACTGGCATCTTCATGGATATTAGTTGGGTTTGTTAGCAAAGCGCCACCATGGGAACTCCATTCTCACTGTTTTTATTCAACACAATATTAGAAGTAGTAGCCAGAGCAATTAGGCAAGAGAAGGAAATAAAAGGCATACAAATTGGAAAATAAGAAGTAAAACTGTCACTATTTTGAGATGGCATGATATTACATATAAAAAATTTTAAAGACTCCACAAAAAACAAATGAAACAAAACCTACAAATCTGTTAAAAATAACTTAATTCAGTTAAGTTGTAGGATATGAAATCAATATAAAAAATCTATTGATTTCTATATATTAATAATAAATTATCATAAAGAGAAATGAGGAAAACAATCCCATTTACAGTTACAGCAACAAAAATAAAATACATAGGAATAAACAAACACAGGAAGTGGAAAACCTAATAGTAAAAACAATAAGACATTAGTGATAAAAGATGACCAAATAAATGGAAAGATATCCCACATACATGGATTTTAAGAATTAATATCATTAAAACATCCTATATTACCCAAAGCAATCTACAGATTCAATGCACTCCCTATCAAAATTCCAGTGGAAGTTTCCATAGGGATAGAAAAAACAATCCTAAAATCTGTATGGAGTCACAAAAGACCCTGAATAGCAAAAGCAATTTTGAGAAAGAATAAAAAATCTAGAAGCATCACACTCCCTGATTTCAAAATATATTACAAAATTATAGTAATCAAAATAGTATGGTACTGGTGCAAAAACAGACACATAACTCAATGGAACATAATAAGAGATTCAGAAATAAACACACATATATATGGGAAATTACTTTATGACAAAGGAGCCCTGAATATACAGTGGAAAAAGACAGTCTCTTAAATAAATGGTATTAGGAAGATTGAATTGCCACATGCAACAGAATGAAACTAGACCACTAACTTACACCAAACACAAAAATCAACTCAAAGTGGATTGAAGACTTGAATGTAAGACCCTGAAACCATGAAACTCCTAGGGGAAAAAACAACAACAACAACACAGGCAGTACACTCCTTAACACTGGTCTTGATGATGATTTTTTGGATTTGACACAGAAAGCAAAGGCAAGAAAAGCCAAAATAAATGAGTGAGACTACATAAAACTAAAATGTGTCTGCACAGCAAAGAAAAGCATCAATAAAATGAAAAGACAAGGGAGTTCCCGCTTTGGTTCAGGGGCAACAAAACTGAGGACATGGGTTTGATTCCTGGCCTCACTCAGTAGGTTAAGGAGCTGGTATTGCTGTGCTGTGGCATGGCTGGCAGCTGCAGCTCCAATCTGACCCCTAGCCTAGGAACTTCCATGTGCCTTGGATGCAGCACTAAAAGAAAAGAAAAAAAAAGACAAGCTACTGAATAGGAGAAAATATTTGCAAACCATATGTCTGATAAGGGATTAATATCCAAAATATGCAAAGAACTCAACTTAATTGCAAAAAACCCCAAAGATTAATTAAAACACAGGAAGAGGATATGAATAGACTTTTTCTTCAAGGAAGACATAGAGATGGCCAACAGGCACATGCTCAACATCACTAACCATCAAGGAAATGCAAATCAAAACTGCAATGAGCTATCACCTCACATCTGTCAGAATGGCTATTATCAAAAAGCAAAGAAGTAACAGGTGTTGCCGAGGATGTGGAGAAAAGGAAACCCTCCTACACTGTTGGTAGAAATATAAATTGAAATAGCCACTATGGAAAACAGTAAGGAGTTTCCTCAGAAAAATTAAAACTAGCACACCACAAACAAGTTAAACCCAAATAGGCCCACACCAAGACATAATAAAAACGGCAAAAGTTAAAGAGAGGATTCTAAAGGCAGCAAGAGAAAAACTAGTGTTAATTATAAGGGAACCCCCATAAAGCCCCCATAAGGCTATCAGCTGATTTCTCTACAGAAACACTACAGGCCAGAAGAGAGTGGCAAGATATACTCAAAGATCTGAAAGGAAAAAATCTGCAGCCTAGAATACTCTATCCAGCAGAGTAGATGGGGAAATAAAGAATTTCTCTAACAAACAAAAGCTAAAAGAGTACAGCAATACTAAACCCATTCTGAAAGAAATACTGAAAGAGCTTCTCTAAATAAAAAAAGAAGTAAGAAGAAAGAGGATGGAGGAAACCACAATTGGAAAGCAATCACTTAAATAAGCCTGCATACAGATCTAAGAGCGGGAAAAAAAAAAAAAAATACTGTAATAGCGATGATAAAGACAAGGAACTGCAAAAGGACAAACATGAAGATGTTAAAAAAGGACTTCAAAATCATAGAATGTGGAGGAGGAAAGTAAGAAAATACAGACTCTTTTTTATTTTTAATGTGTTTCAGTCTACATGACTATCAGGCTAAAGTAAGCAGATATAGGAAGGAGTTAACACACTTATAAAACAGGGCAACCACAAATCAAAACCAAACATTACATTCACAAAAAACTAAAAAGAAAAGTACACAAGCATAAAATAAATGTAAGTCATCCAACCAAAAAAGTAAGATAGGAGAAACACAGAATCAACTGGAAAACAAGGTTTAAAATGGCAATAAACAAATATCAATAATTATCAATAATTACCTTAAATGTCAATGGACTGAATGCTGCAATCAAAAGACACAGAGTGGCAGATTGGATAAAAAAGCAAAAACCTACAATCTGCTGCCTACAAGAGACCCACTTTAGGTCAAAGGACACATATAGATTGAAAGTGAGGGGATGGGAAAAGATATTTCATGCCAATGGACAAGACAGGAAAGCAGGAGGTGCAATACTCATATCAGAAAAAATAGACTTTAAAATGAAGGCCATAAAGAGAGACAAAGAAGGACAGTATTTAATGGTAATCCTTTTTACCATTAAATACGGATATTACAGTCGTCAATATATATGCCCCTAATATAGGAGGACCCAGATATCTCCAACAAATACTAACAGACATAAAAGGAGAAACTGATGGGAATACAATAATTGTAGGAGATTTTAACACCCCACTCACATCAATGGACAGATCCTCTAGACAGAAAATCAATATGGTAACAGAGATCTTAAACGACACAACAGAAAAGTTAGACTTAATTGATATTTTCAGGACATCACATCCAAAAAAAATCAGAGTATACATTCTGCTCAAGTGCACATGGAACATTCTCAAGGACTGATCACATACTGAGGGCACAAAGCTAACCTTAACAAATTTAAGAGTAAAGAAATTATTTCAAGTATCTTCTCTGACCAAAAGGGCATGAAACTAGAAATCAACCACAGGAAAAGAAATGAGAAAAAACTAACTACATGGAGACTAAACAACATGCTACTAAAAAACCAATGGGTCAATGAGGAAATCAAGAAGGAAATTAAAAAATACCTTGTGGAGTTCCCGTCGTGGCGCAGTGGTTAACAAATCCAACTAGGAACCATGAGGTTGCGGGTTCGATCCCTGCCCTTGCTCAGTGGGTTAACAATCTGGCGTTGCCGTGAGCTGTGGTGTAGGTTGCAGACGCGGCTCGGATCCCGCGTTGCTGTGGCTCTGGCATAGGCCAGTGGCTACAGCTCCGATTAGACCCCTAGCCTGGGAACCTCCATATGCCGCAGAAGCGGCCCAAAGAAATAGCAAAAAGACAAAAAAAAAAAAAAAAAAAAAAATACCTCAAGACAAATGATAATGAAGACAACACAACCATTCAAGATCTATGGGATGTTGCAAAAGCAGTGCTCAGAGGGAAATTCAGAGCAATACAGGCCTTCCACAAAAAGGAAGAAAAATCTCAAATCAACAACTTAACCCACCACCTAAATGAATTAGAAAAAGAACAAACAAAACCTAAAGTCAGCAGAAGTAAGGAAATCATAAAGATCAGAGAGGAAATGAATAAAATAGAAGTTCAAAAAACAATACAAAGGAGTTCCCATCATGGCTCAGTGGTTAGCGAATCTGACTAGCATCCATGAGGACATGGGTTCGATTCCCTGGCCTTGCTCATTGGGTTAAGGATCCGACATTACCATGAGCTGTGGCGTAGGTTGCAAATGTGGCTCAGAGCCCATGCTGCTATGGCTGTGGCAGAGGTCAGTGGCTACAGTTCTGACTGGACCTCTAGCCTGGGAACCTCCATATGCCATAGGTGCAGCCATAAAAAGACAAAAAAAAAACCAAAAAGAAAAAAATCAATAAAATAAAAACTGAATCAAGAAGAAACAGATCAACTGAACAGACCGATCTCTAGAAATGAAATTGAATATGTCATAAAAACACTCAACTATAAATAAAACGTCCAGGACCAGATGGCTTCACAGGCAAATTCTACCAAACATACAAAGAGGAACATATACCCATCTTCCTTAAACTTTTCAAAAGGTTGAAGAAGAAGGAACACTCCCCAAGACATTCCATGAAGCCACCATCACCATAATACTAAAACCAGACAAAGATACTACCTAAAAAGAAAACTATAAGCCAATATCTTTGATGAATACAGACACAAAAATTCTCAACAAAATTTATGTTCATTGCGGCACTATGCACAATAGCCAAGACATGGAATCAACTCAAATGTCCACTGATGGATGATTGGATCAGGAAGACGTGGTATATATACACAATGGAATACTACTCAGCCATAAAAAAATAATGCCATTTGCAGCAACATGGATGGAACTAGAGACTCTCATCCTGAGTGAAGTAAGTCATAAAGAGAAAGACAAATACCGTATCTCATCATATGATATGAAATATCACATGATATCAAATACCAAATGATATCACATATCTGGATCCTAATATATGGCAAAATGAACCTTTTCAAAGAAAAGAAAATCATGGACTTGGAGAATAGACTGTGGTTGCCAAGGGAGAAGGGGAGGGAGTGGGAGGGATTGAGATCTTGGGGTAAATAGAGAATGTTGCCTTCAGGATGGATTAGCAATGGGATCCTGCTGTGTAGCACTAGGAACTCTGTCTAGTCACTTATGATGGAACACGTAATGTGAGAAATAAGAATGTATGCACGTATATGTAACTGGGTCACCATGTTGTACAGTAGAAAAAAATATATATATATAAATGATTTTAAAAAAGTTATATTCCAAAAAAAATTTTAGCCAACCTAATCCAATGACATATAAAAAAGATCACACACCACAACCAAGTGGGATTCATTTCAGGTTCACAAGGATGGTTCAACATATGCAAATCAATCAACGTCATACACCGCATTCATAAAAGAAAAGTCAAAAACCACATGATCATCTCAATAGATGCAGAAAAAGCATTTGACAAAGTCCAACATCCATTCATGATCAAAACTCTTACCAAAGTGGGAAGAGAGTGACCATACCTTAACATAATCAAAGCCATTTACGACAAACCCACAGCAAATACAATGCTCAATGGAGGAAAGTTGAAAGCCTTCCCACTAAAATCTGGAACAAAACAAGGATGCCCACTCTCGCCATTTTTATTCAACATAGTATTGGAAGTCCCAGCCACAGCAATCAGACAAACAAAACAAATAAAAGGTATCCAAATTAGAAGAGAAGAGGTAAAACTGTCACTGTAAGCTGATGACATGATACTATATATAGAAAACCCTAAGGACTCAACCCAAAAACTTCTTGAACTGATAAACAAATTCAGAAAAGTAGCAAGATATAAGATTAACATTCAGAAATCAGTCACATTTCTGCATAATAACAATGAAATATTAGAAAAGGAATACAAAAATACAATACCTTTTAAAATTGCATCCCAAAAAATCAAATATCTGGGAATACACCTGACCAAGGAGGTAAAAGACTTATATGCTAACAACTGAAAAATATTAATCAAAGAAATTAAAGAGGATTCAAAGAAATAGAAAGATATTCCATGCTCATGAATCAGAAAAATTAATATTATAAAAATGGCCATACTATCCACAGCAATCTACAGATTCGATGCAATTCCTATCAAATTACCCAAGACATTTTTCACATAACTAGAACAAACTATGCAAAAATTTATATGGAACCACAAAAGACCCAGAATTGCTAAAGCAATCCTGAGGAACAAAAACTAAGTACAAGGCATAACTCTCCCAGACTTCAAGCAATATTACAAAACCACAGTAATCAAGACAGTGTGGTACAGGTATCAAAACAGACAGACAGACCAATGGAACAGAATAGAGAACCCAGAAACAAACCCAAACACCTACAGTCAATTGATCTTTGCCAAAGGAGGCAAGAATATAAAATGGGAAAACGACAGTCTTTTCAGCAAGTGGGGCTGGGAAATCTGGACAGCCACATGTAAATAAATGAAACTGGAACACACCCTCACACCATGCACAAAAATAAACTCAAAATGGCTTAAAGACCTAAATGTAAGACAAGACACCATCAAACTTCTAGAAGAAAACACAGGCAAAACAGTCTCTTGACATTAATCTTACAAATGTTTTCTTAGGTCAGTCTCCCAAGGCAACAGAAATAAAAGCAAAAATAAACCAATGGGACACAATCAAATTGACAAGCTTTTGCACAGCAAAGGAAACCATTAAAAAAAAACCCAAAAAGACAACTTACAGAATGGGAGGAACTGACAAGGGTTTAATCTCTAAAATATACAAACAACTTACACAACTCAACAGCAAAAATGCCAACAACCCAATGGAAAAAATGGGCAAAAGACCTGGATAGACATTTTTCCAAAGAAGCTATACAGATGGCAAACCAGCACATGAAAAAAAATGCTCAACATCATTGACTATTAGAGAAATGAAAATCGAAACTACTATGAGGTACCACCTCACACCAGTCAGAATGGCCATCATTACTAAATCCCCAAATAAAAAATGCTGGAGAGAATGTGGAGAAAAGGGAACCCTCCTGCACTGTTGGTGGGAATGTAAATTAGTACAACCACTATGGAAAACAGTATGGAGGGACCTCAGAAAACTATACACAGAACCACCACATGACCAAGCAACCCCACACTTGGGCATATATCAGGACAAAACTTTCCTTAAAAAAGCCACATGCACCCATATGTTTATTGCAGCACTACTCAACAACAGCCAAGACATGGAAACAACCTGAATATCCATCGAAAGATGATTTGATTAGGGAGATGTGGTATATATACACGATGGAACATGACTCAGTCACAAAAGCAAACAAAATAATGCCATTTGGAGCAATATGGAAGGAACTAGAGACTCTCATACTAAGTGAAGTAAGTCAGAAAGTGAAAGACAAATACCATATGATATCACTTACATTTGTAATCTAATATATGGCACAAATGAACCTTTCCACAGAAAAGAAAATCATGGACATGGAGAACAGACCTGTGGTTGCCAAGGGGGAGGGAGAGGGAGTAGGATGGAATGGGAATTGGGGGTTAACAGATGCAAACTATTGCCTTTGGAAGGATAAGCAATGAGATCCTGCTGTACATAGCATTGGGAACTATATCTAGTCACTTATGATGGAGCATGATAATATGAGAAAAAGGAATGTATATGTGTATGTGTAATTGGGTCACAGAGGCAGGTAACATACATGTGCAAAGTGGCCAGGGAGAGAGCCTTGGGGGTTAGAGAAGGCTCCATCTAGAAGGGCCTGATTTCAACCAGGTGGGAATGCAGATTCATTATTCCTCCCTCTTATTAATTTTCAGAAGTGGCTAGAAGTACAAATGATTCAAGGCTCACAAATTTGCAAGTGGGGCAACAAAGAGAGAAACAAAAACAAAAACCCACTGGGAGCCAGACTAAACACATCTGTTATCCAACAGAACAACAAGGTTGGAATTCTGATTGGAATGAAGTTACTAGAAAACTGCAGAGAAGAAACAATGAGAAGCCTGAAGAGATACAGCCAAAAGTCCTGGTTTATGATTTAGAGATGTATACTTCTGAATAATTGATGTTTCACTTGATGAGATTTCTGTAATTTTGTGAGAATGTTCTAGCCATTTGTCAATAGCTGATATTCCACTGATGATGATAATACAACTGTCTCTGAGGCCACACTGTGTGATGCATGCAGAGTTACTTTCATTTATATCAGTTCAGGACTTGTTATTTATTTAAAAGTGATGTTTCACAGGGAAAGGAGGCATGATCCTGAGTTCTTAGCTGAATTCTTTTTTTTTTTTTTTTGTCTTTTTTGTCTTTTAGGGCCACACCTGCAGCATACAGAAGTTACCAGGCTAGCGGTCAAATCAGAGCTACAGCTGCCGGCCTATGCCACAGCCCAAGCAAGGCCAGATCTGAGCTGCGTCTGCGACCTACACCACAGCTCACGGAAACAAACAACCTTTGCTTAACCCACTGAGAGAGGCCAAGGATTGAACCCATGTCCTCATGGATACTAGTCAGATTTGTTTCCACTTGAGCCATGACGGGAACTCCTTAGCCGAGTTCTGATCCCAGTGGACCTATGCTGACAGCAGCAGCTCTGTCCTTCTTTAACCTGCCACACACCTCTGTCACCTGTCTATTCCTGTGTGGCACACTTGCTAAAATCATCTTTATTGTGTGGCTCTAGGGTACAGTAACTATGACAAATATTTTATCCTAACATGCTGATAGATCACGGGAAAGTATTTTTATAACTACTAGATTGCATTTTTTCTACAACAGTATTATATATAGTATACTTTAAGTACTTATACAAAATAGTTTTTTTTTTTTTTTCTTTCTGGCTGTGCCCAGGGCATGCAGAAGTTCCCTGGGCCAGAGATTGAACCTGCACCACAGCAGTGACAACGCCAGATCCTGAGCCACCAGGGAACTCCCAGAATAGTCTATTTCATAACTACTGGAAGACTACAGTTCATGTTTATAACGGGAATAGTGTAGGAACAATGTAACGGTTTTAACACTTGTAACAATATTGTATAAACGAATCTCTTAAAACTACTCACTCATTCATTCAATATATTCAGCCAACTGAGTCTCTATGATCTGTGAGGTTGCTGGGCTGTTGGGTATTCACACAGGCACTGAAAGCCCAGGGGCAAACAACACAGGCACAGAACTTAGATTTAGTGGGGGTAGAAACAAACAAAGGTATAAGAACATCAACAGATGGTCCTGTGGTTTTTTGGTAGGCTGTCAGATAATCATTACAATTATTATTACATAATTATATATTATTGCATATTATTAATTATACAATTATTATTATTATTACCTAGTAGAATTAGGTAACTCTGGAAGTAGCTTTAGTTGACAGTTGAAAAAGCCCCTACAAGGAGACTTACGGTAAGTGACAGTGAGCACCCATAGAAGAGAAAGGGAAAGAGCTCTGGGGAAAACTGAGCCTGGGGTCTGAGAAACAGCAACAAGGCAGCAGGGCTAGAGCACAGCGGGCACAGAGCGAGGTTCGTGATAAGGCAAAGAGGTGGACAGGTCGCACAGGGCTTTTTGACCAGAAAACAAGGGTTAATTCTGCATGCGCTGGGCAACCACTGGAGGAAATTAGGCAGGAGAGTGACCTGCTCTGATTCATGTACTTAAAGGTCTCCCCGGCTGCTCAGTGGAGGAGGGACAGGAGAGAGCAAAGGATGGGACAGCGAGACTGGCGGTGTCTGGAGGGCTGGTGCAGCCTGGTCCAGGGGACTGTGGTGCAGTCTGGGGTCCGTCAGAGCAGCCTCCTAAATTTGGGGAGAAGGATGGCCCACTTTTGTACAATACAAGCACAAATGAAAAACTGGGTAAGACAGTTTGTTTCAACAGTGGATATATTTATACATAACTGGAGATACGCTGCTGCTCATTAGTATTTCAAGTCATTTAAGCTAAAAACAGGGTTGGTGTGTTAGAATATATCATTAAAGGGAAAAAGCAAGGTGCAAAAGAGTCTGTTTGGTATGTTCCCGTCTTGTGGAAAAGAAACATATGTACGTCTGCTCTCATGTATTTCTAAAGGGATACAGAAGAAACCACTGCCTGTGACCCCCTTTGTAGAAGGCAACTAGAAGAGTGGGGCAGGAGGGAGGATTTTCATCAACAACGTTCTGCACTATTTGGATGTTAGGTCACCAGGAATGCTTTACTTCTTCGACTAAAACTAGATGATACTATATTTTATTTTATTTTTATTTTTATTGTGCTTTTTAGGGCAGCACCTGTGGCATATGGAATTTCCCAGGCTAGGGGTCGAATTGGAGCTACAGCTGCCAGCCTACATCACAGCCACAGCAATGCAGAATCCAAGCCACGTCTGTGACCTACACCCCAGCTCACAGCAACACCAGATCCTTAACCCACTGAGCGAGACCAGGGATCAAATCCACAACCTCATGGTTCCTAGTCGGATTCATTTCCACTGTGTCACGACAGGAACTCCTAGATGATACTATATTTTAAACTCCTTGTTCATGTGATCAAGACTGTGCCTCTCTAGCCCCCTGATGCCTCATAAATTGTCCTAACCATAGCATATGTGCTTGGAAACAGGTGCAGAGGAGACAAGGACCTGGCTGACAATGGCCCTGATGCTGTGATCACAATGGGAGCTGCAGCAGAGAACAAAGAACCATTAGTGGATTGTTATCGAACCTGCCCCTTCCGTGGGCTGCATGACCTGAGGCCACCATGTGAGCCTTTGAGTTCTTCATCTGTAAAGACTGTACAACAACATCGACTTACAGAATAGTGAGGATGAAATGAAACCATCAATGTGAACACATCTGGTCTCTGCAGAGCGACATGTAAATAGAAGAACTAGTGCCACATGCAGCCCAGGCCTGTCCTCCCCAGACTGTATAGTATACTTGGAGCAAACACTCAGAATCCATCCACTCCAATCCCCACACCAGGCATGCTGGGCCAGGGGAGAACCACTTATTTTGAATCAAACTGGCAGTCTGGCATCCGGGACAAATATTCCAACAACTAACATTTAGTGAGTAGTTAACAAGCTGCCTGTTCCCAGGGCTGTGCACTTCACCACCACCTGAGGGTACCATTCCCACTTTACAGATTAGAGAAAAGGGGTGCTGAGAGGGTGAATAGAGTATTATTAGGTGGCAGATCTCTGAAAGAAATCGTAGGTACTTTGATTCCAAAGCCTTTTAAATTTTGTCCTTGACTTTTTTCTTCCTTCAATAATCTAGGGTTTCACTTCCTGTCTCCCACTGTCTGGGCAGAGGAGCTAGCCTGTTATATAATTCTCCCTCCAAAACCTACAACGGCAAGAGTACACCTCTCTGACCACTCAGACCAGTACAACGTTCTCCCAAGGGAACTCCAATCTGGAGGTGAGATACTGCTTCGCAGGTACAGTCCTGCTTTGGGAAATGCCAGGCTGGGTGTCTGACAAATGAAAGGACCCATCCATATAGGTGACATTTATGGAGCTACTATATGCTGAGCTCTGGGCTGAGCACTTATGTGCATTATTTACAGCCTATGAAATAAATACAACTGACTCCATTTCACTGATCTCAAAGACGCAGAGTAGGCAAACTGATATTTGCTGGGGGTTGTAGGTTGCCAGATCAGATGCAGGAAGCCAGCTGAATGTGAACTTCAGATAAACAGTGAATAACTTTTTTAAAGTATACGTACACCCCAAACTTTTCATGAAGCCTATTTATACTAACATTATTTATTACTTACTTGAAACTCAAATCTGACTGGGTGTTTTGTATTTTGATTTGCTAAATCTGGCAACTCTCCCTGGTGACAAAGTACCAGTGGTAAAGCTGGAACTCACACACAGGCCCAAGTTTCTCTTCACGGCTTTACTGTTCTTCTTGTCCTTCCCAAGACGGGCTTGTGGTGACTCCATCAAACCCCCAAGGGAAGGGGATATGTATCTCAGGTAGAAGAGGAATTCACTGAAGTACAAATGGAAAGACTGAGATGTACATTCTGAAAAGACCCTCATCTTCAAACCAATTAAGGCATTAAAAACAAATGCCCAAGAACATGATGTAGACATAATTTAACGTAGCAATCCTTAGACCCTGGTAGCTTGGGAAAAGTTAATGGAATGACAGTAAATCACAGCCTTCTCCCCTAAAAGTGCATGTTATTCTTCAGCACATGTAACTATTCCCTGACCTGTGACCTGTGCAACCACCATTACTTTCAAATCCACTGCCTTCACAGCCATCTCCAGATATTGCTTTTAATTTTTTGGGGGGGGTCTTTTTAGGGCTGCACCCACAGCATATGGAAGTTCCCAGGCTAGGGGTTGAGCCACAGGTGCAGCTGCTGGCCTACACCACAGTCACAGCAATGCCAGATCCGAGCTGCATCTGCAACCCACACCACAGCTCACGGCAATGCTGGATCTTTAACCCATTGAGTGAGGCCAAGGATCGAAGCTGCCTCTTCACGGATACTAGTTGGGTTCCTTATCGCTGAGCCACAACAGGGCTCCTGCTTTTAATTCTTCTACCCTGATCTTCTGATTTATTGATCAAAAATCTGTCTGGATAGCTAAGTCATATTTTTGAAAAACACAAGAATCAGTATTTTCAAAGAACATTCTGGACTATATTTGCCATATCTGTTGTTAGACTCACCTGTTGATAAGCCTTACTTGTTGGGAAGGGACAGACATATACCGTAAGAAAGGAAGCTTTATAGTTTTAGAACATAAAGAAAAAAAATTCCAAACGACCTTGTAAATTACATGCAGTAATTTTTAAACATCTGAGGAAAGTGATCAATTATATTTAATGATTATGGACAGGATAATAAAGTTAATGTACACAGTTTAAAAACCGTTGCTGAGTAACACGCCGAGTTCTTTTTATAAATGGCTTGTAAAAATGATTCCTGGGGGACTCTGACATTTAGAGAGAACATCAGGCCTGGCATTTGTTCTCTGTCATTTCCATGCATTAGACAAAGCAATGAAGACAAGCCAAATGGAAATAGATTTTACCCAAAACAATCAATACAGCCAAATTGAATAACCTAATCCAGTGGCTACAAGGCTTTTGGATTTCATGGGCAGGAAAATTTTCAAAAGAGGTTTGGGAACCCACCTAGAACTGCCAGATATTTATTTTGACAAATAAGGAAATAAATGAAAACAAAACACTATCTACTGTCACCATCATTCCATAAAACTAAGTAACAAGGACAAGCTCAAAATAAAGCACTGTTTCCCATGAAAGGACCATTCTTTCACTAATATTTTCACCTTAGACTGAAAACTTTGACAGCAACCAGCCACAGAACATGGTCTAGTCCTATATATGCTAGAACATACTGGTCTGGGAAAATATGCAGCTTTTTAAAAAAGAAGTCCCTGTTATTTAGTATTTGCTAAACACAAAGTTAAATTAAGATATACAAACCATTCTAGTCAGTGGAAATTATTATAGTCTCATGTGTCCTTACATATGCTGTCCATTTTTCTTGTTGTTCACTTTTAAACTTTTATCAAAGCAATGCATGTCTTATTATTTTTATAACCAAGATTACTCAAAGGTCTATATTGCATAACAATCCTTTGATTTATTTACCACAGATTTTTGTTACGCAGAGCTAATGTCTTTCAACTATTTTTGTTTTTCTACTTTCAATACAAACTACTTTCAACTGTGGGACTCTGGAATATAGCTCTTAGTGTGCTCTTACACACACACACACACACACACACACACACACACACACACTTATATGGTATACTCTCCTCCCCCAATTCTCCCACTAAAATTATATCATAATCACAATTTAGAGGCACATGAATTTTCAATGCCTACACCTTGTTATGACTGCAGGTATGATTCACTCCTAAACTGTGTGTGCACCAGGCTACATTTGCTTCTTTGGGAACCTTTTGTTCTCCCTGAAGTTAACCATCACCTTGTTTTGTGGTTGTTGACTTCACTTTCTAAGAGCCCGTCTCTATCTCATCACCACTCTGGGAATCTCTCTCCACATGGTCCCACATTTCACGTACCTCTCAGTGATGCTGCTGAAAGCATCTTTGGAATCCTCCCTCCTCTTGCCCCAGTCCAGACTGGTTGGTTTCCCTCTTCTCTATGGTTGCTGTTCTAGGGCTTCCTTTGCCATTACCCCGGGGTTCCCCTCTGACCTCTGCTAGTAGAGCTCTCTCCTGTGTGCTGGGTACTGTACCTCATCTTGTTCAAGTTCAGGTAATGGGGGAGGAGAGAGGGAAGAGACTGCCCAATGTGAAATGTGTGTACCTTTCACTCAACTCTCCTGTCTTCAGTGTGGGAATCTTACCTCCGACCTCAACTGAGCCTGATTCCCTAAGTGCATAGTCTCCGGGTTCATCTCCCCAGAGAGGAGTTGCAGAAGATGGGGTAATAAGGTCACTGGCTTTACAAAGTAGGGTAAGGCATCTAACAGGTCCAGTTACTAATTGTAGAAGATTTACAGGGATCTTTATGTTTCGACCCACTGCCCTCAGAGTGGCTCTAATTCCTTTGCCTTTCCTATGTTCTGTAGGGAAAACCAGCCCCTTCTTTCTGTGGCTTCCAGATCTGTAGCACTTGGTTTCTGCTCGCTGGGATGCTAAAATAGTTAACAAGCCCATGTGCTTTCCATCTTTTGCTGACAACTTCAGGGCATCTGTCTCGTGTCCCAGGAGGTCATTTAGGGGGCTTTGTGTAAGCATAGAGATAAGGCATACTATTGCCTCAGATTTTAATTTTAAGAGTTATGCTTTTGCAGCGTATAAATATCATGTAATCATGATATCGGAGATCACAGCAGGGGGTTGATGAGGCATACCAAATCCCTAAAAAGACAGCCCAGTCGTAATAAAAGCTTTCTGGAGAGGCTTTCTATTTTACCTGCTTCTAAAAAGTGTTCTGAGGAAAAGAATGTGATAAATCAGTGTGAAGCTGGCACTTTATCGGTCTAAGTGACAGGAAAGAGCTTCTTCTTCTCTTAAAGAACTTTCCTTGTCTGTCTACTAGGTTTAGTTAGTTAAGTAGACCCCAACCCTTTGGGAAGTCTTAGAAGAAAATTCAAGAGGAAGAAAAGCTCAATAGGCTCAATAGGAAGTAATTCCCTTGTCTTGGCTGCTGGGGTTCAGGGTCTGGAGGGGGCCTGCCGCTTGCTGTGGGCCTGACACGCCCCGTGGCGTTCTCAGCTGTAGAGAAACTGCATGGGAGTACAAGGAGAACACTGACGGTGTTTGGGAGAGCTATACAATCTTTTTTTTTTTTTTTTTTTTTTAATTTAATACTTCAGTCACCTTGAATTGAATCTGCAATATACGCTTTATCAGAAATCAAATGACCATCAATTCTTGGGTACCTCTCTGAGCTTTTCATTCTTCTTTTTTGGAGGGGGATAACTAAAAGGTATTTTTTTTTTTTTTTTTTTGTCTTTGTTGTTGTTGTTGCTATTTCTTGGGCCGCTCCCGTGGCATATGGAGGTTCCCAGGCTAGGGGTCGAATCAGAGCTGTAGCCACTGGCCTACGCCAGAGCCACAGCAACGAGGGATCCGAGCCGCGTCTGCAACCTACACCACAGCTCACGGCAATGCCGGATCGTTAACCCACTGAGCAAGGGCAGGGACCGAACCCGCAACCTCATGGTTCCTAGTCGGATTCGTTAACCACTGCGCCACGACGGGAACTCCTAAAAGGTATTTTTAAATTTTATTTGGCTTCCTGGAATCAAACAAAAACTTGACTTGTCAGATCTGAATATGGTGACTACAAGTAGTTATACGCTTTCAGCTCCCATGGGCACCTGCATCTGACACGTACCTGCAGGCTACTACCAGCATCATGTCAGCCACGAAGGAGACTATGAAGAGGGTTTCTTTCACCCAGTACCTCTTAAAAGTTTTGACATAAAGCATTCTGAGAAATTTGCTTAGAAAATTGCTACTGAAATAAGATGATCTCTATGCACAAACTGGACCCAAAATGTCGGACCATCAGAACTTGGTAGAGCGGAATTTTTTAAAGTAATGAAAAGTGATCTGCTTGGAGGCTATAGTTAACAATCAAAGACAGAAGAGAAACTTCCAAAATAAATTACCGAGGAGGAGCTACCTTGCCCAGCTACTCATATTTTTTGCATCACTATGGATGAATAAATAAAAAACATTCTCCAAAGTTTTCCCATCAGTCCTTAAGCTGAATGCAACCCCTGAAATCTAAACCTGGCAACGGGCACAACCTAACAACAGGTTTCCATAAAGGAAGGCACTGTCCTGGGAGATGCCGGGCTTCTGGTAGCCAAGCGCATTTCCAGGGAAAAGCTCCTGAGAGCTAACTTCAGGTTATCACCATACCACTCACCTCCCTGGATCTTCAACAGACAGTCTTAGAAATGCAAGTGTTGTTTTCTCCCTTAACTCCCATATTAAAGCTATTTCATAGATTTTTCTTTTTTCCTTCCCTTGATTCTGATAAGAGTATTATACTAGCTTGCCAGGAATGATAGCGTGGACTGGCATTTTCTTTACAATGTCCAAACACTGCATGAGCCACCTTCACGGAAAGATGTGTTTACAGAGAAAGGCATGAGTGCAGCAGGGCAGGATGCAGCGTGACCAGGGGTCATCTATCGGCACACAAATCAAGTACAACACTACCAGCACCTCGATCAGGTGAAAATGGGTAAAGAGTATGATAGTGAAGATCTGCTTTAATCCCACTCAAGGGTCAACAAGTGTCACCCCATCGTGAGCACAATTTGCTTAATAGCCTAAATAATCATCTTAAAAATGGCATTTGTTTAGACGAAAGTGTTGGCAGGATCAGAGGAATTCAGAAACAACTTAGGGTGAGGGGAGGGGAAGTGAGGGGCTGGAAGAAAAATCAAAAATAACAAACCCAACAACAGAACCCAGCATCACAGTGCTAACTTTATAGTTTGAAATAGAACTAAAGGCTGTGGAAGCTTCTATTTTGGGGCAAGTCTGACCCCAGTCTTAAAAGGGTTGAGCAGCTATTGATAACAATGCAGTCTGCAGAACTACCTTCCAGAAGGGGCTGGGTGTCTTAGGACCACCTTTGGGAAAAGATCACGTTAAAACATCACTGTGGGTTAGTTTGGCAGAATCACATCTGAGAAAAAAAGCATATCTTATTGAATCACAAGAAGTGACTCCAGTAGGAAAACAGTAGATCTGACATAAGAAAAAGAGTCTGCGAGTTCCTGCAGTGGCTCAGTGGGTTAAGAACCCAACTAGTATTCATGAGGATACGGGTTTGATCCCTGGCCTTGCTCAGTGGGTTAAGGATCTGGTGGTGTCACAAGCTTCAGAGTAGTTTGCAGATCCGGCGTTGCTGTGGCTGTGGCGTAGGCCAGCAGTTACAGCTCTGATTCAACCTCTAGCCTGCGAACTTCCAGATGCGGCAGGTGTGGTGCTAAAAAGAAAAAAGAAAAAGAGAGTCTGGAGGTTAAATGGTTTTTATCTTTGCACTTCTAGATTTACTTTGTGAAAGACACCTCCTCTCTAATTCTCTCATGTGCCAGAGTTTTAACTAGTAACAAGATAATGTTCTTGATGTTCTGACCCTAATAGTTTAAATCTACTATCCTGAAAGGATCTAGCTAAAGAATGAATTTATGATATTAAAAGACTTTCAACTTCAATTTAAGAATAAAAAAAATAAAAGGACATTTGCAGGACATTTTTTCTATTATGACTACGGGATTTCCCCCATATTATATGAGATACACTTTTTTGAATAGGCAGACATAAATGATCCATTCAACTAGAATCTCTTTCCTATGCTCTAAGCCTCGTCTAAAGAACAAAAAAAGGAGTTCCCATTGGGGTTCAGTGGTAACAAACCCAACTAGTATCAGTGAGGATGCGAGTTCGATCCCTGGCTTCCATCAGTGGGTTAAGGATCTGGTGTTGCTGTTGAGCTGTGGTGTAGGTCACTGACACGGCTCGGGTCTGGCGTTGCTGTGGCTGTGGTGTAGGCAGGCAGCTGAAGCTCTGACTTGACCCCTAGCGTGGAAACTTACATATGCTACAGGTGTGGGCTTAAAAAAGACAAAAAATAAAATAAAGAACAAAAACGATCTGGTAAAGAATGACAACACACAAACCTCTCAAGAAAAACTTCAGGTGGCAAAGGGGCCTTGTGATGATTTTTTCCAGGCTCCTCTGTGTGTGGATTTGACTGCCAGAGGGAGAAATGATGAATGTCTACCTAACAACGCTAGAGCAAGGCCTCTGCAGAAGAAGAGAAGAAAGTCAGGTGCATTTCACACACTGCGGCGCATTTTACAAAACAATGAATTAGGCACATCCATGTCCTTTAATCTGCTTATGGTTTAGTCAAGATTCTTATAAACTCACCTTCCCTGAGTTGAGCTCAGTCTTAAAGTTCCTCATACAAAGGAACAGAGGAATAAGGCCCACCAATCCCCACGAGGTTTCTAAAATTACACTGTCCAGAACTAGGACAGCATTTCATCACCCTGTTCTTTATGGCTGAGTGTCCAGGAGCAGTGATGTGTGCAGGTACACATGGCTACCTCGTGAGCAAAGCCCACCAGGCATCCAGATGCTGCCTCAACCCTGCACAGAGCAAGTGGCCTATGTCTCAGTTGGCACCACCCAAAGGACCAGAGGTTTTACTCTGCAATTCACTGCTGCAGAGTCTTATTTCTTTGCCACACTATTAAATAGCTTTAAACAGTTCTTCTGAACCTAGATGATAATCAACCAGAAAACTCTTGGTTTGATCTTTAGCCTCATACTCTTCCTCATGAAACACCTCGGGAGTTCAACCATTGCATCCTAGTCATTCATAACCACAGTGTAATGGCATCGGTTGAGACTGTTCCTGATCTATAATGTAAAGTTTAGCTTGGCAAGAGACAGAGAAATAAAAAAATGACATTATCAAGATGAACTTTTACAGGCTTATGTTTTAAACCTATAATTGAGTTAGGTTAAAAATTAAACAATCCTAAAATAATTTATATTTAAAGTATAACTTGATCCAGAAGGGAAATGTGTGGCAGAACAGAGGCTTAAACAACATCTTTTTATCCTGCTACACACCAAATTCTGGAATATTTGCCTTTAAGAAATTGATTCCAAAACATTACTTCTGTCAGAAGCAGAGCAACCAGCTGGGCGGACAGCAGGAAGATGAGCACTGCCCCCTCATGGCCAGGGGCCTCGCAGGCACTCTGTCAACACCAGGCCCTTTACAGATAAACAGCGGAAGTTTAAGTTGGACTTAATTATGACATCTTAATAATGAATGCATTCTCCACAATAATCTTCTAAAGCTTTTAGGAATACAAAACATGGTATAGCTCCAAGCCTTTGATGAGGGACAATTGTCACATCTGTTCTAGAAAGAGCCAGAATTCCAGAGACACAGAAGTAAATCCCAGGAGCGTACGTATCACTAGTTAATTGTACCTTATTTTGGGGGGAGGGGGATTTCTTCTAATCATTAGATATCTTGCATTTTGGATGAAGAGTCAGATAATGAAAAAGTGTTATTTACATGATTAGCAAGAATAAACACTGATTTGATTTTTATAAGCGCTAAAAAATAAAATGAATGAGAATTCTGATTATTAATCCCGGAGTAAAATGTGTACATTGTGCAAAAGAATATGTGTTGATATGTATTTATACACGTCTCTAAAATAGTTCGGTTCAGTACATTTAGGGTTCAAGCTGATAGTGTTATTCAGTTTGCTTCATTTAAGGAACAAAAAATGGCTAGCGAAAAGTTCAATCTATCTAATTTCCTATTCTAATGATTTTCTATTAGCTACTTCTGGTGTTCAATTTTAAACGACTACATAATGCTATAAAAATATCTCCTGTGAAATGCTGGGAACATTCTTGAAAGCACACTCCAGAACTTCTTATGCCTCAAAAAATATCTTTAAAAGTTGACTAAATAATCTCCAAAGTAACATGTGATGGCCTACCATCTACTCTAGTTCTACTCTAAGGCTTTTATACCACTCACTCCTTGCAATGTCTGCAATAACCGCCCGCCCCCCAAATAAATGCTTAGCTTTCTTTTGCACAGATGCAAATCAAACAGAAGGACCTGTACTGCGTGACAAACAGAAGAGAGGAGAGTGTCCTTCCATTTGGCATGTGTGCTGGATTCCAACACCACAGTACACAACCATGGTTCTGGGCGAACGACTACATCACAGTGCTTCCATTATCACCGGGATTAGTGATAGCTGATGGTCTGATGCTGTGGGTAGAGTCCATATTCACACAAAATCTAAAGATGCTTCTTAGCACTCCTAATAGAAGCCAATTTTAGAGCCATGTTGAGAATCACAGACCTGCCCACATACACTTCGTTATTTAACACTATAATAAGCCGTCCAGATCTATCTCAGCAGGAAACAGCAGTCATCACACCACAGGAGTTCTGCTAACAGTTTCAGCAGAAACCAACACATCCCCATGCAGGTCACATAACAGGACCATGAAGGCACAGGCTTCTCCCTAAAGCTACAGCTTTCGAAAACATGCTGAGGAGGAAAGAGCTCCATCTGAAGACATTCTATCTGGAAAACCTACTAATGACGGATGGGGTTAGATCCCACTGTGTCACCGTCTAAGGAGGCGGGCAAGAAGCCAACATGTTTCTTAAAGTCGCACTGAGGTATTCTGCTCACCCCATCCCCGCCATTTGAGGCGAAGCTGTTATTACCAAAGTCTTTCAATGACATGTCACAGATGGGCTGGGTGAAGAGAGAGCCTGCTGTCCCTCCTCAGGGTCTGGACACACGGCCCGGAGGAGACCGAGTGACACATCCTGCACACGACCAACCTCCGAACCTCCAGCCCCAGGGCGCGGTGATCCCATGACTGCACGGTTCCATTTTTAAACCTGTGGAGTGGGAGTGTTCTGAGTGCCCTGTGCACACAGATGGTGGTGGGAAGGATCTCGAGAATATACTGCATGTAGTAAATGCCCACTTCACTACGTAATCAGCCTTCCCATCTCACACAGCAGAGATTCTGTTACCCTGCAGACAGTCGCAAAGAGACAAGTGGTTAATGGCAGCACAGCTCAGCACATGCATGTGGGAGGAACATGGAAGAGGAAATCCCTCCAGCCGCACACACCTGAGGCTCCTAGGGAGACAGGAATGTCCTGTCACAGGACTCGGTCGCTGCTGCCCATGGGCTGCTCTCGGGGGGAGAGGGGAGGGGAGAGAGAAGGCAGGGGGACCCCATTATCTGAAGGATGAAATCACAGCCCTGTCGCTACACCTGATGTTCCCAAACACACTGCACCGATAGTCATCTGTCACGGCAGCCTTTCAGAGACCGAAGCATGAACGGTGCCCACCGACACTGCCCACAATCAGTCCATTCTGCGCAGCCTTCACCCCATCCACAAACCGGCTCTTTACCAAACTGACCCACGACCTTAACAGCACCCTTCACCTGGTCCCCTCAGAGCCATTTCATGCACCTCACTTAGTTTGTCACCGCAAATCAAACCCTGGCAAAGGCTGTATCAGATTTCGTTGTCCTGACATACAATTGTCAACACAGGATTTCTTTACCTTAGCCTCCTTGGCAGAAAACTCTGAGGAGTTGGAAATTTTCATGGACTTTGACCGGTGTGACTGCCGCCGGATGGAATCCTCCCGGGAGTACTTCACGGACCCTGAGGTCCGCACCCGCACCTTGCTGGTACTCTGAACACTGTTCACGCCAATCATGTCGAAGGTTGACTGGGGAAGGGGTTTGGAGAAACAAAAAGGCACTTTCCAGATGCTGCTAGGCTCTGATGCTGGAGGAGCTCGGAGACTATGCCGAGCAGCTCGGAGTGCCGACTGTGTTAGCCTGAGCAACGGCAGCCTGCCTCCCCCAGCATCTTCAGCTACCCTGCCTGCAGCCAGTCTGATTGTTCCAGGCACAGCTCACGTCACTGCCTGCGAACAGGGGAAAAAAATGCAATCCCAGCCCTGCTACTCGTCTCTCTTTTACACACACACACACACACACACACACACACACACACACACACACACGAACAAATGGCAATTGGCCAGGCAAGCAATTCATTAACATTCCAAATAGCAACACTATTTTTCTTGTGATACTGTGCAGCGAGCTCATTAATGTCAACAACAAAACAGAGAGACCACAAATAAAACTCAAATAAAACTCTCAAGTAATCTGTTAGGCTCCATGTGGGTGTGAACAGAGATAAATTTCCAAAAAGAAAAACAAGACGCCGAGCATCTGAGGCTTGGTCTGTCCAGGCTAGTAAGAGGGACGAGAGCCACAAAGGCATCCCGACTGCCTCTATTTTCCTCTCCTTATTCCAGGCCACACACTGTTGAACAGCAATTCAAATTGCATTGCTTTGTGAAGAATTAAATGTTTCTTACAGCCTCAGACTATTTAAACAGGAATTTGGTCAGCCTGTTTAAATGTAAAAGACATTCAGAATAAAGACGTATGCACCTTCCTATGTTACTGAAAAGTTAAAAAAATCAGTCACTTAGCACATGCTAGCTTTAAATACGGCTTAGAGTGAGACAAATAAAGCCAATTCTGATCAATAAGGAGCAAGAAAAGCTTTTGCGAGAACTAGAAAGGCTCTGTCTGGGCATAAGGATGCACCCAGGCTTCTGGGCAAGAATTACAAATTGGAGGCTAACAGAAAACCAGATCATTTTAGTTCCTGACACAGGAAGCTAGTGTTGAGTATGATACTCAGGGCTATAAAGCAGGCATCCCAGGGGTAAGAGGGCCAGCCACAGAAGCCTCCAGATAAAGAAGATCTCAGGGTTAACATGAATACAGTTATAAAATAGTTTGTAAAATACCAATCCAGAAGACAGTGCTGCCTCAACCGACGCCCCTACTCAGAGCTGATCTTTCCTCTGATGACTCGGGATTACAAATTTGATACAGTTCATGGCAGAGCCCTGGTGCTCTAGCCTATTTCAGGTGTGTGGGCCGTCCCCCCCCAGCCAGCAGTGAGCTTCTGCTGCACCTACGTCACAGGTTCCCTCCTGACCCATCTGGCCTCCTCTCTTCCCATGTTCTAGCCTTGAAGCAGGTATGCAAAACAAAGACATCAGATGACGTTGGTAGAATATGGTCTAAAATAACAGATAATAGGTTTTGGGAGATCGTCTCTCCTTTAAGAATGTGCTGAGGAGTTCTCATCGTGGCTCAGCGGTTAACAAACCCAACCAGTATCCATGAGCATGTAGGCTGGATCCCTGGCCTTGCTCAGTGGGTTAAGGATCTAGTGTTGCCTGAGCTGTGGTGTAGGTCACAGACGTGGCTCGGATCCTATGTGCTGTGTCTGTGGTATAGGCTAGCGGCTGTAGCTCTGATTTGACCCCTAGCCTGGGAACCTTCATATGCTGCAAGTGCATCCCTTAAAAAAAATTAAAAAAAAAAAAAAAGTGCTGAGCTTAGAGTCTAGGACATCATTTTTGGCTACTTTAAGGTACACTTTTTTCTCTTGCTATGTAATTTGAAGCTACTGAATCCTTGAAATTAAAAAAAACAAAAAACCTGCAGTGACTTCATATTTTACAAAGCATGATCCAAAGACATAAAAATAATGATTAGAAAAAATTCATTTGCTTAGAATATGAACAGTTCTAACTGAAGCATATGATGATACTATTGGCTGATACCTCCATTTAGCACTAATGTTGAAGGCATGAAGGAACTAATAGCAGAGCCAAGACAGAAATTCAAAAAGTACTAGTGGACGACAGGAGACCCTGCCTCATGGGCTCACACACACAACACAGCACATTTGCCTTCTTGCCAGGAACCACAACGAGGATTGGAATAGGCCTGCTGATGAACTTAACTTCCTTTTCATACCAAAAAAGGTTCATAAAAAGAATGAAAACAATGTACTAGCATTCAAAGAAATGGAATCTGACACAAAATCTGATTTCTGGGAAGTTTTGCAGAGATTATCTTTACCCAAATACATTATTGTTATCCAAAGACTGCCCAACTGGTCTGACTCTGGTAGTGTCATTCCCCAAAAGAACATTCACCTGTTTAACCTTTCACTTTACAGAGGTAACCTATCCCATCTCCTTGACAACCTGTTGGGTGGGGTGAGGTGGGTGGGGTCATGGACGCTCCTTCACAGAAGAGAGTCAGGTCGGGAGGCAATGATAGAATGCAGTAGGACTCTGGCACTCAGGGCCTCTCCCACCAACTCCAACTCAATCCCACTACTTCCCGCTGTCTTCTCCAGTCAGGGCTGACTTCACTGCCTAGGCTAAAGCTTGCATGAAGTACATGAGACCTGCAGCACTCTGGCCTCCAAGCTGAGGCCTCCCCAGTGGTGTCCCTACTATCAGGCACTCTCTTGCTGCATCATGACCCTGTTTTCTTATCACTCAGGCTTCAGCTCAAGTGTTACTTTTTACAAGGGACCTCCTCTTGCCACCCTTCCTAAAGCAGCCCCTCCCAGCAACCCCTCTCCATCTTAGCTGCTGCCTCCTCCTCTGCTGGCTGAAGTCCTCTGTATTGCACAGCCTACCACATCATCTGCAGAGAGCAGGGGCTCAATGACTATTTGTCAAATAAACTCATTAAATAAACAGAAAGCTTCCCTTCTCTGTTGTATTTCATATAGTTTTCTTAAGAAAATTCAGCATAATTCTTTTCTGGAAAATGAATGTAGTTGATGCAAAATGTATTTCTTTCCTAAAGGTAAAAAAAGAACATGAAGGACTGGAGCTCAGCTTCTCTCATAAAAGCGACAAAATTACAACCAACTGCTGAACAACCCTCAACCAAATAGACTACAAACTATCAAAAAAATATATCCTACTCCAGAAGACAAAGAGTAGACCACATCAAGACCTTACAAACTGCCATTATGCAATATAAGCAACCGAAAAAGAGCAGATGACTGTGGCTTATTGTAGAGGCAGGACATTGGAGGCAAAGTTCTTGGGAATAATCATCAACCTGTGTCCTCTGGACACGAGCATTTTGGAAAATTCTGGCCCCACCCATCAGTGCTGAGAGGCCACAGGCGAAACAATAATCCAGGTGGGAACACAGCCCCACCCATCAGCGAAGAGTACCTAAAGACCATCTCCAGGCAAACACTTGCCCTAATCTCACCCAGAGACAAAGCCATACCTATCAGAGGGATAAGAATCAGCTCCACCTAACAAGTGGGCAGGCACCAGTTCCTCCCCTTCCATCAGGAAGCCTATAGCAGGTCCCCATATGGACTTTAACCACAAGGGGTCAGACATCAGAAGCAAAAAAGGCTACAACTCTACCATCTGTAAAAAAGTAGACCACACCAAAACCTATACAAAATGAAAAGGCAGAGATTATGACTCAGATAAAGGGAGCAAGATAAAATTCCAGAAAAACAGCTAAGTGATCTGGAGATTACCAACCTCTATGTAAAAGACAGTAGACTGATGATAGTAAAAGTGATTCATGATTCTGGAAATAAACTGGAGGCAAAGATTAATAAATTACAAGAAACAATGAGGAAAGAAATAGAAGATTTAAGGATTAAGCAAGCAGAGATGCAAAATATAGTAAGTGAAATTAAAAATCCACTAGAAGCAACCAACAGCAGTATACGGGATGTGGAAAAATGAATAAGCGAGGTGGAGGAGAAACTAGAGGAAATCACCGATGCAGAACAGAAAAAACAGACTGAAAAGAAATGAAGACAATCTAAGAGAACTCGGGGACAATGATAAATGCACCAACATCTGTGATACAGGGGTGCCAGAAGGAGAAGAGACAGAGAAAGGGACAGAAAAAATATTCAAAGAGATAATAGCTGAAAACTTCCCTACCATGGGAAAGGAACCACTCACTCAAATCCAGGACAACAATACCATATGAAATAACACAAGGAGGAACACCTCAAGACACATATTACTCAAACTTACCAAAATTAAAGACAACAAAGTACTGAAAGCAGTTAGGGACAAAAACAAATAACATACAAGGGGACCCTGATAAGGTTTTTGGCAGACTTTTCATCAGACACTCTGAAGGCCTGAAGGGAGTGGTGTGATATACTTAAAGTGATGAAAAGAAAAAGTCTCCAAACAAAATTACTCTATGCAGCAAAGCTCTCATTTAGATTTGAAGGAGAAATCAAAAGCTTTACAGATAAAGCAAAAGCTAAGAGAATTCAGCAGCACCAAACCAGCATTACAACAAATACTAAAGGAATATCTCTAGGTGGAAAAGAAAAGGTCACAACTAGGAACAAAAATACTACAAATAACAAGGACCACCAATAAAGGCATACATATAAGTAAAGGTAGGAAATCACCCACAAAAAAATATGCTACCAAAATCAGAAACTGTGAGAAGAGGAGGATACAAATTTAGGACACTGGAGATGCACTTGTAATTAAGAGACTAGCAACTAAAAACAATCTTTTATATTTATAGACTCCTATATTAAAACTTCAGGGTAACTGCAAATGAAAAATATACAACAAATACACACACAAATAAGAAAAAGCAACCCAAATACAACACTAAAGAGAGTCATCAAACCATAAGAGAAGAGAACAAGAGAAGAAGGGAAGAAAAAAGACCAACAAAAACAAATCCAAAACAGTTAATAAAATGGCAATAAAAACATACGTATCAATAATTGTCTTAAATGTAAATGGACTAATGCCCCAACCAAAAGACACAGGCTGGCTGAATGGATACAAAAGCAAAAGCCATATATATGCTATCTTCAATAGACCCATTTCAGTTCTAGGGACACATACAAATTGAAAATGAGAGGATGGAAGAAAGTATTCCATGCAAAAAGGAATCAAAAGAAAGCTTGAGTAGCAATACTCATATCAGACAAAACAGACCTTAAAATAAAGAACATTATAAGAGACAAAGAAGGATATTACATAATGATCAAAGGATCAATACAAGACGAAATAAAAATTGGAAATATATATGCACCCAATATCAGATCACGTCAAAATATAAGGGAATGGCTAACAACCTTAAAAGGAGAAACTGACAATAACACAATAATAGCAGGGGACATTAATACCTAACTTATAGCAATGGGCAGATCATCCAGACAGAAAATCAAAAAGGAAACTCAGGCCTTAAATAACATATTAGACCAGATGGACTTAATAGATATTTATAGAATATTCCACCCAAAAGCTGCAGAATACACATTCTCTAGGATTGATCACATTCTGGGCCACAAATCCAGACTCAGTAAATTTAAGAAAATTGAGATCATATCAAGCTGTGCTACTGGAAATCAACAAGGAAAAAACTGCAAAAAACACAAACACGTGGAGACTAAACAACATGCTTCTAAACAACCAATGGATCACTGAGGAAATTAAAAAATACCTAGAAGCAAATGGCAACAAAGACATAACAATCTAAAACCTATTGGATGCAGCAAAAGCAGAACTTAGAGATATACGTAAGCATTCCCTAGAGACAGTAAAGGTGATTCAAGATCAACTTTAAGCAATACAAGACAACCTTGGGAAACAAGAAAAAGCTCAAATAAACAACCTAACTTTACACCCAAAGCAACTAGAGAGAGAACAGTCAAGACCCAACTTTAGTGGAAGGAAAGAAACCATAGAGATCAGAGCAGAAAGCAATGAAATAGAAAAGGAAGAAAACCAGAAAAAAGATCAATGAAATGAAAAGCTGGTTCTTTGAAAAGGTCAATCAAATTGATAAACCCTTAACCAGACTCATCAAGAAAAAAAGAGAGAGGACTCAAATCAATAAAATCAGAAATGAAAAAGGAGAAGTTGCAGCGGACATCACAGAAATACAAAGGGTCATAAGAGACTGCTACAAGCAACTATATGCCAATAAAATGTACAACCTAGAAAAATGGGCAAATTCCTAGAAAAGGACAATCTTCCAAGACTAAACCAAAATGAAAGAGAAAAGATGAACAGACCAATCACAAGCACTGAAATTGAAACTGTGATATGGAGTTCCTGTCATGGCACAGCAGAAATGAATCTGACTAGGAACCATGAGGTTGCAGGTTCAATCCCTGGACTTACTCACTGAGTTAAGGATCCGGCATTGCCATGAGCTGTGGTGTAGGTCGCAGACGCAGCTTGTATCTGGCATTGCTGTGGCTGTGGTATAGGCCAGCAGCTGTTGCTCTGACTAGACTTCTAGCCTGGGAACCTCCATATGCTCCCAGTGCGGCCCTAAAAATACAAAAGACAAAAAAATAAAAAGAAAAGAGAAGGAAAGAAACTGTGATTAAAAAACTACCAACAACAAAAGTCCAGGACCAGATGGCTCCACAGGCTAATGCTACCAAGTATTTAGAGAAGAATTGCCACCTATCCTTCTGAAACTATTCCAAAAAATTGCAGAGGAAGGAACACCCAAATTCACTCTATGAGCCCACCATCACCCTGATACCAAATACAGACAAGGATACCACACACAAAAAGAAAATCACAGGCCAATTTCACTGATAAACATAGATGGAAAAAATTCTCAACAAAATACTAGCAAACATTGAAAGGACTGTACACCATGCTCAAGTGGGATTTATCCCAGGGATACAAGGATTCTTTAATATCCACAAATCAATCAATCTGATACACCATATTAAAAAACTGAAGACTAAAAACCATTTGATCCTCTCAATGATACAGAAAATGCCTTTGGCAAAATGCAAAACCCATTTCTGATAAAAACCCTTCAGAAAGTTGGCATAGAGGGAGTCTATCTCAACATAAGAAAAACCACATAAGACATACCCATGGCTCATGTCATTCTCAATGATGAAAAGCTGAAAGAATTCCCACTGAGATCAGGAACAAGACAAGGATGTCCACTCTTGCCACTATTATTCAACATGGTTTTAAATGTCCTAGCCACAGCAATCAGAGAAGAAAAAGAAATAAAGGGAATCCAAATTGGAAAGGAAGAAGTAACACTATCACTGTCCACAGATGATGTGATACTGTAACCAGAAAATCCTAAAGACACTACCAGAAAACTGTTAGAGCTCATCAATGCAAAATGAACACAGAGAAATCAATTGCATTTCTATATGCTAATAATGAAAGATCAGAAAGAGAAATTAGGGAAACAATCCCATTAACCATCACATCAAAAAGAAAAAATACCTAGGAATAAACCTACTAAAGAGACAAAATACCTGTACTCTGAAAACTATATGATGCTGATGAAAGAAATCAAAGATGACACAAACAGATGGCAAAAAATACCATGCCCTTGGGTTGGAAGAACCAATACTATCAAAATGACTATATTACCCAAAGCAATCTACAGATTCAATCCCTATCAAATTACCAAGGACATTTTTCACAGAACTAGAACAAAATATTTTAAAGTTTGTTTGGAAGCACAAAAGACCCAGAATAGCCAAAGCCATCCTGAGAAAGAAAAATGGAGCTGGAGGAATCAGGCTCCCTGACTCCAGTCTATACTACAAAGCTATAGTCATCAAAACAGTATGGTACTGGCACAAAGACAGAAATACAGGTCAGTGGAAGAGGACAGAGAGCCCAGAATTAAACCCACATGCCTGAAGTCAACTAATCTATGACAAAGGAGGCAAGAATATACAATGGAGAAAAGACAGCCCCTTCAATAAGTGGTGCTGGGAGAACTGGACAGCCACATGTAAGAATGAAATTAGAATACTTCCTAACACCATACACAAAAATAAACTCAAAATGGATTAAAGACCTACATATAACTACATATATGACCAGATACTATAAAACTCTTAGAGGAAAACATAGGTCAAAAATTCTCTGACATAAACCACAGCAATATCTTCTCAGGTCCACCTCCTAGAGTAATGACAGTAAAAACAAAAATAAACGAATGGAACCTGATTAAATGTAAAAGTTTCTGCATAGCAAAAGAAACCCTAAACAAAACAAAAAGCAGATTGAGAGAAAATATTTGCAAATGAAGCAACTGACAAGGGATTAATATCCAAAATTTATAAACATCTTCTGCAGCTCAATGTCAAAAAAACAAGCAAGCCCATCCCCCCCCCAAAAAAAAATGGGCAGAAGATCTAAAGAGACAATTCTCCAAAGAAGACATACAGACGGCAAAAAAACAAACAAACAAACATGAAAAGACATTCAACATAACAAACTATAAGAGAAATGTAAATCAAAACAACTATAAGGTACCACCTTACACCAGCCAAAAATGGCCATCATCAAAAAGTCTACAAACAATAAATGCTGGAGAGGATGTGGAAAAAAGGGAGCCATTATTACACTGTTGGTGAGAATGTAAATTGGTGGAACCACTAAGGAAAACAGTATGGAGAGTCCTCAAAAAATAAAAATAGAATTATCATTTGATATAGGAATCCCACTCCTGGGCATCTATCAAGAGAAAACCATGATTCGAAAAGATACATGTACTCCAACATTCATTGTTGCATTATATACAATAGCCAAGACATGGAAGCAACCTAAATGTACGTTGACAGAGGAGTGGATAAAGAAGATGTAGTACACACAATGGAATATTACTCAGTCATAAAAAATGAATGAAATAATGGCATTTAGAGCAACATAGATGGACTTAGAAATTATCATGCAATAATTGGACAATGAGACACCAACGTCATATGCTATCGCTTATATGAGCAATCTAAAAAAAGGATACGATAACTTCTTAGCAGAGCAGATAATGACTCACAAACTTTGAAAACTTATGGTTTCCAAAGGAGACAGGTTGGGGTGGCGGTGGGGGGGCTTGGGGGGTGGTCTGGGGGTTTGGGATGGAAATGCAAAATTGGGTTGGGATGATCATTGTATAATTATAAATGAAATAAAATTCATTCAGAAAAAAAAATTACATGCAGTGAAATTTAAGTTTCCTTCCCACACTAGTTTCCCAGGCCCTCTGCCCAGAAAAAAGCAATGTTGCCAGTTTCCTCTGCATCCTTCCAGAGACAATCCCTCCATGTACACTGTGTGTATGTATCCTCTTTCTTCTTATGTGCTATGAATAGAAGCATGATGTATATTCTTTGTTTCTTGTTTATCCTTGGCATGAAGATCATTCTACATATCAGCACTCATAAAACTACCCCAATTCTGATTAGCAGCTACATAGTATTCTGGTGTAGAAATGTCTCAGGGTTGGAATTCCCGTCGTGGCACAGTGGTTAACGAATCCGACTAGGAACCATGAGGTGGCAGGTTCGATCCCTGGCCTTGCTCAGTGGGTTAAGGATCTGGCATTGCCGTGAGCTGTGGTGTAGGTCACAGACAGGGCTTGGATCCCATGTTGCTGTAGCTCTGGCGTAGGCCGGCGGTTACAGCACTGATTTGACCCCTAGCCTGGGAACCTCCATATGCCGTGGGAGCAGCCCTAGAAAAGGCAAAAAGACAAAACAAAACAAAACAAAAAAAAGAGAAATGTATCAGGGTCTTATTATTAGACATTTAGTTTATATACAATCCTTGTTCCATAAATAAGGATGCAGTGAATATGCCTGTAATATGGCACATCCTAACATTCAAACAATACGGTTTTCCAATTGTTTTCCGAACAAGTCCAATTCTCCTCTTACATTTATATCAGGCACAGTTGTGCTGTTTGGTACATACGGGGTTCACAACCAGATTCCATGTGAAATGATGACCCCATCCTGCCCCATCTGCTTTGAGGAGGCTTGACTGTGTTCAGACATCAGCCAGCCTGTGCAGGGAAGTATGCCTCCTGGAAAGCAGCAGCTGTTTAAAGTACAAAACAACTTTTTCTAAAAGCTTTAGCAGAAAATAAAGGTGACTTCTATATCAAATGGAGATTGTAAGAGCAATTTAATCATGCAGATCAACTGGAAGGCTAGGAATTCACACTTTATCTTCTGACACTTGCTCTGACTGCGGACACTACTTTGTACATAAGTCCCAGTTAATGGTCAACAGAAAAACTTTCTGACCCTTTCAACAGGCAAAGTCCCCCAAAATTTAACTCTATTTAATATATTGTTCGCATGTACCTACTAGGCACTGGGGCTGGGACACATAAACATTGACACTATAAAGCCCCGAACTTGCAGCAGCTCACAGACAGCTAGGGTAGGGGTAGGAATGACAGGACAGTCTATCGCTGTGATTATAAAGGTGAGTACCTTCCGGATATCAATGAAATGAAGACTTGCAGACCTCTGGTGAGATGGGGGGATGCCAACAGATTCTAGGCAGATGCTTCCTCTTTTTTATAAAAACCCTGTGGAACTGAGAGCAGAAAAGGCTGCAGACTGAGTTAGGCTCTCTGGAGAGAAGCCCAACTAGTAAGGGATTCTAAATGTCAGCTGTCCAGAGGTACAGGCAACACAATACATAGATGGGCTGGAGGCGGGAAGAGAGGCTTGAGGTGTCAGAGGAGGCCCACTTCAGTTTATTTTCAGAACGGAGTGGTGGATGGAAAAAGCTGTCCCAGCCCCTAGGCTCTTGAGGTCACTCCAGCTTGTGTCAAACAGCACAGTGACTGAACATGGATCCGGGAGTTAGACATATGCTTACGGAGGGCTTCTGACAATGGGTGCCACATGGTCCAGCATCTTGAAGAGGCCGTGCTACTGTCATGAAGGTGCTAATAAAATCTTTTTCTCTAGTCTATTCACTTGCATCTACTCTCTTTGGGAAAGCTGGAAGGAACCTCAGAAATAATCACCTTTATTCTCTTCTCATTACAGATGAAGGTTACTGAGACCTAGAAATGGGGCCTGGTAACTAAGTGACAGACCTGGGACTTGTGCCCAAGGTTTCCAAATTTCCAGCAGAAGTTGTTTTTCTCCTGTGCTATTTGCTTCTTGAAGCACACATCTTTTTAGACTGAAAATGGTTACCTTGAAATGGGAACTCCAACACAAAGTGACTGACTCTAGATGGGAACGGAGGCCAACCACTCAGAGAGGAAGGTTGAAAAATCAACTCCACCAATAACTCAGGCACGAGTCTCAGGGTTCAGAAACATGCGTGGAGGCTTCCCGGCCCTGATGTGGCAGGAGTGAGGTTGGTTGGAGTCCTTCCATTCTCTGCGTACTCTTTCTTTCCACACAGCAACACAAACGCAAGATGAGTTAACCTTCTAGCGAACAATATCTACTCTATCACAGTCACTGAGAACACATGAGATCAACCAATGGTTTTAAATACTAAAAACAGGTAAATAAGAGAAAGTCTTACTCCCGGCTTTACTTTTCCCATCTTCTTCCAGGCTTTCCCAGCTGATACCTTTATGGTCTGAGGATCGACTGGGAACCACAGCAGAGGGGACAGCTTTCTAGCGCTCACCCGACGGATTAGACCTTGACCCCCAGGTGGGTCAGCCACACCAGGGCTCCCGTCTCTCACCTGTGTCGAGTTTGCACTGGAACCCTCTGCCGTGTGTCACCAGCCTACCACCTTACTGGGGTGGACACACCTCACAGACCACTTCCCAAAAGAGAACTCAGACAGCTTCTCCCAGAACAGACACTAAACCTGCTCTCTGGTCCCTTTGTCCTTCTATCCCAGCTGATGAGCAAGTGTCACAGCCCCTTCCCTTTGTTCACTAACCCTTTTCATAAAGGTCTGGTAATACTTATCTTGACCCATCTTGACTGGGCAAAAAAAAGTTAAAAGTTTTGACGAGCTAAGGATTTCCTTCATTCACTGTCTAGAATGTAAATGAAGCCCAATTTTAATGAACAATCACTGTCTTGGGTAATTGGCAGCTAAGGTCAAAGTGCCTATGACTTGTTCAACACACAAGGCCATTTACCCTCCCTCCGGCAGCCCTCAGCCTGGCTTGAACTATCACATGCTTTTGGTTCCATCTGTTCTTCAAACATATCAAAGCAACAGGATGGGGGGAGGGTGGAATCTTTAAATAGAACCTTCTTACATTTGAAATTAAATAACATTCTTGCTGGTAGAGGTGTGGGAGAACCACCCTGAAAGCATGAAATAGTTCCCAACTTTAAGAAAACATTATTTATCCCCTATAAACCAAATCCAGTCAGGTAAGACATTTACAAAAGGGTCATTTATTCGACTTGCTAGGAGTCCCGGAAAACAGAAAGAAAGCTGCATCAGTGCATTCATAAGACGGCACTCTGCGTACCTGACACTGCCTCATTCAGTTCAGACCTTTTCAAACTCTCACATGGAAAAGAAGCACAGAACTTCCTCTTGAAGCTACAGGCTTTCCTGAGGGGCAGAAACCCAACACTTGTGACTGAAACACTGCTCTCTTTTCTGTGCCAGAAGAAGGTCTTCTTCCTTCTACCCCAAAGTAATACAAATGAAAATACAAAAATGGTACCATTTCAGAGCCCCCAGAGCTGTTCTTCTAGAGATTGGAGAAGGTCATCGAGAGGTCATGTCCATGGGCTGACCCTGGAGCTGGACCCAGCGATCAGAGGCCCCTCACGCAGCCCCATCTGGGGAACAAGGGTTCACCTGCCTCTCCCATGCCAGGAGCCGCCCAAGGGTACAGCATCAAGGAGGTGAGTGAAGTGCTGCCAGGGCGTGTGGATGGCCTCTGTGTGAGCTCTGGGACCCTGGAGATGGGTGCAGAGGTGGACTCATCTGAGGCCACCAAGACAAGCGTGGTGGGTGAGTCCCCTGTGTCTCCCACCTGCCTCCATCCTCCGTCTCCCACCAACTCAGAGGGGCTGGCCTGTGAGCCAAAGTCAGTGAGGAAGGCAGTAATTACAGATGGGATGGTAAGTGCTGAGAAAATATTCTGTTCCAGAAGGTAATCCAATAAACCCGCCCATAATATCTCTTTATAACATTTAGTGTCAATTCAGCAAATATCCTAAGTGCCTGTGGCATGCCAGGCACAGTGTCCTAAAACAGCTGACATCTCTGCCCTTGCAGAGCTTCACACCAAAGACGAATCATTCTCTGGGCAAGAAACAATGCCAATCACGGTACATGACTCTACTTGCATTTTTTTTCCAAAAAAGATCATCTGTACAGAGCACCACTTTTTGCTGCCTCACTTTTCATTTATCAGAAAGTCCCTCTAAAACCACAAATTTTTTATTTTCCATTTCTTTGATTAGTTCACTTGGTAGTTTGGGTCACTTAGCAGTTTCTAATCAATCCTTACTAATTTCAAGTCATATTTAATTTCACCAAAAATGGTCACCACTTGGTGTTACATAGGAGTAACTGTAAGCTCTAGATTACAAGACAAAACTCCCACTTAATTCTGTTCACCACTGTGATTTCCTTCATTTGCTATGTCAGGTCCTACGAACAAAATCTTAAACAAAACCAGACAGAGTCCTTCTCTCACTGAGATTCCATTGAGATAGTCTTCAACTAAAGAGTAGTTAGAAAATAAACAAATTATCACACAAGCAAATGTAAAACAGGGATGAGCCACCAGGAGGCACGGTTAGTTAGAAGGAGAGCAGGAGGCACTCTGCCTCCACAGGGTCCAACCAGGGCATCAGAAGTCAAGGAAGGCTTCCTGAAGGAGGCGGGAAAAGATGCTGAGACAAGGGCTGAAGGATGCGCAGGAAGGAGCACTGGTCTGAGCAACTGTAGCCTAAAAGTGGCAGTAGTGGGTTTATCCGTCACCAAAGGAAATGGTTAATTTGGAGACATTTTACATTTCCAAATTTATCGCTACCATTCATTCTCAAAAGGGTGGTAAACCAGTAAACCTATGTGCTCATACTATGTGAATATTATCTTCTCAATCAGCATGGTCTCCCCAGGTTTCTAACCAAAGAGCAAAAGGGAACACAGAAAACTAGGGGCCATTTAAATTCTGTCATACCCATGCTGTGCTCTAGGGCTTCAGAAGGTCATTTCCAGGGGCAGAAGATCTAGGTAGCAGTTTGGACTGGCACCCGCTGGCCCTCGAGTACACCTCTCAAGGTCTGAGAAAAATCTTGCAGCAAACTGAGGAGTCCAGTCCACTCTGTGACAGGTAAAGGCTGGGCCACATGGATCACAGGATACCAGGTGATCGACTTCTCAAACTGAGTCAGACTTCTTGAAGCTGGGAGAACACAGGGCTGTTTCAAACATATTTTTCCCAAACTCTTGGTTATATTAGTGCTACCCCCTCACCCCCAGCAGATGAGCCCTTAACAACATGTGGAGGGTTTCTACGCAGCCAGATCAGCTGGAAATGTGCAACCTTCAAACAAACAAAACCAGTAGATTTCTACCTAATACTCTCTGCCTCATCCAAATTCCAGTGTGGCCAAGACTGTAACTGTGGCTCCTCCAAGGTTAACAGTACTTAAGGTGGCAGCAAAGTGCAATGCTTATCAGCCAAGCAGACTTGTGCTCCCATATTGGCTTTATCACTGACTGAATATATGACTGTGGTTAAGTTACTTAACTTTTCTAAATCTCAGTGAACAATGAGAGAGACATGATTCAATGGGCATTCGTTGATTTCAGGCTATTCACCAAGAGCAACTTCTCCCTTTGGGGGAACCCTCACTGGGTGCCAGAGGTGGGGGGCAAATAGTCCCTGTCGCTGAAGTTAGCAGCAAAGGCCATGTGACCTAAGGTCAGCCAATTGATACTCCCAAGAGAGTGACAAAGACACAGCGTCAGGGATAAAGCAGCCCTTTCAGGAGTGGCGGCAGCTGCAGGGTCCTGACCACAGCTTCCCATGGTAGCCACCTGGCATCTTCTCTGCTGTCAGCCTTCCTGGGTGGGAACCTATCTTCCTATCAGGATTCTCAGGTAGCCTCCCCCTCCAACTTGTGAGCTGCCTGATGACCTTCCAATAAATTCCTTTTGCCCTTCAGTTACTGAGGTCGGTTTCCATTTTTTTTTAATAGCCAAGAACCCTGGATATAACAAATGATGACATTATGGGAGACGGCAGAGAGGAAACACAGATGAAGCACTTTGCACAGCATCTGATTTAAAAAAGTAGCATATGAGTGCTAACTGGGTAGTAAAACTGGATCCTGATGTGCTGAAAGACTGAAAGACTTGTGAGTTTGAGATCTGAAAATACTCCTACCCAAGTTTCATGAAGCAAACAATAAAATAGCTCAAGCCAGAGCTTCACTTCAGTAACACAGATTACGAACAGCCTGGAACTGGAGTTCTTGCTATGGTGAAGTGGGTTAAGGATCTGGCAGTGCTTCATCTGCATGGTGGCTCCCAGCTGCAGCTCAGATTCAGTCCCTGTCCCAGGAACTTCTATATGCTTTGGGTGTGGCCATTAAAAAAAAGAAGAGGAGGAGGAACCTGGTGCCTATTTGAGCCTGAGCCACCAAACAGTAAATAATCATCAATAAAACATTCCTGTTTCCTGTGCCTTAAACATCTATCCACCACTCCTACCCCGCCCCCACTCCCCACCAGCCACGTTTCCTCATCCCTTTCCACCACTACAGTGTGCCTCCAAGTCTCTGGAGAAAACACTCCACAGAACTCAATCTAGCTAAAAAGTGAGGTTATTTCTCTCGATGGAAGCTTTCATTTCTTACTTAGATAATAAATATATTCTGATAAGTGAAATAGTTTCCAAGTTAGCCGTGCTCATTCAAGGGATCCTTAGCGCTGGCCAAGTATGTGTTGGAAATTTATAGCATCCCCCATAAAAATGCTACTAACTCTTAGATGTTAAAAACAGTCCAATACATATTTTTGTGTACGAGGAACCAATAAATGAAAAGACAGACTCTAAGACAAATAGCATTCACAAGGGATCAGAGCTACGGTGTGAGAAAACTACCCCTAAGATGACTAAAGATCTGCGGCAGAAGGAAAAAGCCTCCCTACAAAGAAGAGCAACAATGAGGGGCTGGTGAGAGCTGTGTTACAGTGAGACTGAGAACCTGACCCAGGTTGACAATGCAAAATCAACCCGTCTCTTAGGGGAGGTTGCAGACAGCCCCAGAGCCTGGCAGGAACTGCAGGCATGAGGTAAAAAAGTGAGAGGGTGATAGCAACTTTCACGCCTCCTGTCCTAATATATTGAAAACACAGCTGGGTAAGACAGCACATACTTTAAAATACACTATTCATCCTCCTCCATGTACTCAGAAGATCCTGGAGGGCTCCTGAGGGATTTTACAGAACTATGGACAACTGTCTACTGTAGGAGGCATTTTTAATAAGTAATCATTGATACATGTAAAATAATATATAAAATACATGAAAGTACATAAAATACATTTTGCATACATGCAAAACGTACAAAAATACATAAAACTTAAAAGCAATGTTTATGCAAGATATTCAACTAATAATAAAAAAACAAACACCCTTCAAACCCCCACCCCCATGTGAAACAGAATATAACATACACATTAAAACTCCCTGGGCTCCCATCCCACCTGTTTGCTCTTCCCCATCTAAACACTCAGGAAAATAATTTGGCATCATCCACCCTATGACCTGGCGGTTCTTCTCCCTGAACTATAAAAACTCTTCTAGATTTGCTCCAGGACATGAGTTCAAAAACTCTCATTGTGATAGGAAAGCATGGAAACCATTCAAACAGTTAAGTTAAATCAAGATATCTTCATACAGCACACTAGCGTATTTTCTGACTGTATGAGAAAGGGTAAGGGACATCCCTGGTGGACACTGGGTGGGCTGCCCAGGTGCCCCTCAGGAAGGAAGGACACTCAGCTGCAGCCCTCAGCCCCTCTGAGAACTCCCCTGAGCTGGGGTGGGCAGCCCAACCCAGGGGAGGGATGCCTTGCAGGCCAGGATGAGGGGATGGCTGTGCAGGGCAGCTCTGAAGAGCCACCTCTGGGTTTCTCCAACCTCAGCAATGGTCAGCAGAGGCCTCTGTTAGACTTCACCCCAGCCCAGCTTCCTTCCCCCACCCCCACCTCCTCCCAGGGGGTGCCTCACCCCTCTGGGTAGGCTCTGGAGACCACGCCCCAGAAAACCACCCTCAAGTTAACCTCCTACTCAGAGTGTGTCTCTCCAGGCCTTCTCTTACTTCACTTACAGGATTTCATATAATCCTATTTTAAGCCCTAGTAAGTAGATATTGGTAATCTCATTTCTGCGAGAGGTTTCAGAGAAGTGCCCCAAATTGCCTAAAGTCATTCAGCGCAAATCAGGACTTGAATCAATGCTGAATTTACTAGCTTCCTAAAAGCTATGTTTTTCTTTTACTCTCTGGCCTGAGCTTAATTGGGTTTGTATACATTTCTAGACGCAAACAGAAGTGTATTCTTTGATTCAGGTCTTAACTGCAATTTTCTCTCAGAATTATCAAGGTATTACTATATGACAGCAATACGGCATCACAATCACTCGTCCAGACTTACTGAGTTTGCTGGTTTGTGAACCTACGATTGAATAAGAAACATTTAATTTTTATTGAGCTAGCTGTGAATAATATGACTCCACAACTTTTACTCCCTCTGACCAAGGTAAGGGAGAGGTGTTCAGCCTCGAATCACGCCATCATTAGTTATGGAGGAATATTTAGGGCAGTACTGTGCAACAGAAGTATAAGAAAGGCACATATATAATTTAAAAATTTCTAGTAACTTCATTAAAATGAGTAAAAAGAAAACAGGAGAAATAAACTTTAATAATATGTTACTTATCCTGATATATCCGAAACATCGTCATTTCAGCATGTAATCAATACAAGAATTGACAAGATATTTTACATTCCTTTTCTGTACTAAGTCTCTGAAATCTGGGTATATTTTACACCCACAAGCATCTCAGTTTGGATTCACCACATCCTGAGTGCTTAGCACAGGTAAGGGGAAGAGGAGGACACAGGGGGCTAATTACAAGATGTGAGGATTTCCAGTATTTCTATGAGCCACTCCCTCGTAGGCAACAATAAAAAGTACTTGACAATTGCTACCACTTGTCATAAAAACTTTTCCCTCAACTATCAAGCCTATCTCTTTGATGATCTATTTAAACGAGAGATATTTCTTAGTTATTGAGGCCTGAGGTCCATGATAGACTAAGATATCATTTCTTTGCCATCAGTAGAGTTGGGAACATTTTGTCCCTTAGAGTATTAGTATTATTAAAATGAAAATAAAACCCTCATAAATGGAGCTCCAAGAAAGAAACAGAGTACCTTCTCTCTTCCTTTATCTTAAAATCCCTACAATGTCCCAAGGCTCTGTCTCTAATGCACTGAATAACCTCCAGCAAAAATCTCGATTCTTTGGGTACCTTCATTCCTCATCCATGAAGTATGGGTGTTGAATGCGGAATCTCTAAGTTCCTTTCAGAATCAACACTGTGTGACTACATGGCAGTATAATGAGCAAATGTGTCTTCTGAAAAGCAACCAAAAATTCATTTCATTGTTGTACTTCTTTTTCCTGAGAAAAGGTTGCATTAAACTAAATACGGGTCCTCAAAGATATCCATATCCTAATCCTTAGATTAGGTGACTTTCATGTTATTCTGTAAATATGTGACCTCACACGGAAAAAAGGACTTTTCAGATTGTGATTAAGTTAAGATCCCACGGTGGAGAGACTGTCTTTGGGGGGGGGGGGGGCGCACAACGGAATCACAGGAGTTCTTTTAAGAGAGATGCAGGAAGATCAGAGCTGGAGGAAACATAATGACAGAAGCAGAGTTCACCACATTTGTGCTGTTTTAAGACACTAAATTTATGTAATTTGTTACAGCAGCAATAGCAAACTAATGTACCTATATACCATACAAGAATCACCCCAGATGGCTTGTCATGTGCCTTCTTTATCAGAAGTAGGTGACTCACCTCACACCAGTTGGAATAACCAACATTAATAAGTCTACATATAACAAATGCTGGAGGGGGTGTGGAGAAAAGGGAACTCTCTGTCACTGTTGGTGGGAATGTAAACTGGTACAACCACTATGGAAGACAGTATGAAGGTACCTTAGAAAACTATACATAGAACTACCATATGATCCAGCAACCCCACTCCTGGGCATATATCTGGACAACACTTTCACTGAAAAAGATGCATGCACCCATACGTTCACTGCAGCACTATTCACAATAGTAAAGACATGGAAATAACCTAAATCTCCATCAACAGATGAATGGATTAAGAAGGTATATATATGTCTACATATACACAATGGAATACTACTCAGCCATTAAAATGAGCAAAATAATGCCATTTGCACCACATGGATGCAACTAGAGATTATCATACTAAGTGAAGTTAGAAAGGACAAATACCATATGATATATACATGAAATCTAGAATATGGCACAAATGAACCTATCTGCAAAACAGAAACAGGCTCACAGACATGGAGAACAGACTTGTGGTTGCCAAGGCGGGGAGGGGAATGGGATGGACTGGGAGTTTGGGGTTAATAGATGCAAATTATTACATTTAGAATGGATGGGCAATGTGTTCCTACTGTACAGCACAGGGAACTACATCTAATCTGGAATGGAACATGATGGAAAAGTATATTAAAAATGCATATATATTATATGTATGTATGTATGACTAAGTCACTTTGCTACACAGCAGAAATGGGCACAACACTGTAAATACTCTAATGAAAAAAAAATTTTTAAAAGTATGTGTACTGATTTCTAATTAATCTTCCTATTTCATCAGAATTGAAACGTTTTATTGGTGGTTCCTATAAATGAGAACAACATATGAGATAAATTTCAGTAAAAAACAGCACTTCCTCTTTGTGGAAAGTATAGAGAAATATTGAAACTCTAAATTACCATTAAAGAAGATAGCAAGTCTATAGTAAAATTGAGGCAATCACCAACATCTAAAGATGCTGCCCCCATTCCACACCTCCCCAAAAAAGCCTCACTCAAACAGGCTCATGAGGAAATGGATGAAAAGATAATCTGGAACATCAGAGACATCCTTTTTTTTTTTTCTTTTTCTTTTTCTTTTTAGGGCAACACCTGCGGCATATGGAGGCTCCCAGGCTAGGGGTCCAATAGGAGCTACAGCTGCCAGCCTATGCTACAGCCACAACAATGCAGGATCTGAGCCATGTAGGAGAGACATCCTTTTGTCAGCCAACATCCCTTCTCTTCTTGAAGGCACAGAGTTGCTGCTGGGAAGACCAAGAGACTGTCTTCAGACATACCTGCAGCCGGCCACTAGCTGATGGAGTGAAGGGACGTGTACCACTTGCAGTGCAGGTGCTTCAAGAACCTCCCCATGCTCCTTCTCCTTTTGTAAGCCAGACACAGAGAAATTAAGAGGTCTTGGGGATGATGAAGCTATGGAATGGAAAGAAGCTTTCCATACTTCTGCATAGAAAAAAGCAACCTGCTCACCAGAAATATCTGTCTTCTACAACTGGACAAGCAAAAAAGAAATCCTTACTGGGTTTGTGCCATGACACAATTTGGGATCATGTGCCCCCAGCAATTTAGCCCACTCAGACTGCAGTACTTATTCACAATTAAGAGGACCAATGTTTGGTTCCTGAACTTACTTATGATGATAATTCATGGTATGTGGTTATACCCATAGCTTAATATTTAGTGAGTTGGTCAATTATTCTCTATGAAGGCAAGTTTCCACAGAAAAAGTTTGCTGAGATGTTTGTAACTCTTGGTAAAGATTTCGGGTAGTGTAAGGACTACTGGGCAACAATGATAAGAGAAAAATAAAAGGAATTCAAATGGTGTAAAAGACAGATTAATCAAAAGAGAAACTCTTGGACAGGCACACTGAGCTACAGAATGGGTGTGTGGCAAGACAGGGAAAAAAGCGGTATGTGGAGTATTTTAATTATTTTCATTATTTAAATCAAAATTCACTAGGGTTCTTTCCACCACTACACATTGCATGATGTAATGAGACCTTCACAACAAAAACCAAGCTATGGATTCTGCTCTAATTCCCTCCTTTCTTTACTAAGTCCATTGGCAAATGGTTAACTTTTTGTTCTTATTTCCAAGAATAAAATTTTTCCCACAGGCAGTTAACTAACAACCAGAATCCTGGAAATTTTTGATAATGTGAGGCTTCTTCACATGCAAAGGCATCTGATGCAAACTTGTTTCAGTCAAACCTGCATCATCTTCCTCCGCCAAGAATTAGAGAAACAGGACCTGAAATCAGCAACCAGCCTTTTGGGCTCTCATATTAACATGAAACATAATATATCTTCTAAAAACAAAAGCAGGTAATAATGCAGCAACTCTCCCTGTTTACTTTGGAGATTTCTTTCTTTTCTTTCTTTCTTTTTTTTTAAGGGCCGCACCCATGGCATATGGAAGTTCCCAGGCTAGGGGTCCAATCAGAGCTGCAGCTGCCAGCCTACATCACTGCCACTGCAACACCAGATCCGAGCTGCACCTGCAACCTACACCACAGCTCATGGCAACACAGGATCCTTAACCCACTGAAGGAGGCCGGGGATTGAACCCACATTCTCATGGATCCTAGTCTCATTCATTACCACTGAGGCATGACAGGAACTTCTGGAAACAGATTTCTTAATTCAAGCACTTAATTAGATATAATATAAAAGGTATATAAAGTCCAGTAATTTACTATATAGGCTGTTAGAAGTATGACTATTTTACAGAGTACCATGAATGCATCATCAAAAGAATATATACTTATATTAATAGGAAATATTATGTAGTTTCTAGAATAATGTTCTTTTCTTTTGGATCAAGTTCTTAAAGATACAAAGTACCAGATAAACAGTGTGAACATTGCTTAGAGGCTATATCCCACACTTAGCATGTGAAACCTTTCTGCTACACTTGAGAAAATCAACAGTTTTCTGTGAGAGCTAACAAGTATAGAAGCATAGCCTGGTCATTTAGCAGGCCTGCTATAAGCCTGCAGAATAGCCTGCCTCTATGTCTATATATCATCATTGAGCATCGTTAACCTGTTGATAAATTGTCTGAATTCTGAAGAATATTTAAACTTCATTTTATAAAACAAGAATGTTATTTAAAGGCTCACTTCCCCATCAAAAAAAAAAAAAGTAGGTAGATAATATATGCATAAAAGAGGGTTCTATTTTTAAGACCAAAAAGTTAATTTTCCCCCAACACCAAAACAAGGGCATAAAGAGGAAGAGAAGCCAAGCCTTGAGATCTCTGAACTCTAAGACCAAAGGGTCTCAGGATAGCATGTTAAGTGCACCACCCACCTTTCTTTCTGTCTTTTCTGTCCTTCCTTCTGCCTGGGTCCAAGGGAACAACAGAAGAGAAAGGGTGCTGGACTGAAATTCAAAACACCTGAGAGAAGCTGAAGCAAGGCCAGCACCTGCTACACAACCTTCAAGAGCTCTTCCCACCTCCATACCTGAGTTCACTCACTTGTATGCAAGTACGGCTCTAAGGTCCTTGCAGATTTAAAGCTTTACAAGATCACAAAATTACTTTTTTTTTTTTTTTTTGCTTTTTTGTAAAGGTCAAATTGGAGCTACAGCTACTGGCCTACACCACAGCCATAGCAACATAGTAGCAAGTAGGATCTGAGTTGCATCTGCCACTGATGGAGGGCAGGTATCGAACCCACATCCTCATGGATACTAGCTGGATTCTCTTCTGCTGTGTCACAACAGGAACTCCTCACAAAATTACATTTTATCTTAAATATTGTGACTAAAAAAATTTTGGTCAGTGAAAATGATACACATTTTAAGTTGGCATAAAGAGTTTTTGTTTGTTTGTTTTGTCTTTTTAGGGTTGCACCCGCAGCATATGGGAGTTCCCAGGCTAGAGGTCAACCAGAGCTGTAGTTGCCAGCCGCCTCCACAGCCACAGCAATGCCATTTCCAAGTCACGTCTGTGGCCTATACAACAGCTCATGGCAACACCGGATCCTTAACCCACTGAGCGAGGCCAGGGATCAAACCCTCGTCCTCATGGATACTAGTTGGGTTTGTTAACTACTGAGTCACGAAAGGAATTCCGGCATAAATAATTTCAATGACAAAACAAATTTAACTCAGCTTGCTGTAAATTTTAAACCCATACAAAGTAACCTACTTTAACAAGCTTCAATGTGGACAACTTAAAAGCTAGTGTACAGCAAGGAACCTTTTACACAGGACAAAACAGAATCAATAGAGTATTTATATTACAGTCCATTTAGAGCAAATACACGAGCTAATGTTATCACCATGTGTGTTAAGTTCTTCCTTGTAGAAAGATGCTTGAAAAAATAAATTCCGAGGTGTTAAAGGATAGACACCTAGCTACCAAGGTGAATTTCTTCAAATGCCCTGGGTTTACTTGGTTACTTCAAGTGGACATTTACTCTCAAAGTGGAATCATTCACCAATTACAAGACCTTTGACAAGAGCATAGCCAACAACTTCCCAACAGTGTAAAAACCTATTTGCAAAGTAGAAACTTATGAACAATATCTCATCTCAGTTTTTCCAATCTGACTAAAAACAATCATGGAAATGTGTTCAGTGTGACATACTATATTCACAGTGACTTCAACAATTCAATTTATGGCCCTAGGGATTTTTTTTTTTTTTTTGCACACAAATCATATGAAAATTATGTGAAAGAACTGAAAATAAAAGCAAAACCAAAAATCTCTTAATACTGCATTAGTTCTAACATTTTTTTCTCCCAAGGCAGAGTGTTCCCCAGGAGTTATGGGGTTGACTTCAGTCACTTTGAGTGGCGTGTACTGCCACCAGATACTAAGCCGACAGAGCTCATCCATCTTTTAGAGGTCTGAACAACCAATTTAAACCAACAGTTCTTTCTACATGTTTAAGGTCATCTGGGAAAAGGTGGATCTGCTCCTAAGTCTCTCTGTGATCCACATCCACCCCAATAACTTCAAAACGTGACCAAGAGAGTCCATTAAACCACACTGAGGCAGCAGAGTAGAGTGTGATAAAAGATGGGGAGGACAGGCCTTTCCTACCTGGGGAACATCCAGGCATTACATTCTCTAAGCTTTAGTTCTCAAGTCTATAAAATAGAGAAATTCTGTGTGTGCATGTGTGTGTGTGTGTGTGTAACCTACTTACGGGTTGTTCTCAGAGTTACAAGATGGAAAATCGTTTAAAATGCTAAGGTATACAGCTATACATCAGGTGGTTTCTTTACAAAAGTCACTTTATTGTTGCGTGCACTGCTTGTCAGGGCAATCTTCATGTTCTCCTGAAATGTCTTTTTCTATTTTCTGAGCAAATTCTGAAAATTTTTCATGTTTTTTGAGAGAAGAACTGTGAGAAAGCCTAGCAGAAGAAGCTCTTTTATTTGCCAGGGTCAAGGGCTGAGTGAAGAGTCCTTTAATTCTCGGCTGCCAGGACTGCACTAGTCAGAAGGCAATAATACTACCACACGCTGGGCTTCCTCACTGTTTCCCTGGTTACGGGGTCTTTTCCCCTGGATGAATCCACAGTCTAGGAACCATGGCAGACTTTTCTCATGGGCATTTTGTGGCTGTAAGAGGGAGTGATGCTCACTGACCAACATGTAATGGAATCTGCAGTTACACACACCCTCCCACCTGGGACGGGCTTACCCAGAGTCAGACTGAGTTTTCATCCCCTCCAAGGCACCTGAAGGTACTTAATTACGAGAGGGCAAACTCAAAATGGCCTTCCTTCCATTCTTCATTATCACTAGACTGAACTCGGAAGAGATCAAACATTTATATTTCAAGGAAAAGTTTAAAACAAACTTCTAATAATACAAATGATTAATATGCCAGTTTTGCTGGTGTAAATAACTGCCCACAGAAAACAGACTCCCACATAGAGAACTCCCTTGGAAGTGGAATTCCTGGTTAAAATAAACAACATGCAAATGACTTCCACAGAAGACCAGGTGATTATAGCACAATGAATGCTATTTCTAAAAGGCCCGTTGCTAGCTTTAGGGTTTTTTAGTTAAAAGTAAAGTAACATGAGTGTGTTTCTTATGAGACTATGTAACACTAAGCCTAAAAATTACTAAGTAAGCCTGTATTTGAAAACTTTGTGAATAGAAATGAATGCAGTTGAACCTCAAAGTAATCATTTGCAGATTTTGGCCTAAAGTATACTGACAATGGATTTCACATTAATCAAAGTGCTTTTAACCCTGAAAATACTGCAACATCACTGGTCTGTTCCTAAAACTGTGGCAATGATTTCGAAAAGCAGCTGGTTCATCAAAAAAGTAACTTCCTGGCAGATAAGATCTAAAACAAAGATGCCAAAAAGATGAAAAGGCAAAAACCAAAGCAAAGCATAATGTACCATAATGTTGCTTCCCCATAGAATGCAGACACATTTCTGTCTTCTCTTCAAACACTTACTTCACTGCCAGGAAAATAAAGATCTTTTGCTTTACTCTGAACACCTTGTTCTCTTACTAGACTCTAAGTGGAGAATTTCTCCTTAGGAGAGGACCAGCCTGGGCAGAGGAGCTTCAGCAGTGGGAAACCCTCATCCTGAGTACATAGGAGAATGAGCCCCTCAGTGTCTTCTGCTCACTGAGCTCCCGACTCAGTCCTGCCCAGCTCCCGGGAGGGCTCCCACCCATGCCTGCTACTTCCACCGCCTTCACTCCACTTTCATACAGCATACTATTCAAAGTACCTTTGTCCTGCCTAAGATTTGGAAACTACATTTTTCAGTCTCTGCTTAAGATTTGGAAACTAAAATCTCTATGATACAAATTTTAGATATCAATTAGAAAAAAAAAGATAATCCAATTTTAAAAATTGGAAAAAAGTAGTAGGCAGTTCAAAAATGAAGAAAGAGGAGTTCTGGTTGTGGCTCAGCAGGTTACGAACCTGACTAGTATCCATGAGGATATGGGTTCGACACTGGCCTTGCTCAGTGGGTTAAGGATCCAGCATTGCTGTGAGCTGTGGTGTAGGTAGGCTGGCAGCTACATGTGGCTTGGCTCCCAAGTTGCTATTGGCTGTGGCTGTGGCTGTGGCCAGCAGCTGCAGCTTAGATTCAACCCCTAGCCTGGGAACCTCCATAAGCTGCAAGTACAGCCCTAAAATGCAAAAAAAGAAAAAAAAAAGATAATAATATTCAATAAACACAATGAAATTAAACAAAACTAAAAAAAAGAAAAAAAGCTGAGATGAGATACTATTTTCACCTACCAAATGGATTCAGAAATAGGAAAGAATAGTCTTTCTGGAGGACAATTTTGAAGTAAAAATAAAAATCACTAAAAACATTTATCCTTTGACTCAGTAATTCCTAAAGAAATACCCAAGGAAATGAAAAAAAAAAAAAAAAAAGGTTTAAACAGTTGTTTCAGAGAGCAAAAACTAAAAATAATCACAATATCTACTAATGGGAGACTGGATGAATAACTTTTAGCGTACACACTGAAATACAGGGCCAGCACTGAAATCTACTGAACTACATACTGACATGTGAAGATGTTCAACACGTGAAAGGAGAAAAGCAGAGCACGACACTCAAAGCCATGTTTCTTCACAGCTGTGCTGGAGAGGCCCCGAGGAGGCAGCACTCTGGGTGTGGGCAGGGAGGGTGCGGCCACCTTTGGGAGGAAGGACGCGGTGGTCAACAGGAAAGCGAAGTGGGGCTGCCGCACTACAGCACATGCAGGTATTCCGTGGGTGGAGGAAGGGAACCCCTGCGACCAAAAGTATCAAAAAACGGCATCATTTTTCACAAAAATACTTGCATGCAACCTACGCCCAAGGATTCCAAGGACACCTCCCTGCCCTCCCCCGACCCATTGTGTGGCCACAGCTCTGTAACTTGCTTGGCGAACAGAACATGTGTGGACACACACGTCACATCCGAAGTGTCTGTGCACCATGTGGCCGCTCAGCCTCTCCTCCTCCTCCTACCTAAGAATGGGCTCCCACCAGGGGACTCTCCTTCAGCAGGCCCGCCTATGAGAGGACACTGGAGACTTGGCTACGACCGTCCCACAGCCAGAGAAGTGTGATGGGAGACGGAAGTGAGATGCCGGGGAGGGGGGAGTTATTACACAGCGAAGCTATATACGAGATGCAATACATACTCTAATAACATAGTATGATACTACAGGATAATATACAATACAATGCTGTTCTGTAAAATGTCATTAGGGGAGAATTTTTTTACGTATTTTGCTGGTCTGTTGTTTCCTAATTTTTCTAATATAACTATGTATTACATAGTCACATCGTAGTTCAAGAAAACAAACAGGATAGCCCAACAAGCTAGAAGGACTGACTCAATTACTTTTTTCAGTTTTTTGTGGGTTTTTTTTTTTTTTTTTTTTTTTTGGCCACGCCTGCTCAGAACATGTAGATATTCCCAGCCAGGGATCAAAGCTGCACCACAGCAGTGACAACACCAGATCCTTAATCTGCCACATCAGGAGGGAACTCCTATGAGGACTCACTTTAACTTAACTGAACATGGTGCAGTATCTAAAGAAACACTTGTCAGCCCAGGAAGAACAGCAAAAGAGCCCAGGGCAGGAGCACTGGCAGTGCCCACATGTGCACGGTCAGGGGCTTGGGGGTGGGTTAATGGGCTTGGATATATTTTTGGTCCAACTGGCAGTCTCCTGGCAACTCAGGAACTCTGAGGGTGGTGATCCACTGGCAAACTCATCCCCATGGGAAATGGCTCCATCACAATGCCTCCGCTTGATAACATGAAACTCAATTCATCTAACTCCCTTTGTCCTGATGCCACACTAGAGAGACAACCTTATGAGTATTATATGGTATCTTAGTTTTACCTAGTGGGAAAGAATTTGCTGACAAAATAGGCTCAGATAAAATGTACTTAAGTTAATAAACTGGCACAGATTTCATTATTAGGAGAGATCGATGAGATCATTCAGAAAACACCTCCAAGCTCCCTGCTCTCCCTTTTCCAGAAAACCTACTCTCCTTTCAAACCCATGGCAGCAGAGATCTCTTGTGGCTCAGTAGATTAAAGACCTGCTGGTGTTGTCACTGCTGTAGCAGAAGTTCCATCCCTGGCCTGGGAATTTCCACATGCCATGGACTAGGCCAAAAAAAAAAAAAAAAAAAAAAAACCTAACCTACGGCAGCACCCACCAGCTACACTGCTCTGCTCATGGGTCAGGTATGCGAGTCTTGTCCCTACACATTGGCATAGCAGCTTCTGGAAACCTCCTACATTCCCCACAGCAACAAGCGAGCAGCAGATCCACAAAAAATAGCTGTGGACATGACTTCTGACCACAGTCATCTGGCAGTTTCAGGGCAGCCCCGCAGCCAACACACTTACTTCTGTCGCCAGGCAGAATCCAGAGAAACAAGACCAAGATGAGGAGATAGACACAGTCACCACTCCCATGCTCCACATAGACAGTAAGGCTCAGATGATCATAACATCCCCAAGGTCACAAGCGGTACAGTTGGAAGCCAGAGCAGAACTCCAAGTCTGCTTGAATTACATGTTCACTGGCCTTATATGTATTGCCTTCTGCTAATTTTAGCTCATTATAATAAAGTAAGATTCACTGGAAATGTAACAAGACAGAGAAAAATTATTACACTTTTTCCCAAACAAATAGAGTATGAGGCAGGAAAGTTTGGAATGCACAATAAGAGCCCCACAGAGGCATGCTTGAATAAAACAGTCAGATATGGCCTGTCTCCTATGGAGGGCGAGGGTTGCAGGTTTTGTTTGAACCAGTAGGACATGAAAGTCTGGGGCTAGAGCTCAATCTCTAAGGACAACAAAGGACAGATGGGGCTTTGCCACCACTGACATTCTCCTCCTCTGCTCTTGGCCCAGGGAAAAACAACCTTGCTGCTGTAATGACAATTATTTAAAGAATATTTATTTACAATCTTGGCAAAGGTGCTCAGCCTCACCTGGAGGCAGGGGGAAGGAAGAAAGACACCAAGGAATCATGTTTAATTTACAGCTGAAAGGGGTTCACATCAATCCTTTCTTCTTCCTCCATGCTTAAAGCAATGAGAAAATAATTATAATGGCAGTTTCTCAAAGCTGCAGTGAGGAGTCCCTATTGTGGCTCAGCGGAAATGAATCTAACATCCATGAGGACGCAGGTTCGATCCCTAGCCTTGCTCAGTGGGTTAAGGATCTGGCGTTTCTGTGGCTGTGGCTGTGGCCAGCAGCTACAGCTCCAATTCGACCCTTAGCCTGGGAATCTCCATATGCCGAGGGAATGGCCCTAAAAAGACCAAAACAACAACAACAAAAAAACTGCGGTGAAAGCCTGAGGATAAAAGCACGGGGCCCCCTCCAGCGAAGCTCCACAGAGGCCTGTGATTATTCACCTGTACATAAGTCTAAGCTCTGAGGTCCTTGCAGGTTTAAAGTTCTACAATTTCACAAAATTATATTTTACCTTAAATACTGTAACTGAAAAGATTCTTGGTCAGAGGAAATGATACGTATTTTGAGTTGACATAAAGAATTTCAATGACAAGTTTTACTCAGCTTGCTATAAATTTTAAAGCCATAGAAAGTAACCTACTTTAACACATCTCTATATGGAGACTATAACTTAAAACCTAGCATACAGCAAGGAACCTCCTACTCAGGACAAAACAGAGTCATCCTGATTATCAACAGAGTATAGCTGATCATTTATACATTACAGTCCGGTTAGACCAAATACATGTGCTAATGTCATCATCATATGTGTTAAAAGTTTTTCTTTAGAGAAAGGTCCTCAACAAATACAAGTTGTTTAAAAGATATACAACACATGTTATCTGTCAAGGAGAATTTCTTCGAATGCACTGGGTTTACTTGGTAAAGGTTAGGGTCTGTCCTAAAGTGGATATTTACTCCTGAAGAGGATCACAGGGTGCCCACTGCTCTTGCCTCATGTGCCACTGTGAGAGCACTGAACACGGTGGCTCCAGGTGTCGGCTCCAGGCCCGCAGCTTTAAAAAGCAGTAAGATTGACAGAACACTGTAAACCAACTATAACGGAAAAAATAAAAATCACTTTAATAAATAAATAAATAAATAATAAAAATAAAAAATAAAAAGCAGTACGTTTCGTCTCTCTATAGACAAATTTCTAACTTTCAATCTTAATGGCACTTGTGGGTAGAGCCATCACTGATGAGCTATAGATCACACAGTTGTCTGCTTTTCAAGTTTTCACTTCAATCTTCAATAAGCAATAGCATTTTCATCATGACCCAGTGCATATAAGATACACACACAGTCTGAAACAAAAGTTTCAGGTAAGTGATACTTACCTGTCTTCTATGGACTACATTCTACATCTTGCCCTGCCCACGGCATGTGGAAGTTCATGGGCCAGGGATCAAACCTGTGCCACAGCAGTGACAACACTGGATCCTTAACAGCTAGGCCACCAGGGAACTCCCTATATTTATTTCAATTTCACTCTAATAAAAGAAATGTTGGCCACAGAGCCCTAGATTAACTTGCATTGTTTTGATTAAGCAGATCTAAAAAAACAATTTAGGACATTTATTTTATGGACATATTTATGTATGTGTTTGTTTACTGTCCCATCTACAAACTCTAACACTTTAAGAAAAGTCAATAATTTGCTAGTAATTGGCACAACCAGATTCAGCTCCAGGTTTTTCTTTTTCTTTTCTTTTTAGGGCCATACCTATGACATACGGAAGTTCCAAAGCTAGGGGTCAAACTGGAGCTGCAGCTGCCAGACTATACCACAGCCATGGCATCACCAGATCCAAGCCACATCTGCAACTTACACCACTGTTTGTGGCAATGCCAGATCCCTAACCCACTGAGCCAGGCCAGAGATCGAACCTGCATTCTCATGGATACTAGTCAGGTTCCTAACCATCTGAGCCACAATGGGAACGCCTAATAGACCTACCTTTTGTAAGGAGCCTTTTTTTTTTTTTTTGTCTTTTTAGGGCCACACCCATGGCATATGGAAGTTCCCTGGCCAGAGGTCAAATCAGAGCTACAGCTGCCAGCCTACACCACAGCCACAGCAACATGGGATCTAAGCCATATCTGCAACCTACACCACAGCTCATGGCAATGCTGGATTCCCAACCCACTGAATGAGGCCAGGGATGGAACCTGCGTTCTCATGGATACTAGCCGGGTTCGTTAACCAATGAGTCATGATGGGAACTCCTGTATGGATCTATTTAAAAGAAAAATGCTCTAATGTTCCAAAATGGGAGTAAGGGGAACTTGCCCTAACTTATAGTACCTTGTTGAACAACCACCATGATTCTGCCAGGAGCAACTACTATTGCTTAAGGGGTCACATATAACTGTGGTCTAAACATTCTAATTTGCTATTTTTTTCACAATAGTAATGCTTTGAGCTTTGGAGCCAAACATATTTTGCTCCAGTTTTAAAAGAAAACATGAAGCAAAATTTCAGAAAAGGAGTCACTATTAAATAAAACTATTTAAATATATATATAATATTATATATTTTAAATATTTGTGTATTAGTTATTTATGTACTTTTTTTTTAACCTTTTTCTCTGAAGCAGCCACAATGCTTGCTTTAACGAATTCCTACCATTATGACTGAATCAGAAAGAAAAACAACATTATTTCCTTTGCTCTTTGCCATACAGCCTTACCTTGGTGATCTTTTTCACATGTAGTTTAAATCTGAACCAACCCTTCTCTTTCCATTTCACAAACTCTCACCCACTGCAGGTCCCCTACATATGCTGAGGTGAGATTCAGTAAGTAAAACAACACCAAAAAAGGCTCCACAGGATTAAACTAAATGCCAAAGACAGCTCAGAGGGTGTGGGGCTGCCAGCCTCCCAGAGGGCAGAGGATCCTGCCTCAGGACTTGCATTCTGTGTATCTCCTCCCGCTTGCCGACTACCCTTTGTTCACCTGTACTTGGAAGAAAGGGGATTTGTTTCACATCTGCTCCAGTGGCCCTGATGCACCTTCCCGTGGGCTGGCTCCTATTACCTGCTGCTGTTCCATCTCCTGAGAGAGCAGCCACACAAGGTCACAGGCAGGTGACAGCCTTTCACCCTCATTCTTCTTATTTCATCCACTCCTCTGCTCACCGATGTTCACCTCGCTAGAATCACAGAGCAGCATTTACCTGTTTCTCATGTTATCCATTCCATGCTCACATTACCTTTTTCCACCAGAGGAATTATAAAAGAAGCCCTCCAGCTTTAGCACACACTATTCTATGTGTGTTTCATTTTCTGTTTTTTGTTTTTGTGGGAAGTAGGCAGGGGCAGGGACTACAAAGAGGTTAGCTTCACAGACAGATTAAAAGGACTAGAAGAGGAGTTCCCGTCGTGGTGCAGTGGTTAACGAATCCGACTAGGAACCATGAGGTTGCGGGTTCGGTCCCTGGCCTTGCTCCGTGGGTTAAGGATCCGGCCTTGCTGTGAAATGTGGTGTAGGTCACAGATGTGGCTCGGATCCTGCGTTGCTGTGGCTCTGGCGTAGGCCGGTGGCTACAGCTCCGATTTGACCCCTAGTCTGGGAACCTCCATATGCCGCGGGAGCGGCCCAAGAAATAGCAACAACAACAGCAACAACAACAACAAAAAAGACAAAAAAAAAAAAAAAAAAAAAAAAAGACAGTGAAAAGGACTAGAAGAAAATATTTGAAAATATTAATCATCTTTAAGGAATACTGAAAGCGTTTTTAGTATTTTACAGATTTTCTATAATAAATGTTTAAATTTCATAATCAGAAAAAATATAAACAGAAAGACAGGCTGACTATGGCATGTATTCACATCTGAGCTGTGTTCTTGGGCACAGGCTCTTCCAGAACTTGAAATGTCATTCAATCTGATCTACAGTCCCTAAAAGCCCTTCGGAGATGAAATACAATGGGAAGAGGAAAATGGAAATGGTAGAAAAAAGTAGCAAGTCAAAATAATTTCCTAATTAGAGATTAAACAAAAATAAAAACACTAAACTAAAAATGGGAAATACAGGTTTAAAAAAAAAAGCCAAGTGAGAAAAGCAGAGTTTAGCATAAATCCTCAGACAATGTGCAAAAACAGACATCACAGAGCTTCAGAATCCACCCAACTGCCTCTGACATCTGTAAAACTGTCAGGCAGCTGATGGTGAGAGCTTGTAAGCATAAAGAATAATGGAATGTAATGGCAAAGAGTTACTTGAGGTCAGGAGAACAAGGTTACAAGGAAAGAATGAAGACAAAGACTGAGAATTAGGTGGCTGTGACTTCCACTAAGCAAGCAGCCTGCTCAGCCACTCTGCCTGGTTCCAGCTGATCAGCAAGTTTCTGGCAGGCACCGTGGAGGAGGGATAGGCGTGGACTCCAGCGACGCTGTCGAATTAATAAGTTCGATGGGGAGCATCGATGGGGAGTTCCACTGCACCAGACTGTGCCAAGGACAAAGCCCTTATGAAAATCTTAAAAATCTGAGCGTCTGGCCTGAGGAAATGACCAAATCCAGACCTCTACCCCATTCGATGTTTACAGGACTCCAAACAAAAAGTTTCTCAAGGCGCATAAGCAACATGCACAGAAGCAGGAGACACCTCCAAAGGCATCTCCTGTATCATGTGCTACTAGTCATCTTGCTAGAAGACAACTGTGCTAAAAGGTAACCAAATGCATACCACAGAGTCTCATTTGAGCAAGACTTGAAAAGCCATTTAGTCCTAATATTCTTTTGGCTGATCCCCTAATGTCCAGATTCAGTGCCCAGTCTCTGATAGAACATCTTCAGGACAAGGAAGCTTCCATTATTTCATTTTATCTATGGACACGTCCTACTGTAAGAAAGACTGGCTTGCTTGCTCTAGGTTATTTTATTTTCATTCCTAAAATTTGCCACACTTATTATTTTGTGGTCAAGCAGTTTCATTTTAACCAAGTAGCTTTTTTAGGAATACAGTCTCTGTGCTCTGGTAAAACACAATGTTTTATATTTTGTTTTGCCAAAGATTTTTCAGGTAGTTTTGTAGATCACAAACTATATACCAACACAAATACTAACACGAGATTAAAAAGTACAAATCCTCTCTCTCCTGTTTACAGTGATGTTAAGTAGTTTATATCTCTCACTGAAACACAGAAAAGTAGGATATGTAAGGTTTCTTGTCCTCAATGCCCAAAGCTATAAAGTGGAAACCTACAGGCAATTATGACTGTCCACTGTGCCATGCCCATCAAGGACCACTGAGCACCCAGTAGAGCAGAATTCACAGGTACAGAGAAGATCTGCAGGGCATGCCAGAAAGCCCAGAAAGCGCAAAGCTCTGGATTTGGACTAAAAAAAAAAAAATGACCGTGTTTCACTGGTCTGGCATGGAATACCCAGGCACACTCCCATCACTCCTCCCTACCTGAGTCACCAGGTGTTTACTGGATCACATGCCTGGGCAGAGCTGCATCCTATAAGCCTCTTAAGAAGACTGAATTACCAGATGTTTAACAAAACATCTGGGGAAAAAAAAAGTGGCTTTTGTTGAGTAAAGGTCAAGCAATGTAGGAAGCAAAACTTAAAAAAAGAAAAGACTGCATCCACATCCTCAGACTACCTGGAATTATATGTGTTTATAGTTATTTACAACTGGCAAAAAGTAGCAAGAATTAGAAGCTCTCAATTGAGCTAGAAATACAAAATATCCTAGGCAAACTGACCAAAAAAAAAAAAAAAAAAAAAAAAGGGAAAAGTGAAAGATTCTTAAACAAGTACATATTGAATCTGCCAGGAAAACTGAAGGCAAAATTCAGCCTTTAGTACAGAACCCTCCTCCTGCCTGACCACCCCCACAGTGCTCTGCAGATGGTTTACAACCCATCACATGGGGGCAGACACTCACATAACACACGCTAAATACACACATGATTACAACAACCTGTCGTCAGGATAAGAAAAGAAGGTTCAGGTCAGGAAAGACCTGAACTTTCAAAAAAGTGATTTATTATTAGAGGTGATGTTTTAAACCCTTTAAAGGTTTTAATTTTTCTTACTTTGTATCACTCTTCCCCAGAATTTAGGGAAACCAAAATGAGCCTTTATTTAAAAAGAAAGCATGAAGACAGAAATACTCATATTGAGGGGTATAAGCTTCATCAGCCAATGTGAACAGAGATCAAATCATGAACACTCTACTGGTTTTCTTGGGGAAAGATGTCTTTGCCTGTGGTCCATGGCCCTCTGAGAACAAAGCTCTTCTCCCCCTGGAGCCCCAGGTCATATCACTGCCACCTGGCTTGCAGGATACCCTCCCAGAACACTCACTTCTGGCTAGCAAAGCAAGGGTATGCCACTTCTGAGATGTTTCTCAATTAATCTTAATGGTTTTCTTTTCAGGATCAATTATTTCTATATAAAATCTGCCCAAGTTCTAACAGAAGCTCCAAAGGAGCTGGGGGAAGCAATAGTGCTATTTGATACAAGATTCACTTTGAGATAATGCCTACAAAGGTCTACCTGGGTGAATCACCGCACCCTAGGTACTAGAACCAAGCATGAGACCCTTGAGATGAATGACCACTGTATTACCCTGTCATAGTCCTCCGAAGTTTTGTAGCATAGCTAGGACCACAAGAACCTTACAAGTTAAAAAAAATTAATGTCTAGTGAGATGGTAATGCAATATCTCACTGTATACACAAGGAAGCTTAAGCTGTGAGTGAGGCCATGGGGCACTGCACGCACATGACCCACATGGGGCCTGGACTTCTTGACTCCTGCTCCAGGAAGCATTCTGCATAAACAGACACTCTGTCTGTCCTATCTGCACATAGACTGAGAAGGAGCTATTAAATTACCACAGTAACTATTCACTAAGTGGTTTCCTGGACGAAGACGCATCACACATCCTTACTCAATAAAATCCAGCCCATAGAAAACTGCACTCAGTATTTATTTCACCTCTTGATGTTCAAAATATGGTTGCAATTATAAGATAGCTTTGAAAAAAGCCTACAGTCAGGCAATGGCTGCACACCGATTGTTCCCACTGTAGGGACAACCACCTTAAGTAGGTCACAAATAGTAACGCCATGTAATTTAAAGTGTGATGACTAACAACACATTCTAAAACAGAAGCCACTTTATTGTCATAACTTCTAAACTAGCGCAGACATAGAGACTGTGGTTTTTGAGGCTTTTTTTTTTTAACAGTATAAATTATATTTCAACCTCCCTTTCTCCCAGCTGCAGTATTGAACTTGTCTACCAGATCAGTGGGTGGAAGATCAAAGAACATTTTTAAAATTTTAACTTCACTACCCACAAGGATGTGGGAGTAATATGTCAGCGGGACTAAGACGTACGTGGCAGAGTCTCAGAGACCCCTGACTCCAAGGAGCAGGCTGCTCCCTCTTAGAAAGAAGCACCATCCACCCTCCCTTTGTTTGGTCTACTTTACGGAGCTGACAATTACAATAAAAAAAGTTAATCTGAGTTTAAAAATGGACATGTTCTCTTTCTAGCACAGTAGAAACACTCATCATAGCTGATAATCTGAGATTTCTCTTACCTAGATGACCTTTCAAAGGCTTTCCCTCAGCTGAGTAATAAGAGAGCTATACTAAGAATAAACTTCATCTTTAAGAAACGAACAAATATTAAATCTCCCCCCCCCCATGAACAGGGAATACAGATGTGGATAAACGCATCTAAAAATAATCCACACAGAAGGACCTCAGTCTCTCTTCCAAAAGCCTGAGCCCAGGAGGAGGAAGCAGTGGCAGCTCCTGTGCTGGGTCAGGAAAGCACAGAGGCCTCGCTGCCCAGAACGTGCTCCCAGTTCTCCACCAGCATGGCATCCCCTCGGTAACCACCACCAACACTCACCCCACGCTCCTGCCTTCCTCCCCACTCCTGCTCTTCTCTGACCCCCGAAGGCCCCTTTCTCCTCTCCACCTGTCTGACTCTAAGGCCCCATCCAATCTCATGCCCCCACAGAGCTTCCCTGGAGCTCTATACACCTGCTGGGCTCTCGTGTTCTCAACTCCTAAGCACTGCTGTGTGAATTCCATAATTTGCACAAATTTCAAAATGCCTTGTGTCCTTTTCTAGTTGCTATATGTATGTTAGCAGTTTTGTTTCCCCACTTAAACTGTGAGATTAAGGGCATACACCAGAACTCAAACTTTTAAAATGTTTTCCATTGCACTAGCATGCAAGCAGACACTTGGGGAAAAAAATCCCGCTGCGCTGAATTAACACAATCAAAGCCATGCCTCTCAGGAGTGACCCACATCTCTTCCTCTGTGCGTGAGCTCAGGTGAGAGTGAAAGGTGTGTGGCTGTCAATTAGGCTGGCGCTCCAGCCCCTCTGAAAAGACTAAACACAATCATCAACACTACTGTAGCTGTTCCTCACCTTCAGAGAAAGCGAAGTGCCATAAAGGACACTTAGGCGTGAGCTGTCACGCACATGCCTCCAAGGCCTTTATGTTTTTCTTTTCTGAATTTCATCATCCAGCGCACTTTCTCATTTTGCAGCAGGTTGTGGAAAGGACCCTTTAGTCAGCTACTTCAAGGTAATGCAAGTTAGTTCCACAGGCCTTTCTCTAATGAAGATCTGTTCAATGCCCAACACCAAGCAACATCCTGAAAGAAATACAAAAACCACACAACAGACGTCCCTTTACACGCACACGCACGTTCACACACACACACTTCTCACAGAAAGGAATAGAGCCTGCTCCTTCTGCAGGTCCAGCATCATTTTCCCAGGTACTCCATGTACAGTAACAGCTCAAAATGTGTCACTGCCACTGCACTGTTTATGAAATAATGAAATTTGTAGAAGTAAACACAGCAAAGCACAAGAGCCCTTTATAAACAATCACATGAAAGTCAAATACATAAAAATAAATTAATATATTTTAAGAACACATTTTCTTCTGACTTAATTTCTAAAGAAGAGTTGATTCTCCTACACACTGTCACTGAAAAACCATTAACTTATTTTAAATCTCCCTTCATGTTCCCTGAAGTATAAATTAATTTGAGAGGCCACTTCTGTGTCTCTACACACCAGAATACCTATGGAAGTCTGCTGTTTCCACAGCAGGTATTTGCTATCACAGCCATATTAATACAAGCAAAGGACTATAGACTTACATGTGAGAAGAAAGTCACACAAAAATTATTTTTTAAAAGTTAGTTAATGGAGTTCCCGTCGTGGCGCAGCAGAAACCAATCGGACTAGGAACCATAAGGTTGCGGGTTTGATCCCTGGCCTCGCTCAGTGGGTTAAGGATCCATCTGACGTTGCCATGAGCTGTGGTGTAGGTCATAGAGGCAGCTTGGATCTGGTGTTGCTGTGGCTGTGGCATAGGCTGGCAGCAACAGCTCTGATTAGACCCCTAGCCTGGGAACCTCCATATGCTGTGGATGGGACCCTCAAAAAGACAAAAGACAAAAGACAAAAAAAAAAAAAAAGTTAATTAATGGTAACAGACTTAAAAAGAATGGATAAACAAAAAAGCCGGCAAAAAACAAGCCTAGGGTTTGTGTCGTATAAGCAGCAAGGCAGGAAGCATCTCGTGGAGAGGAGGCCCTGGCATTGGGACAGGTGGAGGGGCTGCCTATTCTCAAAGACCATCTCAGGGGTCTATCACCAGAAGAAGAAAAATGAGGCAACAACATACTGAGGAGCCAAAACAGAGAACAGTAATGTTCAGGCTAGAAACCTCTGTATAATTTTTTCCAGGGTGAGCACATAAAAGATAATGTGTGGAAGGTAAACACTGCTTAACAAATGACTCTAGAACAAATTAACACATGAATAAATGGAGGGAAAAATAAATGACCACATGGATGAACTAAGGAGTGAGGGGACAGATGACTAGTAGCACAGTCTCCTGGATGCAGGGGAGTAAATGGACAGAGAGCAACTGACCAATGGAGTAGGACTTGGAGTGGCCAGGTGGGCATGGATGGGATGGTTACATATGTAAAAAATTTATAAGAGACATAGACAGAGTTAACTGAATTCTCCCATGTAGGAGATAATTAAGCAAAACCTAATTTTCTAGTTATTTTCTGCCAAATAACCTTTCATTAAGCTTTCAGTATAGAAAATATGTTCTATTTATTGGCTCCCAATGGTGTTATTTCTTTTGTAACCATGTCTGGCATAAACCTCTACCCTACCCCACCCCAATCCGATCCATCCTTTAAGGTCCAACTCAACACAAGCCCCAAGGACTCTTTCTTCTTTAGGAAACTTAGAAAACTGTCAGCTTTGAAAAGGGACACTACAAACAGACAACGGACAGAAATAGATGAAGGAGGGGATGTAGGGTCAGAGCCTGGGAGAAACTAACAGTACAGATGTCCTTGGGTAGGATCTGAAGAAAGATAAAAGCCAGGTCTCCCAATCGCACATTCTTCTAAGGGGGGTAAAAATCCTTTCTGCTTCCTTCAAGAGGCTAGCTTTTGATTTTTGGAATCACTCAATGCAACGGTTGGCACTAGTTTCTATCACCCTTCCACCTTATGTCCCATTTCCCCTCCTCTGGCGACTGGGGCATCAGATACACATTCAAGTAATGTCCCAAAGTAAAGGACAACCAGAGAGAGAAAGCAGAAGTTCCAGCGAGAGAGATTTTCTCTCTATACAGATTTCTTTTATGAATCTCTCTCGCATTCAGCCTGTAAGATGGAACAGATAACATCTCCTAGGTTACTGCTTGAGAACGAACACTGTCACAACTCCAAAGAAATATCATGTGAGACACTGGGCTACTCCCGGAGAAACAAGGGTGGAGGGGAAAGTAAAATTAGTGACACTGGTGGCAATGACGCAAGGAGAAAGAAAAAAGGAAGAAATGCCAAGCGGTAGCCAGGCAATGCGATGCTAACCATTGCTTTCCGTCCCGCCCACTTCCACACCCACTGAAAGTGCTGTTCTTGGGGACGAACAAAAACAGCTTGAGATGGCAACAGAAGAATCAGTGCAAAATCATCCCTGTCTCTGCACCAAGACACTACACTGCCGTTCATGACCATCACTGAGACAAAGATGACGGGAGGAGCCCCGCTGCAGTCTCTCCTGGCTCCAGCACCACTTCCCTGAGCCCAGAAAGGCACTCACACCGATTTAGTCTGAAATCACAGAGCTTTAGTCTGAAAATCACCTGAATTACGGGTCTCTGCTTCCTTCATGTATTTGTTGGAGACCAGCCTAAACTGACATCGATGTGAGTGAGATATTCCCAATAAGCAGGTAGAAACATTGTTACTGAACTTTAATAAAATGATAGCTTAGAATTTACAGACAAAAAAAAATGTGTCTTTTTTTCTTCCAAATACATAAAAGGAATACAGCTGGTTAAAAGATCCAGAGCAATTCCCTGATTTTCTCTTACCTCTTTATTTTGCTATCGATTGCTTTATAATTGATTACAGTGATTATAACCCTAGATATAAACATTTATTATATACAGGATTACCTGCTACATAACCTGAACCCCCAGCCATTCCCATAACTTCAAGTCAAGCTGTCAGATTTTGCAAACTCTGACCTCCTTCTCCTGTCCTTTAGGACGTAAACTTCATGACAGCAGAGGCCTTGTCTATCTCATGTCTTTCTGACCCCAGAGCCTGACAAAGAGTGGGAGTTAATAAGCAGCAACTGAATGAACCTAATCTGATGAATCTCAAATTCAACTCATGCAAAACATCTTAATTCCTTCCAAAACCACTGCCCTGTCTTCCTCAGTGTTCCTGCTGCTCGTCTGGGCTTTAAATCTCCAGTCTTAATCCGTCTCCTGCACTGCCTCCATCCAGACAGGCCACCGTCTAGGAAATTTTCTTTAGAAACTACATTGCTCAATTGAAAAGAAATCCACCCACCTACCCACCCCCCGGCAACGTCATCTTTACCTGTCTGCCACTACCTTTTTCCAAGCTGGGTATCATTTCCCTATTTCGGCAATCTTTTGTAAGCTGGCCTTTTTACTTTGTTTCCACATACTAATTAAAGACTAAAAGTCTCCTTTGCTCAAAAGCTATATATACTTCTCTATTACCCACCTACTTTCCAAAGTAAAATTATGTTCTTAAGGGGAACCATTCAAAGTCCAACTTTGCAACATACCCCACCCACCAAGCGGGCCTCCTCATCACCCTGCCAGCCTGCTAAGCTAATGCCTCTACTCACATTTAACCCATTTTTATCCATCTAATCCATTAGAAAGTAATTCCACAAGGGCAGAGACTTGTCATTGATTTATTTTCAGCACCAAGAATAATGCTGAAACGTACTAAGCCTTCAAAAAATATTTGCTGGGTGAATGAATGACTTATAAGAAAACGAGAAAAACAGAAGGAAGAGAGGAGGGGGAGAGGGAGAGCTTGTGTCAAACTCTCCCCAAGAAGGGGTTCATCATTCAGGGCTCACTTTCACTGCTCACTTCTGCCATCACTTATTTGTCTGGTCACTCAATTCAGCACATAAATATTCATTCCAAGTATTCAGTGAGTAGCTGAAAGCCTGCTGTGTGCAAGCTCTGTGTTAGGCAACAGTGATGTAAAAGTGACCACGACCGACAGGGCCTTTCCTTCTCCAACCCTGCTGTCCAGTATGAACACTGAAGACAAAAGTCAGATGCCACAGATACACATCAAAAGGACATCAATTTGAACTTGAGCGACAGAGAAGGCTTCTCAGAGGAAGGGAGTCTAAGGGAAGAGGGAGTTAGCAGCTAAGCCACAGGGAGGAGCATCTGAAGCAGAGGGCATGGCATGACTGTAGCCTCGGAAGCAAGTGGGAAGTGCCTTGGGCCTGAAGCAAGTTCAGAGCCCAGAGCTCAGGGTCAGCAGGGACCAGAGTCTGCAGGCCTTGAAATTACTTTTGGTTGCCCCTTTCCATCCAAAGAGGAAATGAAGTCTGAACTATCAAAGCAAACATGCAAAGGAGGCTGGGAAGGGGCAGAGGAAGGGCCTCTGTGTCAGTTCTGCCTCAGTCTAGAGAATCAAGTCCTTATGTATTTCTGTTCAAGAATGCAGTGTTGGAAGAGCTGTTGAAAACTTAGATTCTTCCTGCCCCCTTCCCATTACAAAGGAAGCAGGGGTGGGGGGTAATTTTAAGTGTAGCAATTAAACAAAGAGACTAATATGCAATTGTAACTACAGGAGATTTCATCAACTATAAGAACCTCAAATCTCTCTTTTTTTTTTTCTTTTAAGACTCAGAACTTCCTTTGCTAATCACCTGGGCTCCCTTAAGAATTTACAGTCCTATCAGTGTCATAATTTCCAGGCAATCTGTAAAGCTTAAATAAATCAGCTCAAACTGTTTTTTTTTTAATATAGTTTTTTTTTCTGATTCAGTGAATATGAAATATATTCATTATGTGTATATCTATATAACAATCCCATATTTTATTTTAAAAATTTTATTATAGTTGACTTACAATGTTTCTTCAATTTCTGCTATACAGCAAAGTGACCCAGCCATACACACACATTTTTTTTTTCATTTTCCATCATGTTCTAACCCAAGAGAACAGGATGTAAGCAGGACCCCACCACGCATCCTTTCTAAAAGCAACAGCGTGCAGCTACCAACCTCAAACTTTCCGTCAGTCCTCCTCTCCTTCCTCTCCCCCCTGGCAAACCCATGTCTACGATCTGTTTCTGTTTTGTAGATAGATCATTTGTGCCATGTTTTAGACTCCACATATGAGTGATATCATATGGTATTTGTCTTTCTCTTTCTGACTTCACTTACCATGAGTCTCTAGTTCCATCCATGTTGCTGCAAATGGCATTATTTTGTCCTTTTTTATGACTGAATAGTATACATACCACATCTTCTTAATACATTCATCTGTCAATGGACATTTAGGTTGTTTCCATGTCTTAGCTATTGTGAATAGTGCTGCAATGAACATAGGGGTGCATGTATCTTTTGGAATGAAAGTTTTGTCAGAATATATGCCCAGGAATGGGACTGCTGGATCATATGGTAGTTCTACATTTAGTTTTCTGAGAAACCTCCATACTGTTTTCTGTGGCATTTGTACCAATTTACATTCCTACCAACAGTGTAAGAGGGTTCCCTTTTCTCCACACCCTCTCCAGCATTTGTTGGTTGTTGACTTGTTAATGATAGCCATTCTGACTGGTGTGAGGTGGTACCTCATTGTAGTTTTGACTTGCATTTCTTTAATAATAATGTTGAGCATTTTTTCATGTGCATGCTGTCCATCTCTATGTCTTCTTCGGAGAAATGTTTATTTAGATCTGTCCATTTTTTGATTTGGTTGTTTTGTTTTTTCGTTGTTGAGTTGTACGAATTGTTAGTATATTTTGGAGATTAAGCCTTTGTCAGTTGCATCATTTGCAAAGATTTTCTCCCATTCTTTGGGTTGTCTTTTTGTTTTTTTAATGGCTTTCTTTGCTGTGCAAAAGCCTTTGAGTTTAATTAGGTCCCATTGCTTTATTTTTGTCTTTATTGTCATAACACTAGAAGGTGGATCAAATAAGATGTTGCTGTGATTTATGTCAAAGTGCATTCTGCCTATGTTTTCCTTTAGGAGTGTTATATTATCTGGCCTTACATATAGGTCTTTAATCCATTTGGAGTTTATTTTTGTGTATGGTGTTAGAAAGTGTTCTAATTTTATTCTTTTACATTCAGCTGTCTGGTTTTCCCAGCGTCACTTATTGAAGAAACTATCCAACTATTTTTGATTACTTTTCACTTTTGCTTCAAATTAGTTTTCTAAGTTTGGTTTAGAAGGGGTATGGATTTCAACTGGACAATTTTTAGGCACCGTATTAAGAAAAGTTATCCCAGCATTTGTCTCACATGTTACCTTCAAACACTGGTCTCCCTCAGAACAGTTGGCACTTACTCTGGGCCATGAGTGAAATGAGAGCACTAAGAAAAACCATAAATGCTGTGCTTGGGGAAAATCCTTCATATCCCTGTCTCAGGTAACAGAAATAAATCCCTGCTAAACCTTCCCAGTGTGGATGTTGCTAATGCGATTTTTCTTCATAATGTTGCTACCAAGCATCAGACACTGTTTCTACCCAATAAAAACAACTCTCATTATTTAACTCATACATTCATTTCCTCTTTCACTAAAATAGCAAGACCTAAGTTCCATGGAGAATAGAAGAGAAAGTATCATAGCAAAAAAGCTTCCCTTTCTCTCAGAAAGGCCTCATCTTTAGTTCTAGTGCTTGACTTTCAAAAGAAAGAAACACAGTAAGATGCTGTTTCTTTTCTACTTATAAGTAGTATGTTTTTTCCATACCACTTCTTTTGAGAATGTCACTCTGGAACAACTCTGAAAACCACATTCATCCCACCATCACAGGACAAAATGAGGACCTGGCATTACAGGGATGAAGAACATGATATGAGCATCAACCTCACCATATTTTCATCTGTGAATACGTCTCTCTCCCTGGCTGAGAAACGGCAAGTTTCTTCCAATGAGAACACATCTCTGGGAGTTCCCACTGTGGTGCAACAGAGATGATTTTGACTAGTATCCATGAGGATGCAGGTTTGAACCCTGGCCTGGCTCAGTGGGTCGGGGATCCGGTGTTGCCATGAGTCCTGGTGTAGGTCACAGACGTGGCTTGGATCCCGTGTTGCTGTGGCTATGCTGTAGACCAGCAGCTGTAGCTTCGTTTTGACCCCTAGCCTGGGAACCTCCATATGCCAAGGGTGTGGCCCTAAAAAGCAAAACAACAACAACGACAAAACACCTCCCATATTACAACTAATAAATCATCTAGCTTTGATCTCTGTCACTGTGCGGAGGAAATGCAAAACCCCTGTATATATGCATATTAACAAGCCCACTATAGTTCACACCTGAACTGGCAATGTCATCTTTAGCAAAGCCCACCCTCAGTACCTTTGGGAAAGAAAAAGAAAAAGGACACCCTGCATCCATTGTCAAATTCCCTGGCCTCTCATACTCCCTTTCATAAGCACTTAACAATCACGTCCTGTGGGCCAGATCTCATGCAACACGTTAGCCTCTGTCCACAATTCACAAGTAACACCCACTCGCCTAGGTGCTAACAACCAAAAACGTCTCCCAAACCTTGCCAAATGTCTGGGGCAACCCTGTCTCAGAAATTAAGAGTAAGTAGCCACCATTTTTCAGAAATTCAAACTATAACTGAAACAAAAGATACACATACTTGAAATATGCTTGAAAACACCGGCAAAAGTACATAAATAGCCTATAATAGTATTGAGGAGCTGCAGAGATGGTAACCAAGCAGAAATTCACATGTACCTACTTATAAATACTGAAAACGGTATTTATTTTTAAATGAAACTAAGGAAAGAGAGTTTGCTCCTAAAAACTATTCCCCTCTGTCTTCTCTAGAAAACTCTCTTCTCCTACCAACCCCTGCCCCGAAACCCCTATTTATCACACAGTAGAACATGTATGTTGACTACTGATTACTGACCTAAGGAACTGTGTCACTGATGATGATATAAGACTGGAAACAGAGCTTTTGTTTTGTTTTGTTTTGTTTTTGTTTTTTTTGTTTTTGTTTTTTTGCCATTTCTTGGGCCGCTCCTGCAGCATATGGAGGTTCCCGGGCCAGGGGTTGAATCGGAGCTGTAGTTGCCAGCCTACGCCAGAGCCACAGCAACGCAGGATCCGAGCTGCGTCTGCAACCTACACCACAACTCACGGCAACGCCGGAACCTTGACCCACCGAGCAAGGGCAGGGATCGAACCCGCAACCTCATGGTTCCTAGTCGGATTCGTTAACCACTGCGCCACAACAGGAACTCCGGAAACAGAGCTTTTAAGGTGGCCTTGATATATATGATTCTCTGTCAATTAAGAAAAGCTGGATCTCTTCTATCCAGTCGTGGATCAAACATAATCCCAGTTTTTTCTTTTATTAAACTGTTTGGGAGAGTTTGAGAAAAGGAACTGCTAGGCAGAAAGACAACAGGAAAAATGATGAATATTAAAAGTACAAAAAACTGATAACAACAACAAAAATACCACCTTGCGCTTTCAAAGATAATTGTTTATAAAAGCTGATACAAGGACCTCAGAACAAGCATTCGTTCTGTTCGGGAACAGCGGATGGGAACTGTCCACCTGGAACAGGCATGATGATAACTGTTTGTGTGAGTCGTCTCACAACACAAGGTCCCGATAAGGATCACGGTGTTACAGCGGAAAACTAACCGGGAGAATTTGGGAGGGGCGGAAAAGAGGGAGGAGATGCCAGCCCATAAGATGTCCTGCCAACCTCCCAGAAACCTCTGAGCTGGAATCCACCTTGACTGAGAGGTGCCCATGCCACCAGGAAGGGCCCTGAGTCAGACAGACCAAACAGGGTATGAGCAAGATGACTAGCCAGAGAGAACCTGGAAACTAACCCCCATTCCCATAACATCTGAGACCACGAGCCACGCAGCAGAGCAGTTCTCCTGGGTTCCCTCACCTGCTGCTCTCTGCCCAGGGCACCCCTTCCCAACAAAGTCTCTTGCTTTGTCAGCACGTCTGTCTCAGACAATTCATTTCCGAGTGTTCGACAGGATCCCACTCTCAGGCCCTGGGATGGGTCCTCTTTTGTGCAACAATGCTCCTCAGGAAATTAAAAGTCATACATTGAAAAATCGTTTCAGATCCTTCCAGAAATTTAAAATAAAAGTAATAACTACCTTATAAGTTTTTCTGGGAACACTTATAATCTGAACAGAAAAGAAAGGTACACTGCAAACTCTCTCTGGATGATCCTGGCCTTTGTTTTACTTCTTAAATCTCGGATCTGGAGTTCTTGCTATGGCGCAGCAGAAATGAATCTGACTAGGAACCATGAGGTTGTGGGTTTGATCCCTGGCCTCGCATAGTGGGTTAAGAATTCAGCATTGCCGTGAGCTGTGGTGTAGGTTGGCGCTTGGATCCTGCGTTGCTATGGCTGTGGCGTAGGTCAACAGCTGCAGCTCTGGTTCAACCCCTAGCCTGGGAACCTCCATATGCCATGAGTGCGGCCCTAAAAAGAAAAGAAAAAAAAGCTCAGATCCTTCTGTTTTATTCCTTGTCATCAGCTACTTCTGAAGTCTGAGAAGTGAGAATGCTCTAATCTCATACCAAGAAATTTACTCTTTAGAGGAAATCAGTGATTTTTTTAATTGATCTTCTTTTGAGAGAGAGGAGTGATTTTTTTTGTCTCCTGTAAACAGCTACATGAAATCAGTATCACTGTGTACCCCAGAGAAATGACCTCTTGGGGCATTTCTGGAGACACAGAATCTGCTCCAACTGAGGACAAATATAAAGCTGGTAAAGAACAAAATGAGAAACAGTTGCTAAAGAATGTTTAACAAATTTTTACCAAAACAGAAAACACTTAGCAGCTAGCAGGTCCCTCAGAAATACAGGATCATGGATGTACTAGGACAAACAGTAACCAGATACGAGAAGAGAGGGGAGACTGACAAGATATAAAAATCTCATCCCTTTATCTATTGCTCTGCAACAAGGTGCCCCAAAGTCAGTGGCTTATACCACGTACTACTGTATCTGCTCCTGACTCAGGATGTGCAGCCAGGCACTGCAACCTCTCTGCCCACTGTGCTGGCTTCTGGGGCCTCACTCCCAAGTCTGGGAGTGGTACTGGTCACAAGTGCAGAGCCTCGGTGCTCCCAGGACATGCCTCCCTGTCCAGCAGGGGTGCCTGCACTTCCTTCCTTACACAGGGGCTCAGAAACTGCCCCTTCTTAAGGTAAGTGTCACAGTATTACCTCTGCCACATTTTTGGAGGGACAATTCCAGCCTCTCATGGGTAGGACAGCATGTGCACACAAGGCCAGGAAGAACTACAGGTGACCATCTCTGCAGACGATCTACCACAATCCCCAGTACTAGAAACCACAACAACACAGAGGAAATCAAGAGAAAGGAAATAGAAGAAGATCAGAATTAAGTGCCTTTATTACCAACACACTCCATCTCCTGCCCTTGCCTCCTCAACGAATAAAAAATAGAAAAGAAGGAACAGAATGGAGGATGCAGTACAGACTACACCTTCAGAGAGAGCAACCTTGATCACAATATCTGATCAGGATTCTTTAAAAATATATAGAGAGGGAGAACAAAAGAACGAGATTATAGAACCACCACCGAATCTTTCAGTACTTCTGGCTAAATGCACACTTTATGGAAAAGGATACAAGGAGTGTAGGCCAGGGATCGAACACATGTCTTTATGGATACTAGTTGGGTTCATTACCACTGAGTCATGATGGGAACTCCAAAGCTCTTTTTTTTTTTAAATGAGAAGTTCTATTTCCTAAGTGTCATGATTTTAAAAGGTCAAAATTTCTAACATATCTTTATAGAAGAAAGAAACACTGGGACATCCTCAGCTAAAAAAGAAAAAAGAAAACTCAAGGTATCACACTCCCTGGTTTCAAACTATACTACAAAGCTACAGTAATCAAAACAATATGGCACTTGCACCAAAAAAAGACACACAGGTCACTGGAACAGAATTGGGACCCTAGAAATAAATTCACACATATATGGACAATTAGCATAAGACAAAGGATCAAAGCACACACAATGGAGAAAGGGTAAAATCTTCAATAAATGGGATTGAGAAAAAGGGACAGCCACGTGCAAAAAAAAAAAAAAAAAAAAAGAAACTAGACACTATCTTACACCATATACAACAATTAACTCAAAATGGATTTGAAGACGTGAATATAAGCCTTGAAACCATTAAACTCCTAGAAGAAAACATAGGCGATATATTCTTTCACATTGGTCTTAGAGATGTTTCTTTAGATTTGACTCCAAAGGCAAGGAAGACGAAAGCTAACAACAATAACAAATGGGACCAGATTGAAATATAAAGCCTCTTCAGAGAAGGAAACTATCATCAAAACAAAAAGGCAACCTACTGAATGAAAGACGATATTTGCAAATCATATATCTGATAAGAGGTTAATATCCAAAATATATAAAAAACTCATATACTTCAACAACAACAACAAAAACAACCTGATTAAAAAATGGGCAAAGGATCCAAACAGTCATTTTTCCAAAGAAGACATAAGATGGTCAACAGGTACATGAAAAGACATCCACTATCGGGGAGTTTCAGTTGTGGCTCAGTGGTTAACGAACCCGACTAGTAACTATGAGGTTGCAGGTTCAACCCCTGGCCTTGCTCAGCGGGTTATGGATCTGGCATTGCCATGAGTTGTGGTGTAGGTCACAGATGCGGCTCGGATCCCACGTTGCTGTGGCTAGGGCGTAGGCTGGTAGCTACAGCTCTGATTCGACCCCTAGCCTGGGAACTTCCATATGCTGCAGGTGTGGCCCTAAAAACACAAAAGACAAAAAAAAAAAAAAAATTGTTCATATCACCAATTATAGGGGAAATGTCAATCAAAACCACAGTGAGATATCACCTAATACTTGTCAGATTGGCTATTATCAAAAAGACAAGAAGAAAAAGATAACAAATGTTGGAGAGGGTGTAAAGAAAAGGGAACCCTTATACACTGTTGGTGGGAATGAAAAGTTGTGCAGTCACTATGGAGAATACCTATGTAGATTCCTCAAGACTACCATGTGAACTAGCTAACCCACTTCTGGGTATCTGTCAGAAGAACAAGCAAACTTTTAATTGAGAAGATATATGCACCCTTATGTTCACTGCAGCATTGACAATAGCTAAGATATAAACACAATCTAAGTGTCCATCAATGGATGAATGGATAAATAAAACGTGGTAGACACATATAATGGAATACTACTCAGTCACAAGAGAAGAATGAAATCTTGCTATTTGTGACAACACGGATGGATCTTAAAGTCACAGGCTAAGTTAAATAAGTCAGGAGTTCCTGTAGTGGTGCATCGTAAATGAATCTGACTAGTACCCATGAGGATGCGGGTTGGATCCCTTGGCTCACTCAGTGGGTCAGCAATCTGTATTGCCATCAACTGTGACATAGGCCGCAGATGCAGCTCGGATCCCGTGTTGTTGTGGCTGTGGTGTAGGCAGGGAGCTGTAGCTCCGATTCGACCCCTAGCCTGGGAACTTCCATATGCTGCAGGTGCAACCATAAAAAGCAAAAATACATACATAAATAAATAAGCGAGACGGAGAAAGACAAATACCATATGGTTCCACCCAGATGTGGAGTCTAAAATAAAATACAAATAAAACAAACTCACAGATACAAAGAACAGATTAGTGGCTAACTTAGGGGAGAGAGGTTGGATGGTGGGCAAAATGGGTGAAGGGGACATCTGTGTGGTGACGGACTGTGACTTGTGGTGGTGATCACAGTTTGAAGCATAATGCCGTACAATCACAATGCTGTACGATCATATATGTTACATGTCATTTTATGTATGTACGAAGTATATATACATATAGGAAAGAGAGATGGGAGGGAGGGAGAGGAGAAAGAGGGAAAGAGAAACACAGAGTATCCTGTAGACGGGCAGCTGCCTCTTTCCAGTACCAGAGTGCAGTGCTACAGAATGCCATCTCCTCTTAAAACTCCAATCTTTGTGTACAGGAAACAGTGGTATTACTCATGCATGACTTTTGCCAAAAAGTGGCCGGCAGATGGGTTCACATACCGAAGTGGCAATGTGATGAGATTATCCTGAGTCCCAAGAAACTAGTACAATGGCGCCTGGACATAAATTTCACTGGATAAGAGGGGCCTCATCACTTTGACAGAATGTGGACAAATGAGCCCTGCTACAGTGACATCTACTCATTTCCTGGTTTGCCATCATTTCCCCCTATTCTCCTTAATAAAAACAAACAAAAAGCATATCTTTCTTCCACCACGGATAGATGCTAATCTTAAACTAAGTCTTAATTCCATTCTGTCTCAGGGGTATCCTCAATTTAGCAAGAAAGCTTTGAAGCCTACACATCATTCAGGACCAACAGAAGGAAATCCAAATCCAATTATGGGAGAATGCGAAAAAGACAAGGGAGCAGAAAAGTCCCTCAAATAGGACCACACAAGGGGTTAATTACCAAGACTGATTACCACAGATGAAAGAAAGAGGAAAGTGATGCTTGTTTTGCTGCCTTTTAAATACAGACCTCTAGGCTAAGCCAGCACTTACTTAAATTCTACAGGCATTAAAGTCTGTAACATACAAGGCACCGAGCTAAATAACTGTAACTTGGGGGCCTGGATAATTCTTCATATTGACAAACATCAATCCCCAATGTAAAAGGCAAAAGTCAAAAGATCACTCAACTTGGAAGCAGAAAAACCAAATTTGAATCCTGGCTCTGACTCTGTATAACCCCTTGTACATTAATCTTTCAAAGTGCAAGTTTCCTTATCTAATAAAAATATGGATTAAAAATATCTTCAATCATTGAGTTGCAGACTATGTGGGTTCAAAGAAATAAGTAATTTATATGCCTGAAAAACAGTACCCAATAAATGTAAACTATATATAATTATCATCTTTTATACAGACGAAAGCCTCCAAATAATCAAGACTCCCAAATAAACGTCAGGGGGGGTTGTTTGTTTTTTGTTTTCTTTTTAAATAATGGGAAAGGTACAAAACCTGCAGATAGCAGATGAAGTTTCTAGGTCAGATTTTGCTCACTGGTTGGACATCCTGGTTCAGTCTTTTCTCTCACCGAGTCCTCAGTTCAGTGTTTGGTGAACTTGAACTTACACGTGTCACTACTGGGGACACAGCAGTGACCAGCAAAAAGCAGGCCCTGGTCTCACGGATCCTTCCGATCATGGAAAGACATCAAGGGAACAGTGCACAGTGCTGGGGGCAGGGTCACCTCTAAAATGAGGTGACTCAGGTATCTTCAGGCCCCCTCCCACCTTAAGCTCATGAATCTATGACTGTAAAAACAAAATTGACAAAAAGAAAGGAAGATCGCACTTTCTCATTCTGATATTTTGTAGGTGTTAAATCATTCTAAAACTAAAAATCAAAGGCTTTCAAGGAAAAGCAGTGTCATTACAAAGTCTTTCTGTACTACAAAAGCCACAGTCCTCATTTGAGATGAAAACTTACATTCTGCTGTTAAAGGGAAACTTCTGCTGTTAAAGGGAATATCTGATCTTTGCATCAAAGACCATGCTTTTCTCTATACTCCTAAAACCAGTCATTTAGAGGGTCATACTGACCACCAAGCCTTAGCATACACATCACAACTGATGGCTGCGCTGCTCACAACACTGGTTCAGAAAACTATGCTGAACTTGCAAACGGGCCACAGACAGCCCCAGGCAGACGCGCTGTCCTCTGCGCTGAGAGTCACAGAGGATAAAAAGGCTTCATTTGCAGCCCGTATACTTTATATTCTGTTATCAGTCATATAAACATATCTGAAGCTAAAAGCAATCAGATTGAAAGTAGGGTCTACGAGGTCAATTTTGCTCTGAAATGTTTCTATTCCCTTGAAGCATGGTTTTTACTACCAATCTTGAGTGGATAAGACTTATACAGAAAGACTGACCTTTCAGAATGACTCAGACGAGGACTAAGGAATAATATTCATAAAGAGTTAGAATCAATACAGATGTTCAGGCTGGTGAAACTGAGAACACAAAGGATTATTGGATATTAGCAAGGGTTCTTCAAATGATTTTTCAACGTTGTGGTAAGAAACTTTGAGTCAACTGAAGAAACACTTCTCTGAATAATAAAATTATGTTTTAAAAAATCTATTTGGCAAATTGAACAAAGACTGGCAGAATTCATTAAAAATATTCTTTAAAGAATAAATAAAAATAAAATTAGCACATAAATTGTTTTTATGGAAAGCAACTTCTGAAATACTTGATGTTTCTTTCTTTTTTTTTTTTTTTTTTTTTTTTGCCTTTTCTAGGGCCACTCCTGCGGCATATGGAGGTTCCCAGGCTAGGGGTCGAATCGGAGCTGTAGCCCCCAGCCTCATGCCAGAGCCACAGCAATGCGGGATCCGAGCAGCATCTGTAACCTACACCACAGCTCACGGCAACACCGGATCCTTAACCCACTGAGCAAGGGCAGGGACTGAACCCGCAACCTCATGGTTCCTAGTCGGATTCGTTAACCACTGTGCCACAATGGGAACTCCCTGAAATACTTGAGGTTTCTTAAAACAGCATGTAATTATAACAAATCTGAGCTCATCTCCTATAATCTAGTTTACCTGTTTAACTATAAGCATAAATTTTATTCCCTCCATATAATTTCTTCACCCTCAACTTCCACCCATTGGAAACAAGGGTAATTGAAGGGTCACAAGGCTTAAACTCTAGAATTCTATGAAATGCATCAAGGTTCAGATCAGACTCTCCCAGACTTTTAGAGGACAGATGAATGAATAGAACCTAAATTCCTTTATTTTACATATGTATGCATGTATATTTATACGTATCACTATAAAATGTAAAGATCAGTTTCTTGCGCAAATTCACTCACTAGTATTTATGATTTAAAATAAATAAGAAATTCTTGGCCTTGTTATTACATTAGAAACAGGCCTAAGGGGCAAAAGACTTTAATTTGAATACATTAGGTTGGAATGATTGGTATAATTACTATTAGCTTACAAAGAATCTAAGAACTTGGTAAGATACTTAGAAGTCAGCGTTCTTCTTATATTACAGAAGAGAAGACCTCTACTGAAAGGCTAGGGAATACAGGTTCTTCAGTAAGATGCCTTCTATTACTCACATCCTAGCTCTGCCACTTGTGAAATCTGAGGCAAGATACCTACCAGCCCAGCTCCTTGGCTTGTTTCTTCTTTTTATCTGTAGAATGAAAATAATGGCACCTAGCTAATAGGATTAGTGCAAGCATCAAATGTGTTAATATATTTAAACACTAGAACCATGCTTGGTATATAAGAATTTGAAAATGCTAGGCATTATATCATTGTATTTATTAGTAGGTGCATCTATAGACCAGTGAGTGTTAGTAAATAATTAGCTATTTACTAAAACTAGAGACTCAGTTAAGAGCTTGAGAGGAAGATCATCACCAGAGGTCCTGGGATCCTTCCTCCATCAGCAGAATGTGTTCACTTCTGGGCAGCACACTTCAAAGAGGTGACAGCTACAGATTTTATCCCCAGAGCAGAATGAGAAGGTTCTTGGAATATGGAAATAATGTCAAAGAGACAAGAAATGGGGGGGGGTATTCTGCCCTAAGAGATAACCTGGCTGAATTGTAGAAGTGATCTTCAAACATCAGGAAGCTCATCAAATACATAAGGGATTAGATTTATTATCTGTTTCTCCAAAGGCCATTTTTTTTTTTTTTGTGGCCATGCCTGTGGCATGTGGAATTCCTGGGCCAGGGAGCGAACCTGCATCATAGCAGCAACCCAAGCCACTACAGTGACAACACCAGACGCTTAACCCAATGAACCACAAGAGAACTCCTCCAAAGGCAAATTTTTATCAGGAAAAACTTTTTTTTTTCTTTGCTATTTCTTGGGCCACTCCCGCGGCATATGTTGGTTCCCAGGCTAGGGGGTCTAATCGGAGCCGTAGCCACCAGCCTACACCAGAGCCACAGCAACGCGGGATCCCGAGCCGTGTCTGCAACCTACACCACAGCTCACAGCAATGCCGGATTGTTAACCCACTGAGCAAGGGCAGGGACCGAACTCACAACCTCATGGTTCATAGTTGGATTTGTTAACCACTGCGCCACGACGGGAACTCCTATCAGGAAAAACTTTTAAAGAATCTAAGATTCCCAATGATACTGAGGATTCTTTCAACATGAATGTTAACATAAAAACAAAAGGCTGCTTTTCAAATATCCAGGGATGATGATGCTGAGTGAGCTGTCAGACTAAATGGCATTAAAACATCTCAAAACTGCAGATTCTTAGAACTCAAAAGGGACCTCAAAATTAGCTAGCCTAGTGGCTCAGTCCATTAGAATCACCCAGGGAGCTGTAAAAACAACCCCAGTCCCACCCAGATCAATCAGAATGAGGGCTTTATGGGGACAGAGGCTGGCACTATTTTGTGATTTTTGCTTTGTTGCCTTTTAATTCTCCCAGATGACCCTAACACACAGCCATGGTTGAGAAACACTGTATTAGTTCACAAATGAGAAAATGAGGGCTCACTGTTAGAAAGTGATGGCACTCTCATTTTGAACTCAGGCATTCTAGTACATTACATCACTCAAAAAGTCTATGGCTTTATGGTACGTGTAAGACTGTGAGTCAGTCTTGCAGATATAGCTTCGAGGGGGATAACAAGTACATACTTTAAATTTTTTTCTTAAGGTACGGATTATCCTATAGTCTATTACGCCTTATCTAATTTTATAGCCACTGAACTTCAGTAAAAAAAGACGACTCACAGAACCAATCTCGTACCATGGGGTTAACTTGTAACCTTGATGTTGACCTTCCTGAACCTGTTTCCCATGGTTTGTGCACGTGTGCCCCTGCACGGAGCCTTAACACATGTTACTACTGCTGCTCCTTCTACTCAACTGGTGACCAAGAGAAACTGCTTGAACCTTTTTCTACCTACAGGTGAGAAATATTAAAAGCTATCTTTGCTTAATTTAAAGAGACTTAATCAGTGTGAGATTGGGAGAAGGACAGCAGAATGGGAACTGGGAAATGTGAATCCCTGACTAGGGGTTTCTGGCAAAACACAGTAAAGCCAATAAACCCAGACCCGAGTGTTCATTCCCTGCCACAGCGTCTGCATCACAGACATTAGTCACGACATCCTGCCTTTGCAGGATACATCTAATTGGAGGCACCCTGGCAGGGGGGACGCCATGGCAGGCAGGGGAAGAGTTAGCTTGACTCATCTCCATCCTGGTGTTCTCATCCACCCAAACCAGGGCCCTGAACAAGTCACTGTCTCCCCGAAACCCATTTTCTCCTTTGTCCTAGACAGTTCATCAGGATGGTCTCAAGGGTGGTCCCAACTCCACTGGGCTGTGATTAGAGAACATCTGCATTATCAAGATCAGTAGGGCTGATCTGTCAGGTTCCACTGTATACAGTTTCTTGCTCTGGAGACAGAACCCACTAGATGGTGTATTTGAATCCACACACCAACCCGTATTATAAAGGCTACCTGCCACAAATATCACACGTTAAATTTTGAAAACTCTAACCCTTATTAGAAATGTAAATTCTTCTAATTTACACAGGACCATCCTACAGGTTAAAAGGCTGATTATGCCTTTAATGAACTGATCATTTTCCAGAAATGGTTTTCTTGGATTGCTAAAAAGCAGACAAAATTAATCTCTGCTCAAAAATAGGAAATCTCTAACCACCCTCTTCCAAATTTTTTTTTCTGAAATTGTGTCTTTTAATATACATGTAAGATTAAAACTACTCTAAGGAATGATTTTTTTTTTCTCCTTTTAAGAAGATTCCTAGGCACCTACGCATCACAGATTATTCAGAACAGCTCAGAGTAAATGCTGGCTTTACCTGAGGATTTAATTAATAAACAAGTTCAATGTTCAAAAGTCATTTTGGAAGGCACATATGGAAAACTAGGGAAAATTCAAACAGATGAAAATTAGTAATAAGTATCTTTTAGAAAATATCAAGCAACTGAAAAACTCATTTAGATGAAAACTATAAAGAGTAACAAGGAGGCACATGATTCCCCAGCAGAAATAAAGACTTTAGGCAATAAACAAATTCTTGTGGAAGAAAGAAGACTAGGAATATATAAGAGGAAAAAAATGGGTGTTCTAATGCTTAATTATTAGGTACAGGCTCACTGTTGAAATACCACGAGTATTTCAAGAAACAAAGGGCTGGGCCAACCTGGAAAACATCAACGGTAAATACAGTGCATTCGTTTGAACTTCATGGTGAACCATAAAATGTCCTAAAACATCTGGGCTCTATTATAGGGTTGAAAGTGAAGAAGAGGATTATCTACTTTGAAATTTATTTTTTAAAACCACATTTTTCATGTGTATAATAGTCGACAGATAAGAGATCCATTTTACAGTGCCTTTCACTATTAATAAACATGGTCACAGAACTCAAAAGTTATTCCATTTTTTTTGTAGCAAAATATACACCAAATATTTTTAAAGGATATGGGACTAGATGAAGTTAACAGCATCAGCTAATTTTAGAACACAGGTTCTTTCCCAAAGAAATTTCAAGACACCACTCAAAATGCAACATCAAATCTGGGATAATAGATGCTTGGTAACTTTCTTCCTCATGGAAAAGCTCAGAGAAACGACAGCACAAGGTATTAGCTACCAGCCAGATGTGGAAGAGGAGGGAGGTGGCCAACCTGCAGGAGGGGTCCTCAGGCCACCCCCACGGCTGAAGGCCATGCAATGGCTCTGGGCTGACTCATCCACACAGTGTGCCTCTGCTTCCCTGTCTTCTGTTCTGAACGCTGACCTCCAGCGGGCCCTAAGCTCCTGCCATGTTAACTCAGCCTGGATCCCCCATACTGCATCCATGAGCAGCAAGTTTTAGCAACCCAGGCATTCTCTCCTCCTCACCTTGCCTCAACAGTATCCTTGTTTTCCACTTCACTACTCCTCCTCAATCCTGACAGCTTGCAGTGACCTTCTCTTGCTACAGAGACAGAAATGCCTTGGTGTTTCATGGGTAAAATTCTCGAGCAGAAGGCGGCACACCTTGAGTCCTGGTCTTTAGGGCCCTTTTAGCAATCAAATCGCAGCATTCCTATGACAGCAGGGAGACTCAACGGGGCCCTAAGCAAGCCTCACCTCTTCTCTGAACCAACCCCCAAGAGCTCCTCAGTTTTCTCATCTGAAAATTCAGGGATATCAGACTAGGTCACCTTTTAACATTACCTCCAGCTCTTAAAAAAACAAACAAACAAACAAACAAAAAACCCTGCTCTTATACTTAACTTCAGAGCAACAACACAGCCAGACACCTAAACCCCCAGAAGTCACTCAGAATTTCCCTCACTCATCCCCAGACTCAAGTGAAGAAGTTATTACCTCCACCCCTGCCACTGCCTCCGATTCCTCCTGATTTTGCTTCGATATCACCTCTACTTTCCCTGAGATGCTGGCTCCCACGGGCTCTGGCACCTCTGCCCACCCCCAAGCCCCCAACCCCGCTGCGTCTCCTGAGTATGAAGCAGCTCCAGCGCCTCCCTGAGGGCGCAGGGCTGACCTCATTCTCCAGAGAGATGTTCTACACAGGGAACAATGAATGACGGGATGAAAGGAAGGGTGAAAACGCATTAAAATGTTCACACCCAAATACATTAAGGAAGTTCTCTACTCTCTGTTTGTTAAATTGTAGAAAATGCTGAGCAAGAAGTAGATTAGGACAAATGAGGTGGGGGAAAGGCTTACTGGTACTTGTGCTAAACATTTTGACATATGCAATCTACTTTAATCCTTATAACAACTGTTCAAAGGAAGTCATGTTATCTCCACTTTACAGCTGGAGAAAGGAGCCTGAGAAAGCTTCACTAATTCTCCTAGTGTCACAAGCCAGGAAGTCACCTGAGACCATGTGACTCCAAGGGCCCAGTGCTCTTTCCCCAGCTTGTTACTGCCTGATCTACCTTCAGCGCTTGAGCAGAGCCCACTGCAGCTCTCTGGTTTTATCTGATAAGAAAATCCTAGAATTCAAGAAACTAAAGTATTTCGGAAGGTATGGACAACTCCAAGACTGGAGCTGTGCTATCTGTGTACATCTGCAGAGATGACAGTACTACAGCAGGGGCTTCAGGGTACTGCCTCCGACTTCATCATGAAAGGAAGATGCTCTGACATCACTCACCACAGAGGAAACAGTGAAGGCTGCAGACAGAAGAAAAAAGCAGCTGGAGTCCCAAAGGAAAATGTGGAACTTTTTGAAATCCAAATGATTTTTAAACAGCAGGTCAACTAGTACTGTATATTTAAACAAAAGCGTTTAAGGAAATTAGGATGAAAGATGCATAAAAACGTTCCCAAGAGTCAAATGAGGAGAATACGCTTTCAACGTTTTCACTTTTTTCCTTGGAAAGCTTTGGTGATTCAACTTTGAGAGGTCTATTATGGGGAAGACACGAAAAGGAATTACAAAAGTGAGATAAGAGAAGTGCATTTCAACCTCTTGCTCTGCTTTCTTGAATGATCTTCCCATATTCCTAGCATACACTTACTCTTGACATTTCATCTTAATTCTAGCAATTTTAGAAACCCTGTACAGCCCAAAACTGCAAACACAGATGGGTCTTATATCTGCTGCAGAGACCTCTATACCCTTAAATCAGAACAGCCAGGCTTAGGTATTTGTTGTGAGATGTGGAGTAGGTTGAAGCTGCGGCTCGGATCTGGCTTTGCTGTGGCTGTAGCTGTGGCCGGCAGATGCAGCTCTGATTCGACCCCTAGTCTGGGAACTTCCATATGCTGTGGGTGCAGCCCTTAAAAAAAAAAAAAAAAAAAGAAGAAGAACAGACAGGTTTGGCGCTCCAGCATTACAAAGAACCACAGTCACTGAAGCAAACATAAGGAAAAAAACCCTTTATAATCATAAGAAAAAACCCTGATGCCATAAACAAATTATGAATATAAGCAGATTTTGAAAATATGTAGTTTCATGTGTATTTCTATATAGCCTATCTATGCTATACATAAATTTAGATGGCTTTTGTCAAGATATTAGTGAATTCTGGCTCCCACTGTAACTCTGACTACCTAGGGGTCAGAAAGCAATTGATATCTATCCTATCTACAACTATAAGCCTGGAGAGTACATCATTTTGGTGTTCTACTCTAGGGTTTAATCATTCTAATGAAAATTACCAGAATTACTTACTTCTGGTAATTTAGGCCTTTGGTTATTTCTTATGAAGACAAATTGCTGGTCACACCCATTCTCACAATAACCTTTCACAGCCCAGAATTAGAGGGTAGAGCCATTAAGTTTGTCATTTTCCAAATTAAGAATTATGTTCCAGGTGATTGTGGATGTTGGCCAAGAGCAGGCCTTTTACTTTTCACTAAGACAGATGCCAAGTCATATGATCTTGGACACTTATCTAGAATGATTACCCAATTCTGTTTGCCTTAGCGATACCATCTTTCATTTCTTAATAATTTCCACTTAATAGCAGGCTTCTTTTAAAAGCACCCTGTATACTTCTTTAATTGCATACTTTATGGAAAGTAATCTTTAAATATTTAACTCAGAAAGTAGAAGTTGCCAAATTTGCTGCCCCCCAACACCACCACCATTAAACACATTAGTATCTAAACTCCAAGATTCATACATAGAAATTTTTAACAGAAATGGTATCATTTGATATTTAATGTTATGTTGTTTTCCCTTTATTCCTAGATAATATGAAGTATTAATAATTTATCAACCCTATATGCTAAGTATTATCCTAGGTGCTTTACTTGAGTTCTCCATTTAATCTTCACAGCCAGTCCAAAAGTTGATGCTATGATTATTCCCAATTTACAGATGAGGAAACTGATCAACAGGGAAAAGAAGAATAATTGGGCCAAGGAAGAGTCACAGAATCTGTGTTCTGTGTTGGAGACTGGACGAGAGTCCAGGCAGCCAAAGGGGGAGGGGCACACCCTCCACCCTTTCTCTTCACTGTGACATCCAGTCAAGTAAATGTAACGTTATTTGTTTTTTAGGGGCGCACCCATGGCACATGTAAGTTCCCAGGCTAGGGGTCGAATCGGTGTTGTGGCTGCCGGCCTATGCCACAGCCACAGCAACACAGGATCCAAGATCTGAGCCATGTTTGCGACCTACACCGCAGCTCATGACAAGGCTGGATATCCAGCCCACTGAGCGAGGCCAGAGATCGAACCCACTTCCTCAAGGATACTAGTCAGATTTGCTTCTGCTGTGCCACAGCAGGACCCCCAGGTGGTTCTTTTTAATAACTTAATTTTTACCTAATCCCTGACTGATAGACATCTATTATCTTTAATTTCTTGCTATTTATAAACAATGCTGCAATCAATGTCCCTGAACACACATCTTTATATATTTAAGTATCCAGTATCCTTTTAAACAATTTTAGACTTACAAAAAAGTTGTGCAAATAATAGAGTTCCTGTATACCCTCCACCCAGCCATCCCCTAATATTAACATCTTACATAACTGTACTATAATTATCCAAACCAGGAAATTAACATTGGTACAGTATTATTAACTAACCTACAGATCTTACTTGAATTTTTCCAGTTCTTCCTCTACTGCCCCTTTTCTATTCCAGGTTATCGTGGATCCTATGCTCTGTTATGTGGCTGTGTTCTCCTCGTCTCCCCCAGTCTGGGATGGTTCCTCAGTCCTTCACAGCCATGACACTCTGAAGAGGGCTTGTCAGCTGTATGTAGATCATTCCCAGTCTGAGTTTGCTTGGTGTTTTCTCATGCTCACACTGAGGTCAGGCATTTGGGGAACAACAGCACAGACGTGACTCTGTGCCCTTGTCCATGTGTCACATCACAGGCCTTGTGACAGCCACGTCTTACCACTGCAATATTAACTCTGATTCCTTGTGAAGGTGGATGTGCTAATGTCTACAATGTAAAGTTCCTATTTTTTCCCTTTGTAGTTAGCATCTTAGAAAAGATAACTTGAAACTATACAAATATCCTGTTTCTCCTCAAACTTTCACTCACGAATTTGACAACCCATCAGTGGACCTTATGTGCAAAAATTACTGTGGGATGTGCCTAACGGTGATATTCTATTTGCCTCTTTGTTTTTACACGTAGTAACTGAAATTCTTCTATAGGAAAAAGCTGTCCCTTCTGCACCATTTATGTATATATTCAGTGGACATTCGTTTTGCTCTAAGACTATCATTTCTTGCGCTCATTGCCAGCATTGGCCATTAGGAGCTCCTGCAGGCTGGCTGGGTTGCCCTCTGGCAGGCCATCCCCTTTCCTGAGCACTTTTATAGCTTTCTGGTACCACGAGATAATTCTAGACTCTCTTGTATTTTCCCTGCCCCAGACCAAGAACCAAACACTTCTCCAAGAAGCCCTGGCTCCTCTTCTGAAACTGTCAGCAGGCAGAGCCAGGAAACCTCTGTGTGAAGACTAACTCATCTCTGTATTTGTCTACACGACAAACACCATGAATGTATACGGGTAACTCTAACCCGGTCTAACACCACAGGTTCATTTCACCCTCCCTCCTTTTTTCCGATTTTAAGTTCATTCTCCTAGAGGGAGAAACCTGGCCCTTATCATGTATACGTTATGTGCTTATTTGTTAATCCTAGTATTAAAGTTACAGCTTCAGAATTCCAATCTCATGGTCTCCTTTGCACACAGGAAATAAGTGGAAGTTTAGAAACTTATCAACTTTTTAAGGTTGAAAAGTGCTCCTCAAATGCAAATATTGCCAAATAATTCTCTATTTCTTAATGATAATATCAAGACACCATAAATCTAAGTTTGGCCTTTTCATTAAAATTCATGTGGGTACCTACAGGGGTACAGACCTCACTTCCTGGAAGGTAACAGCACTGGAAGGATCCTTAGTGTAAGCTTTTTTTATTTATTTATTTTTGGTCTTTTTTTGGGGGGGGAGGGGCGGCATACCCACGGTATATGGAGGTTCCTAGGCCAGGGGTCAAATCAGAGCTGTAGCCATTGGCCTATGCCACAGCCACAGCCACAGCCACAGCAGATCTGAGCCATATCTGCGACCTATACCACAGCTCATGGAAATGCTGGATCCTTAATCCACATGCACTGGGTCCTGGGGTAAAGCAGTGACTCCACAGAGGCTTGGGCAAGACCTACCTACCGGTAACAGTGGGTCTTCTGGAGTGGGGGTTGGTTGTGGCTCACTGTGGGGGCAGGGACACTGGTGGCAGAGACTCAGAGCAGGGGATCGAACTTGCATCCTCATGGATACTAGTCAGATTTGTTTCTGCTGAGCCATGATGGGAACGCCAACAGTAAGCTTTTAATTACATATTACAAACAAGGAAAATGGAAGAACCTAAGAACCTGAAGAAATTATTTCAGAGTTTCTAAAGATCCCAGCCAGTGGGGATCATAGCAGAATGGCAGGTGAAGAAAGCTGGGCTTCCTCCGCAGGTGCCAATCAGCTCAATCAGCTGCTGCAGAAGCAATGAAGACTTCTCAGAATGCGGACAGCAAGCCCAGCAAAGAAACCCCCCTCCAGCAGGCCTCTAATCACCATGAGCAACACTTGAGGTGTGGGTACAAGGTGGGGAGAGGGACAGGAAGATAGGTCTGGAAAGACTCTGGATGTCTAGTGTGCACCAGAAGTTAAAAAGCAAAATACAAGTCAGCAAAGAAAAGCATAACTCGTTGATTTCTATTAAAAATATCACTTGGCTTTTTACCACCAGGCCTTCCCTTTAGAATTCTATTTTTCATATCCAGCTTTGGCAAAAAATACCAGCCACCTTGCTGGGTTCAGTATTTTAGCCCTTATGTACACATCCTTTAGAAGGGTGACTAAAAATGACCATAGGAAGTTATATCCTTTGTATTTTTTTAAAGGTTGACAGGAATTATTCTGAGGCTTTTTGTGTACAGACATGCTTGCCTTTCAAAAAGAAAAAGAAAAGTGTATATATAATCCTTTCTAACAGCTTATAAATGAACGAGGTAAAAAGGGAGATAAGTGGTACAAAGTAATGATGGCTATTAAAAAAAAAAAAGACCTTTCTGGCACCCATGGTCATCCTGGAACCATGGATTCCAGGAGGTTTGGCAGAACTCTGATATCTGTGGACTCTGACATGGACTTCATTTAAATAAATCCATGGACCATTAATGGACAAAAACATGAATCAACTTGTATTTTGGCATTCAAATTCTAGCTCTTTGGGAAGGCTCTGCACCATCTGTTGTGTGGACATCAGTGTGAGAAGCAGACAAGATGGAAGGGTAGCAGGACTCAAGCTCACCTCCTCCTACAAAAACACCAAAATCACAACTAACTGCTCAACAATCATAGGCAAAAAAAGACTGGAATCTACCAAAAAAGATATTATACACCCAACACAAAGACAAGGCCACATGAGACAGTAGTACTTCTGTGATATAATCAAATCCCATACCCACCAGGTGGGTGACCCACAAACTGGAAAATAATGATATTGCAGAGGTTCTTCCATAGCAGTGAGAATTCACAGCCCCGCAATCAGGGTGCCCATCCTGGGGGTCTGGCATCAGGAGGAGGATCCCTCAGAGCAATTGGCTTCAAAGGCCAGTGGGGTTTGAGTGTAAGAACTTCACAGGACTGGGGGATGCACTCTTGGAGAGTGCATACAAGGTTTTACATGCACTGGGTCCTGTGGCAAAGCAGTGACTCCACAGAAGCCTGGGCAAGACCTACCTACCAGTCATGGTGGGTTTTCGGGGGTGGGGAGGGGTTGGCTGTGGCTCACTGTGGGGGCAGGGACACTGATAGCAGAGACTTAAGGGAATAATCATTGGCATAAGATCTCCCAAAGTTCTCCTGGAGTTCACACTGAGACCTGTAGCATGCAGCCTCCAGTGCTGGGACGCTTCAGGCCAAACGAACAACAGAGAGGTAACACAAGCCCAACTATCAGAAGACGGTCTGTCTAATGTCATCCTGAGTTGACACCTGCCTCTAAACAAACCCCCTGACATGGCCCTGCCCATCAGAAAGAAAAGACCCAGATCTACCCACCAGTGGGCAAGCACCAGTCCATCCTACCACGAAGCCTGCATAAGCCCCTGGACCAATTTCATCCAACAGGTGGCAGAAACCAGGAGCAAGAGGAACTACAATCCTGCAGCCTGCAGAACGGAGACCACAAACACAGAAAGTTAAACAAAATGAGACAGCAGATAAGACGTTTCAGATGAAGGAAAAAGATAAAAACCCATAAGAACAACCAAGTGACATGGAGACAGGCAATCTACCTGAAAAAGAATTCAGAGTAATGAACAGTAAAGACAATTGAAGAACTTGGGAAAAGAATGCAGCAATGACTGAGAAGATATAAGAAATGTTTAACAAAGAGATAGAAGAGATGAACAATCCAGTAACTGAAATGAAAAATACATAGGAAAGAATCAATAGCAGAATAAATGAGGCAGAAGAAGGAATAAGTGAGCTAGAAGACAGATAGGTATAAATTATTGCTGGGGAACAAAATAAAGAAAGAAGGATGAAAATAAATGAGGACAGCCTAAGAGACTTCTGAAACAACATTAAATACACCAACATGTGCATCATAGGGGTCCCAGGAGGAGGAGAGAAAAGGACTGAGAAAATACTTGAAGGGATAATAGTTGAAAAACTCCCTAACACAGGAAAGGGAACACTCACTCAAGTCCAGGAATCACAGAGAGTTCCATACAGAGTAAATCCAAAAGACGCATATTAATCAAACTGACAAAAAGTTAAATACAAAGAGAAACTAGTAAAAGCAACATGGAAAAAGCAATGAATAACACACAACAGAATTCCCCAGGAGGTTATCTGTAGATTTTTCATGGAAAAATCTAAATGCAACCTAAATGCCACAAAGAGAAGAATGGATAAAGAAGATGTTGTACATAGATTTAATGGAATATTAGCCATAAAAAATGAAATAATGTCACTTGCAGCAACATGGACAAACCCAGAGATTATCATACTATATAAAGACAAAGACAAATATTCTATGATGCTACTTATATGTGGAGTCTAAAAAAAATGAACTTATTTACAAAAGAGAAATAGACTCACAGACTTTGAAAACAAACTTACAGTTACCAAGGGGGTAAAGCGGAAGGAAGGATAAATTAGGAGTTTGGGATTAACATATACATACTACTATATATAAAACATATATAAAATAGGTAACTGACAAGGACCTACTGTAGCACAGGGACCTCCACTCAATATTCTGTAATAACCTATATGAGGAAAGAATCCGAAAAAAAAATAGATATATGTATCACTGAATCGCTTTCTTGTACACCTGACACTAACACAACCTTGTAAATCCACTATTCTCCAACATAAAATAAAAATTAAATTTAAAAATAAACTATCCTAGAAAAATAAAAATAATGTAAAATTTAGGGAGTTCCTGTTATGGCTCAGTGGTAAGCAAGCCCAACTAGCATACATGAGGATGTGGGTTTAATCCCTGGCCTCGCTCAATGGGTTAAGGATCTGGCACTGACATGAGCTGCGGTGCAAGTCGCAGAAGTGGCTCGGATTCAGTGTTGCTGTGGCTGTGGCACAGGCCAGCAGCTACAGCTCCAATTAGACCCCTAGCCTGGGAACCTCCATATGCCATGAGTGTGGACCTAAGAAGACAAAAAGGGACCAAAAAAATAATGTAAAATGTAAAAAGAATGGCTTTTCCTCTATGTGGATTACCATAATAATCAGTTAATAAAGCTGTGGTTTTTAGCCAGATGCCAGAGGGCCACAACGTCTCTGCCCACACAAGCTGCAATGGTACTGTGTCATCACCCACCCAAGCAGGCCACAAAGTCCACTGAAAATGGCCAGCAAGGTACATACTGTGGGGACGTACAAAGAAAAAGGAGTATATTTTATGCAAGGCTACATAAAGTGAAAATACTGCTTTTCATCAGTATATCTGGAGTTCTAAAAAGTTTAGAAATACTGCAATAACTTTTTAGACTTTCACATGTAATTCTACTGGGTTCTAAGAGCCAAAGAAGAGGTGATACAAAATTGCTCTAGCCCTTTTAAAAATATTTCTACACACTAAGTGTGTAGCTTTTTCTTTTTTTTACGGGTCATGCCTGTGGTATACAGAAGTTCCCCGGCATCTGCAACCTACACCACAGCTCACAGCGATGCTGGATACTTGACCCACTGAGCAAGGCCTGGTATAGAACCCACGTCCTCATGGATGTTAGGCTGATTCGCTACCGCTAAGCCACAACAGGAGTTCCAAGTGTGTAACTTTTTGACATTCCTCCTACTTTTCTACTTTGATCTAAAAAGTCTGATGATTTCTGACAGTGGCCTGAATGGCTGTAAATAATAACTAACACACGAACTGCATCTAAGGGACAAAGGCTTCTCTGAGTGCATCACACATTGTCACGCATCCTTTTTCCACACTAGCACCTAAGCCATTATCCCACCTCAAGTCCTTTCTCCTATTCTGGCTCCACAGCATCCATTAGAACTGCCCTGAGGGGCAACTAAATGCTACCTCCTCAAAAAGGGCTGCCTGGACACTCTCCTGTGGGAAGTCATTTCTCTTTATTCTGAAACCCCACAGTATTTCTATGTAACTCTACTGTAAGCAGAATTCTAATGATACTGGCTCCCCAGGATCCTGGTCCCCTGCTTATTTATCCAAAAGCTCATCTGGGCACTCCTGGGATGGAGCTCTGTGTATAGGATTAAGGATACTAATCAGTTGACCTTAAAGAGGATGATTATGGATGATTGGGTGAGTTCATGAGTTATGCAAGCCCTTCAAAGCAAAGAGGAAGGAGAACAGTGACTTGGGAGATGTGCCAGGAGAGGAGAGAAGAGGAAGAATGCAGCAAAGAGGTCAGAGACACATGAGGAGTGAGGACTGGACACGTCATCACTGAGTCTCTCTTGGAGGAGATACAGGTGGCCTGTAGAGACTGAGAAGGACCCCTGCCCAACAGCCAACAAGGCAAGGGGGACCTCAGCCCTACAACCACCTGGAACTTATTTCTGCCAACAACCAAATGAACTTAAAAGTAGATCTACACTCACAGACTATCTGCACTTAGATCTGTTCTTACGAAACCCAGAACAGAAGAATCCAGGCCAACCCAAACCTTGGACCTACAGAATGGTAAGATAACCAATCTGTGGTAATTTGTTACAATAGGAATAGAGACCTAAGGTGCTTTCTTTTGTACTTTATCCTATTTAATAGTTCAAATATAAATGAACATCAGAATTACCTGAGGAGCCTTTAAAATGCACATGGACCCCATTCCCAAATAAAATTGCTGAGGGAGAAGAGGGGAGAGTAGGAAGAAAACAGTAAAATTTTATTTATAGCTCTGCAAGTGGCATTTTTCCCAACATTTTAAAAATATGAGCATCCCCTCAGAAAGTTCCTGCAAACCCATCTCCAGAGTAAACCATGGTTTTGATTTTATTTTCCACAGTAAGTTAGTTTTACCTAAACAAGAGCTACAAAATCTGCACCGCATACACCACTATCAACCTCCCTCCTCCAGGATGGTGTGTACACTGGTACCCACCTCTTTTTACTGAGTATCACACGCTAAGGCTCTACCATAGTTTATCCAGTCCTGGTTGATGGACATTTGGGTTGTTTACAGTTTGCGGCTATTATGAATAAAGCTGCTATAAATATTCTGGTGACATGGTTTCATTTCTTCTGAATTGCTGCATCATAGGGTGTGTGTATGCCTAGTTCAAGATCTTTCTCCAAAGTATCTCTAATTTTTAAGTTTCTACCTGAGTGAGAATGTCAGTTGCCTACTTTTTCTCCCCTCGTCTCAAATGATTTTAATATGTAGCTGGAGTTGAGAACCACTATACTAGATTAAAAATTCCTCCAGGGCTGGATGCATGTCTTACTCATCCTTGCTTTCCCAATATATTTAGCACAGTCTTCAGCAAAGCAGGAAATCATGAATCCTATCAGACTTCATCTTGATCCAGCTTCTGACTTTTGCCATACATGGCAAATATATTAAGTATGCCTTCAATAACTAAACACGATTAGTATATAATCTTGAGCAAAGTATTTCATGATATGCATAATCATTGGTCCAATATTTGTTTTCCCTACCAAATTCCAAGCTCCAAGAGGACATGTCCTGTGTCTTAAAAGGGCTGAACCCATGAATCCAGCACAGAGACTAGACACATAGTAGGGCTTCAATGAATGAACAAAGTGCTTGGGAGAAAAAAAAAAAAAAAACCACCTTTCTCCCAAGTTTTTTGTTTGCCTATTTTAATTAACAACAAGGCACAAATCTATACTCTGGGAGAGCCCTAGGTCTACAGCTCTCAGTATTTGGAGGGGAAAAAAGATCTTTCTGAAAATCTGATTAAAACTATGGAAACCTGCCTCAAAAACAAACAGACAAAAAAAAAAAAAAAAGATGAATGTAGGTATACACTCACACACATTCACAACCATGCATACAACATCAATTTGTTCACATGATCAGAAATCACAGCACTGGGTTTCACAAAAAACTGCAATCATTTTCATTCACAGCTATTTGTTGAATATCTGATTTGTCCTAGAATTCTATCAGGTACAAGGATGAGATGCAGTCTCTGCCCTTAAGAATAGGGGCAGGAAAGAGGTAACACACAAGCAACGATTAACACCGTCTATCAAATTCAGTTATCTCAGAATCCATAACCCTTTCAAAGATATCTTTTTTGCCCAAGTCTACAGCATGTGACTAATATCCTGAAATTCAAATAACCTTTCAAGGCAATGGTTTGGACATAGAGATTTACCCTTATGTTTCTGGAACTGAAAATAAAAGAGAGAAAGAAGAGTAACAACTTATCTATGTTGAATTCTCAAGGAATAAATGCTTCTGGGAGCTTTTACCTTGAAGCAACCTCATGATGAAGGGGGAAAGGGGGAAAGGTGCTGTGGTCCTGGGTGGGCTTCCTTATCTGGGAAAGAGCAGAACACGTGGCAATTCCCCACAGGTGGTCTACCTAGAACGTGGGGCAGTGTCAACAGGAAGGTTCCATTGCCAACCTTCATCCAGAGGCACCTCCTGGTGAGGCCCTGGGACAAGCGTTTGTGGCATTTCTGAGAAAGCAACAAAACTAAGTTGCTATCTGTGAAAAGCATGAGGGAAGGGTAAATGTTACAATAACTAAAGTAAACAAAAAGCTTTAAAATAGCCACAATAAGAATCCAACATTGGAAGAGAATGGAGTTCAAGAATGTTTTTTGGTAGAGAAATGAATTATTCTGTATCAGTGGATTTTCTGATTGAAGCTAATTTCTTTAAATGGCAAAATCTTTATAAAATAGTTGCTGGCAATCTTTCCAAATCTATTTCACACTTCTTGTCTCCTTAATCAAACTAAGTAAACACAATGTAACATTTCTGATGACTCATAAAGCCATCCTACCCTGCCTGAGAGGCCTCCTCCCAGGAGCCCTCAATACAACTCCAGCTGGAGACCCAGTGCTGTCAAAGTTTCATTTTTTCTTCTTGCCAACATCCATATACTTGACCAACTGCACTCTACTGCAACATTACCCTTCTAACTCATGGCTAAACCAGGAAAATAATTATTTCTCCAACATAAGTTCAATTTAAAAAGTTAAATAACAACCTAAATGCGTACGCCTTATTAAATTTTAGAAAAAGCAATTGGATATGGCTGTTACCTTGGTAATGATGCACTGGCTCAGGGATGGTCAGTGGCAGGTGCCCAGGTCCAGCCCGCATTTTTAACACCTGTTTTTAAAATAGCACCTATATGGCCATTTGCTTAGGCTATATGGTGAGAAGATAAGGCCGAAATTTTAAAGTAACAATTCTGATTACTATTATACATAAGCCATAAGTGAGAGTCTGAGTAAAATGTTTAAGGTCTGTTAAACAGACTCTGTAGCACTCATTTATTTCAGCTATTCAGGTCATTTTTTTTTTTTTTTGTCTTTTTTTTTTTTTTTTTTGCTATTTCTTGGGCCGCTCCCACGGCATATGGAGGTTCCCAGGTTAGGGGTCGAATTGGAGCTGCAGCCACTAGCCTACGCCAGAGCCACAGCAACGCGGGATCCGAGCCGCGTCTGCAACCTACACCACAGCTCACGGCAACACCGGATCGTTAACCCACTGAGCAAGGCCAGGGACCCAACCCACAACCTCATGGTTTCTAGCCGGATTGGTTAACCACGGCGCCACGACGGGAACTCCTATTCAGGTCATTTTTACTTTAATATTTTTGAGTTCTGAGTCTTTTTTCAGACAACTGACCATGACTACAACGAAAAAAACAAATTGTTTTCCTTTATGAGATTTTATTATACAGCTACAAATGCCTTCCAATTAAAAATCTGTGTCCTCAATAGACAGGTAAACCCTGGTTTAGGATGGACTATGTGCTGCGATAGCTCATCTGCCAGGGAACTGCAGGCCTGTTAAAACAAGTCCCTCACTGCGGAGGACCCCCGCCCCCCTCTGGTATAGCTAAGCAAAAGAAGGACAGTTTAAATTCCCATGACCCACTGCGTTCATATCCACACCACACGTTCACGCCTGAGTGACCGGAGTGCCAACCCTGAACTGTCCCAAACACATGAACATTCTAACTTCCGTGGATGAATCTTAATATGAAATTCTGCAGCACTTCTTGGAAGGTACTTATGCTCACCACTATACCACACCAATGCTCTGCAGCACTTTATCATCGAATTAAAATGGAATATATTTTGGATCAGTAATATTTTATACAGTACTCTTAATGATTACTACCTCCCCTCTCCCCTACTCAAACTCTTTTCATCTTTTTTTTTTGGGGGGGAGGGGTTTAAAAATCTGTTTATACTCTTTAAGCAGCATCTGTTCTGTCAAAATGTTCTAACAGACTTCTTTTGGATGGATTTTTTTTTTTTTTAAAAGCATGAACATGACTTGGAGATCTAAGTATTTGTTTCCAAGTATTATCTTCCTCATCATCACCGTTTTCCATTCAAGGCCTGAACCACACCAAAGGCAGCAGCTCTGTCTGTCTGTGATGAGCATGTGACTGGAAGCACTAGCATGCATCCACATCTCCACAGGGAAAGCAGAGAGAAACATACCACGAACCTGTATCACAGCTCAGCGTGACTCGTTTTACCGAAAAAAGCAATACTCCATATTTAAGCCAGAACCTTTAAAGCTTTTCTCTGAAAAAGCTTGCTAACATCGCTCTTCTCTTAAAAGGCTCTCCTGCTTATACCAGGATAAGCATTCAAGCCCTTTTCCATAGAGACTGTTGCTACCAGGTTTCCATGACCTTCTCCTGGAGAGAGAGCTCACCTACTTCAGGCAACAGTTGATGCTCTTTTTTTAGCTACACTTAAATACCACCCTTCCGTTCCTATTTTCAACTGCAAACTCTGAATATAACTCAGATCAAGTATTTTCGAGAATTCACTTCAAGCTTTTCATTTATAAAAAGTTCAGACTTTTCTAAAATCGTGGCCTTCTTCTTCCTCTCATATAAGTCTTTAGGAGTAATCCTTGACAATTCTGCTACAACAAAGGTAATTTTCTTGGATTAAATCTGAACTTCCACCATTAAGTACATACTTTGTCTAAACCAATAAATACAACATAAAAGTTAAAACTTGAGAGATGTGACTTGTGTTTACAAAGGAAAAAGTGAAGTTTAAGAACATCCCCAGTACTGGAGTTCCCAGCATGGTGAAGTGGTTAACGAATCCGACTAGGAACCATGAGGTTGTGGGTTCGATCCCCGGCTTTGCTCAGTGGGTTAAGGATCCGGCATTGCCATGAGCTGTGGTGTAGATCGCAGATGCGGCTCGGATCCCGTGTTGCTGTGGCACTGGCATAGGCTGGCAGCTACAGCTCCGATTAGACCCCTAGCCTGCGAACCTCCATATGCCACAGGAATGGCCCTAGAAAAGGCAAAAAGACAAAAAAAAAAAAAAAAAAAAAAAAAATCTCCAATACTTAAGATTCAGAGTCATTTAAAAAATCACATATAATTTTTTCTAGCTGCTTCTTTACCATAAAATATTTTGTTCAAAAGACATCATACATGAGTAAGTTTGTGCATGACAGAAAAACAGAGTATGAAGTTCTGATCCTGGTGGGGAATGGGGACAGGGCAGGGGGTACCAGAACTGAAAACTCGAAAATTATGGGCACAGCCCACGTTCTTGTTTCACAAAGAAATCAAGAGCCCTGAGGAACCATCACTCACTCTCAGCAGCAAAAGGACAGGCTTGGAGCCCAGAGACTCCCACAGCCCATCACAGCCCTTAGAGCCTGAGAAAACTCTCAAATGCATCTAGACAGCCTGGAGCTGGCCCTAAACGCATAGCACTCTCTAACCCTCATAATCACTATAGAAGGAAGGCATTGATGCCAGGTTACACCCTCCCACCCTCCACCCCCACCCTCTCTACCCTCCCCACCCCCCACTCCATGTGGCCTGCAGATCAAGCTCTAACTTGGAAGAAAGCTTCAGGGCTTTTCCTACTTTTATGGCTCTTCCGTTTTACAAAATTTAGAAGGCGAATGATACAGAAAGGGATGGAGGGGCATTTTGGAAAAGAATTTACCAACAGACATGCTGGTAATATCACAAAACAATTCAAAATCATTCCCTGAATACTGTCACCACCCACATCCAGGCCACCATTCTCTCTTGCATGGACAACTGCAACCACTCCTACCATCTTTTCCATTTTTACTCCCACTTCCCTCCAACCAATTCTCACAGATCCCAGAGTAATAATAATATCGTTTAATGGACTCATGTGACTTTTCAGCTTTCAACTCTTTAAAATAATCCCCACTGCCTCTTTCTTAATAATTTTTAATGCTGCTACACCATTATATCTAGGCTCTTCATCATGATATTCATTACTGTGGAAGAGTAATGAGAGAGTAGTAAAGTATGAAAGAGTAGTTAAACTTCATTAAGCTCATTATTACATGGGGCCTACATATCTGGCTGAAAGGAGAGAAATGGAAAAAATTCTTATTCACTGAAAAGTTTTTATTTATTTATTTGCCTTTTTTTTTTAGGGCCGCATCCATGGCATATGCAACTTCCCAGGCTAGGAGTTGAATCAGAGCTGCAGCTACAGGCCTACACCACAGCTCATGGCCACGCTGGATCCTTAATCCACTGAGCAAGGCCAGAGATCAAACCCATATCCTCATGGATACTAGTCAGATTTCTTTCCACTAGGCCATAATGGGAACTCTGTCACTGAAAGTTTTATTGAATAACTGTAGACTCACATGCAGTTGTAAAACATAATAGAGAGATTTCTTATCCCTTTTACTGAGTTTCGGGCAATGTTAACATTTGCAAAACTACAGTATAATATCACACCCAGAATTCTGACATTGAAAAACCCATTATAGTTGTCCTCATTCGCTAATACTGGAAGCAAAGATGAAAGAGGAGAGAGCAAAAATGGGAGAGAAATGTTGCTTAAGGTCAGGCTTTTGGTAGAAAGAAAAGTAGGGCAACTGTCAGTGTTAAATTTTTAATATTCTCCCTGGCTGAAAGGGTCAAATTAGACAGGTCGATGGCTCTGAAAGTAAGCTGAACTGGCTTTGCTCTCTTTTTAAGAAAAATCCTTACAGTTCCTGCAGTTACTCTGTGGAAGCAGGTATTTTTTGAGTTTAAGCTTATTAAAAAAAAAAATGTTTATCTCTAAATCTTTAATGGCTGGGTTTTTTTCCTTTAACTTACCCCTATATACAACTGTAATTATATTAAAAGCCTCCTGGTTATGAACCTACAGAGCATAATCTTATATTTCCTAATTACGTTTCTTCCTTTTTCCAACAAGATGCCTTCATCTTTATTTAAAATGTGTTTTTCTTTATTGATATTTTGAGTCTGTTTGTTTAAATGCTACCCTCCTGGATAATTTCTCCATCACTTTCTCAAGTTACTTTTCCCTAAGAACGCCAAAGAAAAAAACTGAATTTAAAAAAAAAGCATACAGTGTTCTCAGCCAACTATGTATGTTAAGGAATGGATGGATACAGGTAACCTATATGCTCTTAGAAAAAAATTTTTTTAAGAACTGTATCTTGTTTTCTTCTGGAAAGCAAGGGAAAACAAATGTATCTGAATAAGAACACTTAGAGAGATTCCAACGAATAGAATACTTAACAATTTTTTTAACTTAAAAACGTTTTAAAAATTTTTATACAATTTTTTTTTTTTTCCCATTTCTAGGGCTGCTCCCGCAGCATATGGAGGTTCCCAGGCATAGCCGCCAGCCTATGCCAGAGCCACAGCAACATGGGATCCGAGCCGCGTCTACAACCTACACCACAGCTCACGGCAATGCCGGATCCTCAACCCACTGAGCAAGGCCATGGATCGAACCTGCAACCTCATGGTTCCTAGTCGGATTTGTTAACCACTGAGCCACGACGGGAACTCCAAAATTTTTATACAATTTTAAGGTTACTTACCATTTACAGTTATGAAATACTGACTATATTTCCCATGCTGTACAATACAATACATCCCCCAGCCCTTCCAATTTTTATACCAATAATCAGTGCTTCCCACTTCCGCACTACTATACTGTCCCCCCCAGTGACCACCAGTTTGTTCTCTGTACCTGTGAGTCTGCTGCTTTTTTCACTACTTTGTTGTATTTTTCAGATTCCATATATAAGTGATATCATACAGTATTTGTATTTGTCTTTCTTTGTCTGACTTAATTCACTTAGCATAATGCTCTCCAAGTCCATTCATATTGCTGCGGACGGCAAAATTTCATCCTTTTTATGCCTGAGTAATATTCCATTGTATTCTTTATCCATTTATATGTTGATGGACATTAAAGTTGCTTACATGTCTTGGTAACTGAAAATAATGATTCTATGAACATATTTTTGAATTACAGCTTTTGTTTTTTTCAAATATATACTCAGAAGTGAAATTTCTAGGTCATATGGTAGTTCTATTTTTAGTTTTCTGAGAAGCCTCCAAACTGTTTTCCACAGTGGCTGCACCAATTTACATTCCCACCAATAACGTATGAGGGTTGTTTCCCCACATCCTTGCTAATGTTTTTTATTTGTGTTCTTTTTGATGACAGCCATTCTTGTAGGTGTCAGGTTGTATCTCACTGTAGTTTTGATTTGCATTTCCCTGATTAGAAATGTTTAGCATCTTTTCATGTGCCTGTTGGCCATGTGCATGTCTTCTTTGGCAAAATGTCTATTCAGCTTCTGCTCATTTTTTTAATCAGGTTGTTTTATTGATGTTGAGTTGTATCTGCTGTTTATATATGTTGATATTAACCCCTTATTGGTCATATCATTTGCAAATATTTTATTCCATTCAGTAGGCTGACTTTTCATTCAGATGCTTTCCTTTGTTTTTAAATTTAGGTTCCATTTGTTTGTTTTTGCTTTTATATCCTTTATGAGACAAATCTAAAAAATACTGCTATGATTTATGTCAAAGAGTGTTCTACCTATGTTTTCTTCTAGGTGTTTTGTAATGTCAAGTCTTACATTTATGTCTTTAATCAATTTTGAGATGATTTTTGTGTGTGGTGTTAGATAATTTCATTCTTTTCCATGAAGCTGTCCAGTTCTCCTAGCACTATTTATTGAAGAGACCGTCTTTTCTCCATTGTATATTCTTGCCTCCTTTGCCTAGCTTAATTGACCATAAGTGTGTGGATTTATTTCTGGGCTCTGTCCTATTCCGCTGATCTATATTTCTGGTTTTGTGCCATACTGTTCTTTATACCACACTGTTTTGATGACTGTAGCTTTGTAGTATTGTCTGACGACAAGGAGTCTGATTCCTCCAGCTCTGTTCTTCTTTCTCGAGATTCTTTTTTTTTTCTTTTTTTCTTTTTTTTTTTTTTTGGCTATTCAGGGTCTTTCATGTTTCCACATAAACTTAAAAATGCTTTGTTCTAGTTCTGAGAAAAATACCATTGGTATTTTGGCAAGGATTATACTGAATCTGTAGATTGCCTTAGGTTGTAGGATCATTTTAACAATATTGATTAAAAAATAAAATTACAGGCCAATATCACTGATGAATATAAATGCAAAATACTATCAAACTGAATCCAACAATACATTAAAAGGATCACACACCATGATCAAGTGGGAATTATCCCTGGGATGCAAGGATTTTTCAGTATCTTCAAATCAATCAATATGATACACCACATGAACAAATCAAAAAATAAAAACCATATGATCACCTCAATATATGCAGAAAAATCTTCTGATAAAATTCAACACTGATTTATGATTAAAAAAAAAAACAACTTTCCAGTAAGTGGGTAATGAGGGAACCTACCTCAACATAATAAAGGCCATATATGACAAACCCACAGCTAACATCATAGTCAAAAGTGAAAAGCTGAAAGCATTTTCTTTAACATCAGGAACAAAACAAGAATGCCCACTCTTACTACCACTTTTATTCAACACAGTATTAGAAGTCCTTGCCACAGCAATCAGAGAAGAAAAAGAAATAAAAGAAATCTAAATTGCAAAGGAAGAAGTAAAACTGTTTTATATATATTTGTAGATGACATGACACTACACATAGAAAATCCTAAAGATGCCACCAGAAAACTACTAGAGCTCATCAATGAATTTGGTAAAGTTGCAATACAAAATTAATACACAGAAAACTGTTGCACTTCTATATATAAACAATGAAGTATCAGAAAGAAAGGGAAATTACGGAAACAATCCCATTTATCATTATATCAAAAAGAATAAAATACCTAGGAATGAACCTACCTAAGAAGGCAAAAGATTGTAAGACACTTATGAAAGTAAGGCTTTCATTGTAAGACTCCAATTGTGAGACACTAATGAAAGAAACTTGAAGATAACACAAACAGATGGAAAGATATACCTTGTTCTTGGATTGGAATATGTAACAATTTAATTCACTATGTGATTTATCATTTCATTAGTGGAATGAAGCATATGAATTCCACTAAGCCAGGCACACTAATTTATATTCTTTCAGTTTAATTACCCCTCCCCTAACCTTCCTCAACACGCACACTTCATCATTAACTACAAACTTAAAGTTAAAAAACTTTCTATTTCCCTTAAGAGACTGCAACTAATTTTAAAGTTAATACAACTACAAGTAAAGGAGATAAATGCAAGCAATTTCTAAAAAAAAATAAACTTCTGAAAAACATTCTAAAGTCAAATACTGAATCATAAGCAACAGCCTTTAAGGGTGACATGCTATTAACTTACCCAAGCAAGATTATTTACCATGATTTCTAAGGATTTGCAGTGACAATGCCTTGTGACTGGAACTATTCTTAAAGATACCTGTGAATTTAAGCCAATTTAGGAGAAGGTATGTTTTAAAACACTGCAAATTTTATTCAGTTTTGTTTTTAGTTACATTAGAATCATTTTAAAAGACTTGGGTGTTTTGTTGTTGCAGTCCTCTCTATCATTAAGACGAGGTAAAAAAAAATTCTTAAATTAGAGAGATTTTTTAGCTCACCTTTTTTTCTAATTCTCACTGGCACCTCCTGAATTCAAGGAAAAAACAAAATAAAATAAAGACCTAACCATGACTAGGATAAAAATACTAAGGAGCCATTATTTAAGTATCAAATGGTAGGTAGCAATAAAAGCTGGAGTGGAAAACATGCATTTCGGGAGTTCCTGTAGTGGCTCAGTGGTTAACGAATCCGACTAGGAACCATGAGGTTACGGGTTCGTTCCCTGGCCTTGCTCAGTGGGTTAAGGATCTGGCGTTGCTGTGAGCTGTCGTATAGGTCACAAACGTAGCTTGGATCCCACGCTGCTGTGGCTCTGGCGTAGGCCAGTGGCCACAGCTCCAATTAGATACCTAGCTTGGGAACTTCCACATGCTGCAGAAGTGGCCATAGAAAAGGCAAAAAAAAAAAAAAAAGAAAGAAAAGAAAGAAAACATGGATTTCATGTTTCATTATCAACATCTTCAGTTTGGAGCTTCCCAATGTAAAATTAGTGTGCAGTCAACAACAGACTGACTTTCCATCCTGTGTGTTCCTCTGTCACTTTTACTTTTTACAGGCTCCTTTTCTCTTATTTTCTATTGTTTCTTTTCTCTTTCATGTAAGTATATTTTGAAATGATACCTCCTCTCAGGTAAGTAAATAACTGGTGGGCCACACCCGAAGTCCCAGAGTCACTCTCATCATGTAATGCACCTTTTCAAACCAGAATCAGAAATGGAGAGCAGCCAGGACTAAAGATTAAAATCTAGCTTTTCCTTTAAAACCAAGAAGTTCACTGGAGACTCAGAAGAAATAAAACTCGAGAAGCAGGAAGGCAAAGGAGCAGGTGCTACACTTTGAGCATGAGATAGAGGATGATTCAAGAAAAATTTTAAAGATTATTCTACAAAGAGCTTCAGAAACATGCATATGATTACATGCCAAAACTCTCACTAGTTCTTGGAATAAGTCCTTGATGAGAGTGGGTGGGAAAGGACCCCCCCCACCACCACCACACCAGACTAACAGCCAAGAGTCTGCAAAAACCAATGGGAAGACCAATGCACCAAGAGTCCTGGTCCTGAGCCTTCTGACTCAGAACAGGGAGACAACCAGCAAAACCCATTCTTCCCCAGGGGTTTTAGTCACTTCAAATAATTCACATCTCCATTAATATCCCAGGGTTTTCTTAGGATCTTTAAAGATGACCAGAACTAATTTGCTTCCTCAAAGGTTCTTGATCCCAGAATCAGCTGAAGACCTAACTCTCCTTAGTCCTTCTACTCTGGCAGCATCAAGACCCAAACCAAATAAAAGATACAGAAATGTAGCAAGAGGGATAAGGTCCAGGAGAAAGACACTGTTGTTAACAAGGTAAAAAGGCAAAAAATAAGGATAACCAAGGTTCACTGTCAGATGCCTACACTTCACAGAACAAATGCCTCTTGCAAAGGATTTCAATGGCCATTCTTTGGAATCTACACATCTTTAGAAACGAAAGAAGCCATAAATGACGAGGGTTAAAAATCTTACGACAAAAGGAGGAAATATTCCCGGTCAAGATCACAGATGGCTTTTAAAGAGTAAGGTGCTATGTGTGTTTCAGCAGAAAAGGGATGAGGAATAGAGGTCCCGTCCACAGACATTAATCCCACTCAGCCCTGGTTACTGTAAAACACCCTGGGTCCAAATAATTGCAGGAAGGGGTAGTCCTTTTCCACTCCATTATGAGATAGGTAAAGAATAACATAATATTAAAAATAAAAAGTTATAATAGCTAATACATCACTTTTACATGCTAGGACTCTAATGCCATTACATATACCACTATATTTACACACACACACACACACACACACACACACACACACACACATATATACACAAATACTCGTTCAATTATTATTCACAACTGGATGAGGTGGGTACTAATAAAACCTTCCATGTCATATATGAGGAAATCAAGTAAAAATATTTAAGTGAATTTGCACACAGTCCCACAGCTAACTGAGAGGGGAGCTGGAACTGGAACCCAGTCAGAAGAGCTCCCAAGACCACAAACATAATTATCATCCTATCTCAGGAAGTTCAGTCTCCAACCCAGAGCTGACCCACATTTTACATTCAAACCCCTTACTATTCATGTCCTGAAGAGTTTTTTTATTTATGAAAGTCTTAGTTAGGGATTTCCTATTAAATTATCAGAACTAAGAGCAGAACCTCCCTTTCCCCCTTTTTTCCACCTTGCCCCCAGTGATGCCTGAAGACAAACCATTATCCACATATTGGGATGGGCAGGCCCTGTGGAGCCATGAAACATGCCAAAGGATTTGGCATAGTTTGTTGAATGAATTCCTGTCTTGTTTTGATGAAGAAGTAGGCAGGGGTTCTTACAAGAAAGAGAGAACATTAATGTTTCTGGATGGGAAAGGGGTTATGAAATGGAATTATTAACCTAAATAAAAATAAAAATATGTCTCCTACTAAAATTGTTCCTGTATTTCAAATAAAGGCCTATCTCAAACATCATGTTCTCCTACCCAGATTTCAACTTTAAAGAGCTTAATATTCTATCACTGTCTGCCTGCTCATATCCAGTCAATTCCATTCTATACCACAGACATCTTTAACTTATACTCTAAGCAATTTGTGGGAAAAAACTATTTGCACAAAGTACTCATATATTCATATATCTGTTTAGGTCACGGGAATGAAAAGGGAAGGAGCAGTGGAATCGCAAAGTGTGAAAAAGGGTTCCATATATCACATCTATCCTTTTCATGTAATCTAAAGCAAATATATAGGAAAATGTTAACTCAACTCTCTGAATTAAAGGCTTGAAACAAGTTCCTCATTTTTCATTCCTTTAAGTATCTTAAGGTCTATTTTTTCCATAACCATTTCTGTTGAAAGCAAGCAAATTCAATTTATATTTTTATTTTAATATGGAATAACTGCCCATTTTAAGGGAGAGGGCCTCCATCTTGTTTCAGTAGTTCGTGATCTCTGAGAACAGGGGCCCATTTGGTTCTGATATGTTCTCCATCAATATTCCTGACTGTATGTATCTGTCTGTGTGACATGTGTATAATATTGTCCCCCAAAATGCAAATTAATATTCCACCCAATTATTTACACCAACAGGGGATCAAGAGATAGCTATTGAGAGAGATGGGAGGAAGAGAGTGGGTATTAGTTTTGGTGGGAAGAGAGGAGAGAAAGACAGACAAGACAGAGACAAAGAGAAAACAAAGGAGAAAGGAAAAGACAGAAATAAAGAAAAACAGGGTGGGGGGGAGTTCCTGCTGTGGCTTAGCAGGTTAAGAACCCAACTAGCATCCATGAGGCTGAGGGTTCCATCCTTGGCCTCACTCAGTGGGTTAAGGATCTGGCATTGCCGCAAGCTGTTGCGTAGGGTGGCTCAGATCTAGAGTGACTACGGCTGTGGTGTAGGCCAGCAGCTGCAGGTCTGATTTTGTTGGGGAAAAGTGACCCTGGCTCAGACTGTCGGTGTCGGAAAGTAAGACACAAGCATGGGGAGACCTCGACAAGGTTCTTTACTTCTGCAGAAGGGCACATGTGCTCAAAAAGCTCTGGCGAAGAAGGAAGGATCCACTATTTAACCCTAACACGGGTGGTACATCTCTCCCCTTCCCACTGGTCAGGTCAGGGCACACATTCTTCTCCCAGAAACAAATTGTTACTGGGAGAAGAGAGACAGAAGGGGGTGGAAGAGGGTGTCTCAGAGGAAGCAGGAACAAAACGGAGTAAGTAACCAAGGCTTCCTTTGATAGAAAAGACATATGTTAATTCTCACAATCTGACCCCTAGCCTGGGAACTTCCATATGCCCCAAGTGTGGCCCTTAAAAAAAGAGAGAGAGAGAGAGAGGAACAGAGGAAGAAAGGTTGGGAAAGAGAGGAGGGGCAGGGAAAGGGAGAGAAAACAGCTAGACATACAAAAGACTGAAATGAAACAAAGGCTGTAAAGAAAAACCCTTTTCTTGTTGAAACATGCGGTAACATCCAGATTCCTCTGAAATGGAAAACTCTCCTCTTGGGTGGGTGAGTGGCTGGGGTTTGTTATGAAAAGGAATCAATATTTTACTTGACAACTTCACTGTCACTTACAGGGTCATTTCACTGTCATTTCCCACAGTAAATAAAGAACAGTATAACACACATCTCCCCCCTCAGGTTTGTAAACACAATCTCAATTGGACAAATGCAACACATCACCCAGCGGATTCTTGATGAGTGAATCAAAGAACATATGTTTACCCAAGGTGAACAGCAGCCACTGGCCTGTACGTTACCTACATTTGGTTCAGAAGCACCATCAAACACGTTCGAAATTTGCCCACTGACACATCCACTAATACACATTACTGGGAGCCTCACTAAATTCTAAAAGCTTCACTGTAAAAATGTTTTCTGTCAATTTTCATTTCTGGCATAACTTGATAAAAGTCTCAAAAATTCTCTCCTAGAAAGGGTCCATTATTTTCCATGCTCACTCATCCCATAAGACTGAAAAAAGACTTGTTCACATGTGTCTTCTGTATAACTCTCATGAATGTACAGAACTTATTTATCACATCACAACACCTTCACTCTACACTTTGGAATTGTAGCTTAAGAAATGGCAGCATTTGCTCTATAAAGAAAAGACTTAAAAAATACTTTCCTATTTATACAATAAGCTGAAGATACATTTCTTCCTGCTCTTTTCATAATGTAATTTTTTAATGAGCTGTGATTAAAGCCAGTAGGACTTGGAATCTCATAATACCATTTTTATACCTTCTTTCATTTTTCAGAATATGTATGTCTTTCCAAATCTGGCAGAATTTGATTCTATATTATATAGTTTAAAAGTCACAAAAAACATAATAAAGGACTTATCTTTCACCTGGTACATTTCCAAATTATACCATGATTCAAATGTGTTGCCCTTCTTAGCAAATTAATTCAAAGGAAATGATTCCAAAAAAAAATATACATGTGTGCAAAGTATTTTTTTAAGGGAAACTAGAATCAAATGGAAATCTGTAAAAATCACATTCTCAACATGCACATGAACTTCTAAAATATTCATATCCTCTATCAACCATCATTTTGTATCTGATCAAATGCACATCTCATTTATGCCGCTGCAGAATGCTATGAGGTCCAAAGTTGATTTTGCTGTCTCCTAGAAAATAATCTGATTATAGGGGAAAACATGTTAATTGCTACCGATAATAAAAGCCAAGAGCAAATAATTCAGATATTCTGCAAATACTCAGATTTAATTTAATCTCTTCCAGGGATGACCTGAATGGATTTAGATTAGGGACTGAATCATCAGAATTACTTCCTTTAGAATCTGAAAATGCTTTCTGGTTTCCATAGTGAATATACCTTCGTGATCTTTCCCAAGTTCTAACCATCAAATACGTCAAAAGTGCCTGGTACTTGTATCGCCAGTTATTCCAAAGCTACTTATTATCTCAATATTATCAATTATAATGTGGACTTTTAGGAATTATTAACTGAAGGAGACTTGGCATTCTGACACATCAAGGACAAGGCCCAAGAGAAACATCGCCAATAAAACCAAAGGCAAAATCCAAATACTTAAGTGATCCCTAGCCTGTCCATCTTAGATTAAAAGGTATGCAGAAGAAATAAGCATATTTTAAAAACCAATGTTTCAGGGTAGAGGTATGAACAAAGTATGAAATAAATAAGTACAAGCATATAATGTACAGCACAAGAAATAGACCCAATAATTTATAATAACTTTAAATGGAATATCATCTATTAAAATACTGAAGCATTACATTGTGCACACATAAGACAATAAAATAGAGACTAATATAATATTGTAAATCAACTATACTTCAATTAATAAGTAAATCAATACATAAAATCCAGCATTTTGATGCTTACTTTCAGTAGATCCTTGGAGAAATCACCACCCTCACCTACCCCTTGGAGGTTTGCAATGAACTCTTGGCAGGTCATCTTCTTTCCAATATTCTGGAATAGAGGCAAATAATATATCATACTGACACATGCAAAAATAAGATCACTTCTTTAAAATGTGATTAAGCAAAGCAAGGTTGACTTGGTTTTACAAAGCCAAACACCCCCCCCAATATGTGTATGTATACATATGCATACAATACAAATTTATATGCATATGAAAAAACAGATGGCTTATTATGCTTTCAAAACTGAATATAACTATGAATAGCAAAATTATGTCAAAGCTTTATTTTAACCTAAGAAGAAATATGAAAAACCTATGCTTCATTTATAAAAATAACATACAATGCAGTTTTTAAATGAGAAACATGAAAAATGACATTTCTGAGCTGAACTCTGATAGATTTGCTTCTTTACTTATACTTCTGACATATTTTCAGGACCTGTGAAGGCCTTAGATTTTAGACTACTACTTCACGCTGGCAAGGTAGCCTGTCACAGTCTCCTGAGTACTGGCAGGAGGACCACTGCGTGAGAGGCACAGGAATTTATCACAACAGGAGGAGCCTGAATACCAGCATTTTCTTGGTAAGTTCCCTGGGTCCCAGTGCTCAGGGAGCAACTCAAATCAGGCCAGCTGATACTGCACATACAGTAGGAGCCCTGAGGTCTGGGAACCTGAATCTTTGTAATCCAGCAATAAGTACACCTACCCCTCTGCTCTGAAAAAAGAGAAACCAGCTCTTATCTTCAAGACCATATGCAAATCTAACTACTGAATCACCACATCTTCCAAAGCAGCTCATTAGAGCAATAACACTGAAAAGACAGACCGGAACAAAGGCAACCAAAGCTTTGGTTCACAAAATATAACAAAAGCAAGAGACCCATGGAGGAATGTCTCCTAAAGCATGTTTCCAAGCTGACTGAAGGATAGGTTTAACCAAAGAAAACCCCATGAATAAACAAAAGTTAGAAAATCTGAATTTTAAAAAGGGAAAAAAATGTAAATGCACTGAGAAAACTAATAAAATTGCTATGACAGAGAATCACCTCCAGCTCCAATCAAGTACAAGTTGCCAGTTGCGAAGGATTCTGAGGGTCAATGTGGACACCAACAGAAACCTGTCATGCGTGCAGGAGAGGAGAGGAACACAGAACACAGGTGCACAGGCAGGGGATCTCTGGTACAACTCGGTCCAAGTGAACAGGAAGCACACCAATGTCCTAACACCCCTGCACACAGCCTAGTGCATTCACAAAAGACTAAGCGCAGGGCAAACAGCAGTCTTCAAGGTGGTGCAGAATATTCCTGGACATAAGGACCATAAAGGAATGCAAAGCCATAGATAGTTTTAAGGGAGTATTGATACAGAACTTAACTTCAGAAATACAGATGTGTCAGAGAACACAGTCACCTTTGTGTCTTAAAAGTAATGGCTTCCCATGTCCCCTCTCACTACTGTCCTTTTACCCTCCAATGTGGAACAATCTGCCCACCCACGCTGGCTGATTATAGTCAAAGTGATAACACTAGTTAAAAACCTTGCCTCTTCCATCAGCAAAGAGGGTATTTAGTCTCACCTTACATGAAAGATTGGATGAACATTTAAACAATGAGAACTGTCTTTGCCAATTAATGCATTTGGTAGATATTTCCTACAAGTTGAATAAATTCAATCTGGAATCCTAAATTCTGATGAAAATTTATTTAAAGCACAGAAAGGAACTTCAACGGAAAATACTGTTTCATAACATTATACCGAAAAAGACAGTATCATATTTTCCCAAACCTTATCAAATATATGAATGAGATCACACAAGGTGCCTCAAGGTAAAATGTAACAAGTATAATCAATAGTCATTTTGATATGACTTGGCAAAGTTTTTTGGGATATTTTCCAATGATTTGAGAAAATGAAAGAATAATGATGAGGTAAGAAATTACTTTCTAAGTCAAGTGGTTCCAATCCTATGCTTTTAACAAAATTAAAAGAGGACATAATTTAATCATCAGTTAAGAACAATAATGTTTTTTAATATGTGACTTGGTAAATTCAAAACTTGTATTTGTTTGTAGTCAATTTTGCAGTATTAACAATGATAAAATTTTCTTTTAGAATGATCTATATTTAAATACTTTGAAGTCTTTTATTCATAAGTAATCAAAACCTTATTTAAATTTATGTAATTTTTGTTTCAAGTATCAGATAAAATATTAATAAAAGGTTCCCAAATATAAAAATATATTACACAAAGAAAAACAGAAGTATAGGAAAGCAGACAAATTATGACTACTAAAAGCAAAATTTTTTATATGATGGAGGAATGTTAACTTGTAACTTAAAAACTATAAGCTTTATTGAAATATAATTCATATAAACATCCATCCTTCTGAACTACACAATTTAATAATTCTCAGTATACCGAGAATTGTTGTACAGCCATCACCACTATCTAAATTCAGAACTTTTTTTTTTTTTTTTTTGGTCTTTTTGCCTTTTCTAGGGCTGCTCCCACTGCATATGGAGGTTCCCAGGCTAGGGGTCTAATCAGAGCTGTAGCCACCAGCCTACGCCAGAGCCACAGCAACGCGGGATCTGAGCCACGTCTGCGACCCACACCACAGCTCACAGGAATGCCGGATAGTTAACCCACTGAGCAAGGGCAAGGATTGAACCCGCAACCTCATGGTTCCTAGTCGGATTCGTTAACCACTGTGCCATGACGGGAACTCCTGAATTCAGAACATTTTCATCACTCCCAAAAGACACCCCATATCCATTAGTAGTCAATCCCCAAAACTCTCCTCCCATCCCCACTATCTATCTCCTGGCAACCACTGATGAATTTTTTATTTATTAAATCCTATGGATTTGCCTATGCAGGACATTTCATAGCAATGAAACCATAGACAATATGGCCTTTCATGATGGCTTCTTTCACTTAGTATAACATTTTCAAGCTTCATCCATATTGTAGCATTAACCAGTATTTAATTTTCTTTTACTGCCAAATAACATTCCATTGTATGAATATACCAAATTTTAGCCATTCAGAAGTTGGTAGATACCTGGACGGTTTCCACATTTTGGTTATTACAATGTTGCTATAAATATTTGTATACAAGTTTGTGTGTGGGTGTGTCTTCATTCCTTCTATGTATATAACTCCAGAGTGGGACCACTGTGTCATATGGTAACTCTATGTTTAATCATCTGAGGAATTTCCAGCACCAGTTTATGTTCCCACTAGATGTGTATGAATTTCCACTTCTCTACATCCTCACCCACACTTACCTGTCTTTTGTACTGTAGCCAGCCTAGTAGGTGTAAACTGGTATCTTGTGCTTCTGCTGGGCATTTCCCTCATGACTACTGATGTCCGGCATCTGTTCGCTTGCTTATGGGCCATTTGTATATATTCTTTGGAGAAACACCTACTTACATTCTTTGTCCTTTTCTTTTTTGGAGAGGAATCTACATAATTTATTATAAGATAAAGATTCACCAAGTAATTAAAAGAACGAATAAATACTAGTTGATGTTATTTATGAAAGTATTTTAAAACTATGCTCTAACATCTGCTCTAATTCTTTGCCATTTTTTTAATATTTCTTTTTATTGTTGAGTTGGAAGTGTTCTTTATATATTCTGGATACAAGTGCCTTATGATACATATACTTTGCAAATATTTCTATTCTGTGGGTTGTCTTTCACTTGATGGTATTCTTTGACACATAAAGTTTTTAATCTATATGATATACAACTTATTTTTTTCTTTTGTTGCTTGTGCTTTTATTCCATTAATACAGTGATTACTTTGATTTTCATATGTTGAACCAATCTTGCACTCCTATAATAAATCTCACCCTTTTAATGTGCTGCTAGATTAGGTTTCCTCTTTTTTAAAAAAAGATTTTGTATCTATATTCACAAGGGCTATATATAAGGGCTATTAGTTTCTTGCAGCAGCTTTGTCTGATTTTGGTATCAGGGTAATAATTACAGTCCTCGCAGAATGCTTTGAAATGTGTTCCCTCCTCTTTTGTTTCTTTCTGAAGATTTTGTGAAGGATTTATATTAAAACTTCCTTAGACGTCTGGTACAATTCACAAGTAAAACCATCTGGAATTAGGCTTTTCTTTGTGGGAATTTTTTTTATTACTAATTCAATCTCTTTATTTGCTATTTCAGATTTTCTATTTCTTCTTTGACTTGGTTTCAGAATGTTCTATTGATTGGTCCATTTCACCTTGGTGATCTAATTTGTTAACACACAACTCTTCATCCTTTATAATCCTTTCATTTCTGTATGGTGAAAGTAACATCCCCTCTTTTATTACTGATTTTAGTAATTTAAGTCTCTTTTTTCCACATTTTCAGTCAAGCTAGACCTTTGTCAATTTTATCAATCTTTTTAAAGAACAAAATGCTAGTTTTATTAAGATGTTTATCGTATTTTTATTCTCTAGTTAATTTATTTCAGCTGTCATTTTCTTCCTTCTGGTTTCTCTGGGCTTAGTCAGCTTCATTTATTTTATTTTATTTTATTTATTTATTTATTTATTTATTTTTGCCTTTTCTAGGACCGCTCCTGTGGCATATGGAGGTTCCCAGGCTAGGGGTTGAATCGGAGCTGTAGCCGCCAGCCTTCGCCAGAGCCACAGCAATGCAAGATCCGAGCCACGTCTGTGACCTACACCACAGCTCAAGGCAACACCGGATCCTTAACCCACTGAGCAAGGCCAGGGATCGAACCTGCAACCTCATGATTCCTAGTCAGATTCGTTAACCACTGAGCCACGATGGGAACTCCTCAGCTTTATTTTTGTTTTTTATCCTGGAAGGTTAGGTTACTGATTTGAGATCCTTTCTCCTTTTTAATATAGGCATTTTCAGCTGCATCTCATAAGTTTTATGTTGCATTTTAATTTTCATTCATTTCAACGTATTTTTTAATTTCCATTGTAAATTTCATCTTTGACCTATAGATTATTATGGAATGTGTAGTTTAATTTCCACAAAATTTCAAGCTGTTAATGATTTATAATTGTTTCAAATATTCAGTGAATACACTTTGTGTATTTTCGTGCCTTTTCAATTTATTGAGACTTGTTTATATTCTCTCCTAGAAAATGTTCCATTTGTACCTGAAAAGAATACATACCCTGCTTTTGTTGGGTGAAGTGTGCTATAGATGTCTGTTACATCTAGTTCATTTATAATGTTGTTCAAATCTTCTATTTCTTTGTTGATATTCTGTGTAGTTATTCTAAATGCAATTACAAGTGGGGTACTGAAGTCTCAAACTATTGTTGTTGAACTTGTCTGTTTCTCCCTTCAATTCCTTCCTCCCTCCTCTTAACTACAGTCATGCTGTACATTAGATCCTGAGAACTAATTCATCTTATAACTGAAAGTTTGTACCCTTTGACAACCTTCACCTATTCTCCCCACACACATCTGATCTTGGCAAACCACAATTTGCTCTGTTTCTGTGAATTTGTTGATGTTGTTGTTTTTAGATTCCACACATGAGTGAGATCACACAATATTTGTCTTTTTCTTACTTATTTCACTAGCATGATACGGTCAAGATTCATCCATACTGTCACAAATGGCAGGGTTTCCTATTTTGTGGCTGAATAATATTTCATTGTGCATGTCTATCTAATCTATTTATTTATTCACCTATCTCTCTATCTATCTCACATTCCCTTTACCCATTCATCACAGATAGACATTTAACTTGTTTTCATGCCTTAGCTATTTTAAATAATGATGCAATGCTCTCCAGGGGGAGTGTGGGTATCTTTTAAAGATAGTGATTTCCACTCCTTTGATTGTATACCCAGAAGTGGGATTGCTGGATCAAATTGTAGTTCTGTTTTAATTCTAAAAAAACTCCATACTGTCTTTCACATATGGCTTGTACCAAGTTACCTTCTGACTAATAGTACACAAGCGTTCCCTTTTCTCTAAATCCTTGCCAGCCCGTTAAGCTTGTCTTTTTGAGAGCGGCCATTCTCACAGCTGTGAAGTGCTATCTCATTGTGGTTTTGATTTGTACTTCCCTGATAAGTAATGATGATGAGAATCTTTTCATCATGTATCTCTTGGCCATTTGTATAACTTCTTTGGAAAAATTCAGCTCCTTTGCCCATTTTAAAATAAGATTATTATTACTGGTAGTGAGTTACATGAGTTCCTTATATATTTTGATTATTAACCACTTAAGCAGACTATGATTTACAAATACCTCCTTCCATTCCATAGGTTGCCTATGGTTTTGTGGATGGTTTCCTTTGTCGTGCCAAAGTTTTTTAGTTTGATGTTGTCAAATTGATTTATTTTTGTTTTTATTGCTTTTGCTTTTGGTGCCAGAGTCAAAAAGTAATTGCCAAGACCAATGTCAAAGAGTTTACTGCCTATGTTTTCTTCTAAGATTTCCATGGTCTCAGGTCTTACATTCAAGTCTTTAATCCACTTCAATCTAATTTTGTGAGTGGTGTAAAATAAGGGTCCAGTTACACTCTTTTGCATGTGGTTATCTGGTTTTCCCAACACCATTTATTGAAGAGACCATATTTTCCCCAATGAGCATTCTAAGCTTACTTTTCAAATATTGTATTGTACCTGTGTAGATTCTTTCTGGGCTCTTAATTCTGTTCAATGAGTCTATGTGCCTATTTTTGTGCCCATACCACACTGTTTTTGATTACTGTAGTTCTGTAGTATAGTTTGAAATCTGAAAGTGTGATACATCTGGCTTTGTTGTTCATTTTGAAGACTGTTTTGGCTATTTGGGGTCTTGTGTGGTTCCATACAAATTCTAGAGTTGTTTGTTATTTTCTGTAAAAAAAACAAAAATGCCATTAAATTTTTGATAGGAATTGCATTGAAGCTATAGATGGCTTTGGGTAGTATGCCCAAACATTTTAACAATATTAATTCTTCCGATCATGAACATGGGAAAACTTTCCTGTGTCTTCAATTTCTTTCAACAGTATCTTTTAGTTTTCAGTGTACAGATCTTTCCTCTCCTTGGTTAAATTTATTCCTAAGTATTCTCTTGTTTTAGAGGCTATTGTGACTGGGATTTTTTTTTTTTTCCAGATGGTTTGTCCTTAAAGTATAGAAACACTACTGATCTTTGTATACTGATTTTTTTATCCTGAATTTTACTGAATTCCTTTGTTAGTTATAACAGTTTATTTTTACTTCTTCCATTCCAATTTGGATGCATATTATTTCTTTGCTTGATTGCTCTAAGCTAAGAGTTCCATTAGTGAGTTGAATAAGGAGTAGTGAGAAAGGAAACACTTATTTTGTTTCTGATCTTAGAGGAAAAGCTTTCAACATTTCACAAGCTGTGGGCTTGTCATATATGGCCTTTATTATTTTAAGGCATACTTCTATATCCAATTTATTGATTTTTTTATCATGAAAGGATAATTAATTGTTAATACTTTTTTCATCTATTGAGATGTTTATACTTTTATCTTTGCATTTATTAATGATTTTTATTTGTGTATGTTGAAACACTCTTGTGCTGTAGGGATATATCCCATTTCATCATTGTGTATGATCCTTATACTGTGCTGCTGAATTCAGTTTGGTAGTATTTTGTTGAGAACTTTTGCATCTATATTCATCAGTGCCTTGTGATTTTCTTGTAGTGTTCTTATCTGGCTTTGGTAACAAGGTAATGCTGGCCTTGTAAAATGAGTTTGGAAGTGCTACCTCCTCCTCTTGAATTTTTTTAGTGGAGTTTGAGAAGGACTGGCATCTTTAAATATTTGAATTCACCAGTGAAGTCATCTGGTGCTAGGCTTATCTGTGTTTTTAAGGCTTGAGAAACTGATTCAATCTTCTTATGTGTTATTGGTCTGTTCAGGCTTTAGATTTGGTTATGATTCAGTCTTGATAGGCTATATGTTTCTAGGAATTTATCTATTTCTTCTAGGTTGTCCAATTTATGGCATATAACTGTTCACCGTAGTCTTTTATGATCCTTTGTACTTCTGTGGTATCTGTTGTAACATCTTCTCATTTGTTTATAATCTTACTTATTTGAGCCCTCTCTTTTTGTCAGTCACAATAGAGATTTTCTAATTTTGTTTATCCTTTCAAAAAACTGACTCTCAGCATTGTTAATCTTCCTATTATTTTCTTATTTTTCATTTCATTTATTTCCACTCTGAGCTCTACTCCTGATTATTTCCTTCTGCTAATCTTAGGCTTAGTTTGTTCTTCTAGTTCCTTGAGGTGTAATATTAGATTGTTACAGATCTTTCTTTTGATGTATGTACTTAGAGCTACAGTTTCTTCTTAGAACTGCTTTTCCTGCATCCCATACATTTTGGTATATTGTGTTTCCATTTTTGATTACCTCAATATATTTTTTCATTTCCTTTTTAATTTCTCCTTTGATCCACTGGTTGTTCAGAAGTATGTTAATTTTCATGTTTTGTTCATTTTACAGCTTTCTTCCAATTATTATTATTATATAGATAATTATTCCAATTATCTAGTTTCTTACGTGTGTGGTCCAGGGAGATATTTGATATAGTTTTTATCATGTTCAATTTGTTGAGACTTGCACATAATATTATCTATCCTAGTAATGTGTATTGTGCTGCTGTTTAATGGAATAGTCTGCATGTGTCTGTTAAATATATTTGATCTACAGTGTTGCTCACATCCTCTGTTTCCTTACTGATTCTCTGGATGATCTTATCCATTTGTAAGGGTGGGCTATTAAAATTCCCAACTAGGAGTATACAGTTGACCCTTGAACAACATGGGTTTGAACTGTGCAGGTCCACTTACATGAGGATATTTTTTGATAAATATACTGGAAAAATTGGGGGAGATTTGCAGCAATTTATAAAAACCTACAGATGAACTGCATAGCTGACAGCCTATCATCACAGGTGTTTTTAAATGTAGCAATGTTTCCCAGACTGTATTATGAAATGACTATAATCTGTCTGCAATAAATATGTTCTAACAATTCATTCATTAGTGTACAGACTAGGCATTTTACAAGTCTGCCTTAGCCCTCATTTTTGCTTGTGCAAAAATCTCAGAGTCAGCTGGAGGTGAGAGCTTGAGGTCCTCTCAAGGTTTTCTGGGCATGCAGACATGGATTCCCAACAATATTCAGTCCACAGCTCCTCTTACATGGCCCATTTCCCACCTTTTCCTTTTTGTGTGTTTTGGTCGCCTGTTTGCCCCAATGTGAGCACTATCCCAGGCAGCAGTAATGTTGAACAACACATACTCTGGGGAAAAGACTATTTTCACTGAGTGAGAACAGACTCAGATCAAAGGAAGACAAGCCCTGCAAGTGAGGATTTTCCAGAGAGGTGTCACACAAATTGCATACACACACAACTTCCAGGGAAGGGGGCTCTTGAGAGTGTGTCACCAAGCACCCCAGTGGGTCCTGTTTTCATAGCTACTGTGGTTGAGAGGCTATTGAGTTTCAAGATCACCTTGGAGCTGGGGAGAGGGGAAATAGTAATAGGGTAAGTGAAAATACCACATAACTTAACTGTTCTTATGAAAATTCAGCTTTTCTTTTTTCAGTAATCATTCTTTAGAGTGTTACAAGCCTTTTGGTTAATTTCCAGAGTTCTGAAATGTTTTTTGCCAGTGTTCTCATTGTTTTTTGGAGGAACATATTTTTATAAGTACTGTCATTTGGAAATGCTTCTCTCTATGATCTTTAGAAGCTAATGAAGGACTAATTTTAATATCAATAATTAATATCCACATCAAAAATTATCTTTTTGTATGTTTTAATTACTTAAATTTACAATAAAATATTGAGATGACAACTTTAAACTAGATGAGAAGATACTAGTTTTTTTCAATTCTTTTGGAAGAGTCTTGAGCAATATGCTAAAGATCACTGAGTCAAAAATGCCTCTTTAGGACTTCAGGAACTTGTACCATAAGATGTAAATAGAACTTTCATCATTTAATTAACAATGATTGTTAAAAAAACAAAAAAAAAAAAATCCCACTGTGGAGCAGCGGAAACAAATCTGACTAGGAACCATGAGGTTGCAGGTTCAATCCCTGGCCTTGCTCAGTGGGTTAAGGACCCGGCGCTGCCATGAGCTGTGGTGTAGGTTGCAGATGCAGCTCAGAGCCTGTGTTTCTGTGGCTGTGGCATAGGCCTGCAGCTGTAGCTTCAATTGGACTCGTAGCCTGGGAACCTCCATATGCCGCAGGTGCAGCCCTGTAAAGCAAAAAAGAAACAAAACAAAACAATGATTGTTATGTTTTATAATATTTAAAAACAAAAGTCAAGTCCCTGAAATTATTTTAGTTTATATAGTCATACTTTGCTCTAAATTCGCATTTATTTACTTGCTGGTTTAGCACTGTCTTTTATACACATTCACAATTACCAAACATTACCTACATTAGTATAAAGATATACATTTGACTCACATGGACTTTGAAACAGCAATTAGGAAAATAGCAATCAGGGGAGAGAATAAATATGTAAAGTCATTATCTGTTGGGTTCTCCACAGTAAGGAAGTGTTAGTGCAATCACCCAACACAATGAGTTCCAATCTGTTTGACCAATGCAGGACATCAAGACAACCAAGACAATGGCTTTCTATGGGTCAAAGATGGCCAACCACCTCTTAAATACTTGATCAGTTGAAGCTGTTTATATCTGCTATTTATTGTCCTCTTTTGACTCAGTAGAATTCCTTCCAAAATGATTCATGACTTTAGGAAAAAAGTAGGCCTGCTCTAAAACAAACGCATGCCAAGGCAGGGCTTTCATAGAACTTTCTTGTATTCTGAATTCCTTCCCATTAAATGAATAAAGCATGGAGATTTGAAAAGGCCTCCTCATGCATTGAGAGGCACAGAAATTATCTTCTGAAATCAATGCCAACATTTCCAATCAAATCTGAGATGCTCAATGAATATAAATCTATGGATCATTACCTTTAAAATCAGTAGACATTTTTAATCGATCCTAAAATGGAAAAGCCACAAAAAGGATTCTATTTGAAATCCCAAAACACAAGGCAGGCCCAAATCTTGAATATTTTGCCAATTAAGGTTACCATCCATAATGAAAGAAAATATTAATCAAAAAGTCAAAAAAACCCTAGACAAATTTAAGGCTATTCTCTCCAAATGGTTATACTGCCATTTTCAAATATATTTTCTTACAAAAGAAAGAGGTATTTTCTCTGTTTGTTTCCTTTTAGAGAGAAATTCTTTGATAAATTTACTATGTCTGAAAACCTTACCCTGGATGTTAACACATTTTTCATTTAGAATGCAGGTACAAGACATTCTCACTCCTGTCCACTGTGATCAGGGGAGGGCCCTTCATGGACTAAGGGAAAGAGGCTGGAAGAGGCAGATTCTGTAAATTTCTGTAAAGGACCAGGCAAGAAGTATTTTAGGCTTCACGTGCCATAAGGTTCCTGTTTCAACTACTCAACACTGTCACTTTAGCTTGAAGACAGCAAATGGGTGTGGCCGCGTTCCAATACAACCTGACTTAGGAAAATTAAGCTAGACTGTGCCCATGGGTCACACATTGCCAGCCGCTAATCTACAAGAAAGTGGACAGAAGTGCCACTGCTTCCTCAGGAGGACATGACACAAGTGGGTGCACACATGGTTAGCTTGATGTATCCTGTGCCTTAATTCCAGGTCTCCCCTTTGTTCAAATTGTGGCCTTTTTTCCACCCCAGCAGATAATGAGCTCCCAACTTGAGTGGTAACTGAGAGCAAAGGAGGAAAGTTAAGATGGAGAGTTTCATTCTTCACCAAATCATGTCAAAACCATACAAGCTACAGTCTAACACTGAGCCTAACTGTGGCCAGGTTTCTGCTTTGTGCATGCTTCCCTGACATTAGAAGAACGGAACTTCTGCCACGCTCCAGCCACAGCCCGACCCGCTCTCAATCCTGAGGGTGCTTGCTGACAGGGCGGCTGTCTCAATCCCACCCTTCAGAAAGGCTGAAGAATTAGCAAAATAATCCTAAAATGCTTCATTTTGAATAGCGTAAAGTCTGAGAAGCTTTGTGGAAAACATGCTTTTAGAGAAACTAGAGGTTCTCAAGATCCACTGGTAAAATAAGGCTTCATAAATCTTGAGATACTAAAACCACAGCAGGCACACCCTCCCACGTGACAACTGCACCTCCTCCAACATGTTACAGTAAGGAGCAAAAAAGCATACTACTGATGTGTAATTACTTCAGTTCTGTAGCTCTGCTAAAAGCTCCTGTTTTGCTTGTGTTTTGTACGCTTCTCTAGGAAACAAGCTTAATTGTGTTCTGCTGCCCCCAGGTGTCCATTTTTATATACACACAATTAGCTGGCAAAGCAGGGTCCTTTGTAAATTTCCAAACCAGGAAGCTATACCTGTGCTATTCAAAGTATCCGTTCATAAACCCCAAACACAAAGCTAATGCAAGTGTTAAAAGTTCAACCTTTAGAGATACTTGAAATATTACTGGGATCTTTCCTACATTGCCGTTGAAAAAAGAACCAGAAATGGCATAAAAAGATATCTATATCTTTGAACTGAAAATAGTATTTTAACACACAGTGGCTCTCCAAGTGTGGTTCAGGGATCCTATTCAAGGTGCCCATGGGGTCAAACCAATTTTTTTTAATGATAATAAAAAATGTTTTTCAGTCTCTCTCTCACATGTTTACAGCAGAGTTTCACATGGCTTGTGACACACTGCAACAGAAGAAATGCACCAAGAAGGTGGGCAAGGTGACTCCGAGGGGTGGAGGCAGCACTGACTTATGGGGAATTATGACCACCTAAGGCTGGAATCCACAGTAGGGTAGGGGTCAGAGAGAAAAAGAAAGTCATGCCAGGGCTGGCTCTCCTGGCAGGCGGACTGAGGAAAGGGGGCCGCACAGACAGGAAGAGGGAAGCACAGAGAGGACAGCTCTGTAGGAGCGAGGGGCAGCAGTCCAAATGCACTTGGAGCAGCTGCCAGGGACTGTGCTGATAATCACAGACACCCACAGAGGTTTCCTGAGGTACTGAACAACGAACTACCGAGCAACCTCAGGGAGATCTGTGGTGCTCCTGAGGGTGGAAACATAAGAAAAGACAATATGAAAGCCAAAAACAGAAGTTCCTGTCGTGGCTCAGTGGCTAATGAATCCAACTGGGAACCATGAGGCTGCAGGTTCAATCCCTGGTCGCGCTCAGTGGGTTAAGGATCCAGCATTGCCGTGAGCTGTGGTATAGGTCACAGATGCGGCTCAGATCCCGTGTTGCTGTGGCTCTGGCGTAGGCCGGCAGCTATAGCTCCAATTAGACCCCTAGCCTGGGAACCTCCACATGCCACAGGTGTGGCCCTAGAAAAAGTCAAAAAAAAAAAAAAGACAAAAAAGAAAAAGAAAGAAAAGCAAAAGCAGTAAAATTCTTAAATCACAATTCTTATAACAGTCATTTTCCACTTCTGATAGTAAACCAAATATCTGACCCATTTTAAATTCTGGGATCTTAGCCAATCAAAAAAAGAGAAACTCACAATTATCAATACAGTTTACAGACTGAAAAATTATGAATTCCCATGAATTGCTCTTTCAAACTGAACTGCACACATCTTTTTAACATTATTCTGTTACAAAACCTATACTTTATTCCTTGGTTTCTTCCTCCTACCAGTATGGTGTACTGGCCTCGGTTTCCACCCCTTATCCAACCCATAACAACATCATCATGGCGGGAAGGGAGTTCCCGTCGTGGCACAGTGGAAACAAATCCAACTAGGAACCATGAGGTTGCAGGTTCGATCCCTGGCCTCGCTCAGTGGATTAAGGACATGGTGTTGCCATGAGCTGTGGTGTAGGTCACAGATGTGGCTCGGATCCTGTGTTTCTGTGGCTGTAGCATAGGCCAGCAGCTACAGCTCGGACCCCTAGCCTGGGAATCTCCACATGATGCAGCTGCAGCCCTAAAAAGCAAAAAAAAAAAAAAAAAAAAAAAAAAAAAGAAAGAAAGAAAGAAAGAAAAAAAATGGCAGGAAGGTCCTGCCTCACACAGTAAAACCAGACCATGGAAGATGACAGCAAGGATGCCGAGTATCCCCAGGATGGGGGTGTGCAGGACGCCCAGCCTGTGAGCAGGCAGCCACCAGACCAGAAGAACCTCACCTCCACTCCTACACCCCTCACACTGGGTGGGCAGGCTCCACAGATGCTAGAAAGCAGAACAACCCCCTCTGACAAAACTGCTGCCAAAAATCTCAGGCCACAGGGTTAAAGGGTAGGTTCTGTCAGAAAATCTCGATTAAAAATAATGCCCTGGCTAGGGCCTCTGAGCACAGCCTGACCCAGGCAGCGCCTTCTTGTTGATCTCCTCAGACTCTACGCTGTGAAATCAGCCAAATGACTCTGCCTCTTTCTACCCCACTCTCCACTGCATCTCAGTTCAATTTCTACAGCTCCCTCCCACCTCAGAGTCTAGTCCTGACTACCATCCTGGCCCTGCCACCTGTCCTCAGCCTCAGCAGTAATCCTGCCAGAAGGCTGCTTGTGGTCAACAGAGCACATCTGAAAATTAGTTCAGAAAAGGAAAAAGTTTGCATTTATTCTAACATTTTATTCACACCATTTCCGATAAAACACATGGCTTTAAAAAAAAGTCTCAATTCTTTCCTTATTGATAGTTACAATATTTAATACAAATTAGTTCTGTCACAGCAAGAGAATAAACTCTAGAGTTTTGTTTTGTATCGTTTTGTCTTTTTAGGGTCGCACCCACAGTATGTGGAAGTTCCTAGCTAGGGGACCAACTGGAGCTACAGCTGCCAGCCTAACCATAGTCACAGCAACACCAGATCCTTAACTCACTGAGCAGAGCCAGGGATTGACCCTGCATCCTCATGGATCCTAGCTGCGTTCGTTACCACTGAGCCACAATGGGAACTCCCCAGAGTTTGTTCTGATAAAAATGTATCTGTGCAAAAGTTTAATTGACAGGTATATTTCACTGAAGAAGAGGCGTTTTAAAAATAAGAGATTAATTAGCAAATGGGACTACGATTATATAATACTTATTTAATCTAAGAAAATATGCCATTTGTAGACAGATAAAAGTAAGTCCACACCATTGCTGAAATAACGATAAATCATTCACATTTTTAAAAGTAGGAACAGAAGGGAATCACCAATGAATTAGCACCAATGAAATGACTGTAACATCTGAATGAATTTCTCCCAAAGACACTGTATATACTGTAGACAGTCTTTTTCTCCCCCCAGTCCATTTAGTGAAGTATGTGTAATTAAAATATCTCCCAGTGCTTCTCCACCACAGCCCCTCAGTGACCTACCATCACCACCACCTCTGAAGTTAACCCGCTAAGGGAGCTCCGCCCCACCCACACCACCAGAGGGGAGATCTAACCCTGACCTTCACCCTAACGGCAGGGAACCCGCCATGGAGTATACACACTGCAAGTGTTAGCTGAATGACAGAATAAGAAAAATAAAGCTAGAAAGGCATTCCAACATGTGACGTGTTAGATTTATCAGCATACCTTCTACCATTTTATTAGTAAGATTAGCAGGAAGAACAAAGGGCCACTCCAGTGCATTTTCAATGCCTCACTCTCAGCACAGGAAGATTTGCAAAGAACAGCTATAAGATGTTAACCTCCAGGTTAGGCCTCCCCCACTGAAAGCATGAGGACAAGCTTGCCTCAGTACTGTTGAGAAAGGTCATGCTGTTAGGACATGATGGTAAGGAAAAGGAAAGTGGTTTATTAGTTCATTTTCCAAGAAGCCTATTCCGGCACTGGACTAAGTAATCAGAGCTGATGCTCTAGGCAGTACCACATAAGGAGATGGTCAAAAAGGGAAGATGGTAGAAATAATTCACTTTATATTCTGAATGATTCACTTTCACAGGGGCCATGCTAATAAGTCAGACACTGTAACATAATTCAGGCAATCATGATGCAAGAGAAGCTCCACCAGAGTTATGGGTTAAAAACTTACCACCTAGAAGGAGAATTTATTTATAAAATGAATCCAGGGGAGGAAGAGAAAGGAAACACATTTTCACATGGTTAGTTTTTGTGATAGCTACTATATATATTCAACAGACTTGTAACAGCATGCATGGTATATAAGAATAAAAAAACTCTAATATACAAAACAGACAACAGACAAGCCTAAGTGTGTAGCACACACTTTTAAAAACAAAGCTCAGAATAATCACTAAAAACATGACTTTGAAGATGATACAGAGAGATTTACTTGTGTTTATAATTTTCTCCCTCTTACAGAGAATTCTGCCTCTATAGCCAGTTTTTAATCATGCATGATTGGCACAAAACAAGATTAATATTAAACTGTTCATTTATATAAACTATTTCATATCCTAGTTGCCAAAAAGAAGTGTGACATATCATTTAATCTCTTTCCAATTCCTCGAATATGGAAGACAAAAGCAAATCCGAGATCTGTGGTCCTCAACCTGTGCATAAGAAGCCCTGGGTGCCCTTGCTTATTTGACATCAAGTGTGCAGCGTTATCTGCGTAAATAGTAAGACTCACACTTTTACTTACTGCTATGTTTCAAATCTCTGTTAATTAACAGATACATGTCTATTTGAAAGTATTATTAAAGCAGTATTAACTTTTTAAAAAGCAATCTAGCATTTAATAGAAAATAACCCACTTGTCTAGCAACTTCCACAGAAATTCTGTAATATCCTCATTCTCTAAGTAAGAACAGAACTTTTACTGGATTCTTTTTTTCACTATTACATATTTTCTCAGTCAAAAGACAGTACATGCTCAAGCATCACATGTGGATGGGAACTCAAGGTATCTGGTGTGCAGATTCCTCATGCTGGGACTCACAGGTCTGGACTAGTGCTATTCGTGGACAAATGTAAGAGTCTTGTGGTTGCCTGATGGGAGGGGGAGGGAGTGGGAGGGATCGGGAGCTTGGGCTTATCAGACACAACCTAGAATAGATTTACAAGGAGATCCTGCTGAATAGCATTGAGAACTATCTAGATACTCATGTTGCAACAGAAGAAAGGGTGGGGGAAAAAACTGTAATTGCAATGTATACATGTAAGGATAACCTGACCCCCTTGCTGTACAGTGGGAAAATTAAAAAAAAAAAAAAAAAAAAGAAATTGAGTGAGAGGAAAAGAAAGGGACAGAGTTGCAGCTGTTATCACAAGATGAGCAGAGAAGAAAGCAGTAAAAACTTGCTTCACTGGTAACAGGCAAACAGAGACTAGGACAGTCCACTGACTGATCACCCCCAGAGCAAGCTGATTGGGCTGTCAACTGATTCTGACACTCACTTCAAGGCTCACACCGTGGGAATCCCAGTACCTTCATTTCCGCAAGACATATCATGGCCCTGTTACCCACAAATGTCCCCTGAGGGTATCTACCTTTTCAGTGTGTATAATCTCAGGACATGTTACATATGCCTACCAGTCACTAATGTATTCTAAATTCACCTCTTACAAACTGCAAAAGGAACCTCCTAGTTGAATACTGGGAGATTTGTGAAGATCATGTTAAAATTATGATTCTATCACTGTATCTCCTTCTTCACTTTCCTGACAGTAGAAGCCTTCTTTCCCCTTTGGTCCATCTTAATGACCCCATACAGCTCCATTTTGCCTCTCTTAAAGAGGAGCATCACGGCTTTAAATAAGGGCATTATGTGACCTTTTGGAATAGCAAAACAAATTTGGACCAATATCTAAGTTTCAGTTCTTTTAACGAGGCTTTTTAAATTGTAAGACAAATCATATGGCAAATCAAGGGATGACCTAGACTCTTTAACTACAAGAAACATGATTTTTTCCCCAGCCTGGCCCAATGGGTTAAAGGATCTGCTGTAGCCACAGCTGCAGCAGAGGTCACAGATGCGGCTCAGATTCAGCCCCTGGCTCAGGAGCTTCCATAGGCCACAGGTGTAGCCATAAGGAAAAAAAGAAAGAAAGAAAAAAAGAAACATGATTGTCTCTTCAAAATAAATTGACCCAAGACTATGAAATAATGTTTGTGGTATGTACATGTTGATCTATATTTAACTAAAATAGTCTCCTTTTCTCTAGTATGAACAGTTTAAATAAAGCTAAAATTCCAATTCTATGAAAGGTGAAAGTTTATACATAACTTAAATGTATATTTAAGAAGTCCGTCCTATATTTTAAATAGAAGATGAGAAGGGAGATTATTTTGATATTTCAACTAGCAGAAGACCAGGTAAGCTGAGGGGTGTAGAAAAGTCTGAGTTAAGATTTCCTACTGGAGTTCGTGAAAACACAGTCGACATTTTCAGATCTAACACATCCTCTTTCCAACGCTCTACATCAACCCTAATAGCTAACCAAAAATCAAAACTGAAAAAAAAAAAAAGAGCTCTGTCTCTGCCATCTAGTGGAGAAAGAAGACATAGAACAACTCCAGACATTTAGATGATATGATACCACTTCAATTATGCTTAGTGCCAACATGTGAAATAAACTATTTCTTTTCCCAAAGATTTGTGTTTACCTCTTTAACCACGTAGAGAATGACATAAAGGGAGACAGAGAAAAAACATGTATGGACACAAAAAGCAAAGATAAGGCCAAGATACTCTGGAGCTCTGTGAAAGAGCACCACATACCCACACTTACATGGCCGTGGAGGTCTGTGTTCAGAAGCATCACTGCACAGGTGAGGCAATGGACTCCATCTACCAAAAGAGACAAGGACAGAAAGCATTAATCCACTGCTTGCGGTTGGACCTCTCAATCTCACTAAAATGGCATACTCACGCTTAATTAAGAAACTAAGAAATACAGTCCTATGGCTAGGTACAACTCATCATATTCATTTGGGGAGGCAGAAAATAGGTCAGAATAAGTTATTAAAAGGATCTCAACAGATCTGGACTCTACTGGTGATAAGGTGAATTACTGACCCTCCAGAGGTGGGGGAATACATCTTCAATATTGAAACAGAGCCCTTGGGCACCACAATCCTACTTCTAGGGCTTTATGCTAATGAATAAGGAGCTACTCAAAATACAAGGATAGACAACAAGGAATGAGTACATATAACACACATAAAACAACCATGTTATGCTGAAGTCATTAAAAATGTTTTCCCAGTACACACATCGAAATGGAAAGATACCTCACAATAAAGTATTATATGAAAAACAGGTTACATGCAGCATGATTCTATTTAAATATAACATATCTAAGAAGGAGAAGGATATATAACATAGTACTAAAAGAGATCATTATCCCTGAATAGTGAAATTATAATTTTTATCTTTTCATTTATATTTTCTCAATTTTTTATAATACAAGACATGCAAGTGAAAATAAAGTATTTAATACTATAACTTTTTTTTTACTTTCTGGGAGGAAAATGAATTCAGAAAGAAGCAGCAAAAGTTAAAGAAAATCAAGATTTGCATCTTCCACTGTTTACTCTTTGGGTATTAATTCTCTGGCTAAAAACATACAGGCAAGAGTATTTATCCTTTTCTTTGCCATTCTTTAAATTCAGATTTTCTGGCCCAGGATACTATGGATCATATAAAAGTGAAATACTGAAATAATCACTGAAGATGAACATATTAAATATTCAGGAGGAAAATGGTGCCCAAACCAGCAAGGTCACTCAAACTTATATGGAAACATCACTCTCTCATCTTGGTTTTTAAAAGAAAAAGAAAAAGCACCAAGAGTTAAGTGTCTCACTTCCAGACCTTAGAATGAGTTTTCTTTATTTTTTCCTTGCAATTCTCAAACCAAGTACTGTAGACGAGAGCCGTTGCAGATGCAGAAAAATCTCAGTAATTTATACCAAATGTACAAAAAAGCCTGTCCAATTACTGAATTCATGAATTAAAGACAGCTTATTTTCCAAAATATGCCTTTCAGTACAGTAGGTAATTTCTGTAAGCAGACTCTCTAAGGAGATGCTACTCAATGCCTAACAGTGTATTTATTCCAGTATTCTAAACACATATAAAACAAATTCTTGAAAATATTTATAAAACTCAGCAGCCAACCGTCAAATATCTTTATCAACAGCAAATCGAGTACACAAACCCACAGTCCTTGTTTCATTAGGAATGTCAACGTCTTCTTAGATTTGAAGAAAGTTATCAGAAAAACAACCCTCTTCTATCATTTCTTTCTCTAGTCAATGCTGACAGTGATACAGATAGTGGCTACATGGTCTGAATATAGCCAAAGGAATAAAGAAAGACAGTTCCCATTTTATAGAGGGGAATGTGGCTTTAATAATCAAATGCTTAGTTAATTCAGCTGTAGCCTGCAGGCCGGAGTCAGCAGGAGCAATCACTTTCCTCAATATAAGATAGACGGACACAATGTTAACTGGCAATTTCTAGTGCATCTAGTCTCAGTGATTTAGTCCAGAATTTGTAAGTTTATGAAAGATACTCCAGTTGTAAGTGGATGTGCTAGACTTTGCACTCTGAAAACCTTGCTTTATTATAAGGATTGAAATGGAGAAATGACCTCTTCATAGGGTACATCAGCAATTAAATAGTTTAGAGTTGCTTTTTAAAATAGTACAGTAAACACAAATACAGGTAATTAAAATCATAAACCAGAGTCAGTGGTCAGCGTTGCAATAATGAATATCCCAAAAAAGCACCAGACACAAACCACAAACTCCAATGAGATTACAAACACTTCCAAAACAAACCACAAAACTAAGCATACATGCCCTTCAACAAGAAGCTTAGAGATCAAGTATATAGGAAGAAGAAAGAAGAAAACTAGCATTTCACTGATTGCAATGCACTCAGTGACAAGCCATGAACAATTTAAAGGAAGTATATTGTCATACTATGGAACTGGAAAATAGAGTAAATATAACAAAAACAAGGGTAAAGAACATAAGGCAGTCATTTAATATCATGCTTCTTAAAGAATATTTGATGACATGAGAAAATGCTCACAATGAAAGGGAAAGACAATAAGGAAACAACTTTCCAATGATTCCAATCTAGCACAAAATATTATACAAACAGAGTAGATGGAAGCAAATCAAACTGTTAATAATAGTTATCTCTAGGTAATCAGCGATAACTAGATGACTTTCACTTTCTTGTGTATAATTTTCCATATTTTCCACAACCAAATGTAAACTTCATAATGAGGGAAATAGCCATTGTTATAAAAAGGAATTTAAGCATCTCCATCAGATTACCTTGTGAAGCAATGGTATCTGGGTTACAATAAAAATATCTATTGGAGAAGTGTATTAAAACTCTCTCTCGTTCTTGGGTTTCTCCCACAAGAGAAAATGCTTTAAAAAAATACCTGAAAAATAATTAAGGGGGAAAAGGAAACTTTTAGAAAATGTTACCATACTCCCTATGTTTGACAGAAAGTTAATTCATATAAACATAAGAAATGAATAATACAAACTAAGATATTCTGAAGTTATTTTTCTAAAATCACTTACTAGACGACCATTCAATATAAACTTATATTGACATTTACATTGTATGAATATCAATATAAAAGCTGACAGGGCAATAACACAGTGGCTGATACATCAAGAAAAGCCTTGGAAAGGTAGGTGATTTCCCCATGTGACTAAGTACCAAGTAGCCATTTTAAAGGATGGGTAGGATAAAAAAGAACAGAACACCGACATCTGGATGCATCACCACATGGATTATGTTTTAAAACTTGACAAAGATTACAGGCTTTTTCTCATTTTGTTACTCGATTATAATCATCACTAACACACTATTAAAATTACAATTATATTGCCTTGTGCTCAGCAGTTTCTGTTACTTTTATGTATTATCACCACTTTATAACTTATTACATGAAAAGGAAATTGAAAAATAAAACCCTAATTTATTTCTTAAACTAGGGATAAATTAATGTATATACAAAACCTGTTTGAACAATAGACACCCAGAGCCACACACCAATCTAGATCCGAGTCACTGAGGGTACCATCCATTACAATTATGCCCAGGAACCTCACCTGACAAACTAGATGCATTTCCCTGAACAAGAGATAGGAAGGAAAAAAAAATCATTTAAAATGTCCTATGAAATACTACTTTTGAAAGAAGCATACAATAAACCCTATTTCAATGATGAAAATGTTGCTGTCTTCCATACCTGATAATCTAAATTATACTGACCTAACTTTAATTTTTAATAATTTTTTTTTATTAAACCACATGAGAGCACAAGGCAAAATTATAGCTCTTTCCCCCACCTTTACCATTTTCACTGCATGAGCACCCTTGATCCATGCAAAGAGCTACAGACTAAGTGCATTCTAACCAAACATCCTCACTTCAACTGCCAGGCCTAGTTTCCTGATTTGTAAAACTAGAGGGTCATACAAGATGATCTCAGAATTTCTCCAGGCTCTGACATGCTACAGAGCTTACAAGATTAAATGCTGACTGGGTTTTACCTTCAGCTGCACTTAGAAATTTTCATTTTTATCCATTTATGAGTTAATTCCAAAGTGCTGTCTTAAAAGGCTATTTGGCGGGAGTTCCCATTGTGGCTCAGCGGAAACGAACCTGACAAGTCTCCATGAGGATGAGGGTTCAATCCTGGCCTCGCTCAGTGGGTTAAGGATCCAGCCTTGCTATGAGCTGTGGTATAGGTCAAAAATAGGCTATTTGGCTATTGTAAACAATTGCTTAGAGAAAAAAATCTGTAAGTCTGTAAACTGTGCCTTTAAAAAAAACTGACCATTTAAGAACCAAATTCCCAGATCCCGTTTCTCCAAGACTTCTTCACCATCATTCTTTACTATGCCATCTACTAGGTACAAAATGTGAGTTCATGTTTGATTTCATTAAAACAATATATTTTCCCTACTTTATAACTATGTTTGGTATCTATAACACAATGTGAGCCAAGACCACAATGTAACCATGGCTTTGAAAAAATAAGAATCAGATTTTATCTTGAGCACATTACTTTCTGTCCCCAGAATTAATTATTTAGAGGCAAAGAAGAACAGCAATGTTCAATCATACCTGAGAGACTGATCCAGTGTCATTCCTGTAAAATCAAAAAACTTCAAATATTCTTCTGCAACCAGTCTGCTAAATTCATTGCTATAACAAAACAGAACACACCTGGTTACTAAAACCGAAGCCATTAAAGCACAAACACACCCCTACAGGGTACACTCAGACAACAGCTTGGGGACGGAACATACTTCTTGCCCAGGTGCTTTGCCACATCCGATCTTTTGAACCTGTCCAGTTGATAAAGGCGCTTGGCCAACCTTTTGGCTGCTTCTACATTGCTGCTGGTTCCATTACTGAGGCTTCCTGAGGTCTCTTTCTCCAGAATCTCAGTGCTCCCCATTTCAGAATGAGCCTCGAGCAGTGCTGTTTTCACCCCAGCATTGCTGTAAGAATCAACAAGGAAACAAAAGAATATAAAAGGTTGTTCTTGCGTGGCAAAAACGGAAATAGCTGATGAAATGATCACGCTATTGTAGAACTAACAAATGAAAAAAATATTTAAAATGGTATCATCTTATGCTTAATTATTCATGAAAATATTTTCAGTTACTATATACTGTACTAGAGACGTGATTGCTTAAACCCTTGATGAGCAGTTCTCAAACCTTTTGGTTTCAGGACCTTTACATTCTTGAAAGTATAGAAGTTTATGTAGGTTTTATCTATTGATATTCACTGCATGGATAATTAAAACAGAAATTTTTAACTATTCATTTAAAAGTAATAAATCTATTACATGAAATAGTAAATAATACATTTTTACTAAAATAATTTCATTTTCCAAAAATGACACAAAATTTAATGAGACAATTAAGTGGTTTCCATATTTGATACATTTCTTTAACAGCTGATTTACTGGAAGACAACTGGATCCTCAGAGACACTTCCACATTCAGTTGGTAACTATACATCATTTTGGTTGAAAACACTAAGAAAATCTGGCCTCACAGAGATACTTAGAAAAATAAGGAATATTTTAATATTCTTAATTGTGGATAGTCTTTTTTGATATGTCAAAATGAAACACATGGTAATTTATTAAAGGGTAGTTGGAATATAGAATCTAAACTTTTATCAGGGAGTATTTTGCACTCTTGTATTAAAAAAGGTCTCACACTTTGATACGTATTTCCAAGGCATGATTCTGCTACATAAATTGGTCATTTGCAAAATATTTGTTGACACATTTCATCATAAAAAAAAAATCACATTCATTAATGTCACTATTATCATCTTCAGAAAAGTTGTAAAGCCCTAGGAAGCTGCCAAACTTTTGGTGGTAGATACAAGTTTTCTGAAGTTCTAATTTCTGATTGAAAGTTTACATTTTACCATTGGCAATAAAAATTGACAGCTGTTTTCCTTAAAGCAGTCATAAGCTCACTCTACCAATTTTTAAGAAAACGTTTGAAAAAACCACGGCTTATCAGACTTTGAAGGAAAAATGGCATTTCCATGAAAAAAGTGACTATGTAACAGTTGACAACTCAAACTGCATGAGTGCTTTTCCTAGAGACAGCCATCAGGAGAGGAAGCGCTTCCTGCATACTTTGTTTTATCACTTGTGAAATTAAAAAGGCAGGTACCCAAGGATTTAAAAAGTAGTAAATTGGTAATGCTTTATCAAGGACATCTTGAGGTGAAACTGGCCTTTATTTTTATTTGGAGTGTATGGCAGTGAAGAATGTAACAACTGCAACAGCCTGGTGCCCCCAGCTTGATTAGCACTAAGCGCCCCATCACTGCTTTTGTACCATCAGTGCAAATATCAAGACAGTGAGAAAGGAAAACAATACCACACTGTTACTATAAAATAATTTTGTCCTCAAAAACCCACTGAAAAGGGCCTCGGAAGTGGCATAACCACACCATGAGAACCTCTGCTCCAGCCCAGTGCTGCAGTGTGCACCAGTAACACTAAAACCAAGAACTCTGCGATACGCAAACCTTCATTCTCACATCTAACAAAGCAAAGCTATCCTCATGCTTAAGTGGTCTTGCAACACACTTACTGTAGACTCTAAACCAGACACAGAATTTTTCTATAATGAACCAGAAAGTAAACGTTTCAGACTTGCAGCCACATAAGGTCCCTGTCACACATGCCTTTTTTGTTTTTGTTGTTTTTCCACAATCTTTAAAAATGTCAAAGCCATTTCCGGCTACAGTGAATGAGGCCCATCACCTAGCCTGCCTGCCCCTGCCTGCCCTGCCTCTCATAACTCTTTAATAACTTGGCCTGAATTATAAGCAGAGAACAATTTATCATCTAAACCAGGGCACTCTGAAAGGAACACAGGGATGATAACATCATTAAAGATGTAATTATAATTGCTACAAGGTTTAAAAAAAAAAAAAGGCATTACCAAAACAAAAAAACTAGTTTTAAACTTAAAAAATCCTTACAGCAAATTGAAGACATTTTTAAGCAGAACTGCTCAATCTCTATTTCGTCACTGATTCTACCTCGCCTACAATTTCCCATTTCCCACTGACCTACCAAGTGCAGCCTGGCAGCAGCGGGGCTACAGCACAGCCAGCTGTGCACCAATGAGCTCCCAGGGCTGTAGGTCCTAGGCTTCCCCAGCCACTGCCAGACCTGAAGGAGTTAACTGTCCTAGCAGCCCCTCTCAGAGCTCACTTATCAGCCAGGGCTCCCAGGAGCTATCTCTGAAAGGAGCCATAAGGGGACAGAAAAGAGAGAGACTAATCCTTATCCCACAATGTCTTGTAGACTCAGCTTCGTGAAATTTCTGTTTAACGCACACGTTGACTGACACATTCCAGAGGAGACCACGGAGAAGCCAGAAGTACAAAGGGGAGGTTTACAAACCCATGCCAACTTATTTTACTGCAAGTATTGAGCATAATACACCACTTTTTTTTTTTTTTTTAATACACCACTTTTTAAAAGTCAAACTCAAATGCTAACCCATAGCAATGTCAAGACAACAGGCACAAAGTGGAACTGACCCAGGTGAACCAGGATGTTTGGTAACCACCTCCCCACCCCCAACAATCAGCCACCTTAATTTTCAACAGAAATAACCAATCAAAATTAATTGCTTCGTTATGCTGAAATCTTAATGTAAATACATTCAAATATTTTTTTATGCTTAACTCTCCTTTGTAAAATTCACATTACTAGCCAGTTTTGTGAAGTTTATCCTATCAGAAAATTGCATATTCGGTTACTATATATAGCACACCTCTAAATAAATTCATGGAAGATATTTCTTTTAAAGGTCAGCTGACACTTCGTGTTTTCTCAAATAAGTGGTGAAAATGTAAAATATTTACTGTAAAAACTATTTTAGTTACAATCAAATAATTTTATAGTTATGAAAAAAAAAAATCCTTGGAGTTGTGCTCCCAATAACTGCTTATTACTGTTCACGTCTCAAGTCAAATTCATGGCATATATTTAATCACTTCATGAAAACAATGTAATTATATCACATACTTAATCCTGCAAAGAAGTTGTTCCCATATAAGACTTATCGTAAAGAGCATGTATTTGTAAAAATGCAGCACTGGCTCTATCCCTTATGTTTCTCATCCCTCGTGTTGGCTGCCTCATTCTCCTATCCCACCCAGTCTATTCCACCTCATTTCCCTCACATTCACCAGAAGCGGGTAATTTTAAAACCTGTAGAAATCAGACTCTCTGGATCTTCCTGAACCTTCAGTAAAAAAGAAAGGAAGGAATAAAATGAAGATTCCTAGATGGCTCATTCAGCCCCACTCACGATTTATGAGACCTTGAACACGAACAGAACGCTCCTTTTACATCAGAGAGCTGGCGGTCAGATGGGAAAACACACTCACCAGCAGGAGGACAAACACCAAGAGCTCATCTCGGAGCCGAGGGCGCCTGGCCATGCCTCCTCTCACCAGCCCCGTGCTCGTCCTTCAGCCCAGCTCCCCTGTCTGCTGTCCACAGGGGCTTCCTAGGACCCGGCTCCCTGTGACGTCATGTTACTATGACCTCACATTCTTGGTAGTGTTTATTGTTGGGGTTCTGGTAATGTTTGTACAGTCCCAATAAAAACGGGAGCCAGAACACAGGGCCCACTGTACACCAAGAGCATAAACAACAACGGCAGCCCAGCCCCGTTCACACTCCATAAAGCCAACTGGATGACCCCCCTCAACAGGGGAGACACCCTCGTTTTGTTTCCTGGAATACACAAGACATTGTCCATCCAGTCTGTTGAGTATTAGGTGCTTTCAGTAGTTAGAATTTCCCCTTCTTTAATCTACAGTTCCCCTCTTCTTCTTTTTTTTTTTTTTTTCCTTTTCGTCTTTTTAGAGCCGCACTGGTGGCTTACGGAGGTTCCCAGGCCAGGGGTCCAATCGGAGCTACAGCTGCCAGCCCATGCCACAGCCACGGCAACGCCAGATCCAAGCCGAATCTGCGACCTACACCACAGCTCACGGCAACACCAGATCCTTAACCCACTGAGCAAGGCCAGGGATCGCACCTGCAACCTCATGGCTCCCAGTCAGATTAGTTTATGCTGCGCCACGATGGAAACTCCCCACTCTTCTTCTTGATCAAGGAACTTCAAATCTCATAAGGTAGAATCCTTACCAGTCACTTCAGTACAGGAAAAACTTCCCAAAGGGTTCTCCCTGTGATCTATATAAATGCCTCCCCAAGATCTACAGCTCACACCCCCAAACAAATGGGGTAGCACTCTCTCACCAATATCATCCAAAGAGGGGTCAGATCATGGAGTCTGACCTCAAGGCTTTTTATATCTTTTTATCATGGGAGGATTACTGCACTTTCCAAATAAAATTCACAGGACACCCAATTAAATCTGAATTTCAGATAAACCAAAAACAGTTTTTACTCTAGGCATGTCTCAGAAGCTGCCTGGGACATCCTGACACTGAAAAAAACGTATTCATTAATTATGGGAAATTCAAATGTATCTGGGCATCCTGTATTTTATCTGATAACCCTATCTCCTGGATGCTTGTTCTAAACTTTATTTGAAGAATTACAATAACGTTGTCCCTGACGGTCAACTGGTAACATGTTTCATAGATTCCTTCTGGGGTTTTTTTGACCTGCCTCTGTGATTGAATTTTCATTCCTACTGCTTTTCTATGTTTTATCAAGACCTTCTCTTAACTGACTATGATCTGCTGATCCCTTCCTTAATGCTCTCCAAATACAAAAGGAAAACCCCCTTTCCCTATTTTTCACTCTCCTTTTCCTGCATCCTGCCACCATGGATGTGATAAAATGCTTCCTTGACAAAATAAAAGCCATATTCTGAGGCATGTCATTAACACCCTTTGCAAGGTGGACCCCAACTGCTTGTTCAAACTGGTCACCTCCATTACCTGGTGCTTGGGCTGCACAGAGACGTGCCTGTGCCCTCACACCCCTTTCCCATGTTCTTCCCTTTGCCGCTCTTGTCACCCCCACCCCAAAATTCTGGGATTCCTGAATCCTGCAAACTTTTACTGACCCTACAAGAGCCCAGGGGAGACATGTAGAGCTCACACTCCAACCCCAATGCAGTTTCAGAGCACCCGATTATCCCTTTATCACAGCTCTGCTGGGGAGGGCCTCATCTCTCTCACTGACCATCTTGAACTTCACTTTGTATCCACATCACAAGGGCAGGCTGAGGTTACTCAGCAGCCATCTGTTAAAAGAATGCAGAACTGAACAACCAGCTGTGCCCACGTCCTCTGAGGTCTTCTGCGCTCTGCCAGCAACGACATGGGGCACTGACTTTCTAGATCAGTATAACCAAAGCTGGAAAGTTCTGAGGACACTGACATCAGCAGAGGGTACCACATGCACTGTCTACTTCATATTTACTTTGAGTTTAAATTTTTTAAATGCCTTTATGTTTCTATTTAATTGTAGTAATAAAAGTAGGATAAAAAATAAACTATACTGGAGTTCCCGTCGTGGCACAGTGGTTAACGAATCCGACTAGGAACCATGACGCTGCGGTTAGGTCCCTGCCCTTGCTCAGTGGGTTAAGGATCTGGCGTTGCCGTGAGCTGTGGTGTAGGTTGCAGACTCGGCTTGGATCCTACGTTGCTGTGGCTCTGGCATAGAGCTCAGCTCGGCTTGGATCCTACGTTGCTGTGGCTCAGGCCGGCGGCTACAGCTCTGATTCGACCCCTAGCCTGGGAAATCCATAGGCCGCAGGAGTGGCCCCAGAAAAAGGCAAAAAAATAAAATTAAATAAATAAATAAACTAGACTAAGGTGTCCCCCTCCTGCATTTAGAAAGCGTAGCCTGAGAGTTGTGCATAGAAAACAAAACAAACAAACAAAAAACAGCTGCCTAGTTCAACTTCAGACATAAGGTGAAGAAACCCACAGAGCAGGAGATGACTCCAGCTCCAAGTAGAACAGAAGGAACGAGGGCACACCACATCCGGCTGCCATTCTGCAGAGAAGGAGGCCTGGAGCCAGCAGACCCAGGGAAACTGGCGTGAAGTGGGTCAAGAAGAGTTCTAAGCACTATACCATACGCAAGACCCACCTCAAACCCCTGTCTGGCGTTGACGTCTCAGGCAGTGCCCAGACGGCGCCTACTCTAATCTGAGCGAAGCACAAATGAGATTGTTCAGAACAGCTACTGCACCTCCAGTGGTACCATTTACCTAACAGCGTCTAATACAGCTTAACCCCAGCATTAGTGCTTCCTAGGGGCTGTCTCATCTGATCTTCAATAATATTACGAAACAGGCAGCAGTCTACCCCTTCTACAGATGGAAACTGAGGCAGAGAGCTGGACATGGACAGTGGGACTCCAGTACCCAAGTCCTCCATATCGTCTACTACTGTTACTTTTACAGCCAGTCATTTTCTGCATGTACATTTTTGCTGATTCAACAAATTTTAGCAAATTCCCTACCATGTGCCATGCAATGTTTTAGTTGGCTGGAATATTTCAGCAGACAAAACACAATAAAAACACTTCTACCCCGGGGCACTAAAAATAAACAACAAACATAATAAATGAGTGAGGTACACAGTATGATAGAAGGTGAAAACTCCTTTGGAGGAAAAAAGTGGAGCAAAAAGAGATCTGAGAGAGGACAAACCAGTGGTTACAGAGGGAAAGGGAAATGGGAGGGGCACGCAGGAGTGGAGGGTAAAGAGGTACAAACTCCTATGTATAAAATAAGCAAGCTACAAGGATCTGCTGTACAGCACAGGCAATTATAGCCATTATTTTGCATTAACTTTAAATGGAGTATAATTTAATAATTACATAACTTAATAACTTATAAATATATTTAATCACTAAGTTGTATACCTGAAACTAATATAATATTGTAATCAACTATACTGCAATAAAAAAGCAAACCAGGAGTTCCTGTTACGGCTCAGCAGTACTGAAGCTGACTAGGATCCATGAGGACATGGGTTTGATCTCTGGCCTCTCTCAGGTGGGTTGAGGATTGCTGTGAGCTGCAGTGTAGGTCACAGACACGGCTCAGATCTCACGTTGCTGTGGCTGTGATGTAGGCTGGCAGCTGCAACTCCAAATTCGACCCCTAGCCTAGGAACCTCCATATGCCGAGGGTGAGGCCCTAAAAAGACAAACAAAACAAACAAACCAAAAATAAAAAAGAAGGAATGATCAGGAATCCTAGTCTGGGGATTGGGTAGATACATTTTTATATAAAGTGATCACAGAGGTCTGAGCAACTGGAAGGGCAGAGCTGCCATCAACTAAGACAGGAAAGACCAAAGCTAGTTTTGAGGGAAAGAGGTTCCATCTCAGGTGACACCATCGAGCTGTCAGACACCCAAGTTGCTGTGTGGATCCGAGGAACGTGAACACTTCTCAGGCTTGGCCTCAGGTAGCCTCCATACTCTCATTTTGAGATCCAAGATGATTCTAAGGTGATGTCAGGATTTTGACATCTGTAACCATGGGAAACCACAATAGGTCTAAAGAAGGGGAAAGGTAATGATCGGGCCTGTATTTTGGTGAGATCACTCTTGCTTGCATTTAAAAAAAAAAAAAAAAAATGTAGGGAGACAAAGTCGAAAGCAGAGTTAGCAGCCTGGAAAGTTACCAAAATAGTCTGGTCAAGAGACAAGAACCTAAACTGAAAGACAGTTCATCTGAAAAGGAAAAGGAAAAGCCTGCTCTGCATAGCCTTAGAAAGTAAAGTGAGGTAGTTCCCATCATGGCACAGAGGAAACAAAACCGACTAGTATCCATGAAGATGCAGGTTTGATCCCTGACCTCACTCAGCGGGTCAGGGACCGGGTGTTGCCCATGAGTCGTGGTATAGGTCTTAGATGTGGCTCAGATCCCACGTTGTTGTGACTGTGGTTTAGGCTTGCAGCTGTAGCCCGACCCCTGGCCTGGGAACTTCCATATGCCGCGGGTGTGGCAATAAAAAATCAAAAAAAAAAAAAAGAAGACAGCAAGTAAAGTGAAAGAACATACCGAGAGGCTGGGGATGTGTGTGAGGCTATACTCAGAGGGCAGAAGACTAACTCAGAGTCCAGGTGATGACATCGACCAAGGTAAAGAATAATAAAGGAAGAAGACGGAGTGTGTACTGGGGGCTGGAGGTGGGGGGAGCATGAGTGAAACAGGAGAAACAGAAGACAGAGGAGAAAAAACCCAGAGTATAAGGTGCCCACAGGCTACCCAGGCAGAGCTACCTGTGGGAACCCAGTCCAGGCACAGATCAGTGGGGGCGATCAACCGTGAAATGTGCCAACACAGAATTGTCCACCAGGGTATTCATCAGAACACAATTCCATTACAGTGAGGTCCTCCAGCAAGCACTCGCTCTGCCATAAGGAACTGACTCTGAATTGAGAAGATGCTAAAAGCAAGTATCTATTGAAAAGCTCCAGCCAGACCACCAAGGCTCAGACACGGGTTCCATCAGTCATCAGCTGCGGGTAAGTTCAATATTCTCTGTGAGCGTAAGGTTTTTCATCTAAAAATGAAGAGATGGTGTTGTGAGGATTAAATAAGAAGATGGTGTAAATGCTTAGTGCATGCCTGGCACCCAGGAAACATGAAAGGTCAGCTGCCGTCACTGAACCTCTGGTGACACTAACATTCCTCACTGGTAAAGCCTGGCTTTTGGCCTCTGTGCTAAACCGACCAATAGCTCTTAGGAGTTTTGATAGTTACGTTACCAAAACAAACCTACACCACTAAGATCATTACTTGGTTATTTGGATGATCACATGAGATAATCACATTTGACAATATTTTATTAAATGTAAACTACTATTAGTATTGTATACAAATGCTAGCTACTGGCTCTCAGTAGAAATTAATGCTTGACTCTTCTAAGGGAAACTTCCTCGAATGAACTCATTTTTGACATTTATATAGAATATAGTTCTCTAGATGAGACTGTGTCCTCCTTATAAATGATTTCAGGGCCTTTATGTGAGAACCATAAATAAAACCTAATTATCAAAACTCCTAAGAGCTGTTGCTCTGTTTAGCACAGAGGCCAAAAGCCAGGCTTTACCAATGAGGAATGTTAGTGTCACCAGAGGTTCTGCCTCCCAGGCTGTTTCTCCCTCACTACCCTTACTGGGCGCTGCATTCAGTGTCCAGAAGAGGGCACCACCATGCACAGCAGAGGCACAAAAACTGCCTAGACTCCCCCACCACCATAAGAAGGAAGCTGCATCTGCCTTGGAAGCACTGATTTCTAGTAAGTAACCACTCTTCACCCTTCTAGCAGTTCAGACTCCCCTGGGGGCATGATCCAGAAGATGAAGGCTTTCACTTTTTTGCTTTTGGGTTTGTTTTGCTTTGTTTTTCTAAACTAAGTTATAGCATTTCTGGACCACCTCTCCCATGAGAATGTAATACCTGCAATATTACCAAGTTAACTTTAATACAACATTATAAAAATTTGAGATAAAATGTTTACAAAGTAACTACTACTAGATGTTCAGATTGATAAAGAGAAAAAGTGGAGTTCCCATTGTGGCACAGCGGAAATGATTATGACTAGGAACCATGGGGTTGCAGGTTCAATCCCTGGCCTCACTTGGTGGGTTAAGGATCTGGTGTTGCCGTGAGCTGTGGTGTAGGTCGCAGAAGCAGATTGGATCTGGCATTGCTGTGGCTGTGGTATAGGCTGATGGCTACAGCTCCGATTGGACCCCTAGCCTGGGAACCTCCATATGCCACAGGTGCAGCCCTAAGAAGACAAAAAGACAGGAAAAAACAAAACAAAACAAAACAAAACAACAACAAAAAAAAAAACAAGAGAGAGAGGGAGAAAGTGATGTAAATACATTTACATGTTCCCTATTTGCACAGAAGCTTCTCTGTGCAAAGTGGGATCACTGAATCCCAACTCCAGTGGACAGAAAAAGAAGAGTGAATCATGTGCAGAGGGACTAACTTGTTTTCCTGGAATACTCTGGAAACGTCATTAGATATTGTGAGTGTACAACTTTCATGAGAAACAGCTTCTGGCTACATTACTTCACTGCCTTGATACAGCATTAAAAACCTCTAATGACACCCTATCACTCTCCACCCTGACAAAAGGAAATAAAGCAGGGGCAACTGCACTCCACTTCCTTGTAAATTAATAACTGAATGGTCTGAAGTGGACCAGGCCCTTTAATAAGGTCAGGAAGATATACCGCACACTCTACAGGAAACAAGCGGTCTGAATTTAGACGACACACCCCTATCTCTACACAGAAAAAGAGCTGCTTATCCAGGCTGATATATCACATCCCTTCCTGTCGGTCTCTCCAAACTCAAATTATCTAATTTTAAACTATTTCATCTAAAGGAAGGTATTGGAGTTCCCACTGTGGCTCAGCAGTAAGGAACCCAACTAGCATCCATGAGGATGTGGGCTGGAACCCTGGCCTTGCTCAGTGGGTTAAGGATCCGTTGTCGCTGTGAGCTGTGGCATAGGTCGCACATACGGCTTGGACCCCGTAATGGTTGTGGCTGTGGTGCAGGCCGGCAGCTGAAGCTCCAATTGGACCCCAGCCTGGGAACTTCCGTATGCTACCAGTATGTCCCTAAAAATGTCCCTAAAAATTCAAAAGCCAAAAACAAAAAAACAACAACAACAAAAAAAGGAAGGTATTAAAAGTCTTTAAAGGAGTTCTCTCTGTGGTTCAGCAGTTAGCGAACCTGACTAGGATGCATGAGGATGCAGGTTCAATCCCTGGCCTTACTCTGGGTTAGGGATCCAGCGTTGCCATGAGCTGTGGTGTAGGTCGCAGACATGGCTTGGATCTCGCGTTGCTGTGGCTCTGGTGCAGCTGCAGCTCCGATTTGACCCCTAGCCTGGGAACCTCCATATGCTGCGGGTGCAGCCCTAGAAAAGACAAAAAAGACCCCTCAAAAAAAAAGTCTTTAAAAAATAAATATATCATAAACTTGCCTTTGAATGAGGAAGAAAGAAGTGGGTGTGACCTGGCCCCACAACACTCAAGAAAAGACAAGTAAAGGGACTATCTCACTGCCAGAGCCCAGCAACCTGCCTGCTGGGATTCAGTAAGAATGCTCTTAACTGCCTAATTCAATACAGCTATTATCAAGAAAGTTAATACCCTTAGGCAGAATACTCACTATAATACAAAATGAGATCAAGTCTATCCTTCCAAAGAAAATTTATAAAAAGAAATGTCAATTTCTAAAGCAAAAAATTGCCTGAGCTAGCTTTTCATTGCTTTTTCTCTCTGAAATCCCTACAAAATAGAGAGTAATAAGGCAGACAAATAATAGTCACATTCAATTCATATTTAATAAGAAAACTAATGATAATGGTTGTTTTGCTGTAGTGCTTATAACGGCATTATTCCTTAGATTTTCCCCCTAGAGATCCATTCAATGATACAATCTACAATAAAAAAGCCAATCAAAAGCCATAACTTCACTAATAGCCATCTGAAAACTCAACATATCCCTTATTATTAGTTAAACCATAATTACCTAAATTGTTTCTGGTTTATTTCATATGTGATTTTTTTTCATATGTTAGTATCTGACACTTGAAAATGATCAGTTTTCTATCATTATGGTTATATTATTGAGGAAAAGTTATGACTAAAAAAATGATGGTTTTAAAGTGCCATATTCTGGCCCTTCCTACCCCTTAAGGGAAAAAATTCTCAACTTCAACTTAAAAAAATATGAAGCAGTGAACTACCTTCAACCATCTTCTAACTATTTATATTAATGGATGCTCCACGCATTTTAGAATGCAATAATTTTATGTAAAAATTTCTGTCCACGTTTTTGCTGGGTTGCATTAGTATTAGAGGGTATTCACCGAGCATGAGAGGTTGAGCAACAGAATGAGGTCCAAGACTGGCCAGCAAGGGAATGCCTGAACTCTGAACAACATAATAGGCAATAGATACTCCACAAAGTAGGAAATCCTTCCACAGATAACGACTACCATGTCAATACTGGACTAAGTTCGTTAACTAGCGTCATACGGAGAGCTGGTTACACAGCCCACTGCTGCGTATCCCTGCTTCCTGCTGGGCACACAGGTCAAGACGCACCCTCGCCAGGCAGGCACCGACTCCTACCTCACAAGAAGATATATTCTAATTCAAGAGGACTACATTTTTTAATCAATTCCTGCTAGAGTTCTCCACTTAGCACTTATTTTTCTTTAACATAATTTATTTGAGAGTAACAATCATTAGCGATAAACAAGTAAAAAGGAGCTCATTAAACTTAAGTACTCTATCTCTAAACTAAACATCACAAGAGTGCAAAAGTGTACTTGTAAACATGGATTCAGCTGCATCACGCACCTTTGCCCCTCGCACATCAAGGTTCTAAATAACATTATCCAGCCAGAGAACCGTGTGGGTTCTGTCCTCCTCTGTTCACTCTTCCTCTTCTCTTATCACTCTTCTGTCTTCTGAAGAACAAGGGGCTTTGCAGACACTCTCTGTAGTTAGATACTGCCCAGGTTTTACCATCTCTTTTTAGTGCTTTCATGCCCTCTCTTCAAATTCTATGAACAGCTGTCCATGCCCCGCTTCTCTGTACCCCCAGGCCCCTCTCCTGCTGGGCGGGCTCCCTCCTACCTCTGTGCAGCCCCTACCACAGCGGCCTGGCTGCACTTCCACTCCATGCAGGGCTCCCCTGAAGCGCTACTTACTGCAACTAAGCTGAAAGCTGCTGCATACATACAGAGAGTTCCCTCAGGTTCATTTAATGAACTCTGTGTGTAATTTTGAGGGGAAAGAATGAGCTCCCTAACAAAAACACAAGAAGGGGGGCAGGAAGGTCATCCCCTAGAAAAACAAAATCCTTTGTCACTTTCTGCTTTTCTCTTTCAACAATATTCCAGCTCATGTGGAAACAGATCAAAGTGGCCATCCTTATTTGGCTATGCCAATAACAAGGGGCTTTTCCACTCTTGACTGCCTACGAGGAACAAGTTAGTAAGAACATCCATACACAGTTTTATCTTAATTATTTATAAGGACATCAATAATGTTTATCATGCTCTGTACACTATTCTAAACACTTTAACTCACCTAATCCTTTAACGACCTTATAACAGGTATCACAAAGGAGGAAATCAAGGCATGCCAAAAACTTCACACGGTCATGCTGCTAGTTATTGGAAAGCTGGGCTTGGGGCTTGAACCAGGCAGTTTTAAGCAGAGGGTTCAAGGTCTTAACCAACATCCTATGAGCACCACTATCCCACCCCCCACTTCTGTGGTGCATCACCTACTACAGGCTACCAGGGGTAGGTATAGGAGCAAAATGTCTACTGTTTTAATGGACGTCTCTGTGACTAAACAGGCTTAGCAGAGTTACATGGTTAAGTGTACACAACCAGATTTGTATAAATTCTCTCTGCAATCACTAAAGTATCTGCTATGAGCTGGACATAATTCTAGGTGCCAGGAGTACAGCATCGATGCACAAAGCGCCTTTACCTTCTGTTAAGAGGAGACAGACAATAAACCAAATGGAGGTCCTTCCTCCCTCTGCTTTCCCTTCCCCAGATATCTACTGAATATCTGCTGTGAGTCAGACACTGTTCAGGTACATATCAGCTGTTCAATAAAGCATCCAAAAGACAAAAGATCTTGCTTTCATGGAGCTAAGAGACAGTGACAGATATATACACAGCTAGGGAAGGGAACAGGGGAGGACGAGGTTGCAATTTTATTCACGGCACCAAGAAAGTGCCATTTGAGCAGAAAACTGATGAAAAAGATGGATGTGGTCTTGGAAGGTATTTTCAGGAAGAGCAGTCCAAACAAATGCAAAGGCCTGGGCAGTCCTGTATTTGGCAAATCCAAGCAACAGGACAGACAGGCCACTACGACTGGAGAAGAGAGACCAAGGGGAAGAGATGGGGCTGAATCCACTTCCTCTTCCAAAGCAGTCACTCACTTCAAAGCCCCCAATTCAACTACACCTCTCTACTGTCAGAAAAGGCACAATTTAAGAGACCATGGTATCTTGCACATCTAGGCATACTTTAGCTTCCAAGGTGAGGGGCCACTTTTCCACTCCTCCCCCGCTCCTCTGCTTCTGCAGAGTGTTCCATGACCCCAAGGTCATCCAGTGGCACAGACGTCAGTAACCACCCAAGTCATCCTGCAGCACCCAGAGTTGCTGCACAAACTCTCCAGTTCTGTCCACAAAAGGTTGGTCTGGAACTTTTCTCAGGCTGATTTCAGATCTTCTTCACATTTCCGTCCTGACGCCAAGGACAGTGGCTAGCATGCAACAGGGAATGAACAAAAAGTGTCCTAATTGAAATTGCAAAAAAGTTTTAATGAAATGACTATATGTTAAACCTCAACACACCAATCAACTCGACTGGAAGATGCCAGAAATAACCATTAGGAAGTGTCCTCTCACGAACCTTTACAAAAAGCTGAAAGTCTCTGCTGCGGGTTTTGATGGCCTATATTCATCAAGCTAGAATTATTTCAGTAGTTTTAAGTAATTTCCTCATTATGGAATCTAGAAGCTCTGACCAGTAGAAAATACTTAACCAATTAGCTCTCTGTACACTTTTTCCCAGGTTTTTTTTTTTTTTTTTTAACATGGCCTTTCCTTAATATTGCGCAATTTGGGGGGCAGGGGGGAGGGGAGACACGAAAAAGTGGCAAAAGATAGAATGCAAGGGGGCTCTAATTTTTAATATCTAAACACAGAACTTTAAAAAGTGTGAGTCTACTTCAGAGACCCCTGAGGTGGTCCAAAGAAATTATGGAGCAAGTGGGACAATGCCTAGCTTCAGGCCATGGAACTTCCATACAATGGTCACCTGACTACTCATTGTTCACATGACAACCTAAGTCCAGAGATAAGATATACCCTTAGAATCATGTGTTCTGACTCCTAGTCCAACACTTCTTGCCCCCTGTACCAGTGTCTAGAGCACAAATCAGTGGTCAAAAAGGTGAGGAAGTTGGTCTTCCCAAAGGGTAAGCTCCGCCTGGACAAATGCTTTGGCAAATATTTTCCCAGTAAAATGAAAAGTGACAAAGAGAGTCTGGTCATGAAGGGGGGAGCTTCTAGAGGTCCAGAAACTAGTAAAGGAGGGGATGGCCTCAAAGGCCCTCCAGAACCAGATCATGAGCCATGACACAGGAAGAGCCAGGAATGCTTCTGAACAGAAATAAAAGACCTCTTCCAGCCTTTTTACCCCACCAAACACCTCCAGAGAGATGAGGCAAAAGTGGTACCACTGCTGGCAAAACTATTTAATTACAAGTACCCATCATATAGTTCACTGATTCCTGGACACATCCTCCCCACATTCCAGAATCTCTGAAATAGGATGGCTTCTTATGCAGCAACCAGCATAACCCCATCAGCCATGTAGCCATTAGTTATCTGTGTACATAGGAAATTACATGTTATTGATTTAATCTTGATTTGATTGATATTTCCACGGTCTTCAAAAGGATTATGCTATAAATTGGTATAGAAACAAAAGCAGCACATGTAAAGGAAAGGCAGTGAAAACAAGCAACTAAATTTTTTTTTCTTGTCTTTTTGCCTTTTTGGGGCTGCTCCCGTGGCATATGGAGGTTCCCAGGCTAGGGGGTCTAATCGGAGCTGTAGCCACCAGCCTACGCCAGAGCCACAGCAACTTGGGATCCGAGCCGGGTCTGCGACCTACACCACAGCTTGTGGCAATGCTGGATCCTTAACCCACTGAGCAAGGCCAGGGATTGAACCTGCAACCTCATGGTTCCTAGTCGGATTCGTTAACCACTGAGCCATGACGGGAACTCCACTAAATTCTTATTTCATGTAAAAACCTATAAGTCTAGGAATTATTAAAACTCTATTAAAAAGCATTTTGTCATAGTTAATGGTTGGCGCATTATTTCTCCTAACCAACAGCATCAAAGATTTTAAAAATTCTATAATTTTTTTTCTCCTAACCAACAGCATCAAAGATTTTAAAAATTCTATAATTATTTATTTTTGCCAGTATACACTTGCCTTAAATTTTAATAACATGTAATTCTTAAATATAAGATTGCATTCTGTCCCTTGATTTACTTATCGATAGGTCATGACAGTAAAATAATGATGGCATGAAATTCTGTTTTCTATTCCCTTTATTTTGGACAAGACTAGAGTTATTTTGGAGTCCTGGTTTTTGCATTTCATTCTAGAAGTTTGTTGCTAACTCCTTGAACATTACCATTCAAAAGGTCACAGACATAACTCTCTACTAATGGGTTTCACAATATTATTTTTAAGTTTAGCTAACATTTTTAAAGCTTTGTTATACTCTAGTGCACCAAGAACACATTCAAGCTGATTAGTATTAAATTTTGCTTCTCTGGAGTTCCCATTGTGGCACAGTGGAAATGAATCTGACTAGTATCCACAAGGATGCGGGTTCAATCCCTAGCCTTGCTTAGTGAGCTAAGAGTCCAGTGTTACTGTGAGCTGTGATGTAGGTCACAGATATGGCTCGGATCCCAAGTTGCTGTGGCTGTGATGTTGGCTGGCAGCTGCAGCTCCCATTCAATCTGTAGCCTGGGAACTCCCACATGCCGTAGGCTCAGCCCTAAAGAGCAAAAAAAGGAAAAAAAAAAGCAAAGAAAATGAAATTTTGCTTTTCCAATTTCAAGAAAACATAATCACACTAAATTCCAAAACACTACATTTAAAGATTATGGGTAAAAACTCATGAGAAAAATGACAGAGTAAATGGAGGTTAATGCATTTAAGACCAGTAAATTTATAATTAATGTCTGACAAAATCAAATAATAACACTTGCTTTTTCTGTAACAAAACTGAATGTTAATCTGGACACCACATGTAAACCAATGAAGTTATCACATTCCCTCACACCATACACAGAAATAAACTCAAAATAGATTAAAGGTTTAAATATAAGAAATAACACTGTAAAACTCCTAGAAGAAGACATAGGCAAAACATTCTCTGACATAAATCATAACTATGTTTTCTTAGGTCAGTCTTCCAATGCAAAAGAAGTAAAAGCAAAAAATAAACAAGCGGAATCCAAGAAAACTTAGAAGCTTTTGCACAGCAGAGGAAACCATAAACAAAATGAAAAGACAAACTACAGAACGCGAGAAAATATTTGCAAACAACGCAACCAACGAGGGCTTAATTTCCAAAACAGCTCATACAACTCCATATCAAAACAAACAACTCTATCAAAAAGTGGGCAGAAAACCGAAACAGACATTTCTCCAAAGAAGACCTACAGATGACCAACAGGCACATGAACGATGTTCAACACGGCTATTATTAGAAACACAAATCAAAATTACAGTGAGGTATCACCTCACACTGGTCAGAATGGCCATCACCAAAAAAAGCCTACAAATAATAAATGCTGGAGAGGGTGTGCAGAAAAGGGAACCCGCCTCCCCTGTTGGTGGGAACAGAAGGTCGTGCAGCCACTATGCACGACAGTATGGAGGGTCCTTCAAAAACTAAAAATAGAGGTGCCACGTGATCCAGTAAGCCAGCTCCTGGGCATATATCTGGAAAAGACGAAAACTCTAATTTGAAAAAATACATGCACCCCAATGTTCACAGCAGCACTATTCACAATAGCCAAGACATGGAAGCAACCTAAATGTCCACTGACAGATGAATGGATAAAGAAGATGTGACACAATGGAATACTATTCCACCATAAAAAGAATGAAATAATGCCATTTGCAGCAACATGGATGAACCCAGAGATTATCATACTAAGTGAAGTAAGCCAGAAAGAGAATGACAAATATAATATTAACATCACTTACATGTAGAATCTTAAAAAATGACACAAATGAACTTATTTACAAAACAGAAAGATTCACAGACATTGACATTAACAGATACACACTACTATGTATAAAATAGATAAACAAGGAGTTACTGTACAGCACAGAAAACTATATCCAATATCTTGTAATAAGCTATAATGGAAAATAACCTGAAAAATATGTAACTGAGTATATATGACTGCATCACTTTACTGTACACCTGAAACTACCCTAACATTGTAAATCAACTATATATATATACTTCAATTTAAAAAAAACTGTTGACCAGTTTCTGTGGAAATGAAGAATATTTCCCCAGCTAATTCAAATACTGCTCCAGATAATATTAAATGTCCACGGTGCTTTAGTACCAAAATTTTGGACTTTCTCTCTCTCCCTCTCTCTCTCTCTCTCTCTCTCACACACACACACACACACACACACACACACACACACACACAGAAAGCTATAACTGCATATCATTTATAAACTTCTATACATATGGCTTCAAATAATTTTTTGTGAACCATAATCTATTCCATCAGTTCAAACTTTATGTTTTAAGGAAGAAATAGCAGGAAAAGAAAATTCTTCTAGAGGATAAATATACTCCATACTATAAAAGAGAGGAATGGCCAGGAATCTGGGTATTCTTTAACTTCTAAACTTGCAGGTTCATAACACAGGTGGGTACTCTTAGTACTAAAGACTTAGAAGTTCTTCAGTCATTCTTTAATTTTAATAAAATCACTTCTGCTGTTTTGTTTACTACCCATTTACTTTCTCTTTTTTTTTTTCATCTTTTTTTTATGGCTGTACCCGAGACATATGGAGGTTTCCAGGCTAGGGGTCCAACTGGAGCTATAGCCGCCGGCCTATGCCACAGCTACAGCAACGTGGGATCTAAGCTGTGTCTGTGACCTACACCACAGCTCATGGCAATGCCAGATCCTTAACCCACTGAGCAAGGCCAGGGATTGAACCCACGTCCTCATGGATACTAGTCAGGTCAGTTAACCTCTGAGCCACGATGGGAACTCCACTACCCATTTACTTTCTATCTTACACGGAACATACTGTGAAACATGAATTCAAACTTTCACTAAGGTGTTACATTTATAAAAGAAGATACTTTTGCACACCAGAAACTGATTTGGGAGAAGCTGTGAGAAGGTCTTCAGTGGCCTGGATCCCCCAGACAGCCCAGGCTGCCTGAGCACTGGACTTCAAAGAAGAGAAGCCGACAGAGGGGAAAGATCTGGTCAAGAGGCAGCATCACATCGAGTCCCGGACAGCAGCTGTCTATCCAGCCCAGCTCCTTGAAGAGTGTCACTGGGATGTCGCCTGAGAGGAACGGGGCAGACCTGCGTCCCTTCTCCAATACTATAGTCCACCCACACTGCGTTCCAAACACCCCCTCACCCCTCCTTCAAGCTGGACATTACACTCTTAAGAGCACTATCGCCCACTACCATGCAAGAAAAAAGCAGAAACATCGTCATACGCAGCTTTTGAAATGACGAGAGAACGTGATATCCTAGAGAAATTGACGGTCCCTAGGCCACAAGCCCCGCTAGTGACAGTCCCTCTGCTTCCTCACCTAACTGCCGACAGGTGTGGATGTGATCCACTCAGCAATTCCCAACTGCATATCAGAGAGGAACCCAGAAGGCGGCGTAAACTCACATTTCAGCTTTCAGAGAACATGGCCATTTCAGAATGAAATTCAGCATAGAAAAATCAAATATAGTATCCTTGCTAGTGTGTTAACTCCACATATATCTTGTCTTTCTCCTAAAATAAACACACGTCAGATGACCAGGTTCAGATATTTCAGCTTTCAGAGAACAAGAGAGTGTGCCTGCCCCCTTCTCCTGGGTCCTGGCACCTCTCGGCTCCTGCCTGGGCATGTACACACACTCAAAGATGGTCCACCAGCCCAGTAACTCAGCTCTACAAAGTTGTTATTTACACTTTATTCTTTCATCTTGTTTCTGAGGTATAGATAAGTCACATCACTCTGGTTTTATAAAGCAGTAAGAAAAAGAGAGAGGGAGGGAGGGAGGGAAGGGGGGTGGGAAGGAAGACAAAGAAAATAAAAACTAAACCAATAGCTTTTCCCAAGAAGCCAAAACAAAACACCTACCAGTCTGGGACTTCCTTTCGGAGGATACGGTCCTTCTTCTGGGGTCTGTAGCAAACAGAATTGACTTTGGCACCACTCCTAAAATCCATTTTTCAGTTTCTCCTTCAACTGTAGTCAATACAGTTTTACTTTCACATTCTGAATTTCCATCCTTGGAACTAAGGCTGATAAAATAATACCTAACTATACTTTAAGTCAGTCTCGCCAATCCTCTCCAGAGATCTTTACCCCAACCACTTAAAACAAGAAGAAAGTACAAGTAGCAATAATAGCAAAAGTGTGATTTCTCCCCTCAACTTTACCCACCAGAGGTGTTAAAGGTCCTGCCCTACTGGAGATCCTAAAGTCTGCAATTTGCTGCAATGCCACCAGCTCCAAGTCACCCAAGAGATGACGTTTCTGCACCTTGTCACAGTGTTGTCACATGCTAGTCACTTCACAGCAACAAAAAGGCTTGCAGAAGTAACTCCCATTGATACCACTTAAAACTTGCTGAAGTTTGGGGAGAGCTCATTATTACAAATGAAGGTACCATTACCTACCTCTCCCCTTACAATTACAGATGGTGCTTTGTACCACACACACCCATGTTCACAAATGTCCCCTAATACTCTGGGCTAAAGCCTGGAAAGCACTACACAGCAACCTAAGAGAGGGAAAAAAGTGAGGCTCAAAAAGATTAAGTGACTTTCCAAAACACACAAAGCTATTTACAAATAAAACTGGAATGGAACTAATATCTGTCTCCAATCCTAGAGTACGTTCTATAGTAAACAATCTACTGCACTAAGATAAACCTTACATAAAACTGAGAGGCAGGAATTCCTGCTGTGGTGCAATGGGTTAAGAATCTGACTGCAGTGGCTCAGGTCACTGTGGAGGTGGGGGTTCAATTCCCAGTCCAGGGCAGTGGGTTAAGGATCCAGTGTTTCTGCAGCTGTGGTGTAGGATGCAACTACAGCTCAGATTTGAATTTGGTCCCTGGCCTGGGAATGTCCATATGCCACAGATTCAGGGGTGGGGGGACACACATGACCTGAAAGGCAAAGCCACTAAGGAAAAATATTATGGGCTTGGAGACTCAAAGAGACCTAGGCTCAGGTCTGAGCCCCACCAAGGTGTATCACTTCTCCTAACCTCAGTTTCCTCATCTGCAAATAATGAAGATCATTATATCTGCCTTAAAAATTCAATCACTCAAAAATAGTGTTTACCATTAAAATGTTTTAAAGATTTCTCTTTCCCAGAATTCTTAACTTCACAAAATAGAAAAAAATTCCCCAACAACTCCCCAGAATAAATCTAGCGGCATGTACCATTACCTAAAGCACACACTTCATTATTACGTGCCAAAGAAATTTGCAGTATTTGGGGGCAACAGTTCATTAAATTCATTTATGTTAGACACATGGCAGACTGTGATACAGACACCGGAAAGAAACAACCCAAGTCAGAGCACAGTAACACGCAATGTGCCCTGGCTTATACCAGCCTCTTTAACCAAGACTTGAAACATAGAATGGCTAAGAGTCACCCTCGTTGTAGATGTCCCAGAAAAACAGTATTCCATAAAACCCTAATGCTCCAGGCTTTGAAAAATAGAGACTTACAAAAACAAAAACACTTTTGGAATTCTCTTATGGTGCAGTGGGTTAAGAATCTGGCTTGGTCACTGCAGTGCCTTGGGTCACTACTATGGTGTGGGTTCGATCCTTGGCCTGGGAACTTCCACATGCCTCGGGCACATCCAAAAAACAACACTTTCTGCCTTTCCAACATTCCTCAAAGCTAACTGACCATGAATCCTTTTGTGTCAAGAACATCTATTAACACCTAGAGAAATACAATTTGAACTTACTATTATGCTATCATGTAAACTATCATGTAGTTTCTCAAGTGTTAGGTGTGCATTAGAATCAACTGGGAAATTATTGTAAAGGCAACTTCTCCAGCCGCACCCCAGACCTAAGGTTTGAGAACCAATGGGTTAGTTATATTTCAAATAAGCATCCCAGATTGTAAAAACTTAAAACCACCACTGAAACCACTAGTTTCAGAGTTACCAGTTGTCTCTCATTGTAAAGACCACCAGGAGCTCTCAAACTTCAATATCTGTAAGAGTGACCTGGGAAGTTTGTCTAAAAATGCATATTACTGGGCACCACCCCTAAATATTCCGACTGACAGGCTCTGGGATGCAGTCCAATTTTAGTATCACACCTGCAGACGGTTTAACTGAAAGTTCAATGTCCACTGCCTAGAAGCATCCTCATTCTAACCCTAACATTTCATGAGGGTTAAAAACAAGTATGGATACGGGTGCTGCTCACAGGTAAAAAGTTACTGAAAGCTTCCAATGTATTTTTGGCCATACCCATAGCATGTGAAAGTTCCTAGGCCAGAGATCAATCCCACACCACAGGAGCAACGCAAGCTGCTGCAGTGACAATGCTGGAACCTTAACGCACTACTCCGCAAGAGAACTCCAAGGTTTCAATATTATTTTGAACGCAGATGATTTTAGGAATTTCCTGCTGTAGTGCAGTGGGTTAATGATCTGGTGTTGCCACAGCTGTGGTGTAGGTTGAAGCTGCAGCTCAGATTCAATCCCTGACCAGGGATCATACTTTGAACATTATGTTCTGGATGGACTGAGATGATCTATGGAAATTTGGCCTCCTCCCTGACCTCCATGGGCAAGTCATTGTTGGCTTTAAAAGTACTGGGAGTTCCCATTGTGGCTCAGTGGAAATGAATGTGACTAGTATCCATGAGGACGCAGGTTTGATCCCTGGCCACACTCAGTGGATTAAGGATCCAGCGTTGCTGTGAGCTATGGTATAAATCACAGATGCGGCTGGGATCTGGTGTTGCTATGGCTATGGTGTAGGCCGGCAGCTGTAACTCTGATTCGACCCCTAGCCTGGGAACTTCCACATGCCATGGGTGCGGCCCTAAAAAGACAAAAATAAATAAATAAATAAAGTACTGGCAGAGTCAGATCATCCGACAGTATCTACAGCCACATCACTTGGTCAGATGCCTTGGTTCTTCTGTATTTTCTTTCTTTACAGCAAAAAGCACTGTATGACTGTTTCATTTTAGTTGGGCCCCAGGAAGCCCAGCCACGTGATTAAACATTATCTCTAGGGGTGTCTCTGAGGGTGCTTCTGGGAGAGATTAACACTTGAATTAGTGAAATGAGTGAAGCACTGTCCCCACTAGGGGCACGGGTTGGGGGTGGGTACATCTGATCCACTGAGGCCTGAATAGAAGAGAAAGGGGGAGGAAGGCTGAGTCTGACCCACCTGCCTGATTGCTGAACTGGAACATCAATCTCCTCCTACCCTCATCACTCCTGGTCTCAAACTCAGACTAGAATGTACACCATCAGGTCTCTAGCCCCAAGGCCTTTGGACTATACCACCAACGTGTCTGTGTCGGAGAGGGCCAACTGTGGAACTTCTCCCAGAGCCCACTCATTTATAATAAATCTCATTTTCGACATGAGATTCTGTCCACTCTGTTTCTCTGAAGAACTCTGACTAGTAAAGGTTCACTGCACTCCACATGAATTGGTGCAACTGCTGTATCAAACAGAATAGTATCAGCAGCAATTTCCCTTACAACTTTAAGTACAACTTCTTGTAGGATTCATGGAGTGGTAAACCTCTTATTATTATTTTACATTCCCTTTGATATAAAAGAGTTCCTTCTGTACTTTTCTCTTGGAAAAATTTAAATGTTACTGTTAAGAAGGAACAGATTTACTTTCATACAAATGATTCTAGTAACATATACTGTGTTACCACTGAAGTTTGAGAATGCATATCAGCCCTGGAAAAAACTCTGAGGAAAAATTTTGAAGGCGCCCAGTTTCGATTTTTTAAAAAATCTAATTACAGCTATACACCCCACAGATCAAGTTGTATTACACTCACAACACTGACACCAATATTCCTACAGCCGGAGGTAGTGTGGCTTCTATTGTTCGCATGTACTATTAAGTTCCGAGCCTTAGTGCTGTGATACAATTAACATCAGTTCCTACTATAGGGATTCCAACAGTATGATGGTTTTGACACTGTTTTGTACAATGTTAACATCATGGTTAAGAACAGAAGCTTATGGCCTTGCAGAGATCGAGATGGTGCAACAAAAGGGTGTGGGGCTTACCTCCTCCCATAAATACATCAAAAATACATCTACATGTGGAACAATTCTCACTGAGTCTCTACTGAACACTGGCAGAAGATCTCATACAGCCAAAGCTACAAGAAACAGCACCATGTAACTGGGTAGGACGAAAGGAACAGGGATGGGACCTGGACCATGGGCGGGTGCTGTAAAAAAGAAAAGGTTCCCTCACCCAGGGGAGCCCCCTCACCACCTGCGAGATCAGCCAGGACAGATAGGAAGCCTCAGAGGCTCAAAGGAGAGTGTAGCTGCTGACCTGCGAAAGGCAGGACAGAGAGAGACCAGCACTGACAGTCCTGGCCATCTCACTGCCATCCCCAGCTTGAGACGTGCCTGATGCTTCCGTGGCTTTAGTTGGCCAGACCTGGGAGAAGGCTGGGTTTGGCTGCAAAGGGACAACCTGAAAGGCTTAGAGTTTGGTCTGGGCTGCACTTGTGGGGGTGCAGAGCCTGGGTCTTCCACCACAGAAGCCCCGCTGTCAACAACCATGGGGCGGGGGGTTGGGGGGAGGAGGAGGTTGAAATCTGAACCAATTTCCAACAGCTGCTCAACTTTAGTGGATTTACCCCACCTGAGGCTTTGGGAGCTCTGCAGCACCTGCAAGACATCCGAGCAGATAACTGGCACTCCTCTGGCTAGGGTGGGTCCAGCATCAGCAGCTGCAGGCTTTGTGGGTGCACATACCCAGAGGCAGGACTGGGGGTCTGGGCTGAACCCTGCCCTCCCACGTCAATTCCAGGTGTGCACTAATTGGATCTGGGTACCAGACTTAGGCAAATTTGCACTCACAGATTTGTGAGTACAGTACCTGAAGGACACCAGGGGCAGTTGCCAGCATTCTCATAGCTGAAGTAGTGCCAACAAAGAGGTACTTTGTGATCCTGCACAATGGTTAACAGGTGATGTCACAGAGCACACTTCTTGGTGGACTGCTCCTGTGGCAGAATATTCAGGGGCTCCTTTCCTAGTAGAAGTGATCCAGTCCCATCTACCTCACACAGCAGCTCAGAACCAGATGGGAAGGCTTCTACTCTAGCAACTGAGGAGCAGACCCTGCCCCCAACAGGGCTGTGACAATCAGAGCAAAGAAGGGGCCCTGCTCGACACGCAGCGTAGGCGCCGGTCACCACACCACCAGTCACACCTCCTATCAAGGGGATAAAAGCCAGCACACCTTGAGGAAAGGCTTGGCAGCACCCATTACACAAAAAAACCTTGCACCAAACCCATGACACTCACCCAAGCTATATAAGGATGCTCCCACCTAAAAACAGCCCTTCAAGGCCACAGTAGATAACTGTTTCTCCTATCCTCAGTCAAAGAAATATAAGTAAAATGAAGAAGCAAAGGAACCATTCCCAATTAAAAGAACAGAAGAATTCCAATGAAGGAACAATGAAATAGACCTCTGTCGTCTACTAGCCCCTGAGTTCATAAAGGAGGTAATAAAAATGCTGAAGGAATTAAAAAGAAAAGCTGTTGATATAAATACAGATGACTGTAACAAGGAACTAGAACTATAAAGAGTAGTCAATCAAAATTTGACAACTCAATTGCCAAGATGAAAACTGAGTTAAGGCAATAAATAAGCAAACAAAACACTGCAGACAAATAAGCAATCTGGAAGATATAATAATAGAACAATCAGAATAGACGGAAACTCAAATTTAAAAAATGAAAGCAATATACGAGACCTATGAAATAATGTAAAACATGTTCATCTACACACAGCAAACTGATCGCTTGAAGTAAAATAGAATTTGTAATTAAAAAAAAAAAGATCCCTGCAAGCAAAAACCCAGGACTAGTGGAAAATTCTACCAAACATACAAAGAAGAACTTATACCCATCCTTCTCAAATTCCTCCAAAAGACTGAAAAGGAAGGAACACTCCCAAAGTCATTCTATGATGCCACCATCACAATGATACAACAACTAGACAGACACTATTAAAAAATAAAATTGTAAGACAATTGTCTCTGATGCAAAAAACATCAGCAAAATATTAACAAACCAAATCCAATAACACATAAAAAGGATCATACCTCATGAACAGGTTGGATTCATCCCAGTGTCACAAGGATGGTTCAACATATGCAAATCAACCAATGTGATATACCACATAAACAAAGAAAAAAAATCTCACCAGATGCGGAAAAGGCATTTGATAAAATCCAACATCCATTCATGATAACAACTCTCACCAAACTGGGTACAAAGGGAACATATCTTAGCATAATAAAAGCTAATTATGACAAATCCACAGCCAATATAATACTCAACAGTGAAAAGCTGAAACACTTCCTACTAAAATCTGGAATAAGAGAAGGATGCCCACTCTCATCACTGCTAGTCAACATAATATTGGAAGTCCTAGCCAAAGCAATCGGACCAAAAACAAAAAAAGTATTCAAATTGGAAAGGAAGAGGTAAAACTGTCATTATATGCAAATGAAAAGCCTAAGGACTGGGGAGGGGGGGACCTGCTACAACTGATAAAGGAATTCAGCAAGGTAGCAGGGTACAAGATGAACACACAGAAATCAGCTGCATTTATTTACACTAAAAATGAAATATCAGAAAAAGAAAGTAAAAAATAAAATTCCTTTCAAAATTGCATCCAAAAAATAAGATACTCAGGAATAAACCTGATCAAGGAGGTAAAAGATTTATGTGCTGAGAACTATAAATCACTGATAAAGGAAACTGAAGATGACTCGAAGAAATGGAAAGATAGCCCATGCTCTCAGATTGAAGAATATTGTTAAAATGGCCATACTATCCAAAGCAATCTACAGATTTACTGCAAACCCTATCAAATTGCCCAGGATATTTTTCACAGAAGAATAAATAGTCCTAAATTTCATATGGAACCATAAAAGACCAAGAATTGCCAAAGCAATCTTGAGGAAAAAGAACAAAAGTGAAGGCATAATCCTTCCAGGCTTCAGACAATTCTGGAAATCTACATTAGTTAAAACACTGTGGTTATGGCACAAAAACAGACATGTGTATCAATGGAACAAAAACAGAGAGTCCAAAAACAAACCCATGTACCTATGGTAAGTTAATCTTTAACAAAGGAGGCCAGAATATACAAAGGAGAAAAGACAGTCTCTTTTCACCAAATGGTGTTGGGAAATGAGGACAGCTGCATGTAAATTAATGGAATTAGAACATTCCCTCACACCATTCACAAAACCAAACTGAAATTAAAGGCTTAAACTTAAGACGTGACACCATAAAATTCCTAGAAAAGAACACAGGCAAAACATTCTCTGACATAAATCATAGCTATGTTTTCTTAGGTCAGTCTTCCAATGCAAAAGAAGTAAAAGCAAAAAATAAACACGCGGAATCCAAGAAAACTTAGAAGCTTTTGCACAGCAGAGGAAACCATAAACAAAATGAAAAGACAAACTACACAACACGAGAAAATATTTGCAAACAACGCAACCAACGAGGGCTTAATTTCCAAAACAGCTCATACAACTCCATATCAAAACAAACAACTCAATCAAAAAGTGGGCAGAAAACCGAAACAGACATTTCTCCAAAGAAGACCTACAGATGACCAACAGGCACATGAACGATGTTCAACACGGCTATTATTACAGAAACACAAATCAAAATTACAGTGAGGTATCACCTCACACTGGTCAGAATGGCCATCACCAAAAAAAGCCTACAAATAATAAATGCTGGAGAGGGTGTGCAGAAAAGGGAACCCGCCTCCCCTGTTGGTGGGAACAGAAGGTGGTGCAGCCACCATGCACGACAGTTATGGAGGGTCCTTCAAAAACTAAAAATAGAGTTGCCACGTGATCCAGCAATCCAGCTCCTGGGCATATATCTGGAAAAGACAAAAACTCTAATTTGAAAAAATACATGCACCCCAATGTTCACAGCAGCACTATTCACAATAGCCAAGACATGAAAGCAACCTAAATGTCCACTGACAGATGAATGGATGAAGAAGATGTGACACATATATACAATGGAATACTATTCCACCATAAAAAGAATGAAATAATGCCATTTGCAGCAACATGGATGAACCCAGAGATTATCATACTAAGTGAAGTAAGTCAGACAAAGACAAATATCATATGATACCTATAAAATCTAAAATATGATATAAATGAACTTATTTAGAAAACAGAAATAGTCTCAGACACAAAAAACAAATTTATGGTTACCAAAGGAAAAAGAGGAAAGAATAAATTAGAAGTTGGGATTAGAAGATACAAACTATTGTATATAAAAGAGATATACAATAAAATCCTATTGTATAGCACAGGGAACTATATTCTATATCTTATAATAACCTAATAACCTACAATGGAAAAGAATCTTAATATACATATATAAACTGAATCACTTTGCTGAACACCAGATATTGACACAACATTGTTAACCACTATACATCAAATAAATAAATAGCAGAGCCTTAGGAGGAGGACAGAGATGCCTAACCATCTACAAAGTTCCCTCACTGATATCAACTACTGAGCACCCAGACTTTACACAAGGTATGGTGTACACAAAGATGAATAAACAAAAACACAACTCCAGATATCAAGGATTTCATAGCCTAGGGAGTACAGACAAACTGTGTCCAAATAACTACAAACAAGACAGAAATCATGAAGGAACTAGTTCTCCAACCATAAGAGGTGACATCCTGCACAATCCTGAACCAAAGGGAGGTGTTCGCCAGGTGGACAGTGACGACAGAAAGGCTCTCCCAGCACAGGGAATGCACAGCAAGTCACACGGGTCCAGGACTTCTGGCTTGTTCAAGGCAGAAAGCCATTGTCACCCTATCAGGTACAGGAAAAAGGGCAAGAGTATATAAAGACTTAGGAAAGGAAGCCAGAGGAAGACTTGAAGTGGGTATGAAAAACGGCCAAGAGTTCCCGTTGTGGCTCAGCAGTAATGAACCCGACTAGTACCCATGAAGACTCAGGTTGGATCCCTGGCCTCACTCAGTGGGTTAAGGAGCCAGCATTGCCATGAGCTGTGCTGTAGATCACAGACGTGGCTGGGTTCTCACATTATTGTGGCTGTGGTATGTAGGCTGGGAGCTACAGCTCTGATTCGACCCCTCGTCTGGGAACTTCCATATGCTGCAGGTTCGGCCCTAAAAAGCAAAAGGCCAGATTACTCTAAACTTAAAAACAGCATCACCACAACCCAATCTGCCAAAATTAGCAATCTCGATTTGCTTAATTTCATTAGTTACATAGTAATCTCACAAAAAAATCAGCTCACCTGCCATGGGTTTGTCTTTAACACTCCAAGCATTAATGCTCAAAGTGCAACCTTCACTTCAACATTATGTAAACAGCAATTTTCCTCAGGAAGAGACAGGATGAATAAAATGAAACAAAGAAAAGTAATAATTAAAAAATGTATTTGGTCCCCTGTTTACATTCAACTCTGAGTTCACAGTTTATAATAGAATGATAATATAAATAAAGAAGTATAGAAATATAAATTTAAGCTGAAAAAAAAATTTAAAGCAAAAAAATAAAAAAAGTGGAGTTCCTGTTTGGCTCACCAGTTAACAAACCTGACTAGCATCCATGAGGATACACGTTTGATTCCTGGCCTCGCTTAGTGGGTTAAGGATCCAATGTTGCCGTGAGCTGTGATGTAGGTCGCAGACGCGTGCTCAGATCCTGTGTTGCTGTGGCTGTGGCGTAGGTCTGCAGCTATAGCTCCAATTTAACCCCTAGCCTGGGAAGCTCCATATGCTGCAGGTGTGGCCCTTTTAAAAAAAAAAAAAAAAAAAGGTTGGGTAACAATGAAAGTATATGTAATTTTTATTCACTGCTGGAAATATATTTATAAACTAGTACCATCCAGTCTCACAAAAGCAAACCTTCCTTTCTTTTGCCAATTAAAAAAGCACCAAATGCTACTCTTTGTACAGACTCCTGTTTTTTCCTCCTACTGCCTTTTTTCACTCTAGCATTTTAAATATGGTCTTTATTGTAGTTTGGGTCCTAAATTTTAGTCTGCCACTGTAAAGCTGCAAAATCCCAGTGGCTGTATTTCAACTCTGAAAAGTAAAGAAATTAAAAGGTAAAAGCATAAAGAATAGAGTTAGGTAATCCTCCATGTCCAAGGGCATACAGAGTTGACCCATATATGGAACTGGCTTTCAAACCGTCAAAACTCTGCTCAAATTTAGTAATGGAAGGCAGGCCTTCCCTTCAGCCCAGATGGGTTCAGATCCAGAAGAAACTAAGCATTTCTGGCACAGGCATACACTGTTCCCCCTCCCCTTCCCACTCCTCGAGCTTTCCCTACCACTGTTGCTAACTGCACACTCCCCCGCCCACACTCACCAGTAAACATGTGCAGCACTGTCCTCCATTTCCCTATTCATCAGTGATTTCGGAAGCATTTATTAAGTGACTATCTAGGTGCCAAAAAATGGTCAATGAGGCAGACAGTCTCTGGCATTGCCATTTGAGGTTATAGATGAATATCAGTAACAATTTTTAAAAGCAATTATAATAATGTTATTTTAAAGAAAACACAGGATGCATTTGTATTTTCAAATACAAATTTGTACTGACTTCCCATCATGGTTCAGCATTGACAAACCCGACTAGTATCCATGAGGACATGGGTTCGATCCCTGGCCTCGCTCAGTGGGTTAAGGATCTGGTATTGCCATGAGCTGGGGTATAGGTTGCAGACACATCTTGGATCTGGCATTGCTGTGGCTGTCGGGTAGACCAGGGGCTACAGCTCCAATTAGACCCCTAGCCTGGGAACTTCCATATGCCATGGGTGCAGCCCTAAAAAAAAACAACAACAAAAAAAAAAAGAAAGAAAATACATGGTAGGACCATAACCTACTCTCAGGAAATCAGCCTCCTAAGAGAAAGTGATACTAAAGTTGATCCTGAGGACGAGGATGCTAAGAGTAGGGGTAAGAATAGGACAACCCAAGGCAAGAGACTAAAACGTCTTTAAGAAAGAAGTTCCTGTGGTTGAGTTAGGGGTGGAGGTGGGAGGGGCAGAACACAGAGCAGGCCAAGATGATGCCAGAAGGAAACAGCAGTGAACTTCGAAGGCTCGGCTGCCATTACCACGGAGGCACTTTCTACCCCAACGGCTTCCAGTCCATTTCTCAGTTTTTCACAAGAGGGGTTCAGTATCAACTAGAAAGTCAGAGAACTGCATCAGTGACACGCTATGTTGGTAAGTTTGATGTGTTAATGGGATGGACCACATGGGCATCTTAATGGGGACTTTCTAGAGGCAGAGATTTGATAAGAAAGGGTTTAACAAGTAAAACATTCAGGTTCCAGGACAAGTCAGTGGAGGAAACCTTTTGGGTCCAGACAGGTTTTCCACTAGTTTCACTTACCTCTATGTTCCCAGAGTATTCTCGCTATCTAATCAGAATAATTATCCCTAATGAAATACAGCAATAAGACACACCCTACATTCCATTACAATTACTATTATCCTCATTCTAAAGAGCTACCACAATGAGAAAATAAAATGAAGAGACAGAAAAAGGCAGAAATTAAATAATTACTTACCGATGTCATAACTGTCTACATATAAAGACCAAAAGTAATAAATAAAAAAGTTATTAAAACCAGTAAGGTGGTCAGTTATAAAATAGAAATATAAAAACAATAGCTTTAAGAAGAATGGCCATCATTAATAAATCCACCAATAACAAGTGCTGGAGGGGCTATGGAGAAAAGGGAACCCTCCTGCACTGTTGGTGGGAATGTAAACTGGAGGCAGAGATTTGGAGAACAGTTTGGAGACACCTTAGAAATCTATACATAGAACTTCCATATGACCCCGCAATCCCACGCTTGGGCATATATCCAGACAAGACTCTACTTAAAAGAGACACATGCACCCGCATGTTCATTGCAGCACTATTCACAATAGCCAAAACATGGAAACAACCCAAATGTCCATGACAGATGATTGGATTCGGAAGATGTGGTATATATACACAATGGAATACTACTCAGCCATAAAAAAGAATGACCTAATGCCATTTGCAGCAACATGGATGGAACTAGAGAATCTCATACTGGGTGAAATGAGCCAGAAAGACAAAGACAAATACCATATGATATCACTTATAACTGGAATCTAATATCCAGCACAAATGAACATCTCCACAGAAAAGAAAATCATGGACTTGGAAAACAGACTTGTGGCTGCCTGATGGGAGAGGGAGGGAGTGGGAGGGATCGGGAGTTTGGGATTATCAGACACAATTTAGAATAGATTTACAAGGAGATCCTGCTGAGTAGCATTGAGAACTTTGTCTAGATACTTATGTTGCAACAGAACAAAGGGTGGGGGAAAAAATGTAATTGTAATGTATATATGTAAGGATAACTTGATCCCCTTGCTGTACAGTGGGAAAATAAAATAAAATAAAACATAAAGGACCAATTTAGAAAACAATTCAAAAAATTCTTTCTATAATAAGAAAAAATATATAACAGTGAGGAGTACACTTAAGAAAGGTACAGAACTAGAATAAAGTTTCAAATTTTTCTGAAAGAAATTAGTAGTAAATAAACATGATATTCCTAGAATGAATTAGACAAAGATACTACTTCCCTCTCAAATTCCTCTAAAAATTGAACACATCTAATGAAAAATGGGCAAAAGACACGGTACTGAACATTCCAGTTGCTACCCCTTCCTAGAGAAGCTGCTTCAGCCACAGCCCTGGACAGATGAGGCCCCTGGGGACTTCAATTCCCCATCCTGACCACAGCTGGCTGAACCAGATGTGTCCACTGAATGAAATGAAGCCAAACGACTGCTCACTCCTAGAAATATAGGCACAGATGCCCAGGCACCCAGACGGTGATGAATACCTGAAGTGAAAGGTCCAGTTCAAGTCAAGCCTCAGCTGACTGACATGGCAAACCAGAGCCAGGTGGGACGCACAGTTACAGGAGAGCAGAGGCCTTACGGCGAGGGAGCAAAGGAAACACAGTGGCAGGGCAGGAGAGTGGAGATGACAGGGCCCTCTTATTCCTGTCCTTCGTATTCTGTCCTCGGACATAAACCAGATGCCTGTGACATCAATCCAATAAAACTAGCTCGTGTAGGCTTTCAGTCCCCTGAAAGCAGGGCCTAGCCCAAATAGACAAGAGCAAGCAATTCCACAAAAAAGATAAAAAGATCAGAATTAAACATATGGAAAAATGCTTATATACAGAAGTTATCAATGAAGCGCAAGTTCAGACAATCAGCTTCTTCAACTTTTTTTTAACTTAATGTAACTTTTATTACATTTATAGTTGTACAATGATTATCGCAACCCAATTTTATAGCATTTCCATTGCAAATCCCCAGCCCATCCCCTTAACCCCCAACCTGTCTCCTTTGGGAACCATTAGTTTTTCAAAGTCTATCAGTCAGTATCTGCTATGCAAAGAAACTCATTCATTGTGTCCCTTTTTTAGACTCCACATGTAAGTGATAGCATATGACATTGGTGTCTTACTGTCTAACTTCACTTAGCATGATAATTTCTAGGGCCACCTCATGTTGCTGCAAATGCCATCATTTCTTTCCTTTTAATGGCTAAGTAATGTTGAATTGTGTATATGTACCACATCTTTTTTATCCACTCCTCTGTCGATGGACGTTTAGGTTCTTTCCATGTCTTGGCTATTGTATACAGTGCTGCAATGAACACGGGAGTACATGTATCTTTTCTTTTTTTTTTTACTCAATGAATTTTATTACATTTATAGTTGTACAACAATCATCACAACCAAATTTAACAGCATTTCCATCCTAAACCCTCAGTGCATCCCCCCATCCCCCAACCTGTCTCATTTGAAAACCATAAGTTTTTCAAAGCCTGTGAGTTAGTATCTGTCCTGCAAAGAAGCTCATTGTGTCCGTTTTTTAGATTCCACATGTCAGTGATAGCATTTGATGTTGGTGTCTCATTGTCTGATGACTTCACTTAGCATGGTAATTTCTAGGTCCATCCATGTTGCTGCAAATGCCCTTATTTCTTTTCTTTTAATGGCTGAGTAATATTCCATTGTGTATATGTACCACATCTTCTTTACCCACACCTCTGTGGATGGACATTTAGGTTGTTTCCATGTCTTGGCTACTGCGGCAATGAACATTAGAGTACGTGTGTCTTTCGAGTCATGGTTTTCTCTGGAGAGATGCCCAGGATTGGGATTGCTGGATCAAATGGTAATTCTATTTTCAGTTTTCTGAGGAATCTCCATGCTGTTTTTCACAGTGGTTGCACTAACTTACATTCCCACCAACAATGTAACAGGGTTCCCTTTTCACCACACCCTCTCCAGCACTTACTGTTTGTAGACTTTTTGATGATGGCCATTCTGGCCGGTGTAAAGTGGTTTTGATTTGTATTTCTCTAATAATGAGTGATGTTGAACATCTTTTCATGTGCTTTTTGGCCATCTGTATGCCTTCTTTGGAGAATCATCTGTTTAGATCTTCTGGCCATTTTTTGATGGGATTTTCATTTTTTTGGTACTGAGCCGCAAGAGGTGTTTATAAATTGTGGAGATTAATCCCTTGTCAGTTCCTTCATTTGCAAATATTTTCTCCCATTCTGTGGGTTGTCTCTTTGTTTTCTTTAGGGTTTCCTTTTCTGTGCAGAAACTTTTAAGTTTAACTAGGTCCCATTTATTTTTGTTTTTGCTGTTGTTATTCTAGGAGGTGGATCTGAGAATATATTGCTGACATTTACGTCAGAGAGTGCTTGGCCTATGTTTCCTCTAAGAGTTTTATGGTATCTGGTCTTATATTTAGGTCTTTAATCTATTTTGAGTTTACTTTTGTGTATGGTATTAGGGAGTGTTCTAATTTCATTCTTTTACATGTAGCTGTCCAGTTTCCCCAGCACCACTTATTGAGGAGACTGTCTTTTCTCCATTGTATATTCTTGCCTCCTTTGTCATAGATTAGTTGACTGTAGGTGTGTGAGTTTAATTCTGGGCTTTCTATCTTGTTCCACTGATCTATATTTCTGTTTTTGCGCCAGTACCATACTGTTTTGTTGACCATACCTTTGTAGTATAGCCTGAGGTCAGGGAGCCTGATTCCTCCAGCTCTACTGTTCTTTCTCAGAGTGGCTTTGGTTATTCTGGGTCTTTGTGCTTCCAAACAAACTTAAAAATATTTTGTTCTAGTTCTGGGGAAAATGTCCTTGGTAATTTGATAGGGATTGCATTGAATTTGTAGATTGCCTTGGGTAGTATAGTCATTTTGACAATATTGTGCTTCCAATCCAAAGCATGGTATGTCTTTCCATCTGTTTGTGTCATCTTTGATTTCTTTCATCAGCATCTTATAGTTTTCAGAGTACAGGTCTTTTGTCTCTTTAGGTAGGTTTATTCCTAGGTATTTTATTGTTTTTGATGTGATGGTAAATGGGATTGTTTCCCTAATTTCTCTTTTTGATCTTTCATTGTTAGTATATAGAAATGCAGTTGATTTCTGGGTATTAATTTTGTATCCTGCAACTTTGCCAAATTCATTAATGAGCTCTAACAGTTTTCTGGTAGCATCTTTAGGATTTTCTAGGTATAGTGTCATGTCATCTGCAAACAGTGATAGTTTTATTTCTTACTTTCTAATTTGGATTCCTTTTATTTCTTTTTCTTCTCTGACTGCCATGGCTAAGACTTCCAAAACTATGTTGAATAGTAGTGGTGAGAGCAGACATCCTTGTCTTGTTCCTGATCTGCGTGAGAATTCTTTCATCTTTGCACCATTGAGAATGACATTAGCTGTGGGTTTGTCATGTATGGCCTTTATTATGTTGAGGTAGGTTCCTTTCTGTGCCCACTTTCTGGAGGGTTTTTATCCGAAATGGGTGTTGGATTTTGTCAAAAACTGGCAAAGATAAAAAGGCACTGAGATAGTGCATAGCAAGGTATGGGAAGAAATACAGGCACTTTTTATACTGGAGCGGGGTATAAATTGTTACAAACTTTCTAACTTCAGTAAGTCAATCAACATGTAGATCCTAAGACTCAGCAAAAAGACTTTTAAGCGTTCAAGTTAATAATCATAAATATATGTAAGAAAATTACAAATATTTACTGCAGTGCTATTTATAATAATATGAAGGAGACAAGGCTCAAAGGTTAATTAAATCAGTGCTCCTCAAACATCATTCACCTCTCACTTTCATGACTTTTTGCATGTCCTTGTACCACAGCTACTGATTTATTCAACATTGTTCATTAAGTCAGTCCATCATTTTTATGTAAGCTATTCTTTCAATAAATTTTTACTGAGTGTCTACTATATGCCAGGAACTGTTCTAGGTGCTGAAGATTCAGTGATAACTAAAACAGACAAAAATCCCTGTCCTGGTACAACTTGTATTTTAGTGGGGAGATACAATAAGATAACCATATCAGTGACATGGTTAGGGAGAAAAAAATAAAACAAGCAAGAAGAACCTGAGCCTTTCTGGGAAGGCATTAGAATTTTAAAGAAGAGAGCCAGGTAAATGCTGGCTAGAAATGAATCTTCGAAGACCTGAGGTTGGGGAGCTGGCTGTGGGCCTACCTGGGGGCTAAGCATTCCAAGAAGATGGGAGAGCAAGAGCACAGGACCTGAGGTGGAAGCATGCCTGGTGTATTCAAAGATGGGCAAAGGGGCTGACATGACAGGAGATAAGCAAGAGGAGTGGGAGGAGATGAGGTCACAGAAGGAGGGGTGGAGACGGGGATCCTGTAGGGACTTGCAGGTGGTGGTAAGGACTTGAGCTTTTACTCTGAGACGGGAAACCAACAGAGATTGACAAGACTGAAATGGAACACTAGTCAAAAGGATACTGTCATAAACCATGTGACCTGCATCATTTGGATCCTGGTGGCATTAGGAATGGTAAAGAGTTGAATTAAGAACATATATTGAGGAGTTCCCGTCATGGCTCAATGGTTAAGAACCCGCCTAATATCCATGAGGGCTTGGGTTCCATCCTGGTCTTGCTCAGTGGATTAAGGATCCAGTGCTGCTATGAGCTGTGTGGTATAGGTTGTAGACACGGCTTGGATCACATGCTGCTGTGGCTGTGGCTTAGGCCATCGGCTACAGCTCCGATTCAACCCCTAGCCTGGGATCTTCCATATGCTGAGAGTGAGGCCCTAAAAGAACAAAAAAAAAGAAAAAAGAAAAAAAAAGAATATATGTTGAAGGCAGAGCTGACCAGATTGTTGATGTGCTGGATACCGAAGACCTAGTGAAATCACCTGACGAGTGAAGAGGGATAAGGACTCCCAACACCTATGGTCGCTCCTAGCAACAGTAACCATGAGCCACAGCTTTGATGAGATTTTATAATTTTAGAATATTAACAAAACATGCTCATTTATGCTTCCTCAATTATCCCATGTGCCAACAGTGGTGTGCCAGATTTTTGGAAGCACTCATTTAAACAAACCTGATACATTCTGTGTCTGTGCACAGGCATGTACATGCACAGACACATACACACACACAACAGTTTAAAATGCATGTACCAAAATGGCAACAGTACTGATTTCTCAGTGGTAGCTTCTAGATTATGTACTTCTTTGTACTTTTCAGATGATATTTAATGAACATATACTTTTAATTCTATAATCATATTCCTTTCCAAGTGGATGGGATTTTTTAATATACAGTTGATCTGTGAACAACATAGCGGTGAGAGGTGCCAACCCTCCAAGCAGTCAAAAATCCATATAGATTTTTATAGTCGGCCCTGCAGATCCACGGTTCCATATTCATGGATTCAAGCAACTGAGAGTCTAGTGCTGTAGTACATATTTAGTGGGAAAAAATCCTTTGCTGTTCAAGGGTCAACCATACATACAAGTTTTCTTCAAATCAAGTTCTTTGTTTCCAGTCTGTTCTGATGGTAAGGATTTTAACTATACATTGTGGAAAGAAAGGATCTAGAATAGAGACCTACAAGGCAGGAGTGAGGCAGGAGTGAGGAATTATGCTCAGAAACTAAAAACAGCATCCCAGACAGCAGTGACACAGATAGCATACATAATTTTAAAACCTCAGTGCATATGACATACAAAAAAATCAAGATCCAGAAAGCAGCAAACAGAAAGCAAGTGGGAGATGCTCTTGAGTCAGCCGTGAGCAAGTTCTGAGGCCCTTACTGGACCAGGGACCAGCTCTTTACTGAGACTCTACTGCTCTATGGTAAACCCATTTTCCTGGCACTTCTTAATACCATGACAGGAAGTGTTAATAAACTGCTCCAATGCTTCTACATAAATGTTGCCTAAAATATCACCCAGGTGAGATAAACCTAGGTATGCATACACAGACCTCAAGAAGAGTAAGAGCAAGTTCAGTAAAAAAGTATGCTCTAAAAGAAACTGATTATGCTCCCTCTCTCTGTCCTAACTGTGGAGGTTTTTAAGTCAAACCACTTAGCTGGGTTATCAAGATGCCAAGATGCTACTGCTTTTTTTTTTTTTTAAAGGGCAACACTCGAGGCATATGGAGGTTCCCAGGCTAGGGGTCAAACTGGAGCTGTAGCCGCCAGCCTATGCCACAGCCACAGCATTGCGGGATCCGAGCCACATCTTCGAACTACACCAGAGCCCACGGCAATGCCGGATCCTTAACCCAATGAGCAAGGCCAGGGATTGAACCTGCGTCCTCATGGATACTAATCAGACTCATTTCAACTGAGCCACGACGGGAATCCAAGGTGCCACTGCTTTTGACTCTCTATTACTAACTGGAGAAAGATCATAAATGTACATAGTAGATGAAAGGAAACCCTCCAAGCACTCTAGCGGGCTCTGAGGTTTTCAAGCAATCCTCCTCTGAGCCTGAGAGCTAGAAGGCTCACCCCCATCCGATCCACGTCTCGCTCTGCCTACCGGACATCAGGCAGACGGCTGCTGGGAGCCGCTCTGAGAAGGAAATGATAGAGGACTGTTTTAAATGCCTGTCATGTTTAGACATGGCTCTCCAATCTCGAATAAAGAGCATAATTACAGATGGGTTTAAGTTGGCTCACTTATCCAATGAATCATATGGCTTAGCTAGTTAATCCTGTAAGGCCATCTGACAAACTCACACCTGAAATCACCTCACAGCCCTGAGCAGGGCTTTGTTTCTAAAACAACCTTTGCCCAATACTACTAGAGATTTAGTTTGATTTCATGTTTCATTTTGCTTTCATGGCTTCAATGTATAATCGAGAAACATTAAGTATTAAAAATGACCAAAGACCCACCTTGTCTGATCACTCTGGACAAGTGACAGAACATAGTTTCCAGGACAGGAGATGGTCTGACTCTCCTTTCTGCAGCTCTTCTGCTCTCCACAGACACTTTTGTATATTAGTAAGTCTAATATTGTTCAATAAATGTGTCCTGGCCTCTTAAAAAAAAAAAAACTGAATGGACTTGGAAAAACTTTAAGCATGTACAAACCAAAGTTCAATTTTTTTTTTTTTTTTTTTTTTTTTAGTCTTTTCTATGGCTGCACCTGTGGCACATGGAGATTCCCAGGCTAGGGGTCCAATCAGAGCCATAGGTGCCAGCCACAGCCACAGCAACGTGGGATCCGAGCCACGTCTGTGACCTACACCATAGCTCACGGCAATGCCGGATCCTTAACCCACTAAGAAAGTCCAGGGATCGAACCCGCAACCTCATGGTTCCTAGTCGGATTCATTAACCACTGAGCCATGACGGGAACATCCAAAGTTCAATTTTTTAAAATAATAATGTTCACTACAACAAATGTAAGCCCTCACTGGCTGACAACCTATTTCAGTTAACTATATTTCAGAAATGTTTTGTCTCTAGGCCCCATTTGTTTCTCAGTAATCTCAATCTGTCTCTGAATACTCTACAAATGGCCCAGAGGAAATCGGCTTATCATACAAATGGAAAACTCAAAACCCACTTTTAAACAAACAGAAGGGAGAGGTCCTTGAAACGGGAACCAAATCTCAAAACACCACTTCCTGTGCTCAGCTCTCTCAACAATACTCTAACCAGGAGAAGAACCACAAAATTTGAAGGTTAGTCTAGGGGGTTCTGGCATCACTATTTCAGCAGAAACAGACACAAAGGACACCAACTAGTCTGAACACATTTTCTCCACTGAACGTTTATACACGAATCTAACTGTACTTCTAAGGGAAAATATTTTCTTAAGCACAAAAGAGAAAAAAGACCAAAAAGAGTAGAGCAAAGCCTTCCTTTTTAAAAGATCCATTGGCAAAATGCAAATTCCCCTGGCTTGCAAGGATTCTCTCACAGAGCACCTCTCTACTAGGCACCCTGAGCCTGCTTCTCCTCATACTAGTCCTGGCCCTCAAAGGCAGAGCCTGTTTGGTACAGAAACGCAAAGGGATTGACAGGCTGTGCCCAGCCACCCAGGAGGCCCACAGAGGAGGGTAACTTCTGCAAATGGAAGCAGGAACCAGGATTACTCACCCAGAGAAAAACAAGCTCCAACGGGTCTGAAACACAGCACTTAGCACAAGCAACACTCACCGTAACGCACCTCAACACTGAGTCAAAGGACGTAATGGCCTGTCCTCCACGGCCCTCGCAAAGCAGGACTTGAGCCTGGCCAAAGCCCTCCCATGACACAGTGATGACACAGCCAGGGCCACACGATATCTCCCTGCCTCCCACACAGCCTCTGGTGGTGGACTGACAGATGTGGTAGTTACTTAGCAATACTTTGTGGTTATCTCACCCCCACATCATTCACAGAGACAGACAATGCAGTGCCATCGCTCCATAAAAACTTTTCTCTCTCCTCCCACAAACTGTTAAACTCCACATGGTAATTTACATTATTACATGGAGGAACAAAATACTGGCTTGAGCTCAGCAGAAAATAAACATGCCATGGGCCTTTAAGGATCCTCCGGCTGACCCCTTGTCCTCCGGGTCTTGAGCAAAATCACTGTGCCTCATTTCAAAGGAACGTGACCACCAAGTGAATAAACCAGAAGAGCTCCGTGGGAACTACCTTTTGCCTGAAAACGTGCCACAACATCCTGCTAAGCAGCTAGCCCACACTCCCCCAGTCGCTGCTGAGTGACAGGCTGGGAGGTGGCTGCTGGAGGGGAGGCCAAGCCAAAATGTCTCAAAACACTTGTGACAAACACAGTGGCCTTCCAGAGAAGATCCGGGTGGTTGGTGTATCTTTTGTGACTAAATAAAGGAATCTGGGCTGCCAGCCTGACGTAAACACTTCAGTGGGATCCATAATGGCCTCTACTTTTCTCTCACCCCCATTCCAAGCCCGTAGACAAAAACGGTGGTTAAGCACTTTCAGTGTTCCAGCCATGGTTCTAAGAATTTTATAGGTATCAGCACCTTTAATCTTCATAACAATCCTATGAAGAAGGTATCATTAATAGGTCCCCTCGACAGATGGGAAAACTGAGGCACATATGAGCAGGATGGCAGAGCCAGCAGTCTGGCTCCATACATCATACTGTGAACCAGGTGCCTTGTCTCCCTGGGAGAGATCTGTGGTGCCAGAGCAGGACCGCAGACTCACCAACCGTGGTCAGATGGAGGCACATGGTGAAGATGTTCTGGAGGAGCCGAATGCCTGTGGAAGCCAATGCAGCTGAATGTCTGTTCCAGTTTCATCATTAATTATGAGATCTGGGGCAAGTACCTCACTTTCTTGGCCTCAGTATACTCATTCATCTGCACAACTCTGTGTGTGTGTGTGTGTGTGTGCGCGCGCGCGCGTGCGTGCATGTGCACGCACCTGTACATGTGTGGGGACTAGATGAATATCCCTTCTACCTCTAAAACTCTACAACTGTCTACTATACCTGGTAAGGTGATTAGATTATTGTGTGATATTTAAAAATTAATAAACAAAAAAACAAAACACAACACAACAAAAAATTAATAAACAAACACCTACATAGGGGATAGAAAGCAAAAGAAGTCTCATGATTTCTGCTGGATAAAAATCAAGTTTACAACCTAAAACGTCTGGTGAACCCCTGGCCATGTCCAAGGCAGTTAGGAAGGATTCACATTATAACAGGATGGCTTAGGAGGCTGTCCTACTTATTGGTCTCTGTGTGTGTGTGTGCAAGCTCATGGCACAGTACAGAAAAGGGGAGAAGCACATCATGTGTTCTTAATGAGGACAACCCACTAAAGCAGCCCCCTGGGAGTGCTGGGGGTGCCCAGACTGAGAGTAGAGCTCAGTACCACTCCATTCAAGCTCTAACGAAGCGGGTCCACTTTCAACCATGTGATTAAAATTGCGAGCGCTCTCTAATCTCTTACTTAAAGAAAAAAAAAGCCTCTGTCTATTCACACACACACTTGTTAACACCACTAGCATGGAGGACCTGCCCTTACTCTCCATCAGGAGAAAGGGTTCCCGGATCCCATGCATCAGGAAGAGAGAAGTTCAGTGTTGTCTGAGCTGGGTGGGAGAAGAATGCTGGTGAGTGGGTGGGTTTTCTGGGCTGCACCTAGCCAGCTAGTATCAACCAGTCATGCCAGGATGACTCAACTATGATGAAGGAGGTTGAGTTGAGTTGAGAGACTCTTATCTGTGGCTACTCTTAGGAAGCCTAAGAAGGAGTAGGGTCGGATTCTGCCACCCTTACCTGTACCACTGGGAAAGAAACCTGAGTCGGTATTGGAGGGTAAAGGAATGAATTTAAAAGCATATACCAAGGAGTTCCCATTGTGGCTCAGCAGTTACAAACCTGACTTGTATTCATGAGGATGTGGATTCAATCCCTGGCCTTGCTCAGTAGGTTAAGGATCCAGCATTGCCCTGGCCTTGTGGCTCAGATCTGGCGTTGCTTTGGCTGTGGCGTAGGCCAGCAGCTGCAGTGTAAGCTGGAAGCTGCAGTGTAGCTGGCAGCTGCAGCTCCAATTCAACCCCTAGGACTGGGAACGCCCCTATGTCACAGATGCTGCCCTAAAAAATGACAAAAATAAAATAAAATAAAATAAAATAATAAAAGCATACATCAGTGCAGGGTATTGTCCCCTCCTTTGTTTAGTTAGAACCTACTTTATCTGTAAGCAGAGAACTCGAGACCCAGGAAGAAAATAGAACTGATCAAGAAAGCTGATCAAGAAAGCCACAGGAGCAGAAGGGCAGCTGGTAGGGGGTGTGGGGGGGGGGGCTCCTTTGTTGTTTCCAAGGCCAGCAATCCTATGGACTTCATTGCCCCTTTCCCATTTTAGCCAGCACCTCAAATTCTGATACTTCTGGGAAGGATGAAGTACCTGGAGTCCAAGGCTGGATGCACAAGGGGACTTGAGCCAGATGATGGAGAGTCACAGCAGCTAGCCTTTAGCCCACAACCCCAGCTCCATGGGCCTAAGCCACAGCTATTCTCTGCAGCATCCTGTGTGAATCCCCACAAACCCCAAGCAGCTCATGGCCACGAGGCTGCAAATTCTACATGCCTTGCTGTAGTAACCCCTCTGTGTTCCAGAGACTGCTTACAGGCAATCTATCAAAGGTAGTTTATTATTGACGTAAAAATGCTCCCACCAGGGGCTTAAGAGGAAAAAACCTTTTTGGTTCCTTTTCATGGCAATCTGGGTGTTTGGTTTAGTTTTGTTTAAAGATAAGTTGGATCTCACAAAAACTGTATGATGTTATTAATCCACAGACTTTGTTAATGTTCGGTTAATGAGCGCTCCTGAGCAAAAGGTTTAGCCGTAAACATATGTCAGAGGAGTATATTCACTAAGTCCTGTACAATATTAAGTACAGAAACCTTTCTTGGATGCTCCCTTTTGCCAGAACATGTGGAACCAGGCACGGACTTCTCTTGAGCAGAGACGCAGCATTTTCCTATTATTCTAACTTTGATCAGGAGATATTCAGTTTCCATGCTGGTTTGTCCACTGCCAATGCTCTATAAAAGATAATGTCTCTGCTACAGTTGCTAATAAAAAATAAAATCATCAGAAGGATTATAGGGACACATTACTGAACGTTAACCTTCTCTATAGCCAACTTTCAGCATGAGGCATCAGAATCACCATACCTAAAAATCTGACCAAGAAAGTCAGACATTATTTGAATTTCTTTTCTTTTTTCCCTTTGTACAAAAGAGGCACTAAGAAGTTGCTTTTTCCTGGAAGGGTGCCAGCAGAAAGTCTGTATTCAGGATCTGCAGTTTTTCCTCCTCTTCTAATAGCTCTGAGACACGGCCTCAATCCTTACCCAGAACCCTGACTGAAGGGCATGAAAAAGTAAAGGTACCTTACAGAGAAGGAGAAAAGGGATGAGCACACGACACCATCCCTTGTTGTTAAGCTGAGCTTTGTGCTCTATGGGGATAACGTAAGCGGCCTGGTGAAGGTAGAGGTGTGGGCACATCTGCAGAAGGGCCTGGCATCAATGACGACAGTTAAGACAGTAACAACAACCAGCGTCACCTGAACACTCACTAGCTCCAGGCACATTGTCAAGCACTTCATAAGCATTATCTCAACTGATCCTGGTAACACCTCTAGGAAGTAGGTATTACTGTGACCTTGTCATAAAGGATAGAAAGGGGATTGGGTTTTTTTTTGCCCAAGGTGACACTGTGAGGGAAAGGCCAGGTTACGAACTGGGAGGCAAGATGGCGAAAGAGAAGGACTTGAGCTTACCGCCTCTCACAAAAACATCAAAATCACACAACTAAACTGCTCGACAATCACAGCAAAAAGGACTGAAACCTATCATAAAAGATATTTACATCCAAAGGCAAAGAAGAAGCCACAACACGATGGTATGAGGGGTACTTTGCAATATAATCAAATCCCATGCTTTCCAGGTGGGCAACTTATAAAGTGGAAGAAATTATATCACAGAGGTTCTCCCACAGGAATGAGGGTTCTGAGCTTCTGCAGGTTTCCCAGCCTGGGGGTCTGGCATCAGGAGGAGGAGTCTCCAGAGCAGTTGGCTTTGAAGTCAGCAGAGCTTGCATGCAGGAGCTCCACAAGACTGGGGGAAACAGAGACTCCATTCCTGGAGGACACACAGAAGGTTTTCACATGCCCTGGGACCCAGGGCAAAGCAGTGACTCCACAGAATCCTGGGCCAGACGTACCCACGGGTCATGGAGGGTCTTCTGGGGAGTCAGGGGTTGGCTGTGGTTCACTATGGGGGCAAGGACACAGGCAGCACAAGTCCCTAGGAATACTCATTAGCTCAAGCTCTTTTGGAGGTCACTGTTTTGCCACCAACACCTGGCCACACCAAACAGCCTGCAGGCTGCAGTTCTGGGACACCTTAAGCCAAATAACCAACAGAGGGGGAAACACAGCCCCACCTACAGAGAGGCTGCCTAAAGTTACCCTGAGCCCAGAGCCATTTCTAGACACATCCCCTGACACGGCCCTGCACACCAGAGGACCAAGACCCAGATCTACCCACCAGTGGGCAGACACCAGTCCACCCACCAGGAAGCCTTCACAAGCCCCTGGACCAACCTCACCCACTGGGGGCAGACACCAGAAGCAAGAGGAGCTACAATCCTGCAGCCTGCATTACGGAGACCACAAACAGAAAATTAGACAAAAAGGTGGCAGCTAAGTATGTTCCAGATGAAGAAGCAAGATAAAATGTCAGAAGAACAACTAAATGACATGGATACAGATAATCTGCCTGAAAAAGAATTCAGAGAAATGATAGTAAAGATGACCCAAGAGCTTGGGAAGAGAATAGAGGCACAGACCAAGAAGATACAAGAAATGTCTAACAAAGAGCTAGAAGATTTAAAGAACAAACAGGAGTTTTCCCTGCTGTGGTGCCGTGGAAATGAGTCCAACTAGTATTACATGAGGATGCGGATTCAATCCCTAGCCTTGCTCAATGGGTTAAGGATCTGGTATTGCCGGGAGCTGTGGTGCAGGTCGCAGATGTGGCTTGGATCCCAAGTTGCTGTAAACTGTGGTGCAGCTCTGCTTTGACCCTTAGCCTGGGAACTTCCACATGTTGCGGGTGCAGCCCTAAAAAAGCCAAAATAAATAAGCAACACAGAACCAACAAAACACAGATGAACAATACAGTAACTTAAATGAAAAATGCATAGGAAAGAATCAACAGCAGAATAAATGAGGCAGAAGAATAAATGAGCTGAAAGACAGATAGGTGGAAATTATTGCTGTGTAACAGAATAAAGAAAGAAGAATGAAAGAGGAAGGAGTTCCCGTAATGGCTCAGTGGTTAACAAATCCAACTAGGAACCATGAGGTTTCAGGTTCAATCCCTGGCCTCACTCAGTGGGTTAAAAATCCAGTGTTGCTGTGAGCTGTGGTGTAGGTCGACGTGGCTCGGATCTGGCATTGCTGTGGCTCTGGCGTAGGCTGGTGGCTACAGCTCCGTTTAGACCCCCTAGCCTGGGAACCTCCACATGCCGTGGGTGCAGCTCTAGAAAAGACAGAAAGACAAAAAAAAAAAAAAAAAAAAAGAATGAAAAGAAATGAGGACAGTCTAAGAGACCTCTGGGACAACGTTAAATGTACCCACATTTGTATTATAGGGGTTCAAGAAGGAGAAGAAAGGGCCTGAGAAAATAGCCAGGTTAGGCTATAAAGACAAATCTGCCAGTGAAGAACCAGGTTCCTAACCCCACACACAATTCCACCCATTGCATTGGTTAGAGTTCTAGACCTAAAAGAGGTCCAGCAGTTAGCTTGACAGGATTATAAATGTGAACATAATCAGAGGGAGACTTACACTAATACCTTTTAAATAATGTAAGTTATCCATAATTATCTAAGAGCTGCACCTACATAGGGAAAAACTACAAGAGCTCTGATAATTATTCTTTACATGTGAAGATATCATAGAAGGAAAGTAAAGGCAGGGCCCCCTTTCAGGCCCTTTAGAATTCTATGAGGGTGGAATCTTCTACAAGTCAACCTCTCCTTCTTCTTGTTCATGCACACACAACTAACCTGAGGCGGACACATTTGTATCTTCCCTCAGGATCTTATACGCTCTACTAATGACTCCCTGGCACCTTTCCCCTAATTCGGAGCCTCATAAGCAAACAACCTGAAGTACATTTTATCTTGGCTAAAAATAATAATGTCTGAGACTGAATCACTTCCACTGAAAAGACACTCTGAAATTAGAAAATCAAAACAGGACTCGCTGGATGTGTTTGCAATTTCAACCACAATTCCTACTCTACCTTAAATAGGATGTCATGGAAAAATAAGATTTATAACTAGAAAAGTTAAAAGCATAAAAACAATAACTTATAAGGGAAACTGTACACTAGAAGGACTCCTGTGCAACAGAAGATTTTGATCAGGAGAAAAATAGAGCAGTCACATTCCAGAATAATCTAGACTGCAGAGCATTTACTTTGGGTATAAAGAAAATGATGTCATTTCAGGGTTGGGATCCGAAACAACTGTTCCATACAAAACCAGTTACAATGCTCAGTTCATTCCAAATTAGTGGGAAAGCTCTGCACTCAACTCTAAGCATGTACAGCCATGGATGGCTCAAAGCATGTCATACAAGTTCACTAGCCTAGATTTTCTAAAATCTTGTTGTTTAAATAGAATAAAGTTTTAACTTGAGGGTGAGTTTATTCTGAAGGGAAAAAAAAAAGCATGAGGTAGAAATGTTATTGAGTAAATTAGAACATTTCTTCATAAGTAAATAGGACATCTCACTAAGACCATTCTGATTTGAGATGACACCACTTGAGGAAGTCTGGCATGTCTAGGCAGACACTGTCTTGAAGAGGACGGGAGGGGAGAAGCTGCCACAGGGAAGGGGCCAGAGGACTCCTGTCATCTCCAGGAGTAGGTAGCTGGGTCCTTCAGCAGCTGCAAACATCCCACCAACATGTTCCTGTTTGTGGACCCAAAGTCAGAGACGGGCAAGGTGGCAACTCCTTCCTCAGTCATCACTTCTTGGGGGTGCAGGCCAGGGTTTCAGGGGACAAGCCGTCCAAACTGACAGTGCTCTGGAAGCTGTTGGCTGTGTCCGTGGTCTGGATCGGGGGCTCCTTGAGCCCTCTGACTCTCTCCGTCCCCACTGCCCACAAGTGAGATTTCATATATATCTTTATCTTACTCAAAAATAATAGTTTCAGAATTTTCTCCTATCAAATTTTTAGACAGAGGAGATAGTTTGATTCATCCAAGTTTCTCTGACACTTCCTAATTGCAGTGAGACCTCCTCTGAGCGGAAGGAAGCCTAGGGCATCTAGACACTGGACACCAGCAGTCAAGAGAGAATTGCAGGAACCTTTCACCTCCTTCATCCTGGTGTCATGTCAGCTGCTGGGGCTCATGCTTCTGGAGAAACAAGGACCCTCTGAAAAGAGGGGGAGAAGATGGAACCTTTAGCCGCTTACTTCAGCTAAAGAAGGAGAATTACAATCTCCCACTATCTATGCACTCACCTTCCTAGAAGAGGTGCATCTGGGGTTTCGCACAAATATTTCTTATCAGTCAATTGAGACTGAGGAAGGGTAACCAGTATGCACTGCCTCCAGGGAAGACCAAGGCCAGAAGTCAGGCTGCGGAAGTGGCCCAAGGAAGATGGAAGAGAATGGAAGCTGCTCCCTCCCACCACCTGCTCTCCAGCTTCTCTCTCCAGCACATGACACACAACATGGGGCCTCTAAATTGTGGGGTTATGCCACCCGCTTCAATTCCACAGTGTCTTAACTGTTTTTCAGTTTGTTCTTGTACAGAATATCCTAACTGGTCACAAAGAAATAATGTCAAGAGTCAAAATCAGTATGATTTCATAGAGTCACATAATGGACTTTGGGAGTTAAAATGCACCTTGAGGATTATTTAATCTAATCTCATTTTTCAGGTGAGTAAATGAAGGCCTCAGAGTGGTTAAGAATTTAGACATCAATTAGAACTGGCAGCAGAGTCCTCATCTCCCAACTCCCAGCCCAAGGCTCTTCCTATGACTCTGGCATCACCAGCAGACACAGGATGACCACAGAGGTCCACCCTTCACAGACGGATCTGGGAGCAACCCCAGGGCTCATGAGGGTCAGGTTGGCACTGAACATGCAATGGTCACAGCGACATAGCAGCTGAAAGTCTGTGCCCATCGGTGGCTACAGAGGCTCAGCCAGGTGGAACGTGGAGCTGAAGAAACCACTGGGGAGACAAGAGCATGGTTAAATATGCAAGGGAAGGAAAAGGCCCACAGCAAGTGAATGACCCTAAAGAGAGAGGGAAAGGAAAACAGGAAAAGAAAATATGCCATCAGGGAGTTTCCACTGTGATGCAGCAGAAACAAATCCAACTAGTATCCATGAGGATGCAGGTTATATCACTGGCCTCGCTCAGTGGGTTAAAGGATCCGATGTTGCTGTGAGCTGTGGTGTAGGCTGCAGACACAGCTTGGATCCTGTGTTGCTGTGGCTGTGGTGTAGGCCAGCAGTTCCAATTCAACTCCTAGTCTGGGAACCTCCATGCAGCACTGAAAAGCAAAAAGCAAAAAGCAAAGAAAAGGAAAGGAAAGGAAAGAAGAAAAGAAAGGGAGAGAGAGAGAGAGAAAGAGAAAGATGCCATCAAGAGAGTTGGTGAAAAGAATGGCATCCAAGCACAGAAAGGACAGCTACTGTTCACATAATATGCAGTATTTTGAGGAAAAATATACCTAAATCCCGTTACTTCCTTCACAATGACACTTATCTTTAATCAAGTTGGTGTTCAGTTACAGCAGACCGCTGTCCTCAGGTATTTTCATAAAACTGAATGCAACACAAGACAAATATCACCTCCACCCCAGCCAACCCCGGGTGAAATGGGATCCTCAGGACAGCCGGGCGGGGCAACCCCACCCTGGGCCCCAGCCCAGCGCCTACAAGCAGACCTCTCAGCCCCTACCAGAGCCAGCCAGGGGCCGGGGGGAGCAGCACGGAGGACTCTGCACTGAGGCTCAGGAGAGGGCCTGCCTGCTCTCCCACATTGGGGCGTTTCTGGAAATAGACGTGTGTGCGCGGTGGGTGCCCGTTTTGTTAAACCTAAATTTCCCAGGAGAATATTTTGTTAGTAAAAATGTTTTTCTCCTTTAAAAAGAAGAGGTTACCTTCCAAGGATCGGGTTGTGACATCCATGCTGCTTATCAAGGGAGGAGGCCAGGATGACCAGTGCGTTCACTCAAACCCTGCAGAGAAGGTGGGGCTGTGGACCCTGCAGCCTGTCCTCACATTAAATGCGAAAACGGACATTCTTTGGCTGTGTTCCAGGTGGATACCTTTCGGTTCCTTCATTTTTAAGTTTTAGAAAATCTCAACTATGCAATTTCCACGGTGAATTCAAAGTCATAGCCAAGGATGGGACACACCAGCTTCCCAAGCTCAAAATGCTAGAAAATGCAAAGCAAAAACCCACCTGACACCAACTTCCTCCCTAGGTTTACTCTCCACTACTTTTTTTTGGTCTTTCTAGGGACACACTCATGGCACATGGAGTTTCCCAGGCTAGGAGTCGAATCAGAGCTATAGCCGCCAGCCTACGCCACAGCCACAGCAACACTGGATCCAAGCCACATTTGCGACCTACACCACAGCTCACAGCAATGCCAGATCCCCAACCCACTGAACAAGGACGGGGATTGAACCCGCATCCTCATGAATACTAATCCGGTTTATTAACCACTGAGTCATGATAGGAACTCCATCTCCACTATCCTCTAAGCCTGATGGCCACATCTCTACCTCCAACCTGAAGCAGCACTTATACACCCAGCATTTAAGAAGATACTGATCTGGAGTTCCCACTGTGGCTCGGTGGGTTAAGGAGCCGATGCTGTTCCTGTGAGGATGTGGGTTCAATCCCTGGCCTCACTCAATAGGTTAAGGATCTGGTGTTGCTGTGGCTGTGGCGTCAGCCTCAGCTGCAGCTTCAATTCAACCCCTGGCCTGGGAACTTCCATATGCTACTGGTACAGCCATGAAAAAAAAAAAAAGTGTGTGTATATATGCATGTGTATAAATATATAGCAGATATATATAGATATATATTATAGATATATATAGATAGTGATCTGCTTGTTACAAAGTTTATATTGGGTCAATCTCTGAGACCCTACCCTCAGTTCATCAAGAAGTGTCAAACCTTGAGCGACAGAATCTTCACTCACATTGCAATGGGAAGATAACTCCTATAACACGTGGTCACACACTCAGCCCATTCAGCCAACCACACAACAATCTGGGCTGCACTTACAACCCCTGTCTTTGAAGCCATGAGTGCTGGAATTCTCTGGGTGAACTGTTTCAACCCAATGGATGGCTTCCATGGGTCTCAGGTACCAGCTCAACTGACAAGTCCCTGACGGGCTCACTAGAGATACCAGCCCCAGTGGCCAGTGACGGGCTCCTGCTACTTGGACCAGACCTGAGCCTTCTGTTTCATAAGCTGCAGAGATAGTTTTTTAACTATATTTTTGTTTATCTTTTAGCAGCAAAACACTAAAGAAATACAAACATTTCCCTGTCATTCTGTCATCCATAAATGCAGTCCTGGAAAAGCCAGACTAAAATGTCCACATATGATAGATATTCTCTAGCATTCAACGAGTTTTGGATAAAGAACTTAGGAACCAGAATGGATATAAGCCACACTGAGAACCAAACCACAGCAATGCACACCCCGGGCCAAGGGCCCTGCCCCCCCCCCCAAAGGGATCACTGTCTCAGCCCCAAGAATACTCATTCTCCATTTCTCCTGGTGGCATGTCCATGTCAAATGCCAGGGCACCGTTTTTCTCTCCCCCTTCAGGGACTCCCAGCTCCCATAACAACAGGTCTGAGCCACGGAAGCCCTGATCAAAGGTGATCAGTTCTGGATAAATACAAAACAAAGCAATGTCAAGGTCAGTGGCTTATACACAGGACAACTTGATACTTATCCTGAACATCCTGTAGCCCTCCCTACATTTAGGATTCAGAAGGCAACAAACTTGATGTTTCCCCATTTGCCTGGTATTTTTTTTTTCTTTTGGCCCTCCCCACAGGGTGTGGTAGTTTCCAAGCCCAGGACCAAACCCACGCCATAGCAGTGACCACAGCCGCTGAAGTAACAACACCAGATCCTTAATCTGCTGTTTCACAAGAGAACTCCTTGCCTTGTCTTTTTGAAGATAACTGTCCTAAGTTGTTTAAAAGGGGAAGCAGAAATCAGTGAGATGAGGAACAGAGCAAGGTAGAGGAAAGACAGAAAAGGGAGAGTCACTATTTGCACATCCCACACAAATGTCTTACAGATAAAGAAACTAAGGGATCAAGACAGAAAGTGACTGCTGGGCTCTCAGGATCAGCAGCAGAGCAGGGCCAACAGAGGTGCTCCAGCCTGGGCCTCCAGAGCTTCCCCGGCTGAAGAGCACAGCCTCTGCAGGGGACCAGCTGAATCAACAAAAGGGAGTGTCTTTTTGAGAACATTCTGAGCACAGGCGCTCTGCTGCCCTCCCCAGTTCTGAAGACAGGCGGTGGGCATGCCAGGGCCACTGAGGAGCAGATAGACACATGACCCTCACAAAGAGGTGGGACAAGGTCAAAGACACCAAACACTAAACAAACATAACGAGTCTACAGAGCACTGTGTAGTCTATCTAGCACTTCCACGTGTTTATGTCACCCTCCCAATGGACCCATTTTCCAGGTAAAGAAACTGAGGACCAAAGACACTCTGCCCTGCTCACAGCTAGCTGGTGAGCAGCGAAGCTGGAAGCTGAGCCGTGTCTCCCAACCGCACCCCCAGGGACAGCTCCCACACCCCCTGCAATGTTATATGACAAAAAGCCAAACACAACAGCAGGCCAGAGGGGTGACTGAACCTCAGGCCAGCTACTAAAATCTCCATGGGAACCCCACACGGGCTGAGCCTCCCAGGTTCCAGGTGTCTGCTGAGACAGCCCTGTGGCTTGCCATCCTGCAAGAACCTAGCCCAAGGCAGGAGCCACAGTGTAGCCGGAGCCAACCCTGTCAAGTACGCTCAGCCCTGGTGACACAGCCCAGCTGTGCAGGCGGGTGCCCTTCAAGGCTCCCAAACATTCCAACGCTGTGCTGCGGGGCTTGCAGGGAGGGGCCGTGCTGCAGGAAGCTGGCAGATCCCACAGAACTTTCCGTACACTTGTACCTTCACACTGTGAGGCAGTTTAAAATGGGTCTCCCAAAGCTGCACAGACCATGCCTTCCTTACAAGGACAGACTGGGAGCCATCAGGAGGTCAGAAATTCAGTGTGAATTTCTACCATTGGCACGTACTCCTTTCATATTTCTGAAAACTAGTTCAAAATTAAATGGCAATAAGGATTAGAGAATGCACTGGAATGTTACCAAGGCAAACAGAAAATGACAACAGATCAAGTAAACAGCACAAGAAAACTTCTTTAAACACTTTTTTAGAAACACTCATCTGGACACAAAACCTTTATAAAGCAAAACAAAAAGAGACTCAATTATTCCTCTCATTGTAACAGAAGAAGTAGAATAATTTTTAAAGAAGAAAAAAACGTGTTAGGCATTTTCACATATTTTGTCTCATTTAATCTCCTCAATAACCATGGAGAAAAGATATCTCACACAAGTTATTAGCCCATGAAATAGAAGCAGTCACAACTACTAACTCCTGGAGCATACAGACCCAGCCGCACCGGAAACACAGGTGAACCCTGTAAGAGCAGTCACTGCTGCAGGCGGAGCACAGCCCGAACCTGTGGAAGGAACCAGAAAGCATGGCAGTCCTGGCAAGGTTTCAGCTGTGCTCCCAGTGCGGGTTGCACAGCACCTGCGCTGGTCGCACCCCTGCGTGCAGTGCTCTCCACCTTCTAGGATGATGAAACTGACGCTCATTGAAGCACACGAGCATAAAGATGTTTTCACGAAGTGTTGATGGTTTTGTACTAATTCACCCATTTCCCCCCCCGCCCCGGCCGCCTTCCACCTTCCACCAGAGGCTACATTTTAGAGATGACGGAGGGGAGGGATACAGGGGGCCAGGGCCACAGGCACTGCAGGGGTGCTGCCTGAAGCCCTGGCATAAGGGAGCCCCAACACGTCCACAGGGTGAGCATGCCCACAACGCCACACTCATGACCACCAGTCTGTAAGGTCTAAGTTCTCTCACGTGACCGACATAAGGAAAAATAATTTAAACATGGAGGAGCCATGCTTTATTAATATTTGTTGAGCTTTTATTAACACAAGGGGCAATGATGCCAAACGCTTCCCGCACTGCACCACAGTAAATGCTCACAACCGCCACCCCTCGTGTTGGGTCCTGTCAGCATCCCCACCTCACAGGTGCAGGGCTGGTTACCTAACTCACTAGAGGTCAAACTGTAAGGAGCAGAGGTGAAACAAATCCATGCGATTATAACTCCTAGGTCCAGGCTCATAACCACTCTACTTTATGCCTCTCACAAAACATGATTCATGGCTTTCTTCCAAGCATTCTCTCTCTCTTTTATTATTAAAGCTGTGAAACAAAATATCCAGTTATATAAAGAGGCAATATTTTTATGCTGATGGAAACAGGAACTTAAAATTTAAAACTTAAAATCTGTAATCAAGGCAAGAAATACCAGCTTACACAGTATCTACTCACAAACACACCTGGTACACTCAGCTGAATACTCCCAAAGTCCAAGCACAGGGTTCTCAGAAGCTTTGGGGTATTCACGCATCCCTTAACCCCAGGCACCTCCAGAATGTCAGCACCCTGGCTCAGACCCTTCTTCACCATTGCTTACCCCACCTCTGCCCTGCACCTTCCCTGGCCTGAACCTGAACCTGAACCTGAAGGGAGACCTTCCTGGGGAGAACTGTGGTGCTCAAGTTCCCTCAGTTCCAGGAAAAAGCTCCCTCTACCTTTTCTCTTTAAATAACTGACTAGCCTTTGAAGTTTCAAAACCAAAGCCGTTTCTAAGACAAATCATGTTTCTATACTAACAGCGCAGCCAACTTCCCTTTGGAGCAAGAAGGGCAGCCTGTACAGCAGCCAGAACGGCCCCCACTGAATAGCAAAATTCATGGGGTGCAGGCAGAGCAACGCCCCACAGGGCAGCTCAACGCCTCAAAGGAAGTGGCTCCCTGCCCTCACGTCACAGCCGGGGACAGATACGCCCTCCGCACCTCATCATCCTTGCTCAGGAAACACTTCAGAGGAATCGTTTTTCCTAAGTTTCTAAGACTCTCTTGCAGTGTTTTTCACATGAAATCAAAACAGTTTAAAATCCAAAAAATTTTCTTTAACTACAGTCACATAATCCAGCACTGCTTGGGGCCAGACAAAGAACATAAAGTGAAGCCCAGTTACCTCCGTCAGCAAACAGCCGGCCCACAACTTTGTCACAGATACAAAGAGCACTCTCCCGTCCCATGGGTTCAGCAAACCTCCATCCTCTGCAAGGGCTCGTCCAGGGCACTTCTACCTCGGCTTCTGCTGGGAGTCCAGACTGCTCCTGGCCACCTCTGCAGAGACATTCTCTCAGGCACCTCTACGCCCCTCGGGGCGCAGGCTAAAGACTTGGAGAAGTTGGAAGAGCACTCCCCCAGCCCTGCCTCCCCTCTCCACAGGCAGCTCCCCCCAAGTCCAGATCCAGTGAAGTCACACATGACCTCACAAACCTCCACTTAACTGTTTAGAAGCCAGACGGCCAGCTGACAACAGAGAGAAAGAACAATTGTGTGAATTGGTCTGGAGTGGTTGCCGTTTATGTGAGGAAGAGTTTGGCCAACATTATTTGAAAAAGGAGGAAAAAAGGGCTATTTCAGCATTGTTTTTCTTAAAGAGCACTATGGTTTTTGAGATAGTATTTTTAAAGACCATCATTTCCTACAGCACACACATTCTGGCTATAAGGAATGACTGAAATAGGCAAAAAATAGACCTGATCCATTTATACTATATAAAATTCAGCTGTGTTCAAGTCATACTTAATGTTATGTGATCTGTGTTTTTCTATTTTCACTTCTAGAAATTTTTGTTTGTTTTTCTGCTTTCATTAATGTGAAAATATTCACTTGTCCTGCTGTTCAAATGCTGCTTCAGACAGTCAGACGTGGACAGGCAACCCTCACAGCTGTCAGACACAAGCAACAACTGCCGCCTGGGAGGCAACTGAGAATCTGGGACCACAGGACAGGACAGGCGGAGAGAATGCCCGGGCACCAGACCTAACTAGTGGATAACAGAGTCCCATCAGAGCCCCAAAAGGGAAAGCAGACTGGTTCTGCTTCATTTTCTTTCCTAGGCTTTTTCTTTGGGCTCCTGCTATTTTTGTTGGGATTTGGGAATTATAAGAATCAGGAGGTAAAATAACTAAAAATTACTGTATAAACCAAAGTAGATAAAATTACATACTCTCAAAGAAAATATAACATGCCCTTTCAAGAATGCCTCGGTACACCAAAAAATGATTATGACTTACTGTCCCACAATTTTATTTCTAAATATATACCTAGCCTAGAGAAACTCTCCATATGTGCACGAGAAAACCTGAGTGTTCACTGCCATGCCGTTTAAGGTAACAAAAACATAAGACAGACAAATGTTCCTAACTAGGAAAATGGGAAAATTAGTTATAGTGTATATTTATGCAATGAATACTATTTAGCAAATAATTAATACATTAGGGTTCGATGAATCAGTCAAGAATGAATTTGAACTGTTGAGCAAATAAGTGAGGTACAAAAGGAAACAAGAACACAGGATTTATATAAAGTTCAAAATCATGTGAAAGAATGGGACATATTGTTTACAGATGCACACCTGTGTCAGCGTGATACAGTGGTGACCCTCAGGAAGAGAACGAGAGGGCTGGGACCCAGAGGCATTCACGGCAATGGTTTATTACTTGAATTGGCTGGTGAGATCACAAGTGTTTATAAACTTTTACACTTTGGGGTGTGCCTAGAATGTGCAGCAGTTGTAAAAGTCAACTGCATAATGACTGCCTTTCAAGTGTATTCAGTGGGTTCAGTCTAGAAAATGACCAGGAGATTAAGAGGGTAATAAGCCCTTCAACTCCCAACTCTCCAATCCCCAAATCCAAGCAGCTGTTCCTAATTCTGCCTCCATCTGGAGAGTCTCCCTACCCGCCTCCCTGGACATGTGCACACATTCACCTGACCCTCCAAAGCCCATGCTGGAAGTAGCCCAGGCCAGGACCCTACTGTCCGGCTTGCCCTGTTCCATAGTTACCTATGAAGTTACCTGGCTCCACATTGGGAGACACCTAGTACCTACTACAGAGTAGCTGCTGGTTAAGTTCTTCATTCAACAAAAACTGAGCACCTAGAATGTGCTGCTGGGAGTTCCCTTTGTGATTCAATGGTAATGAACCCAACTAGTGCCCATGAGGATGCGAGTTTGATCCCTGGCCTCGCGCAGTAGGTTAAGGATCCAGCATTGCCCTGAGCTGTGGTGTAGGTCACAGACTCGGGTCATACTCCATGTTGCTGTGGCTGTGGTATAGGCTGGCGGCTGCAGCTCCAATTCAAGCCCTAAGCCAGGAACTTCCAAATGCCGTGGGTGCAGCCCTAAAAATCAAATCAAAACAAAACAAAGCAAAAAAGAAGCCCAGGCCCTATCCTCTTCAGCAAGCCTGGGTCTCTGATTTTGTTAGAATGTGCTGGGCCCTGTAGCAGAGGTCCTCTGAGTCTTAACTCTAAGGACATGAACAGTTCACTACCTAATAGAAAGGACACTACCCCCAATTAATTAAAATATATGATGAACTCTAATACAGTTGCTTAATGAATGCAGTGTGAGTACTAAATGTTTATAGTTTTGTTTCACAATAATAATTATTCAATACCTCTTAACTTCTCTATACTAAAGAATTCATATTACCACTCTTGACTAGAAAATTTCACCTTCTCTGGGTTGAGGTGGGGATCTTTGCTGTTTTGTTTTGTTTTGTTTTGTCTTTTTAGGGCCACACCCATGACATATGGAAGCTCCCAGGCTAGGAGTCGAATTGGAGCTGTAGCTGCCAGCTTACACCACAGCCATAGCAATGCCAGATCCAAGCCATTTCAGCTGATAGAAATGCCAGATCCTTAACTCAACAAGGCCAGGGATCAAGCCTGCATCCTCATGGTTACTAGTCAGGTTCGTTTCTGCTAAGCCACGATGGGAACTCCAAGGTGGATTCTTGGATAGAGTAATTATGAAGACAATAAACTATCATTAAAACTCCTCACCTGTAAATAATCTAATGTTCTTAGAATTATTATCACACATAGACAACATCCTAACTTGGTCTAACCACAGTACACTCATGACAGGTGACCCTGAGGAAGTTTTAAAAGTAATTGTTCAAGCAGTGTTATTACTGATAATGACAGCTAGCATTTTTTAAATTTAATTGTACAGTTGCATTATTTAATTATAATTATCATAAATACTTTGATGGAGAGGAAATCGAATCAGATCTAAGAAGGCTTCGGCATTCCAAGAATGATGTCAAATGACCCCCTTCATGGTGGATTATGCACCTATTTACTATAAGATATATTTCTTTTCCAGAGATTCCTTATTTGTGTATCAATTATACATTTTTGGTTTGCAGTTATTCTGAAGTTTTGATGTAAGAGTCTATATGTATGTGAGATTGTTTTAAGTTGTTCTCTCAATTGCAAGTTCATCTCGTGTCCTGCATTTGTACCCACCTCTTTTCATGATTTCTGATTTTGGTGGTATAATTGTGCATGGATGGTTTCGTATCTTTACTGTATATATACTTTTACTGGTGAGCCTTGTCATTTGTGGAATTTTTTGTTTCCTGTTGCTGTCTTTTCTTTTCTGCCTAGAGAAGTTCTCTTAGTATTTGTTGTAAGGCTGGTTTAGTGTTGCTGAATTCTCTCAGCTTTTGCTTATCTGTGAAGGTTTTGATTTCTCCTTCAAATCTGAATGAGAGCCTTGCTGGGTAAAGTAATCTTGGTTGGAGGTTTTTTTCTTTCATCATGTTAAGGATATCATGCTACTCCCTTCCGGCCTGCAGAGTTTCTGCTGAACAATCTGCCGATAACCTTATTGGGGTTCCCTTGTATGTTATTTGTTTCTTTTCCCTAGCTGCTTTCAAGATTTTCTCTTTGTCTTTAATTTTGGTGAGTTTGATTAATATGTGTCTCGGGGTGTTCCTCCTTGGGTTTATTTTATATGGTACTCGTTGTACTTCTTGGATTTGAGTGAGTGGTTCCTTTCCCATGTTAGGGAAGTTTTCAGCTATTATCTCTTGGAATATTTTTTCTGTCCCCTTCTCTCTCTCTTCTCCTTCTGGTACCCCTACAATATGGATGTTGGTGCGTTTAATGTTGTCCCAGAATTCTCTGAGGCTCTCTTCATTTCTTTTCAATCTTTTTTCTCTTTTCTGTTCCACATCCATAATTTCTGTCCTCCACCTCACTTATTTGTTCTTCTGCCTCCTGTATTCTGCTGTTAGCTGCTTCTAGTAAATTTTTTATTTTAGTTATTGTATTTTGCATCTCTTCTTATTTAAGTTTGATATCTTGTATCTCTTTGCTCAGTGTTTCCTGTAAATTATCCATCTTTGCCTCCAGTTTACTTCCAATGTCTTGCATCATCTTCAGTATCAACAGTTTAAAGTCTTTTTCCTGGAGGCTGAGAATCTCCTCCTCGCTTAGCTGATTTTCTGGGATTTTTTCTTTCTCCCTCATCTGAGTTATAGTTCTCTGTCTTTTCATTTTTATAGGTTTTTGGTGTGATAACCATTTTACAGATAATAGAGTTGTAGCCTCTCTTACTTCTGGTGGCTGTCCCCCTTGTGGCTGAAGTTGGTATGGGGGCTTGCTGTAGGCTTCCTGATGGGAGGGGCTGATTCCTAACCACTGGTAGGTGGAGCTGATTCCTATGCCTCTGGTGGATGGGGCTTTGTCTCTGAGTGAGATTAGAGGTGGCTGTGTGCCTGAGGGCTCTTTAGGCAGCCTATTTACTAAGGGGCAGGGCTGTGATCTCACCTGGATTGTTTGCCCTGGGGCTTCTCAGTGCTGACTGATGGGTGGGGCAAGATTTTTCCAAAATGGCCACCTCCAGAGAAAGGCACACTGCTGAATATTCCCGAGAGCTTTGCTTTCAATGTCCTTCCCTCACAACAAGCCACATTCACCCCTGTTTTCCCAGGAGGTCCTCCAAGAACTGCAGTCAGGTTTGATCCAGATTCCTATGGAAACTTTGCTTTGCCCTTGGACCCACTGCATGTGAAAGTCTGTGTGCGTCTTTTAAGAATGGGGTCTCCATTTTCCCCAGTCCTGTGGAGCTCTTGAGCACAAGCCTCACTGGCCATCAATGCCAAACACTCCAGGGGCTCTTTCTCCCAATGCCAGATCCCCACACATGAGAGTTTGATGTGGGGCTCAGAACTCTCACTCCTGTAGGTGAGTCTCTGTAAACCAGTTAGTTTTCAGTCTGTGGGGCTTCCCACCCCGGAGGTATGGGGTTGTTTATATCATGAAATTGCCCCTCCTACATCTTGATGTGGCCTCCTCTTTTTCTTCTGGAGTAGAGTATCTTTTTTAAGGTTTCCGGTCCATTTGGGTGGAGACAGCTCAGCCTTTAGTTGTGAATTTTGTTGTTTTTTCGACAGCTAACATTTTTCGAGTACCCATCAAGAGGCAGTAAGTTATTATCCCTTTTCCCAGATAAGTAAGTTGAGGTGTAGTAGAGATAATTCGCAAAATATGAACCAAAGCAGTCTGACTTAATCCACACTCTTCACTAGGAAACCATGCTGTCTGCTGGCAGGAAAACAAACCAACTTCTCTATGTCCAGAGCAGGGACAGACACTCCAAGATTCCTGCACCAAAGACGACACCAGAGGTCATGCCAAGGTTCACAGTCAGGGACACTAACTCATACAAACCTCTGTGAAGAGATTTCTCCCTGCCAGGAGCACACCCACCTGTCACAGGCCTGCCCCCTGAGAACATAGACTGTCTTAGTCTACTCCATATTCTTCCTGTAACAGTTCCCCATGCTTCTCAAACTTTAAAGTGCTTATGAATCATCTGGGAATTTGCTAAAATACACTGTCATTGAGCAGGTCAGGGGCGAGGATCTGCCACACTTTTCTAACAAGCTCCAAGATGAGAGGCTGACAACCCAGGTGAACAGCAGAATCTCCAGGGAAACTTTTCAAGCTCTCACTGCCTGAGTGCCACCCTGGACCAATAGAATCAGAATCTATGGTGGCAAAGCATGGGAGCCAAAACTTTAAAAAGCTCCTACCTTCTATAATCCTAGATTCAGAAAAAAGCACCTGCAGATAGAGGCTCAAGCACAGGCATATGAAACGTACGAGGCGTGAGGATCACGCAGCCGAAGCACTTTTCTAACATTCAGATGTAAGTGATTCAGTTTAGACCACTCCTCACTGGCACTCACAAGAAAGCCTAGGCTCACCCACCTGGCACCACAGCCCCTCAGGTACCGAACAGCAGGGCTCTGCAAGGAGCTTCAGCCAGTTTAATACAGACTCTGTATTGCAGTTTATAGAAAGCTTCTAAAATCCAAGGGAGAAAAAGAAAAACAGGATTAAAGCACTGGACACAGACCCATTTGGGGCTCTGAAAGATTGTTACTTCTATGTAAAATACCTTCACAGAGCTTTACTTGGACAAAAGTTTCTGCCTTTTTTCTTCACCAAACCCTGGATCAATAGATAATAACATTTGCAAATATTATGTGAAGTGACCTCTGTTGAAAGGAAATGTTATTGCTTCCTTTAAAATGTAAATACTGTACTGATACATGAATGAAAAGATTTCTGTAACAACCTGACTGGTTAAAATATCAACTGCTAATCCAGTCTTTATTTAAAGCTATGGTTCTCCTTGTAGTAACTCCAACATCTTTTATCACTTCAAGTCTTTTAACATGGTCTTTGATGAGAGCCAGCACCTTCCACATCAATATCCAGCACATTGCTTGGTACCTCTTACAGTTTAAACATAGAATTAGGACACTTCTGGGAGATCCTATTTCAAATCCAGGCACTTCTTGACATCATCATCAAATGATACAAAAGGCACCCAGCAAACAGGGAGAGCCCCAGTCCCAGGGCCAGGGCACCTCTGCCTGAGGGGCCGACCAATCAGACGCTGCCAGGGACAGGAGGCCAGCACAGAAGATGCCTGGAAACTGCCCTCAGAGGCATACTTTCCACAGGTGGCATCAGGGAGATGCTCAGGCAGCACCCAGGGGCACTCCAGCCCGGCCTTAAGCATCCTTGCCCTCCATGAGCTCACCCCAAGCCTCCCTGCAAAAGGTGGCTCCACTTCTCTCACTTGAAGGGTCCTCACTCGCCTCAAGTTCCATCTATGTAAACCCCACCACAAGGGGCCCTCTCCCAGCCCCTGCTACCTCCGATGGGCGTTGGCCACACCAAAGTCTTCCCATCACTTGGACTCGGCCCACATGTCCTAGATTCACACAGTCACCAAATCCTGGTGTCTTTTCTTCTTTACCAAGTGTTTTCTTATCTCATTTCTTATATTCCTTAGACTATCATTCAGACTACTGAAAAACTCAGGATAAGTATAAAATGAATGTCCACAAACTAGAACTTACTAGCAAATTCTGACAACAAAACTGTAAACTGGGAGAATTAAGGTTATTTTCATTTTACCAAGAAGGAATAGGAGGTTCCTTGAAGCGAAATAACCCAGGATCAAGCAGCCAGTGGAGAGAATGATTTGACCTGTCTTCTGATCCCAAATCCCCATATTTACGCCACCACCATAGTACGCTGTATCTTATAAAAGAAACTGGAGTTTCAGGAGTCCAGTAACAGGTGCTGCAAAAGCTTGGAGGTTGGCCCAGGGTGGTACACGGTGGACTGTTACAATGACTCCTCTCCAGCTATTATTATTTTATTTTTCATTTATCTCATAATATGTACCAGGCATTGTGAAGCCACCTGATTATCTACTCTTGATTTTCTTCACTTAATTAATCTCACTTGCTTTTGAACAGGTATGACTCACCTCATTTCGCACTTGGACAGGCGCCCAGATTTTCTGTAAGTTACTAGAGATCACACCCCCAGTAGGTACCTGAGGCAGGACCTGAACCCAGATACGGCAGCTCTGAGACCCAGCAGGGCCCCCACGCTCATCACTGAGCACTGTCATTCCTTGCTTCTTTGCAATGGAAAAAAAAAAAAAAAAAAGTTCACCATCACAACTGCTTCGGGAAGCTAGAAAGAGAAAAATGAGAAGCTATTTTGCACAGAACAAATCTTAAAACATGAAAGAAAAGAACTAAAGAGATCAGCAGAGCAGCAGCAAGGCAGCAATGAACCTTCAAGACAAGAGAGCTCCCACCAGGACGACAGAGAAGGTGAGCCAACCCCTCCCCCAAAATAAGTTTACAACATCAAGATCTTGTCCACACACAAGCTTCACTAAAGTTATGTGACTTTAATATTTTACATTATACTAAATACCTACAGGTTTTAAGTTGGCATGTCAAAAATATTTGAAATCATACTTTCTCTAAGTTTTAATCTTGTTTGATGTGACTTTTTCCTAGACAAAGAGACACTAAAGAAAGAGAAAAACCTTGGAAGAAAAAGGATACTTGGTTGTCGGAATTCTACTTGCGAGAAGGGAGAAAGCAGAGGAGAGCAGGCAGCCACAAGCACCACCTGCGGTGGGCCCCAGCCCCAACCAGAGCCTCCCAGGCACAGGAGCTGCACGCAGATGTAATCCACCCTCCTCCCACCCTGAGCGCTACCTGAAAGAAAAACTGGGGAGCCAAGACAGGGAATATAGCTGTCACCCTAAAAAAGGGAATGCTCAAAGGCAGTTCTGCATATTTCAGAGAATGAAAGAGAAGCTCCTGCAGCATTACTGTATTTGCTGTCCCTCTTTTCCTATCTGTTCAAATCCAAGCTCAAGAGAAACAAACAACAGTCAGAGTGACCACACTTGGCCTTACAGGCTTCAGGTCAGGACTTACTGATGGGAGCTGCAGTCCTCAGCTGATGGTCCAGCCAGGGAGAAGCACGCAGACACAAAGGAGCCCATTGGACACGTGGAGCTGTAAGTCTCTAATTATCCTTCCTAATTCTGGAGCCACATGACTGGACTCCACGCGCATGGCTGACCCTGTCGGCCTGAGAGCCCTGTGGCTGGACCACAAAGGGAGGGGATGCTACTCTTCGCTCCTTCATTAAAATATTGTGTTACGGTCACAGAGTGGGCTTTTTCCTGACTGGCATGAGGCTCTCTGGTCAGCGTCAGTGTTCAGAGGACCTGAGAGAGTTCATTCCTGCCAGATTGATTCCAAGATCCTAAGAGGCTTTTTTTCAGCTTATACAGAGCCATCTATTTGCTCTCACAAAGGTACATAATCCTTTAAAAGACAGAGTCAGCACACCTACTCTTTTAAAATGTCCTGCCAAACTGATACTAGATTATTACAGATCCGAAGGATTTTCTTCTTTGACTTAAGTGGAGATCAGTCCCCCTCTGGCCACAAATCCTGGTGAAATTCAGGCCTGGGAGGCGTTCCTGAAGGTGCTGAAGTGCCACGTGATCCTTCCCCCTTCCCAACCACTCCACCTTCTTATAGGATGCAACACGATGGAGAACAGCATCATCCCATGTTCAAAAATCACTGTCAGATACTGCCACTGAAATCATCTTTAATGACAAAGTAAAAGCATATATTGATACAGAAGAGTATTTAAAAATACCTGGGTAATGTCAAGCAAAAGAAAGTATTTTTGTTTTGAGACCAAAAATAAATGGTCTCGGGAGTTCCTGTCATGGCTCAGTGGTTCATGAACCAGACTAGCATCCATGAGGATGCAGGTTTGATCCCTGGCCTCACTCACTGGTTTAAGGATCTGGCGTTGCCGTGAGCTATGGTGTAGGTCGCAGACATGGCTCGGATCCCATGTTGCTGTGGCTCTGATTGGATCCCTCCATATGCCTTGGGGGTGACCCAAAGAAACAAACAAAAAAAATAAAATAAAATAGTTTATGGAGTCTGACTGCCTCGGTTCAAATCCTGGGTGTGACACTTATCTGTGCAACTTTGAGCAAGTTACTCAACTGCTCTGAGCCTCGGTTTCCTTATCTGGAAAACCAGAATATGAGCGGTCCCTTCTCTTAGCTTATTATGAGAATTAAGTACCATGTGGTTACTAAAGAAATAAAACCCATGGATTACACATGATGCAGAGGACGTAAGATGGTATTTAGAGACTTCCTGAAGTAATAACAGTCTCTATTGGCCAATACATCAAAATCAATGCCTCAACAGGAACAGGCTTAATTTTCCTGGTTCTCATCAAGCTAGACTCAAAAAAGCATTATCAGGGTAGATGAGTCTTAGCATGTCTTCCTCAGAGCTCACTTTATCCCACATAGTCCCCCGCCCCCACCCCAGCCCAGTGACAGTGAAATAGAAGAGACCAGTGAATAGAGCCGGAATGCCAGGCATGTGCACTTGCTTTATCACCTTTCCTGTACGAAGAGCACAACATTTCATAAAGTTGGATTTTTTTTCCTGGAGTGCTTTGGCTGTTGTGCAGTCAGCATTCCTGTCTGGATTTTCCTGACAGGCTCAATACCTCTGTCTACTTCCTTACCTCTACGGAGGGATGCTTTAATGCAGAAGAAAATTTTAAAAGCCTGATAATTGATTACCTTAACTTATGAAGACATGTTTACCAATGATTCAGTAGATTTTATCTCAAATTGATCACACACACAACCAACCACCACCACTACCAGCTCTACAATTACCAACTCAAACTTTTGGCTCCAAAAATATATGGCATGAGAGAAATCAGATCAAAAGAAAGAACACAGATATGAAACCAGGCGGCTTCAAGTGTGCCTGTTCTAGGAGTCATGCAATGTGAACACTAGTGCAAGATCTGTCACCAGGCAACTCAGACCTACCCAACTGGGGCTCAGATTCTTTACCGTACAACAGGACCCCTTCAAGCTGGAAAATGTCCTAATTCTTCAACCCACAAGTCCTCTGGTGCTGCAACTTCACCAAAGCACCAAGGGGGCAGAGAAGGTAAAGAAAAGTAAAAATTTATTCCCGTTTCCTTAAAGTTTCTTTGAATCATTGAGCCTATCCTGTCTTTTACCCCTGAAGAAAGACAGACATAAACATTACACACACACACACACACACACACACACACACACACACACACACTAAACAATCTCCACTTATAACTGCTTATTATCTTGTGCCAGCTCACAGAACACAAATGGCATGCCCTGCCAAGCTGGTCTGTCCACGTCCCTAGCAGTGCTTAAGGAGGGGCGAATGACCACTGATCCGGAATTGTGTGGACAGTGCCAGAGCTCATCTCTCAGATGCTTCTCATTCCACACTGGAATTCAGTCTCATTGCTGGGCAAGATCTCATGGTTTGATGATGCAAGAGATGCAGCTGAAACCTTGTCTCAAGTTGGCTTGAAATATACCACTGTCTAAATCTGAGATGCTAAAATACTAAAACCAACCCCAACACTCTCTCCTAACTATCCATATCTCTGCTCTACTAATGACTGGCCCTCATGCTGGCACCAGTGATGGCTGCTTCCTATTCTAAGTCTGCACACCACACCTTGGATAAACCTTTCACCTTCCTGTTCTGACTCACTGCTGTTTATCTCCTATCTTTACTTACCCTCCCTGTGGCTCCTGTAGCAAAGTCTCAGCCCAAAACACCTCAGCTCCCCAACCTATTTCAGATCTATGATATAAACAACTTCTGTTCACTCCAGAAATTTGGATTAGAATGTCAGTGAAATTATCTGCCTTGTATCACAATTTACAGTTATCAGAGATGAGAGCACCACCCACTCTGGGACACCCCCTTCAGAGACAGGCAGCCCCTAGAAACCCCCTCCTTTCAGGGACACCCTCTCTTAGAGATCCAGGAAGTGTGACTGCAGGTATATCAGTGGTTCTGACTTGCACATTTTACTCCAGCCCCTACCTTATACCAGGTACTGTGCCAAGTGCTTTAATCTATATCAACTCCTTAAATCTTAGGGCCACACGGCATACTAAATATCATTAACCCCACTATGCCAATAAACAAAAAGGGTTTCAGAGAGACTACATGGCGTGTCCAAGTAAATCGGACCAAGATCTTTGCTTCCACGATTTGTGTGACCCAGGAAGATAACCAACAGCCAGGTCCACCTTATGTGGAACTGCAGAGCTGCAGCATAATATGCCAGTTTCAAACGCGTTCCCCCAGGGAGCCATAAACCTATAAAATGCTTATAGGAAGTGCTTAACAGGACAGACTGCTCATGAAAAGAGGCTCACTGGAATCCTGTAATATGAATACTGACTTTTAAAAAAAGCACTGACATTTTTTTCATACAGTTCTAAAATAGTTTATCCTCATTTAACCTCCCCTTCACCTCCCCAAATGCATGAACTGACACATTTTAATTCAGGAAAAACATATTAAATCTAAATTCACAACACTGTTAAGAAGTGCAGCATCGTCAGTCCACTGATGGAGATGCTGAAGTATAGTTAAGTGACCCCGGGATGCTGAATGAGAAGAGATGAAAGCTGGATAATCCATCAAGAGACAGGGAATCACTAAATGACAGGTATGGCACACAAACCTATACAATTTGTCATTCTGTGTTCCAGGTAGACATAAATCCCAAAGCAGAGAGAAAAAAACCCCAATATTTATGGTGTTGACCAAGGGATCTGCTTTATCAAGCATCTGTATAATCGGATCCTCTCCCACCATCTCAGGAACAGGAAGACCTCCAAGCAGTATAGGACCTTACAGAGCAAAGGGCCAAAAGAGACTTTAGTGATTAGTGACCATTTAATCCAACACCCTCAACTTAAAACCAAGGAAACTCCAGCCTAGTCAGCAACCCACTCCAAGTAATCAACCACTGCCACGGAAGCCACAAACTCCCAGCGTTCTTCCCATGGCACCCGGCCACTGCCACCAAAGCTGCATCACTGGAGCTAATCTCTACTCACCACCTGCAAACATCTGTTCAGGATCCAACTTACACATGGTAACACAAGAAACACCACCACATTAGGATGTCCACAGGTTGCCAATTTGGCAAACCACTAAACTGTACTCTACCTGCCCAGAAAACCCAAATTACTTTTTATTCAGATCATTCACTTACACCCACAGAAACCAGACAAATGCTTTTCAAATATATTCCACACTCAGATGTCCCAAAGAAAAAAATGCTACAAACAATCACGGAATTAATGAGCATGGGACTAGTACCTTCCCCAGAAAGCAATCTCTGGGGTGCCTTTGGTATAGATGGAGTTGCTGGAGCCACTCAGCCCGTTGGTGATCCCGCCAGAGTAGCCCATCACTATTCCTCCATCTGCTGAGATGCTCAGGACATCCTGCTGTCCTCCCATGGATGTCCTGTCCAGGAACTGGCCGCCTTCCTTAATGCGCTGCTGTATCATTGGAGTGAGGGGCATTTCAAAGCTAAAATAGCTATCTGGCTCCGAGTATAAGGTCTCCAAGGACTCCGCACTGTAGTACAAAGAAGTGTTGTCCAGAATGGTTTCGAACTGGGAGCTGTACACATCAGTGGAGTCCTCTGCATACGCGGATCCGAGGACATCATCGTCTCCGCCCCGAAAGTGCTCCTCCTGCTCAAGAACCCTAAAAAGTATGTAAGAGTGTGGTTTATTAGGTTAACTTTTATTTTCTTCATTTCATTTTTCCCCCTTCAACCATACAAAAATGATAACATTCTGTAAAGCTAACACTTGTATTTGATGGGCTTAATCAATACACCTGCAAAGGAAAATATCACAGAAACATATTCAGGCTGAAAACACTCTCTATATAATATGCTATGCTCCCCTCTATATAATAGAGTTTTGAACTAGTTCCTAGAACATGAAAGCATCAGGTCTAATGAATATTTGAGTTAAATATTAAATTCTCATTCTGGCCAACTACACTCTACGAATTCAAATTAACAGCTACTATTATTCTTAATTTTAACAGAAAATAAGTATACTACATAAACCTAATGGACTGAAAATACACTAATCTTTCATCAATCTACTACTATTTTCTGATTTAAATAAGACCAATCGCCCTCAAGAGGATGAATACATTAGAATCCAAGGGCTGCCCCCTGGTGACAATAAGGCATCACTACAGAGAGATTGCAGGTCTGGAAACAGCTAGTCAGTCAACGACCTTTTAAAAAAAAAAAAAAAAAGTGCCAACAAACATGTTTATTGCAAGGCCAACCAAAACACTGAAAACTTAGGGGAAAAAACTTCCAAGTGAATATACAGGGGTAGGGTGTTAATTAATATGCAGCATTTTCTAAAAATGAGTATTAGGATAATTAAATAAAATTTTAAACTCAGTAAGAGAAAGAGGAAGCAGAAAAGAGACAGAAAAACCTGGAGCTGAATCTGGATGTGCCCGCTACTAACTCTATCAGTTCAGGCAACTCAACCTCTCTGAGCCTCAGATTCCATAAATGGGAACAAAACAGACAGGAATAAAACTACCTGGTAAGTAACACACACTCCTAGGCCTGCCAAGGATTCAGTCAACAGCACAGTTGTCTCTGTTGTTTAAGGCCTACTTTGTATCAGTGACTCTTCTCCTAACGGCTCTGCAGGGCACTCGCAGTGCAACAGGAGGGCCCAGTGGTGAAATCCCTCCCCAGCTCTGCTCACACATTTCCCACCCCCGGCCTCGATGCTCCAGCCACAGGAGTAGAGTTCATGTCTTCCAATGTGCCAAGGCCCTGGTTTCGCAGAGTTCAGGAAGCACCCCGGTTGGGCGACACAGCAGTCCCCCCCCCCCACCCACCATATGCAGCTCCTCTGCCTGGTGTGTCCCCTCCCCCTTCACCCCTCAGGCCTATTTATCACTTCTCCAGAAAGACCCTCCCCAGCCCATCAACTGCACCAGCCTCCCTGCTGCATTCAAACTATTCCTTCCAGTGGGTTTTCCCTCTCCTCCTTTCTGGAACCCAGCACCGTCTGAGGTCCCATGATTATTCACGTGTTTATGTGCAACAGTGAACTCCATGAGGTCAGTGGCCATGGGCCATGTCTATTCTGAACAAGGACTCGGTAGACAACTGAAAACCGTCTGTGGTAGTACAGGAAGGGCAGGAGGCAGGAGGAATGAATTAATAATCTGCACAAAAGCAGAAGGGCATCCCCAGTGGGAATGAGTTCTGAGCCACCTGCCACGTGTCAGGGCTACTTTTGAGAGGAGTCTGTGTTGGGGACGGGAGAAGGAAGGAGTCCTGACAGCCATCCTAAAGCGGCTCTTCGTGGCTCTGTGAGTTAACTGTGAGGGAAAAGGCATCTCCTTACACCAAATAAGCAAAACCCTGCAGGCTGGACAGAGACATTTCCCCAAGTGACCCCTCAGAGATGGAGGGCAGACAGTAGACAAGAAGGAACACATTTGAAATGACTTTGCCCAAAGGAATACTGTACAGTCAGACTACGGCAAAGGCAGTGAAGATGGACAGGCATGGCTTCTATTCCCCAGGCTCTAAATTGGTACAGAATCTAGAAACGTCAGGAAAGAAGGGGAAATGCCATGATGCCAAGTTCATATGTCGGGACTGTCATATGAACTCCAGTGTGAATGCTGGGGCACGACTGAACTCTGACCTCCAGCTCTCCTCTCTAAACCTAGAAAACTGAATCAGCCCACACAGCGTCTGGGTTCCGACACACATGGAGGCTGCAGGCAGGCAGGCAGGCAGTGGTGCCACGCCCAGAAGAAATACCCAAGTTAGGATGTAGTAAGTACAGGGAATGTCAGAAGAGTCTAATACTTCTGCATTAGTAAAGATAACCGTGGGGTACTTTAGTTACCCTGATGTTGGAGAACTTGAAACCTGTCAAATACAACAAAACATCAGAAATGGATAGCTCTGCTTCCCTGGTGCTGCCTAGGGGACTGTCTACAACAAGGCCACTGCGACATCATGGAGCTGAGAAGCAGCCTAGCTCAGTCATGCCTCCATCCTGTGGCAACAAGGGCCCAGACATCGCAAACGGAGTTCTCAGCGCCAAGCGCACACACCGGGCGTCACAGACAGCAGGACACCATGGAGCTCACCTTTCTCTGTCTTTCTCCAGTTCAGGTTTCTCAAGATGTTCCTTGTTTTCCCTCAGGAAGACCTCATCTTCACCGCTCTCAAGAAGAGGCACAGGGGGAAATGGCCCTGAGCCGGTGGCCGGTGCCTCTGAAGGAGCTCCCTGGGCATCATCCCAGACACTCTCGGGTAAGCCAGCTGAATGACACTGAGCAGCCGGTGAGACAAGACGGCCTGGCCCTTTGGAAAAGGCTGTGCTTTCTGGAGGGGCTGTCCTTTCCCTCGATGTCGGAACATCCACAGGCAGCCGGGTCTCTCTCCCCTCGCCTCCAGTCCACAGTATTTCCACTCCCTGAAACCCCACGTGTTTGACATGGCCCTGGTGTCCTGAGGAGCTGCCTCGACCACCGCACCCTGGGTGCTCTCTCCCCTGATCAGACCTCCTCTCTCTCAACAAACTGGCACCACTGGCTGAGCTATGGGTCTCCAGACCTCCCTCGAAAGACGCTGGACAAGCTGGCTCCCGCACAAGGACAGCCTCCTTCTGCCCTCTAGCAGCTGCACGGGAAAGCTCTGCTTCAGCTTCTCCAGTTAACAGCGCAGTCAGATCCTTCTGGATGCTCAAATAAATACTGTCTTCGGTCGTAACTTCAGCCGAAAGAGGTATTTTGGGTGACTTTTCTCGGCCAGCAGGGAAGGGTTTGTTAGCTCTCTGTGTTTTATGACTGGCAGTGTCTGGCTCTTGTTCCACCTGCTGACCTGAAAAACCAGGAAGAGCATCTCTGTCCTGTACCTTTGTAGCCTGCAATGTTCCTGAAGCTATTCTGGCTTCTGTGGCTTTCAGAGCAGAAATTAGAGAGTCAATGGGCTGTAAACTCTGTTCCTTGAGGTGACTTTGAGAGGGGGCCTGTCCGATATCTTTTGGTCCTCCTGTAACACTGACAAGCCCAGGGGGGTGGCCAGCAAGAAGCTGGACCCCCTGCTGCCCCTGCGGGCGGCACGGCAGAGGCTCGGCATCAAAGTCCAGCGAGGCTCTTAGGCCTTCTCCACTTTCCTCCATGGTCCCATATTCCGGAAATTCATTCGTGACGTTCGGTGGGAGTAAAGTGCTTCCTCCATGATCACCTACAAAGAGAACAGAAGGGACACATGACTCGTTCTGAACAACAACGTGTCAGTGTGTGTTAGCAAACATCCGTACCTATTAGGCACTCAGTCAACCTCACATGACCCATCCATGTCTCCTTCCCTGCCCTCTGCAACGTACCTCTCGTAACCCTGCGTGATCCCTGCACTCAGCCTACGTGAGTACTCACAAAGGTTTTGCACAGACAGAGGCAACCGGATGGCATATGCCCCACTTAACCCAGCTTTGGATAAAGTCTCACACATGCAACACGGTTGCTACAAATGCAAAAAAATTAAAATAAGGATATGTATCGCTTCCCAAATACCACTCAACAAAGAGCAACTGAAATACTTACATTGGGCACAGCAAAAAATACCTTATGATCCAGCCAACAATACCCCTGCAGTGCCAATCTCTGAGATGGAGCCTCAGAAAAAAAGATACAGTCTATTTAAAGCCAGTAAACAGTTTTTCAGCAGAAGGCTTCCCCTTCACTGTTGGATTTCTGTGGGGAATGAGAGTGAAGACAAAATGGAAAAGGAAACTTCATGTGTTAGGAAAGATTTCCTTTGGAGTGGACAAGCAATGAGACCCTGCTGTATAGCACAGGGAACTATATCTAGTCACTTGTGATGGAACATGATGGAGGATAATGTGAGAAAAAGAATGTGTGTGTGTGTATATATATATATATATGGCTGGGTCACTTTGCTGTACAGCAGAAATTGACAGAACATTGTACATCAACTATAGCAGAAAAAAATAAAACTCTTAAAAAAAATTTCCAGGATCCAAACTGCATAAAATTTAAATGGTTATCTTATGCAGAACCCTCATCTATGAAAAGTAAAAAATTAATAAAGATCTACTGTACTGGATCAAATTTACATCCTTTTCTTATTAAAATGGCAGGCAGAACTATGAAGACATTCCAATGAACAAAATTTTTAAATGAGGGCTTATATATCACAGTTACAGCCATATCACCCAGGATCCAACTTTCCTGTGAACCTGGTTTTGGTTACTTTGTACTGAGGAGCCCCTCATCTACACTGGAAATGCGGTGTCCTTATGACAGAGGGGACATGTCATTTTTGGTACGGCTACAACCTTTCTGTTCAGTGAACTATTTGGTGAATGTCTGAACACAGGCAATGAAAAGACACGAAAGACTTGATTCCAAGGCAGGTACCAAATGAGGTAACTTGGAAGTGAGTTAACCCACTGGTATTCCACAGTGCGTAAAGTCTGATAAACAGTGACACATCTAAGAGTGTGTGCTAGTTCATTTTGCATCTTAAAAATGCTTTGAAATACATTTTTAAAATTAAACTGGAACCAGTGTTAATGGACTCCAAGAAGGACCACTCTGATGGCAGTGTTTGCTAACATCGCTTTCATAAGGCAGAGGGAGAAGGATGTGGCTCTCTGAAATCTGAGGAAGCAACTTCTCAGATTCTCCGTTCTGAAAAGGAAGACAGTTAAAACCAGTAAAGATCCTCCTCCTGTGGCATAATGACACTTAAAATTTTTCAGAACATGATAGGACTTTTAATTGTTCTCCCCTTTTAAGACTCAGTGGTTTTTTGTTTTTGTTTTCTGGCCGCACTTGTGGCATGCAGAAGTTCTGGGGCCAGAGATGAAACCCACACCAGCAGCAAACTGAGTCACAGCAGTGCAACCCAGATCTTTTAACTCACTGTGCCACAAGGGAACTCCAAGATTCACTGGTTAATACAAACACAAAATTGTACAACCACCACTGCTATCTAATTCCAGAACATTTTCCTCACCCCCCACCACCAAAAACCCCATGTCCATTAGCCAACACTCCCCACTGCCCTGTGTCCCCAGCCCCTACAACTACCAAACTACTTTCTGTCTCTATGGATTTGTGTCATCTATTTCATAGCTAGAGAATCACACAATTTGTGGCATTTTGCTTCTAATTTCACATAGCACAATGTTTTCAAGGTTTATCCACACTGTACCATGTATCAGATCTTCTCTTCTTTTTATTGTGAAATAATATTCCATTGTATGGATGCACCCATTTCTTTCCATTCATCAACTGATGGATATTTGTGTTATTTCCACATTTTGGCTATTACGAATAATGAACATCTATATAGAAGCTTTTTGGGTTTTTTGCTTTTGTTTTGCTCCTTAGGGCGGCACCTGTGACATATGGAAGTTCCCAGGCTAGGAGTCGAATCGGAATGGCAACTGCCAGTGTACGGCACAGCCACAGCTATGGCAATGCAGGATCCAAGCTACACCAGTGACCTACATATGGCACAGCTCAGAGCAACTGCGAATCCTTAAGCCACTGAGTGAGGCCAGGGATCAAACCTGAATCCTGATAGGCACTAGTCAGGTTCATAACCCGATGGGCCACAACAGGAATTCCCAGGATTTTTTATTTTTTTATTTCACATTTCTTAAAAAATTAAAATATAGTTGATTTACAATGTTATGCCAAGTTTTTATGTCTACATTTATTTTCAGTTCTCTTGGGTATATATTTATGAGTGGATTCTGGGTCACATGGTATTTCTATGTTTGGAGAAACCGCCAGTTTTCCAAAGAACAGTACCTTTTTACATTCCTCCCAGCAAAGTCTGAGGGTTCTATTACTGTCTACATTTTTTATTATAGCCATCCTAGTGGGTGTGAAGTGCTGTCTCACTGCGGTTTCGATTTACATTTCCCTAGTGACTGATGATACTGAGCATCTTGTCATGTGTTTGTTGGCCATTTGTATGTCTTCTTTAGAGATATATGCATTCAAATCCTTGCCCATTTTATAACTGGGTTACTTCTCTTTTTATGATCGAGTTGTAAGAGTCCTTTATATATTCCGAACCAAAGTTCTTTATCAGATATACACTTTGCAAATATTTTCTCCCATTCTATGGGTTGTCTTTTTCCCTTAGTTGACACACAATTTCCATAATTTTGATGAAAATCCAACAGACTTCTTTGTTTAGTCCAAGGTCACAAAGATTCATTCCTGTTTTTTTTTTTTTAAGAGTTTTACCGTGTTAGCTATTACATGTAGACGTCCGATCCATTTTGAGTTAATTTTTGTATATGGTGTGAAGCAGAGATCCAACTTCATTCCACTACATGCGGATATCCACTTGTCCCAGCACTATTTGTTGAAAAAACTATTACTTCCTCCACTTAACTGCCTTAATACCTTTGTAGGAAATCAACTCATCATAAACGCAAGGGTTTATAACTGGACTCTAAATTCTATTCCACTGAGCCAGCAGCCAGTATAATACCATCTTGATTATGGTAGCTTTGCAGAAGTTAAATCAGTAACTGTAATTCCTTCTACTTTGTTCTTCCTTTTCCAAGTTGTTTAGTATACTCTGAACCCCTTGCATTTCCCATGTGAATTTTAGGATCAGCTTGCCGGACAACTGAAATTTTGGTAGAGCCTGGGATGAATCTGTAGAGCGATGGCATCTTAACAATATGACTATTAAATCTTTTGATCCATGACTATAGGCCAACTTTTCATTTATTTAATTGTTCATCTTTTTAACAATTTTTTACAAGTTTTACATTACTTTTGTTAAACTTATTCCCCTAAATATTTTCTTTTTGAAACTATTATAAGTAGCATTTTTTTCATTTTCAGGTTAATCACTGCTAGCACATAGAAGTACAACTGGTTGCCGAACTTAACAGTTCTAATAGCTTTTTTTGTGGATTCCTTAGGATTTACCATATATAAGATCATGCTGTTTGTGAGTAGATATAGTTTTACTTTTTTCTTTTTTATCTAGATAGCTTTTATTTATTTTTCTTACCCAACTGCTCCGGCCAGAACCTCCAGTACACTGCTTAACCGAAGTGTTAAGAGAGACATCCTTGTCTTGTTCCAGATCTTAAGAGAAAGCCTTTCACCAGTAAGTGGGTTTTTCACAAATGCCCTATATCAGGAAGAGGAATATTCCTTATACTCCTAGTCTGTCAAGTGTTTTTATCATGAAAAGGTGCCAAATTTTGTCAAACTTTTTTTTTCTCTGTAAATTAAGATTATGTGGGTTTTGTCTTTTATTCTAGTAACACAGTGCTTTACATTAACTGATTTTTACATACCGAACCAACGTTGCATTTCTGGAATAAGTCCCACTTGGTCATGGTGTATAATCCTTTTTTATATGTTGCTAGATTCAGCTTTCTTGTGCTTTTGCACCTATATTCATAAACAATATTGGTCTCTAGTTGTCTTGTGTTATCTTTGTCTGATTTTGGTGACAGAGTAATGTTGGCTTCACGAAATGAATTGGTAAGTATTCTATATTGGCATTTGTTAACACCTTTTTACACTATTTTAAAAACATTTTTCCCATTTTATACTTCTTAAACCTCTAACAGTTTTTCTCTTCCTTAATCTCTTAGAGGACTTTAATCTCTTCAGTAGTGTAAAAGCTATAAATTTACTGTTAAAATGCAATGAAAGAAAACAAATGAACAATGCACAAGGATGGGTTTTTTTCTTTAACACAGTAAAATAGCTTAAAATAGTTAAAGAAGTGCTTAGTTCACATTGAGAACTATTTCCTAGAGATGTTATAATGCTTTTATCTAAGAATATACCTTTACAAAAAGTTGAGGATCATAGGACATAAAAATTTCAAAAGTCAGAGGAATCAAAGCATTAATTCAGCTTATAATTAGTGAGAAAACAGACTCAAAGGCATGATGTACTTTCCAACATGACACAACAAATAAAAATCAGAGCTTGTCTGTTCCACCTCTGCTAAGCTTTGCATCCCTCCCCTGTCCTCTGCCTTTCCTGGAAGGGAGATACCCTAGTATGTGTCTTCAATCTTTTCTCTGAAATTTAAAAATCTTCTGAAATGGTTATCCAATGTCCAGCCTCATTTCCTATTTCATTTTACATACAATAATCTTCCTGAAACAAAAACGTATGTTGCGTTTAATAGTTTTGTGCTACCTACAGATTAAAATCCAAATTCCTTCATCCACGAGTTAGGGTGCACATCCACCTATTTCTCCCATCTACTCTCACAAGTGTTATATCACTGCTTCTCTAACTGAAGGAGGGGGCAGCACATGAATACTGTGTAAAGGTCTAATGTATACCAAAAATCAAGTTAACTCTACGTACACTCTGAGCTTTTCATTCCTTTGCTCAATCTCTTTTCTGCACATGGCATACTTTTTCTTCCCATCTCTACAATAATCAGATTATTTTCATCTTTCAAAATCTAACTATTATCTCCCCTAAGTAAGCCTTCCCTTAATCATAGCCACAGCAACTCAGGATCCAAACTGCATCTGCAACCTACATCATAGCTCACACCAACGCTGGATTCTTAACCTACTGAGCAAGGCCAGGGATCAAACCCGCATCCTCACAGGTACTAGTCAGGCTTATTACCGCTAAGCCACAACAGGAACAAATCAGCAGCTCTTACAAGTACATATACAGGAAATAGATGAACATGATTTTAGCTCATATTTTAAGCTTCAAAAGGCTACCATTTTTAACCTATCCTGAAGTGTTTTAAGAAAACTGACCATAGTGACCATGGAGGTCATACATACATTTGACACTTAAGCTATTATGCAATCCATTCAGTAAAAGGAAGAAAAGTTAAACTCAAGAGCCCACTCTGTTCTAGCAGTTTAAATTTCCATCTATAAAGGAAATAATTCGGTGAGTCAGTGGGATTTTGTGAAAAGGATGTGCCCTTTGGGATCAAAAACACTTGGATTTAATTCCAGTTCTAAGTTGTATGACCTTGGGCAAATCCCTTCAGTTTGAAGATATGCTTAATAAATTGACGCTAAAAAAAAATTTTTTTTAATAGTAGTTTCTGTTGTGGTTCAGCAGGTTAATAACCCAACATAGTGTCTATGAGAATGCAGGTTAAATCTCTGGCCTCGGTCACTGGGTTAAGGTTCCAGCGTTTGCCGTGAGCTCTGGTATAGGTTGCAGATATGGCTCGGATCCCACATTGCTGTGGCTGTGGTGAAGCTGGCAGCCACAGCTCTGATTTGACTCCGAGCCTGGGATCTTCCATATGCCTCAGGTACAGCCATAAAAATGAAAAATTAAATAAATAAGTAAATTGCAATCTATAAACCAACCACTAAAATAAACACTGGCACACACTGGCCCAAAGAGAAGTGAACACAAACTAAGAAAAGGAACATCAAAAAAATTAAATAATTTCTCCACCCCATATCTAATACTTGTCATCAAGATATACCTGCATCAATTGTGAACAAACACTAGTGACGTTTTGATACAACAACTTGGCATCTGTTCAAAGACAGCGAAAGTGAGAGGGCAGGGCCCAGCCCCACGTGGAGGCTGCTTCCCCAGTCAAACCAGCTCTGCTCTAAGCTTACTATTCCAGTAAATAGCAGTCTAATCAGGGCTGCCATAGAATAGGGGAAATAAATGTTCTGAGAGGCTGAATGACATGACCACGGTCAACGAAATGATGTTTATTTAGTAAGGCATTTTAGGAGATTAAAAGTCAGAACTAGATTCCTGGTCTTTTGTTTCTTAAGAGTAAATTCCTAGTAAAAGCTAAAAGCCATCTTAATTATCAGGCTCTCATTTCTAACAGCGGCAATGTTACCAAACATAATAATGAAAGGGAGTTCCCATCATGGCTCAGCGGAAAAGAATCCGGCTAGTATCCATAAGGATGCAGGTTTGATCCCTGGACTCACTTAGTGGGTTGGGGATCCGGCATTGCCGTAGGCTGTGCTGTAGGCTGCAGATGAGGCTCAGATCCCGAGTTGCTGTGGCTCTGGCGTAGGCCAGCAGCTGCAGTTCAGACTTGACCCCTAGCCTGGGAACTTCCATACACCATGGGTGCGGCCCTAAAAAGCAATAAAGTAAATAAAAAATAAATGCAAAACTCTTCTAGGTGTAGGTTCTGGGTAGAGACAGCCTTAAATGTCATGTGGCTCTTGATTAGAGCACCTGTCACGGAATTCAGCAAACATCAAATGTTTCCTTTCAAATAAGGCACCCCTTAGTTAGAATGCAAGAGCAGATTATTTTTGCTGTTTGCATTTCTTGTCAGCACTTGAACCATCTTTAACAATAAATAAAACTTCATAAAATGTTGATGTTGACCTTCTTATTTAGAATTTCGGGTTTATTCCTTACTTATAAAAGAACTATTAATGCGAAGGTGATTTAAAGAAAGACCAAATTCCTCTTTTACTTTAAGATTTTTTTTTCTCCTCCCTTTTAAAGCAAAGCCATTGGAGTTCCTGTCGTGGGGTAGCATTAGCAAATCCAACTAGGTTGCGGGTTCGATCCCTGGCCTTGCTTAGCGAGTTAAGGATCTGGCATTGCCATGAGCTGTGGCGCAGGTTGAAGATGCAGCTCAGATCCCTCGTTGCTGTGGCTGCGGTGTAGGTCGGCAGCTGTAGCTCCGATTGGACCCCTAGCCTGGGAACCTCCATATGCCGAGGATGAGGCCCTAAAAAGCAAAAATAAATAGATAAATAAATAAATAAAGCAAAGCCAATGAGACTCCCCATTATATGAGCATCACTTCCAAAATTCATTCAGCATTTATTCCTGAACGCAGGAAATTCAAAACTAAACACTGCCAGAGCATGAAGTCTGTTTAGCATGTTAGCAAGCTCATACTGGCCACATGTGAAAAGAAAAAGTACAAGAACAAACAGACCAGCGTCTCAGGCTGCAGGCAACAGTGCAAGAAGAGGGTGAACACCTGAGCCAGGACAAAGGCAAAAGGGACAGAACAAAGGTGTGAGGCCACCACCTCTCCCAAGCTGGTGGTATCCACACCCATGATCACCTCCCGCCTCTGTCCCGCCCTCTCCCATCTCAAGGCTTTCACAAAGCCCTGCTGTGGGCACTTAGACCTCACCTGCTAAAGCTCTGCCTTTGCCTTCTGTCAGTCTACATCTATTACTAAAAATCCAGCTGAAAACTGAAATACCTAGCTCTCCTTCAGAAAGGCCTACTGAATTAGTCCTGCCCAAATCCGGTCTATCTGTGACAATGGGATTTGCTAAGTATTAAAAACAGAATTTACCTAAATATAGCACTTACTTAAATATAAACCACACACTAGTAGAATCTGAATTAGTAAGAGTTATAGCTTTTCCGCATTTATTTTCCCCCCTTAAAGAAATTAAAATGTAGTGTAAAGTGTGTGGGAGGGAAGGGAGGGGAGAGAGAAAAGTTTTTCACACTCGTGAAATACTTTGGGGGGGAGGGGAATCTATTTGTATTCCCTTAGGAGTCCATTCTTTTCTACCAGGAAGTGTATCTGCTGCTTGTGTATTTGCTCAGATTCCAAACAAACTGTTTCCTGGTGTGTCTTCACAAAACCACTGATTTTTTTTTCTCCCCCCCCCCCCGCCTTTTTTTTTAAACACCTCACCCATGGCATATCGAAGTTCCCAGTCTAGGGGGCCAATCTAAGCTACAGCTGCCGGCCTACACCACAGCCACAGCAATGCCAGATCCAAGCCACAACTGCAACCTAAACCAAGTTCATAGCAACGCTGGATCCCCGACCCACTGAGCAGAGGCCAGGGATCGAACCTGCATCCTTATGAATACTAGTCAGATTTGTTTCTGCTGCGCCACAACGGGAACTCCACTACTGATTTTTTACGATATTTTTTCTTTTGATTTTAAGGTATTGAGAAAGAAATGAGATACAATTGAATGTTAACAAGGTCAATTTCAGGAGTGCTTTGGGTTGTATATTAAATAGCCAACTATTTCTGGAACCCAGATATAGGACTATAATAAAATGAAATGGAATAGAAAAAAAATTTCTTTTACATCAAAATGAAAAGCTTTTGCACAGCCAAGGAAATCATCAACAAAATGAGAAGGCAACCTACTAAATGAGAATAAATGCAAATCATTTTTCTGATAAAGGGTTATATCTAAAATATATAAAGAATTCACACAACTTAATAGAGAAAAATCTGACTTAAAAATGAGGCGATCTGGGAGTTCCTGTCATGGCACAGCAGAAACCAATCTGACTAGGAACCATGAGGTTGCAGGTCTGACCCCTGGCTTTGCTCAGTGGGTTAAGGATCTGGTGTTGCCCTGAGCTGTGGTGTAGGTCCCAGATGCGGCTTGGATCTGGTGTTGCTGTGGCTATGGCATAGGCTGACAGCTGCAGCTCTGATTCAACCCCTAGTCTGGGAACCTCCATAGGTGGCCCTAAAAATACCAAAAAAAAATTCTTGACATCATGGCAAAATGAGCCTGCTCTATAGGATGCGCTTCAGGAAGACAATGGCCATTCTAAGAATGGTCCTACTTGAGGATCAGTAAATGAAATGGATTTCCTTCCATTCTGGGTAGCAAACTCCTTAAAAGAAAATGGTTGAAAGATAAAAAGAAGAAGAAAAAGAACTATTTAGCAAGTCTAAGGCAGCTAAATAGTTTATCATGAGGATTCTAGCCACCTGGATGTGGGTTTCCCAAGAGAGTATGGCAGCCATGACCCTGCAACCACAATCAAAAATCACACACACATTTCCTAGGACCTGGGCCCAGTGGTTTTTAGGAAAAGGTTTTTGTTTGTTTTGTCTTGTTTTGTTGCCCCTAGAATATAACTCCAAAAGACAAGAACTCTGACTCCTTTATCCCCAGAGCCTAGAATAACATTCTACAGAGCAAAACAGATACATTTGTTGGTTCAACAAAAAAATGAAGACTATCCTATAACCAAAAGGAACCCATTTAACAGAACCTCAGAAGAGAAACAAAAAGAAGCCTCCTAAAGCACAAGCAAAACACTGCATGTCAGTGCCACTCAAGTTCTGTCTCCACATCAAGTACAAGCTGCACAGAATGCTGGGAACATGGGCATCCTTCCCAACTTGAGAACTACCCAATTCTTCCACTTGGGTAGCCAACATCTATTGCATACCAAGTATGTGCTGAGCACTGGAGAACAGAGCAACAAGCAAGGCCAGTGGGGCTCTTGCCATCAAGGAGCTTGCAATCCATCTGCACACACTGCCTACTGCAGACAAGCTTTAGGTACTGGTAACTGGGGACAATCTTGGCCACAGTTCTAGAATTCACCATGATCCTACATGGGCTATTATCACTTAACATAACTTTCTCAATTGTCTTGGTCTCTAAATGCTGTACTGTCCAACATGGTAGCCACAGCCACATATAACTATTTACATTTAAGTTAATTAAAATTTAATAATATTGAAAATCCAGTGCTCGATCCCAAATGTAGCTAGTGGCTACTACACAGCACCAGAGATGGAGTATTTTCCACGCTCTTTTCAGAAAAGTCCATCTGAAAGCACTACACTAGAACGTTCCTATTTAAAGTGTGGCTGGGGGACAACAGCATAGGTGTCACCCAGGAACCTGCTAAAAATGCAGCCTCAGGTACTACCAAAGACCTTCCTAATCAGAATCTATCTTTCTGAAAGAGCCCCAGGTGATTTTATACACATTAAAGTATAAGAAGCACTTCTCCAGAGAAACACAACAATATCTAGACATTGTTCTAACTGCATTCAGATGGCTGCTTTTTTTTTTTTACTCTAAAAGGATGATCTCAAGAGCTCCTGCCTTCTAGCTGAAAGGTCCAAGCATCCAATGAAGTAGACAAGTAAAGAAAACACACAGTCTCTCCGTCCTACCGGGAGAAAGGCTTGTGTATCCTGGTCTGGGTTTGCCTTCCAACTGACCTGGGATCCTTTCAGCAGCAGAAGAAAACCATCTCTACTGTGATGGGACCTCATCTTTAGTTTATAGCTCACAGGGAACTTCTCTCCCACAATGAACGGCCAATGACTCTAGCCTTCTGCAAAAGAATGTAAAGTCCTAAAATAACTGCAAATGTAAAACTGAGCATCAGCAGATGCCTGTACATTAACATCTGTACAGAGCCTTAAAGAAACCACACTGGAGCTTAAAAGAAAGAAGCTGAGGGAAAGATAAGGCTTTTCTATTTTTAAAAACTGGGATAGGGAGTTCCTGCTGTGGCTCATCAATAACGAATCCAACTAGTATCCACGAGAACACGGGTTCAATCCCTGGCCTCACTCAGTGGGTTAAAGGATCCAGCATTGTCGTGAGCTGTGGTGTGGGTTGCAGATGCAAGCTCAGATCCAGCATTGCCGTGGCTGTGGTGTGGGTCTGCAGCTGCAGCTCCGATTCAACCCTAGCCTGGGAACTTCCATATGCCATGGGTGTGGCCCTAAACAAACAAACAAACAAAAAAAAAACCACAACTGACTGGGATATATTCCCAGACTTTTCATATTCATATTACTGGACTTATCACTCATAAAATAAAAATGCATGGACAATTCACTCTCACGTGGCACTTTCAATAGAGCACTAAGGGTCTAGAATCTATTTTCTGTAACTACAAGTTCAACAGATTTTCACTCCTTTATAAATCATGGCTAACCTAGCCATCCTCAACTACGTACCTTCTCCAAAATGCGACTCTTAATTAGGGTAAAGATAATGTACTTAAATTACTCATTTACTCTCTCAAAATACAGATTTTTAAGCTATTTATTTATATGCTCCAGTAACACAGTGATGGTTTCAATTTGTAATGCAATAGGAGAAGCTGTATTTTAGAAAAAAAAAAAAGAAAGAAAAATCTAACCTATTTTACTAAGCAAGAGAAAATATACTTAGTATGATTTTAAAAATGACAGAAAATGAGTATAAGTAATGAGAATTTAGTAAATAAGTAATTTAAGGGCACTACCTTCAACCTAGTAAGAGTCACATTTTAGAGAAGGTACATAGGTAAGGATGCTGGCTACTGTCTTGTTACTAACAACTCTCTCAAAGCACAGATTTTTAAGGTATTTATATGCTGCAAAACCAGGAAAAGGCCTGCCCCATCCCACACGAGCTATCAGCACATGCACACGAGTAGAGACTGTTTCATTAATTGGACGCTCTCTCTGCAAGCAATTCATCGTTACAGCTGTGCTCACCACAAACTAAAGTTCACATACTCAGGACTCAGAACCCAATTTTTCTCATTCAATCCGAATCTCTCGGGAAGTGGGAGGAAGCTGCAGAGGGAGCTCTGGGAGCTGGGAGTGACTGGCACACAGGAGGTGACAGGAGAGCAGAGCAGTGCACTGGCATGCCTCACCCTGACCGAGGAGAAACTACGCTGTAGAGCTGCGTTAAGGTCTACCTTTACACTGCCGTGTTTTTAAAACTGGTTTCCTTTTCTCCACTTTCACGTAGCTCCCACGCCTGTAACTTCTGTCTCTTCTGATGCCCATACCTGGCGCTTCCCCTTCCAGCCTCATCGCTGCTGCTCATGGTTGCTCCTCTGATTTCATCCATCCTCTGCCTTTTCTCCTTCTTCCTGTTTAGGAATCCACGCTTCCAAAAACCCAATTTTATGTTTGATTTTTTTCAGCTTTACTGAGATATAACTGATGTACACCTTTGTGCAGGCTTAGGGTGTACAATGTATTGATCTGATGTACATACAGACTGAAAAAATGATCACCACTATCGCTTTTACCAACAGCTCCATCACACCTCGTAACTGCCACTTCTTTCTTGTGGTGACAACATTTAAGATCCACCCTCAGCAGCTTCAAAGTGTATCTTACAACAGCATTAACTATCATCACCACGCTGCACATACATTAGAGCCCCAGAACCTTTGCATCTTATAACTGGAATTTGCACCCTTTGACCAACATCTCTCCGTTTTCCCCACCCTCATGGTCCCTGGTCACCACCATTCTACCCTCCGAAACACCCAATTTTAAAATTTTTCCACTTTTCATTTTGTTTTTAAAAGCAAATAAATTTTAAACTCCAGTCCTGTTTATAGTTGGCTCTCTTCTGCTAAAGTTAACATAGATATGGTAGAATTAATATAAAGTCTTACATAAGCTATTTTATTAACTATTTTCATATTTTAAGATTGAAATTAATATTAAAGGAATTTAATACTTAAAAACATGAAATTCAAAAATACTATACAGTACTTTTAAAAAAAAATCACATCAGGCCACTGTACACCATGGCCAAAAATTTTTTTATATTAAGAAGAAGTAAATAGGTAAAAACCGCAAGTGCCAGGCAGCTGGAGTTCTTAGCAGTGATGAGCAGGTACAGCTGTGGACTTCCCTAAACTGCTGGGTGACAAGACAGATGTTCGGTGCAGTGGAGACAGCAGCTCCACTCAGCCTCCAGTCTGTCCTAAGCCTCAGCTGATCCATATCTGCATTCAGCAGTTTTCATGCTCAATAAGACACCCACAGTTTTGCTAAGAATTCAAGCTGAAAATTGACATGAGTGATAATTCCAAGTATATCTGAAAATGCAAATGTTAACAGAAGTCAAGTTCCCTGGTGAGAAATAAATCTTGAATTACTCTAAAAGTGACACTTTGGATAAACAAGTAAAACACACCCCCCGTGTGTAAAATGAGGAAAGATAAACCTCCAGTAGAGAGGGCCTTCAGGGGTCTCTGGTGCTGCCCTGCAGCAACCCCTCCACCCCAGGCGCTCAGGCACAACCATGCCTCAGGCTCAGGAGAGAGAAGGCAGAGCTCTTTAAGAGAAACTCCTCCCCTATTCCCATCCAGCGCCACAATATGATGTCTTTCCAAAACTATAAGGGGTAGCCGTTTTCCTCTTTCCATATAATACATCAAAAACAGGAAGCAGAAATAGGATGATAGAATTCTGTGTTCCCAGGAAAGCTGTTTGAACCACACCACCACAATGAAAGGAATAAAATTACAGGTAAGAACAATATTCTGCTTTCTAATTAAAAATAAAAATTCTGAGAAATCGAATGTCAGATGCTAAAATAAACATTTCAGGTTAAAGCCAGGGAAGGGACTGGGGGAAAGCACTGGGAGGGCAGCTGGCATCTTTCTGGTGGCTGGGGAAATAAAGAACGGTTGGCGTGGGCACCCCAGAATAAATGCAATATGTGCTTCTCTAATCAGGATTCAGCAAAACCTCATCTAGCCCCAGGAGCCTCCTACTGGGATGGTCAAAAGACAAGGCTAGTAAGCAAAAGCAGTCATGAATACAGACGGATCATGGTACAGCAGCATTTTACAAGAGATAGCTATAAAAATATATTTGCCTGCACAGACCTACAAATAGAGGTTACTCACAGAGATTACTGTAGCTCCAGCAGTTACCCATTGATCATAGAAAATGCCCAGTTCATCAGCTTAATGCTCGAGAAAAGTTTGCTAGAAAAGAAGCTGGCTAATTCAAAATCTGCCGTCCTAATCAACTGGAAGCAATTGAGTTTCAAATTTCCTGGCAGCCCTCTGGCCCGCACTGCACAGGGCGATGTCAGGGGGAGCGCTCTGAGAGCGGCACCCTGGCCGAGAGCTGCTGCCTCTCCCTCACAAAGGCTCCGCAGCCTGCTCACGCCTGCCTCTGCGCTCTCTACCTTGGTAGCTTACCGAAAACAACCACCGTAGGGCTTTTCTAGATTTGTGAAACTACTTCCAGGGAGATAATTGAGATGACGAGAGTGAGCTTTAATGTAACCATTTCCCCAGCACAGCAGCAGGAACCCAGCAAAGGCTCCGAGAGGACCGTACCATCCCGGGTGACATCAGAGGTGGGGCTGTCAGCTCAGTATTATGCAGCATTTTCTATGATGCGAGAAGGACACATGTGAAAGCAGATGGATGGCTTCCCTGTAAAAGGACTTAACTCTTGTGTTATTTAAACAGAAAAGGCAAAAGCAAGTGTGATGCCGAACAACTGCAGTGGGGGGATTTTATTCTGCTTTCCAGATCCTCAGTTCACTGCTGAAAGATGCTGCCAGCTAAAGTCATTTCACTGACGACTGCATTACCGTTCTTGCAATTAAATTCATATTTAATGGGTAACTGATACTACTGGAAAAATGTGACATGCAAAAATTCAAAGATATAACATCCAGTTTTAGATATGATGACATAAACTTTTACATCGCTGACGGTACCTTAGATGCATGCAGTATGCTTCAACACGACTGAGATAAAAATACTAAACACAAAAACTAACAGTTTTGTAGATCAGAAAAGTGAGGTGAAAAATAGTACAATATGAATAGCATAATGTAATATATTTGTCCTTAGGCTTCGTAATGGAGGTTAATTCAAACATTAAAAATATCTCATCAGAAGACCTTATAATCTTAATATTCCAACCAGTATAAAAAGCAAAGTACCACAATACAAAGCAATTGAGAATTATTTTCAATCATTCCAAACACACTGAGGTGCAAGATAATGGGTTGAATATACTTTTGAGTAATTTGAAGTATACAATTCTGATAAGTAATATAACCAGAACAGAAAATGTTTATAAAACGCTTACTATGCGCCAGGCACCACACTAAGCAGCTTTATCATATTAACTTATCAATCCTACCAGTAGCCGGTGGGACAGCCACTAATATTAGCCCATTTTAAGAAATAAGACTGCTGGAACACAAGAAGCACGTGACCTGCAAGACCAAACTGCACAGCCAGGATTCAAACACAGGCACGAAGGCAAAAAGTACCCCTCTTGGTCCCCAAAACTACACTGCCTTCCAGGGACTTCCTTATTAAGTCAAAGAATTCCAAAGGAAGAATATAATTGTCAAGATTTGGAACCACAGCAAGCCAAAAACTACTACTTCACAAAAAGACTGGCCCAAATGTAAGAGAATTAAGTTAGAGAAAATTTGCATCTGGAGATAGTGAAAATGGCACCACAGAAGAAGTGCTCCAGAGACCCAGAGACCTCTCTAGAGCTCCAGAGACCCTGGACTAATGGCTTTAAATCCCTCACCTTTAGTTTCCTTACTTCTGAGCTACAGATTTTTAAGTTACAGAGCAATATAAAAGCACGGCTGGGGAATTCCCATTGTGGCAGAGGGAAACGAATCCAACTAGTATCCATGAGGACATGGGTTCGATCCCTTGCCTTGCTCAGTGGGTCAGGGATCCAGAGTCACGGTAAGCTATGGTGTAGGTCACAGACTCGGCTTGGATCCCATGTTGCTGTTGCTGTGACATAGGCCAGCAGCTACAGCTCTGATTCAACCCCTAGCCTGGGAATTCCATATGCTGTTCATATAAATACATAAAGTACTCATACCCACAACTAATAATACAATAAAAGCACAAGGTTAATTATTATTATTGTCGCTACAACCGCCATTATTTTCAGTAGTACGATCACATTTTTTAACCTCAACTGCCAGCTTCCTCCCTTTTCAAAAACCTCTCCAAGAAGAGCTGCAATTTTTCCAGAGTTGGTGGGAAAAGCAGAAAGGACGATCTTTGCTGGCATCATACAGACATTAACCAATCCATGAATCACCAATTTCCCTGCGAGATGTAAGCTGAAGTTGTTGGGCATGCTTTCCAAGAAAGCTCCTCAGGAGGGGAAGAAACTCAAGGGCATGGATGAGGGTACTTAATAAAATGACACTATGATAAAGGCCATCAACTAGGGCAATGCCCTTAAATGCAACTACCAGCAACTATGAGGAAATAAATCTGTTTTGACCACACAAACATCTCATTTCCAAATGTCTAGCATTCCATATTAAGCTTTAATTTACACTCTCTTTGACTGACATCCTAAAATTTACCATTTTAAAAAGTAAAGCTCGAAAATAAATTTCCTACATATTCTGTAGTCTCTCATCTCTTAAAAATACACATACATTAACAGCACCTGAGTCCACACCCAGGCTGACCGTGCCATCATGAAGTCCTCCACTGGTTGGTTTTATTTTGTTTCTGAAATGTCATCTAATAAAACCGCCATTATCCTTGAAAAACAGACAATATCAATACTATTCAGACAAGGGAACCATTAAAAAATTTACTAACCCATATTCCATTTATAGCTCTTCTGTAAAATATAACTTGTTTTTCTGGAAATATCACTGACAGATTGTACCAAAGAAGCTGCATTTATAACATGTACTTTTTCATTAAAATTTAAGATTTTATAAATAAAAGTACATGTAACAGCCAACTGCAAGCAATGTTTTTTCATGAAGAAAGTATGAAAATTTAAATTATAAAGTATTTTGAGTGTTACCATATGGTTTGTATTGACTGTATCTTATTTTCTACAGATGCTCCAGCATCTGGGGCCTGGATCTAGGAGAGGCAGCCCCTCCCTGGCTGGCTATTTCCTGAGAGCAAAGGGCTCCTCTGGGTATGCACTGCCGATCCACCACACGCCATGCACCTCCTTCTTCCATCTCTCCCACCTATACCAATATTCCCTGCCCTAAGTCATGCCTGGGCCTGGGCCTGGACAGCTAGGAACCACCCCTGTAGACCTGAATCCATGAGATTATTCAAACTACTCAATCCTAAACTTACTCAGGTATCTACCCTGACTTACCCATTCCTTCCAGCAAAACCCCAGAAAAGGCTGGGCTGTGCTCTGCCTCCTTCCCCCATGCTGCCCTGCAGGTTTGCAGAGCCTCCTATTTCTAGAGATCTGTGGATATAAACCTCCCTTCATGACAGTTATTTCTGTGTCTGTGTGACTTACCTTACCTGATTTAAACAAATTCCCAAGTTTTAAGAGAAATGAAAAATTAATTACTCTGTAACAACAAAATTTCAAATTGGTGATGTATTTCTAGACTTCACTGTCACTAGCATTGTGTCTCTAGTTTAGAAATGAAAGTTTCAGGTAATAAATCATTATTTGATATAATGTGTTATTTCTCAAAAATTTCAAAGTAATACAAACAGGCAAGCAAACTAATTGTTATTCAATTTAGTACCAGTTTTAGAATTTAAAAAATTCTAAGTTAAATTTTTAAAATTAAAAAAAAATTTAATCAAAACTGTATAATGCTAATTTTATCAACAGACGTATAATATTTTATTATTAGCTTTTATTAATGACTAAATCCATGTAGATGACAACAAGAAGAACTGGTAACAATAGTTTCTTATTTGAAATAACTTTCACTGAATAAATTTCAACAAATAAGAAGCCAGATTTTCTGTCTCAAGTTCTTTCTTTTTTAAGTCTGGTTCTTAGATGTTAAAAAATATTCAATGCCAATTTCAGGATTAATAACATTTAGTTTTTATATATTAGTCTATTATCTCTACTATAAGGTACATCTCAAGCTTAACATAGAAAGACAAACAGAATCCAGGAAGATATAAGATGAAAATAAAGTGAGCACAAGAGGAGAGGTGTACACACCAAGACTGGAAGTAATGAGTCATGCCAGAGCTTTGTACTCTGAAACTTCATTTCAAAAAAAACCAGAAACTGGGAGTTCCAGTTGTGGCTCAGTTGTGGCTCAGCTGGTTACGAACCTGACTAGTATCCATGAGGATGCAGGTTTGATCCCTGGCCTCATTCAGCAGGTTAAGGATTCTGCATTGTTTCAAGCTGCAGTGTAGGTCCCAGATGCAGCTCGGACCTGGTGTTGCTGTGGCTGGTTGCTGTGGCTGTAACATAGGCTGGCAGCAGCTCCGATGTGATCCCTAGTCTGGGAACTTCCATATACTACAGGTCCGGCCCTAAAAAGCAAAAATAAAAAATAAAAACACCAGAAACTGACCCTAAAGCGAAAAGTAACTTATGAGAAATACACACAGACCCCTCCCTAGAAAGCCTGTTGAGAAGCATACAGTATAAAAAGTTTATGTGTGTGCAACTTCCTGTTCAGTAAAGATGTAATTAAGAATCACCTGCAAACCTCTCCACTGTCCTAGGACTACAGGGCAAGACGCCCCCACTTGTGGCCTTGAGAATCTGCGCTGGTGAGGATGAGCCCTCTCTGAGTGCATCTTCTCTGGGCTACAAACTGTGAGAGGAGGGGGAGGGGAGATGGGGAGAGGGATGGGGAGGCGGAGGGGGGGCTGGAAGTGGAGAAGGGCTGCGGAGGATGCTATTTACCTACCAGGCCTCCCCTTGTTACCTTCCATGCCACTCCCACCTGTGTTGCTGCTCCCATACCAGCTGTGCTGACAAGGAAAGCTCCAGAAGAGCAGCAGACAGACCCCACAACAGGGCTCATCATTAGTCCCTGTTTAACCAGTGCTTACTACAGAGTAGACGCCCAATTAATTGTTTCGTTTAACCCCCCCAAACCTCCAAAGAAGTGGAGATCAAATACACCTAAATATAAGGCAACCCCAAGAGACAAAGAGTCGCTGGTTACACTGAATATATACACTTTAAGGATACAAATTAATCATACAGCTTCTCATATTTTCTTCATGTTAATTTTACACATGTAAAACTGCATACTACTTAAAACAATAAAAATACTTTTATTCACTTACATTGCAGGGAATTATCTTACTCAAGCTTTTACATGCAACTTGTCATCGGAATCTGTGCTACCACTAAAGGCTCATTCTGAGCTACAATACATCTTCAGTTCTGCCTTAAGATGAGATACAGCAGTTTTTAAATCTGTGTGATGCTGTAACTGGAAATTCTATCCTAATGCACAGAATCCATTCACTTTAAGTGCTACACTTACTGAATGACCTTTAGAAGTCACCTTTAAAAAGCCAGTTTACAGTGACACCCAACACCTACAACTCCAGAATCGTTTCAAGTATAATTACTAAATGTGTGTGAAATCTGTCCCCCCACCTTTTTATTCTGTTCTAGTGATCTCTATAAGCATCACAACTAGAATTCTCTGTAGTTATTTCAGGCTAATACGTATTCTCCGTAAGTTCTTTGTTATTCAAAATAATCAAAACATCCCTAATTCAGAAACGGTAAAAACTTGAATATAAAGCTACTCACACACAATCAGAAGGGCAAGAAACATCCCTCGCACCAAAGTTTAAAAAAAAAAATAGAAGGAAAAGGAATGTGGTTGGCAGCCCAAATGGGAGTATACAGAAGAGCAAAAGGAAAGAAAACTACTTTGCATTGGGCTGTACTTCATTCCTGCCTTTATTCTACCATAGTCTGGATTTTTTTTTCCCTTGTTGCTTGTATTAACTTATTTACCATAACACTTATGTTATTTTTATTACATAAATCATGTAAGTATCTTTTTTTGACCATGCCCATGGCATGTGGAAGTTCCAGGGGTCAAACCCGTGCCACAGCAGTGATGCCAGATCCTTAACCCACTGAGCTACCAGGGAACTCCATAAATACCATTTTAAATGAACATACAACATGCTGTTTAGTAACATGATTTAGTTATTGTTGAGTAGTTATAAGAACCTTAGGTAGATTCTTATATTGACAACTGGCTAATTAATACTGGTCATAATGTAATCAAAAATATAAACCCTACTGACCCAAGGGAAACCTCCCTGAAATAAGGATTTGTATCTGTTTTTTTTGACTGTTCTGCCTCCATATCATTAAGATACCCAAGAAGCACAAGCATCGAACTGCAAAGTCTGGTCAAGATGGCACAGAACTCAGGTTGTATGTCACGGGCCAAGAGGATTTCTGTGGTCAGTGGGGAAACTGCCTTCTTCACATAAGGGACCAGGATGAAATCAGAACCCAGGGATGCCAGGATAGCACTAGATCAGAAAGGATGCTCCAGAGTCTTGGGCTAACGGGGTGGCCATCCCCAAAGGTAAAACTTGAAAGCAAATTCTAGGAAGAAATGAATCTTCCTCAAAGTTGCAAAGTCAGCAAGCCTAAACAGCATTTAAGTGGGCAAGTGGAGTAGCAAGAAGGTTCCTAGGATTTGCACTCATCAAGCTGATATCCAGCTAATTTCAGTTATATGAGGATTATAATTCTCTATTTGCTGTTTCTTTTTCTTTCTTTCAGTAAGGGATTCTGTTCATAAACTCTCACCTTGCATTCACTATTAGAGTAAAATGTAACATCCTACCTCTCCGCAGGGGTCAGGAAGGGCCCCAGTGGTCTAGACAGAGGGGCAGAGGACCCAAAGCACTCCAGACCCAATCCTGACAGCAGAGTGCAGTCGGGTCAGCCAAGGGAGGGAAGGATCAAGAACTTCTAGAATCTCTTACACACTGGCTGGTGTGCAATGTGCTATCCTAGTTGCTGTTCTATCTTGCCTGCATTCTGCTGTTTCCCAGACTTCTCATGTTTCTTCTGCCCTTACAGGTAGTCCTAAGGACTGATTAGTTCTCAACGCACTGCTCTTCTCACTTAGTATTCTTTGCCTTCTAAATGCAAGAGCTTAGGAGTTCCCTGGTGGCTCAGTAGGTTAGGGATCCAGTGTTGTCACTGCAGTGGCTCAGGTCACTGCTGGGGTGCAGGTTTGATCCTTGGCCCGGGAACTTCCACATGCAGTGGTGCAGACAGTAAAATAATAATAAAATGAAATAAAACACAAGAGCTTGGAAGAAATATCTATCACCCAACAGACAAATTGGGATGGTGGTAAAAGTACTGTGAATGTGTTAATGCACACAAAGTATTTAAAACAGTGGCCAGCACGTGGGAGCAAGCAGTCGGTAAGAACCAGCTGACAGAACTACTACTCCTGGGGATTAAGCCTTTGCTCCACAACTTAATAAGCAATTTGGACAAGCAATTTTGCCTCTGTGAGCCTCAGTTTTCACCTATTACTTTTTAAAATCTCATTAAAAGTCAACTTTTCCAGCCTTTTGTATTCACTAAAATAAAAATTTACAATTAATTTTGAACATGATTCCAACAATGAATTACTGTCGGCAAACAAGATGTGTTTACCTCCTGTGGTTGTTGCAAGATTAACCCGAGAGTGCAGTAGGAAAAAGTTAACTGAAAACTACAAGACGGTGTTTGAAAGGAAGGCTCTGCCGGGCTAACTCCAGCTGTCCTGATAGCTGCCCTGCGTTTGATCCACTGCACGCTTCTGTGAGTGGAAGTACTCAGCAGATGGACACTACAGAAAAAGAGAAGGATGGCAAGAACGTAGTTAGTTCAGAAGAAAACATAACTCAGCCAGACCCAATCTGCAGGCACAGGTCTAGACGTGCCTGGGGTGGCAGTCTCAGGTATCTGGAAGGCAGGTCTGGGTTTTGTTTGAAGAGTAAACCTGAGTCGATGTGCTCAAGAGAGCCTTTGAGAACTCTGCCCTGCGCATCTCCCCTGAACAGCATTCAGTCACGCCAGGAATAAACCCCGAGCTCAATGACCTTTGGGAGCAAGTAGGAAGCCTGGACTCAGGAAAGTTTCTCTTTCCTGGGATCTTGCGCAGGGTCTGAGCGATTAAGGGCAGCGTACTCTCTAAACTGTCCAGAGAAGCAGAAAAAAGCCAACAGTCAACAACTTTTTTTTTTTTTTGTCTTTTTAGGGCTGTACCAGCCTGAGGTTGAACCGGAGTGGCAGCTGCCAGTCTTCACCACAGCCACAGCAATGGGGCATCCAAGCTGCATCTGCGACTTATACCACAACTCACAGCAGATCCTTAACCCACTGAGCAAAGCCAGGGATCGAACCTGAATCCTCATGGATGCTAGTCGAGTTTGTTAATGCTGAGCCATGACAGGAACTTAACAACTTCTAACTACCTGTTATACATGCAACATGCCCACAGCGATGAACTCCCCTATAAAACTAGTTCCTGGGAGAGAATTCCTATCTCAGATGCACCATTTAACGTGTAGAGCCACACTTATGAGTCCTCACACATCCCTCATATCTTTAGTCTCCAAGACTATTATTTTCCTATGTCTTAGGCATCCATCCCTCCATTTACTTACTACTCTCTTTTTACAGTGGTGCCCTAGGTTCTAGGACCGAGGGTTCTAGGAACCCTCTCTTCTCCAGAGGGCTTCAGGTCCCAAACAGCATACCTGCACAGGATGAATTCACACCCCCCAATGCACTATAAGCAACTTCACTAGATTAATCTTCCTAACACACTTTCCAACAGCCCTGTTGTCACCACTGACCACTATGGACCTTCCCCTCCTCCAAACAAAACAGAAAAAAAAAATTTTTTTTTTGGTCTTTTTAGGGACAGACCTGTAGCATAAGGAGTTTCCCAGGCTAGGGGTCGAATCAGAGCTGTAGCCGCCGGCCTATGCCACAGGTGTAACCCACAGCTCTGTCTCAATAAAATGTAATCTACAAGGACAAGCGATGAGCAGGATCTGGCCCAAGGGCCACACCTGCCAGCTCCTGCTTGACCCTGTCATTCAAGACCCTTAGCAATCTGCTCACACCTTATCCCTCTCCTGCTGTGGTGATGGCACTGTGCATTGGGCTCTTCTTTTTAAAGATAACAAACACATACCAAAAGAAACTAAGACCAATTTCAGAAAAGCACTAGTTTACGTATTAAAAAACTGAGGACAGAGTGGTTAAGCAGCTTCAGGCCAGGACTGGAAGCCAGGAAGAAAGCTACTCCCCACTGCTGCCTCTCCACTGGTCAACTCAGTGCACCCCCCCACACCGCCAGTGACAAAATCATCTGTGGACTTTGCTTCACCCAGTTGATTCCCTGTGTCAGCCACCCCGTCACGTCCCCGCTCACATCACCCACTCACTGAAGTCATGTCTGACCCTTCTCATCGTGACTGTGCCCTCCCTTCGACTCCTGAAACATTTACTGCCTGTGCTTTTCTTTCTGTCCTTTACATACTCATGACTTCATACTGTCTTCTCTGCTTACTTTTTTTTTTTCCTTTTAGTCTTTTTAGGGTCATACCTACAGCATATGGAAGTTCCCAAGCTAGGGGTCGAATGGGAGCTTTAGTGCCGGCCTACACCACAGCCACAGCAATGCCAGATTCTTAACCCACTGAGCGAGGCCAGGGATCTAAAGTGTGTCCTCTTGGATACTAGTCAGATTTGCTGCCACTGAGCCACATGGGAACTCTCCTTGCTTACCTTTTATATTACTTTTTCTATACCCTAGGTAACTACCACAGTATTAGAAAGTTAAAAGAAATTCATTAATTCTTTCTTAGGATGATGATGTTAGCTTAAAGGGCAATCCATCGATGTCAGAACCTAAAATAATTTTCATCACACCCCATACTTATAAAGATTATAGCAAGTGGTCTCTGTATAGTAAATATATCAATTTGTGTGTATGTGTGTGTGTGTGTATGTGTGTGTGTGTGTGTGTGTGTGTGTGTGTGTGTGTGTGTGTGTCTTTTTGCCTTTTTCTAGGGCCGATGGAGACTCCCAGGCTAGGAGTCTGATCGGAGCTGTAACCGCCGGCCTAGGCCACAGCCACAGCAACTCGGAATCCAAGCTGCATTTGCGACCTACACCACAGCTCACGGCAATGCCAGATCCTTAATCCACTAAGCGAGGCCAGGGATTGAACCTACAACCTCATGGTTCCTAGTCAGATTTGTTAACCACTGAGTCACAATGGGAACTCCTAAATATATCATTTTTAACAGAAAAAAAAAGAAACTAAAAATATAAACCAATCCCTTTGACCTTTCTAGAATGAGGCCCATCTCGCAAAAACAATTATGACAATATAGATTCAGTAATTCGAGTATTTAAAAGAGGTTGTTCTATGGTGAACACCTCATTAGTGTGGTTGACTTAGGGTAATAGTTATATTTGTAGGACTAGAAAATAGAATCCTCAGAGAAGTGGTTCTTAGCTTTTTTGGCACCATGGACCTCTTTAAGAAAGTTATGGATCCTGTCCTAATAAAAACATCCAGATAGGAGTTCCCTGGTGGCTCAGTGGGTTATAGATCTGATGTTGTTATTGCTGTGGCTCAGTTCACTGCTATGGTACACGTTTGCTCCCTGGCCTGAGAACCTCCAGAAGCCATTGGCAATGGCCAAAAAAAAAAAAAAACCCAAAAAACAAAAAACCTGGATAAATATTTACGCAAACTTTGCATTAAACGTCTGGGGGCCACAGACCCTCTAAAATTAAGAAACCCCCTCAGAGGGTCTTATGTTAGGCACCCTCAGCCCTCACTCACCTAAGAAATTATCCTTTTAATTCAAGTTATTCAAATAAATGTCAATGCACCAAAAGGACCTACCAGCATTTTTTTTTTTTTTACCATTTTCATAGAACAAACACTTACACCCAAATTAGAAGATGTCAAAGATCATGAGTGGAAATGGGGAAATTTATAGTTAAGAGGAAATGGATGGGAGGGAAGAGAAGATCTATCAGCAATGAGGAAACCTCCATGGTCTGGACACCCAACCCCACTGGTGGGGCACCCACTGGTTCCTAGAGCAGCACATGTCACTGCAAAACCTCACATAGCAAAAGCGGCAATTTCACATCCTGAACACTCACGCAAAGAAATCAGCATGAGTAGCCAATTATAAAACGTCTCTTTAAAACTCAAAACCAGAAATAAAAAGGAGTTCCTATAACAAATACCAGTGGAATAACACAAACATTGTGACTATAATAGCACATAAATGACAAACACAACAATATTAATGATACATACATAGTCACTGATTAATTTCTTTTCATTTAATCTTTTTACATAAGACAAATTAGTTATGTGCATTGCTAAATAAGATTTAATTTTTAGGTCTTTTGCACTCGAACACATGAGAATAAGAGCAAAATGTCACAAAAATCTGAATTTTAATTTAAGATTCAGCATAAAGTGGTTAAAAGCAAACTACATGGAGAAGTAACCCACTCTGAATATAACAGGTAAATTGATGCATATGTGATTTCAAACACAACCAAATTCCAATCAAGGGAACCTGGTACAGTCTCAGTCTCATTTAGTGGGAAAAAAAAAAAAATCTGTAAATAAATGAGTGCCTTTCAATAACAGGCAGAGTCTAAGGTACAGTGGGAACCCCACAGAGAATGGGTCATCAATCAAATTCCCAGGGATTAAATAGAGCTTCACAGGATGGCAACATGCTGAAGTGACCCAAGGCCTTCCACGACCATGCCTTAATCCACTTCACTTGAGCCAGTGTTCTGCTGTCCTCACGAGACTCTCACCACCTCCTAGAACAGAATCCACTCCATCCCCTCCCCATGGTTTCCAAAGACTCAAATACCACCCACCCTGCAGGACCAAGGACAAAGGAGCACCCCAAAGGGCCCTGAGCTCCCTCACACTGTGCTCCCACCATGCTCCCCCCACCGCTGTACACAACTGATGCCCACACCACCCCACCTTCCAGGCTGCTCCTGATCTCAACAGTCTGTCTCCAGGCAGGATCGTGAACACAGAATTATCATCTGTTCATGAGATTTATACCAACTATCCGGCACTCAATTATACATCATCTTTTTTTTTTTTTTTTTTTTTTTTTTTTTTTTTGGTCTTTTTGCCATTTCTTGGGCTGCTCTCATGGCATATGGAGGTTCCTAGGCTAGGGGTCGAATGGGAGCTGTAGCTGCCAGCCTACGCCAGAACCACAGCAACGCGGGATCCAAGCCGCATCTGCAACCTACACCACAGCTCATGGCAAAGCCAGATCCGTAACCCACTGAGCAAGGGCAGGGATCGAACCCGCAACCTCATGGTTCCTAGTCGGATTCGTCAACCACTGCACCACGACGGGAACTCCCATCATCTTCTATTTAATGGCTCCTAGTATCAATGTTGTCTTGCCTGTAAGTTCATTAGCTTCTTATAAGCAGTGATTGGCAGAAGTGGGTACATAGCAAATACTCAGTAACGACTTGTAAAAATTAATTAAATGTATTAAACAAGAGAAACATATTTCCTGTCCCTCTTTTTTCCCTACTGTACCTAGACATAAGGACCAAACCTAAACAAATCGTGGGTCCCAACAAATTCTGGGGAAACTCCCACTACAATTTAAAAAAAAAAATAGTCTTTAGTCATTTTTCCTTTGAACAGAGAATTAAAACAGGGTCTCAATCTTCTTTTTTTCATTCTATTCATTTTGACAGGACTAAGTGATAGTTCACCACACAGTTGTTCCAAGGATAGCCACCGGGCCATATTTAAGATATTTAACAATCTGTCATCAGAAGGGTAAGCCCTCTAAATTGTTCTTACTGGTTCAGTTGGGCTGTGTGCTAAGTGGCCCCTACTCCTTGGCTAGGCCCCCCTTTAGCCAACAGAAGCATTTCTGTAAAATAGTTTGCAATGTTCCTGATATACTTACTACAATAAAAGTTAATCATACCTTATGGTTTGACCCTGGCCTCATTAACACCATTGTCTCATCAGTGGACTACTTCAATACAAGAACAGCAGAAGTACAACAAGGAAAAGAAATTGTCAGGAAAGGCACAGACAGGAGAGCTGTGGGTGAATGGGTGCTAGGCCTTGCTCACTGTTATTCTATACCTTGCCAAGAAATCTTTTCAAATTGTACAGTGTTGAAAATAAACAGAAACTTTATGTTTCAGTGTATTATGTATTTTTCAACCTATCCCACTCCTGGTGTGATAATTTCGCTCTGCTGGGATGTGGGAAGTGGGCTATTGAAAGTTACACTGCAAGGAAAGGGGCAGCCGGGGTGCTCCGATCACAGCGGGTGAAGAATTTACTCAGAGGACCACGCACCCAGCGTCTGCTTTCCCGTGAACTGCCTGGCCCTGTCATCAGCACCATAACGCAGCCAAGGGAAAGGAGCAAGTACTAAGGAATCTGGTGCCTGAGGCCACACCTGCCTTCCTGCCAAAGGAAAAGTACAAGGAGCTGTTGTGCTGCATCAACAGCTCTCAGGAAATAACGGGCTGGATGAGACCTGGGAAATCATACAAACCAACAATTAATTTTTTCTTAAGCAGAGAAACTGTGCCTTCAACTGATGTCCAGCACGGAAGTCTGATGTGCGAAAGACATAAAAGAGAGAGTGCCTTTGGTTGACTGGGGTGGAGCACAGACTCCTATCACCACATCCTCATTCCCCCAACCCTCAGGGAGACACAAAGCCCCTGGTTTAAAGATTTTCTAAAAAGTGAAGTCGGAAAAGTTAAAGTTATTCAGTGTCATCCCACCAACGAATGACAAAGTCAGGACGACAGCCCACTTCATGCGAAGTTAGCAGACGGGCATTTGGGGTGGAGCGGCACCTTGCTCTCGCCTCTGATGCTGCAGGACACGGTGGGAAGACATAGGCTCTGCAGTCACACTCGGCCAGCATGCCAGTTCCATGACTTCCTTGCTGTGCACCCTGGGGTTAAATTACTTAAACCTCACTGAGCCTCAGCTATGAAATAAGGGGGAAGCAGCACCAGAGGACTCTTCTGAGGTTTAAAAAATAACCAACATAAGAATCTCCTAGCAGAGTATCTTTTACATGTATATAGAAATATCATTTCTGCTTGCATGACCTAATAAATTAGAAAATGGAAATATTTATTCTTGCTTTCCAAATAGCATTTTATTTTTTACAGTTCACACCTCAAGGGTGTATGTGTGTGGTTGTGTGTGTGTGTGGGTGTGTGTGTATGTAACAAACAGAGAACTCAGACTGAACCAAAAAATTAAGAAAAACATCTCACTCATATTGTCGGCCCACACCATAATTTGACACAGAACAAAATAAATGCAACACCTAAAAAACTGTCAGTGAAGAAACAGCCAATTTAAGATCCTCCATATTAGCCTTTCAATGACTATATCTACAGTACTAAGTACTGACTCCTTCAGAAGTCTGCAAAATTTGTATATGAGAATAAAAGAACAATCCAGACTAGGTTTCATATATTATTTTAATACACCTTATAGTCAAGCATTATCAGCATCAGGAGCCTAGCAAAATGTCCATCTGAGAGGATACTTAGTTAACATTTGTATTTCAAAATTTGCTATAAAAATTCCAAATATTTCACATCGTACCAAGATTAAAATACAACAGATTTAAGGCATATTTGTACACCACTGGAATTTCTATAAAGCTCCCGATCAGTTTAGGCAGAAAGAACAAAAGCATATTAACTGACCTCCAAAACAAATCTGATAGAAAATTGGAGCAGGAAATGCAAACACCTACAGACAATTTGAGAGCTGCTACTACAAAGTGTTACAGACTGGGTCCACCAGGGGGGAGTGTTGTTTAACTATTACAGAACTCAGCCATACAATTTTGTACTTGAATTTCTTTCTAACTTTTCAGGAAAATACACAGACATACACACACACTCCCAGAAAGAAAGCCTAGAACTTCCATTATATATCTGTAAAATAGGTTAAAATGACATAAAATAAAATATGGGACACTTCAAAAACTTACCATACCTCTAGCTGCCCTAAAAGGAACAAAGAATTGCCACATCCAGCTCCATTTGACCAAGGCCCCTGCAGCCCTGACCAGTCCCCCATCCTCACGCATAGCCTGATGCTAACGCTCAGAAAAGGGGGTTAAGAGTGGAAGCTGGGACCCTAATTTTACCACATTTTTTAGACCATTTCATGATGCTCAGGGCACACTAGTCCTTATCTACAACCTTTGTCCATCCATAAAAACATCCTCACTTAGCAATAAGTATATACTGAATCTTAGCTTGAGAGACCTAGTTACTGTCCTATCACAGTGACAAGAGCCAAAAATGAACTGACAAGGGGAAGGGGCACAGGGCATGCTCAGCGAAGTGGCAGCCAAATCATAAGAGTTTTTTTTTTTGTCTGTCTTTTTAGGGCCGCACTCTCGGCACATGGCAGTTCCCAGGCTAGGGATCTATTTGGAGCTACAGCTGCTGGCCTACACCACAGCCACAGCAACGCAGAATCTGAACCATGTCTGCAACCTACACCCCAGCTCACACCATTGCCGGATCGATCCTTAACCCACTGAGCGAGGCCAGGATCAAACCTGCATCCTCATAGATACTAGTCAGATTCGTTTCCACTGCATCACGACAGGAACTCCCACAGGAGTATTTTAGATCATGCTGTTGATCTAAACAACTTTATATATAGATTGCATTCAATCACCTCCTAATTGCTAGACACTTTGGCCTTTATTTCCTGGACCCATCTATGGCACATCTCTGCAACTACTCTCTTCTTATTAAACTTCTCCCTCTTGTTTTCCCTCCCAATTATCTTTCTATTCTGATTTTCCATCTACCTCCCTAGCTGATCCTGATGAATTTCCTTTGAACACTGCTCTCTTAGCCTGCCCTTTAAATGTTTTTCTTCTTCAAGGCCCCATTTTCCTGTCTTCTTTCCAGGGTCTGGAAGCATCTGTCTTTCCAGCCCCTGGATGATACATCCACTTTCAAAGTCTCTTCTCACACCCTCCCACCCACTGGGTCTCTCCAGGAGTGTGTGCCACAGGTGGCTCAAACCCAACACGCCCACCCAACACATCACCATTCTCTTGACACCCCAAACTTGCTCCTCCTTTCAACCTGTCTCTGGTCAAAGGCACCAGCATCCACCCAGCAGCCAAAGTGCCTTCCCTTCCCCCCTTCCCACACCCAGTCAGGTGCCTACCGAAGCCCTTACTCTCCACACTGTGCCCTCTTCCCCATCGTCATGAATGCCCCGCCTCCGAGTGCTGCTTCCTGTGGCAGACACACGGGTGGTCTGACCCATTGCCCACCCCTACCCCCACTAAGAGAACCCCCAATTTTTAGCTGGGCGCATGGTTAAAGATTATGTTTCTAGCAGGTACCTCGCAGCCAGTTACATGCTTCATTTAAGCCACAGGTGTGTGTGTGTGTGTGTGTGGCAGGGGGCGCACATGCCTTCCTAACAAGGTACACTGCCTCCTATCTCACCTGTCTACAAATGCAATCCAGTCTCTGCACTGTTTTCAGACTGATTCCCTAAATCCCAAATATAAAGAATCAACCTATCATTTTAAAAAGTCCAATAAAAGACATACTTTTTTTTTGGTCTTTTTGCCATTTCTCGGGCCGCTCCCGTGGCATATGGAGGTTCCCAGGCCAGGGGTCCAGTCGGAACGTAGCCACTGGCCTACGCCAGAGCCACAGCAACGCGGGATCTACACCACAGCTCATGGCAACGCCGGATCATTAACCCACTGAGCAAGGGCAGGGATCGAACCCACAACCCCATGGTTCCTAGTCGGATTCCTTAACCACTGCGCCACGACAGGAACTCCAAAGACATACTCTTTAGTATGGCACCTAACATACTGACAGCCTGGTCCTTGCCTGCCCCATTGACACCAGTTGCTCTGAACAAGCCATGGTTTTCACAGCACCACAGCTTTACCTATGCTTCGTCCGCTGCGTGAAGCATCTGTCTTCCCAGACCCGTTCCACCCGAGCCTCGGAAGCTCTGCTCGGATAACAACCTCTGCTAGGAAGCTTTCCTCCCAAAGCTCCCTGTTTTTATTTCTACTACAGCAGGAATCATGTAATGTTAGAAACATCACACTGTTTGTCTGTTTCCCCAGCCAGCCTGCGCAGTGAGACTGTGCTGTATCTCCTACCTCCCAGCCTCGCCACTACAGGTATTGGCTGTTATGTTAAAAAAGTAAATACTCTCAGGAGTGCCTTCACTTGTCTCAAAGGATGTTTTGACCCGATCATCTGATACCTGACAGAAATGAAAACCCAGGCCTCTAGATTCTTTGCCAGGCCCGTTGCTAGTGCATCAGCATTTCTCCACCTGTGCTCCAACATCCATTTAGAGAATATTAATAATGTGAATAACGCATGGGTTTCCAGCCACCCCAGACAACCTTCAGCTCTAACCCACCAAAGCCCCTCAACCTCTGAAGGCATCAGCTCAGCCTCACCTCCCTGCCAGCGCCAGCTCACATCTGGGGAGGACTCCCTGCTCCCCAGGTACTTCCACAATCCTCTGAAATCAAGCTAAAGATCATCCTTAATTTTCTCTCTCCCCTTCCCTAAAAAATGAGGTTGTATCTGTCACATCATGTTAGCCCGGCCCCTTTCTTCCTGCCATCTGAGGGCAGGACAGCGGGGCTGTTCCCTGTCTCTCTGTCAACGCGCTCAGCTCCTCAGAATGTGAGAAAGGGGGAGGGGGTCTTCCTGGGCTTCTCAGCAGTGTCTGCTCACTGATGACAAGAGGGCCACTGAACTCCAGAGGGAGAGGGAGCTGCCTTTCTCTGCATACTTCACCTCACAGGCCTCAGAAAGCAGCCAGCCTTTCCTGGTCTCTGTGTCTGTCACCTGGCAGGGCCATGGCACCTACCCCTATGAGCAGACTGCTGACTCCCTGAATCCTCTGGGGAGCCCAACCCGAGGTTAGATTTTGGGGTCACACACCAAGGAGCCAGATTGTTTTTTTCAGCTTTATTGAGGTAAAGTGACAAAAAAAATTGTCAGAATTGAAAGTGTACAAGGTGAGGATTTGATACCTATACATTGGGAGAGGAAGAACCTGAATTTTTAATAACCATTCCAAGCTTCCATGTCAACACACCCCTGCTAACACGGCAGGGCAGGACGGGGCTGGGTAGTAGGAATCCCCAGACAGGGTTCCCTGTAGCCTGAAGCAGCTGCCTTCATTCACCCCAGCGTGCAACCCGAAAAATATCATTTTCCCAGAATGCCATGAAGTGGGAAAGGTTTGCAGAGTTCCTAGGATTTTCTAGAAAACTACTGAATTAGTATTTCCAGGGGAGGTTCACAATGATCAGTTTCAAAACTTACCCAGGGCAATCTGGTGTGCACCTGTTTAAGAGCCATTGCTCTCAACTCTTTAAGAGCAAAAATACATTTCCACAACAAATATTTTGCAATGCCCCCTTAATTACCCTGAAGTGAAATTCAAAGCTAAAAGTCAAAACAATCCAAGTCAAGATTTACAAAAGGTGTACATTCAATGGTTTACTAAGTATCACACAAAAAGAAATTAAAAAGCTCTTCACGTACTTGCTTACACCTACGTGCAGCCCCACCCTGAAAGCCAGACTCATGCATAGACTGCAAGTGTGCTGAAGTGACAACAGCACAGCCATTACCTTTTTGGGACATGATATTTTGGAACTGTAAACAATTTCTAGTAGATTTCCAAACAAAATGAAGTAAAATCTTCTTTTGATTCACATGGAAGTGATAGCCCTAAACAATTCACTGATATTTAAAACCGTGTAGAAAAACATATTGTTGACACATTCCAAGTCCAGAGTGTTAGAAAGGAGTTTTCCCTGTAAGAACGTGCACCAGGACACTCAGGATCGTGAGCACATGGGACAACGCCCCTCCTGCAGCCCCACCGAGCACCACAGGACGCCCTGCTTCCCAGGCACTTGCCCATTAAAGGCCAGGAACTGGGCCTCACCCCCAATCACCAGGCCTCACCCCCCAATCACTGTAACAATTAAAAACATCCTCACAGGTTGCCAAAAACAACCATTCCACCTCCCCAAGCAGAGCAGAGACACTTGAATCAGGCTGCAATACCATTTTCCCTTGTGCTCATTACAATCTCTCCAGAATCTCTGCCTCATTCCACCACTCAATAATGCTTTCCAAAGCAAATATTTACATGAGTATTCAGAAAACAGAAACTGCTGATGAAATTCTACATGAATGGACAAACACCACAGGTAGAGGAAACCTCATAAACTCCTGAAAAACTAACACATGCTACTTTTTTTTATAAGCAAATCATGTTTTCCTATCACCATTACAATTTTAATTTGAGATGTCCTCTCACTTTTCTGATTATCTTCACTTGGGAGTGGCTCTGAATGTCGGTAAAATATATCAAACTACAGTTCGTATGTACTGAAGGTCCCTACAATGAATCTTGTTAGTGTTAAAACAGTTTACAAACAGCTCCCGTCATTACCTTTTTAACTACAGTAGTTCTTAAGCCTATATGTGCATCATAGTCATCCTCTGGGGAGCCGCTTAGGAACTGGGAGTTGCTTGGGTCCCTCTCCCACAGACTCCGACTGCAGAAGCCTGGAGAAGGCTGGGCCCACAAGTCTTTATTCTTCCAAAAAGTTGGCAGGTGGTTCTCATGCCAGCAGGGGCAGATCCAGTTCTGTGGCTCCTAAAACTTAACAAAATTGGGGATGCTCTATTTAAGAGAAAGAAGGAAAAAACACGGGCCTCTTGAAGCCTTGGAGACATCCCATGCATTAACTTCACAGTATGTTCCCCCTCTGGATGCTAGTCAGGGTTGCAAAGCAGGACATGACGAGAACCACTAATGGAAAACATGATGAAGTAACAAGCCACACAGTAACTAGTATGACTTTTAAAGCACAGACCCTGGGCCCCAAAGAAAGGCCTACAAGCTTCAGGAGGTAAGAGGTAAAGCGGGAGACAAGGTGCAGACTGGAAAAGCTCAGTTCTAAAGGGGCCACTGTTCCCCAGGGCCAGCAGCAACACCCACTTGGCAGTGCACCCCAGGTTTTCCAACAGAAGCTTGAAGTCTGGATTTTTAAATGGAATCTCCCAATTTTTTAAAGTTAGCTCGATTTTTCATTAAACATTGGCTAAGCCAAAAAAAACATGAGTGAAAGCTGCCAGTATATGAGCTCTCCTTTACAAAATAAAAGGAAACTTAAGCTTGGATGGTTGATCTAAGAAAGACTAAAAAAAAAAAAAAAAAAAAAAAAAAAGAAAAGAAAGAAAGAAAGGTAAAGGGAAGCCCTGCTGAAAGTATACTTTCTAAAGGGGTCCCTACCCCTTCTCAATGAAAACTTTTGTTCACAAATTTACTCTAAACATTCTCATAGCTCTCACAGGGTTCCGTAATCAAGAAAGGCTAGCTCTGCACATAAAAAGAGGAAAATCTTAAATGAATCCTCAGTAGCTAGTAAGTACATTTTAAAAGTCTGACCTCAACTACATTTGGTGCTGCAAGTTTCTGGAGATAAAACCTCTCCATTCTGATTGAGATGCACTGTTCCAATGCTGTTCCAAAGCTGATCTGATTTCACTCTCAAAAAAAAGTCAAATCCTGCTCCACAGTTTTCATTAGCTGCTTTAAGCACACGCGGGTGCGCACACATGCGCACGCGTGCACACACACACACACTGAATATTAGTTCCAAAAAATTGATCTCCTGGGCAAAATTAAAATCTTTATATGGAGTACAATAAACTTTCGGCTTGCCCTCCAGATTGATGTTTGCAACAATCCTTAGCTTCTCAGTATCTAAAACACCAGGCAGATTCAGGGAAGTAGCTGAAGCTCCAGAATAGGGTGCAGATATGCGGGCCAAGGCAGGGTAAGAGGGAGGCACGATTTAGCAATGTACCAAAAACCCTAGCCAAGGAAAAAGTCAGGCCCCATGGCCAGGCCCAAGCAGACCACTAAATATTACTGCCTATTAAGAGGACAGCTGGCCAGTTTCATGTGGTCTAGCCATACACTTGTATATCATACCGTAAAATCATTTCCTGCTCTCCATAAGGCGTAGGAGGGAGGCTGGGAAGTGGGAAGGAAGGAGGAACCTAAATAAAATGTGCCAAAGATAGAGGACTTACTAAAGGACTAGACATAGAATTATAAACACATTTGTGTCTGTGGTGGAGACAAGAAAATAGCTCAACAGAAGACCCTGAATTAGTGGATTTGTCATTTGTTACTTTGCTTCATAAGTCTGTGGTTTTCTATACCAGCCTACATTTTCCCTAAAGCAATGCTTCCTAGCATTCCTGGGTCCTGAGGCCAGATGCAAAGATGAGGGTAGGGGTGAGCAGGGTTAGGCGGCAACGCTATTTCCTTGCACCTTGCTCCCGGGAATCCTGTGTGTACAGTGAGGGGTCCACTCGGATCCGTAAGATGCTCTACCTTTACTCAACACTATCAGTAAGAATTATTCAGCTTCTTCACACAATAAGCAAAAATAAAACAACTCTAAATGGCTCACAGATCTAAATGTAAGAGTTAGAAGCATAAAACTTAGAAGGAAATCAGGGAGTAAAGCTTCTTCACCTTGGATTAGACAATAGATACCAAAAGCATAAGCAACAAAATAAGAAACAGAGAAATTAAACTTGATCAAAATTCAAAATTGTTGTGCTATAAATGACACTACCAAGAAATGAAGACAACCCACACAATGAAAATATTTCCAAATAATATATCTGGAGTTCCCATTGTGGCTCAGCAGTTACAAACCCAACTAGTATCCATGAGGATGCAGGTTCAATCCCTGGCCTCACTCAGTGGGTTAAGGATCAAGCATTGCCATGAGCTGTGGCACAGGTCGAGGATGTGGCTCGGATAAGGCACTGCTGTGGCTGTGGTGTAGGCCGGCAGCTGCAGTTCCAGCTGGACCCCTAGCCTGGGAATGTCCATACGTCCCAGGTACGGTCCTAAAAAGCAAAATAATAATAATAATAATAGTAATAATAATAATAATATATCTGACAAGGGATCTGTATAGAGAATATATAAAGAATTCATACGTCTCAATTATAAAAAGACAAAGCAATTAAAAACTGAGCAAAAGATCTGAATTTCTCCCAAAGCTGAATTTTCTCCAAAGAAGATATAAAAAAGACAATAAGCACATGAAAAGATGCTCAATATCACTAACTGTTAAGGAAATGCAAAACAAAACCATAATAAGAATCCACCTAACATCCACTAGGATAGTTACAAAAAAGATAATAAGTGTTGAAAGAATGTGGAAAATCAGAACCCTCATACCCTGGTAGGGAATGTAATTGTACAGCCACCATGGAAAACAATTTAAGAGTTCCTCAAAAGGTTTAATATAGAATCACTGTATGATCCAGCAATTCTACTTCTAGGTACATAACCAAGAGATATGAAAACATACCTCCACATAAAAACCTGTACATGAATGTTCATCAAAGTATTATCACAGTAGTCAAAAAGTGGAAGCAGCCCAAATGTCCATCAGATGATGAACAGATAGATACAATGTGGCCTGTCCATAAAATGGAATAAGAAGTTGTGGAATGGGAGTTCCCGTCGTGGTGCAGTGGTTAAGGAATCCGACTAGGAACCATGCGGTTGTGGGTTCAATCCCTGGCCTTGCTCAGTGGGTTAACGATCCGGCATTGCCGTGAGCTGTTGTGTAGGTTGCAGACGCGGCTCGGATCCCGCGTTGCTGTGGCTCTGGCGTAGGCCACTGGCTACAGCTCCGATTCAACCCCTAGCCTGGGAACCTCCATATGCCGTGGGAGCGGCCCAAGAAATACCAAAAAAAAAAAAAAAGAAGTTGTGGAATGAAGTAGTTATATAAGTAACATCATGCATGAAAACAATATAAGTGAAAAAAGCTAGTTACCAAAACCCATATATTACATGATTCTACTTAAATGAAACGTCCGGAATAAACAAATCTGTAGGCACAAAAAATAAATGAGCGGCTGCCGGCTAAAAGGAAAAGGAGGATTCAGAGTGACTGTTAGTGAAGCCAGTCTTCTCTCTGGATGATGAAAATGTTCTAAAGCAGTTGTGGTGACAGATTCACAACTCCGCAAACACACTAAAATCCACTGCATTTCACACTCTACTTGAGTTAACTGGGTATCTCAATAAAGCTATTAAAAAGCAGTAGGGAAGAGTTCCCTTTGTGGTGCAGCAGAAACAAATCCAACTAGTATCCGTGAGGATTCGGGTTCAATCCCTGGCCTAGCTCAGTGGGTCGGGGATCCGGTGTTGCTGTGGCTGTGGTGTAGGCCAGCAACTGTAGCTTCGATTTAACCCCTAGCCTGGGAACTTCCATATGCCACAGGTGCGACCCTTTGAAAAAAAAAAAAAAAAAGCAAGGGAGGTTCCTCAAAAAATTAAAAATAGAACTACTATACAATCCAGCACTCCACTTCTGGGTGTTTATCTGAAGAAAACTAAAACGTTAACCGGGAAGGGTATCTGCATTCCCACGCTCACTGCAGCACTATTCACAACAGCTAAGACACAGGAACAGCTCAGTGTTCACAGACGGACGAGTGGATAAAGGAAATGTACGTATATAATGAAGTACTACTCAGCCCTGAGAAAGAAGGAAATCCTGCCATTTGCAGCCACATGGATACACCTCGAGGACATTATGCTAAGTGATAAGGCAGACAGAGGAAGACAAACATTGCAGGATCTCACTCCTGTGTGGAATTTAAAACAGTCAACCCAGAACCAGTATGATGGTGGTTACTAGGGGCTGGGGGTGGGGGAGACTGGGAGATGTTAGTCAGAAGTTATAATCATCCAGTTAAAAGATTAGTGGGAGCAGTTTACCAGGGCTACCTGAGATGCTGGCTTAAGTCCTAATTTCACCCCAAATAAAACTTAACTCTCAAAAAAAAAAAAAAATTAGTAAGTTCCAGGGATATCACGTGCAGCATAGTGACTAAAGTTAACAATAGTGTATATATTTGTAACTTTCTAAGAGAACAGACCTTAAATGTTCTCACAAAAAAAAAAAAAAAAAAACACAAAAAACACAAAAACCCAAGTACTTATGCAAGATGATGGATGTGCTACTAACGTTAATGTGGTGCTCATTTCACAAATGCACACGTATCAATCATTGCACTGTTTTCATATGCCTTAAACTTACACAGTGCTATCTGTCAATTACATCTCTATAAAACTGGAGAAAAAGAAAAAAAAAGCATTCAGGCTTCATGGTTCGCCTCCACTCCTTCTCCTATTAAAATAAAAACAACATATTTTGAAAGAAAAGAAATTCATAACAGTGCTGAGAAAAAGAGGAGCATTATTAAGGCAGAGATTTGAATAAATCTATGAGACTAAAAGAGATGGGATTTTAACCACAGACAAAATATAGCAGAAGTCACAACTCAGAGCTAATCCAGAAGGCCTCAGTTATCCTAATGGCAGAGCCACAGAGATGCCCAAAGCCCAAAGTTGGCAGATGTTCATACATGGAAGGGGAAGCAGAAGAGATGTCAACATGATTAACTGAAGAATCATCCCCAGACCCAGAAAGGTTCCCCATTTTGGCCCCCCACCCTGCCCCGATGCTGACTCTCAGCACCCAGCCTGGGTCTAAGAGGCAGCCTACCCAGCCCTGAGCCCATCACCTCCGCTCACCTCAGGAGGGAAGAGCCTGCTAAGGACACACGCTCCACACCACAGAGAGATGGTCACTGACCACTGTCAGGAACTATCTTTCATGCACATGAACAGAAAAACAAACTCCAACAGACATTAGAGGGGAAACAGTAGCTTCCAAGAGACTGTCCAAAATTTAATGAAACAACCACCACAATGGAGAACAGTATGAAGGTATCTTAGAAAACTATATATAGAACTACCATATGACCCAGCAATCCCACTCTTGGGCATATATCCAGACAAAACTTTCCTTGAAAAAGACACAGGCACACGCATGTTGACGGCAGCACTATTCACAATAGTCAAGACATGGAAAACAACCCAAATGTCCATCAACAGATGACTGGATTATGAAGATGTGGTATACAGACAGAATGGAATACTACTCGGCCATAAAAAAGAACAAAATAATGCCATTCGCAGCAACATGGATGGAACTAGAGACTCTCATCCTGAGTGAAGTAAGTCAGAAAGAGAAAGACAAATACCATATGATATCACTTATATCTGGAATCTAATATATAGCACAAATGAACCTTTCCACAGAAAAGAAAATCATGAACTTGGAGAATAGACTTATGGCTGCCAAAGGGGAGGGGAAGGGAGTGGGTTGGATTGGGGAGCTTGGGGTTAAGAGATGCAGACTATTGCCTTTGGAATGGATTATCAATGACATCCTACTATATAGCACTGGGAACCATGTCTAGTCACTTATGATGGAGCATGATAATGTGAGAAAAAAGAATGTATACATGTATGTATAACTGGGTCACCATGCTATACAGTAGAAAAAAAAGATAATGTATTGGGATAATAAAATAAAATGCCAAGTGGAAAAAAAAAGTAAAACAAAACAAAACAAAAATTAAAGAAACAAAACTGACCCTGATGAAGCAGAAATTCAGGAAGCAAAAGGTAATCATGGAAGAAAAATTCTAATTAATTATTTAGAGAGGTTCAAATGATAATGCATCCATAAGAGAAGAGACTGCAGCAAAAACTGTAGTCAGAGAATGGGAACGAGCTCTTGAAATTACAAATATAGTAATTTTATTATAAAAAAACAGAAGTTGACATTTTTAAAAAGGAAAGAAATAATTGAGACACAGAAGAGTAATCCAATCCAGAAGAACCAACATCCACGTAGTAGGAATTTCAGAAGCAAAAATCATTTTAAGGGAGTTCCCATCACGGCTCAGTGATTAACGAATCTGACTAGCATCCATGAGAATGCAGACTCAATCCCTGGCCTTGCTCAGTGGGTCAAAGATCCTGCATTCTATGAGCTGTGGTGTAGGTCACAGACCCGGCTCAGATCCCACGCTGCTGTGGCTATGGGCCAGGCCTGCAGCTACAGCTCTGTTTCAACCCCTAGCCTGGGAACTTCCATATGCCTCTGGTTTGGCCCTAAAAAGCAAAAAATAAAAATAAAAATAAAATAAAATAAAATAAAATAAAATGGAGGGGTAATAATAAAGACATAATACAACAAATATTTCCAGGGCCAAGATATGACTCCAAGGGCACAGCAAGTGCACAGGAAGAACAATTAAAAATGTAAGCCTCCTAACAGTCCAGAGGGCTGGGCCAAGAGACTCCAGAAGTACCTAGAGCGAGAGCAGACCCACACGGGAAAGGAAGCCTAGGAGTGGCATCAGGGTCAAGGCAGATCAAGGAAAAGTGGGGGATGCCTTCAGGGTTCTGAAGGTGGGGAGCAGGACCTAGACTCTACTCCAAGTGAGGAAGCGATGAGGCCTAAGACAAAATTTCCACTTCCAGACATACAAAGCTTTAGCAATTTTACCAACCCCAGAACCTCTTGGAAAGTATTACTAAAGAATGTACTCTAGCCAAAAAATATTCCATAACTGAGGCATGAAATCCAAGACACAACACATCTAATGAAGAATGAATGCAATGAAGAACTGTGTCAGAGTCCAAGGGGAACAGCTGGACAGAGGCGTAGAAAACTTGTGGCAAGAGGGTCCTCAAGATGAAAACAAACTGCCTGTTACCAATAGTACTGTTCCCCACACTCCCTCTCACCCCTGCTTTCTTGGGCTGTGCCTCCGCCCCACCACCCCCACACCCCTTGAGCAGCGGAGGCCACCGACAAAGGCCTCACTTCTCTTCACTTCAGTTCCAATGGCACCACCTGGATTCCACTCTATAAAGGCTGGTGCCAGGTTCTACATGTTTAGAATCGACAGGTAGTGAAAGCACAAAAGATTTTGCTATCTAGTAGTAACAGAACAGTACACAAATGCCTCCAGTCTCATAAAAGTAAAGGTGAGATGCAGGGAAGCTGAGCCTGGGGAAGGACAGGTGGGCGGCTGCAGAGACGCTGCCTTCTCATCTTACACACGTGTGTCCTGAGATTTAAAAGCCATAAATGTAACCAAGTGAAAAACTAAACATAAGAATACAACCTGTGGCAGTTCCCACAGTAGCACAGTGGTAATGAACCCGACTAGTACCCATGAGGACTTGGGTTGGATCCCTGGCCTTTGCTCGGTGGGTTAAGGATCCGGCATTGCCATGAGCCATGGTGTATGCTGCAGACATGGCTCAGATCCCATGATGCGGTGGCTGTGGTGTAGGCCGGCACCTGCAGCTCCGATTTGCCCCCTAGCCTGGGAACTTCCACTTGCCTCAGGTGCGGCCCTAAAAAGCAAAACCAAAAGTAAGAAGAATAAGAACACAACCTGGGGGGCAGGGAGGCTGGATGTGAGCCAAATTCAGCATTTTTCCTATTACAGAATAGATATTTCTAATAAATAAAAAATACAGGTGTAAGCATAGCATCTATCAGGCAACTAAAAAAAACTACCATTTTTTAAAGCTTTTTTAAAAAATCAAAAGTAGAAGGAAAAGGAAAGAGTAGGAGAAAACAAGTCAAAAGCTACTGCCACTCGGGGGAGAAAGGGAGGAAGGGACACATATATTTTAGTAAAGGTCACATTTTTTGGATTATACATGTATTATTTTGATAATAAAAACTTAAAATTCATACAAAAAAATAAATGCCTACACCTGAGGGAATAAAAGCTAACCAGTGCATTTCCCCCTATTAAACGTGGGGCGGTGCTGTACTATACAGAAGAGGGGGTGGGAGGTGGCACCCAGGAGCCACAGAGACCAATCTTTGCTAAGCAGTTTGTTAAACGGGGATTTTAGTTTTGTTCCCCCAAGACCTAGAAAAACGCCTGGCAAAGAGAGACCACCTGTATATTTACTGAATAACTAAGAAATATGTGTGCCCTTTGGGGGTTGAGACATACATCAAAAAAAATCGAAGTCAGCGTTGCCAAAATGAGAACACACTGCTTGGAATTACGAATGCTGGGTTTTTTTCCCTTCTTTTCACTTTTCTACAGATAACATTTGAGAAGATGGGAGAAACCAAAGAATAGAGATCAGGAAAGAGTTCACCATTTCCCACCAAAAACAAACCTAATAATGTGCAATGACCCAACCACTTGTCTTTCTAATGCCACTAGCTATATTTTTCATTTTCTATAAGCTAAATTTGGTTTTTGTTCATATATGCATGTCTCTACTTCATACTCTCCTCTTCTAACATATTATTTCTTTTCCTCTTTTGTCTTTTAAACAAATCTGTTATAGTTTCAGAATATTCTATCTGTGGTTCTCTGGGTCCAGATTTCCCTGTTTGCTGTCTGTCCCTCTCAGGGAAGTTCCTTACTTGCACAGTTTATACTACTTTATTGTGAGCTCACCCATTTTTGTGCCACTGATTTATTTATTCATATGTTCTGAGCTGTGAAGGGGTCCCTCAGCGTGGTTTGCACTTACTTTAGCAGTTAACTCAATGGGGCGGGGGTAGGGGGTGTCATTTCTAGATGTCATGTGACAATGCACTTGGACCTCTACCCCATCTATGCTGCAAGCTGGGGTCCCAGTTCCACAGGAATGTCTCTGCCCCTCAGAGCTCTGGGAAACCAGTTCATCAATCCCTACCCCCCCCCACCCCCTACTCTAAAGCATCGTGCCCTTGGACAAGTGCCCTTGGACAAGTTCTTTAATACTGCTAAGGCTTATTTCCTCAAGAGCTATGACAAGTCGGTTCCCCTTCTCAACATCCCATAGCCCTGCGCTCCCTCACACTTCCACAAGTCACCTGTCCTCCGAAAGCCGAGGACAGTCTAGCTAATCCTCAAAGACTTTCTCAAGCATTTCTTCCCTCTGGATTTTCACCAAGAAGACCAACTGACCTCAGCCATCTGATGCTGCCTTAGGCACATTTCAAGGAGCATACTTTCCCACAATGAAGCAGGTCCTGCTAGAGTGGACTCCACCTGACCAGCTGTGAGAAGGCAGCTACCCCAGAAGCAGCAACTCATGGGGAGCCAGGGAGGCACTGCCTCTGGATAGCTCCACATCGGCTCCTGGGGCACCTCTTTCTTATCTCTGCAGTTCCATGCAGCTCTATAAACATTCCAATAGCTAACTGGAATGCAAGAAGGGAAACTCAGGTGACTTGGCCCCCCCCCCATTAAGTCACAGCACAATTGATGTCACATGTAGCTCAAAGCCGCTCAACAATTACCAACTATGTGCTAGCCCTGAAAAGCTCCTGAAAGCTGTGACAGCTCCCAAAAAGTGGCATGGTACAGAGAAACTAGAGAAGCACGGTCACCTTTGCTTTCACTGTACTGATGAACAGATCATAGAATCCAGATCTTAATTCCCAGCAAGGGACTCTTCCAACCTTTCACATGTTCTTCCACACTCCATCCAACACCCTCAACTCTTGTCATGGATTCAAAACCCCTGCAATAAGCAACAGTTTGCAAATGACATTGAACTGCCTTTCCCAGGACCTCCCATCCACAACCCATGTTAAGTCCCTGCTAAGTGGCAAAGCCAAGCGAGCTTTCCCTATTACAGCAACACGTTCCTTGGGCCTAACCGGGGTCATGAAGCAGCTGACCTCCCCTGATCTGGCTGCATTACCAACAGGCCACCTCCTGAGTACGAGGAGATGCGTCCAAAAGGTATTTCCATTTCTCCAGCACTTAGACAGTTTCAGTCACTTATTTGATCCACTTGAAAAAGCAAACAAACAAAAACCGCTGCATGGGACAAGGTATGCCTGTCAATCAAATTCAAATAAAAACACTGTCCTAGTCTCCCTATTACCTTTTCCAATGGTCCTCTGAATTTGGGAAGTGTTTTGATGACAGATGAATAGTCAATATAAAGAAACTTCAAGACTATTTTTGAAATGATGAAAATGTGCCATCATTTATTTGTGAAGATAAACAAAAGCACTTTCTAAAAGTCAATATAAACTTGCATCTTACACCCATCCTACAGTAAGCAACAACTTCTGCTGCCCTTTTCAATTTCCAGATCAACCTGTCTTGATTTATCTAAAACAGTGCCTGGCACTTCCTCTCTGCAAATCCCACATAAAGTGCAAATTCTTCACTCTGCCTTAGAAGGCCTTCCATGATTCTGCCCCTTTCGAAATGGTTATCTTCTAAACCCATCTCTCACTGACATGCTTTGCGAACCAACCTGGCCAGTTTCCTCCCTGTTCTTCAGACAGTTTATATTTTCTGCTACCCACCCTTGCTCATACCATTCCCTCAGTCTGAAATGCCTTCCCTTAGACTCTGTTAATCAGAATACTAGTCATTCCTTAAGAACAGCTCAACTTCCACCTCCTCCGTGACATCATCACCAGCACAGCTGAAATGATCATCCCCTTCCTGCGATACCTAGAGACAGGTTTCTCTCTGACCAAAAAAGTAGCTCCCACAGGGCAAGGGCTGTGTCTTCTACTTTGCACCCGGACATGCCCAGCACAGGTGACCAACACATAGTGAGTGTTCATTAAATAGATTTGTTTAATAAATGTATGCATACTTACGTACCTGCAAAACAGCAACACACTAGAAACAAATACCAACCATTTTTACAAGGCAAATAAGGAACAGAAGGCTAAAAATGTCATTTTTTTAATCACCTCAGGTAAACTGGGAAAACTACTCAAAACGAATGAGTAAGGAAGACCCAAACTCACCCACCAAGAAGTCAAAGGACTATGTAGACATGTGATATTTTCTCTACATAGAAGAATCATGTTTTATCGAAGTTAAAACAAACAAAAAAAAAGGAGTTCCCATAGTGGCTCAATGGAAATGAATCTGATTAGTATCCATGAGGATACAGGTTCCATCCCTGGCCTTGCACAGTGGGTTAAGCATCCAACATTGCCGTGGTACAGGTCACAGACACGACTTGGATCCCGAGTCACTGTGGCTATGGTGTAGGCTCGCAGCTGGAGTTTCAATTCAACCCCTAGCCTGGAAACTTCCATATGCCCTGGGTGCGGCTCTAAAAAGACCAAAAAAAAAAAAAACCTGATTAGCACAAAAATCACAATGTGGTATTCAAAGTTAAGGCTGTGCCAAGAAGGAGATTTAAACAGTCCTGTGGTGATGACAATCAGTATTCCCCATCTGAAAAATAACAAATAAATGATTAAGTGCCCCAAACCTCAAGCCCAGAATGTTAGGTATTTATACCACATAATAAATAGCAAATTAAGAAATTGTGGGCATTCCCGTCATGGCTCAGTGGTTAATGAATCCAACTAGAAACCATGAGGTTGCGGGTTCAATCCCTGGCCTTGCTCAGTGGGTTAACGATCTGGTGTTGCCGTGAACTGTGGTATAGGTCGCAGACACGGCTCAGATTTGGCGTGGCTGTGGCTCTGGTGTAGGCCAGCAGCTGTAGCTCCGATTAGACCCCTAGCCTGGGAACCTCCATATGCCGTGGGAGCGGCCCTAGGAAAGGCAAAAAGAAAAAAAAAAAAAGAAATTGTGATAGGAGTATCCGTCGTGGCACAGCAAAAACGAATCCAACTAGGAACCATGAGGTTGTGGGTTCAAACCCTGGCCTCACTCAGTGGGTTAAGGATCTGGCGTTGCCATGAGCTGTGGTATAGGTGGCAGAGGCGGCTCAAATCTGGAGTTGCTGTGGCTTTGGTGTAGGCCGGCAGCTGTAGCTCTGATTAGACCCCTAGCCTGGGAACCTCCACATGCCTGCCACAGGTGTGGGCCCCACCCCCCCAGAAAAAAAGAAAAAAGAAATTATGATAAAAGCAGAATCATTTTTTTTAAAAAAATGTAGTTGTTTTATACGTCATTGTAAGATCCCAACTACTGAAATATCAAATAAATATGCATTATTAAGATAAAAGGAATTATTAAATGGCTGCATATACACTGCATTCTTGCTGTGCTCAACGATGTGAAGCCCATTATATAATCCCATCTAACACACAGGTCAAAACTGTATAATGATCATTTGACTTCTTCACCTGAACCACAGCCACAGCAGGTCACGTTCCTTGCCCACCCAAAACAGAAAGCAGCATCAGACAGTGATGGAGCTGAGGAAAGTCAGGACGGCACTTCTAAATGTCAACCTCGAAGGTCAGGAATATGATGATCATCATCACAATAAGTAATAACAGCAGCAAACACTTTCACAGCATTTATTACATGCCAAGCATGGTTCTGAGATCTTTGCATATGTTTACTTAATTCTCAAGAGAATTCTGAAACATGTATCATTATGATCCCATTTTACAGATTAAAAAACCGAGGCAAAAAAATAGCTTAGATGACTTACTCAAGGCCGCACATCTCATAAGTTACAAGGCCACAATTCACACTCAGGACCCCAGGCTCCCAATTACGTGCAATATCCCCTTTCTGTCTATGTCTCAAGATATGCTGATATCCCCTTTATCACCTACTGATGGAGTGTTTTTTCTCCAGCTGCATTGCTGCCTTCCTACCTCTGTGAAACCTATTCACTTTAATTACTCATCGAGTAATTCTACATCTTCCTCAGATGCAGAATTCTGAAATACAGGATGTGATTCTAGCACCCTGGTCTAGGTAAATTCAAGTCTTTTTCTTTGCTTGAAGAATTCTCACTTCTGAGATTTGAAATTTCAATAGTGTTTCACATCTGTTACTGGAAAGAGGAACATAGAGAAATACTTACTAGTATCTGAAGTTTTCTCTTCAGGTCTGCCAAATAAAAATTCGTATTTGGCCTTGGCAACACTCTGGGAATGTGCAGATGCATTATTAACCCAAACAAACGTCTCTGCCTGCAAAATAAGAACAAAACAATGACATTATTAAAAAGTCTATCATAGGAGTTCCTGTGTTGGTGCAGTGGTTAACGAATATGACTAGGAACCATGAGGTTGCGGGTTCGATCCCTGGCCTTGCTCAGTGGGTTAAGGATCCCGCGTTGCCGTGAGCTGTGGTTGTAGGTCGCAGACGTGGCTCGGATCTGGCGTTGCTGTGGCTCTGGTGTAGGTTGGCGGCTACAGCTCCAATTGGACCCCTGGCCTGGGAACCTCCATATGCTGCAGAGAGCGGCCCTAGAAAATGCAAAAAGACAAAAAATAAATAAATAAATAAAAATAAAAGTCTATCATAAAAATACATCATAACGCAAATCATCAAACAGGAAAATGGTTATGACATATCTCTGTGATAGAATGCTATATGGCCATTAAAAGTGACACATGCAGGAAGTTCCCAATGTAGCTCAGCAGTAACAAGCCCAAATGGTATCCATTAGGATGTGGGTTAGACTCTTGGCCTCACTCAGTGTGTTAAGGATCTGGTGTTGCCATGAGCTGCAGTGTAGGTCGCAGATGCAGCTCAGATTCCATGTTGCTGTGGCTGTGGCTGTGGCCAGCAGCTGTAGCTCCAGTTCGACCCCTAGTCTGGGAACTTCCACATGCCAAAGGTGTGGCCTTAAAAAGAAAAAAAAAAAAAAAAAAAAAAAAGACACATGTAAAACATAACAGGACATAAATTAGAATACAGGATGATCACAATAGCCAGATTACAACTGTTTAAAAAAAATAAGCATCTATAAGGGAATAAGAAAAATATGAAATTTTTGACTTGATTGGGGGGCAGAATTACCGTGGAATTTTTTAAAATTAAGAACGTTACTTTTTTGTAATGAGAAAACTGTTTTATTTTTAGAGACAGCTCATAGCAGTAACATTTCTGTATATAGGTTCTACTAACGTATGTCAATAAAAAGCAGTCTTTCCCCAAAAAAAGACCACACTTTCATACAGTCAGGAACACCATTTAGCCACACAAAGCACTGAACAGAGGAGCCAGGCATCCCATCTATACCTATTGCATAAGCATAAATCTGAGCATCCATCCCAGTATCCTTCAGAGTTCCTAAATGCCCCTTATATGAAAAAAAACTAAAAAGGTGACTAAAAATGGCTCACATCATGATTCTCAATTCCTATTACCTCCTCCTGGCTGCTTTAGGCACATGCCAAAAATCTAGAGTACTTCTCTTTGCTGGCCTAGGTTTAATTAAAAATAACCAACAAGAGAGAAATTTCAAAACATGAAGAAATGTGACCAAGTCCAATCAGAAAGTCATTACTTGGAATTCCCATCATGGCTCAGAGGTTAACGAATCTGACTAGCATCCATGAGGACGGAGGTTCGATCCCTAGCCTTGCCCAGTGGGTTAAGGATCTGGCATTACTGTGAGCTGTGGTGTAGGTCACAGACAAGGCTCAGATCTGGTGTTGCTATGCCTGTGGTGTAGACCAGCAATTACAGTTCCGATTCAACCCTAGCCTGGGAACTTCCATATGCCACAGGTGCGGCCCTAAAAAGCAAAAATAATTAAATAAGTAAAAGTCATTACTCTGCCTCTTCACTCTGAACTCAAAAATTAACCAGGATCCAGATATTACCACTCTGGTTTCTACTCTTTAATTATCAGACATCTTCTTTCTCATGCCTCCACAGCCACTGAGTGTTCACTTTCAGAGAGAGAAGCAACTACCTCAAAGAAGCAACTACCCTCTGGAGCAGAAATGACTGACAGCAGTAAGAAGGCCCAAGGCTGGGTTATGACTACCTCCACCACCCCTGCAGGGTGGTTCAGTGGGCAGGCCTCTCTTTGTTCTTGAATAGCAATATCAAAGACCCTTCTGTACCATTTCGAGACAGCAGTTTCTTAAAAATAGCTCTACAATCACTTAGTATTCATAATGTGTAAAATGACCCGTTCTGGAAGAGACACACACTCCTCTTGGTGTTGCATGCTTTAAAATCACAGGCTGTCAATTATCCTTCTCCCTGATTGAGAGGGAACAGTATCATTCTGATGTTTGTAGGGTGCTGGTAAAAGGAACAGGTGCCCTAACTTTAGAGGCATGGTTAGGAAAGGCTCTCACAGAGATGAGAAGGATGAGAGCGAAGGAAGGACAGAAACATCCATCTAGGCAGAGCGAGGGTCATACACAATGGCCTCAGAGTACCAAAGGACCCAGCTACCCAAGAAACTGAGGGAAGGCTGATGTGGCCACAGAGTGGTGGGTACACGAGCAAAGTTTAGAGGGAACAGCATAGCAGGAACAAACTCTGGAGAGGAAGCAGGGGCCAAACACACAGCATGTGCTGGTCAAGGAAAGGCTCAATGAGGAAGCCACTGGAGGGTTTTAAATAAACAGTGGTTCCTCAATACTTTTAAAACATCATAAGGTTGTTAAGGAGGACATGGATTGGAGTGAGCCAAGTCAAGAGGAAGCAAAGACACCAGTAGGATGATGGCAGTGGAAACAGACAGAAGTAGATAAATGTGAAATATATTCTCTTGGGAGAATCTATATAAATGTTTTCTTTCCTTTTTTTTTTAATGGCCACACCAGTGGCGTATGGAAGTTCCTGGATGAGGGATTCAATCCAAGCTGCAGCTACAACCTACCCCACAGCTGCAGCAATGCTGGCTCCTTTAACCCACTGCCCTGGGCCTCTGCAGGGCAGATTCTTAACACACTGTGCCTCGGTGGAAATTCCTATACAAATTTTCTGATAAATTGGGTTTGAGAAATAAGGGAAGGGAAGAAATCAAGCATAATTATAATGGGTAACATTTACTAACCACTTACTCCAGGCCAGGCTGCTCTAATGCACCATGTGGGTATCTCTCGTGATGCTCAGAACAACCCGTAAGCACCACTGCCATCCAGCCAGAGAAAAGGAGGCACCAAGTGGGTAATTTGCCCAAGGTCACAAAACTAGTCAATCGTGGGTCCCAGATTCAGATCCTGAATCCAGAACCCATGACCCAGAGAAGGACTCCTAGGAATCTGGCTTGAGCAGCTGGGTTATGTGTTGAAACTAGAAAAGAAACGTTATCAAGAGCTTGGATTTGGGTTTCCAGGTGACTACTTTTTCTTTCTGTATTACTAACTGAATAATATATATTCTTTTTATCACAGTCATTTTAGAAACATGAACGTCATTAAGAAGCATGGGATAAGAAGTAATACTAATAAGAGGACTGTCAGCCAAGCCACAGTCTAACCCCAGGTGAGGCTCTTGCTCATCACACACTAAACATTCAGCTTCTCTTGAATAGAGTTATTCAGGAGTTCCCATTGTGGCTCAATGGGTTAAGAACCCAACTGGTATCATGAGGATGTGGGTTTGATCCCTGGCCTTGCCCAGTGGGTTAAGGACCCAGCACTGCCATGAGCCATGGTATAGGCCCACAGATGCAGCTCAGAACCCACGTTGCTGTGGCTACGGAGTAGCTCGGCAGGAATAGCTCTGATTCAACCCCTAGCCTGAGAACTTCCATATGCCGCAGGTGTGGCCCTAAAAACAAAAATTTTAATTTCCAAAAAAAAGAGAGTTACTCAAATTCATCTCTAAGGTCCCCTCTAATTCTGAAGCACAAAGACTCTTCACACTTCTGAGCCACCTTCACAGATTTTCACTAAGGAGGAATAACACAAATCTCTTCTTTGTGATGATTAGAATGACATGGTCATCAAAACATGCCTGCATCTAAAGACAGAAGTCCACCATTAAACGGACCAGACCTTACATTTTACTTGGCTTTTCAAATTAACAAAGAATTTTCACCTAACATCATCCAAGTCTCTAATTACCAATTTTAGACACAGGAGAAACACTCCTGACATGAAGTAATTCTTTAAATTACCTAGCTAGGTGCTGCAAAAGGCAATGGTGAGGTGTTACGGGCTGAACCGTGTCTTTCAAATTCCTATGCTGAAGTCCTAACCCCAGCACCTTCAATGACTGTATTTGGAGACAGGGTCTGGAAGGTTGTCAGGATGGAACGGGGTCTGGAAGATCATTAGGATGGGCCCAAATCCAACATGACTGGTACCCTTAAAAGAAGAGATTAGGACACAGACACAGGTAAAAGGAAGACCATAGGAAGACACTGGGAGAAGGCAGCCCGCCATCTGCAGGCCTCAGAAGAAACCAACCCTGCTGACACCTTGCTCCTGGATTATACACCTGTGAGAACATAATTTTTCTATGGTGTCTAAGCTACCCAGTACTTTATTACAGCAGTCAGGCATCAAAGAAGGCTGAAAGACTTAAGAGCAAATGGGAAGTTGCTGAAGATGACAGGTAACTTAAGTCTGTTAAAAGCAGACAGAACCAAGGGGTAGTGGGAAAAGGAGGGACCAACACAAGTAGGAGTGGTGGAAAGGGATGGTTACCAAGCATTTAGACCCCAGATCCCTACATCTACTTCACTGGAAAATGTGCCCCCCACCAAAGAATGGAATTTTATCCGTGAGTGGGATTTTTCACAGAACATCTCTGGCCGAGGGGACATCCAGCACAAGTGACATGAGGACACCAGAATGGAAACAGGGACTTGTTTGCCGGATATTAAGATGCTTCTCTCAGCAGCCTGTGGAATGCTGCGCCAGGACTTACCCTGCTGGCCAGAGATCTGCACAGAGCTTTCCATGTAAGATCAACCAGCTCAAGAAGGCAGATCTGGTTACATCAGGGTCCACACATCAGTGGCCTAACCTGAAGCTCAGAACTTCCCAATGGCTCCTGAGACCCACTATCACAGGATGTTACAGTCCTTAACTTCCATGACTTTTTTGAAAATCCCAGACGAGTTATCTTGGAGAATGTTCTTCAGCATGTGTTTGTCTTTACATTTGTTCATGATTACATTCAGATTACGCATCTTTGACAGGAATATCACGGAAGTGATACTGTTCTCTCTGCATCCATTTAGAGGCACAGGATTTCAATCTGTCCCATTCCTGATCATGTTCACTTGGATCTGCTAGGCCTCCTCACTGTCAACTTAAACCTTCTCGCTATAAGTAATCAGTATGCTGTGGAAAGACTTAGAAACTATGCAGATATCCTGTTCCTCATCAGATTTGCACATTATAGCTTGATTTATTTGCTAGTTATTATTTACTACTTGATCCAATGGTTGTGATCCACTACTTTCATCATTTAGTTCAGTGTTCAAGCTGCCTGGTTTTGGCCAGCAGAAGCTCTTTCTGGCTGTCTCTGTTCTCTTTGACACACCCTAGCATCCTCTGAGCACTTCTGTACTCTGGTACAAAGGGAATCAGCTATTTCAGTAAAAAACAAAAACAATCAGAGTTCCCGTCATGGCGCAGTGGTTAATGAATCCGACTAGGAACCATGAGGTTGTGGATTCAATCCCTGGCCTTGCTCAGTGGGTTGGGGATGTGGTGTTGCCATGAGCTGTGACGTAGACTGCAGACACAGCTCGGATCCCGTGTTGCTGTGGCTGTGGCGTAGGCCAGCGGCTATGACTCCAATTCCACCCCTAGCCTGGGAATCTCCATATGTCACAGGAGCAGCCCAAGAAATGGCAAAAAGACCAAAAAAAAAAAAAAAAAAAAAAAAAAAAAAAAAAATCCAAAAGACCTGTTCCCTTTTAATGAAGAATATTATTTAGTATTTATATATAAGAACTGGATTTTGAGAGGCTGGGAGTGCTTCTTGCTACTGGTGAGTACCAGCCTGCTCATAGACCAGCTCAGAGGACAGGGCTACGAAATTGTAAATAGGTATGCATGCACACCCAAATAATGGTGCCCATGTCTACATCCTAATCCCAGACCCTGTGAGTACTGGGTCACATGGCAAAGACTCTGAAGAAGTGATTCAGTTCCTTGATATGAGCAGACTATCCAATTGCTCAGGTGGGGATGACTTGTGACAGAAGAAAGTCAGAACAGAGTAGAGTGTTGCTATGCTGTTAGATGGAGGAAGGCAAAGAAGATATACAGATGTCCAACAGGCACATGGAAAAATACTCAACCTCACTAATCATTAGAAAATGCAAATCAAAACTACTATGATGTATCACCTCACACCAGTCAGAATGGCCATCATTAACAAGTCAACAAATAACAAATGCTGGAGAGGGTGTGGAGAAAAGGGAATGTAAATTGGCACAACCACCATGGGAAACAGTATGGAGGTACCTCATAAAACTAAATATAGTACTACCATATGGCCCAGTAATCCCACTCCTGGACATACATCCAGACAAAACTTTCCTTGAAAAAGATACATGCACCGTATGTTCACTGAAGCACTGTTCACAATAGCCAAGACATGGAAACAACCTAAATGTCCATCGACAGATGAATGGATTAAGGAGATGTGGTATATACACAATGGGATATTACTCAGCCATAGAAAAGAACAAAATAATGCCATTTGCAGCAACATGGATGGAACTAGAGACTCATACTAAGTGAAGTAAGTCAGGAAGAGAAAGACAAATACCATTTATGGTATCACTTATATCTGGACTCTAATATATGGCATAAATGAACCTTTCTACAGAAAAGAAACAAACTCATGGACTTGGAGAACAGACTTGCGATTGCCAAGGGGGAGGGAATGGGATGGACTGGGGGTTTGGGTTTAGTAGATGCAAACTATCACATTTGGAGTGGATAAGCTATGAGATCCTGCTGTATAGCACAGGGAACTACATCTGGTCACTTGTGATGGAGCGTGGTGGAGGATGGTGTGTGAAAAAGAATGTGAGTGTGTGTGTGTGTGTGTGTGTGTGTGTGTGTGTGTGTGTGTGTGTGTGTATATGCATGACTGGGTCACTATGTTGTACAGTAGAGATTAACAGAACAATATAAATCAATTATAATAGACAAAATTAAAACCTAAAAAAAAAAAAGGAATTCCCATCGTGGCTCAGTGGTTAACCAACCCGACTGGTATCCATGAGGACACAGGTTTAATCCCTGGCCTCACTCAGTGGGTTAAGGATCTGGTGTTGCTGTGAGCTATGGTATAGGTTGCAGATGTGACTCGGATTCCGCATTGCTGTGGGCTATGGTGTAGGCCAGCAGCTACAGCTCTGATTCAGCCTGTTGCCTGGGAACCTCCATATGCCACAGGTACAGCCCTAAAAAGAATAGGGGAAAAAAAAAAAAAAGAATGGAGGAAGGGCTAAGAGCCACAGAATGTAAGGAATGGCATCCAGGCTGCAGGTGTAAGGAGCCTCAGAAACCACTGCCCTGCTGGCACCTAGATTTTCACCCATAAAATTCACTTCAGGTTTCTCCCTCCAGAGCTCTGAGAGAATAAATTTCTGTTGTTTTAAGCCATCAGGTTTGCAGTACTTTGTTACAGCAGGCACAGAAAATCAATACAGACACACAGAAAATACAGCTACAAATACACACTTGTACATCTATGCTTATTTCTACATCTAGCTTAAAAAAAGCCATGAGTTCACACTCAAACTTTCTCTACAAGTAAATCTCCGCCATTTTCAAGTACAAAAGAAATGTTAATGAAATAATCACAAGACTTAATGAGTAACTGTTATTCCACCTGTATTTTCCCTTGTTATTGCAGTTCTTCCAAGTATACTTTGCTTTTCCACTATAATTAAGAAATTTGTACTGCTGAAAAACAAAATGATCCATTGTTTCAGCTTACCTGGCTATAAAGAAAGAGATTCAAATTCTGCCATGTACAGCATTTTTCCCTTTAAAAATGTATTTGACTTATGCTGCACAAAAACAAGTGGAAAAACATCAGTGATGGCCCACGTAATTTACAATTCCCTACAACCAGCCCCTACTCCCTTGACAGGCTAAGTGGATAGATACTCTAAAAGCCAGTAATAGGAACCAAGTAAAATTGGGACAGAGCGAGAGCCTCTGCTCATAAGAGCAGAAAGAGGCCAAAAACAGGAGACAAATAGGGTAACAGCACATCCAACGCTTCACTTCTAGAGGTGAGAAACTGCATCCAAACCAAAGTGCAAAGCAGGAAGGCACTAGCAGGCCAAGGAGAAGGATGGGGGGGTAGAGCGCCAGCCAGCCCTGCTACCAGCTGTTTTAACTGTGGGAGCACAGAGACAAGAGCTGAATTCATAGCCTTTTTAAAAGCCCCTGGAGGTCCATTTTCATTTTTCCACCAGCCACTGTCCACCACTCAGCCCATTCCTGACAGCACAGTCCCCCGGGAAGGACAGGTGGAGTCCTGACGCTCCTCCAGGCATGGAAGGCAGCCTAACAGGGTGAGAGTGGGGGTGGCAGGAGGCTCCAGAGCAGAGACAAGGGTCACCACCCGGCCTTCTGCTGACACGTGTGCAAAGTCAGAGGGAGTGTATGAAAGCAGGCCTTCAGCCAACTCAAAGGCCTCTTCCTGTGACAGTCTGCATCTTGGACCCATTTTACAGTTGTCTTCTGACCAAATGGGAAGATCACATGCTCCTTCTAGGAACTGTGCCTGCCCTGGCTTATTCACCATGTATTACATGGCTTAATGGTAAGAATCACTTTTGTGTGTGTGCTGGGGGGAGAGAAGAGTATGATGTAGAAAGGTAGGAGCTAAGAAACTAGATGCTAAACATTCATTTGTTAACAAAGACTCCCATAAAACAAAGGTAAGACACAGAGATCAAGTGTTCCTGATTGCTCTTTCACTGAGGCATCAAGGAACTAAAGAGTAGAGAGCTTCAAAGAAAGGACTGAAAGAAAACTAGCAATCACATGTTATGAGCTCACAATACATCCTCTGCCTTTCCCACCTTTTCGTTATCCGTTACAACAGAGGGGGAGCCCCTCAACCGCAAGTGTGCAGACCCAGTGGCCAAAGCCTTCCTCCTGCCTGTCTTGTTCCTTGCCTACTACCTACGTTTCCGCCTTCCTCAGGCTCTGGACCTGTGTGCTTCTGATAATGTTTCATACTAATGAGAATGTTTAAAACGAATAAACAAAACAGACACTATAAAGGTCCAGATTTTAAAAAGAAAAACACACACGGCTAAGCCTCAGAACACACCTCCTGACTTGCTACAGACCCCACTTCGGTGAGCTTTCCACACACAGAGAGCACGTAAGGACGTAAGTTGGGTAACACAAGGGCATGCTGGAAAGCCACAGAAAAGTCAGCTCAGCATAATCACGATCCCCAGAGGAAATCAACCAGACTTTGAATAACAACATTCTCAAATGCTCCTCTACTTACTCAAAACAGGGGAGGAAGGCAGGTACTAAGAACAACCAAAACAAATAGCATGCAAAGCAGATAACACAGGCTCACAGTAAGTGTTCATAAATATTTTTCCTGATCTTTATAAACTCAGCAACCTCCAAAAGGCCTTGAAACCTTAGCAGAAAGACCACAAATTACATAAACGAAAAGTAAGTTAACAGGATAATTCACCAAAATCTAAGCTTTGAAAATATGAAAGTGTCTTCAGTTATTTCAAAGAATTCCACTAACTTTTGAAACAAAATTAAATCCACTCCTCTGTGTGTGTGTGTTGGTTTTTTCGGTTTTGGGGGGGTTTTTTTTGGTTTTTTTGTTTTTTTGGTCTTTAAGGCATATGGAAGTTCCAGGGCTAGGGGTTGAAGCGGAGTTACAGGTGTCAAACTACACCATAGCCACAGCAACACCAGATCCGAGCCTTATCTGCGACCTACACTGCAGCACACAGCAACCCCGGATTCTTAATCCATTGATCGAGGCCAGGGATCGAACCCAAATCCTCACGGATACTAGTCAGGTTCATTACTGCTTAGCCACAACGGGCACTCCCACTCTCATGCTTGGCCACATGTCACTTGGCACAAGAAGGGAAAATAGGTGCTACCTGGATTCAAGGTGGGACTCATGAGTGGTAAGTGCTGTGTCTTGTTGCCTGGATTGCCACACTTATTTCCCTTAAGTTGAAAGCCACATCTGGGGGCAGCTCTGTATTTTACTGAAACAAAGGAATACCTAGAACTGGATCTTGCAGTAAGACAGGCTAAAGGCTGTTCTTGATTAAGGTAAGAACGCCAGCCATGATTATCTTCTCCCCAAAGAAACTCTGTGAGTGATCAGATAAATTAGTTTCTACATGTACAAAGTATAAGTCATCTACCCAATGGATGGATGTAGAAAATTACTGCATGGATGGAGAAAAGAGTGCCTCTGGGCAAATACAAACATTTGAAAGTCAATGAAAAGTATACATGAAATATTACGGCATTAATTTCTACAAGAAAATATATAGTCCACCAGACTGTATATTCAAGATCAAAGCAAATGATCTCCAAGACATGCCCCTCTTACAAACACCAAATGACCATGAGTTTGGTATAAAGAGAGACACAAGAGTCAGGTCATGCCCCTGAGAGGCACCTGGTTCTGCCTGCAGGACATAAACCCCGACCAGATGATACAAGCATTGCATCCCTGGCTGTCAACAGATGTCTATCACGAAGAGATGTGCATGAGCTTGAGGAAACAGGATCCATAAAACACTCATCCTCCGAGCCAAGGTAAAGAAGGACACCAAAGACAACACAGCGCAAGGTCCAGAAAACAGAAATTTAACAAAATATTCCAAGTCAATTTTCAGACCAATAATACTAGTTATCAATAGCCCTGACGAAATTTTTAATTTTAATTTAAAATGATACAGAAAGTGAAATATATCATATGGGTGCCTAACAGCCCTGCTAGTGACCAGAAACGATACTGTTTCAAAGTGTCCTGACAAAGCACTTGCCTGATTTCCCACTGATGATTGCCCACCATCCCAGCTTCAGACAAGTCTTGATGGGTAGTCAATATGTAAAAGGTCCCAGAGTTCCCATCGTGGCACAGTGAAAAGGAATCCAATTAGCATCCATGAGGATGCGGGTTTGATCACTGGCCTTGCTCAGTGGGTTAAGGATCCTGTGTTGCTGTGAGCTGTGGCGTAGGTCACAGACGCAGCTTGGATCCCATGTTGCTGTGGCTGTGGTGTAGGCCGGCAGCTATATATCCAGTTCAATCCCTAGCCTGGCAACTTCCATATGCCTCCGGTGTGGCCCTAAAAGCCAAAATGTTTATGTATATGTAAAAGGTCCAAAATGACCAAGTGATCTGGATATTGATGACAGATCTCCATTCCTTAAATGTAAGCACACTCCCTGCAATACTAAAATGTACCCCTTTTACACGTTTAGTTTTTACAGACACAAACATCATCAGCCAAAATGAGTACACTTCTCGGAAACAAACTGCTTACGTAAACAGGTTAAAAGTAAATTTAGGTCCCATTTGGCCAATTACCTCTGCAGGTCATCAAGTTGTGGCTGGTAGCCGGACAGAGTTTACCAGCCTCACCCACAGAAGCAAAGGATCCTAGGGCTATCTTGTTGTGACTCATAGTTGAGAAACAACACAAGAGGAGTGAGACACTCCAGAGCAGTATTTCTGCTGCCCGGCACTGTGCATGGGGATACAGCACAAGCTGCCAGGCTCCTCAGGCCCCGGAATCAGGCTCCTACAGCAGCACAGGAGAAGCTGACTTTTTACCTAACTCCTCCAGGACGCTTAGGCGTACTGAAGCTTGAGAGCTAATATTCCGGAGCTCTCTGGGGTACACAGGCGAGCCCGAAAAGTAGACTAAGGAACAGCAGGACAGCCAGCAGCCAGGAACAAAGCCCATTCTTCTTAGGCCACTTCCACCATCCCTACAACACAAATTACAATACACACACCCAGGGGAAGGTACTGGCAGGGTTTCTGGCTTATACTGGGCATTTTACAACTAGTGTTAAAGCTGTTAGTTTAACAATGGCTTTGAATTTGCGCAGTGAGTGAAAACAATGCTATTGGTCATAAAGTCACAGCTTGTGGACTCAAGCCATGCAAAGAATACAGCATGGGGCAATGCCCTTGCTACACTCAGGGGCCAAGTCATCCTCACAAACACTGGATTTTCAACAGGGGTGCATGAGCTAAAGAATAATGAGTGATTGCAATTATCTTTGTTCTTGTTCTTAAATATAGAACATCGGAGAATAAATGATTCACCAAAGGTTTCTTCACTTTTATAGTGTTAAAGACATTTCCCCTACACCCCTCCCACCCACACATCCCACAGCCTGATCTCCTGAGCATCTGAAGATTAGAAGCTTGTTCTTTCTATTTTTACATCGCTAATTGCCACATTAATTTTATATTCCAAACTACATTTTGGGGGTTGAGTTCAAATAATACTTAGTGCTTTACTAAGTATTAAGAGATAATTTTAAGAATGCTAGTTTGGGCTTGCTAGAAGCCTGGAAACTAGTTTCTGTGGAAAAACACAAGCAGAGATCCAAATAATTAAATCATAAACTTTTAGAATGCACATATGAAAATCAGAGATTGCCTATACACTTTATTTACCTAAACCTGTAACTGCAGTTGACAGCTCACATCAATTCACGAGCAAAGACAACCGATGGGTCTCTGATAACAGAGCTCTAATTTTGCCTGGGGAAGCTAAGGACAGTCATCTTCTGTACAACAGCAAATTAATTAAAAATGTAAGGAGTGGTATTATTAATATAATACTTCTTTTATTTGGAACATCATAATCCAGCAAACATATATTCAGAACATAGAAAGTAGATTTTCAGAATGGCCAAAGTATACATTTCAAAGTCCACGTAATTAAATAGATATACATCATTCGTGAGAGCCCCTTGAGGTTCTTAAAAACGGACAATTTGGGGAAATATCACTATTTTCTTCCTTTTTTATTTTTCTTTTTACAGCTATACCTGCGGCATATGGAAATTCTCAGGCCAGGGGTTGAATCAGAACTGCAACTACAGGCTTACGCCACAGCCACAGCAACACCAGATCCAAAATGTGTCTTTGACCTATGCTGCAGTTTGCAGTAATGCCAGATCCTTATCCTGGGTGAGGCCAGGGATCCAACCCACATCCTCACAGAGACTACGTCAGGTTTCTTAACCCACTGACTGAGCCACAATGAGAACTCCGTATTTTCTAAATCTTATAATACTCCACAGAGTTATTAGGGAGAAGGACTGACAGCAAGCAGACACTATCGAAAATAAAAAATAACAACCACAAATCTGACAGGAAAGACAAATGATAAAAGACAACATAAAGGTAAAAGACAACCATGGACTCAGGAGTAAATATTTGCAACATATATTTAAACATCCAAAATATAACAAATTCGATAAGAAAAAGACAAACACAACAGAAAAACAGGCCTAAGATAAAAACAGACAATTTGAGAAATATGAAAACAAATGACTATATACATTAAAGGATGGTGAACCTTATTAATAATCAGTGAAATACAAATTAAAACAAAAGTTACCAGACTTTACCCATATATTGGCAAAGATTGAAATGTAAGAAAATAACATAATTTCCTCATCTGGAGTCAACAATAGTCTGACCTTAGAGGGTTTCTGAAAGGATAAAGGAAGATGACATGTGAAGCACGCGCAACTGTTCCAGGGTCTGGAACATTTTAAGTGCCCAAGAGATGTTAGTTGCTACTGTTATCATAATCACTGTTACTACATTTGTATTTCTGTATTCTTTGGTTTTCATATCTCTCTTACTTATGCAACCATAAGCCCTTGGAGCACAGGTATTAAGTGTGTATTTTTAATAACATAATTTTTACTCAAAATAATTGTTATGTTCTCCTTTCAGAAATATACATCTTAATTTCTTCAACATAGTCTACCCTATGACCATAAGAGAATCTGTCAATTTCTTACTATCATAAATATTATAGTGATCAACTTTCTACACATTTCTCTACATTCTTTTCTAGTAATTAGCTCAGGAAAACCTCCTAGGAGTGGAATTTGGGGTCAAAGGAGCTGTCCAGCAGGGAGCTGCATCAGCAGGGGGCAGGAACTGAAACCTGATCCAAGTCAAGGTTCTTGGCACTTAAGGACACTTAGTAAGTGGGATGAATGGAGGAAAAGAAAGAGGAAGTTGAGAGGAAGGGACACTTCTGGGGAAAGGACATCCCGCGAAGACAGGCAGGCCAGCGGGCAAATGCAGAGCACGCTCAGAAAAGAACAGTGAGCCGGTCAACACACCACAGAACGAACAGAGGCTGAGAAAAATGAGGCAGGTGAGGGCTCCTGGCCCCAAAGTGGGCTTCCACACACTGGGCGTCTTCTGACATTCCAGTTCTGCCTCCACAGAGCCGGGCAGGGGCAGAAAGTTTGCATTTCTAATAAGCTCCCAGCAGCTCATGCTGCTGGTCCAGGGAGCATCCTTCACAGAGGAAGGACACTACAGAGGCAGACTAGTACTAGCACAGATGTGATGTCCAGCTAAACGGTTCGGACTTTGGTATTCGATTCTTTGACAGTCAATTTAAGACTATACTAAGTATATATTAAAAGTTTCTAATCACTGGAGAAAAAATCAGGTAAGAAAAATCCTTATGCCAAATTACCAAGTCCTTCTTAGAAGATGCCTTATTTTGTTTTGTTGTCAGTTTAATATTTTCTCAGTTCTAGCTAACATGGTATATAAACTTGAGGCTATTCTGGCAAATTACCAATGCTTTACATATCTCCCTCTATGATTTTTTTCATTTTTTATTATAGTTGATTTACAGTGTTCTGTCAATTCCCACTGTATAGTGAAGTGAACCAGTTATGTACATTCATACACACATTCTTTTTTTCACATTATCTTCCATCATGTTCCATTACAAGTGACTGGATATAGTTCCCTGAGCTATACAGCAAGATCTAAATATATTTCTTTTTTTTCTTTCTATTATTTTTATAAGGAAAGAGATAATTAACAGATAAAAAACAAAAGGTTTAACTAAGGGCTTTGCTCTTCCTTACCTCCCCACCCCATCTTCTCTGGCCCATTCAGCCGAGACTTACCCCAATGCTCCCGGTCACTGCTTTATCACCATTTTTGGTGGCACCAGGGTTCTGTTTATAAAAAGGACAGAGGGGTAACCAAAAGTCTCCCCCTACCCTCACGTCTCCACCCCCAACCATGACTACAACCACAACTACTTCAAGTTCAGTAAGAGGTGAGTGCTCATTCTTGGAGCACATGTCAATCACCTCAACACGGCTATGCCTCAGAGTAGTCAATCCCTCAGGAAAGAAGGGTGGCTGACTGCACATAACTGAAGAAATGAACTAATAATTCAGGGAACACAAAGGTAAGAATGGCCTCAGCAGGGTCCAAACTCCCCGGAGGTCATTCCATGCCGTCTCCATCCATCACTAGCATTGGAGAGACCACAGACAGAAGCCAGCACCTGCAGAATTGCTTTCCACTCCTCCACCATGGCCTGGAAAGGAAGAGTCATAAAGAGAAAAGAAGAATGAGGTAGGTGGCTGAACTCCACTCCTGATCTGGGCATTTGAGGGATATCTTCTCACCCCCACAGTAATCCTTTAGAACACACAGCAGTTTCCAAAGCTCTCGTGAGGCTCTCTAGCAGGAAAGCCCTGCTTGCCAAAGCTCCTGAGATCATAAAGTTAAGAAGGAATGCACCTGCACGTGGTGAAAGTGCAGGTGACCCACGCAGTGTAAAGCAGGCTAGGCAGGACACTTCAGATGTCTGCCAGGGCAAGCCCATGCAGTGTTGGGGTGTAATATGTAACCCATTTGGAAGATAACATGGCTATTTCTATCAAAACTTGAAAAACATAGCCTTTTAGCCACTCTACTTTTAGGAATTTATTTCAAACACACAAAAAAAATCTACAAGCCAAAGAAGATGGTGAAATGATGCTCATTTCAATAAAATATGAGAAACAAATGTCAATCAACAAGGCCTAGTTAACCATACCGGAATATAAGGAAACACAATAGAGACATCAATAAAAGAATGACATTATGTGCTGTACAAAAACAATCTCCAAGATATTTTATTAAGAGAACAGAATGGAAAACAATTATGCAGAATATGCAACATTTATGGGCAAGGTGTTGTGTGCAGACACACAGACACACAACCTCTGGTAACAGACTGCCAGGGGAACTAGGGTTCTGAGGTTAGAAAAATACTTTCACTTTCTAGCTCCTACTTTTTTGTATTTATTGATTATTTACCTATTTAATTATCACGCAGCATATATTATTTCCAATACTGGAGGTTTTGGTTGGTTTTTTTTTTTTTTCCAATGCATGGATTCCCTCTGTACATTCAAAGAGTCACAGAAAACATTTACACATTTTTGTATGAAGGAAAAATTGCAGGTCAATCTCACAAAATTAAATGTAAAAGTCCTAAACAAGAAATTAGCAAAGTGAACTCAACAATATATTAAAAAGTTAATCCATCACCACCAAGTTGGCTCTATCCCCAAAATACAAAGCTGTTTTAATTTTAGAGCTCAATTAATACAAGTCACCATACTGATAAATCAAAGGAGAAACATCTTAGTTATCAGAATATAATGCAGAAAACTATTTGATGAAACTCAACATCAATTCATTGCTTTTAAAAGGAGCTTTTAGGAGTTCCCGTTGTGGCTCAGAGGAAACAATCTGACTGGCATCCATGAGGACAAAGGTTCAATCCCTGGTCTCGCTCAGTGGGTTAAGGATCCAGCATTGCCGTGAGCTGTAGCATAGGTCGCAGACATGGTTCAAGTCCCACGTTGCTGTGGTTGTGGTGCAAGCTGGCAGTTGCAGCTCCAATTCAACGCCTAGCCTGGGAACCTCCGTACGCCTTGTGTACAGCCCTACAAACACAAAGTAAATGAATAAATAAATAAAAGGAGCTTTTAGCAAACTAGGTACAGAAAGGAACTTCTGTAATCTGATAAAGGCATTACAAAACACGGAAACATCATATTTACTGGTGAAATTCCCTTCCTAGATGTCCTATAACTAAACAATATGAAGGAGTTTACTAGTAGCTCTTAACCCTTTTGAAAGATAACCCCTTTAAAGGACTCTACATGTTATTTCAGGGTTATTTCATGGCATCTTATTTCAGAACTTTCAAAACCAGAAGTTCCATGAACCCCAACTGAAGAAGCCTTAAAGTAAAAAGCCTAATAAAAACTTTTTTAAAAAGTTAGGTGTACAGACAAGAATCCATTCTATAGCACTATCAGATTTATGGACACATAAAGTATTCAAAACACTTGAATGGGTCCTCAGCCTACAGAATAAAGGGCACACTTTGCAGCCCACACGGCCGGGCTCAATCTCCACTCCACTTGGCCCTCTCACTGCCGCACACTAACAGCAGCGCTCATCCACTCATGTTCATGGCCCACAACTCCACCAGCCTTGTCCTTCCACCCCCTCTCCAAGCTCTCCTCCAGCCAACAGAGAAATAAATGGGAGTCAAGACACCTCTGTATCACTGATGAAGTCAACGAGAGAAAACAGCTGTAGACTGGTGGCAAGAATCAGCCTGACTTCCCCAGCCAGTCACTGGCACAGCTGGCCACCCCCCGGCTGCCCCAGCAGGACCAAGTCACACTGACTCTGAAGGGAGACCTTGCAGGCACTGAGCTGAGGGTCTTCAGTCTATTTCCCTTCGCCTTCCAGTGGAGGTCCCGCTGCCTGAGAAATGTGAGGCCAAGCCAAGAAGGCTGCCTTTCTAACACTCAACTCTTTTTTCAAGGCATAGTACAAGTCCCACCCCTGACCTGAAACACATTCACTGTGCTATCCTTTCCTTGGGTTTCCTACAGCCCTTAATGCCAGTGTTACTCTTTTGTGTCTACATCTACAATACTCTCTCCTGTATTGATGGGAAGACTATTACGATAAAATAAACAATAAGTCCCCTGATTCTGGGACTTTATTTTATCCCTCTTTGAATTCTCATCTAAACTCAGATGCATGTCCTGAACAAAGACGACATTCAACTATCCACTCATTTTGAAAAGTTATTAATGCCTGAATGTAGAGTGTAGTCTTTGATAGGTAAGAGAGAATTCTAATTAAGGGGAAAACATGATCAAGAGATGTTTTCTGAAGACTCATAGTCAATGGCCATGTCTGGTTAGAATACAAGGCATACAGAAGCAGCAAGAGGAAATCTACAGCTAGTTAGATGTGATTTAGAAAAGGGTTCTTCAGACGTCAGTCATAAATTAAAGCAGAAATCATTAAAAAAAAAAACAGAAAACTGTCCAATAAAGACTAACTGAATAAAAACAAATCATGAAAACAGGTTGGGAAATGCCACAGGTCACCAGCTGACAATAAAATACTGCTTCCATGATGTTGCTAATGTAACAGGCTATTAAAAACTAAGGGTAGGTCACTGTTACACTCTCTGTATAAAACCAACAGATCCTTATTAGAGCTCCAACCAAAATGAAAAGAACAACGACAATGATTTAAGGAGCTGAAAATGGGATTTCTGAGAGTAAAAAGGCTTAGCAAATATTAAAAAAAAAGAGGCATAATCATACTCCTGAAGACTTGGAGACTATTGCAATTAGATATTTTACAACTCCACTGAGAAATGCAGAAATTCAGCAAGAGAAAGTTTAGCTGAATATGATGAAGGAATTCTCTGAGCAGAAGCGCTGTTAACAAAGCAGTCATAGAAACAACACTATCTTTTTTAATTAGTCAATTCAGTACTGGATCCCCACAGCTGTCAGTCAACACCATGGAACACTAACAAAAGATAGAGAAGGTTACAATTTAAGCTATCTAAAGACAAAAGAAGACAAAAACAACAGAAGAGCCATGAACATTAAATATATACAGAAGGTGTCTGTAGATATAAATATTCCTTTGGTCTTTCAAATTGCCATAAAGGTATTTTATTTGTCCTGAGTCAAACAGCATGGTAAATAAGATACCCAACAAAAATATTTCTAAGTCTTCGTCAATGGCACATGTGCTTCCTCCACTGCCCAGAGTTCACTCTTTCAAGCACGAAACATACATCACCTGCTTACCTGATGAAATCATGTAAAATCTAAGACACTGACTTTCATTTCACAAAAATTTTATATGTTTCAAAATGAAGATAGGTCAATTATGACCCTTTAAACACCACCATGTCTATCAGGCATTCCCTTAAAAAAAAAAAACAAACCTCTCCAAGGTTAAAATCATTATTTTGCTTTAAACTTGGGACGCTATGACAATACAGACACACAGCAAAAGGGATTGTTTTTGGGGGGAGGCGGGAGGTGGATAATGCCATTATGGAAAAAATGGCAAGTCATATTGCTAATGCATCCCCAATGAGAGGCCTTTTTTCCCACTGGGTAAAAAGATCCATCTTAGGTTGAAATGAGACTCATAGTTATTCTGCTCTGACTATCAAGCTCAGCTTAAACCTTTCCATAGCATCCTGAACTTCAGATACGTCCAAATGCTGAAGAACAGACTAGCCCAGACAACTTTCATTGGTTAAAAATTTTTATTTTTATTTTTTTTGGCCACACCTGCAACATGTGAAAGTTCCTGGGCCTGGGATCAAATCTGGGCCACAGCAGCAACCTAAGCCGCTGCAGTGACAACATGGGATCCTTAACCCACTGTGCCACAAGAGAACTACTATTTTTTAATTGAAAAAAAAAAAAAAAATAGCGGAGTTCCCGTTCTGGCTCAGTGGTGAACGAATCCAACTAGGAACCATGAGGTTTCGGGTTCCGTCCCTGGCCTCGCTCAGTGGGTTAAGGACCCAGTGTTGCCATGAGCTGTGGTGTAGGTCGCAGACATGGCTCAGATCCTGAGTGGCTATGGCTCTGGCATAGGCCGGCGGCTACAGCTCCAATTAGACCCCTAGCCTGGGAATTCCAATGCCATGGATGCAGCCCTGGAAAAGGCAGGAAAAGAAAATATATTTACGTATGATTGCAGACTATGAGCCAGGCACTGTGCTAATAATAACTTTCTGTGTCTTAATCACCTTACCACTCATAAGCCTTGGAGTTCTGTCACTCCTGTCTCCCAACAAGGAGACAAAGAATGCTTAAAGGCCACTGCAGGCAACCAGGGCAGCCAAGTTTACTATGATCTTTGGAAGAGGTATACTTAGGTACCACATGTATTTCCATACATTACAAACCACAGAGAACTCGATCCCCTTAATTCCTGCTTCTGAAACTAAAAATTGCTTTCAAAACTTTCCTTGTGCACATACCACATTCTCTATGGGCTGTCACTTTATGAACCTTGGTTTGGTTTTTTGTTTTTTCTTTTTTTACACAATTCTGATTAGCAACAAACAAAACATGAAGCATCAACAAGAAAAATTCAATTCTCTTTTTTCAAACTGACTCAGAAAGATAAGCAGAGACAATCAAAACACTGAAAAATCAGAACCAATGATTAGTTCCTTACATTTATCTTGCCCCAGAATTTCTGCTAGATACCACAGCTCGGAACAAATGAGAAATAGGGGTGAAGGGAATGGACAGTAGCAATGTCCAATACAAATAATTTATTAATAGCACTCCAAGTTTAATGAAAGAGCAATATTATTTGGAGTTCCTGTCATGGCTTAGCAGTAACAAACCTGACTAGTACTCCTGAGGACGTGGATTTGATCTTGGCCTTGCTCAGTGAGTTAAGGATCTGAAATTGCTGTGAGCTATGTGGTGTAGGCCAGCAGCTACAGCTCCGATTCAGCCCCTAGCCTAGGAACTTCCATATACCATGTGTGAGGCCCTAAAAAAAAAAAAAAAAGACAAAAAAAAAGCAATATTTTTAATGCTTTGCTTATATCTGAAATAAAAAGCCCTCATCATTGCAATGTGAAGGACATAAGGCACTGGACAAAGGAGGAGGAATCAAGCTGGCCCCATCAGATGGATCATTCACCCAGTATTCCATACTTGTACTACTTGCTGGCTACCTCAATGTGAATGTCAGTACCTGCTTCAGGTAATTTAGCCCCAAGGAGTAGGCCTTCTTTCACTTCCTTCCTTACAGAGGAAAGAAAAGTTATGAAATATATGGAATTTATGCACTTCAGCACTTTCTACATAAAAATACAATACCCCATTAAGAAGACAGGACATACATGCATAGTTTCAAATTATATTTACCTTTATTTACAGGCAACATTACTCAAAACAAGTTCTAAGAAGTATTATTTTCTAATTCTAACTAATAACTCTTGTTATACTGCATGCACAAAACTTAATGCTCTACTCCTTAAATCCTGAAGCTCCTACTTTTACATCAAGAATGAGGTAGCCCCTGAACCAATTCAAAGCACAGGCGGTGGTTTTCTACTTACAGTTAACTCATGAGCCACCAACCACTCCAAACTTCCCCAGGGCAAGGACTCCGTGATGTCCAAAGCTGCCCGAGGGTCAGCTGGCTCAGAACTGGCTGTTGTTTCCCAGAGAGGCACAAAAGGCTCCTGTGTCTACAATATTCTCAAGTCACTCAGCCAGTGGTCTCTATTTTACATCCAAGCCACCCCTCATGGGTATTTTGAAAAGCAAAGAAAACATAACGTTACAAAGTGACACAGATTTCTTCACTGGCCTATGTAACAGAACTATTATTACAATTAGTGTCGGTTTAGGTCAGACTTTTTTTTTGCTTCAACAGCCCTAAACAGTTTATTTTAAATCCCAGCCCTAAAATGTTTAAAGCAGACCACTAAAAAACAATTTGCATGACCAACTAATTCGTCACTGAAGCTCAGCTCATAAAAAGGTTCATTCATGTTAAAAAGCTATTTTTAAATGTGCCTAACTCATTCTTAGAAGCCACTGACAATTAAGCATTATACTTCAGTGGAATTTTAAAGGTTTAAAATTGTATGTCTCCCACCTCATTTCCACCTCCCCCAATTCTGCCATCCTGGACAGCAATATTATTTTAAACTTTGCTGTTTTCTATTACAGCAGCTTCATTTATTGATCATTCAGAAATAACATCTCTTAGGACACTCTGGCATCTGACTTTTAAACTCAGTTATACTCATCAGGATTTGGGCACCACATCCTGCCAAAGCCCAAGGGCAGTTCTGCAATTGCAGTCAGGGGAGATCTACCTAGGAGGCCACGCCCTGGGGAACCAGCATCCCTAACGGGCCACTCACAGAAGGACCACAGGCTTTGCTCTCATTCCGTCCTCCCCTTGGCAGCAACAGCAGGCGGCATATCTATCCCCTGATGAGAAGGCACATCCCACTGCCAGAATGACAACTGATTACTCAAGCAGGGCACAAGCTTCCAGGTTAAGTTTTAAAAATTACAGCCTATAGTTACTGAAGAAGCTGAGTCCCCACAAACGTACATAAGCTGATAAATGCAGTGAGAGGTCTACAGAAAAAGTGTCCAACCCAACACGCAGCCATCAAGCTTGCAGGACGCTTGAGATGGATGGCAAGTTAAAACATGTGAAGCTGGAGTTCCCATTGTGGCTCAGAGGAGAGGAATCTGACTAGCATCCATAAGGACCCAGGTTCGATCCCTGGCCTTGCTCAGTGGGTTAAGGATCCAGTGTTGCCATGAGCTGTGGTGTAGGTTGCAGACACGGCTCAGAGCCCATGTTGCTGTGGCTGTGGCGTAGGCCAGCGGCTACAGCTCCAATTCAACCCCTAGTCTGGGAACCCCCGTATGTCAGGTACGGCCCTTGAAAAGAAAAAAAAAAAAAAAAAAAAGTGAAGCTGGAGCTGCATTTTGACACATGGATCTTCTCACACCTACAAGATGTCCCCCAACCTTAATATAGCACTTTACTGTGTAAAGCAACACGTGAACAAAATAAATGGAAGCCTAATAGCAGCGTAAAAGCCAAGCCTATTAAATTCCTGGTAATTTAACACTTGGTGTTTTCCAAATCCGTTTCTTTCAGTGAGTTTAGGGCACCTTACTAGCATGAGCTCATTAATCCTTACAACACCTGACGAGGGGAGTAGGCAGCATTAATCTCCCTTTTTAAAATGAAAATGATATGCTGCATAACTTCTCTCAAGACTACAGCTGGTACACAGTCCTCTACAGTCAGGAAAAGAGTTGACCTGACTCTCTGTAAAGGTGGAATACACTGGGCTATGTCAAAGGACATGCTTCTCACTGAGAGAAGATGGATTTCCTAACCAGACAGCTATATTCCCCCAAATTCCACGTCACTGTAGTTCCTCTTATCACAAAGTTTACACTCCCTACTGACTCTCACACTCTGTAGGGTTTATTTATTTTATTTGGTCTTTTGATTTTTTAGGGCCACACCTGCAGCATATGGAGGTTCCCAGGCTAGGGGTCTAATCAGAGCTGTAGCTGCCAGCCTATGCCAGAGCCACAGCAACGCCAGATCCAAGCCGCGTCTGCAACCTACACCACAGCTCACGGCAACGCCAGATCCTTAACCCACCGAGCAAGGCCACGGATCGAACCCGCAACCTCATGGTTCCTAGTAGGATTCGTTTTCGCTGAGCCACGACAGGAGCTCCCTAAGCAGTTTTTAAACGAGCGAGATTCCTCAGACCTCACAGCTTCCAGTTTGCCCTACAACTGTGCTTCTCCCACCCTCAGGGTTATGCAGCAACATGCCAAGGGGTAGGCAAAGCCCCAGGACCTGTGGGCACATTTTCCTGAAGCTCAGTTTGAATAGATGGTCATTTAAAACCTGACTTTTGTATTAAAATAACTATATTGCGGGAAATAGAATGCAAGATTGGCATGAATTTAAGTGAGTCATAAAAGACATGATGGATGTCCTTAGGAAGCGGCTGGGGGAGGGGTGGGAGGTTGTCACTTGTGTCACTTGTATTCTGCTGTCAGGGTAGTTCAGGAAGAGTGAGAAACTCTGATAAACAGAACTAAGAGACTTAAAAAGAAAATTATTCCAAATCTACTTCCCTGGCTCAAACCTCTCCAGGCTGATGGGAATGCATCCTTCCATAAAGGCAACTTGGCTTTCTTTTCACCAGATTCTACTTCAGCTCTTCATAACAGTATGTTAAGATCACCAGCAGTAAATGCCACATTACACCCAGACAACATTAACTTATTTTTGCTCACTTAATTTTTTTTTTTTTTTTGCATTTTTTTTTCAGGGCCTCACCCACAGCCTGGAAAAGCTACAGCTGCCAGCCAACACCACAGCCACAGCAACTTGGGATTCAAGCCGAGTCTGTGACCCGCACCACAGCTCACGGCAATGCCGGATCTTTTAACCCACTGATCAAGGCCAGGGATTGAACCTGCGTCCTCATGGATACTAGTCGGGTTTGTAACCTGCTAAGCCAAAACGAGAACTCCATCACTTAACTATTTTTAGAAACCCTGGCACACACCCGGTTCACCAGCCAAGGTCCTTGCACCTGGAGCCAGCCCTCAAGGCACCTTACCTCCTTTGACCGCACGGCAGTGTTCTCTTCACTATTTCAACAGGGAAGTTAATAAACAAAGGAAAGGCAAATGACCACATATGCCAGTAGCAGTAATGCCATTACACTTACTAACAATATCCCACATGCCAAAATAGCCACACAATCAGGTTAGTAAGCAAAGATGAAGGCATTAAAAAGTAACATGCAGGTTATCAGGAAAATCAACTGAAAATGCACAGAAGCAGGATTAGGTCTCAAGAGCCCATTCCAATATTCCCAGAACCTCAGAGCAGAATTGTTTCTAACATCCAAGAAGCCCAACAAGAAGCTAGTAAAAGATCTGAATCTCAACTAAACTGGAAACCTCTTCGAGGAACTAACAGAGCAAGTGCAACCATGGGAGACACTCATCTGGGCTCCTTAAGAAGTCAGCTCTAGATGGAAAGAACCAAGAGGTAGAAACGCATGGCATGTTCCTACAGCTCCTGAAACTGAAGAAGGAAGTTCTCAGTCCGGAATCTCTGGGTCCTGGATTGTTTCAGGGTCCTAGCATCTTAGAAAAAGTGGCAGACACACTGCACCCTTCTCTCAGGAGAGAGGGAAGCAGGCCCGCCCACCCCCACAAAGCCTACCCTTGTGGAGCCCACCCCTACTGTAGCCGTCTTGGTTCAGGTTTCCTTCTACAGCCCAACTCAGAATTACTATTCCAAGTCCAATTCTGACCAGTGAGGTTCCAGACACTGAGGAAGATTTTACAAGCTGACAATAAAGTACACTGAACTTTATTTTTAAAAACACAACTTATATGTCTAAATGAACTGTCCTCATTCAAACAGTCACTCTAGGAAACTACACACACCTCAAGGAACCCTGAGCAAATTGTTTAGAAATCCTATACTGAAATAACCTCCAAAACCAGTTTTCACATCATGACAGGAAATTTCTTTATAGATACACCTCATGTCTCACTGAAGAAAAACTGTTTCCCAACTTGCTATTACCTGGCTTACAGAACAGAACCAGCTTTAAAAGCTGTGGCCAACTCAAAAATAAAATCCACTCACAAAAAAATTAAAGATCTATCACCACTGAGGATAATTCTTAAAAATACAATGGAGGATATAAATACAATTCCAAAGAAAAGAGTTCCAACAACATGCTGAGCTAGTACAACATTACAGAAATAATGCAGACAGCCTCCCAAACTGCCTACTCCGAAAAGGATCACATTCTTTCAAATCCTTAAGCTCTGATATAAAATTTATTTATTTAATAAATGTGCTGGGGGATGGGAGGAGGGCTAATGTTTACAATGCCTTCCAGAATGGCTTCTCTTACTGGACCCATTTTTAAGAGATCTAAGTTACTAACTTACATCACAGTCATTCAACCTTTTAAAAATCCCTTTCTCAGAGTTCCCATCATGGCTCAGTGGTAACAAACCTGACTAGTATCCAAGAGGATGCAGGTTCAATCCCTGGCCTCGCTTAGTGGGTTAAAGATCCGGCATTACTGTGAGCTGTGGTGTAGGTTGCAGAAACAGCTTGGATCTGGCATTGTTGTGGCTCTGGTTAGGCTTTCAACTGCAGCTCTGATTCAACCCCTGGCCTGAGAACTTCCATGTGCCTCGGATATGGCCCTAAAAAGATAATAATAATAATAATAATAATAATCCCTTTCTCATGAATATTTTTTGACTGATCAATTAAAGGATCTCCAATTACTATTAGCTTTGGGTATAATACTCTATAACCTGAATCCGTGTTAACTTACCTATAATTTAAAGTAAATGGATGTAATTTGGAGCTCCCGTCATGGCACAGCGGAAACGAATCTGACTGGGAAACATGAGGTTGCGGGTTCAATCCCTGGCCTCGCTCAGCGGGGTTAAGGATCCAGCATTGCTGTGAGCTGTGGTATAGGTCACAGACGCAGCTCGGATCTGGCATAGGCTGGCGGCAACAGCTCCAATTAGAGCCCTAGCCTGGGAACCTCCATATGCGGCAGGAGCGGCCCTAGAAAAAGCAAAAAAAAAAAAGACAAAAAATAAATAAATAAATAAAGACAAAAGACAAAAAAGTAAAATTAAAATAAAGTAAATGGGTGTAATTTAATGTAAACCCAAGGAGTTTTCAAAATCTGAAAACTCCAGGAGTTCCATGGCGCAGTGGAAATGAATCCGAGAAGGAACTACAAAGTTGTGGGTTTGATCCCTGGCCTCGTTCAGTGGGTTAGGGATCTGGCGTTGCCCTGAGCTGTGGTGTAGGTCGCAGATGTGGCTCAGACCTGGCGTTGCTGTGGCTCTGGCATAGGCTGGCAGCTACAGCTCTGATTCGGCCCCTAGCCTGGGAACCTCCATATACTTCAGGTGTAGGCCTAAAAAGCTAAAAAAAAAAAAAAAAAAAAAAATCTGAAAATTCCAGTCACAAAGTGTAAACACTCAGGAGGAAAGGATGGATTATTATTACAGATCTACAGACACACAGACACACTGTCTCCATATGAGTGGCCCATAAGGATTTTTTTTCAAACTCTCCAAGTCACAGTGTTAAGTATTTTAAAAGTTTATTCCTACTAATAATATATATACTATTTATTTCTATATATGATACTTAACTATTTCATAACCATCTAATTTTTTGAACTGAGAAATACATGCTACATAAAAGGGGAAAAAACAACCCTCATCTACCTCATATACCCCAGTATATCTAGTCATTGATAAGCCAACTTTCCTAATTTTCTTTTATTTAGGATTAAAGAGCCCTTGTGCAGAGCTCAGTAAAAACTTCAGTGTTTCTAATTAGAGCATAACCTCTCTACCAATCAGACATGGCTTTACTGTTTTATAAACACGTCCTAAATTCCAACATCCTGGTATGTTCCTCGTCTGACCTCCTTCTCTTACTAGTACTTGCTTTGAAAGGGTCAAATATTAAATATTTCCAACAAGTATGCTCTGAAAATTAATCAATTAAGGATGAGAAGAAATAACTCCTAACTGCCACATAAGCAGCATTATACACCTCAGGGAGTGTATTCCCTTAACTAGGACATGCACATCCAGATATGCTTGAGCATCACCAGAATCCTATGCCACAACTTAAAAGCAGTCAAGTAAGGATGTACCTGTCTAGGGACCTAGTTAAAAACAAAGTTGACTCAGGTTAGCTTAGGCAGAAACGTGTTTGTTCACTGGCAAGATTTTGGGCAGCTCACTACCAGCAGGAAAGCTGCAGGCTCAGGTTCAGGCTGGCACCAAGCAGGACAAAACGCAGCCAAGGTCCTAGCACAGAGTGGCCTACCCTGCCGAGCCCTGCTTCACCGCAGTGACCGTCACCTCTGTTCCCCTAGGCTTGCACCCTAGACAGAGTCAGCGGGATACTGGCCCATCAACCAGCCCAGCTGCCCCCAACAGGCTTCACAGGCAGGGGTCTGGCACCACGTCCCTGAGAACTCAAGCCAGAGGAGATCACAGGCACAATCCAACAGCCAGAGGTGGTCCAGGGAAGGTCTGCCAGCCTTGGCTTCAGCAAGGGAGGCTGAGCTAACTTCCCATCTGCCTTTGACTCCCACGAAAAAGGAAGGGGACCAGGCACAAAAAGATAAATGCCTGCCACAGAAGGTTCCAGAAGAAAATGATCTGCAGGGTACCTTTCAGGTCTAAAATACCATGAAGAATTCAGATAAAGATTTAATGCTTGTCACACTAAACACAGAAGAAAAGTATGAATCATAGGGATTCAAACAATAAGGAATGAATAGGCTATTTCCTCAATCTATTTTCACAGAAAACGATCTAATGGAAGCCACTCATTTAAAACCAAATAGAGCATTCCTCTGTCAATGAGGCTCCTCTTTTATTTGCTATACTTAAAGATTTATTTATCTATCCAACTTAGGTGTGCAAAAACCAAGGGGCACAGATTTTCCCCAGGGTTACAAAGTAAAATACTGTTATAATATTTGACAAATAACAGAAGAGGAGAGTCTATGAGAAACCCTCACGCGCAGGCAGAATAGAATGGACATTTTCTGCTATTCCAGAGAACACAGGTGTCATCAAAGAATAGAAAAGCCACAGAGTCAGATCTTGACTCAGCATTCACAACTCCTCCAAATACTTAAAGGAATCCAACAATGTAATAAATTCCATAGCAACTTGGCAGCTCCTCACTACTGGTGGTATAGGAGCAGACTCGGCAGCCACCGTTAGGAACACAGTGCAATGTGTTTCTATCCCCCAACCCCAAAATTCATGTGTTGAAACCCTAATCCCAGTGGGATAATATTAGGAGGTAGGGCTCTCTGGGAGGTAATTTGATCAAGAAGGTACAGCCCTCAAGAATAGAATTAGTGCCCTTATAAAAAAAGGCCAGAGAGCTGAGTGAAGACAAAGCAAGAGATGCCCCTATAAACCAGATAGAGGGCCCCCACTTAGAACCCTACCATGCCAGCACCTTGATCTGGGATTCCAGCCTCCAGGATGGTGAGAAAGGAACGATTACTGTTTAAGATACCCAGGTGATGGACTAAAACACACACCATGAAAACTGCCAGCACTAAGTGGGTGAGCTGGTTAGTCCAAATTTCTAAAGTCCTATCCAACCAGGGGTCTAAAAAAATTATTTCTACAATCTAAGAGGGAAAAGGCTGGAATTAAAATAAATTCTGAATTTGTACTGAAGTAACAGACCAAATATAGGATGGAGTCGTCATGAGTCTTAAAGTTTGTTCAGGTGACTACTTATCCAATCTTAGATTTCACTGGAAGGGTAGAGTCCAGTACCCCAACTGCTCAGAACACCGGGGAGTCCTGAGTTCATCTCAGGGTTGCCCATTGTTAAAAAGACACATGCAAACCTGACCGTATCTAGACAGTGGTGACCAGGATGGTAAGATGTGTGAAAACTGTTTCAGGAGGAAAACTAAGAGAAAAATAGGGATGATGAAAGTAAGAAAAGAAAAAGGATCTGCCTAAGTCTGCTAAGGCTGCTGTAACATGATACCACAGGCTGAGTGGCTTAAGAACTAGCTTCCAGAACTTTCTCACAGTTCTGGAGGCTGGAAGTCCAAGATCAAGGTGCCATCAGGGTTGGTTTCTGCCAAAGCCTTTCTTCCTGGCTTGCAGATGGTCACCTTTGTGCTGTGTCCTCATGAGGCCCTTGTAGAGAGAGAAACCTCTGGTGTCCCTTCCTCGTCTCTAAGAACACCTGTCCTGGAGTTCCCTGTTGCCCTAGCAGTGAAGGACCCAGCGTTGTCACTGCTGTGGCATGGAGTTCCATCCCTGGCCCAGGAGCTTCTGCATGCCAAAAAAAAAAGACCACCAGTCTTACAGGACTAGGGTCCCACCCTATGACCTCTTTTAACCTTAATCACCTCCCTAAAGGCTGTATCTCCAAATAGTCATGTAAGTATTAGGGCTTCAACATATGAACTTGAGGGGGACAAAATTCAGTCCGTAACAGGATCCAATCTTACGGATATGACAAACGGACTGAAAAGGATACTGATTCTTTATTATCCTAGAAAGCAAAGTTAAAAACAGGGTAAGAGTATCAGCATTGGACTAGATGAAGTCTAAGCTTCTTTCAACTCTAACAATCATTACAACAATTATTATTTATAGGATACAAGCTGTTGAGTGCTTCCTATGGACCAACATTGCATTAAGCACTATGTTGCTGAATCTTTACACCCACTCTAGGGTAAATACTACTACTACAGCTATTTGTTGCTGTTTATAAATGAGGCTCACCCTTGCCCAGTGTCACTGCTGGGAAGTGGCAGAAGACCAGATCCCAGGCAGTCAAATGTCAGTTACCCACCCAGGTGTGAACTCTACATTGAACAGCCTCCTTGAATTAGTAAAAGATTCAGGTACAGCACAACAGAGGAAATAACTCCAACTGTCAAGAGAAAATCACACGGGAGAAAACTACATTACCACATTACCACCAATGTGCATTCCTCTTCCTAGATACCAGTTCTTTCTTATATTGCTAGAGTTCGTCTCACTGTACACCAAAGAGGTAGGTATTATTATGCCCATTTTACAGATGAGAAAACAGCCTCAGAAAGTCTTCCTCAAACCCATAGTGACTAAAAACACCTGGGGTCACAATTCAAACCAAATCTGATCTATTCCGCATGCAAATTATTTGTGTCGACTAGAATGCACTGCTACTGGGCTTGGGGACCTGATGGGGTGGACCAAGTGTGACAGGGACCAAATGCAATCCACACCTGCCTTCAAGGGAGGAGAGCAAATCCTAGGAAACAAAAATCTGCCTTTTCTCCACCAAATTCTGTGGAGCAGTTTGGCAAATACTTATAGAGCCCATGCTATGTCTAGTACATGCAGAGCAATGAACAAATTAAATCCCACTCACCTAGACCCTCATTCTAGTGGGGGCAGACTAAACAAACAAACTTCTAATATATAACATGTCAAGTTGAAAATAGAAGGCACAGAGCCGAAGGGTGGGGGGGACCAGGGTGCGATTTTATAACCAGTCACAGGGGTGGGGGTGTTAAATCACAGCACAGGAGCACAGCAGGCCTGCCAGCCATTCCATTCAGGTCTGTAGTCTTGACTACAGTTCCACACTTCCTTGCTTTTCACTGGAGGAAAGGGTGGGCCACAGCGCTAACTGCAAACAACAGGTCAAAGAGAAAGAAGTGAAGCCTTTTTCCTTAATGGCAAGGAAAGTAGTTATCCTGTACTGTTGCCATGGCACTGAGCAAACGGAGAAAGCAGCATTCCAACACCAGAATATGAAGAGAGATGCAGCAGAGACAGAGGACAAAAGGCACACGGAGAGGTTTCACTCCCCGGGCCTGCTGGAACCCACCAGGCATCAGGAAGGAAGGAAAGCTTTCAAAAGTGGTAGGAGCTGGAAGGGTGGGGAAGGGGAAGAGGTCAGAGCTCCCAAGGAAAAGGTCTTTTCTACGCCCCTAGTAGATCACGCTCTTAATAGAATAGTTAGCAGAAAAATTAAAATAACAATAGACCAAGTTTCTAAAGTAGTCTATATTATATTAGAATATTTCTAAATAGATCTTTTCTGAAAAATCTGTCCTTTTGGCCAAAATGTATCTTAGGTTTCAACCAGCTAATTCACCACCTACAGTAAGGATGTCATCTTTAAACAAAACAGGAGGGAAGAAACCTGTGATGTGAGGTCTGGCAGAGCAAAGCCTGCATCTTCTCTCTGCCACTTAGAACTAGGGAACCCTGCATAAGCCTCCTGTTTTCTGTAAGACTAAAACAGAAATAGCAAAGAGATAACAAGCAAAATCTGACTTTTAATTGTAAATTAATAAATATTCATTCTCCCCAGCCTTAAACAGTTCCAGTGTTGTCTGCTTAGACATCATCAGTAATGGGAAGGGAAGGCAGTTTCCTCCACTGGTAAATAACTGGAATTACAGGAGTGAAAAAAATTGTACAATGGCCAAATTTTCCTTAAGGCATGAAGAGGCAATTTACAAAAGAAGAAATGCCAACTTGTAAGAATCACATGGAAAATATCTCAACTCTAACTCATAATCAAAGAAGTACATTTTAGCCAAGACTTTTTTTTAATATCACAGAGTACTATTATCAGTTATTGGTATACAGATACTCTATCATATACTGCTGGTCAAGGTACCTACAGTCTTTTTAGAGAGATAAGGAACAATATGAATCAAAGCTTTTAAAATGAGTATTCCCCTCCACCCACCACTTAACAATTCTAAGAAATTTCCTAAGAAACTATTAAGTGGATATTCTTGACAGCATTGTAATGAAAAACTGGATTTAAATAAATTACAGTATTTCCATATAATGGAAAATATGCAGTCACTGAAAATGCTTATGTTGGAGAAATATTTGCAAAGCATAGAGAAAACTGAAGAGCTCATAAAAAATCATTTTTAAAAAATCCATGGAGTTCCCATCATGGCTCAGTGGTTAACGAATCCGACTAAGAACCATGAGGTTGTGGATTTGATCCCTGGCCTTGCTCAGTGAGTTAAGGATCCGGTGTTGCCCTGAGCTGTGGTGTAGGTTGCAGACATGGCTCGGATCCCGCGTTGCTGGGACTCTGGTGTAGGCTGGCAGCTACAGTTCCAACTGGACCCCTAGACTGGGAATCTCCATATGCCAGGGGTGCAGCCCTAAAAGGACAAAAAGATTAAAAAAAAAAAAAAAATCCATGAAACTAGATTCCTATCTTATACCGCACACAAAAGTCAACTCAGCTAAAATTCCTAGAAAAATACAGAGGGTAAGCTCCTTCACATCAGTCTTGGCAAAGATTTTTTTTGGATTTGACAATAAAAGCAAAAATAAACAAGTGGGACTACATCAAATTAAAAAGCTTCCACACAGGAAAGGAAACCACCAAAGAAAAGGCAACCACAGAATGGGAGAAACCATTTGCAGATTACATATCTATTAAAGAGTTCATATCCAAAAGACACAAAGAACTCATATGACTCAATAGAAAAAACACACAAACAAACAAACAAACAAAAAACAAGCAATCCAATTTAAAAATGGGCAAAGGAATCAAATAGACATTTTTCTGAAAAAGATATACAATGGCCAACAGGTACAGGAAAACATGCCCAACGTCAATAATCATCTGGGAAATGCAAATCAAAACCAATGAGATATCACCTCACACCTGTCAGAATGGCTATTATCAAAAAGACAAGAAATTGCAAGTACTGGAGAGAGTGTAGAGAAAAGGGAACCCTCAGGAACTGTTGATGGGAATGCAAATTGGTGCAGCCACTATGGAAAACAGCATGGAGACTCCTCAAAAAAGTAAAAATAGAATAACCTTATGATCCAGCAATTCCACTTTTGTGTAGTTATCCAAAGAAAACAAAAACACTGATTCAAAGATGGGTGTATCCTTATGCTCACTGCAGTATTACTACAGCCAAGATGCAGAAGCAACCTAAGTGCCCACTGACAGATGAATGCATATAGAATATATATATATTCTATATATATAGAAGATGTGGTGTATATTTGTATGTGTGTGTGTGTAACTGTCATAATTTATTTTCAACTATAGAACCTACGAAGACAGAGGTCAAACTGCAAGACTTCCAATGGAGCAACCAGAAATGGACCTTAGAGTAAAACCAAGCGAACAGAACATGTCTTCCTGAGAACCTGTAGGTTGAATACCTTGTTAACACCGAAGAACACAATGGGTAATCAGTAGCTAGGGCTGCCGACCTGGATCAGGGAGGTGTGCTGGGATCCAGGAGCTGAACCCCGCCCCAGGTAGATCCACAGGCTTGGTGGGCATCCACCGGGCACTGTGAGCCACACCACACACTGGTGTTTCAACACTTGTTTCACACCAGCCAATCCATAACAGACCCTGAGTGAACTGGGAAAGGATAACTGAAACATTCAAAATACTTTCTGAAAATCAGTTTACATTTTGACGTCTCTTAAAAAGTCAAATTATTCCAACTAACTAAGCCAGAAGTGTCATAGGATTTTGCTCAGATTTGAAAGAGGAAAGGGAAATGTGACATTATACCCCTGCTACGATTTGAAAATTCTGAAAAGTAACAAATTATCTGCCACACAAATTTTGATTTGCTTCTTCTCTCCTTAACATCTCTACGCAACCTGAGACAGCTGGCTCTACTGGTTGGACAGAGATACAGCCGCGAGCCTACAGACAGACACTCACAACAGCGCTTACACTGCAGGTGTAGCACATTCCTAATCCTACCCAGCCCGGCTGCCCTCCCCCGTGTGTGCAACAGACACTGCATCAGACTTACTGGTACCACTTCTGAGAAGGAGCAGGACAGACATACTTCTTTCTGTACGTCTTTTGTTTCCACTCCACCACTGACGCTGACTCTCAACCTCTCCCGTCCTTCGTCCTTCTCCCCCACCTGCCACCCCTCAAATCACTTCACTAAAGCCAGCAAACACAGCAGAACTTCTGGGCAGCAGCAAAATGCAGTCTCACAGCCAGCAAGCCACACACCGTCTGAATTCCTCGTTCCTTCTAGAGTTAGTTCTATGACCTCTGTCTAGTCCCCTAACCACTCGGGATCTATTTTCTCATCTGGAGGATGAGAGGGTGAGAAGAGAGTTCTGAGATCCCTTTCGGCTTCAAAATTCTGTGATTCTACCACAGCTAACGAAGGTCACTAAACAGGAGAGCCACCAGGAAGCAGTATATAACATCTTTACTTCTCACTACATGTTTCAAAAATGTCTACTGCAAAGAAGCATGCCCAGCTAGACTAGACCCTGGCTCCATGTTTTAATTTTTATACACTGTAATTTAAAACATAATTCTCATTCTTTCCATTCATAATATGAAGCTCCTACATGAATTTAACAGAGTCTTCTCTTCAGCTGCACGCCCTTCCTTAAGAGAATTTCAGGAGTTTGGCTAAGAGAATCAAGAATATCTTTCACTCCAAAAAAAAGAAAGGGCTGTTTTGGTATTCTCTGCCCAATTTTTCTTCCAAGAAAAATATTTTTATTACTTTACTACTGAAATTGTATTACAGTACAATTACAGTAAAGCATTTCTTTGATATCAAATAAATCATGCTTTTCGAAGTACAAAATAATACTCTTCTACCTATAAAATGTATTTATGACAAAGTAGGTCATTAGGTCCTTAAGTGCATAAAGATGTGGTTTTTGTTTTTTCTCTGTCATGAAAACAAATCCCCGGAGTTCCCGGTGTGGCGCAGTGGTTAACGAATCCGACTAGGAACCATGAGGTTGCAGGTTCGATCCCTAGCCTTGCTCATTGGGTTGACGATTCGGCATCGCCATGAACTGTAGTGTAGGTCACAGATGCTGCTCAGATCCCGTGTTGCTGTGGCTCTGATGTAGACCAGTGGCTACAGCTCCAATTAGACCCCTAGCCTGGGAATTCCACGTGCTGTGGGAGCAGCCCTAGGAAAGGCAGAAGGACAAAAATAAATAAATAAATAAAAAAGAAAAAATCCCCAAAGCACTGATGTAGAATAATATCCTTATGCAGAAGTTAGATTTAACCTTGACTGAACTAATTAAACAAGAAATATTTATTATTTGCTGACATGTTTTGGCAGATACTATGGAAAAGTCAAAAGTGTAACAGGATCCTTTGCCTGCAAAGAGTTTACAATCTCAATGTACACACAAAATAAAGTCTAGACTTACGGATGCCAAACACCACATAATCCAGGAGGGATGTGAATAAGATTCCACCTCTGAGAATTCCATCATGGTTCAGCAGTAACAAACCTAACTAGTATCCATGAGGATGTAGGTTCAATCCCTGACCTCAATTAGTGGGTTAAGGATCCAGCATTGCCCTGAGCTGCTGTGTAGTTCACAGATGCAGCTCGGATCCCATGTTGCTGTAGCTGTGGTGTAGGCTGGCAGCTACAGCTCCAATTCAACCCTAGCCTGGCAACTTCCATATGCCTTGGGTGCAGCCTTAAAAAGCCCCCACCTCTGCAAAAAAAAAAAAAAAAAAGAAAAGAAAAAGATTCCACCTCTGCCGTAAAGCTCTCACACACAAGCTGCTGGGGAGCCAGTCCTGGGTAACCCAGTCCCAGCTAACCTGCTAGCTCCCAGTACGCCCTTCACTGCACTTATGGGAAGTCCAGTGCCCTTCCTCAGCAGGTGGTGGCTTCAGGGTATGGGAAGAGGTAAGGAGATGGGGGCATGTAATCTCACCATCACCTCTGGTCATTTCCTGTTTTGTGATATTCTCTGTCAAGGAAAAGCAGGCCTTATTTATTTGGTTGGTTTTTTTCAGTCTGAAAATCTTTGTCTTTTCTGGTGTGCTTCATACACATGTGAAGTAATTGCAAACACATCTGGGTTGATATCTACTATCTTATTTTGTGTTGTCCCATTTTATTTTAATCTCCTTTCTTACCTCCTTTTCAAGGGATTTATTATCCCATGCCCCCTACAAGTTTGGAAGCTATGCACATGGTTTCTATGCTTTTACTATCAGAGACTACAATAACGTACAAAGTTAATCAATGCTTTCACTCTTTTGTATGACCTGAGAACACTTTAACACAATCCACACTCCTCATCACTCCCACTGCCAATTCAAAATAGTGAGGAGTTTCCAGTTGTGGCTCAACAGGTTAGGAACCTGACCAGTATCCATGATAATGCAGGTTAGATCCCTGGCCTCATTCAGTGGGTTAAGGAGCCAGCACTGCCATGAGCTGTAGTGTAGGTCACAGACGCAGCTCTGATCCCAAGCTCTGTGGCTGTGGCAAAGGCCTGAGCTGTAGCTCCAATTTGATCCCTAGCCTGGGAACCTCCATATGCCACAGCTGCAGCCCTAAAAAGAAAAAAAGAAGGGGGGGGGCCTTCCACCACAATGGTTGTCTGCAGCTCCCTAGCTCCTTACACAGCCTCTCACTGCAAGTCTGTGCCCACAGCTGCTGCCTTTAACTTGAATGTCTCCCTCTTCTCCTCACACCTGCTTTCCCATCTGGCTCAATCCTGCTCACCTCTCAGGCCCTTGTCTCTCAGTAGCTCAGCGGCTTCACTCTGCTCCACCTGCCCTCCCTCCTGGACATGAGGCTGCAACACCAGGACTGCTGGACACCCTGGTCCCGCAGATCAGGGCCTGCCTGTGTCACAGCTGCTCCACATGAAGGGTGCTCAGTAAATATTTGCTGAGTTAACAAGTAAGTAAACCTAAGTTTCAAAATGTACAAAAATCAGGATGGGAACAAAACAGGCCACAGATGACCCCAAATGAAAAACAAAGTCCACTCACTGTGGAACCAAAAGGCTACACAGAGATTAAGAGGCAGGCTCTGGTGCCACATGGAAAGAATTCAAATCCAGGTAACCATGCACAAGGTATCTAACCTCCCTGTGACTTGGGAAAATGGGGATAACAATAAGACGACCTCATTAGGTGTTGTAAGGAATAAAAAAGCTAATATTTGAAAAGTACTTAGAATATTTTTTGCTAAAATTTCTATCTGAATGTTGACAATAAAGGTGGAATGTCTGGTTCTCAGAACACAGGATAATTTAAAGCTATTAAACTCTTACTCAAAACCTCGCTATTCATACCTTAAAATGATTTGCCATAATGCCTTTACATGATTAGGTAGAGAAGAGGATATCACTGTATTTCAATACTGGAAAACAAGCAAAAATAGTTACAGTATTACATACATGCATTAAATATAGAAAAGAGAGTAATACATCTTTTAAGGAATTCCATCAAAAAACGATCTAAAGGAACCATATGAGCATTTGAAGGAAGAAGTTTCAATTTCTTTATTGAGGTAGTAATTTTTTTGAGTTTTGTGGTCTTACTGAATTTTATTACAATTCCTTAACTGTCATTTTTTAAAGGGTTGTTTTAAATTTCCACATTATCCAAAAATAGTATCCAAAAAATGAAATTATTATAATCCCACAAGATAATAAAATGGTGAACAATTGTTCTGGAGATCTTTTCTCTTTAAAATATTAGAATGATGTATTGGAGTTTCTGTTACGGCTCAGTGGTAAATGAACCCAACTAGTATCCATGAGGATGTGGGTTTGATCTGCGGCCTCGCCCAGTGGGCTAAGGATCCAGTGTTGCCAAGAGTTGTAGTGTAGGTCGAAGACATGGCTCAGATCTGGCGTTACTGTGGCTGTGGTGTAGGGGTAGTTCTACCCCTAGCCTGGGAACTTTTCATGCTACTAAAATACATCTTTTTTTTGGCTTTTTAGGGCTGAAGCTGTGGCACATGGAAATTCACAGGCTAGGGTAGAATGATGTATTTTAGTAGCATAAAAAGATATCAGAATCAATTATATTTCTCTGTTCCTGATTTTAGGTGGCAATTCACTCTATAACATTTTCTATTTTTTCCTAGAAGCCAATAAAATATTTTCTAATTAGTTTGATTTTATTAGATACTTGTAACTGAATTTATCAAGCTTTGCTCTTGATAACCTACCTCATTTTATTACTCAATGTTCTACTTTAAAGACTAAGAAACCCTTTAACCCCCTCATTCTTTCAAAAAATATTTACACAGTACCTACCATGTACCAAGCAGCTGGGGCAGTAACACTGCTTGATACCCTTGTAGGGTCTGTCCGGCACAGAGCAGGCCACAAGGAATGCTAGATAAATAGACCTGACTAAAGGTGCTCGGTTAAATCTGCTCCACTAGAACAAAGTGTGAAGGAGATTAAACAAAGGCAAAGGAGCCCTGTCCCAAAATCCCCAAGGTACACCCACCCTCTGTTGCTGGAGAAACGAAATTGAAACAGATGAATATCAGGCAAAAAAAAAAAAACCCTCTAATTTTAAACATAAGTAAACCCCCAAGTGTAAAACCTGCTTTTCATCAATCAAATAAATCAGGAAAGACAGCTTTTCTAGGCCATTACCCTTGGGTCTCCACAGCACTTACAAAATGGCTTAACTAATTAGTCTAATCACCACTTCTGTTCCACATGCTATAACCACCTAATTACCCATCAAAAACATTCACCCAACCCCCATATGTCAAGCCCCTCCCCAACTCTATTTCCTTAAATAAGTCTTCCACAGGAACATTTAATGACATGTAAAAAGCAAGGATGGATTTGGGGATGTAGAAGTTACCCCAAAGTTTTGGGACTTTCTTCCTTAGAAACCTAAGACTCAGAACTAAAAGGTCTAAAAGTCCTTCAGAAATATGCAAGTAAGACTATGGAGAATAACTTTGGTTTCTGAGACTCTCTTAACCATCATTTTTAAAATCTGTAGTAAACAGAGAAATGACAGAACAAAAAGTAAGTTGTTGCCCCATAAGGCCCAACCTGCAGGGCCTGGCCTGCAGAATCACCTGCCAGCCTGGACAAACAGAGCATAGAAGGGCCGCCTGCACAGTGAGAGCCCATGTAGGGCAGCCTGGGCTCTGTAGGCCTTTTTTTTTTTTTCCCCCGGACTACCTCTATTCAGTTACTCCTGTTTTGAAGTTTCTCTTAGGAGAAAAGGGAACCTTCCTACACTGTCGGTGGGAATGGAAATTGGTACATCAACTATGGAAAACACTATGGAAGTATTTCAGAAAACTATATATAGAACTACTATATATAGCAACCCCACTCCTAGGCATATATCTGCACAAAACTTTCATTCAAAAAGATAATGCATCCCTATGTTCATTGCAGCACTATTCAAAATAGCCAAGACATGGGAACAACCTAAATGTCCATCAACAGATGAATAGATTATGAAGATGTGGTACATAAACACCTGGAAAACTACTCAGCCATAAAAAAAAAGAAATAATGCCATTTGCAGTAACATGGATGGAACTAGATTCTCATACTAAGTGAAGTCAGAAAGAGAATATCTGGAATCTAAAATATTGCACAGACGAACCCATCTACAGAACAGGAGCAGACTCACAGACATGGAGAGCAGACTTGTGGTTGCCAAGGGGGAGAAGGGGGAGGCAGTGGGATGGACTGGGAGTTTGGGGTTCGTAGATGCAAACTACTGCATTCGGAGTGGAAAGGCAGTGAGGTCGTACTATACAGCACAGGGAACTATATCCAATCACTTGTGATGTAATATGATGGAGGATAATGTGAGAAAAAGAATTATTTTTTAGAAATGTTTTCTTAATTTTTTTATTACTCAATGAATTTATTACATTTATAGTTGTACAATGATCATCACAATCCAACTTTATAGGGTTTTCATCCCACAACCCCAGCGCATTCCCCCACCCCCCAAACTGTCTCCTTTGGAGACCATAAGTTTTTCAAAGTCTGTGAGTCAGTATCTGTTCTGCAAAGAAGTTCAGTCTGTCCTTTTTTCAGATTCCACATGTCAGTGATAGCATTTGATGTTGGTGTCTCATTGTCTGACTGACTTCACTTAGCGTGATAATTACTAGGTCCATCCATGTTGCTAAAAATGCTGGTATTTCGTTCACTTTAATGGCTGAGTAATATTCCATTGTGTATATGTACCACATCTTCTGGATCCACTCCTCTGCTGATGGACATTTAGGTTGTTTCCATGTCTTGGCTATTGCAAATAGTGCTGCAATGAACTTCGGAGTACATGTGTCTTTGCAAGTCATGGTTTTCTCTGGATAGATGCCCAGGAGTGGGATTGCTGGCTCAAATGGTAGTTCTATTTTTAGTTTTCTGAAGAATCTCCATACTGTTTTCCACCGTGGTTGCACCAATTTACATTCCCACCAACACTGTACTAGGGTTCCTTTTTCTCCACACCCTCTCCAGCACTTATTGTTTGTAGACTTTTTGATGATGGCCATTCTGGCTGGTGTAAGGTGGTACCTCAAAATGGTTTTGATTTGCATTTCTCTAATGATGAGTGATGTTGAACATCTTTTCATGTGTTTTTTGGCCATCCATATGTCTTCTTTGGAGAATTATCTGTTTAGATCTTCTGCCCATTTTTTGATGGGGTTGTTTGTTTTTTTGGTATGGAGCTGCAGAAGGTGTTGATAAATTTTGGAGATGAATCCCTTGTCAGTCGATTCATTTACAAAGATTTTCTCCCATTCTGTGGGTTGTCTTTTCATTTTGTTTAGGGTTTCCTTTGCTGTGCAGGAACTTTTAAATTTAATTAGGCCCCATTTGTTTATTTTTGTTTTTACTGTCATTACTCTAAGAGGTGGATCCGAGAAGAAAAAGAATGTATCTATATGTATAACCAGGTCACTTTGCTGTACAGCAGCAGAAACTGATAGAATATTGTAAATCAACTATAATAAAAAAGTGTAAAAATAAAATGAAGTTTCTCTTGGGAAGAAATAAAAGCATGCCAGAGACAGCAACAGCCATGATGTGAACAAACCAAAGCAGATGCAGAAACTGAGGAACCAGCACTGGGGAGCAACTCCTGAGACCCAGCCAGGCACTGGGCTTGCAGATGAGCACACCCTGTGAAGAGGTCTAGTGTGCCCCAAACCTCAGGGAGCTGGGCCACTGGAATGACATCTTCCAGTTTTGGTTTCTTTTCACAGGCACTTCAGAATTAGTTTTTAAGGGAGTTCCCATTGCGGCTCAGTGGTAACAAACCCAACTATTATCCATGAGGATGTGGGTTCAATCCCTGGCCTAGCTCAGTGGGTTAAGGATCCAGCGTTGCTATGAGCTGTGGTGTAAGTCACAGACACAGCTCCGATCCCGCACTGCTGTGGCTGTGGTGCAGGCTGGCAGCTGCAGCTCCAATTCAACCCCCAGCCTGAGAACTTCCATATGCTGTGGGTGTGGCCCTAAAAAGGAAAAAAAAAAAAAAGAGTTTTTTGGGTAAAGGAGGGGAAAAAAAAGTGACCAAGAAACTAAGGGAATCAGCAGCATCAAAGGTGAAGATACAACATGTCTGTATCTGCTCATGTTCTGTTTTATTTTCAATATGCAGGATAACACCAAATAAAAAAGAATCACTAATTTTACGCAGGAAAGATTACCTAAAAGAACAAAAACAGTGTAGATGATTTAATGAGAATATCAGGGATTAGAAAATGTTAAAGCTCCATCAAAAAATTATCTAGAGCAGTTTTTAAATTTTCTATAAAGGGCAGTTCAGTTCATGGTACCTTCTTCCCACATAATTTCTTTCTTTTTTTTTTCCTGCTTTTTAGGGCCATGCCTGTGGCATATGGAGGTTCCCAGGCTAACAGTCCAATCAGAGCTACAGTTGCCGGCCTACACTACAGCCACAGCAACACAGGATCCGAGCTGCATTTGTAACCTACACCACAGCTCACGGCAATGTCAGATCCTTAACCCACTGAGTGAGGCCTCATGGTTCCTAGTCGGATTCATTTCCACTGCGCCACAATGGGAACTCCTGAAATGGAATTTTTTTAATTAATTACAAATCCAAGAAAAAAGGCTGCACATAGCCACATCTTCACCAGAGGCCCTCCATGTACCCAGCTTTTCCACAATCTAGAATTCTCATAAAAATCACATTCTCTCATGGGCCAACTGAAGATAACATTGAAATATTATATTACGAACAAAATATTGCCTCCAAAGACAGTTAAAATGTCCACATAGTCCTCTACCCTTCTCCCAGTAACCCAGATGTATTTATAGGGTCAGCTAGGTGACAACTAAAGCCCCAGGAAAAAGGGATGCAGAGGTGAGCTGGCCATCACCCAAGAAAAGGAGGGCATATACACAGGTCTTATTGTGGTCCAGTCCAGTTACACACAGGACCCGCTCCTAGTATCACCTGGAAACTGGCAAATCTAATTTGTTTTTTGGCCACACCTGTGGCATGCAGATTGAACCTACACCACAGCAGCAGCCCAAGTCACAGCAGTGACAATGCCAGATCCTTAACCACCAGGACACCAGGGAATTTGTAATGCTCTTAACCAGACATTTCTATTAGATACAATATTGAACAAAAAGTCAGAAAGAACTTCCAGATGTAAAAATATGCAAACAGAAAACATTAGAGGCAAACTCACCTTAGAATCATAAGGTGTTGTGTACACTCTCTGGAAGGACAAAAATCCTTGGGTAACAAAGTATACAGACACACACATACACACCCTAAAACCCACAAAGGCTTCACAGTGAAACATTTCCCTAGGTGCCCTTTGGCTAGAGGTCAACTGTGACCTACAGGCAAGACCTTTTTTGCCTGCTTTAATCAATAGACAAATTTCCAGAATTGCACAAAACTGATAATGCCTGTGGAATGTGGAAGAGAGTTCTAGAATGTGCCAAGCTGTAACACCACAAAAACAGCTAGTGACATTTAATAGCATTAATTCAAACACATGTAAAACAAACAGTGCTAAGATAGGGGTATTATTTTAAGAACTGCTTCAATGTCAAGACTTTTAAATAAAGGTATTTAAGACATTTACTCTAAACTAAAAATAAATTAAGACTGAGTTAGCACCCTAAAGAGAGCTTTAAAGTAACTTTTACCCATACTTTTCTAAATTATCATAGTAATTGATGCTTTTATTGAATGTTTACAAAGTGCTAGACATCGAGGTGAGCACTTCACAAGCACGGCCTCCCTTTAAGCATTTAATCGTCAAAAAAGCCCATGAAATAGATTTAACCCCATTTTACAAATGATGGAACTGAAGCTCAGAATTAAGACATTTTCTCAAAATTAGGTCACCACTGAGAGGTAGGATTCAAACCCATGTCTGTGATTCCATCATGAAGTTATATTTTTCAAACCAGTAAATGGTAGAAAATTTTCAAGAGGTTTATACTTGTTTTACTGTGAACTTACTTATATAACAACGATCAAAGCTCTAACTGCAGTAATTCGGACTGTGTGCCAACTGGACAAAAGGTGTGTGTCTCACTAAATCAAGGGAGACTACAGCTGGCTGAAACTCCCCAAATATCCTCTAAATGGTTAGTGATACATAAGTAAAAACCAAACCAAACAAAAAACAGATCCCCTCATCCTCTGTTCTAACTCAAGAATCAAAGCCAGTGACCCTACAATCGTGCTTGGGAAAGCATTTGGCACACAATAAAATTTTTTTGAAGGAACAATAAGTTATCAGAGCCACTGTATGTTTTCTTTCTGCCTTTATTGTGAAGATGCTTATGTTTTCAAGGAAATAAAACACAGTTACATAAGCTGAAGAAACAGCAAGCTTGTCCTTAGGAAAATCACTAAACTTCAAGTTCAGATGGAATAACAAAAAGGACTCAAGTGTGCCCCAATTAGAACAAAATGAACTTATTAAGGCTGCTTTGTGCTGGCTGCGCTGGACCTTTAGGAGTTTCTGTCGTGGGTCAGTGGCTAACGAATCCAACTAGGAACCATGAGGTTTCAGGTTCGATCCCTGGCCTTGCTCAGTGGGTTAAGGATCCAGCATTGCATAAGCTGTGATGTAAGTTGAAGACTTGTCTCAGATCCCGCATTGCTGTGGCTCTGGCGTAGGCCGGCAGCTATAGCTCCGATTCTACCCATAGCCTGAGAACCTCCATATGCTGCGGGAGCGGCCCAAGAAATGGCAAAAAGACAAAAAATAGATTAATTAATTAATTAAAAAATAAATTAATTAAAAGGACCTTTAAAAATAAAAATGTGCTATAGGTGAGTCTATTTCACCTGTACATTAATAATTGTAGAGAGAAAAAAAAAGCAGTGGAGAGAGAGTCAATACAAGCTGAGTACCTATTCAACTGGATCTTTATTTTCTCTTTTTGGTTTCCTCATTTGCAAAATGAGAACAGATTGCAAGATTTCTAAGGTAATGAGATTAGACTACAAGATTTCTAAGGTCCTTCCGTCCTGTGGCACAGCAGAAACGAAATCCGAATAGGAACCATGAGGGTGTGGGTTTGATACTCGCTCAGGGGGTTAAGTATCTGACGTTGCCGTGAGCTGTGATGTAGGTCACAGATTCGGCTCAGATCTGGCGTTGCTGTGGCTCTGGCATACGCTGGCAGCTGTAGCTTCAATTCAATCCGTAGCCTGGGAACCTCCATATGCCTCAGGTGCGGCCCTTAAAAAAAAAAAAAAAAAAAAAAAAAGATTTCCAATGTCCTTCTTAGCTCTGGCATTCTATTATTAAATCACAATCTCCAACTTAATTTCCAAAACAACTGAAGTACTTGTTTGTTTTTTGTTTTTGTTTTTTTGTTTTTTTAGGGTCACACATGCAGCATAGAGCCACACATGAAGCCTGCAGAAGTTCCCAGGCGAGGGGTCAAATCAGAGCTGCAGCTGCTGGCCTACACCAGAGCCACAACAACACTGGATCCGGGCCCTGTCTATGACTTACACCACAGCTCAGGGCAACACCAGATCCTTAACCCACTGAGGGAGGCCAGGGATCAGATCAAACCCACGTCCTCATGGATACTAATCAGGTTCATTACCACTGAGCCATGACGGGAACTCCAATAATTATTTACACCACAAAAAATCTGACTTCAGAACACAATTTATAACAAAATCACAAACCCCCAAGACTGCAAAGTACTTAAAGGATCTTTCAAAAAGAAAAAGGATCTTTCATTTGACCAACTGGATAACTCAACCAACGGCTAATTGCTATAATCCAAATTTTCCATATGGCAGCATTTAATCTAAGGTAGGGACCTAGTCTGTCCAAATACATGTCAACAGAACATTGCTTAGTTTTTCAAACAACCCTGTGAAAAAAGTTATTATTTTAAAGTAAAAATCTGCCATTCTGTAAATTTCTCTTCTAATTTTCTGGAGAAACATGGAATAAGTGTACAGATTCCTTTTCCATAGTCAGGCTTCTCTTCAGACCACAATCCTTATGCCAAATACTTAAAGACAACTATTCCGCCCTCTGTCTTCTTTCCTTAGGCTACAGATTACAACTTCTATAACCTCTCCTGATACCACATGATTTTCTGACCACACACCCACCACTTGGATAACTCACTGCTCTTTCACTGCTAATATCTCTCTTAAAAGGTGACACGTAGAACTGTCACCCAGTCTCACTGTTTCAGATACAATGGCACTGCGACTGGCACTTATTTACTGAGGAAGATAAAACCAATCTTACAGCATCGTTTTAATGATTAAAAAGATAATGAGTGTAAAGTCATGGCACAATGCCTGGCATACAGTAATCACTCAATAAATGACCGCTGCTGTGATTGCTGTTAATAAGTTATAATAATATTTCATGAGCATCAGGGCCTTATTTCTCCAATCAAGCTGTAAGCTCTAATCCTCTACTACATGAAAAGTTTCTTCCAAGTCAGGGTGGGCAGATAAGTGCTGAGGCTCAACTTAAATTGAAGATTAGTCAGAGGTTAAGATAAAGCAATTCTGAAACTAAGACAAACAATGGCAAAGGATTTACCTGAAGAGTTAATTTATACTCAAGTTTTCAGAACACAATGATTTCATAAATCAAACAATCTTCATTCTCTACCCCTGAATCACACAAGCATCACTGACACATGCTGAGGAAGCTGTCTGGCACAGACTCGACAAAGGAAGGTAAGCTCTGGAAACAGACTGTCAAGAGTTCAAATCCTAGGAGTTCCCCTTGTGGCTCAGCGTTAACAAACTAGTACCCATGACGACGTGGGTTTGGGTAAGGATCCGGTGTTGCCATAAGCTGTGGTATAGGTTGCAGACACAGCTTGGATCTGGTGTTGCTGTGGCATAGGCCAGCAGCTGCAGCTCCGATGAAACCAAACTTCCACATGCCATGGATACAGCCAAAAAAAAAAAAAAAAAAAAAAAAAGAGTTCAAATCCTAGACGCATAGTTTCCCCACTGGGTGACCTGGAGCACATTACGACACCTCTCTGGTCTCGGGCTCCCCATCTGTAAATGTGCATCATGTCAGTACCTACCTTATGAGGATTCATGAGAATCAAGTGTGTCTGGAATGGTGCTTCTCACCTTTGAAAACTCTCACTGATGTTACTGTTATAACTACCACTTAGAAGTGATTTGAAGAAGCAAACCACGCCTAAATAACTTTGCTAAAACTTACTGAGAATCTCAGCCATTTTTCATGTATGTAGACCCTCACTTCTGTTAGTCACTGCTGAAGTCAACTGGTAGCTCAGCATTTTCTGCATATTTATAGTTATCTCTTTTCCATATATTCATCTATTTGTTTTTTAGAGTAGATTTTTTAAATTAATATTTAAAAACTCCACCCTATTTTTAGTATTTTGCTCATCATAAATGCTATCACTATAGTAAAGAGTATGTTGATATTCACAGAGAATGATGAAATAAAGGCAGAAACAAAACTGGACTTATTACACCTGCAACTACTCTGCATACAGATCAACACTGTCCAATGCGGCACCACATGGAGCCATTTGGCACCTGAAATGTGGCAGATGTGCTGGGAATATAAAATACATGCCAGATTTCTAAGACTAAGATAAAAAGAATACAAATTATCTCATTCATAATTTTTCTTCCTATTATATACTGAAATGACAATATTTTGGATATAATGGGTTAAATAAAATATACTATTTAAATGAATTTCACCTGTTTTACTTTTTAAGCTGGCTACTAGAAAATTTTAAATTATATCTATAAAAACGCATATCACAATTCTACTGGACAGCACTGATGTAGATAATCCTAAAGAATATGCCTCATGAAAATTCAAGTCAGGATAAAATATATGATCTCAATTATAGCAGAAACTAAATGTAGAATTTAAATAAATTTTCAGTTTATATATAATTAATTTCAAGCTCCCCAACTCCCCCCAAAAATTACCTTTGACAAGTGACTCTTCAATTCCAGAACCATCTGAGAAGCTTTTAGCGCATGGTGAATTTAAAAGATTTCCTCTATTTTCCACAAGCTGACCAAATTTACTTCTGTAACACAACACAGCTTAGCAACTAACCTCCAGCAGGAGAGCTAGACTTAGCATGGAAGGGTCCAGAGCGTTACACAGCTAACCCCGCTCAAAACGGCAAATTGGCCCCAGCGCTGGACTCTGCTTCTGGATCTTTAAAGCACAAAAGCAATTGTCCAGACACCCAGAAGGAAAATAGCCTCAGGATTCAAATGAGACCCAGCAGTCTGGCCTTCCACAGGTAACACAAATGACATTTGCCTCAAGTCTCTTCAGCTACCTAATTACTAAACAGTACCCCAAAGCCAGTAGCCTTTTTGCAAAGATGAATAAAATGCAAAGTTACAAGGTAGCAGAATACTGAAATGCTCTATGTCCTGAGAGTCAGTTCCTGTTAAAGAGGACCTAGTCTGGAAATAAGAGAAAGTAGGAAGAGAACAAAAAAAAAGCCAAATCTGAGGCAAAAAGCAAGCTCAGAAGTAGTAACCTCTGATATCTTTCAAAGGGGTGCAATGGCATCACCTGGGGAGTTGATTAGAAGGCAGGATCTCAGCCCCGCCCCAAACCTAGAGAGTCACAATCCGCACTTTGACAGTGTCCCAAAGTGATCACCAGTAAGGCATGCACAGAAGCCACTACTAATCCACACAGGAGCCAGATACATTTGGATCTTTAAACTCTTCCTGTTTCTTATCACTCATCTGTTGCCCTGTGCTTGTTGTCTGTAAACACAATCATGCAAGCAATGACTGTTTTGTTGACTAAACATATTCTTAGAAAACTCAGAGGATCCCATAGCTGCTTAAGGAAGGGTGGGGAATCTGTGTGTGAGATAAGATCACTAGAATGGGAGATGCCACTACTCACCTATCTGGACGGCCAAAATACAGAACACTTACCCCACCAAATACAGGTGAGGATACGGAGCAATAGGAACTCTCATTCATTGCTGATGCGAATGCAAAATGGTACAGCCACCTTGGAAACAGTTTGGCAGTTTCTTACAAATCTAAACATGCTCTTATCATACAATCGGGCAATCATGCTCCTTGGTATTTACCCAAGCAGTTGTGTCCATACAAAAACCTATACAAGGATGTTTACTGCAGCTTTGCTCATAAATGCCAAAACCTGGAAGCCACCATTTTGTCCTAGGTGAATCAATAAATTTTGGTTCATCAGACAATGGCATATTACTCAGCACTAAAAACAAAGGGCTATCTATCCAACCCTGAAAAGACATGGAGGAAACTTAAGTGCATATTACTAAGTGAAAGAAACCAATCTGAAAAAGGCTACACACTGCATTATTCCAGCTATATGACATTCTGAAAAAGGCAAAACCACTGAGATGGTAAAAAGGTCAGTCATTGCCAGAAGCTGGGGTAGAGGGAAGGAATGAAGAGAGCAGAGGGCTTTTTTAGAGCAGTGAAAAATAGTCTACTTTTGTGAAGGATACATGTCATTATATATTTTCCAAACCCAAGAATGTACAACACCAAGAGTGAGTGCTAATGTAAACTGTGGGCTTTGGGTGATCATGATGTGTCACTGGGGATTCTTCAGTTCTACCAAGTGTACCATGTGATGGGGATGTCAGTAATGGGGGAAGCGATGTGCAGGGCGGGGCCAGTGGGCAGAGACCATACAGGAAACCTCTATACCTTCCTCTCAGTTTTGCTATGAACCTAAAACTGCTCCTAAAAAAATGAAATCTAAGAAAGAAGTCAGCAGTTACTAAGGGTATGTAGAGAGGATACCTCAGGGCCATCCACACTGGTGCAGAACCAGAGACTCCCTTAGGTTGAATAAGATGAACAGAAACTATCTGTAGCTAAAAATAATTGATTTAAAGCCTCAAACAAAAAGCTTTGATTTTTTATGAAGATGGGAAAAACTTTGTGTGAAAATATAGACCTCATTAACAAAAACTGGTGTTTATAATAGTAAGCTAAATGATTTTAGCTTTTTTGTTTTTGGGTTTTTTTAAGTGGGTTTTTTGGCTGCGCCTGTGGCATGCAGAAGTTCCTGGGCCAGGGATCAAACCCATGTCATGACAACACAGGTTCCTTAACCCACTGTGCCATAAGGGAAATCCAGATTTTAGCCCTTTTAAACTAAACTAAAGTTCTTCTGAATGGGAATTGTGCTACCACATGAAGGATTATTCCTTTTTTCCTCTTTACTGTCTTTACCATCAGCAAATACGCTTTTATCTTTCCCATTTTAAAACCTCTCTTGATCTAACTTTTCCCTTCAGCTATATTTATCACCTTCCCTCTACAACAAGAATCCCTGAAATATTTGCCCACATTTGATGTTTCCATTTCCTAGTCCTATTCTCTCTTGAATCCCCACCCAAAAATGTTTGGTCCCCACTACTCCACACAACTGCTGCTGTCAAGCTCAGCAATGACCTCCCCATGGCTCAACCCCTAAGTCAATTCTCAAGCCTCAATGGACCCCTGTCTTCATTATCTGACTTACTGTCCTTGAAACAGTCTCTTCACTTGGCTGCCAAGACATGGCACTCCAGGAGGCTTCCCCTACCTATCAGCAGCTTTTTCTCATTCTCCTTTACTAGTTCTGTCTCATCTTCCCAACCTCAGCGCAGAAGGAGCCGAGGTTCTTGTCCTGAACCTCTTTTTCTTTTCTATCTACACTCGCTCCCTTGTGGATTTCATCCAGTCTCCACATTCTGACATCTCCAGCCCATACCTCTCTTCTGAAATCCAGACTGGCAGATCCACTGTCTCCTGGGCATCTCCAAAACTGGGTACTGATATTTTCCTCTCATCAGCTTCTGCCCATCCTAATTAATGCAACTCCATCCTTCTAGCTGCAGAAGCCAAAAACCTTGCAATTCACCAACTTCTCTCATTCACTTTTCAGTCAATCAGGAACTCCTTCCCATTCTACCTTCAAAACATATCACCTGGGCCTAAGCTGCCACCATCACTTATCTAGATTACTACAGTAGCCTAACTGATTTCCCTATTTCTGCTCTTCTCCACTTACGGCTAGTCTCATGAAACACAATAGCAATGCGCCCTCTTAAAAGATAAAGCAGATCATGTCACATCTTTATGTGAAATTCTCCACCAGGCTCTCGGCTCACTCTAGGGACAAGCCAAAGCCCTTGCAACAGCCTACAGGAACAGTGGCTTTACAAGGAACTGTCGTCTGCTCTCCTCCAGCCACACTAGCCTTGCAATTCCCAGAAGGCTGGAAGCACGCTTCAGCCTCAGGACTAGCACATGCTTTCCCTCTTCCTCCAGGACACATGACTCCTTGCACCTTCTTGGAGCCTTTCATCACAAGTCACCATAGGGAGGCCATCCTTGACTATCCTATTTAAAATTTCAACTCCCGGGAGTTCCCATTGCGGCGTAGCGGAAATGAATCCAACTAGGAACCGTGAGGTTGCAGGTTGATCCCTGGCCTTGCTCAGTGGGTTAAGGATCCAGCGTTGCTATGAGCTGTGGTGTAAGTCACAGACACAGCTCAAATCTGGCATTGCTATGGCTGTGGCATAGGCTGGCAGCTGTAGCTCCGATTCGACCCCTAGCCTGAGAACTTCCATATGCCGTGGGTGCGGCCCTAAAACTCAAAAAAAAAAAAAAAAAAAAAAAAAAAACAAAAAAAAACAGAGAGTTCCCATTGTGGATCATCGGAAACGAATCCAACTAGTACCCATGAGAATGTGTCTTCAATCCCTGGCCTCACTCAGTGGGTTAAGGATCCAGCATTGCCATGAGCTGTGGTGGCAGCTACAGCTCTGATTCGACCCCTAGCCTGGGAACTTCCATGTGCCAAAGGTGCAGCCCTAAAAAGCAAAAAAAAAAAAAAAAAAAAAAAAAGAAAAAGAAAACCAAAGCTGCTCCAACTTGATAATTAAATCAACCTTATACAAAACCTGAATAATTGTAAAGAAATAGTTCTCTAAACTGAGAGGGTAGCAGCATTTCTCAAACCTGAGGTCTAGCCTCACCAGGGCACACTGAAAAGACAGATCTCAATATGTACACCCTACCTAAAGCAGTGGAAATCGCCAGACCAATATAGTGGACTTTGATTTCTTCAAATGATAGAGAAATTATGACACAAAGTACAAAGCACTTAATGTTTTAATGATGTATAAAATCTGGGTGTAATCTATTTTCAATGAACCTCTGGACTCAAGTACGAGACAGGAAAAATTTTTTGATATTCTGTTATACTTCAGTAATGCATTCACTTAACAGAAATGGATGGGTCGTATCTTTTCAAACCACCTTTTTAAAAAGAACTAAAAAGTATCTTCCAGGAGTTCCCATTGTGGCTCAGCAGGTTAAGAACCCGACTACGAGTTCCCATTGTAGCTCAGCAGTAACAAACCCAACTAGTATCCATGAGGAAGTGGGTTCAATCCCTGGCCTCACTCAGTGGGTTAATGATCCAGCATTGCCATGAGCTGTGTGGAGATGCAGCTCCAATTCGACCTCTAGCCTGGGAACTTCCTACGCCACAGGTGCAGCCATAAAAGCAAAGGGAAATATATCTTTATTCAAACTCCAGTTTTACAATCGTCTGCTGTTTTATTAGATTTTTTTTCTCAAATAGAGCCCATCAACACAAGAGATAATCAACCGACACATAAATCAAGAATGAAAAAATGTGATAAAACCAAAAGAATGAATGAATCAGGCCTCTAAGACTGCTACCTCACACCACACAGAGCCCACACCTTCAGTCTACCTGGATCAAACGCCTGCCACACGGGAAAGACCCGTGTGAAGAAATTCACAGCTGCACACTACTCTTGTCTTTTGTGCCCTAGCTTGTTATTTGCAAAAAATTGGGTATTAAAGTCACACTAAATGCAGGCCATGAATTCTGTCTGCAAAGTGGGAGAAATTCCACCTCCCCAAAGCAGGTGCAGCAACAGCCAAAACTGATCAGGCTGCAAACCGGCTGATTCTGGAAATGCTACTCCTCTACAAGACCAGGGTCAATGTCAGAGCACCTGCTCTGTCCATACATTACTGGAAGGGTTCCTGGGCTTAGCGTCTCAGTAGTCAATGGTGCTTAACTCACTCAGTGAACAAACATCTACTGGGTGACAACTATGTACCAAGGAACCATGCAAAGTGCTAGAATTTTCCTCTTGGCTACCACACTGCGTACCTACAGGCACTCACAATATAGGGAACAAGAAAGACCAGTTTTACAATTTATCAGCTGTGCAACTTTAAGAATGGAAGTAATTCCACCTCCTACCCAGGTCGCACTTACTGTCCACTTGCTGTTTTACTGCAGGCACTAAGGCCTTCTCGACTATTACTAAAGTTACTTACCAAGGTGACACAGCTAGAAGACGGCCAAGCCAGATGCAATCAGATGTCAGATTCAAGGCCACACCCTAACCATACACTGCACTGCCTCTCACCTGGTAACACAGGGGACACAGGTGAGTCCCCACCCCCTGTTAAATGGAGCTGGCCCAACCTCACATTTATCAAGTCCTTTAGGAGACCCTGACCATTCACCCAAAGCCACGTAAGCAAAGCGTCAGGATATGTGAAATTTGATCAATTTTTCTTTTCCCGATTTTTTCAAACTGTTCCGTTTCATGGAGCTGGTGAGGCTATGGGAGGCCATCAGGGATTCAGCAGTGATATGAAAACAGGAACACATCGTAAAGAGGAGGAAAACGAAAGGGAGGAATACTTTCAACCTTATGACTTGAAAACGTGAACCTGGTTTGAATGTTTACAATGGAACCATATCTACTATTATGGGGGGTGAGTAATTTGGGCTGCACTGGATCAAGATCAGAAGCTCTGTAAGCAAAGCAGCCAGACTGGCTGGATCAGCTCTCTGCAGTCACCCTCAGTGAGAGGTGTTTGCCACCTGGAAACCACACCCACTAAAGAGTCTAATTATGTTCTAGGGGCAACCACTAAAGGGTCATGATAACCACTAGCTTAAATCAGAGTTGCTCAGGTGTTCCTGATCGCAGTCACATGGGGTGATTACAAAAAGTGCCGCTTCAGAACTATGGAACCAGACCTTCAGGTGGCCCTAGAAATTTAAAACCTGCTGATACTGAGTTTGTGATAGGAGTTTCAGAAATACTATTTAGTTCACAAAATTATAGGACCTACAAAAATCAAGAGAGGTCTTCTAGGCAGGATGTCCTTTTCCTTTCAAGCAGTTCTCTGTCTAATCCAAGAGGAAAGCACTATTTTCTGTCCATAAAAGACTCCAGAGAAATCACTTCCAAAATTTCCTTCTAATACACCTGAAGGTCTCAAATCCTCAGAGCTTTGCAATCCTCCTCCTATATGATTTAGGCAAAGGTTATAAGCCATCCTTACTTCTAACCAGAAACAAAAAGACTGATATTCATTACACAAATCATTGTACAAACTATTGTGTTGACTGACTTCAGCAAATACGTGAGGGCCCAGAAGTGTGCTGTGTCCACCTAGGCTTTGCTTGAGATAGAGAACCTCACTTACTTCAAAGGACAGGAACAAGAAAGTGAAAAGACAGCCCACAGAATGGGACAAAAAATCTGCAAAGCATATGTCTGACAAGAGACTTGCATCCAGACTATAAAGAATTTTTATAATTTAATAATAAAAATACAATAAGAGTTCCCAATGTGGCTCAGGGGAAATGAACCTGACTAGTATCCATGAGGATGTGGATTGGATCCCTGGCCCTGCTCAGTGGGTTGAGGATCTGAAGTTGCCATGAGCTGCAGTGTAGGTCAGAGATGAGGCTTGGATCCCAAGTTGCTGTGGCTGTGGCTGTGGCCTGCAGGTGTAGCTCAGATTGGACTCCTGGACTGTGAACTTTCATATGCTGCAAATGTGGCCCTAAAAAGCAAAAGCAAAAAAAAAAAAGACAAATTTTTAAAAGGGAGGGCAGGATCTGAATAGATCATTCTCAAAGTAAGATACACAAATGGCCAACAAGCATATGAAAAGATAAATCATCAGGAAAATGCAAAACCACAATGAAATACCACTTAGCACCCACTAGACAGCTAAAATCAGAAAGAGAAAAGGAGTTCCTGTCATGGCACAGTGGAAATGAGTCTGACTAGGAACCATGAGGTTGCAGGTTTGATCCCTGGCCTTGCTCAGTGGGTTAAGGATCTGGTGTTGCCGTGAGCTGTGGTGTAGGTCGCAGACATGGCTCGGATCTGGCGTTGCTGTGGCATAGGCCAGCAGCTGCAGCTCCAATTCGGCCCCTAGCCTGGCAACCTCCATATACCATGGGTGCAGCCCTAAAAAGACAAAAGACAAAAGACAAAAAAAAAAAAAAAAAAAAAAAAAAAAACACAGAAAAAAAACAAGTGTTGGAAATTCCACGTGATGGGTTAAGGATCCAGCATTGCTGCAGCTGTGGCATGAGTCACAACTGCAGTGCAGGTTCAAACCCTGGCCCAGGAACTGATACATGCCATGGACGTGGCAAAAAATAGTTTAAAAAAAGAAAATAATGAGCATTGATGAGGATGTGACAAAATGGGAACTCTCATACTCTGCAGGCAGAAATGTGAAATAGTACAGCCCCTATGGAAAACAGTTTGGCAGTTCCTCCAAAGGTCAAACACAGGGTTACAACATGACCCAGCAATTCCACTCCTATGTATAGACACAAGAGAAATGGCAGGATACGTCTCCACAAAAACTTGTATGTGAATGTTCATAGCACCACTTTTCCTAAAAGCCAAAGGTGGGGGGAAACACCACCTTATGAATAAATAAATAAAGCATGGCCTGGCTATTCAATTGTACATTATTCAGCAATAAGAAGGAATGAAGTACTGATACATGCTATAACATGGCTGAGCAATGAAAATTATTTTGCTAAATGAATGAAGCCAGTCACAAAGGCCACACACTGTACGATTCCATTTATATGATATGTGCAGAATAGGCAAATCCACAGAGATAGAAAGTAGAATAGTGGAGTTCCCGTTGTGGCTCAGTGATAACAACCCCACTAGTGTCCATGAGGACATGGGTTCGATCCCTGGCCTCACTCAGTGGGTTGGGATCTAGTGTTGCCATGAGCTGTGGTGTAGGTCACAGATAAGACTCGGATCTGGTGTTGCTTTGGCTGTGGTGCAGGCTGGCAGCTTCAGCTCCAATTCCATCTCTAGCCTGGGAACTTCCATGTGCCCCAGGTGCAACCCTAAAAAGAGGAAAAAAAAAAAAAAAAAGAATGTATAAATTCACGTACACACACATACACACACACACACACACACACACACACGCTGCTGCTTTACATATGGCTTGACACAGTAAATAGAGATTACATATTATTCTTTCTCCTCTTCCTATCTCCACATTGTTGCACTGCTTTATATCACTGTGTTTTCACAAGTTAGAAAAACTCAAAATAGTAATGTATTCCAACAGAGGCTTAACCATGAAAATTCTCTCACGATCTCACACATGCTCTACTAAAGGCTATTCCAACTTGCCTGACCCTGGAGAAACCCTGAAATCTGTAAATGTGGCTATCTTCCTCCCAGACTTCTCACTGAAAAGTATTTGGGAACAAAGAGTAAGATTTTTTTTCCTCACTCCTATGGTGTGAAGCACCTCTACCAACAGCTAGTTGCCAATATTCAGGCCACGCAAGAATTGTTCCTACTCAGCTTCATCTACTTTGAAAAATCTCCTGGGCCTCCAAAGCCACTTGGATACTCAACACTACCACGGACACCCACCGTGATGCTCTGTGGATTCAAAGGCAGCTGAGAGATAAGGAACTACCCACAGCTTGCAACAAAAAGATCACTGGCTCTGTTCTCACCATCTCTGTAAGTTCTCAAACAGCTCACAGCCAACTCCTGAATTAATTAAATAGTGGACTCTCAGCCAGACACCTAAGTTTTTCCATTTTATCCAAAGCTTTTCCTCTCTCTTACTGAGTGTTGTCAATTGCACACTACCTGTTACACAACCTGTTCTTTTTTTAAAAAAAATAGTTCCTACTGTTGAATAAATTTTTCTTCTCATCACTTTCAGTGGTTCTATCTCCATTTTCATCTCCATTAAAATCCCATTGCCTCCATATACTCTCAGACATGGTGGGATAAACATGAAGAAAGCCAAAAACTTAAGCCCAGTGGGTAAACAGACCATAAGCAACCAGACTGTCAAGTGGGAAATGACTGCTCAGGACAACCAATGCCATTTCTGCTCTAGAGTTCTGCTGTCCAACATATTAGTCACTAGCCATATGAGGCTACCTAAATTCACCAAAATTAAATAAAATTTAAAACTCAGTTCCTAACTCTCACTGGTAACATTTCAACTGCTCTCAATAGCTACATGCTGCTACTGACTGCCATACTAGCAAAGACAGAAAACATTTCCATCACAGCAGAAAGCTCTATTGAACAATACTGATTTGGAGAGCAACTCATTGATTCTATGAAAGTATTCTATGAAAGAGTTCTTAAATACGGAGTTTCTGCATTTACAGATTGTGAGGTCTGATATTCAGAAATATGACCACAGTGCCTCTACATGTTCCTGGAAGGTTTTCTTAGTGGTAAGTGGACAAAGCTTTTTGGAGCCCAACATACAGCTTGGCACATAAGTACTTAATATTTGCCAAATGAATGAAGCATATTAATGTCTATACATCTGTTTCTGCCCTGATATATTTTCGGATGCTCTTGGAAAGCAAAAGGATTTGTTTTCTACATGGAAGACTTTTATAGGGAGAAAGAAGCATCAGCAGATGGCATAGGCAGCTCATGGACCCTCTGGAACCAATAGAAATGAAGCTGATGAAGCTCAAAAACATAAACATCTGCCCAAAAGTAACCTTTTTTTTTTTTTAGGGCTGCACCTGGGGCATATGGAAGGAAGTTCCCAGGATAGGGGTCAAATGAGAGCTACAGCTGCCAGCCCGAGCTACAGCTGCCAGCCCATGCTACAGCCACAGCCACAGCCACGTGGGATCCAAACCATGTCTTCAACCTGCACAACAGCTCATGGCAACGGCAGATCCCCAACCCACTGAGTGAGGCCAGGGATGGAACCCACACCCTCAAGGATACTAGCTGGATTCGTTTCCACTTTGCCACAACAGGAACTCCCCAAAAGGAAATCTGATATCCAAGCGGAAAAGTTTCAGACCCAAAGAAACATAATTGCTTCAAACACACCCTAATTGTAGCTTTTAGAGACACAGAGGTAAGGTCTGGAGACTGCCCTAGAAGATTACACAGCCTGCTGCCATTTCTCAGTATTTTCCCAATATAATTTTGCTAGAAAATAGCATAATCACAGCGGCAGCATCATCCGATTACACTGCCTGTGCCACTGCCTCTTACACCCAGACGTCCCCATCCCTCAGTGTCTTCTGACTCAATCTATACTATCATGCCTATCAAATAACTTCTTGGAAAGTAAGAACTGTTGAAAAACACAATTCAAAAAAAGCCTGTAAGTGTTCATATGCAGATAAAAGCAGTTCTACTGGCCCTTAACCAATAAGCAGACAAAGCCCAAACAAAAGAAACTACAGCTGCTTCTATTTAATTTTTTCTACTTTCCTTGTCCACAGACAGAAGAGCCATAGGAAGAACCAAGCTGTTCTGTTTCTATAATTCACTTTTTCTTAGCCAAGGTCTGGGAACAGAAGGCAAGAGAAACAGGGAGCAGCTGCCACATGATCCTCTTAATGCCCTCAGCTCACTCCCCATTCTCCTATTGTCTCAGACCCCTTTCTCTACAAACTCGGTCCCAGCTCAAGATGAAGAAAAAAGCAAGGAAAAGCAGGACTTCTCCGTGTCAATACTTACCATTACAGAAAACTCTAGGTCACTTCTATCAGGTGATGTAACTAGAAGTTAAATAGGTAAGCTTTACATTCTGCTTTATTTTGAATTCCAATTAATTACTTATAACCGTATAGAACTCCCTACATAATCCCCTTAGACATTACATGTGTTTTTGAAAGAAAAAATACACAATTTCCATCTCTTGAGCCAAACAACAATCCTGGTCCCACTATTTAAGCCAAGAGATATATAAAATAATGGCTGCCGATGAATAAGTCATCCAATTTCAGATTCCAAGACCCAGAGAATCTAAATATGAGAGCCAAACAGCTCAGTTTCGGCAACACACAATGCTAACTTTTGAGCACAGAAGAGCAGAATGATGGTTAAGAACACCAGACGGCCAAGTTTAAATCTCACCTCTGCCACTTATTAGTTGTGTTATTTAACCTCTCTAAACGTAAGAATGGAGATAATGACAGTATCGACCCCATGGGGTTGTCAGGGAGACTAGAAGTAACCTGTGTTAGAACACACAATAGGGCCTCAATAAATATTAGCCGTGACTGTAACAATGCATCATGCTTTAAAATATCACATAAAATAAGCATTTTCCAAAGGTTAGGTCATAATGTGAAACTTGAAGGAAACTGCTGCTTCCCAGAGAACCCACACAGAGCTACCATGTACGAAAAGAGCCCCAGGCTCAGGTCAAAATGTTCACATTACCACTTACCCTTACCCCAAGAACAAACTTTCCAAAATGTGTTCAAATTATTCTGATTCATCTCACTGAGCTATGACCAGAAAAGAGGGAGTTTCAAACTAGATGGTTGTTCACAGTTAAAGACGCCCCAAGAAATGATGGCTAGCAGTGGTCAAGGCCTGGCACTCACCAGGAGGGAGGGGAGAGAGGCTGGTGACTCCCTCACACCACAGGCAAGACAGAAATGCCTGGCCACCTCTGTGCCTACAGTGTCAACAAAGTCCTGCCCACTCGGCACCAGGGCACCGCCGGGGCCCCAGTATGTTGACCTTCTGGGCACAGTGGAAAACAAAGACTGCAGCGGCATATCCTATTTTATATAAATAAGAGAGCTGAAGCAAAGATTCATTATTAATGTTAGGAGTTACACCTTATTTTCAAAGGAAGCATGGAAATTTGGTAAATGGGCCTAAGAATAACGTGTTAACTACATGCTGCAAACTATCCTTTTTCCCACTGTCAACTGCAAGAGGGGTTGACACTGCCATTGTAGCCACTACAACTAACATTAAACCAGAGTGTATGGAAAGAGTCTTTGGAAGATAGTCTTATTGCTAGTTTTTTGGGGTTATTATTTTTTTTTTTTTGTCTTCTTTTTTGTCTTTTTTTTTTTTTTTTTGCCTTTTCTAGGGCCGCTCCTGCAGCATATGGAGGTTCCCAGGCTAGGGGTCGAATCGGAGCTGTAGCCGCCGGCCTATGCCATAGCCACAGCAACGTGGGATCCAAGCCGTGTCTGTGACCTACGCCACAACTCACGGCAACGCCAGATCCTTAACCCACCGAGCAAGGCCAGGGATGGAACCCGCAATCTCATGGTTCCCAGTCAGATTCGTTAACCACTGAGCCACGATGGGAACTCCAAAAGATGGTTTTATAACTCAGAAGATACACAGAAAAGGTACAAAGGGACACATTCTCAAAAAATAATGTCACTGCTTAATTCTTGCCAGCAAATCTCTGAATCTGCCAACAATATCACAAATCACACAAGTTGCCCAGACAGGGACACTGAACAAAGGCTCTGGGGAATTTCACCTGGATCCTGCCCTCCCCTAAACTAAGGCAGGGAAAGAACTAGAGAAGAGCTAAAACGCAGTACTCAAGGTGGAAATGCCTCCACTCTTAGCAAAGAAAAGGACTTCGGTGCCTAAATTCTGAGAACTGTCAAAGGAGCAGTGACTTGAGGCGAGACTGGAACACCAACTGTTTGCGAGCCTGAGTCACGTGCTCAGGTAAGAGGCCACTGGTCACCTACTGAGCACCAGATTAGGTCTCGGACTGCCTAAACCTCAACCATGTCTGAATCCATTTCTAAAAACTGAGAATGATCTCCTAATCCAGCCCAAGCACAAAGAAATGCTCTTTTCATAATTGCTAAATGACAAATTACCTCAGGTAAACCTCAAACAAACCAGACTGAAGGCCAAAGCACATACATATTTCAACATTCACATGGTTCTTTTTGCCTCAGCATTTCTTAACCAAGACTGAAATTAATCTATTACCACACTGGTGTCTTAGTTTATGAATAATATATAACAGACGACCGAGAATTTCTAAAGAAAAAAGTCACCTCTAAAAAGAGTAATGCCTTGGACATGTTTTTTTTTTTAATGCAATGCCAGGCTAAATCTCACTCATATCTTCCACAGGGTCAGCAAACAAATAAGATAAAAACCAAGGTTTTAGGAGTTCCCGTCGTGGCGCAGTGGTTAACGAATCCGACTAGGAACCATGAGGTTGTGGGTTCGGTCCCTGCCCTTGCCCAGTGGGTTAAGGATCCGGCGTTGCCGTGAGCTGTGGTGTAGGTTGCAGACGCGGCTCGGATCCTGCGTTGCTGTGGCTCTGGCGTAGGCTGGTGGCTACAGCTCCGATTGGACCCCTAGCCTGGGAACCTCCATATGCCGCGGGAGCGGCCCAAAGAAACAGCAAAGACAAAAAAAAAAAAAAAAAAAAAAAAAAAAACAAGGTTTTAGAAAGCAAAGAGTTGTTGATGGAAAGTATCTCTGAATTTTCCTTTTTCAGTGAGATAATTTACTGTCATATTATTTTTATTTCCAAATTCCCAAGATTTATTAGCTGAAAAGGATTCCCAAGGTATCTCATTTTTTAAATTGCTACTATTTAATTAAAAGCAAAATTGAACCTCAATACAATGTACACAGTAAAGCATGTATTATTCTTTGGTCACGAATGAACAGTGCCAACAAAACCTTTTTTCAAGCCAACACTCATTGAGATTTGCAAATCAAGCTTCTTACACTCGCATTTTTAAACACAACATTCAACCGTGGAATTTCATCTTAAAATAAGGTTATTTCAGCCTTACAGCTTCAGCCTGGCCCAACTAATGGCCAGGATAAAAGTGCTGAACCGTACACAGAACATACGAACTAAGAGACAGAAGGTCAAGTTGAGAATACATCACTGAATAAGGAGAGCATATACATGTTTAGGCTTGAAACCATAAAATGCTGGGGCTGGAAGGCCCTGAGAGAGCATCTATCTACTCAATCTGCTTATCATACAGAAGTTAAATGATGTGCCCAAGGCAGTGGCAAAAATTCAGCCAGTGACAAAACCTACAAGCCAGGTATCCTACCTACTAGTCTAATTACTTTCCACAGTACCACTCTGCTCCTTTGAGTACCAAAAGTGTATATTAATGAAATATCTGACAAACAAGACAAACTCATAGGTTTATGATCTGATTTGTGCATGAATACATAAAGCTGTAGAACGACATGCATCAAGCCACTAAGAATTGTGTGGGAAGGTGTCCATTTATTTTGCTTTGTTTTGCTGTTTCTGTTGAGCATGTTGCATTTTTAAGTGAAGAGAATTTCATGACTTTTTAGAAGAGTACCTCTTGATCTGGAAATACTCTTGGGAAGGATGGTAAAGTATTTTTTGGAAGAAGCTACCAAGAAAGTGTATTTCCTTTCCTTTAGCAGGGAGCAACCTCCCCCACCCCCCACCCCCCCACACTGACAGCCACCCCAGCCTCCTATTCAAGGTCCAGTTCAACTTCGTTGCAGAGGAGGTCCAGGCCCTTGGGGGTTCCTCCCTCCTCGGGGTTCCTCCATCACATCCATGCTCGCCGCTCCTCCTAGAAAGCAGCCTCCTGGACAGCAGAGAGCCTGTGACAATCACCTAGCTCCGGGGCTCTGCAAAATCCTTTGCAGCTATTCTATTACAGTTTGCTCCCAGAATTCCAGAGAAAAATGTTCCAGAACCCCTCTTCCCTACACCAACATCTGGACCCACTCAAGAGTTATTCCCGCGTGGAAACAAGGATCCGCAAGGTCTGTGGGAAATGAAATCGTCGCGCCCACCACCTCCTCCGAGGAGCGTCTGCCATCAAGGCCTCCGACCACATTAAACCCACGCTCTCTAAGCGGTACCTGTTTTAAACCTCTGAGCATCATTTGCTACAAGTCCCAGCAAAAGACCGCGGACAAACTTAAACTTAAAATTACGGGATCCCAATGGCTGTAACGTCCGGAGGAGCCCAGCCCTCCTCCCGGCCGGCTCCTCTGGCGGCGCGGGCTTCCCGGCCCTTTTGACGGAGAAACCTGACCTGCAGCCCAGGCACCCCGCCTCGCGGCTGGAGGCAGGGGTCGAAGGGGAAGCTCCCAGCCCCACGGGGCGAGCTTTCCAGCTCCTCGAGGCACAAAGGGGCACGGCGGGGAGAAACGGCTCCAGACCCCACGTCAGCGGCGGGACCCGGACCCGGATCGGGACCCGCGCCGCCCCGCGCAGCCGCCCCGACGGCCCGAGTGCCCGCGCCCCGCCCCGCCCGCCGGTCAAGCCTCACCGCGGCGTCGCTTCCTTCCATCTCCCATCGCCCGCCGAGCCGCCCGAGCCTCAGGGCCAGACTGCCGGCAGGCGACCGGCGAGCTCTTTGTCGGCCCGGGACGCCGGCGGGCGAGGAGCGCGCTCCCTGGCGGAGGATGCGGCTGGGCTGCGAGGGACAGCGGCGCCTGGGGGCCCCGGGAGGGGGCAGGGGGCGGGGCCGGGGAGGAGGAGGGAGGGGAGCGCCGGACCGAGCGGGGGCGAGGGGGAGGGGCAGCCCGGGGCGGGGTGGGCGGTGCCGAGGAGGGGGAGGGGCAGGGCGCGGGGGCGGGGAGTGCGGGGGCGGGGCCCCGCGGAACGGGGGCGGGGGCGGGGGCGGGGGCGGGGGCGGGGGCGGGCGGGGACGACGGAGGGGCAGGCCCGCTTACTCTCCTCCCACGAGGCTGCCCGTCGCTGGCCTCCAGCGGAAGCCTGCCTGTTGCTTCGTGGTCTCTCTGAGGAAAGTGAGGCGCTTCCGACGGACTTTGCTGTCAAGCGGTGCCGCGTGACGGGAGGCGGGCGGCGTCTCGCGTGGTCCGGGGACTAGCGTCCGACATGCCCACGCGTCCCCTTGGGTCGCGGCAGCCGCGCGGGGAACCTTTAGGGTCCCTGTTGGGTTTTGCTTGCCGGCACTCCCCGACCCTTCCCAGGACCCACCTCCTGGAGGCGGGTCCCGCGCGGGGACAGGCCCTCACCGCCACCGCGCACCCAGAATGTGCGGGACGGGGGTGGGTACAGGCGTGAACTGCACTTTGAGTCTGAATTGCACCTCCCTCGTCCCCTGGAAGCTTCCTCCGCTGGCAAAGGAGGGGGGACATAACACCCCAATGAGAGCCCTGGTGCCAGCACCTGGAGCAGAGCCCTGTGGCCCGCTGCATGTGCTTATGGTAGGAGGGTGTCAGGGCTTTAATGTCTGCCCTCTTGGGACCGGTGGGAGATGCCCAAATAAAGGGAAATGACTAACGTGGCCAAGCTTTGAGCCGGGGATTGAGGATCAGTTCCTTAGTGGCACAAAGCCAGCCCACCAGGTCCAGATGCAGCAAAGCACCTGAGTGGCCTGCTTTTGTTTTGCTCCATTCACAACTGTCAGCCAGCCAAATGGCACCCACCAGCAGAACCTAATGAGAGGTGGGTGCATTTATACAAATCCATTCCAATTTCTGAAAATGATCTTGTATTTCCAGTTATGGCTCAGTGGTAAGAAACCCAACTAGTATCCATGAGGATGCCAGTTTGATCCCTGGCCCTGCTCAGTGGGTCAAGGATCTGGTGTTGCAGTGACTGCAGCGTACTTAGGTGGCAGATGCAGCTCTGGATCCGGTATTGCTGAGGCATAAGCCTACAGCTGCAGTTCCAATTTTACCCCTAGCCCAGAAACTTCTTTGTGGCCCTAAAAAGAAAAAAAGCAGAGCAGAGGTTGGGTCAGATGTGTAGATTTTAAAGTACCCCATTACTTGGGCATATTTCTCCTTTATGGATCCTGCCCTCACCCTTGCAGAATTACCCAAAGATAGTCCTAGTCCGTATGTGCCTATTCTCAGTAAACTCCTGCCTTCCTTGAAGTCTGATGATTTGTTGGCAAAAAAAAAAATCAGTAATAAAACCAGGTAGGAAAAGTAGTTGTTACCTGAGGCTAGACCACTGGCTTAGTAGCCTTTAATTTGAAAATAAACCAACAGCTCATAAATGGAAAATCAGGATTTGAGCTCAATACCCAGCTACACCCAGACATGACTAAAGAGGCAGAGTAGACCTGGATTTACATAAGCTTACTAGTTAAGGGACCTGGTAATAGACATCTAATCTGAGTCTCTGTTTCCTCAATTACAGAAAGAGGATAATAGTAGCCTGAAGAATTGTTAGGAGCAGGAAAAGTTAGGTAAAATTCCTGGCCCAAGTAAATGTTTGATGAAGAGGTAACCCAAAAGTTAAGCAACAAAATATTAGAAAAGTGCAAATCAAAACTATAATGAAGCACCACTGCACACCAGTCAGAATAGCCATCATTAATGAGTCTCTGAATAATAAGTGCTGGAGAGGGTATGGGGAAAGGGGAACCATTGTACACTATTGGTGGGAATGTAAATTGGTGAAACCACTATGGAAAATAGTATGGAGTTTCCTCAAAAAAACTAAAAATAGAGTTGCCGTATGATCCTGCAATCCAACTCCTAGGCTTATACCCAGACAAAACTCTAATTTGAAAAGATACATGCACCCATATGTTTATAGCAGCACCATTTACAGCAGCCAATGAAGCAACCTAAATGTCCATCAACAGAGGAATGGATAAAGAAGATGTGGTACATATATACAATGAAACATTACTCAGCCATAAAAAAAAAGAATGAAATAGGGAGTTCCCTTGTGGCATAGTAGGTTAAGGATACAGCATTATCACTGCAGTGGCTCAGATCACTCTTGTGGCATGGGTTCAACCCCTGGCCCAGGAACTTCCACATGCCACAGGAGCAGCCGAAAAGAATGAAATACTGCCATTCACAGCAACATGGATGGACCTAGAGATTATCAAACTAAGTGAAGTGAGTCAGAAAGAGAGAAACAAACATCATATGTCGCTTATATGTGGAATCTAAAATATGGCACAAACAAACCTATCTGTGAAACAGACTCACAGACATGGAGAAAAGAATTGTGGTTGCCAAGGGATTGTGAGTTTGGGGTTGTAGATGCGAACTAGTATAAATAGAATGGATGAGCAATGAGGTCCTACTGTATAGCACGGAGAACTCTATTTAATATCCTGTGATAGACCATAATAGAAAAGAATATTTCAAAAGTTAATTTCTATATAGCAAAATTAACACAACATTGTAAATCAACTACACTTCAATAAAAAGATTTTTAAATTAAGCAATAGAAACTTTCTCATCACAAAGGAAATTTTTACTTTTTTCTCCCTGAATCCGACGTGTTTTAAGATATTACTTACAAAGCTGATCACATCTATTAAATTCATTTTCCCACATTAAATAATCAAAATCATAAATGTTGGAGATTCTGATCAACATAAATTAACCATTGTTGTCACTTCTGAGTTGGTAAACCCCAAAACAAATCAAATAAAGGTTGACATTTTGCCAGCATGTATCTCGTGTGTAAATATTTGAATGGAAATACTGGCTTGTGGAAATATTGGTAATACAGTATGAATTCCCATTTCTTCTACTCTAGCCCCCAGAGATCCCAGACACCCAGCTCAAATGATCACAATTGTGCTCAAGTTCGGTGACAAAATACACAAACATCCACCTGGCAAAAGGAGGAAGGAGGCAGCAGTTCTGAAAGAGACACAGGCTGATCTATTTATCCAATACCATACCATCCCCCAAGTCCACCCAGGAGCCTAATGTGGAAAGAGAAAGGATAACTTGATGTTAAGTACCAGAGGTCAAGAGAAGAGAGAAGGTGAGACTGGAAGGAGATGAGGAATAAGCCTTGCCAACAAATGAGGGGTTACAGGTACAGAGGCCATAACTGAGAGCTGAATGAGTGACAGGTGGTGGGTGGCAGGGCCCGTGATGTGTGGTCTCAGGCCATTGGAAGGATATGGGATTTCAAATGACTTTGGAAGTTTTTGAGCAGAAGAGTCGTGTAATCTGATTCATGTTTGACCCAGATCACCTTGTACAGGTGTGGGGAACAGAGAGGTGAATTAGGAGGTTGATGCAGCAACCCAAGCAGAGAATGGTAGCAGCAAAGGAGGTGGTGAGGAGTGTTCAGAGTCTGTCATGTTTTGAAGGTTGAGCTGACAGTATTTGCTGATAGATGGGGAGTGCAGGAGAAAGAGTCAAGGATGACTCCATGGGTTTGTAGAGAGAATCTCTAAAAAGATGGAGTTGGTTAACTGGGCTGGGGAGACTCAGAGAGGAGCAGGACTGGGCTGGGGCGGTCGGCCCATGGTTTGGACGTGCTAGTTACAGGAGCCTTTCAGATGCCTATCAGAAGTGTCTCGAAAACAATTGGGGATCAGAATTCAGAGCAGAGGTTGGTGCTGGAACTATATATTTGGAAGTTAGCAGAGAAATGGTATTTACACCCATGAAATGAATGAGAGCCCCAATGGAGTGAATGGGAAAGAGAAAATAGGAGCATCCGATACAAAGGTAAAAAATTGGGGGCAAGCGGAGTTCCCTTCGTGGCTCAGTGGAAACAAATCTGACTAGCATCCGTGAGTACGCAGGTTGGATCCCTGGCCTTGCTCAGTGGGTTAAGGATCCAGTGTTGTTGTGAGCAGTGGTGTATGTTGCAAAGGCAGCTCAGATTTGGCAGTGCTGTGGCTGTGGCATAGATGGGCAACTGTAGCTCTGATTAGATCCCTAGCCTGGGAACTTCCATGTGCCACAGCTGTGACCCTGAAAAGCAAAAAAAAAAAAAAAAAAAAGAAAAAAAAGAAAGAAAGAAGTTAGGGACTTGGGTAAGAACTTTTGTTCTGACTGTGCCAGTAGTGTAAGGGCCAGGAATCAAACTTGTGCCATAGCAGTGACAATGCTGGATCTCTAACCACTAGGCCACCAGGGAACTCCCCAAATAGATGTTCTTTTTTGTTGTTGTTTTTTAGGGCCTCAGCCTTTTGGATATAGAGGTTCCCAAGCTAGGGGTCGAATCGGAAGTACAGCTGCTAGCCTACAGCACAGCCACAGCAATGCCAGATCTGAGCCACTTCTGCAGCCTACACCGCAGCTCATGGCAACGCTTGATCCTTAACCCACTGAGTGAGGCCAGGGATGGAACCTTCAACCTCATGGTTAATAGTCTGGTTCGTTTCCACTGCACCACAACAGAAACACCCCAAAGAGATGTTCTTCAATGGGATATTTTCAGGTTATTTGTATGTGAGACTTTTTCCACTCTGAAGTTTTCAACCAGCCATTTCTCTACTCTGCTCTCTCCCTATACCCTGTAATCATCCCTCTCTTTCTACCACAACGTTCTATTATTTTCAAGAAGAATGGAAGAGAGTGTTGTAGACCTATAATTCTAGCAATTTCTCACTTTGTCTCAAACTAATTTTTCATGTCTGACCTAGTTATATCTGTTTACTACTTCTTTACAAAAATAATTACTTCTAGAATTAACTAAAAGATATTTAATTAAGGAGTTTCTGTCACGGCGCAGCAGAAACAAATCCGACTAGGAACCATGAGGTTTCGGGTTCGATCCCTGGCCTCGCTCAGAGGGTTAAGGATCTGGCATTGCCCTGAGCTGTGGTGTAAGTCGCAGACGCGGCTCGGATCTGGCGTTGCTGTGGCTCTGGCATGGGCCTGCAGCTACAGCTCTGATTAGACCCCTAGCCTGGGAACCTCCATAATGCCACGGGTATGGCTCTAAAGAAAAAAAAAAAAAAAAGACATTTAATGAATATATGGCTTTCCATGCTGATAGAATTGTGTGTTAATTAATTTGTAATTAACTTGGTTTTTTGTTTTTTGTGGTTGTTGCAAAAGAAAGGAACTGCCAACCAACAACAGCTTCTTGGAATGGTTACAAGAAAAATCTAATGGAATCAGTATATGTACGAGACCTAGGATGTTGAATAAGTTCCATTCCTGGTGTAAGCAAAACTGTCCTCCGTTAGCGTTTCATTCAGTGGAAGAAGTTCTTCCCTGGCATTAAATGAAAATTTGGTGGACCTACAAATTGTTCATCTCACTCTAAACACAGGATCAATTCAGTAATTAACTATCCAGTCCTGGTTAGCCCAATCTTGACCTAACATCCAATCTTCTTCTCTAAGAAGGTGGGTGACAACCTCTGTTCCTATGCCTCAGTCCTCAGGACCCCCGGGACACCTCTTCCTGCTGAGGCTCTGCAGCCTACCCCGCTGGATAGACCTCAAGAAGATAGACCCCAGGCCAATTGTCTTGCGAGTGGCCCACATCCGATCCACGGAACATGCACAGCAACTCTGGGAGTGCAAGCTAACCCCAACCACACAGCAGAGGACCTCTGGCCCTGCCCCAGACCACATCAGCTCTCTGTTACACTGAGTTCCCCAGAAGCAGCAGTCTCCATTAGCGTTCTGGGGTGTGAGCGAGGCCACCATCCTCAGTGTTTTCCAGGTATGGGGGACAACTTCAGATTTCTCCAACAGATCTCTCTGAAGTCCCTTTACAGGGCTTGGGGTCTCAGAATAGGACCTCTCACCTTCCCCTAATGGGGAGTTGAACCAGGCTATATAGCTCCTGACTCCATCCGCTCCCAAACTCCTCGTACTCCCTTCTTTTTATAGCTCTGATCTGACTTTGGGGTCCAAGGTTGTGCAACAGGATCTCAGGACCATTTCCTTAAAAATCTGTGTAGGGAGTTCCTGTTGTGGCTCAGGGGTAATGAACCTGACTAGTAACCATGAGGATGTAGGTTCGATCCGTGGTCTCGCTCAGGGTTAAGGATCCGCCCTTGCGGTGAACTGCCGTGTAGGTCACCGATGCTAGCCTTGATCCTGAGTTGCTGTGGCTGCTGTGGCATAGGCCTGCAGCTGCGGCTCAGATTCCACCTCTAGCCTGGGAACTTCCACATGCCACAGGTTCCGCGCCTCCCCCCAAAAAAAATCTATGCAGGGGATAGTGGTCTGTCTCACATCCACTTTGATGTACTTTCATCGGATGCACTGACACCTCAGTAGAACCTGAGACAGGAGGAGCCCCATCCCGCCTACTATCCTCTTTTATTTCTTGACTCGAAAGAGCACTTTTTTCTCGCTATAAAGACGTGTACACATAGATTTACAAGGACATTTAAGTATATACATTACATATTGTACCTCTGGATACGGCCTTAGTCACCTCCATTGTTGATTCATACGTTCGAACGTGATGATTCTGAAAGATTGCTACCCCGGTGGACAGGAACCACTGAAGAAATCCTACTTCTACACCCAGCCCAATCCACCACAACTGCATTGTGAATATTGAGACACTTCAGATTCTCTATTCCTTTAACTGTCCTGTCCACTTTGATAACTCCTAGCCATATGAAGCCATTGACATGTAAAATAATTAGAATAAATTAAAACCCAGCTTGTCAGCCCTGCTAGTCGTATTTGAAATGGGGTACTGACTGCTGTATTTAGAGTGTGCAGACACACCGCAGAGAGTTCTGTTGGACAGCACTGTCTCACGTGGGGTTTAGTGCATGGGAAGCACTAAATAAATGATAAGTGAAAGTTTGGTCCAAAAACATCATATGATCAAAAGCTTCAGCTCACATCTGATGTTGCTGTGGCTGTGATGTAGGCTGGCAGCTGCAGCTCTGATTTGACCCCTAGCCTAGGAACTTCCATATGTCCCAGGTGTGGCCCTAAAAAGAAGAAGATGAAAAAAAAAAAGATACCGTATGATCACCCTAGTTTGTTTTGCTGAGAATGTAAAGCTTTTTAGTACAGTACTAAGTACTGACTCAACCATTAGGAACAAAAACTAAGTTACGTAGGGTAGGTCCAGCTGTTTTTCTATTTCACACTCGAAAACCTAGCTGCACCTCCTACTCCATTAGAAACCTCTTTACCCTCCAAATAATTACTGAAAATGTTTGGGGAAAAGTCCCTATTTCCCTCAAAAAACAAATCACTTTTTCAGCATTATTCCCACGAAAAGGAATTGTTTCAAAAGCAGAGTTTGTACTGAAGGGGGATTCCAAGTAAAAACTACTTTGCTGAAGAGTTCCCATTGTGGCTCAGAGGTAACAAACCAGGGAGTTCCCATTGTGGCGCAGCGGAAATGAATCCGATTAGGAACCATGCGGTTTCGGGTTGGATACCTGGCCTCACTCAGTGGGGTTAAGGATAGGGCACTGCTGTGAGCTGTGGTGGAGGGTGCAGACGCCTAGGCCCGGATCTGGCATTGTTGTGGCTGTAATGTAGACCTGCAGCTGTAGCTCCGATAGGACCCCTAGCCTGGGAATTTCCACAAGCCAAGGGTGCGGCCCTAAAACGAAAAAAAAAAGCCCTGGAATTCCTAAGAGATAGGAGCAAGAGTCTTTTGTTATGTTAATGAAGTGCCTTTTGGATCTCCGAGGAGGGTAGGGGCTGATTGCCAGGAGAACCAACCTTGTGATTAGAGGGTTAGAAAGTTTAGTCCCACCCCCTTGACCTCTGGGAAGGGGCGAGGGGCTGGTGGTTGAATTGATGCCCATTGCCCATGATTTGATCAACCGTGCCTATGAAATGAAACCTCCTTAAAGATCAAAAAGGACGAGGTTCACCGAGCTTCCAGGTTGGTGAACTCGTGGCACACAATCTTGCCTTTAGTTTCACCTGTGAGATGTGATACTATTTCCAGGTAGATAGTGGCAGATGAACTTGAATTGTAGGACACCCTGCTGGCACTGGGGAATTGCTTAGTGGTGTGGAACAAAACCCACACACATTGGAATTGGTGATAAGAATTGTAACGTGCACAGGTTGGTGCGCTTTGGCAAATGTATAGAGTTCTGTAAATCACCACTACAGTCAAGGTATTGAGGCAGAATACTAACTCAGGTCGTCAGTGTAGGAGCATGGGCTTTGCTGCATTCTTTGATATGGCAATTGGTTAACATTTGTGGCTTAAGGGCTCCAGGGGGTAACATCCCCACAGGGCTTGTTTACTGTAGGGAGTGTACCTATGCCCAGCTGGACATTCATCCCCCTGTGAGTCAGTTTACAGGAAGAAAAGGGCAAAGAGACCATGAGACTTATAGGACATTTCTACCTCTAAGACCTGTATTGGACAAGGACCGATACAGGTAATTGAGGAAGGCCAAAAGGAGAAAAACACATCTTTCTGGACACCACGTTCGTACCCCCCTCCCCCATCTTTAAGGGATAAAAACCCCTGTAGCACAATAGAGAGTGGGAAGCTCTTCTCCCTGCTCCCAGCAGCCCTGGGAGCTATTTGCTTTCCTGTAATAAAGATGTTGCTTGCCTGCTGCCTGCGTGTTGGCAGAGTTCATGCTTTCAACTGCATGAACAAGAATCCTGATTCCATAACATATTTCTGGCATCCTAAGTATTTCACCCCTTGTCCCACGCCCCTTTGCAGTCAACTCCTCCCTCCAGACCCTGGAAGTTAAGCAACTACTTACCCACTTTTTTTTTTTTTTAGTCTTTTTAGGGCCGCACCCAAGGCATACGGAAGTTCCCTAGCTAGGGGTGGAATTGGAGCTGCGGCTGCCAGCCTACACCACAGCCACAGCAGAGAGATCCGAGCCATGTCTGGGATCTACACCACAGCTCAAGGCAACACTGGATCCTTAACCCACTGAGCGAGGCCAGGGATTGAACCTGTGTCCTCATGGATACCAGTCAGGTTCGTTAACCGCTGAGCTAAGACAGGAACTCCCCCTACCCAATTTTCTCTTCACTGTAGTTTTCCCTTTTGGAGAATTCCACAGGATGTAATCACGCTGTATGAAACCTTTTATTGTCTGCCTTCTTTCACATAGATTCATGCATGCTTTTATATGGATTTGTAGTTTGTTCCTCTTTATTTTGTTCAGTGTTGTTCCATTGTATGGATATACAATTTATTGATTCACCAGGTTATAGACATTTAGGTTGTGTCCAGTTTGGGGCTATTGCAAAGAAAATGTGAGTATCTATATTCAAGTTTTTGTGTGTACATATGGTTTTTTTTTTTTTTGGATAAATATCCAGAAGTGATATTTCTGGGTCATATGGTTAACGTATGTTTAACTTAATTAAAAAAAAAAATCAAAACATTTTCCAAAGTGCTCATGTTATTTTGCTTTCCCATCTGCAATGTTTGAGTCCCAATATTCTATATTGTTGTCAACATTAGATATTGTCATTTAAAAAATTTATTTTTGCCTTTTGTGAAATGTAGAGTGGTATTTCATTGTATTTTGATTAGCATTTCTTAATGATGAACAGTTGAGCATCCTATGTGCTTGTTTTCAATTTGTATATCATCTTTTGTAAAGTGTCATGTAAATCTTTTGCCCATTTTCTAAAATGAAATCTTATTGTCTTCTTCTTGAGTTGTAAGAATTCTTTATATATCCTAAATCTAAGTTCTGTATCAGATACGTATTTTGTAACTGATTATTTACAAATGTATTTGTATTTTCTAAATACATATAATTTTCTCCATTTTTGGTTTTTCTTTTCTATCTCTCAAGTGTCTCTGATGAGGAAAAGTTTTTAATTTAAATGAGGCCCAGTCTACCTTTTTTTCCAAGTTTGTGTTTTTGTTTGTTTTGTTTCGTTTCCTAGGAAATCTTTGTCCAATGTAATGTCACAAAGATTTTCTCCTATTTTTGCTTCTAGAAGTTTTAAAATTTTCACTCTTAAGTTTGCATTACAACTTAATTTAATGGCATGAGTTAAAGGTTAAGGTTCCTTCCTTCCTACCTGGATAGCTAATTGTTCTAACATCATTCTTGAAGCAATTACACTTTTCTCATGTTAATTATCTTGTTGAAATCAATTGAGCATGCATGTGTAAGTCTGTTTTCTAACTCTGTCTTCTAGCTCATTGATCTACATGTCTGTACTTAACAAAATACGTGGGGTCTTTTTTTTTTTTTTTTTTTTTGTCTTTTTGCCATTTCTTGGGCCGCTTCAGTGGCATATGGAAGTTCCCGGGCTAGGGGTCTAATCGGAGCTACAGCTGCCAGCCTATGCCAGAGCCACAGCAACACAGGATCCGAGCTGTGTCTGCGACCTACACAGACAACTCCGGCAACGCCAGAACCTTAACCCACTGAGCAAGGGCAGGGACCGAACCGCAACCTCATGGTTCCTAGTCGAATTTGTTAACCACTGCGCCACGACGGGAACTCCATACGTGGTCTTGATTACTAGCTTGGCAGGAAAGCTTGAGATGGAGCAGTACAAATATTTCAACTTTGTTCTTTCTTTTCAAAAGTGTTTTGGAACACTTTTGGAAATCGACTTGTCATTTTCTTTTAAAATTCCTACCAGGATTTTGATTGGGATTGCACTGAATCTATAGGTCAATTTGCAGAGTTCTGAGAATCACAACAACACTTAGTCTTCTGAAACATGAACATGTGATATACATCATTTATGTAGTCTCTTGATTTCTTTCAGCAAATTTATATGGTTTTCAATGTACATATCGGTACATATTTTATTAAGTTCTATACTGAAGTATTCCATGCTTTTTGATGCTATTGTAAATGTTATTCTTTTCTTAATTATACTTTCAAAATTTTTATATAAAGAAACAAATTTTATTTTTGTGTGTTTATTTTGAATCCTTGCCAATTTTACTTATTGTGACCTCACTATTCTACTAGGTTTTTAACAACTTTCTTATGATTTTCTACATAGGGGATCATGTCATTTGTGAATAAAGACAGTTTTACTTCTTGCCTTATTGCACTGGTGAGAACTTTAGAGCAATACTGGATAGAACCGATAAGAGCAGATAGCCTTGCCTAGTTTCTGATCTTAGAGAGAAAGCATTTGGTCTTTCCATATATATATATAGTCTTTTTGCCTTTTCTAGGGCCACTCCCACGGCATATGGAGATTCCCAGGCTAGGGGTCTATTCAGAACCGTAGCCACCAGCCTATACCAGAGCCACAGCAAAGCAGGATCCGAGCCGTGTCTGCTCACAGCTCATGGCAATGCTGGATCCTCAACCCACTGAGCAAGGCCAGGGACTGAACCTGCAACCTCATGGTTCCTACTCAGATTCGTTAACCACTGCACCACGGTGGGAATTCCTGGTCTTTCCCTATTAAGTATGATGTTAAACTATAAATTTTTGGGAGATGCCTTTTATCAGATTGAGAAAAGTTCCTTTCTTTCTTTTTTCTTTTTCTTTTTTTTTTTTTTGGCTGCAACGTGCAGTGGCTTGATGTGGGATCCTCAGTTCCCAGACCACCAGGGGGTTTTGTCTGTTTGTGGGGTTGTTTTGGGGGGTGGATTTTTTTTTTTTTTTTTTGCTTTTTAGAGTCACACCTGTGGCATATGGAGGTTCACAAGCTAGGGGTCGACTTGGAGCTACAGCTGCCTGCTTACAGAACAGCCACAGCAACACCAGATCCGAGCCATGTCTGAGACCTACACCACAACTTATGGCAACACTGGATCCTTACCCACCGAGTCAGGCCAAGGATTGAACCCTCATCCTAATGGCTACTAGTCAGATTTGTTTCTGCTTCACCACAACAGGAACTCTCCAGATCAGGGTTTAAACCCAGGCCACAGCAGTGAAAAACACCAAACCTAGGCCACCAAGGAGCTTCTGAAAAGTTCCTTTCTGTTCCTAGTAGGTTGAGAAATTTCGTATGTTTGTTCATTTGCATTTTATCATGAATGGGTGTTGAATTTTGTCAAACACTTTTTCAGCATCCACTGAGATATTTGCATAATTTTTCGTCTTATGCTGTAATTTTGGTGAGTTATGTTGATGGATTTTCAAATGTTAAACCAACTCTACATTCCTGAGGTAAACCTCCTTTGATCAAAATAAATATTGTATTAGGCTGCTAAAGCAGGCACAACAGAATTCTATAGAGTGTGTGGCTTAAACAACAGAAATTTATATTCTCTCAGTTCTGGAGGCTGGGAGTCCAAGGCCAAGGTGCCAGCAGAGTTGGTTTCTATGAGACCTCTCTTCCTGGCTTTTGGATGTCACCTTCTGGTGGTGTCCTCCCATGGCCTTTCCTCTGTGCTCGCACCCCCAGTACCTCTTCTCTATGAGAATACCAGTCCCATTGAATCAGAGCCTCACCTTGACCTCATTTAACCCTAACCTTCTGCTTAAAGTCTCTACCTTCAGGTAGAATCACACAGAGGGTTAAGGCTCCAACACATGATTTGGGGGAACATAATTCAGTTCATAACAATTATACTTCTATATGTTGCCAGATTCAATTTGCTAATTATTTTTTGCTATTATTGCTTCCATGGTTATGTTTATGGTTTCTTTCCTTGTGATGTATCTTTTTAGTTTGAGGATTAAAGTAATGCTGGCCTCGTAAAATGAGCTGGGAATTTTACTTATTTATTTTTTTGTCTTTTTAAGGACACACCTACTGCATATGGAAGTTCCCAGGCTATGGGTCGAATCAGAGCTATAGCTGCAGGCCTACACCATAGCCACAGCCATGCAGGATCTGAGCTGCGTCTGTGAGCTACACCACAGCTCATGGCAACGCCAGAGCCTTACCTCATTGAGGGGGGCCAGGGATCGAACCTGAGTCCTCAAGGTTCATTACTGCTGAACCACAAAGGGAACAACAAGCTGGAAATTTTTTTCTCCTCTGCTACTTTCTAAAAGTTTGTATAGAATTCATCCATACTATTTCTTCCTATTTCATATTATTTATTTATTTATTGCTTTTTAAGGCCACGCCTCTGGCATATGGATGTTCCCAGGTGAGGGGTTGAATCGGAGCTGCAGCTGCCAGCCTATGCCACAGCCACAGCAATGAGGGATCAGAACTGTGTCTTCAACATACACCACAGCTCACAGCAACGCCAGATCCTTAACCCACTGAGTGAGGCCAGGGATCAAACTAGCATTCTCATGGATACTAGTTGGGTTCGTTACCACTGAGCCACAAAGGGAACTCCACTATTTCATATAATTTACTTACGATGCCATTTGGACTTGAAGTTTTCTTGTGAGAAGATTTTTCATTACAAATTCAATTTCTGTTAAAAATACATATATAATTATATGTAATAATAACATAAAAATATTTACTTATATGTAATTGTTCAGGTTATCTATTTCTGCTTAAGTGAATGCTGAAGAATTTGTCCTTTTCATCTATGTGGTCAAAGCTGTTTGGATAGGAGTTCCCTAGCGGCCTAGCAGTTGAGGATCTGGCGTTGTTACTACCATGGCGTAGGTTCTATCCCTGGCCTGGGAACTTCCACAAGCCACAGATATGGCCAAAAAAAGACAACAAAATTATTAGAATAAAGTTTTCCTTAGTATTTCCTTATTATCCTCCAATGTTTCTTTTTTATTTTTTTATTTTTTTATTTTCCCACTGTACAGCAAGGGGGTCAGGTTATCCTTAGATGTATACATTGCAATTACAGTTTTTTCCCCCACCCTTTCTTCTGTTGCAACATGAGTATCTAGACATAGTTCTCAATACTATTCAGCAGGATCTCCTCCTCCAATGTTTCTATGGTCTCACTTTTGTTCTTAAGATTGGTCACTTGTGTAGTGTCTCTATTTCTTCTTCATCAGTTTAGCTAGAGGCTTGTCAATTTTACCGATCTTCTTAAAGAATCAACTTTCTGTTTCATTGATTGTCTATATTGTTCTTTCTGTTTCCTGATTTATTGATAGCCATGTTCTTATCTTATTTGCACTTTTCTGCTTACCTTGGATTTACTTTGCTTTTCTTTTTCTAGCTTCATAAGCTGGCAACTTAGAAAGAGCTCACACTTAAGGCAATGGCAAAAGAAATAAGGTGGATTATAAGCAAATTCAGACTCTAGAAAAGTAAGAGATGGGACATCCAAGAAAACATATGAAGTCAACGTCAGACAGAGACTATCTCCAGATACTACACATAATCCCCTAAACACACACACACACACACACACACACACACACACGCATGCACACGCACACGCACACACGCTGATCTGCATGCATGCACAGCCACACACTGAAAAATAATGCACTTTCTTAGTCTCTAACCTTCTACCATGCTTTCATTTCTAACTCACCCAAACAGAAGAACCTCAGCTTGTAACTGTCACAGACTAGAGGACCACCTTGATGTCTTATGGAAAATGTACCTGGATGAGCTGCTTTCTCTCTCCTGTCCCTCTTCTTCAGCTCATTGCTAAAATACAGCTCTTCACCACAGACTATGTGGCAGAAACAACCCTATGTATTTGCCAGATCACTTCGGTCTCCTTCTGGGCACAGCAAGGGGCCTGGTGTCCCAGCCCCATCGAGTCTAGGTGGCCGTGTTACTAGTTCTGCTCAGTGACGTGTCCACTTCCAGGCCTGGCACCTCACATCTCCAGATCCACATTCTCACCCCTGTTTTCTGAGAGTCTCCAAGGCCTGGAGCAACCAGAACATTCAGCAGCACACATTCTGGGACAGAAGTGAAAAAATGACGTCTATCCTGTTAAACCACTGAAATTTATGGATTTTTCTGTCAGGGCAGAAACATAACTTACATTGACTAGTCCCTACCAAGCTACACACAATCAAGTACCAATAGCAAGCCTGTTTCTTTAAAATCTGTAAGAGAAAAGAAGTGTGTTCTGTTGTTCAAAGATATGTGCATCACATATCCTGAAAACAACTATTAACTGTTTTAGGAGAAAAGACACAGTGGTGGAGTAGTAAGGTAAACATTTAAAGTCATTCTATTATGCCCTGATGAATTGGCCTTTGTTTTTTGGGTTTTTTGTTTTGTTTTGTTTTTTTGTTTTTGCTTTTGCTTTTTAGGGCTACACCTTGGGCCTATGGAAGTTCCCATTCTAGAGGTCGAATCAGAGCTGTGGCCATTGGCCTACGCCACAGCCACAGGAACTCAGGATCCAAGCTCCATCTGCAACCTACACTATAGCTCACAGCAATGCCAGATCCTTATCCCACTGAGTGAGGCCAGGGATCGAACCTGTGTCCTCATGGATACTAGCTGGGTTACTGCTGACCCACAAGGGGAACTCCGGCTTCTGCTTTTTGACACAGTGAAGCTAAGAAGAGTTTGAAAGAGTACTAAACGCATATGGGGGTGAGGGTGTTCCCCTCCTCCCAGGCAAATGGACTAAAAAGCTCTCCACTAAGGAGATTTAGGCTGAAACTTCATTACCAGCAAGTATATTAGACCTATCATAGTGCAGTTGGGTGCTACTTGTGAGGAAAGTGGGTGACATTCAGATGATAGATTTATGTCTGCATGTTAACTAGATAGGGGTGGAAAATAACCATTCAGTTAAGCTGAGCAAGTCTCAGCTTCCTAGGTGGGACCAAGAGGGACATTAGAGATGATCTAACCCAACCTCTTTACTTTATAGATGAGAAAACCTGTTATACTCTTGGCACCAGTGCAAGACACTTGTCTAAGTGCAGTCATCATAATATTTTACTTTAGGCATTCCCATTGTGGCTCAGGGGTAATGAACCCACTAGTATCCATGAAGACATGGGTTCAATCCCTGGCCTTGCTCAGTGGGTTAAGGATATGGCCTTGCTGTGAGATGTGATGTAGGTCACAGATGAGGCTCAGATCTGGAGTTGCTGTGGCTATGGGAGGCTGGCAGCTGCAGCTCCGATTTCACCCCCTAGCCTGGGAACTTCCACATGCTGCAGGTTTGGCCCTAAAAAGACGAAAAAAAAAAAGTGTCATGGGTGGACACATCCGACAACCTGCTCTTTTCTGGAGCAGTCATCACCTTCTAGGGGTGCCCTCCTGACACTCAAATGTGACTTGGGAAAGAATGCTCAGGCCACTGGACACCTGAGGCAGGAGACCAATGGAGGAAGTCAACCTGGGGCCAGAGAGTGCTATGTGGGATTTCACTCTAGTCATTAGCTTGCCAAATGAGTTACGAATAAAAATGCTTTTGGAGTTCCCATCATGGCACATCAGAAACGAATCCAACCAGGAACCATGTGGTTGCGGGTTCGAGCCCTGGCCTCACTCAATGGGTTAAATATCTGGCATTGCCATGAGCTGTGTTGTAGGTCGAAGAGGCTTGGATCTGGTGTTGCTGTGGCTGTGGTGTAGGCTGGCAGCAACACCTCCAATTAGACCCCTAGCCTGGGAATCTCCATATGCTGTGAGTGCGGCTGTAAAAGGACAAAAGACAAAAATAAATAAATAAATAGTAAAATAAAAAATAAAAATGCTTTTAAGATTTGTAGGGCAATTTTTATTTTAAAACAATCACTTCATTCTCTCGCCCTAACCCCAGACACACACCCACATACATCAGAAATCAGATGTAGTTGTATCTACCCCCTTATGTTTATGTGTAAACATAATATGTAGAAAGAAAATTGAAAGCCCAAGTTGATTTCTTTTGTAATTTAAGCTATAGTAACCCGCTACTGATTTTTTTCAGATGAAGATATTTCCAAAAAAGTATTAGTAATTTGTAGTTGATGGATATTCATCGATAATGTCAGAACGTAGAAATTGCCTCTCCTTTTGTTGTGAATATAAGTGGAATATGAACATTTTATTGTTAAAGAGCTTCTGAAACTTTTAACATTAAAGAGGGCTGTGAGAGAAGGAATGTGTATATATATGTATGACTGGGTCACTTTGCTGTACAGAAGAAATTGACACAACATGGTGAATCAACTATAGTTTAATTTAAAAAATTAAACATAGTAAAAAATTTTTTTAAATTGTTATAAAGGAGAGCTACTTCAATGCTCTAAAATTTGTCATTTGGTAAAAATGCCATACACAAAACAACAGGACTTCTCTTCAAATCCATTTTGTTCAGAAAAAAAGACTTTACGTGATTTTTAAAAAGTGATTTAATAGAGATACACTTTGGGGGCATGAGATTGTTTCCTCCTTTAATTTTTTCTCATTTGTGGTTGACTATGGAACGTGCCCATACCGGACATACTTGTTTACACTGCCCGTGGTGTTACAGCACTCTTCCTCAGTGATTCTAGAATAGCAATCCAAAAAAGGGCGACAGTGTGCTTTTCTCTTTTAGAACACATTTTGTTTTTCAAATGTTAATTTCTGTTTCCTCTAAGGAGTAGTGTTTTTATTGCATTTGAAGGATCTAAGTAGATGTAAGGCTTGAAGGTGAGAATCAGGACAGATTTTAAGTTCTTCTTTCTTTCTTTTTCAATTCTTTTACTTTTTTGGCCGCCCCACGGCACAGGGAATTCCTGGGCCAGGGATCAGATCCGAGCCATAGTTGCCACCTACGCTGTAACGGCGGCAACATGGGACTCTTAATCCACTGGGCCAGGCCGAGCATCGAACCCCTGTCCCAGTGCTCCTAAGATGCTGCCAATCCCATTGCACCACGGTAGAAACTCCTTAGGCTCTTCCTTCTTGCTCTCCTTCTCCTTGTCTCCTTTCTTTTCTTGTATTGCTTACGCCCTGCCTGGTACCCTAGCCCTGGTTACCTGCCTAGGATTCACTTTCCACTTCCTTTCCCCTGGGCTCCTCCTCAGCCTCTCTCTAAGGTTCTTGGTCTGTCCTCCTATTCTCAGCCTCTGGGCAAACAGAGTGACTGACAGTCACACTCCCAGGAGTAGCAACCTCCTGAGCAGCTGGGATGGACCTGACACCAGGTCCCACAAACAAGCTTGGAATTGTCTGCATTTCAGCAGCTCTGTGCAGACATTTAGCAACCGGACCTGTGCTGTCACCATACAGTGTTGTTAGAGAGAAATAAATAAAAATGAGAAAGAGGTCCACACTGTTTACCTAGACTGATTCGTTGCCTGCTCACTGATGGGGGAGTTCAATGACAAGGCAAAGACAGATACAGATATTTAAGGAAATGTGACAATAGACAGAGAACACTCTGGATACTAGGGGAAATAACTTGTAAGTTTAGAAAGCTAGTGGGAAAGGAATCTCCATTTGAAGAGGACCTTAGGGGTCTGAGAGGAAATGTTGGAAGAGATCAGACAGTTGAAAGCAGTGAGTGCTTTTCCCAGAGTGAAAGCTAGCTCAGAGTGAAGGACAAGCATTTGTTCCATATAATGCTATTTACCAATAATACTATGTCACAAGCATGGTTTCCTCAAGCCTCACGTTATAGCCAGAATCCAGTGTAACAAAGGCTGAAAGATGGGCGTTCCCATCGTGGTTCAGCGGAAACGAATCTGACTAGCATCTATGAGGATGCAGGTTTGATCGATGGCCTTGCTCGGTGGGTTAAGGATCCCCTGTGGCTGTGAGCTGTGGTCAAAGATGCGTCCCAGATCCCAAATTGCTGTGGCTCTGATTTGACCCCTAGCCGGGACGCCCCATGTGCTGCGGGTATGGCCCTAAAAAGATTTAAAAAAAAAAAAAAAAAAAAAAGGCTGAAGGATGAAAATAGAAGACCTTCCTCCTTCCTGCCCTCCCCAAGTTCATGGTCTCATGGCCCTGGAAATCATCCACCTCAACCTTACCCTCAGGAGGCAGGAAGCTCTTACACAACAGTTTTAACAGGTGGCAGTCCAGTGTCTGCTTCATTACTTCCGGTGCTGGAGAAGTGAGTCATGGCTTCACAAAGCAGTCCATTCTATTTTTAACAACCCTTTTTTTTTTTTGGCCGCCCTGCAACTTATGGAACTCCCAGGCCAGGGATCAGATCCGAGCTGCAGCCACATACTAAGCTGCAGCAACGCTGGATCCACTGTATCAGGCAAGGGATCGAACCCATGTCCCGGAGCTCCCAAGCCACTACTGATCCCATTGTGCCACACTGGGAGCTCCATATTTGCAACAACGTTTTAGAGAAAAATCCTCCACTAATAAAGCACTAACACTCAGGCCTGACTTACTCTGTCCCAGGCAGAGGCCTCGACGCGTTCCTTGGAATCCCCACACGACCCTAGCAGCAGGCCTGCTGCTCAGAGCAGGCAGCCACTCCATGGCCTGGATGAGGTCCAGTCTGTTTGACTCCAGAGCATTTGCCCACCCCTGTGCCTGGAGGCTACAGGACACACACACACACACACACACACGCTGCTGCTGCTGCTGCTGCTGCTGCTGCTGCTGCAACTCCCACTTCTCACTCTGGGCTGGACTCCAGAGGGCAAGCCACCAGTCCAATTCCTCTTCCACTTCAGTAGGACACTCGAAGGGGGCAACTATCACCTCCTCTCCCTGCTTCCCCAACTCCTCACTGTTTATTCAATAGCAAATTCTTGGAAGCCTCTTTCATCCCCATGACGCTCTTCTCAGGATGGGTACCAAGGGACAAATACAACAGATAGGGTATAGGCAGGGTAATAGGAGTTCCCGTTGTGGTTCAAGGGTAACGAACCCCACTAGAATCCATGAGGACAGACATTCAATTCCTGGCCTAGTGGGTTAAAGACCCAGTGTTGCTATGAGCTGTGGTGAAGGTAGCAGATGTGGCTGGAATCGCACGTGGCCGTGACTGTGGTGCAGGCCGGCATCTGCTGTTCTGATTCGACCCCTAGCCGAGACCTTCCATGTGCTGCAGGTACGAACCTAAAAAGACCAAAAAACCCCCCCAAAACCAGGGCAATAATTAGAGATGAAATGTTCATTTTTGGCTATTAGATTCAGTAAAGGAAAATATTTTATGGATAACACACATAAAAATATCTTTTTAAATAATTTCTATCACATGTATTTATGTACTTAGAATCTTTTCATTACTAACATAGTAATTATCATTCTAAACACGTTACAATGCTACATAACAATTATGTATTGCCCAAGCTGAATTATATTTCAGGAACTAAGAATGAAGTGGATGGATGCAACCATTTCTGTGCATCTCTACTACCATGGCAACAAATTAAAATAGGTCTGTTTAATTAATCGGTTGTTGGTAAGGCACCATGAAGATGAAAATTGCTATTAATAGATGCACAGTGTTTGGTATTAATGCTAGTGAGATTATCATAAATGCAAAGTTTTATGGCCAGCGTAGACCAAATCATTTTCCATTAACAACCGTAATTTCATCGTTGAATTAGGAAGAGGATTTTTAACACCTTTTTTTTTTTTTTTTTTTTTTGGGTAACAAGTTGTCTAGTCTCTCTGTTATGCTTCTCTTGGCCAAATCTTAACAAACTCACATTTTACACTCAGGCGGAAGAGAAAATTAATGTATATAGTGATAGCCAAAGTTTACCACTGAAAAAAAAATAATTTTTCTTTTTTGGGGGAGGGTGAGGAGCTACAGATACAGTGTATGGAGAGTCCCAGTCTAGGGGTCAAATCAGAGCTACAGCTGCTGGTCTATACCACAGACACAGCAGCACTAGATCTGAGCCACGTCTGCAACCTACACCATAGCAACTCTGGATCCTTAACCCACTGAGCAAGGCCAGGGATCGAACCCACATCCTCATGGATACTAGTGGGGCTCATTTCCACTGAGCCACAACAGGAACTTCTGGAATATCTTCTGATGGTGGTGTTGACATAAAAAAAAATGCATAACCTGAAAGTTGAGAGTTAAGTTTTATTTGGGGCAAAATTAGGACTTAAGCCTAAGCCCTGAGAAACCTTTCTGAGGTGGTGAGGGAGGAGATAGAATACATACAAGTTTTTGCAACAAAGGGCAGGGAGCAGGAGAGAAGAGGCCTGGGCTCGCTGAAATCATTCCTTTGATATGCACCTCTGCTATCAGGGCCAATATCCTGAGTTTTCACAGCCTGCAGGACTCCCTTGCTCTCACCTGTGGAGGTGACCGTATTCATAGATGACCTTGACATTGTTTATTCTTAACTACAGACTGGGCTGAAATACCACCCAAGGAGGAAAAGGGGGAATAGCAGGAGATGATGGAGGTGAGGGGGAGGTGCATGCAGCATGCACACATTTTGCAAAAGTTTGTTGCTGATCTGAAGGTTGCTACCCATCACAAGGAACGGACATCACCACCATGAAGGATTTTAGTGTTTTTCTAGACAGGAGGAGATGCAAGAATTGGGCACATAAAATCTTCTCCTAAAAATACCTGACTATCTGAAGACTTTTTCGTCCAGTTTTCCTAGACCCCAGAGTGCCTCACCCCTGATATTCACCCTGAGCTCTGCTCAGGGGTATTGCAGGTGGGCATCTGCAGTGGCTCATAATTTAAACCATGTAGAGGCTGACGGCAAGTGCCGAACTTCAGCTCACAGTGGTTACGATGCTCAGATAGCACTGCTGAGCCTTTTAGTTTTCTGAAGCCAGGCGCAGGCTGTGGGAATTGCCCTCCCTCGAGTGCGAGCTGAAGAAACCAGGACATCATCCACCAGGAACCATTTCCCAAAAGGGCACAGGGGATGGTTTGTGGGGAGCTTGTCACCCTTCCTTAAATCCTCCAATGCTCAAGCAATTAAGTAAAATCAGCCTCTTCCCAGGCAGATGAAGCTTCCTGCCAAGCTCCCCAGACTGTCGAATCTCCAAACAGACTGGCCCCAAGTTGGCTCTAGGCTGAAACTCTGGAACCACTACTGCTCCCCTCCTACCTGCCTCCTGCCATGACCTCTTGAGTCTCCAGGGAGATCTTGTGACTGATTTGGAAATGGGACAACCCACCAGAGGCTCTTAGACCTGGCTCCCTGCATTCTAACAGGTGAGATACTTTGCAAGTGAGAAAACACAGTTCGGAGTTAGCTGAACTCAGAAGGCCCTGGGCTGGGCTTCCTCTGGGGCTTAGCTTGGAGGCCTTATCCTTAGGTAGACTGAGGATACCTTGATCTATCCTAGCTTGGGCCAGATCCACGAACCTCTGGCTGCATCTGTTTAAATGGATTAATCCTGTTACTCATTTCTAGTAATTGAAATGTCCTCTTTGATATGATGGCAATTTGTTTGGCATAAAGACCTGGGCCCCCTTGGAGGGTGTTAACCCTGAAGAATAACTTGGTCTGATTATTTTTATTTTTATTTACTTTTTTGGTCTACTTTTAGGGCGGCACCCGAGACATATGGAGGTTCCCAGGCTAGGGGTCCAGTTGGGGCTGTATTCGCCAGCCTGTGCCAGAGCCACAGCAACTCAGGATCCAAGCCGCGTCTGCGACCTACACCACAGCTCACGGCAACGCTGGATACTAAACCCATTGAATGAGGCCAGGGATCGATCTCATGTCCTCATGGATGCCAGTCGGGTTTGCTAACCGCTGAGCCACAAAGGGAACTCCAGTCTGATTATCTTTTACAAGACCACCTGCCACTGTGTGGAGAAGAGACCCCTGGAGTTTGGGGCAGTCAAGAGTGATGGCAGGAGGACCTGTAAGATTCAGTTGTCAGGTAAGAAAGTCCAGGGCTTGGACCAGAACGCGGATGTAGGTGAGTTTGCTTGAAGAAGCTCTTCCCTTCTTACTGGAAGTATCCCGGAAAGGGGGTGAGTCAGGGATGCTGTCCATGAGTCAGACTTGGACAATGGGGTATCTAAGGTTTCATTAACACCAACATTCTACGTGCTATGAGACTCCATCTCTATTTATGTAGAACCTGCCTTAGTTTACATTTTTTTTCTATGCCCTCACCCGTGGCACATGGACATTCCCAGGCCAGGGATCGAATTCAAGCTGCAGCTGTAGCCTACACCACGGGTTCAGCAACATCAGATCCTTAACCTGCTGTACCACATTGGGAATTCTCTTTTTCTACTTTTTTCTTTTTTGTCTTTTTGCCTTTTCTAGGGCCACTCCTGCAACATATGGAGGTTCCCAGGCTAGGGTTGGAATCGGAGCTGTAGCCGCCAGCCTATGCCAGAGCCACAGCAATGCCAGATCTGAGCCACGTCTGCGACCTACACAACAGCTCACGGCAATGCCGGATCCTTAACCCACTGAGCAAGGCCAGGGATCAAACCTGCAACCTCATGGTTCCTAGTTGCATTTGTTAACCACTGTGCCACGACGGTAACTCCTCCTTTTCTACTTTTTATATGGCCTGATACACCCTGTAAGTCAGAAGCCCGTTGGGACAGGCATTAACGCAGAGGTCAGAGCTAAGTGGAGAGGCTCTAGCTAATCATCCTACCCTTAGCAGCTCAGGAGCCCCCAGTGTGGTGGGTGCTTCATCCTAGCAAATGGGTACCCATTTAGTTGCCTATTTGGAGTCAGAACCCCCTGAGCCTTAAACTCAAGGTAAAAAGGGTATCAATCTATAAAGTTTAAATGCGAGAATGTATGTGAAAACCACAATAAGGTTTATAGAAATCTAAACAACTATTCTTATTTAAAAGAAATTCAGAGCAGAAGGTACAAGAGAATGTTTTATGATGTGCTCTGTTGCTTCGCAAAGCTGTAACTGCTGGAAATGCTGTACCTCTTGAACTTACTGGGCCAGTCACCAAGCTCTGCATCTTTGAATACAAAGTCAGTATGTATCAGATAAACGCACTGGACTATATGCTCAGGCAGCTTTCCAATAATGAGACAAAAGCAAGAGTAATTAAGAAGTAAGCTGTCCCAACACTCTGAACAACCAGTACTCCTATTTTGATGTCATCAGCATAATTTTTCTGCCATTTTATCTTTTTTCATTAAAAAGAAACCCCAAACCATGAGTGCTAATATGATCTCAAAATTGTGCTTTTTCTCTGTGGTTTTAGAGAGAGTTAAAAGGATGAAGAAACATTTGAAAAAGGGAGGCAAGACAAAAGAGACAATCAAAACAGCATTTTGTTCAAAATTCTCTTTCGAGTTCTTTAACTGGTATGTTTTCACAATTCAGAGCTTGACGTGAATTCATCATCAAAGAAACTGTAAGGGAAGAAGAATTTTCTTTTCATTAAAATTGTTTTATTTTATGTGTATGTGTTTATATGGGAACAAAACAAAACTGATGAGAAACAGCTGGATGGACATGTGGTTTTAAAGCTGTTACATAATAAAAGAGAAGGAAAAGATTCAGATTCCCATATTGCATCTAACATATGGTATTTCATCTCTATAGCACTCACATGCCCCCTGCCCCTTTAAAAGATATCAAATTCTAAAGTGATTTCACAGGTGACCTAGCTTCTAGGATTATGTTCTGCAGAAGTATTTCTCCTCCATATGCTTAGCGAAATGTGGGGTTAGGCTCTCAGATGAGTGTGAGCCCCCAGTATGTTCTCCAGGCAGGTCCAGGTGTATATTTAAAAACTATATGTTGGCTGCTGTACAGCACAGGGAACTGTATCTGATCACTCGTGATGGAACATGATGGAGGATAATGTGAAAAAAAGAATGTGTGTGTGTATATATATATATATATAAATATAAAACTGGGTCAGTGTACAGCAGAAATTGACAGAACATTGTAAATCAACTATAATAAAAATGTTTTAAAAACAAAATAAAAACTGTATGTCGGGCATGATAAATCCAGGTCTATAACATATAAAGTAAAGAAAATCCTATGTAACAGCAGAATATCAGTCATTGAAATCAAAACCTTTAATTCTGTGCTAGCAAAGTAGGTTGTCTATAAAGCTGACTGGGTCCACACACCACCACCAACAAAAAAAGCACCTCATGAAAGAGCCTTTTACATGGGTCACTAAAACTCAAAATAACTGAATTTGGAGTTCTCATTACGGCTCGGTGGAAACGAACCTGACTAGCATCCATGAGGATGTGGGTTCAATCCCTGGCCTCGCTTAGTGGGTTATAAGGATCTGGCATTGCTGTGAGCCGCAATGTATGTCGGAAACGCAGCTCGGATTCTGTCTTGGTGTGGCTGTGGTGTAGGCCAGCAGTTGCTGCAGCTCTGATTTGACTCCTAGCCTGGGAACTTCCATATGCCACAGTTGTGGCTGTAAAAAAAAAAAAAGAAAGAAACCTGAATTTATGAAGAGTTCAAAGGAGTATCATAAATCCACATAATAGGCTTGAACACCAGATTGGGTGTTTTAATTTCATTCATAACACTTGATTTTGCTGCCAAAAGTTCAATTTTCTCTCTCTCTCTAATTGAATGAAATGCCCATGAAGGAATTATACTTCCTAAATAGAAAGCACAACTTCACGAGAGAAGAATAACGATCCTCGTCTCCTATTAAATACAACCTCCATCTTGGTAAAATTGAATAAAGAAATATTCTATCGGTGAGTTGGCCAGGACTGCAGGTAGGAGGGCATTACAAAACCCAGTGTCCTTTCTGGTCCTACCACCTCTTTCCAGGAATCTGGTCCATAAACTACATTGCTCTCATAGAAACAAAAAAGCTTACAGAAAATGGGGGAACAGAAAAGAGTAGAAAAAATAAAAAGAGTAAAGACCCAAGACTTGAAGCATATTAACCAGGAGGCCAATTCTATGTTCAGCCTTGCCAAATATTGTAGACAGGCAAACGGCAAATTTGGCCAAAGAGGCTGTGGTAAGAATTCATATGTTACATACCAGATCTCAAAACAGTCTTAATGGTAGTTCCAGGTCCAAAAGCCTTTCTATACACTGTGATATTCAGCACAACAGAGCCCACATGCAGCCCTCTAATCTGGCCCAGCTTTTGTGGGGCTGAGGCGCTGCCTTTTCTGCGCAGCCCCGCCATCCACTTGGAGGAACATGGGATCCAAGCTATTTCTCTCATAGGCCTCCTTTAGGTTCATGGCAGGGGGGAAACACCATGACCACATATTGGTGTCAGGGCTCAAATACTCATATAGGCATGAACCACCTTATGGTTTTTCTGCAGGACCTGAAACTTTCTTGTTTTCTGCTCCACATGCTACTGGCCGGCCCCTCAGCTCAGGGCCTGGAGCAGCTGGTCTGGGACCTATGCTTAGGACTGGGCCCACCCCAGCTGCAGCCTGCCTCTCCCCCAACCACATTCAGGACCAAGTAAGATGCTATGCTGCGCTTAGCTCTTCCTTGTCAATGACCATCATTTTTTTTTTTTTTTTTTTTTTTTAGGGCCACACCTGCGGCATATGGAGGTTCCCAGGCTAGGAATCGAATCAGAGGTACAGCTGCCGGCTTTCACCGCAGCCACAGCAATGCCAGATCCAAGCCGCCTCTGCCAGCTACACCACAGCCCACGGCAACACGGGATCCCTAACCCACAGAGCAAGGCCCAGGATCGAACCCGCAACTTCATGGTTCCTAGTCGGATTCATTTCCGCTGCGCCACATCGGCAACTCCATCCATCACTTTTATTGATTGCTCTCCACTTATTACTCTTACCCAGGCCCTTACTGCCTCACAACTGAATTAGTCCACTCATCTCAAATCCATGCTGCTAACAAATGCTAGCCAATAGCTTCAATTGCAGTGTTTCCCTTCTCTGAGCCAGGCTGCTGTAATGCAAAGAGCCTGGGCTTTGGAGCAGCAGATGGGATTCAAATCGAGGTTCCATGCTCAATTAGTCTGACCAAGTCACTCTATCCTTAAACCCAGTTACTAATCTGTAAATGTAACTAATCCCCACATTGTTATTGACTAGATTCACTAAGATTATATCAATTATATCCTAGAAAGCATCTAGGACCCAGTTTATAGCAGAGTTGTGAACTGAAGTTTGGCAATTGCCATCAGCCTCTACGTGGATAAATCAGGAGCCACTGCATCCCCTGAGCAGAGTTCAGGGTGAACATCAGGAGTGAAGCACTCTGTTCTCTGGGAAAACTGGAAGAATAGGTGTTTTTTTTTTTTATCTTTTTGCCTAGAAAAGGCTGTTCCCGCAGCATTTGGAGGTTCCCAGACTAGGGGTAGAATTGGAGCTGCAGCTGCTGGCCTACACCACAGCCACAGCAACTTGGGATCCAGGCTACATCTGTGACCTACACCAGAGCTCATGGCAATGCTGGATCACCAACCCACTGAGGGAGGCCAGGGATCGAACCTGTGTCCTCATGGATATTAGCTGGATTCATTTTCACTGTGCAACAATGGGAACTCCCAAGAACAAGTCTCTAGGTAGTCAGATATTTTAGGAGAAGATGTTATGTGCTCAATTCTTACATCTCCTCATATCCAGAAAAACACTAAAATCCTTCATGGTGATGTCTGTTCCTTGTGACTAGTAGTAACCATCAGAAGACCAGCAACAAACTTTTGTAAAATATGTGCATGGCTGAATGCACCTCCCCCTCACCCCATCACATCCTGATTTCCCCCCCTTTCCTCTTTGGGATTTCAGAGCTATCTGAAATACTGTCGCCTGGACTGTAGTTAAGGATAAAACAAAGAATGTCAAGGTCATGTGTGAGTGCAGTCAGCTCCAAGGGTGAGAGCAAGTGAGTCCTGCAGGATACTGTCCCTAAGAGTGGGGGTATAGAACAAAGGAATGATTTCAGTGATCCCAGGCCTTTTTTGTTCCTGCTGTATAGCAACAAAAAATTTGTTGCAGAAACTCCTATATATCCAAGCTCCGACCCCGCTTCCTCAGAGTGGTTTTTCAGGGCTACCTGAGATGCTGTCTCCCAGGCTTAAGTCCTAATTTTGCCCCAAATAAAACTTAACTCTCAACTTTCAGGTTGTGCATTTTTTAAGTGCATTTTTAAATGCATTTTTTCACTCTGTCAGAATAAATGAATATAAATTACTGCTGATAGAAAGAGGTGCTCCTTTAGCCCTTGGGCTCAGCGGTTGGTTGTGCAGGAAGCAAAGACTGTGTTTCCTTCCCCCACCCACACTCCATGTCTCCCTCTTCTTTGTCCTTTGTGCCAATCTTGGGTACCTCTGAGGTGTCAACATCACACTAGATGCCTTATACATGCATCTCATTTAATCCGTCCAATAACCTGCCATTTTAATTCCAAGTTGAATTCAGGAATTGCATCAGTCTAATTACTAGTTTCTCAAATATTTTCCTTTAAATCTTCTTTTTGGCCATAACCACCATCCCTTACATTCTATCCTTAATAGATGGTTACCAAGGTCAGCTGAAATTAATTTCAAGTTCAGTTTGGATATACATTTTACTGGAACTAGCCGATATTATCCAATAGGAGACAAGTAGAACAAGGATGAAATAACTTGATCTTACATTCTCAGACCTGATAGGGACCCTGCTTTTAGCACTCATCCGTTTCCTTTCTTGGGCCATCACTTATTCAACAAATATGCGCTAAGTTCCTGGCACCAAGCATCTGGCTGAGGTCAGACTTAACAAAGGGCCACACCTACTCCGTCTCACTCAGTCTTGGCACTGTACCCCTTATCATTTCTGTCTGCCTCTTGAAAACGCCCAAGTGTAAAGTGTAACCTCGCCTTGAATTTCCAGGGCAAGCTAAACCTCTTTTTTGTTCCAAGTTTGATGCAATATTGGATTATCCAAATAAAAACTATCAGATGCTAATTCTTTTAGTAAGATCTGATGAAGTTTTGTTAAAACTGACAAAAGAAGTTTCAAAGAAATACTGTTGATGCTACTGAATGGTATTTAATACTTAAACTTACTACCCTTCGAGTCTTGGCAAGTTAAATGTTTGATTAATCCTGCAATAGAATAAAAGGCATCAAACTAGGTAAGGACAGGGACAAAGCTCTCGGGTGTGGGCCTCATGTGAACATCTGTTCTTGATCAAGAGTGGTCCCTACCCAACCTCAGCTCACATGCTACCTGGAGAGTTAGGGGTTAAAACTTAGGGCTGGCATCCTTGGGACCCACAGCTGCCAGCAATTACATTTGTCAGCATATCCTCGGCAAAACCCACTACCTCTCTGGGGCTCATGGCCAGCAGGCCTCTTATTCTTGTGTACATGGGGACATAAATCTGTTTCAGGAAGCAGGAACTAAGTTAGGTGCTTGAGTAGATGAAGCACTTAAGCACCTCAGCAGAGCAATGCAGTGCCACTCAGCTGTTTATTTGCTTATGACAAAATGCATTGCTGAATGCTGCGGTTCTTGGCACTCTGGGGCAGCTCCCATAGGCCTCTAGGCTACAGCGATAGAATGCATTGTGCTTGTTTCATCACAAGCAAGGGATTCAAGACTGTGGAATTGGAGAGGCCACAAGATGGTCATTTATTGTAAATACCTCCTAGCCAAGTGATAAAATCCTGCCAATAGGGATTCATGCCCTGAGAAAAGCATCACTCTTCCTGCAGCTTCTTCCTCGACGCAAGCCTCTGGGAGTTGGAGTGTGCAGGGGACAGATGAATGGAAGAAAGGACAAAGAAGAGGGAGACACAGAGCATGGGTGGGGGAAGGAAACACAGCCTTTGCTTCTTGCACAACCACACTGCTGAGCCCAAGGGGCAGGGGGCACTTCTATCAGCTGTTCTTCTACAACCTGCGTAATACCTGGCTCAAGGTAGGCATTTAATAGGGATGTGCTGAATGATGTGAATTAAAGGCAGAGGAGCAGCCCTCTCATGCTTAAGAATAGGAACCTATCAGGACCAGGAGGCCCAGGTCCCCATGCTTCAGGTAGACGCTGCCCCAGGAGTGATGCTGTGGCAGGCCTCCTGTGCTGAAGTTCTTGCTGTCAGGTGACACCTATTCACAGCCTAGTTTGCCCATTGAGTGTCTTGTGGTTGGATTTTTTTTTAAATGAAGCTTTATGCAATTTCGCCTTCTACCCTTCCCTGCGCAGCCTCTCCACTGAACAACCTGGCAGCACCTTGTCTTGCCCAAACCTGGAGACAAGTAGCATGTACACATCCAGAGACTACCAAGAACAGGGCAGACAGCTTCCAATTCATCTTCCTGAGGCCTCTGTGAGAAGCAGCAGCCAGGGTGAGGCCAGGTCTGATCCTCCCTCTTCCCCCACCTGAGACTAAAATTCACCCAAATGCCAGTGGGCCAGTGGGATGTTGGAGGCTTTTGATTCTTCCAAGAGAAGTGGCCCCACCTTCTCTACAGGCCACAGAGTCCAGGCAGACCTATCACCTTGGAGGCAAGAGCAGTTAGAGACATTCTTTATGAGATCTTTTATGAGGGCAGAGTGTACTTTCTCCCCATCTAAAGCCCACGCCTTTGAAAGTCAGGTCCCTGAAGAAATGGTTTATAGCCCTGAACATGCACAAACCATTTAGCTTACGAAGATAGATGGATAAAATTGGGAAAGGTGTTCAGCTGCTGAATTAATCCTTTCTGTACTCCAAGCAATTTAACTGCCAGCGTGCTGCATAACTTCATACATCCTTGTAAGAGAAAGGAGGGAAGGAAGATAGGAAGCAACCACGTTAACATGGTCAGTAAACAAGACCTGTGAGATGCTGGATTGAAAGGTGCTTGTGATTCCTCGTTCACAAAATAGAGAGAACTCATGTTGGAGTCAGACCTGGTCTATATGCAGGAAAGCAAGGAAACAGCCACATTGTCTCATTTTACATATTCAGTAGAGCTGCTTTAGGCTCTGTGATGAGTTTGCTTGGGCTGCCATAACAAAGGATCCAGACAGGGTGGCTTAAACAACAAAAACGTATTGTCTCAGAGTCCTGGAAGCTGAAAGTTCAAGATCAAGGGGTCAGCAGGGTTGGTTTCTTCTGAGGACTCTGTCCTTGGTTTATAGATGTCCCACCTTCCCCTGGGTGGGGTCGTCCCTTGTCTGGGTCCTAATCTGCTCTTATAAGGACACCAGTCATATTGGATTGAGGTCCACCTATCTGACCTCATTTTGCCTTAATTACCTCTTTAAAGGCCCAACCTGTGAATCTGGGTAGCTGGGTGGGTGGGGAAACAGCTGAGCCCATAAGAGGCCCTGAAAGGAGGGGGATTTCTCCAAGGAGGAGGAAGCTTCCAGGACTTTCCTGTGCCTCTAAGATCTGTAAGAGAGGATGATGAAAATGATACTTTATTTTCTTATCTAATTAAGGGGTGGAAACCTAGATATTTTTTCTCCTCAACTCTTGAGCCTACATAAAAAGGTGGGAGAGCGATGTCCTGGCAAAACCCAGTGTCTGAAGCCAGACTCCCTGCATTTGAATCCCATCCGGGCCACTCATTAGCTTAACCGGTTAATGAAAAACAATCATGACAAAGGAAGGAATGGAGCAATTAAAACCCTCAGCTTCAGCCAGACCCAGGCAGAAAGGTGAAACTCTGGAAGAAGGCAGGATCTTGAAAACGTAACGCTTTTGTTCAAACAAGCCAGTCAGTTTGTGACAAGAGATTGCAATCATTCTTAGTTCAAGAACTCATTACTTAGGAGTTCCTGTTGTGGCCCAGTGGAAATGAATCAGACCAGCATCCATAAGGATGTGGGTTCAATCCCTGGCCTTGCTCAGTGGGTTGGGATCCAGCGTTGTTGCGAGCTGTGGTGTAGGTTGGCAGCTGCAGTTCTGATTCAACCCCTAGCCCAGGAACTTCCATATGCCAAGAGTGTGGCCCTAAAAAGCAAAACAAACAACAACAACAACAAACAATTACTTAGGGCATAGGTCAAGAGGCCATGTCAGCTCAGCTACGTTAGTCTTTGAGGTTTGCAATTTGCAAATTAGAAGAAAGAAAGTGATCTAATTTAAGTGACCCCACTACCCCTGAGCCTGTGAGGTGGGCACCAGTGTGCTCTTTGAACTGGACATAGAAATGCAGTGGGTCTACATATTTCACCTACATCCCCTCCCGGCAGACAAATAAATAATGGTTACGAGACTTAGGAAATGAAAAAGGGATAGGATTAAGGAAATGGGCTGAAGACCTAATCACACGCCTCCTCTCCTAACAGTCTCAGTGTCCAGAGGATGGAACCAAGCCTCGGGAAGAGAAGAGTTTGTCCAAGGTCATTGGTCCATAAGATTGAGATAAAACCTGTGACTCCGAACTCCAAGTCCAGTGCTTCCAATTCCACCAGAGTTGACCCCAAACCTCCACACCAGATAACCCTGAGGCACCAGGCAGCAGTGCCAGCGGTAGTAAAACCACCTGGTGGAAGCAAAACTTCAAGTCTCAAAAAGAGAGGAGCTTTTTTCTATTCACTGGCGTTGGGGCTCTAAGAGGAGAGACCAGGTCCATTGCTCCCCTGACCTCAGCCCCCATGCCTCCTCCACTTGGCCTCAGATGTAGTGCACTTGTGGACAAGGAGAGTTTCTAGCTAGGAGACTGAAAGGGGAGGCGAGTGAACTGGAAAATACCAGAGCGGTAGTGAAGAGGAAGCATCTTAGGAAATTGACCCCATAAAGCTGTTTCTGAACTTTCTGCCTCAAGCCTGACATGTCTAGGCAAGGCTTTGGTCCTAATCAGCATATCAAAGACTGAGTCAAAGGAGAGGCTCAACCCAGGTCCACATTGATTTGAGTGGTTCACCAGTGGGACAAATTCAATCATTGCTGGAGCTCCCTTTTAGCCTAACATCTAAAGATCAGGCATTGTCGCTGCTGTGACTCTGGTCACAGTTGTGGTGTGGGTTCAATCCCTGGCCTGGGGCAGTTTTGCATGCCCCAGGTGTGGGAAAAAAAAAAAAAATCATCAATTCTGCTGCAAAAACTTTGAAAACTAATCTGACATTGGAATCACAGACTGCAAAAAGTGGGTTAGAATTTGTTGTCTTAAAAGCAATGTTTTTCATATAGTTTAAACAAATCTTAGACTCAAAAAGTATATTCAAAATGTCTAGGATACAACCCAAAATTCCTTGGCCTGCAAGGAATCAAGAAAATCTCAATTCACAATTGGCAGATGACAAAAATCAGATGACATAGATCCTGGAATTATCTGTCAAAAGACTTTTTTCTTTTCAGGGCTGCACCTGGGCCATACAGAAGTTCCCAGGCTAGAGGGCAAATCGAAGCTGCAGCTGCCAGCCTATGCCACAGCCACAGCCAGATCTGAGCCATGTTTTCAATCTACACATAGATCACAGCAATGCTGGATCCTTAACCCACTGAACGAAGCCAGGAATTGAACCCACATCCTCATGGATACTAGTTGGGTTCGTTCCCACTGAGCCATGATGGGAACTCCTAACAAAAGACTTTAACACAGCCATTGTAAAAGTGCTCAGGAGTTTCGGTTATGGCTCAGTGGGTTAAAAACCCCACATAGTCTCTGTAAGGATTCAGGTTTTATCCCTGGCCTCACTCATTGAGTTAAAGATCTGTCATTGCTGCAGCTGTGCCATAAGCTGCAGCCGCAGCTCAGATTTGATTCCTGGCCCAGGAACTTCCATATGCTTCCAGTGTAGCCAAAAAAATTTATGCATATATATGTAAGTATTTTAAAAGTAAGGGAGTTCCCATTGTGGCTCAATAGGTTAAAAACCCGACATAGTCTCTGTGAGGATGTGGGTTCAATCCCTGTCATTGCTCAATGGGTTTAGGATCTGCATTGCCACAAGCTTCAGTGCAGGTCACAGATGTGGCTCAGATCCAGTGCTGCTGTGGCTGTGGTGCAGGCCAGCCGCTGTAGCTCTGATTCAACCCCTAGCTCTGGGAACTTCCACATGTGGCAGATATAGCCATAGAAAGAAAAAAAAAATAATAAAAGTGCTCAAATAAGTAATTGCAAACACTTTTGAAAGAAATATTAAAATAGAAAGTATCAGAAAATATAAATAAGATCAAGTGGGAATCTCTTTTTTTTTTTTTTTTTTTTTTTTTGTCTTTTTGCTATTTCTTTGGGCCGCTCCCGTGGCATATGGAGGTTCCCAGGCTAGGGGTCTAATCGGAGCTGTAGCCACTGGCCTACGCCAGAGCCACAGCAACGCAGGATCCGAGTCGCATCTGCAACCTACACCACAGCTCACGGCAACGCCGGATCCTTAACCCACTGAGCAAGGGCAGGAACCGAACCCGCAACCTCATGGTTCCTAGTCGGATTCGTTAACCACTGCGCCACGACGGGAACTCCCAAGTGGGAATCTTAAAAATGAAAAATAAAATAACCTAAGTTTAAAAACTCAGTGGGGTGGAAAAGAATCAATAGAACTATTCCTCTTTGCAGACTGTGATTGTCTATGTAGAAAATCCCAAGAAATCTACAATAAAACCCTTAGAACTAATAAGTGAATTTAGGACAACAAGATACAAAGTATACACACACAAGATTTTATATATAAATTATATATAATTATATATAAATATGTATATTTATTTTTGGCTGTGCCTGCACATGTGGAATTTCTCAGGCCAAGAATCAAACCCATACTCAGCCATGATCTGAGCCACAGCAATGACAATGCCTGATCCTTAACTTCTAGGCCACCAGGGAACTCTACACAAGTCATATTTCTTTATACCAGTAATATACAATTGAAAACTGAACATTATAAAACAATACCATTTACTTTGGAAGAAATAAAAAAAATTCTGGAACTACATAGTGCTGATGGTTGCATAACCTTGTGGATGTATTGGATGTCACAGAATTGTATACTTTAAAATACTTAAAATGGTAAAATTTGTTATGTGTTTTTTTTTGTTTTTTGGTTTTTTTTTGCTTTTTAGGGTGTCACCTGAGGCATATGGAGGTTCCCAGGCTAGAGGTCGAACTGGAGATGTAGCTCCTGGCCTTCACCACAGCCACAGCAACATCAGATCTGAGCTGTGTCTGTGACCTACACCATAGCTCACAGCACGCCAGATCCTCAACCCACTAAGTGGGGCCAGGGATTGAACCTGTGTCCTGATGTATGCTAGTCAGATTCATTTCTGCTGAGCCACAATGGGAACTCCTGTTAAGTGTATTTTATGACAATTTTAGAAAGAAAAGAATCAACACTAAAGCAAAAAATATACCATTTAAAATAATCTCAATATTTAGGTATAAGTCTAAAAAATGTTTAGAAGCTATATGCTGAAAATGTCCATAAAAGAAATCAAAGACTGAACTCTCCCACTTAAACAAAAATTAACTAAAAGTGGACTTAAATGTAAAAGCTACAACTATAAAACTTTTAGACGTAATCAATTGAAAATCTCATGACCTAGAATTAGGCAGAGTTTTTAACACGATATTCCATAAGCATAATCTATAAAATTTTAAAAGGGATAAATTTTAGTTCATCAAAAAATAAAAATTTTGGTCTTGAAAGACATTACTAAGAAAAGGAAAAAAGTTGCAGACTGATAAAATATTTACAAGCTTCATATCAGACAAATGACTTGTATCCAGAATATGTAAAGAAAACCCAAGCCTCAACAGAAAGGAAGAAAAATTCACATAGTAAATGGACAAAGAAAAAAAGGAAGCAAAGGACTTGACCAATGATTTTACTAAAGAGGTTGTGAGGATAGCCATTAGGGAAGGGGCAAGCTAAACCATGATGAGATATTATGAATGGCAAAGATTAAAACAAACAAACAACAAAAACAAAACAAAACAAAAAAACAGTGAAAATACCAAATTCTTGTGAGGATAAGAAGAAACTGGATCACTCAGACATTGCTGGTGGGAGTGCAAAATGTCAGTCTTCCTGGAAAAACAGCTTGGCAGGGTGTTTTTGTTTTTGTGTTTATAGAATTAAATATACTCTCACCATCATGACCCAGCACTCTCACTCCTAAGTACCTTCCCTGAGGAATGAAAACATGTTCACACAAAGCCCATACATGAACGTTTAGAGCAGCTCTATTCATACCTCCAAAGCTTGGAAACAACCCACATGCCTTTCACAGGATTAAGAATCCGTGGAACATCTGTAGAGTGGAATTCTCAGCAGTAAGAAGGAACAAACTATTGATACATGCCATAACCAATCACTCAGCTGAATCTCAAATCATTGAGATTTGCTAGGTGACAGAAGCAAGTCTCAAAAGGTTACATGCTTTAGGATTCCATATTTATGACACAACTTAAGAGACAAAACCATTATACTGAAGAATAGAGGAATGGTTTTCAGGAACTAGGCATGGGGGAGGGTGTGACTCCAAAGGGACAGCATGAGGTTTTTGGTTGTGATTGCATATTTATGTGTGTATGTGTGTGTATTATATATGTATATATGTGTGTGTTGAAAATTCATAGAACTGGGAGTTCCTGTTGTGGCTCAGCAGGTTATGAACCTGACTAGTATCCATGAGCACGCGAGTTCAATCCCTGGCTTCTCTTGGTAGGTTAACGCTCTGGCGTTGCCCTGAGCTGTGGTGTAGGTTGCAGTGTGGCTCGGATCTGGTGTTGCTGTGGCTGTGGCATAGGCCGGCAGGTGCAACTCCTATTCTACTCTTAGCCTGGGAATTTCCATGTGCCTCGTGTGTGGCCCTAAAAAAGAAGAAAAAAAAAAAAAAATTCCCAGAACTGCATACACACGTGCCAATTTTATTTATTTTTAAATTTTTTATTTTTTTGCTTTTTATGGCCACACCTGTGGCATATGGAAGTTCCCAAGCTAGGGATTGAATTGAAGCTGCAGCTGCCAGGGATTGAACCCACATCCTCATGAATACTAGTCAGGTTTGTTACTGCTGAGCCACAATGGGAACTCCCCTACTTTTACTTTATGATATTTTTTTTAAAGTGTTGCCTACTCTTGCCAGCAAGGCCCAACTAAAATATGACCAGTATCCCTTCCCTTTCCCTGAATTTAAGTGATAAGCACATTGTTGCAAAAGTCCTCTGAAGTCTGGAGATGTTTCTGGAAATTAGGGAATGGTGCTGGCTCCTTACCCAGATATTCTCCATGGTGAGTGTCTGAGCAGTACCTAGGTCAGGAGGATGACAGGGGGCCACAGTGTGGAGCACACGTAGGAGAAGGTGAGGGGGTGGCCACTCCAGTTCTCCATGACTTTGGGACCCAGCTGGTCTCCGTGACCCAAGTGAGGTTAGCTCAGGGATGGCGCCAAGGGCCTGCCCTGTGATCATGCTGCCAGGCAGAGTTACCCGGCCTGGAAGGATACATCATGTGCTGCTGGCAGGAGCCACAGGAATGTCTGACTGTCCTCCACTGGTCTTTTGGTTGAGCTGGACAGGAGCTGAATCCTGACCATGAAAACTCTGTGTGCACCTACGCTGAAATCTCTACTGTAGGAGAGACCGTTAAAAGCAGAGCAACTGAGGTCAAAGTCATGGGCTCATCCCTCCACCCAGATGGCACCCAGCTGTGGTTGAGTCTGCATCATCATGCAGAAGCCAGACCAGGGAATGGCACGGCAACAGGGGCTGGCCAAGGAGCGGCCACCCCAAGGCTGCTGGATTCCATCGACTGCCGTCACCCTGGTAGGAAGATGGTCCCCTGCCCTCCAGCTCTCCTGCTGCTTCTGCAGAGGGTGCAGCTCAAAGGAAAAACAGGGTGAGGAAAGCAGAGCATGCAAGCTCTGCCAAGCTATGTCCTACCCAGAGCGGCAGCTGCTCCAGAACAGAAAACTATCCTGAGCAGGAGAGTGAGACACTTAAGCGTTTCAAAAAGTCTAGCATTTAGACCAGTATCAGATGGGACTGAGGTGTTTTATTCAATGAGATGAAATAGAACCCCCCCTACTCGCCCCCACCTGCCCCAGGACCTACGGAGATTATGAGAACAAGTTTATTGTCAGCTATTCAAAATGTTAAAAATGTTGGAGTTTCCACTGTGGTGCAGTGGCTTAAGAATCCGACTGCATTGGCTCAAGTTGCTGCAGAGGTAAGGGTTCAACTCCTGGCTCAGCACAGTGGGTTAAAGGATCCAGGCTTGGAGTTCTTGCTATGGCAAAATGGGATCTGTGGTGTCTTGGGAACACTGGGGTAGAGGTTCGATCCCTGGCCTGGCACAGTGGGTTAGGATCCGGTGTTGCTGCAGCTGTGGCTTAGGTTGCAACTGTGGCTCGGATGTGATCCCTGGCCTGGGAACTCCACATGGCATGGGGTAGCCAAAACAGGAAAAAAAAAAAGGGATCCAGCATTGCCATAGTTGTGAATTCAACCCCTGGCTTGGGAACTTCCATATGCCACAGGTGTAACCATAAAAAAATGTTCTATGTTCGTGAATAAACAAGGGCCTACTATAGAGCTCTGAAAATGATATTTAATATCCTGTGACAAACCATAATGGAAAGCAATAGGAAAAAAATATATACATATTATACATATGTGTATATATATATAACTGAGTCACTTTGCTATATGGCAGAAATTGCCACAACATTGTAGATTACCTAGACTTCAATAAAATTTTTTTAAAAAACTTCTAAGTTTATGGAGTGTTGAGTTGAGAGCTTCAGTCTCTCCCACCCCAGAAAGAATTGAAAGCTTAGGAAAGAGATTCTGGAGGAAATGAAAAGAGAGAGCAAGGAAAGAAAGTGGAAGTCATGGGAAGCGGCAGGCTTTCCTTTCTCTTGCATCACCTTCCCCTTCTCTGCCTGCTGAGTCATACAGCTCTGAGGCCAGCCTCTGGTCCAGGTACCTGCCTGATGGCTTCTGCCGCCAATTACCAGGGGAATGTTTGGCTTATCTCTGTGCCAGAGCTGCATCCCAAGCAACTGCCATGAAACCTAGGGAAGCAAGTCTTCCCTGAGGGCTTTTGACCAAAGGCAGCTCCAAATATTGCTGACCTTTCAGGACCAACCTTTACATTTATTTACTTAATTTTGTTTTTGTCTTTTTAGGGTTTCACCCATGGCATATGGAAGTTCCCAGGCTAGGGATTGAATCAGAGCTGCAGCTGCCAGCCTACACCAGAGCCACAGCAACACAGGATCCGAGTCGCATCTGCAACCTATACCACAGCTCATGGCAATGCTGGATCCTTAACCCCCTGAGCAAGGCCAGAGATTGAACCTGAAACCTCATGGATACAAGTTGGGTTCGTTACCACTGAGCCACAATGAGTACTCCTACTATTCTTTAAAAACCTAAATTTTGGAGTTCCCACCGTGGTGCAATGGGATCGGCGGCATCAATGGGTTAAAGGATCTGGTGTTGCTGCAGCTGTGGTGTAGGTTGCAAGTGTAGCTCGGATCTGATCCCTGGCCCAGGAACTCTATATGCCATGGGGTAGCCAAAAACAACAACAACAACAACAACAACAACAACAACAACAAAAAAAAAAAAACACACAAAACAAACAAAAAATACATAAAGTAAAATAAAAATAATAAAATTGTGGTACTGCCTAAGGCCCTCATTTTGGGGAAACATTTTTGGGGAAATACAAAATCCATATGTATTTCATGTAGATGTTACTATAAACATGTAATGAACCACATTGGAAAAATTAGTCTTTTTGAAGAAGCCATATTATTTGATTTGGTCTGTTTTGCCCCAAATGCAAGGGAAAAGAAAATTCAGAACCATTTGAAAGTAGTCAAGAAAAAAGCTGATCAGCCCTGCAAAAATGAAGGTGCTAACAGATTCTCAGCAAAAATCAAAGAAATGAACTAGAGGGCATGTGTGAGACAGTTAGACTTGGAGGATTGGGAGTTAACTTTAAAGACAGAGAAAAACAGCACTAATTCTTAGCCGGCCGTTTATTTAAATTTTGTTAAAATCAGAGCTGACGATCCTTTTGACTCTGACAGACACTCCTGTGTCTCTAAAGATAAAACACTATAGTTTCTGAATAGAGGAAAACCAAGTCTTTATTAATCTGAGTATTTTCTAAATTGAGTGTTCTAATTAGCTGGTTTTAATTATAGCTTACCAAGCATTAACCAGTAAAATTTTAATTTTTAATAGTTATTGTTATAGATATCACAACATCGTAAATCAACTCTACTTCAATAAAACTTAAAAAATGAAAATAAATTCAAAAAATAACATTAAAAAAACTTTTGAAAACAATGAAGGTATAATTTTCTGTCCGAGTTAGCACAGAATACCAAATGTTATGTTTCTTTGATTATTTGTGAACTCGTGGTGGCCCAGGCTAAATCATTCTCACGATTTCAGCTTCCTGAGCACCTGTCCTGAGCTGGCCCTCTGCTTTTCCCATGCAATCCCATTCTCTCTTCCCACATTGCAGGGAGACAGGCATTATCCCCCTTGTGTAGATGAATGAATGGAGCCATCAAGAAATGAAATAACTCGGCTGGAGACAAGCAGTGAGTATAATAAGGACCCTCAGCCTTGTCCGTCTGATTTCCAAGTTCACGCTCTTAATCCCAAGTGTAGCGGGAATGCTGTGCACAGAGTCCTGGCCTGAGGGGCATAGTCAGCATAACATTCCTTTGTCTTAAATCTTATGAGCTGTGTTTTACTTTTCTTTTTAACACTTTATAACCTGGCAATTTCCCTTAAGCCTTAGATACAATACAAAAAGTAATTTAAGTTAATTGAGGCCTACAGGTAGCTGAACTCTAGTTAATTAAGCTTTAATGGCATGTAATTCCTAACAATTAAAGATGATTTTTAGGGAGTTCCCATTGTGGCACAGTGGAAATGAATCTGACTAGTATCCATGAGGATGTGAGTTCGATCCCTGGCCTCGTTCAGTGGGTTAAGGATCCAGCATTGGGAGTTCTCATTGTGGCTCAGTGGTAACAAAACCAACTGGTATCCATGAGGATGCGGGTTTGATCCCTGGCCTCGCTCAGTGGGTGTTGCTATCAGCTGTGGTGTAGGTCGCAGATGCGGCTTGGATCCCGAGTTGCTGTGATTGTGGTGTAGGCTGGCAGCTATAGCTCCAATTTGACCCCTAGCCTGGGAACTTCCATATGCCCTGTGTGTGGCCCTAAAAAGCAAAAAAGAAAATCATCTTTTTAGGTATGCACCTGGATAAAGTAGTTTTGGTCATGGTCATGCTTAAATTGCTTCTTTTGAAATTAAGCTGGAAACATTTTAATAACACAGGAGGAGTCTAAAAGTGGCCCAGCAAACCCTTCTCCTGAATGTTGTGAAGTTGTCCTGAGCCAAGGTGTTTGGGTTACCCCCTGGAGAACTGCTCAAAGTGTAAGGATGAAAATTCCTCCCTCTTACAGTTATAATACTTCCTCGCTATAACTACATTTTCCTTCTAAGAATTGAGGGGGAAAAAAAAAAAAACCCTGCTAGAATCAATGCTTTTGTGGCTAGAATTATTCTGTTATTAAAACAGTGAACATCTTTTAATGTTGCCATCTGATTGATACCAGGTGGAACCGTATTAAAATCATAGAGTTATATTACTCAAGGCTTACTATAAAATTAGATTACACAACCCATCTCACTTCTGAGAAAATTTTACTTTAAGGAGATGTTACTTCTCACAAATCCTAATAACCTCTGACTGTGTAGAAACCATTCCATCTGCTTCTTTCCTGAATTAGAAAGCAGCTTGTTTTCCTTTCACAAACATTACCATCTGAAGGACAAAGGGGCAATGCAGCCATTGAAGATTTCTTAGCTCATCAGGTGGCACAGGGCCTTCCCCTGCCTTTGCCCCCAACTTGGCCAGCATCCTTCCTCCTGAGTCAACAGACTGCGGTATAGCCTCCTGCACGCACATCCAGGGTTATCGCCAACTAGGTGCGAGGTCATGATCTTCACCTCCTGTACCTTCATTTCTTTATTAAAAACTCTTTTATTATAGACTTGCACACCTGTAACACTTTTACAATCCGTTCATTTGGTGTGTGTGTGTTTGTTTTGGCCTCGCCTGAGGCATGAAGTGCCCTGGCCAAAGACTGAACCATGCCACAGGAGCTACCCAGGCCACTGCAGTGACAGTGCCAGATCCTTAAACCCCTGAGCCACACGGGAACTTCATCCCTTGATTTCGTTTATCTGTAATAGACAATACCATACTTGATGGGGCTCTTGTGAAGATTAAATGAAATAATGCACATAACACGATGATGTATAATAAAGGCTCAATGTACAATCTCCCAGGTCTTAACCTGGAAGAAATAGAAACCAGTACTGAAACTGAATCAGCAATTTATTTATTTATTTATTTATTTATGTCTTTTGTCTTTTTAAGCCCGCACTCATGGCACATGGAGGTGCCCAGGCTAGGCAGCTAGCTAATTGGAGCTATTGCTGCCAGCCTATGCCAGAGCCACAGCTACACCAGATCTGAGACGCATCTGCGACCGACACCACAGCTCACGGCAATGCCAGATCCCTAACCCACTGAGCAAGGCCAGGAATCGAACCCGCAATCTCATGGTTCCTGGTTGGAGTCATTTCCGCTGCACCAAGATGGGAACTCCTGAATCAGTAATTTAAAAACACAAAAACCCAAAGTCCAGAACCAGATGTCTTGATAGGTGAATTCTATCACATATTTAGAGAAGAATTAACAACTATTCTTCTGAAACTATTCAAAAAATAGCAGAGGAAGGAACACTTCCAAACTCGTTCTATGAGGATGCTTACCCTGATAACGAAAACCGAAGATACCACACAAAAAAGAAAACTACATGCCAATATCACTGAGGTACATAGACATAAAAATCCTCAACAAAAGGATTTAGCAAAACAAACAAACAAACAAACAAAACCCCTAACAATACATTAAAAGGATCACACACCATGATCAAATAGGATTTATTCCAGGGTGCAAGGATTTTTCACTATCTGCAAATCAATTAATATGATACACTACAGGGAGTTCCCATTGTGGCACAGCAGGTTATGAACCTATCTAGCATCCATGAGGATGTGGGTTTGATCCCTGGCCTTGCTCAGTGGGTTAAGGATCTGGCATTGCCATGAGCTATGGTATAGTTTGCAGACGAGGCTCAGATCCTGTGTTGCTGTGGCTGCGGCAAAGTCTGGCAGCTACAGCTCTGATTCAACCCCTAGCCTGGGAAATTCCATATGCTGAGGGTTTGGCCCTAAAAAGCCAAAAAAAAAAAAAAAAAAAAAAAAAAGATACACTACATTAATAAATTGAAGAATAAAAACCATATGATGGAGTTCCCATCGTGGCACAGTGGAAACGAATCCGACTAGGAACCATGAGGTTGCGGGTTCCGTCCCTGGCCTTGCTCAGCGGGTTAAGGATCTGGCATTGCCATGAGCTGTGTGTAGGTCACAGACGCAGCTTGGATCTGGCATTGCTGTGGCTCTGGCGTAAGCCAGTGGCTACAGCTCCGATTAGACCCCTAGCCTGGGAATCTCCATATGCTGCAGGTGCAGCCCTCAAAAAGAAAAAAACAAACAAACAAACAAACAAAACAACAACAACAACCCAACCATATGATCATCTCAATAGATTCAGGAAAAGCACTTGATAAAATTCAACATCCATTTGTGATTAAAAAAAAAAAAAATCTCTGGAAAGTGGGTAGAGAGGAAACTTACCTCAATATAAGAAAGGTCATATATGACAAACCCACAGCTAATATCATACTCAACAGTGGAAAGCTGAAAGCTTTTCCACTAAGGAGCAAGACAAGGATGCCCACTCTTGCCACTTCTATTCAACATAGTTTTGCAAGTCCTAGCCACAGTAATCAGAGAAGAAAAGCAAAAGGAATCCAAATTGGAATGAAATAGGTAAAACTGTCGCTGCAGACAAAAGTGTTTGCTAACATGGGAGTTCCCATTGCGGTGCAGGGCACACGAATCCGACTAGTATCCGTAAGGATCTGGGTTCAATCCCTAGCCTTATTCAGTGGGTCAGGGATCCAGTGTTGCCATGAGCTGAGTGTATGCCAGCAGTTGCAGCTCTGATTTGAACCCTAGCCTGGGAATTTCCATATGCCTCAGGTGTGCCCTACAAAAGCAAAAAAAACAAAAAACAAAAAACAACAACAAAACAGTGTTTGCCAATATGATGCTATATATAGACAATCCTACAGACGTTACCAGAAAACTACTAGATTTCATCAGTGAATACAGTAAAATTGCAGGATACAAAATTAATACAGATAAATAAATTGCATTTCTATATACTAACCACAAAGAATCAGAAAGAGAAATTAAGGAAACAATCCCATTTACTATCATATCGAAAAAAATAAAATATCTAGGAGTAAAGGTACCTAAGGAGGCAAAAGACTTTTACTCCAAAAACTGTAAGACACTGATGAAAGAAACTGAAGACGACACAAACAGATGGAAAGATATACCATGTTCCTGGATTGGAAAAACCAGTATTGTTAAAATGACCATATTACCCAAGGCAATCTACAGGTTCAATGCAATCCCTATCAAATTACCAATAGGATTTTTTCACAGAACTAGAACAAAAAAATTTTTTAAATTGTATGAAAACATGAAAGACTCTGAGTAGCTAAAATAATCTTGAGAAAGAAAAATGGAGCTGGAGGAATCAGGTTTCCCAACCTCAGACTACTACAAAGCTGCAGTCATCAAAACAGTATGGTATTGGCACAAAAACAGAAATATAGATCAATGGGACAGGATAGAAAGCCCAGAAATAAACCCACATGTCTGTGGTCAATTAATTTATGACAAATGAGGCAAGAATATACAATGGAGGAAAGACAGTCTTTTTATTAAGTAGTGCTGGGAAAACTGGACAGCTACATGTAAAAGAATGAAATCAGAATATTCTCTAACACCACACATAAAAATTAACTCAGAATGGATTGAAGACCTAAATATAAGACCAGATGCTATAAAACTCTCAGAGCAAAACATAGACAGAACTCTCTTTGACATTAATTGCAGCAATATTTTTTGGATCTGACTCCTAAAAACAAAAATAAACAAATGAGACAAAATTAAATTTAAAAGCTTTAGCACAGCAAAGGAAATCATCAACAAAACAAAAAGACAACCTACAGGATGAGAGAAAATATTTGCAAATGATGTGACTGACAAGGGATTAATTTCTAAAATATACAAACAGCTCATACAGTTCAATATAAAAAAAATCCCAAACAACCCAATCAGAAAATGGACAAAATACCTAAATAGACATTTCTCCAAAGAAGACTACACATGCCCAAGAGGCACATGAAAAGATGCTCAACATAGCTAATTATTAGAGAGATGCAAATCAAAACTATAGTGAGGTATCACCTCTTCCTGGTCAGGGCCATCACTAAAAAGGCTACAAATAATAAATGCTGCAGAGGGTTTGGAGAAAGGGAATCCTTCTACACTGTTGGTGGAAATGTGACTTGGTGCAGCCACTGTGGAGAACAGGATGGAAGTTCCTTAAAAAACTAAAAATAGAGTTGTCATATGATCCAGCAATCCCACTCCTAGGCATATATCTGGACAAAACTTTCATTCAAAAAGACACATGCACCCCTATGTTCATAGCAACACTATTCACAATAGCCAGGACATGGAAACAACCTAAATGTCTATCTACAGATGAATGGATAAAAAGATGTGGTACATATATACAAAGGAATATTACTCAGCCATAAAAATGAAGAAATAATGCCATTTGCAGCCATATGGATGGAACTAGTGTTTCTCATACTAAGCAAGTTAAGTCAGAGAAAGACAAATATTGTATGATATCACTCATATGTGGAATCTAAAAAAAATGATACAAACAAACTTTACAAAACAGAAATAGACTCGCAAAGAAAAATTCAGTTACTAAAGGAGGTGGAAGAGGGATAAATTAGGAGTTTGAGACTAACAGATACACACTATTATATGTAAAATAGATAAGCAACAAGGACCTACTGTATAGCATAGGGAACTATATTCAATACCTTATAATAAGCTATAATGGAAAAGAGTTGAAAAGTATATATATATACGCATAGCTGTGGCTATAACAGTATATAACTAAATCATTTTGCAGTATACCTGAAACAACTAAATCAACTATACCTCAATAAAAAAAAATAATAATAAATGCTCTTTTTAAATAATGTTAGCTCTTATTAACCTGGAGAGATTCTCCTGGTAGGAAGCTTTCCCCACCCACTTGGACCAGGTTGAGTACCCCCCACTACACATTTCTGCAGCATCTTGACCTTTCTTGTCACATACGTCACAATTTAAATTACCTATTCAATGCCTTTTTTCTCAGCTAGATTAGACACACGGAAGAGCAGGTCTGACTTTTTTTTTTAAATTCCTAGTGTCTAACACAGAGCCTGAAAATGCGTATTTGTTAGTGATATACTGCTGATGAGCTCTTTGGGCAAACTATCAGTTTTAAAATTTGGTCAGTTTGCAGAAACCAGGAACCGAGAGAAATTGGTATTGTGCTACACCTCCATTGTGACACAGCTCAGAACAAGGGACACGTGCGGGACTGGAGGAAAATCCCTTCCATCAGGTGGACATGTGGGAAAGGCTTTCTGATAATGACGTGGAAGAGAATGGTCTTCCACAGGCTGAAATTTCAAGTTCATAACTCAGGCCCAAGTGCTGGGAATATAGAACTGACCACCCTGCCCCCAGTTTTGGCTTCTTCCCGGATTTGGGCTTCTTTGCAGCCTGCATCTCAGGAATACCTACCCAGAGGGTGGGTAGTGCAGGGGGAGGTTTAGTGATGGCAGAGCTGAAGTGGGCAGAGCTAAGGTCAGGAGAGTCAGATGGAGAGTCTTGGATTCTCACTTTCATCTTCCTTCTTCACAATGAGTGGAGGTGGGACAAAGAGCTGGCGGTGTACTTCAGGACAGGGACACAGAGGTAGTTGGAGTTGGGCTCCTGTGACTGTGAGGAGATGCTGGCACTCCCTTTTGGCACCTCTGCTTCTCCTCAGGGGTTGCCCTGGACAGACGAGCAGTCCAGGAAGTCTTCCCCACTGTCCCCATCATCCCTGTCACTGTCCTGAGTCCCATCTCCCAAATCCTTGTTATACCCCATAACTGTATAGAAATGTCTTAAGTATCCATCACACCCCGCCCATAGCTCTAAGGGAGACGCTTCACACACCCTGAATTCATATCAAGCTAACGTAAGGCAAGTTCTTTTAAGTGGTCTAAACTCAACAGAAAAATAGCCATCTGGCATCATAATTATTTGCTTTCACCAGCTAGAATGCAAATGTCATTAAATCTTTACAACAGTTTTAGCGAGTGCCATTCATTTTCACCTGTGGTTTCAAAGACGGACACAGGGGAGTTTTTCAGTTTAGGATGAAGGATAGATCTTATATTGTACATGCTACTGGGACCTACTGGGCTATGAAAATGGAGTGAAGCAGTTTCCACAAAGGCTTAGCTTGCTTGAAATAACTTAAGAACAAAGCTTCATTCTTCCTATGGGGGAAGGGAAAGGAAATAGGAGGACTGGAAGAGGGAGCTGGTTAAGGAGCCAGTCAACCAGACTCAACGGAAGTGGTTGGGCAGAAGCTGGACTTATGCAAAATTCCACAAATTATGCAAATATTAAGTGCAAGTCTATGCAGATGTGGATCCCCCCTCAATTAAAGAAGATAAAATTTGTATGTAAATACTTGAAACTGAGTTGCAAGTAACAGGGCAGTCTATCACTACAATAATTTATCTCCTCTATCTCCTTTGTGCAGGAACTGTGATAAGTGCTGATATCCACTATAAAAAAGGATGCTCATGAGAGTTCCTGTCATGGCTCAGTGGTAACAAATCTGACTAGCATCCATGAGAACGAAGGTTCAATCTCTGGCCTCGCTCAGTGGGTTAAGGATCTGGCGTTGCCATGAGCAGTGGTGTAGGGTTGCAGACACAGCTTGGGTCCCAAGTTGCTGTTGCTGTGGCTGTGGCTGACAACTGCAGCTCCGATTAGACCCCTAGCCTGGCAACTTACATATGCTGCAGGTGTGACCATAAAAAGACCAGAAAAAAAAAAAAAAAGGATGCTCACAACAATGGAGGCATATAAAGAAAGTGAGGCTCAGAAAAGTGAAACAGTTTGCCTTTGCAAAAGTGAAATAGATCATTCAGCTAGCTGAACTTCAACAACACCAGACCCAACTCCAGACAGGAGTTGCTAGATTAAACACACTGCTGTGGCTTGGGTTTTATCCCTGGCCCTGGGGAACTTCCACGTGCCATCGGCTTGGCCAAAAAAAAAAAAAAAAAAAAGGGACAACAGTTAAGTTTGAGTTTCAGATGAATGAAAAATAATTATATTAAAAAGTGTGACTATGTTCCCAATATTGATATTTTTATTTGCTAAATTTGGCATTCCTACTTCAAATCTCATCCTTTAAAGCTATTCTTTTATTTTTCTTTTGGCCACACCTGCAGCATATGGAAGTTCCCAGCCCAGGGATCAAATCGCCACTGTAGCTGCAACTTATGCCACAGCTGCGGCCATGCCAGATCCTTAACACTGGGCATTGAATCTGCAATGTTACAATGGATTTTTAACCTGCTCTGTCACAGCAGGAACTCCCTTTAAGGCTATTCTTAAGTAGTATGGAATTTTGGTTAGGAGTGAAATGGCCTATGTGTGATATTGTGATGTACAATAAGAAATATGTATTTGGTATTGTTTATTCCTGACTCAGAGCTTCTAGAACTTTTGGAATTTCCTAAGTGATAAGATCCATAGAGGTGGGGTTCCCTGGTGGCCTAGGGGTTAAGGATTGGTCATTGTCACTGCTGTGGTGTGGGTATGATCCCTGGCCTGGGAACTTTCACATGCCCTGGGTGAGGCCAAAAAAAAAAAAAAAAAAAAAAAAATCCATAGAGATGTTTTTATTATGTTAATGAAAGGACTTTGGGCAGGCTCCTAAGGAAGTGAGCTGGTACCAGAGGAAGGTGGGTGATCAGAGAGTTGGGACTTTCAGCCCCCCTCCCAACCACATGGACGGAGGGAGAGGGGCTGGAGCTTGAGTTCAGTCACCAGTAAGTTATTCAATTACACCTGTGTAGCAACACCACCATAAACCCCCAAAGGATAGGGTTTGAAGCGCTTCTGGGTTGTAAGCACCTGAAGGTTCAGCTCCCTCCCTTTCAGCCGCACCCCTTTGCTGTATCTAGGGAGGTTTCTGTGCCCAGAGCACAGGTCTCCTCAGGGCGTTTCCCTTTGTTTAGACACATGGAAGAGCAGCAACAAGTGTCAGGAGAGGAGAGGAGGGTGGCTGAGCCCAGAGAGGGGTAAAGAACCCGTGACTCCTGGGGGCCACTGGGGGGCAGCGTCTGGGTGGTGGGGAGCAGGGTGGAGGGTGGGAGGGGAAGTTTTATGCAGGGGATAAAGTGGCAGGAATTAAGGGGAGGTGGCTCTGTGTATGAAATGACACAGTGAAACTGCTGGCCTGGATTTGACTGACTTGATTATACCGCCTCCCACTTGCTAACCTTGTGTTTAGGACCCTGAGGCACATGACGTCACTCTTCCCACTACGACGAACTCTTTTGTTTTCCTAGATTTCCAAGCTTAAATGATTTTCTTTTTCTCAAGATCCCCTCTGTTCTGGATAACGGATGATGAATTTATAGTGAATTCAAATATTACGTGTGTATATAACAGAACTTACGATTCAACAAAGAAAACATAACCCTTGTCTTTAAAGGCGGAGATGGGGGAGGGTATTCGAGCAAACAGAGGAGAAAGGCCCCGCTCTGTTCCCCCATCAGGCTTACATACTTCCATGATGTCACTCTTCTTTTTTTTTTTTTTTTTTTGTCTTTTTGCCATTTCTTGGGCCGCTTTCACGGTATACGGAGGTTCCCAGACTAGGGGTCTAATCGGAGCTGTAGCCACCGGCCTAGGCCAGAGCCACAGCAACACGGGATCCGAGCTGCGTCTGCGACCTACACCGCAGCTCAGGCAACGCTGGATCCTTAACCTACTGAGCGAGGCCAGGGTTGGAACCCGCAACCTCATGGTTCCTAGTTGGATTCGTTAACCACTGCACCACTATGGGAACTCCCATGATTCACTCTTGCAGAAGCACGGAGTCCAGCCCCAGCCTGGGGCACAGAAGCAGTGCAGGGCCTGGGCTGGGATGCAGTTTGGGGAAGGTTGGGGGGATGGAGATTTAATCCAAGTGGGGAGTCCCTTGGCATCTTCAAGTTACATGCCAGGCATGCTTTCAGGCACTTTAAAGGTTAGAACACACTTAATCCTTGTTTTCTATCCAGCAGGTCCTCATTTAACTTCCATTTTACAGATGAGGAAAGTGAGGCACAGAGAGATTAACTCACAGAGGCCACCCTGGAGGAAGCAGCAGGAGGAGCGGGCTTCTCACAGAGTTTGGCTCCTGGATCAGCTCTCCAAGGCTGTGCTCATGCTGACCACGTGCTGAAGGACAGACATGAGGACAAGACTTCATTAACACTTTCTTATCCTGACATTCCTGGATCACTGTTAGCACAGCTGAGACTGAATTTCTTGCTGGTCCAGTAGGAAGGGGGTTTGCAGCTAGCTTTTAATGTGATTTTAAAAGAAGAATGAAGTGGGTCTCTCTCTGAGCATGTTGATGGACTTTGATACCTGCTCTAGTTATTGTTCAGGAATAACTTACTTTGTTCTTTTTCCTGTTGTTAACAGAATAGAAACCTGTTTTTTGCTTTGTTTTGTTTTGTTTTTTCATGATGCAAATACTGTTCCACTAACACCAGCAGCAGGGACAGGTCTGGTGAGACAGCAAAGGGAGAGAAATGAATGCTACAAATTCTTGGGCTGGTCTTCATGATTAAGAGGCTTGAGAGCTCTTAAAACCCGTATGATTTTATTTGGGAGGGAAAGAGGCAAAAAAGCCAATCTGTATGTTACTGTTGTGAACCAACATATTGTTAGTAACACAGATTTCTATGTGTCATTTTTATTGACCACATACCAAGGCACAAAGAAAGCCTCAACAAATTTAAGATTATAGAAATTGCTTCAAGGCATCTCTTCTGACCCTAATGGCATGAAACTAGAAATCAACCACAGAAAGAGCAACAAGAAAAAAATAATTACATGGAGCTTAAACAACATGCTACTAAAAAACCCCAGTGGATCAACAGTGAAATCAAAGAAATGAAAAAAATTCCTTGAGGCAAATGACAATGAAAACACAACCATACAAAATCTACGGGATGCAGCAAAAAGCAGTTCTTAGAGGGAAGGTCATAGCAATACAGGACTTCTTTTAGAAACAAGAAAAATTTTGGAGTTTCCATCATGGCTCAGCAGAAACGAATCTGACTGGTATCCACAAGGATGCAGGTTCAATCCCTGGCCTCATTCAGTGGGTTAAGGATCTGGTGTTTCTGTGAGCTGTGGTGTAGGTCACAGAAGAGGCTTGGATCCTGCATTGCTGTGGGGTGTGGTGTAGGCCAGCAGCTGCAACTCCAATTCTGCCCCTAGCCTGGGAACCTCCATATGCCACGGGTGTGGCCCTAAAAAGACAAAAGAAAAGAAAAGAAACAGAACAGGGAGTTCCCGTTGTGGCACAGTGGTTAATGAATCTGACTAGGAACCATGAGGTTGCGGGTTCGGTCCCTGCCCTTGCTCAGTGGATTAACGATCCAGCATTGCCGTGAGCTGTGGTGTAGGTCGCAGACGCGGCTCGGATCCCGCGTTGCTGTGGCTCTGGCGTAGGCTGGCGGCTACAGCTCCGATTAGATCCCTAGCCTGGGAACCTCCCATATGCTGCAGGTGTGGCCCAAGAAATGGCAAAAAGACAAAAAAAAAAAAGAAAGAAAGAAACAAGAACAATTTCAAATGAACAACTTAACCCACTACCTAAAATCATTAGAAAAAGACAAACAAAACCTAAAGTCAGCAGAAGGAACAAGATAATAAACATCAGAGGAAATAAAATCAAGATTAAAAAAAAAGAAAAAATCAATAAAAGCAAGAGCCGATTCTTTGAGAGGGTAGACAAAATTGACAAAGCTCTGGCCAGGCTCACCAAGAAGAAAAGAGAGAAGCTCCTGCTTCCCTCGCCAAAAAAAAAAGTAAAAGAGGAGAGAAATCACACCGATACTACAGAAGTACAAAAAACTGTAAGAGAATACCATGAACAATTATATGCCAACAAATTCAACAGCCTAGAAGAAATATATAAGTTTCTAGAAACATACAGCCCACCAAACTGAATCAAGACAACATAAATAATTAAACCGAAGAAGTGAAGTAGAATCCATAATAAAAATTCCCTACAAACAAAATCCAGGGCCAGATGGTCTCACTGGGGAATTCTACCAAACATACAAAGAAGAACTTGTACTAATCCTTCTCAAACTCTTCCAAAAGATGGAAGATGTAGGAACACTCCCAAAGACATTCGGAACCTCATTTTTGTTCGGGAGTCACAGTTGGTCTGCTCCCAGCCTGGATCCCCTGCTTCCATTTGCTGTCCACACAGCAGGATCCTTTGTGTCTGTGGCAAGATACAGTGCCACAGCTTTGCTCATTCATAGAATCACCCCAGAGTCAATCAACCTCCCCCTCCCTGCAAGAAATAGATTCCCAATCAATGATGGGTCCAGCCTGCAGAACCCTTTCTTGAGTCTCTGCATCTCTGAGCAACGCCTCCCAGAGTGGCCCTATGCAGTTGCCATCAAGCCTGCCACCTGAGAAAAGAAATGGGCCAGGTCCTGTGCAGTGCCACTGCTCTCTAAGGCACGGACGTGGACAGTGTCTAGATTTTCTGGTCCTGGTTTCCAATTCTTCAATGTTGCATTAAATGATACATATTTTTTTTAATGCTGGAATATGTGCTTCTCTCACAATACTTTATTCTTTTTGGTAAATGTAGTTTACCATATATATGTATTTTGTGTGTGTGTGTGTGTGTGTGTGTGTGTCTTTTTAGGGCCACACCCGCGGCATATGGAGGTTCCAAGGCGAGGGGTCTAATCAGAGCTGTAGCTGCTGGCCTACACCACAGCCATGGCAATGCAGGATCCGAGCCACGTCTGCAATCTACACCACAGCTCACCGCAACACCGGATCCTTAACCCACTGAGTGAGGCCAGGGATCGAACCCACAACCTCATGGTTCCTAGTCGGATTCGTTTCCGCTGCGCCAGGATGGGAACTCCTAGTTTACTATTTTAAATGTTTTATCCTTTTGAATAAAAGGCATAAACATAAGCCAGAAAAAAAATTCACTCTCTACATATGTGATCACATAGCTGTCATGTTCCTTCATGAAGAATAATGAAATTTATACATGAACTCAGCAGAAAGCACAGAATCAAATTCTATTTACCTTCTATCCATTCACCAAGTTTCCTTCCTTCACTCAGATGGCCCATCTCCATTAAGCTTCACCTGACTAAATGGATGCTGATTTTTCTGCTCCAAGTATGATGTGCGAGTGGTAACTTGCACAATTTTCCTATTCAGCCATCACCCCACTGTAGGCCTACTCTGATTATTACACAAAGTAGTAATACTACTACTATTATTACTATAGCAGTAACCATATACTACTATAATATACAAATATAAATGAAATCGTCTTTATTCTGCTGTTTCTTGCACACATACATACATATATATATACACAAGAAACAGCAGAATATTGTATATACATACATATGTCTAAAAATGCCTCTTTGCCTATATGTTTGTCTACCTTAAACATTAAGCTTGTAGAAAACAGGGAAAGACTCTTCTGCCTCTGTTTTGTGCTTTATAAAGGACCTAGAGAAACATTTAATAAATTCTTTTAATAATGTGTAAAGTAACTTACAGATACTCAACAATCCAATTCCTGACCTTACTTTTAGTTGGATTTATGTCGTGCTTTTTTTTTTTTTCCTCAAAAAAAGGCTGTAAACAACAAGACAACACAATAAGCAAAGGCTGCCAGCCCTTGGTGGCTCACAGAACAGCATAAAGAGGGTGGAAGAGTAGTTTGCCAAGAACAATAAGGAAAAGCTCATTTACTCAAACATATTAACGATGAGAATGGAAAGAATTTTGCTATTAGCTTTCTAAAACGGCATGAGAAGTAGAACGATTTATTTAAGTTGAAAATATTTACTTTGTAGGTTGTTTTAAGCATGGAGTAAAGCTGGTTCTTTAGGAGAATAGTTACCACTATTAGGGGTCATTATTCACAAAGATTATTCACAAAGTAGCTCCAGAAAACTAGGTCACCAAACTCAGCCAGAGAGAAATATTATTGTAATTCCTTGGCTAGGGGCCCACCCAGAAACTCCTTAAATATTAGTCTAAGTCACAAGAGAAATACGTTTTCATAAAAACACCAGTCTGCTAAGTTTATGACCCCAAAGATAGTGCGAAATTTTATTCAACTTTGGATGGACTCCAGCATTGCCACCCACCCCTTGCTCGCCAAGTCACCAGTGTGAATGGCCCCCCTTTACTGCTTTACAAATGTGCAGCAGAGGGGTGAAGGCACATAAAGAGAAGAACTGAAGGAATAGTAAAAGAGAAGGTCATTTGGTGGGCTTTTGCCATAGTCTAGAAGTTAAGAAATTTTTACAGAGCTCCTATTATGTGTTTTGCAACGCTCAAAAAGAAAAGGAAAGTTTTTCTACTTAAATCATAAACACTGTACACTGCAAAAAATTTAATTAAAAAAAAAATTTTAAATGCCTGTGGCCCATGGAAGTTCCTGGCCCAGGGACTGAATCTGAGCCACAGCTGCGACCTGAGCCGCTACTATTGGATTCTTAATGCACCGGGCCACAGTGGGAACTCCCAAATTTAATTTTCTGAGGTTACAGATGTTGAAAAGATCTGCTCTATTGTCTCTCATTAGAATGCAGCTTCCTTTGGGGGAAATCTCAAATCTTTGAGTAACTGGAGTTTTCTCCCCTTCATGGGGGTCCTCATGGCATCTCCAAACCTCTACAGTTCAGAACTAAAGCACCTTGAAGGAAGTGAGAGCTTCCTATGTTCTGAGGGAGAGAAGTGGTGTGCCTGCCATCAGGCCTCTTTGACAAGACCAGGAAATGGGAGGCAGGGCTATTAAATCCTGCCATCTGCAGAGTAACCCTCGGGAAGTTACCTCATAATCACACACACCCTTCCCTTCATTTCTGTATTTCTCTCCTGTTTAAAACTCTCCAAAGTCTCCCCACTGTACTTAGAATAGATATCAAACGCCTCATCAGAAACTAAGAGCCCCTGTGGGATCGGGCCCTGCCTATGGCTCTGACTTTCCCAGTAACTTCGCTCCCTAGTGACCCTGTGGGTATTCGGGACTCTTCTGACCCCTGCCTGGAAACTTCCCTCCCTGATCTGCCTGTGGTTGCCTCCTGCCTGCGACTCCAGTCTCAACTCTGAGGTCACTTTCTCCCATCATGCAAACTAAACCACTCATGCTGGCACCCTTCCCCCATCACTCCCTTCTGTTTCATTTTCTTCCAAACACTTGTCACCATCTGAAGTCCTCTGTGTTTACCACTCCCAGTGGACGCAAGGACTTTGTCCTACTCACCGTGGTACCCTAATGCCTAGAACAGTGTTGGCCATGTGGCCGGTGGTCAAGAAATTAATTTTGTGGAAGTTCCTGGGCCAAGGATCGAACTGGAGCCACAGGAGAGACCTGAGCTGCTGCAGTGACAATGCCAGATCCTTAACTCCCTGTGCCACAAAGAAACTCTGAGAAATATTTACTGAATGAAAGAATCCAAAAGTTATTTGTTCAGCAAATTTATTCAACCGTAGCATGGCCATAATCGTAAAGTACCATCTCTGAACACACAAAATCAGAGGAAAGAAATCCTTAGTAAAACTTGTGAGGGAGTTCCTGTTTTGGCTCTGCAGTAACGAATCCGACTAGTGTCCAGGAGGATGTGGGTTCAATCCTGGCCTTGCTCAGTGGGTTAAGGATCTGGCATTGCTGGGAGCTGTAGTGTAGTTTGCAGACACAGCGTGGATCTGGTGTTGCTGTGGCTGTGGTGTAGGCTGGCAGCTGTTCCCAACCCCTAGCCTGGGAACTTCCATATGCGGCCCTAAAAAGCCAAAAACAAACAAAAAGACTTGTGATATTGGAGTTGCTGTCGTAGCTCAGTGGTAAGGAAGCCAACCAGTATCCATGAGGACTTGGGTTCGATCCCTGGCCTCACTCAGTGGGTTAAGGTGCCTGCATTGCTGCGGCTGTGGTGTAGGCCAGCAGCTGTAGCTCCAGTTCGACCCCTAGCCTGGGAACTTCCATATGCCTTGGATGCGGCCCTAAAAAGACAAAAACAAAAAAGAAACTTGTGGTATTTTCTGCCAATTGAGCCACTCAGTCCTTCATAGAGAGTCTTTTTACTTTTACTTTACACAATTAACTAACTTGCCTTACATTTTAAACAAATTTGCTGTCCAGTTTCCTGGCCTGTGGTGGATTAAAGTAGTATATTAGAAGTAGACACACTCATAGCAGCAAGAAGGGATAGGCCAGCATGGAGGAAACTAAACGATTACTAAAAAGCAACAAGAAGTCAAGAGAGCAGTGTAGCAGGGGCATTAAGTATAGAGGCAAATAACCCTGTAGATCTAAAGTTGGCAGCAGGCGATACTGCCGTTACAGTAACTGCTTAAGTTAAACAAGAAAATGAAGTAATGTTGTATATTTGTATATGTTTCTAAGGAAATAGGGGAATGGTAAATGCTAAGTGCTCCTTAGAAAAGTTATTATCCAAACAGTTATTTCTACTGTTATTTTCAAGGGCAAGCAAAATTCGGTTTTCTAAGAGAATTGAGTTCTGTGATACAGATTAGAGGAATTCTCCCTCCCTTTCTTTCTTCTTCCCTCACTCTGTCCCTTCTCACAGTTAGAACTCTGTAGCTAACCATGTCTCTTTAACTTGAGCAGTTAGAAAGCACGCAGCCAAATTTAATTTTCAAACGCACTGGCTCTGTTGGCCTTTATGGCATATTCTTTTGGGTTCTTTTCCTGATCTTGACCTGATCTTTTCTTCATTCTGACAATTACATTTTCTTAGAACTGATTCTTTATTACCATTTACCTTCGCTTTTTTTTTTTTTTTTTTTGCTTTTTAGGGCTGCACCTGCACCATATGGAAGGAAATTCCCAGGCTAGGGATCTAAATAGAGCTACAGCTGCTGGCTTACACTACAACATGGGATCCGAGCTGCATCTGCGACCTCACCACAGCTCACGGCAATGCCGGATCCTTAACCCACTGAGTGAGGCCGGGGATTGAACCCACATCCTCATGGATGCTAGTCAGAGTCATTTCCACTGCGCCACAATGGGCACAAGTCCACTATTATTTTTCTCATGTGTGCTATAGCTGTGGGGCATTTTAAATCCTTTCTAGAAAAAAATTAAGTGAGCTCTCAATGCTTCTGGCATGGGATGGATAGGGTAACATTTTAATTGTTGCTTCATCACACACTGAGACTGAGCACTCAGCGAAAGGTAAGCCAGCTCTGTGCTGATACAATGGAATTGTCAAGTGATAGAACATTGCAAGGGCTTGACTAGTGCCCTGGAGCTTTCAAGCTTGATTTACTGGACCTGGTTATTGAAAGGTTAATACAAAAATCACACATCCTGAAAATTGAGAGTTAAATTCCAAATCGCTAAAATTGACTAAATATAATCACAGGAAATGTGTGCAACACAAAGGGCAGTCAAAAAAGAGGCACAGCTGCGGGCTGCTTTAGAATGAAGGAAAGTGCTCTTCCCCCCACTGCAGGCAGACCTCTGGTCCAGCCACGGTGACCACGAAGAGTCCAGGTTCTTTCCTTTGCCCACCTCATGTTCGCACTGAGACGGTTCTGTTCAAGGAACATGGCTTCTCTTCACTGTCTTGCATTGTCTTGACTTCTCAGATACTGTGAGGAACCCAGGAGTGGCTTTGACTTGGCACAGATCACACACACAATCTGAGGAGGTATTTGGCTAACTGCAGAACCCCACTTTTGCCTGTGGACTTACATTTGTGTAAATCTTGTAGCAGCTTACAATCTCTAAAAATCTACAAGAGAAAACATACTATGCTCAGGAGCAGATTCTGGAAGCAAATCTGCTCATAAGCCCTATCAGGCAATCACTTGATTCTAATATATTCCTTGCTCGGGGATGCTTTTTTTTTTTCTTTTTTCTTTTTGTCTTTTTAGGTCCTCCCTTGAGGCATATGGAGGTACCCAGGCTAGGGGTAGAATCAGAGCTGTAGCAGCCCACCTACACCACAGCCACGGCAACGCTGGATCCTTAGCCCACTGAGCAAGGCCAGGGATCAAACTCAAGTCCTCATGAATACTAGTCAGATTCGTTTCTGCTGAATCATGATGGGAACTCCTCAGGGATGCTTTAAAAAAAAAATCTTGGGAGTTCCTGTTGTGGCTCAGTGGGTTATAAACCCGAGAAGTATCCATGAGGACTCGGGTTCAATCCCTGGCCTTGCTTGGTGGGTTAAGGATCCGGCATTGCTGTGAGCTGTGGTATAGGTCTCAGATGTGGCTCAGATCCAGTGTGCTGTGGCTGTGGCATAGGTTGGCAGCTGCAGCTCCTGATTTGACCCCTAGCCTGGGAACTTTCATATGCTGTGGGTGTGGCCCTAAAAAGAAAAAAAAATCTCCCTAAAGGCTATAAAAACTGGCTTCCTTGAAATCTGAGAGGGCTCAGATCAGATGTTTATACAAAGTGGTAACTTTATACATTTTAGGCAAAACACCCTGAAAGTGTTTTTGTCATCTGTTGGGCTCTCTGCCCCTTCTCCCCACGTCCCGTCCACTTCCAGGAACTGTCCCTCTCCCGGATGGACATGGTAAGGACCACCCGTGGGTTCTCAGTAGACCTGACAGTACCAGCAAGCTGCACCCGCCCCTGTCCCCACCGTAGCAGCTTCACCCAACCCCCACCTGCACTGGACCAAGGAGCCCCTTCCAGGGGGACTGGAAGGAGGCCAGAGGGATCCCAGCCTTTATCAAGAGGAGAAGCAAATCTGGAAGTTGTGGTGGCCATGTTCCAACCTGCGGAGTAGGGAGCAGAGGAAGCAGAGATGCAGACGGAGAAAGATTCAGAGAAGAGTGGGGGATGGGCAGAGGGCAAAAGGAGAGAAGGAAAGAGAGACCCCCCACGCTCTGGAGTCCTCCTGCCAGGTGATCCTGAGGCCACACTGCACTCGCCCTTGGTTCCAGGCACCAACACTTACAGATTCTCCTGCTGATGAAGCCCTTCACGGGGGTGAAGGAGCCTTGAGGGTTTCTGTTAACACAACCAAGCATCTGAACTAAACCACAAGGGTTAGAACGCCTTTGTTCAAGGGCACAAACCTTCAAAGTTCAACTGAGATCGTGGCTGAAACTGATTTCAATTGGCTGGGTGAGGACAAGTCTCTTCATGGTTCTGGGTCTTCACTCTTGAATGGAATCAAGTTCCAATAGTCCCTTTACTGAGTAATTGATTCATGGGATGAAAAACACACAACAACCCTTTCAGCAAGTGTTAGTTCCTTTTAAACACAGTTCTTTTTTTTTTTTTTTTTTTTTTCCTTTTCAGGGCTGGCTGCACCTGCAGCATATGGAAGTTCCCTGGCTAGGAGTCCAATCTGAGCTGCAGCTGCCATGGCATTGCTCTGGCTGTGGCATAGGTTGCAGACGTGGCTTGGATCCCACGTTGCTGTGGCTGTGGCCTAGGCTGGCAGCTGCAGCTCCAGTTCGACCCCTAGCCTGGGAACCTCTGTATCCTGTGAGTGTGCCCCTAAAAAACAAAGAAAGAAAGAAGTGTAAAACTTGAGATTAGAAAATTGGGCATATATTTGCATAAAATGTTTTAAAATGTATTTATTTATTTATTTATTGCTTTTTAGGGCCACACCCACAGCATATGGAGGACCCCAGGCTAGGGGTCTAATTGGAGCTACAGCTCCTGGCCTATGCCACAGCTCACAGCAACGCCAGATCCTTAACCTACTGAGTGAGGCCGGGGATCAAACCAGCAATCTCATGGTTCCTATGCGGATTCATTTCTGCTGTGCCACCAGGGGAACTCTTTATTTATTTATCTATTTGTTTGTTTATTTATGTGTCTGCACCCACAGCATATGGAAGTTTCCAGACCAAGGACTAAATCCAAGCCACAGCTGTTGACCTCCATGACAGTTATGGCAATGCTGGATCTTTAACCCACTGTACCACAGTGGGAACTCCTAAAATATATTTTATTTTTGTTTATTTTAAAATTTATTTATGTATTGTCTTTGTAGGGCCACATCCACGGCATATGGAGGTTCCTAGGGATCACACCCACATCTTCATGGATACTAGTCAGGTTCATCACCAATGAGCCACAATGGGAATCCTCTAAAATATATTTTAGGCAGTTCCCGTCGTGGTGTAGTGGAAATTAATCCAACTAGGAACCATGAGGTTGCAGGTTCAATCCCTGGCCTTGCTTAGCCGGTTAAGGATCCAGCATTGCCATGAGCCGTGGTGTAGTTCAAAGTCACAGCTCGGATCTGACATCGCTGTGGCTGTGGTGTAGGCCGGCAGCTGTAGCTCCAATTGGACCCCTAGCCTGGGAAACTCCATATGGCCCTGTGCAGCCCTAAAAAGCAAAAAAAAAAAATAATAATGTATAAATAAAATATATTTTAGTTCCTATTTATCTTCTCTACACTGAAGAGGAGTCTAATTTTACCAATAAAAGAATCTGCCAATAGTAGGGACTTCTCCATATTGATGGACTTTTAGAGATTTCAAAAGCTGCAGCTTCGGTGTAGTTTTCACAAATACAAGTGCAAATGGATTGGCAAGAAATTAGAATCCTGAGCTAGAAGGGAGGAAACCACAACCTAATCTTTTCGTGTTTCAGCTGAGGAGTTTAGACCAGCATGAAGAGACTGCCTTACTTAGATGACTTGAACAAGAAAGGGCCTAGCCTTGGGCCATTTTTACGTGCCATAGGGACACCTGTGTGAAGCGGGCCTTCTGCCTTCTACCTTCTCCCATCAAGATGTTGAAGTGATGTGGTTTGATGAGTGTGGCACCTGTGTCATGACCCACAGAACGTCTGTGCGGCAAGAATGTCAAAGGATGGGGTAAGGAGAGAAAAATAGTGAGAGAACGTTGTCATGGGAACACCAGACAAACCACACGATGGAAAAGAACTGAAATCCATTCTATCTCAGGTTTTATTTATTCAAGTAATAAATCAAGACATCCATGTCAAAAACCACTGCAGTGTAAAATAGACTAAAGATAATCTTTTGAATCTTATCATTACTGTCTTCTAAATACCAAAATCTTTTCAAAGGGACACCTCTGCTTGCACATTTTATCTATGTTGATGTTCTAATTACCACATGGCATTTGTGCAAGTTCTCTTTGTTCTAGCTTTTTTTAATTTATTTTATTTTATTTTATTTATTTATTTATTTATTTTTTTGTTTCTTAGGGCCGGACCTGTGGCATATGGAAGTTCCCAGGCTAGGAGTCGAATTGGAGCTGCAGCTGCTGTCCTACACCACAGCCACTGCAACATGGAATCCAAGTCCTGTCTGCCACTTACACCAGAGCTCAGGGTAATACCAGATCCTTAACCCACCGAGCAAGGCCAGGGATTGAACCTGTATCCTCATGGATACTAGTCGGGTTCGTTAACTGCTGAGCCACGATGGGAACTCCCAGCTTCTTTTTAGAAATTCTAAATTGCTCACCAAGAATGATTAATATAAAGACAAAATTGTCTGGACTTTTATCATTCTATGAGCAGAACAGTTTCTACACCTACCATAGGTCAGGAAGAGTCAAACAGACTTGAGAAGTTAAGCCTCCCCCCCCCCAAAAAGTTAGGCATTTTCTCCAGATGAGATAGATCAAGGACCTCTTCCTGAGGCTTAGGTTAACCTGGAGGTTGGCATTCAACTCGAGAAGGGAGTTTTATTCAACTTGAATCTGGTCGGAGAAAGAACTGTCAGCCTTAGGGGATAGATGGCAAACAATGGTGGTCCTAAAAGCTTGTGGTGGGATTTGTATTACTGCCCAAAGGAGGCAAGACTCCTATCACTGTATGCATTTTTTTTTTTTAATGGCCACACCTGTAGCATATGGAAGTTCCCAGGCTAGGGGTTGAATCGGAGCTGCAGCTGCCGGCCTATGCCACAGCCACAGCACCACCAATCCGAGCCACATCTGTGACCTACACCACAGCCATAGCAACACCAGATCCTTAACCCACTGAGCAGGGCTAGGGGTAGAAGCTGCATCCTCGTGGATACTAGTCGGGTTCTTAACCCACTGAGCCACAGCAGGAACTCCCTATCACCAGATGTTAATCTACCTTCAAAGCTCCATTCACTGAACTGATTGCGAAGTGCTGCTCAGGGTGACAACCCAGCTCTCCAGAGAAAGGCAAGCCGTAGCTCTGATTCGACCCCTAGCCTGGGAAGCTATGCACAGCGGGCTTGCCTTTCTCCGGATAGGTAGGATCTAGCAGAGAGCTAGGGTGGTTGTCGACCTGAGCAGCACTTAGCAATCAGTTCAGTGAATGAAGATTTGAAGGTAGATTAACATCTGGTGATAGGGAGTTCCTGCTGTGGCTCAGTGGGTTAAGAACCTGACTAGTATCCATGAGGATGCAGGTTCCACCCCTAGTCCTGCTCAGTGGGTTAAGGATCCGGCGTTGCGGTGAGCTGTGGTGTTGGTCACAGATGCGGCTCGGATTGGTGTTGCTGTGGTGTAGGCCGGCAGCTACAGCTCCGATTCAACCCCTAGCCTGGGAACTTCCATACACCGCAGGTGCAGCCCTAAAAAGAAAAAAAAGAAAAGAAAAAAGTGGGGGCACAGAGAGCTGGTGTTGCTTTTACTAAACCAGTCATTGTTTGAATGAAGAACAAAGTCATTTGTTTGCTGTACCTGCTTCTTGTGATGCTAGGAAAGATATAAACTGGCCATATTCACTCCAGACCCCATTTGCTTCAACAAGGAAAGAATAAATTTAACTCTTTGGAGAAGGAATTTTATACTTGGGCTCCAGATTTTTCTTCTTGGAAAGTTGACACAGGGACCTCCATCGTACGATACACATGTAGGAATAGGCTTTGCTTCCACGTAAGCAACATTTCACTTAAATGTAGTAACGTGTCACATTTTTATGTGTGTCAAGTGAAAGGCCTCTTCATGATAGCTTGTAAGAAGACATCTGCAACCAGTTTTTACCACTTTTAACCAGTCTGCTACCACTTCGTGGTGACATACAACTAAATTCCAACCTGTGAGAGGACTGGTGGTTCTCACACACTCATCTTTCAGAACCAAAGATGGTTCTGGGCGGATGGAAAACTGCTGATTTTCTCCTTTCTCTAGCCCCCAAGACCAGGCAGGGGGTCCCCTGGCTAATAACAGCCATGAGGCATCTGAAGAACTTATGGTTTTGAGGCTGCCAATTTTCCAATCGCCCCCTCTCCATGGCAGAGAGCATCACAGCATCTGACCATCTCGGTCCTTTCTCCCCACGCTGACACCTCTGACTCCATGCTTCCCAGTCCCGCCTGGTGTCCCTCTGACTATGCTTCTCCTCCTCTCTCCCCTAAGGCAGGACTACTAAGGGACCCTCACTGGCCCCACTGCGAGGCAGGTGGCATCCTCAGTGTTTCCCGATGCGAAAACAGAGCTCTGGGGGTTTGCTCACAGTTAGGACTTGAACCTGGGGTTTCCAAGTTTTTAGCCTGGCATCCTGCAATCCTTGCTTTTGATGGCCCTGATATCTGGGGACCCATTAGCAAAGGTGGTTAAATGAGGTGGACAAGCCAGAAAGCTACCCACTTGGACCAACTCCCACAGCGCCTCTCTCTAGAGAACTGGAAACAGCTCTGAGGTCTGCTTACACCCGGAAGGCGGGTGGGGCGGTGGGGAGAAAGGAGGGGAGATGGAGCAGCATTTAGTACACAGTTACCATGTGACCCCACATCCAGAGCCCAGGCTCTGACGCAGGGTATGTCATTCCTCTTAATCTCTGTAGGAAATGTGTGATACAAGGACCAGGATGGAATGTAAACCATTTCTCAAGGAAGCACGCTAGCATCTCTCTTCTTCCAAGAGTGTCCTTCAGAAGAGGACTTGGGTTCAGCTTTTCTCCCTCATTACAGGCTGCCTGTTCTGGGGCGAGAGGGAGGAGGCACGATGTAAAAGCACACAGGAGAGAGATGAAGCTGGAAGCCCTTCAAGCCTCTAGAAGGCCCCTCTCCCATGAGAACTTCAAGCATCTCTCCAGTGCCTGCCCTGAGCATCCTCTCCATGTGGCCCTTCCACACACTCCAACAAGAGCCCCTCATCCCAACCAATACCCCCCTTCCTCACCCTCACCCTCACCGCCTATATAGGTACCAAGTATCGCAAGACGTCCAGGTTCACAGGCAAGGGAAAATTGTCATCTTACATTTTGTCCACTCACTTTGGGATCAGTACATCTGAGCTGGGGTCTTGGGGTGCTGTGCGGGCTGGGCTTAGGCACCAGCATGCTGAGGAGGTTGAGTCGAGATGTAGAGTATAAAGTGCTAATAGCCAAGAGGTTTGGTTGAGACTGGAGCTGGGAGAGGGTTACCGTCTCCCTCCTGCCAGAAGGGAGGTGAGGCTGGAGGCTGAGGCTCAGGGAGAATGTCCACCTGCCAGCAGGTGTGGGTACAGATGGCACTGAGTCTCAATGCGGCACTCCAGTTCTGAAGAAACCTCCACAAACCCCACTGAAACTCACCCACTGGGTGAGGTTCCCAACCCCCATACTGGAGAACAGGTTTTGCTTCTGCCCTTTCCTTTTTTACAAGACACAAAGAGGATTTATACCTAGCCTCTTCCCATTTCCCACATCTGATGCTAGAAATAGGTAGGAGCCTTTATTTTGCAGATGAGTAGAGTGTAAGGAAACACCCAGCATAAGGACTGGCACAGCACAGAGCTCAACAAGTGTTCCTGCACTTCCTCCATCCTTTTCTCTCAGCTTCTCCATAGAGGATTTTTTTTTTTTTTTCCTCTTAGGGCTGAACCACTGGCACATAGAAGTTCCTAAGCTAGTGGTCAAATCAGAGCTGCAGCTGCCGGCCTAAACCACAGCAACGGGGCATCAGAGCAGCGTCTCTGGCCTACACCACAGCTCACTGCATGGCTGGATCCTTAACCCGCTGAGCGAGGCCAGGGATCGAACCTGCATCCTCATGTATACCAGCGTGGTTCAGAACCCGCTGAGCCACAATGGGAATTCCCATCTCTTACAGGAATCTTGGGAAGCAGTTACTCATTCTCTTCGTCCAAACCAGAAGCTGCGAGTGCAGGGAAGGAGCACAGAGAAGCAGCCAGGTCCACAGAAGACGGGAGACCCCAGTGTGAGGAGTCGCGGGCTCTGCGGGCACATTTGCGCCCCCTTCTCAGCAGCTCTCCTCTGGGAACGGTTGGGACCTGGGGGATTCAGCCACACACACTTTCTTACCTTGAGTGGCAGGGCGGCAGGCGAGGCGGGGAAGCTCCTGCAGGTCAGGAGGGGCGCACGATACCAGCAGAGCCTGGCCCCCCGGGCCCGAGGGGTGGTGCCGGTGCTCCCCGCGCTCCGCAGGGGGCCTGGGCAGGTGGCTGGCGCTTCGGTCCCTCCCCCGGACACAGCGCTGTTTTCAGCCCCGTCGGCAGCCTGGGCCTGGCGGATGGAGCATCCCAAGGTGTTCCGAGACTGCGCGTCTGTGCCCCACACGTCTGGCGGAGCAGTACAGAAAGGCCAGTGCTCCCGGACCGCGGAGGGACTGCGGCGGTAGTCGCCCATGCCGGGAGCTGGGCTAGGGGGTCCGCATGGCCGGGGCTGCCGTCGTCCACGGGTTCCGGAGGCCGGAGCCGGGGGCGGCCTGCGACTGGGGGATCCGCAAGTGCTTCCCCTCCTTGCATCCAGGTCCCGTTTCTTCCCCTCTCCCTCCTTCTCCTCCTTGGGAGCAGAGCCACTGGGAGCAGCTGGCGTCTGTGTCCCACGGCCCTGCCCCTGCAGGGGAGGGGCCGCCGAGCCTCGGGGGAGCCCGAGGGCTGCGGTCTTGGGACCGGGGAAAGAGCGTCCCTCCTCCCGGCCCCCTGCGGCTGCGGTCCAGGCTGGAGTCCGGGCTGGGAGGGCGCGCGCGGGGTGTGCCTGCAGCTGGACGAAGAGGAAGGAAGTTTTCATCTGTTGCTGCTCAGCCATTTCCTCCGAGGGGCCCGCCGGGTCCTGCCAGGTCGCGTTTCAGACCTCGGTGCCCATGGGTGCGATCACAGGCAGCTGACCCGGCCTCGTGGCTCCACGACGGCCTGAGGAAGCAAAGGACACACCTTCAGCCCAGGAGGCTCTTCAAGGAGTGGGGATGGGGCTGACCTGGGCCGTGGGTCTGCCCTCCGCACTCACTTCCAGAACCACAGAACAGACAGACTGGAGCGGGGCTGGGAGGGGCTGGTCAAGCCTTGGCCTCCCTTTCCCAGGTGTGTGGGATGGATTCCCTTCTGTTATCCGTCCCCTTTCTCTTGTTTGAAATGAAGACACTAAAGTTATTAGTTTCATTGTTTATCCTAAATTCCGAGTTAGCGACACCTGTTATTTGGTGTCTGATGGTGAGACAGATGTGATGTATAGATGAGCCTCTAGGACACTTCCAAGTGTAAGAGCAGGACCCTGTGTAGCCTCCCCAGACAGACCCCTCCCGCATGTCCTCTTGGGTAGCTCCTCTCGGAAGCACCCAGATAATATTATCTGATGTAGGAGGGAAAGGGAGTGGGATGGACTGGGACTTTGGGGTTCGTAGATACAAACTATTGCATTTGCAGTGGATAAGCAATGAGATCCTGCTGTGAAGCACAGGGAACTATATCTAGTCACTTGTGATAGAATATGATGGAGGATGATGTGAGAAAAAGTGTGTGTGTGTGTGTGTGTGTGTGTGTGTGTGTGTGTGTGTGTGTGTGTATGAGACTGGGTCCCTTTAATGTACAGCAGAAATTGACAGAACATTGTAAACCAACTATAATAAAAAATAATAAAAATCTTAAAAAAACAATAATATCTGAGGCTTATTTCCTGAGTTTTTCAGATACTAAAACCACCACCAAGTGGCAGAAATTACCTACTTGATGACCATGAGCACTCAAGCCCTGAACCTATCAGAACCTAAGGACCATGTAACCCCACCCTATCTCCTCACCATCAACCAATCAGAATTGTGCACAAGCGATCACATGTACTGGGATGCCCCTCCCTCATCTGGCCTTTAAAAATACTTTTCTCTGGAGTTCTTGTAGTGGTTAAGGAGTCTGACTGGCATCCATGAGGACCCAGGTTCTATCCCTGGCCTTGCTCAGTGGGTTAAGGATCTGGCGTTGCTGTGAGCTGTGGTGTAGGCCAGCAGCCACAGCTTCAATTGGACCCCTAGCCCGGGAACCTCCATATGCCTTGAGTGCTGCCCTAAAAAGCTAACAATGAAAATGCTTTGCTTGCACCCCTTTCAGGAGTTCAGGGCTTTAATGCTTGGGCACATGTCCCCCTTGTGTTGGTGCTTTTAACTAAACAAGCACTTTGCTTCACCACAACTGAGTGTCAGTAGATTGATTTGATTTTGCCAGGGTGAGTGAAGTTTGGTTCGGTAACAAAAGTGCACTTTCAGTCTACCTTTCTTGCATAGATAACACACAGTTGTAAACAAGTTTAGAGTTTTAATGAGTTTCCACTTTAAATCCTGTGGTTATTCAGAAATTCCTGGGGGATAGTCACACAGTCCCACAGTCCCACAGCAAAATATGCACACATACAAATACACACAATAGATGAATAAAATAAAGGGGTAAAAATGAAAAAGTGAAAGTAAGAGAGAAAAGTGAAATAAGAAAATATATCCAGGTGACAAATCAGGTGGGGAGATTTTTTTGTTTGTTTTTAAAAATCCTTTGGGGGGTTCCTATTGCGGCTCAGGGGTAACAAACTCGACTAGTGTCCATGAGGACGCGGGTTCAATCCTTGGCCTTGCTCATTGGGTTAAGGATCTGGCATTGCCATGAGCTGAGGTGTAGGCTGAAGAACATGTCTCGGATTTGGCATTGCTGTGGCTGTGGAAGGATCAGCACCCAACCTTCCTTCTCAGGCCACACCAATCAGGCTTGAGGACTTTCCAGGGCATTCTGCAGGCTGGTTAGAAATGCACCTTCACAGTTGTAGTTTGGTGTACCCCACTGTCATAAGAAGATCTGTCTAATGGTGAGCTTGATGGTGGTGACATGAGAGCTTACCATTGACGGAATGTCACCTAGATGCCTGTCATGGTCAAGGGCACTTTATGTGTGTGACTTCTCCCCCTCTGAATGAAGTAACTCTTAGGTTCTTTCTCAAAGACATAGACACACACCAAATCTGCAGAAGTTTAAACTACTTTCTGGTCACAACATAGCTATGAGATGGACGCAGCCCCAGGCCTTTAGGCTGCAAAGTTTGTGCTCATTTCACACTACCGCCCAACGCACATATTTAGAGGACAACATCATCTTCCATTTCACAGACAAAGATTTGAGATTTGGGAAGCTTTAAAAAAAAAAAAAGAAAACTTTCCTTACATCCTCCCCAAGTTGCAGGCACCCATGCAACCCCCAACCCCCGTGACTGCTTTTCCTCTCCTCCCAAAGCAGGCCCAGCTCATTCTTCAGGAGATGACATAGTGTCAGATGGTCCCCTTGTGACGATGGAAGAACCAGATGGAAATGCTTGGGAAACCTTCGGATTAGAAAGAGTCTTTCATTTCCGTCCTGTTTCTCTTTCCTCTACTGCCTGCCACCTGACCCTAGACACGCATGGGTGGGTTGGGAGTGACTCTCTGTATTTTAAGTTGCTGTGTGTCTCCCTGGCATCTGATTACACAAGCCAACTACTTTAGAAGCGCGTGGAGAAAGTTCTCAAACAGATCAGAACAGCGGCAGGAGGAACTAAAATGCTCTGTTCTGGGCTGCCCTGCTGGCCGCACTCTGGTTCACGGATTCTGAGGCCCTGTCCACTGCGAGGTGCTCGGCAGGTAGAGGTAGCACACCTGACAGTGCCGTGAGTTTCCTGGAAGCAGCCCTCGGGAGAGCTTGATGGCTGAGTGGAATTACTTGCGGGTCACATTCCCTAAGTTCCTGTTGAACTTGGTGCTGGTGCAGTTTTACACGGCATGCCTGGCACCTCCCGTCTGCTCCCTTGTTTAGTCTTGGGAGGCCTCGGGATGCAGAGGCTGAGGCCCAGGGACAGAGTCACTTGTCCACTATTGCTGACCAGAAGCAAAGCTAACCCTGGAGTCCTCCTGTCCTAACCCCAAACAGGGCCCTGAGGGCACCAGGCACCTCCTGGATCCACCCCGTCCACACTCCCAGCCACTCCACTGGGTCCTCACAGTGCCCACCCCTTCCAGGCCAGCCGCTTTTACCAATGCTCTGCATTCATCTCCCAAGCCCCGGGGTCTGCACGCCTATGACCTGCAGTCACCACTGTTTCCAACAGCAAGTCGATCCCACGGCCGGCAGTTTGCCTGCACTGTCCCGGCTTTTCCAAACTTTTCTTCCACTGCTTCCCTCAGACAGGACGTGCTCCCCAGGACCACTGGGCAAAGGCTCCCCCTGGACCCACACTGAGCCCTCCCATTCCGTGTCCTCTCCACCTGCCACCTCCTGGGGGTCCCAGCTGGACCCTTCATCTCTCTGACCTCCTCACCAGATACTCTGGCCGTCAGTAATCCTCCCCCTTCTAACACTTTCCGCCAATACAATTCCAATGTCAATGGTGGAGGTAAGAAAGAATGGGCAAGGAACAGAAAGAAAGAAGAAAATTTTCAAAGGGCTTTAGAAAAAATTTTTTCTAACTCCTAGCACAGTCTCAAAAGCCACTTGAAACATGTGAATGTTGCAACTCTTCTCCCATAAATGAAACATCAGACTCCATTGCAAACTCAGATCAGAACTACATACTGGTAAGTTTTTCGCATTTCCCAGACTACAAAATGTATTGAAACTGAATCAAAATATGACTAATTCAGCAGTGAGTTTACAAGCTATCTGTCCAATGTACTTGTAAGGCACTGTTTAAATGGAAGTGAAGGGGGCTTCATCTGTTCTTTTCTTTCTTTCTTCCTTCCTTTCTTCCTTCCTTCCTTCCTTCCTTCCTTCCTTCCTTCCTTTCTTTCTTTCTTTCTTTCTTTCTTTCTTTCTTTCTTTCTTTCTTTCTTTCTTTCTTTCTTTCTTTCTTTCTTTCTTTCTTTCTCTTTTTTTTCCTGTTTTTGGCCGCACCTGCAGCATATGGAAGTTCCAAGGCCAGGGATTGAACCTGAGCTGTGTCTGTGACCCACACCACAGCTGTGGCAATAATGGATCCTCAATCCACTGAGCCAGGCTGGGGATCAAACCACAGAGACAAGACAGATCATTAACCCAAGAGCCACAGTGGGAACTCCCCATCAGGTGGTTGTTTTTTTTTGTTTGTTTGGTTTTTTTGTTTGTTTGTTTTTTTGTCTTTTTAGGGCAGCACCCAAGACACATGGAAGTTCCTAGGGTAGAGATCGAGTCAGAGCTATAGTTGCCAGCCTACAGCTCACAGCAATGCCGGATCCTCATCCCACTGAGTGAGACCAGGGTTCGAACTCACATCCTCATGGATATTAGTTGAGTTTTGTTTTTTTGGGGTTTTTTTTCTGTTTTTTGTCTTTTTTTTGCTATTTCTTGGGCCGCTCTTGTGGCATATGGAGGTTCCCAGGCTAGGGGTCGAATCGGAGCCATAGCCACCGGCCTACGCCAGAGCCACAGCAACGCGGGATCCGAGCCGCGTCTGCAGCCTACACCACAGCTCACGGCAACGCCGGATCGTTAACCCACTGAGCAAGGGCAGGGACCGAACCCGCAACCTTATGGTTCCTAGTCGGATTCGTTAACCACTGCGCCACGACGGGAACTCCTAGTTGAGTTCTTAACGCCTGAACCACAACAGGAGCTCCTCATCGGGTCTTAACAAGGGCAATTGGTATAATTGCACCTGGAAGAGCATCCTCTTTTCACCCAGCGGTAGCGTCATGCGCCGGTAACTGCTCGAGGGCTTTGAAGGGAAAACAAGGTGACCCTCAGTCTACCCTGGGGAGCTTGATCTTTTGCTCTATTCCTTAATTCCTGAAAGGATAGAATGATCCAGAAGTCCTGAACCAGTGACCAATGTGAAACAGAATCTTTGTCCCACATTCACACTCTTTCTGCTCTTTCTGTGGAGCTACGAGGAACTAGAACTTGAAGATTTGAAAAATTATCATATTACAAAAAATGAGAAAGTGTGTTTGGAAGAGAACACTTAGGGCGTGGCCGGGTGACTGTTTGATAAGTAGATTTATATGAGTGTGAACCACAGGTAAGAAGCATCACAGTAGACCTGAATACACACTTTTCTGGGAAGATACATGGATGACCAAGAGGCAGGTGAAAAGAATGCTCAACATCCCTAAACATCAGGAAACGCAAAGCAAAACTACAATGAGATATCACCTCACACCTGTCAGAATAGTTATCATAAAAAAATCTACAAATAACAAATGTTGGTGAGATGTGGAGAAAAGGGAATCCTTGTGCACAGTTGGTGGGAATGTAAATTGATGTAGCGCCACTACGCAAAATAGTATGGAGGTTCCTCAAAAAGTTAAAAATAGAACTAGTATATGATCTAGCCATTCCACTCCTGGGCATATATCCAAGGACAAAGAAAACACTAATTTGAAAAGACACATGCACCCCAATGTTCATAGCAGCATTATTTGCAATGACCAAGATATGGCAGCAACCTAAGTGTCCATCAACTGAGGAATGCATGTATGTACGTATATATGTGTGTGTGTGTGTATATATATATATATATATCTCACAGCTTTTATATATACATATATATGTATATATATATATATAGAGAGAGAGAGGGAGACTGGAGTATTGATCAGTTATAAAAAGTGAAATTTTGAAATTTTGCCATTTGCAACAGGATGGATGAAGCTAGAGGCTATTATGCTAAGTGAAATAAGTCTGAGAAAGACAATTACTGTATGTTATCACTTATATATGGAATCTAAAAAATACAGCAAACAAATGTATACAACAAAACAGAAAGAGACACAGACATAGAGAACAAACTAGTGGTTACCAGTGGGGAGAGAGGCACCATGGGAGTATGGGATTAAGAGATACACACTACTGGGTATAAAACAGATAAGAGCCAGCGTCGAGGGCCAAGTGGTGTGGTGGGCACGTAGCCATGCCAAGCGGGCAGGTAGAGATGACAAGGGCAGGCGGGTCTGGCTCACCTTTGCCTGGCAGACCAGGCACAAATCAGCAACCACCAACACAAATCCTTGGTGTGCGTGGATTTGCTTCTCAGACATGCTCTCTGCCTTTCAGAAGGAAACCTTGGCAATAGCAGAAAAAAGGCCTTATTTATCTTGAAAGGCCACATCAAGTACAAGAAGAGTGAGGGATAGAGGGCAGAAAGAAAACACTTAAAAGTGCAACTGTTTGAAAACAGAATGCTTTTCATTAGGTCTGTGCAGCTGCTTAAATAGTGGAAAATGACAGTTTATTCCATTTAACCCACATTTGCATCAAAACCTCTTTTATAACTTAGCCTCATTTATCCCCACTGGTAGTCAGAGTGGCCTTGTAGGAAGAGGAAACAGTTCCTGCATATGAAGGACCTTGGAAGGGCCAACTGGCTTGACATGTATGGCTTACCAGAGTGACACAGACCTGAAAGATCCATCCTCACTGATTCATTTCTCTGGGTTAATCATCACCTCGGGAGATTGGGTGAATTCTCCTTTAAAACACTAATTGTTCTGGGAGGAGAAAACCCACCACATCTTCGTGTCTCCATGCAAGTGGTTTGCTTAGGCTGCTTCCTCAGGAGGGTCCAAGTTCAGCAGCTCCTGGAGCTGGAGTGGGAGGTGCAGGCAGTAAGTGGGGAACAAGCCTTACTCACTGCCCCAGTGAGCTCACATAAGCCAGGGACATGGGGCAGCTAAAGAGGAAGGTTTCATGGGCTCAGTGTTACTAACTATAGTTGGAGATTTTTCCTTTAGTCACTTTCTACTTTTAAAATAGGGTAGGATGGAGTTCCCGTTGTGGTGCAGTGGTCGACGACTAGGAACCATGAGGTTGCGGGTTCGATCCCTGCCCTTGCTCAGTGGGTTGGGGATCCGGCATTTCCGTGAGCTGTGGTGTAGGTTGCAGACGCAGCTTGGATCCCGAGTTGCTGTGGCTCTAGCGTAGGCTGGCAGCTACAGCTCCGATTAGACCCCTCGCTCCATATGCCTCAGGAGCGGCCCTAGAAAAGGCAAAAGGACAAAAAATAAAAAAATAAAAAATAAATAAAAATAAAATAGGGTAGGAGTTCCCGTTGTGGATCAGCAGATTAAGAACCTGACATAGTGTCTGTGAGGATTCAGGTTCGATCCTGGCCTCGCTCAGTAGGTTAAGGATCCAGTGTTACCACAAGCTGGAGCATAGGTCACAGATGTGGCTTGGACCTGGTGTTGCCATGCACGTGGCAGCTGCAGCTGCAGCTCTGATTTGACCCCTAGCCTGGGAACTTGCGTGTGCTGCAGGTGTGGCCCTAAAAAGGAAAAATTAAATAACATAAAAAAATTTTTTTAAGGACGTTTCATCCTTCCCAGCTTTTTGTTATTACAAATATTTGCTTCTAAAAGAAACATGCTCACCTGCGTACACTCACGTGACTGCGCTTTGGGTTTGTTTTGCATTTAGCGAAAGGAAAAAACCAGTTAACACTCTTTTAAAAAATCCAGCCAAGCAGAAAATTGGGAACAGCAGCAGCTGTGAGAAGAGACGCTCACACTGGGTACAAATGAGTTTCCTTCCACAGAGACTCAGTCCTCCTGTCACCAGAGGCCCAGCAGAGGCAGGCGTGGTGCTTGGCAGGACTGTGTCAGAGAAGGGACGAGATGAGCCCCGACCCCTGGGGGTGGAAGGCCCTGTCCCTGCCATTTTTGACGGTGACCTTGGGTGAGTCACTGGCCTTTCTGATCCTTGTTTTCTCATCAGTAACATGGTGATGATAATAACGTCTCCCTTGCAGAGGAGAAACAAGGACTAAATGTGATGCTCAGTAAGGAAGAAATCTGCAGGATGGATACTGCTGTGTACAGATGAAGAGATGGCTCCGTTCAAGGTTACAAAACAACCTGGGCAGAGGTGTCCTCCTCTGTGATTCTAACACGCATCTCAAAGGTGAATAGCAATTAGCCAGTGAAAGAGGAGGGGGAGCATTTACATTTTCAATGAATAACACACACACACACACACACACACACACACACACTCACACGAAGAACCCAGGAGGCCTGGGCTGTGCAAGGCAGGCTAGGGCCTGCAGATGCTGGGGGCGGGGCAGGGATGAGCCACAGGTGGTGGGGCTCCCTGGTGCCAAGCAGCAGGTTCCAGGCAGGCAGAGGCAGGAGCTGGGTCCTGCAGGGAGGTATATGCTGTGTTAGGGAGCTTGGATTTTATTCCCTAGAGTAATGCTTTTTCTTTCTTTCTTTCCTTTTTTTTTCTTTTAAGAGTCGCACCTGCGGCACATGGAATTTCCCAGGCTAAGGGTCCAATCAGAACTGCAGCTGCCAGCCTACACCACAGCCACAGCCATGCCAGATCAGAGCTGAGTCTGTGACCCACACAACAGCACATGGCAACACCAGATCCTTTAACCCACTGAGCAAGGCCAGGAATTGAACCCGCATCCTCATGGATGCTAGTCTGGTTTGTTTCTGTTGAGCCCCAACAGGAACTCCCAGCAATGATTTTGTTGTTATGTACAGTGAAACCTTCACAAATATATTTTTCAAGTTTCTACAGTCCAGCAAGTTTAGGATTAAAGAGTAAATCCTGTTTTCTTTGCTGCAGGACTTGTCAGAGGCTTTATTCGGCAAATGTGCTCCATGAAGCTTCAAAAAGGACAGGTCACATTTGACCAAAGGACCTTGTTCTGATCCTGCTTCTCCAACGCCTCCCTCTCTCCAACATCTCCTTCTCTCCAACGACCGTGCTCCAGGGTTTCCATTTTCTAGCCCACACTTTGCTGCCACTGCAGGGAGCTGTCGTCAGGCTCACTGCATGTCTGTGCTTGTAAACATTATCATGCTTTGCTAGCCTTTCTCGATCCTCTCTCTGCTCACCAAGACCCCTCCAGGCCTTCTCTTCACATGGGTCCAGCTTCTTCCCCAGGGGATGGGCTTAGTGCACAGAAAGGATGAGGTTTGGCTGGGAGCTGGTGCTCCGATACCCTCTAATACATCCGCATCTCAGACTGTCTTAATGAGTTCAGAGATGCAGTTCCTCCTTCTCAGGGTGGGTGCCAGTATGTCAGCCTGAGAAGAGAACTGTCAGAGGAGGCCACCTGCTCCAGGTGGCAGAGTTAGTAAGAGGCAGGGGTCTGGCAGGTGAGGGCCTTTCCTCGTGCACAACATTACTTACTTACGAGTCATGAATATCTGGTGGGGAGTTACCATTGTGGCTCAGCGGTAATGAAGCTGACTAGTATCCCTGAGGACACAGGTTCAATCCCTGGTCCTGCTCAGTGGGTTAAGGATTTGGCATTGCTGTGAGCTGCGGCGTGGATTGCAGATGCTGTGGCTGTGGTGTAGGCCTGCAGCTGCAGCTACGATTTGAACCCCTAGCCGGGAACTTCCATATGCAGCACATACAGCCCTAAAAAAAACAAAAGAAAAACCAAAACAAAAAACAAAAAACAAAAAAACCAAACATGTGGCAGAAATCTGTCAAGTTTCTTTTACTAGAGCTATTTTTTTCCCTTCCTTCTCACTGCAGATTTTTTTTTCTTCAAATAAATCACTCTAGTCCTAGAACTACCAGGGATTAATATTCTGCTTTCTGTCCTAAAGTTAAAACAAAAGCTAATTTATTCAGCTGCCTTTCACAGGAGCTCTATCACTTTTGTCCTTTTTCCAGCATTTTCTCTGGTCCCCGCCATGGTAAGGATGGCCGGGAGGTGAGAAGAGAGAGGACCCAGGCCTGCAGCGCCCATGTGGTGGGCACAGGAGGGCACCTTTCCTGCAGCAGGAGGCAGGCTCTAAGCTCAGCACTTTGCCCTCAGCCTCATCATGTGGAAACAAACGCTTGGGGTATTGGCTTCATTTAACATTTTTGTGTTTGGAGACAACACATGAATAAAATACCCACTTAGGCGTTACCCCTGTAGCATAATGGGATTGGTGGTGTCTCTGCAGCTCCAAGGACGCAGGTTTGATTCCGTGGGTTAAAGGATCCAGTGTTGCCACAGCTGCGGTGTAGTTTGCAACTGCGGCTCAGATCTGATTCCTGGCCACAGAACTCCATATGCCTTGGTATGGCCAAAAAAGAAAAAAAAAAGAGAAAAAAAGCAAAAAAAAAAAAAAAAAAAAAAAAAAAAAAGCCATGGAAAGCCCTTTACCAGCGGCAGCCTCTTGCCATTGATTCAGTTCCACATCTTTTTCTCCCCTCCTCAGTTCTCTTGGAATTTAGAATAAAGCTGTTTCTGGCTTCTTCCTTTTTCCAGGTACTTTGGGTAGAATTTGTTTCTGTATATTTGTTTTTAAACACATCTTTAAAAATCTGTAGGACTATTTTTGAAGTTTTCAAAACTCAGAGCTACTGTAATCACTTTTTCCAGGCACTATTTCCATCCAGATACTCTGAAGGAAGGCCTTAGAGCTGGCACACACATGTCCTGAATAAAAGCCCTTGTTCTTCAAGTTTAAAGCAATCTGATTTGGAAGGAGTGAGAGGTTGCTTGTGTTTAAAAATAGCCGGCTGACTATGGGAGGCTTTTTCCAATTACTGTGGAAAGACTTTCAGGCCCCATTAGCCCCCAAACCACAAACTATAAATGTTTTTTACAGCTTGTGGGCATAAATATATTCAGAGATAATTTAGAACAGTCATTCAAAAATGGATCATTTGAACATGACAAATCCAAGACTGAACACTATTTGATCAAGTCAAATACTGTTAATTCTTTTCTTTTGTTTGTGTTTTTACTTTTATTTTTATTTTTGGCCATGCCCGTGACATGTAGAAGTTCCCAGGCCAGGGATTGAACCCCAGCTACAACAGCAGCAATCAGCACCACTGCAGAGACAACACTGGATCTTTATCCACTGTACCACAAGAGAACCCCCAAATATTGTTCATTCTACTCTTTCTTTTTCCCTTCTTTTTTTTTTTTTTGGTTTTTTAGGGCCTCACCTGTGGCATATGGACGTTCCCAGGCTAGGGGTCAAATCAGAGCTACTCCTGCCAGCCTATGCCACAGCTGCAGTGATGCAGGATCTAAGCCACATCTTCGACCTATACCACAGCTCATGGCAACTCCAGATCCTTGACTCACTGAGTGAGGCCAGGGATCGAACCTGTGTCCTCCTGGATACTAGTCAGGTTTGTTACCTCTGAGCCACAAATATTGTTAATTCTTAATGAAAAATATAATTAATTACTGTATGTAACGTATTCAACCCGCATTTCACAGTCCACTTACCTTTTCAAAGAATATATGTGTATATATTTATTATTTATTATTTTTTATCTGCTACATGATATTCTCCTCTCAGCAGTTTGGCCTCCAATTCCCTTCTTTCTTTCTTTCTTTTTCTTTTTAGGGTCACATATGGACGTTCCTGGGCTAGGGAACTAAACGGAGCTGCAGCTGCTGGCCTACACCACAGCCACAGCAACACCAGATCAGAGCCACATCTGAGATCTGTGCTGCAGCTTGCCACAATGCTGCATCCTTAACCCACTGAGCAAGGCCAGGGCTCAAACTTGCATCTTCATGGATGCCAGTGGGGTTCTTAACCCGCTGAGCCATACGAGAATTCCCCCAGTTCCATTCTAATTTAATCCACCCCTTATGGGGATACTGCCTATAACGCATGTGTGAAGTTATGACAGAAGAAGGGATGTAGAGCATCTGTAAACCATGCTTAGAATGGTGGAGGCTGAGATTGAACCTAAGCAAGAGGGGAGACATTTGTGAGGCTGTTGATGGACGGTGAGAAAGTGGGGTATCAGCGGGGTGCAGCCCATGATGATACTGGAAGATCTCTAGGAGAGAGACATGAGCAGTTAAACTGGGAGCTGGAGGTGGGCATTGGCACTGGTCGAACCCAGCACAGCCCACTTAGACGTGTTCAGTCCATGGCTGAGCTCCAGGCTCCAGGCTGACCAGGCTCTGCCCAAATCTGTGCCCTTTGTCAGGAGGCCCTGAATCAGGGCTCACGACTGATTCCAGCAGAGACCAACTGAATGACTGGCACATGAACCTTTTTCTGTTTTGTTTTGTTTTGCTTTGCTCTGCTTTGGTCTTAATACATCATGATAACCTTGGTGTCAAATGATTAGCCTGCCAAATAAAACTATTAAGACCAGTTCACAAGATTAATTTCATGGCAGAATACTTCGATTGAAGAGAAGATTGCTTTCCAAAGTATAGAATGAAGATATTAAAGATTGAATTGAACAGACCAAGCTTGTTCTTCGGAAAGATAATATGAGGAAAGTATTAGCACAGGGTTCTTAGTAGAATTTAGATTTATGCAAATCTTCAGTGTTCCATAACCCAAAATTAACAACTCAGAATGACACAATTTGTTGAAATGTAATGCAAACTAAACATTTTAATGCATCTTTCTAGTGTGCAACAGAATGTTGACATCTAAATTCACATTATGCACCTCATTTAATTTCTGCATGGTGAACTAACAGGCAGACATAGATGAACTGCTGACACACTGACTTTTTTCCAATTCCCAGGAGGAAAACAAAGACTTGCAGTCAGAGATGAGAGAGTTCAGCTGGCCCATTATTTTGCATAAATTCGTAATTACATACACAAGTAATTTGTATGTGCTGCACTAACCGTGTTATTATTATTTAGCTTTGCTGTGATGCCAGTCATTGAAACATAATCCAATTTTATTAAGTTCCTCAAAGCCTGGGAGAGTCTTAGTTACAAGCTGATTCTCTGCTCATTAGCATTGACCTCTATGGATTGTTTATTTGGATTTTGTTTTGGCTTCCTGCCCCCAAAGTTAACACCCCTTTGTTTCATAATCCATACTGTCATTGTGCCCTCTTGACCCAGAAGAGAGGCAGATGAATGGAAGTATTGATGCCAATTTTACAGCTTCTGCAAACAGGCAAGAGTCCCAAATGCCCCGTCACTTGGCTCTTGTTTCTTTGGAAACAAAGGGAGGAGGAGAAAGCAGACTCAAGTCGGGGTGTATACATGGCTTTCGTGGACTAGAACTAAGCACTGCTGTCTGTCTGATGATTGAACAGTGCCTGGCGCACAGGAAGTCCCTCACAGATGACACGCACTATGGGGGTGGCTGTTGTCTCGTGTTGGTGCCTGGGCCCCTCTACTTCAGTCTCGAACTCCATCTTGACACTTTGTCCTAAGGCGCTCTGTCCCCACTCTAGCTCCCAACCAGTTAAACAGCCTTCTACCCTCTGCAAAAAGAACCAGGGAATTCCCATTGTGGCTCAGGGGTTTAGGAATCCAACTAGCATCCATGAGGATGTGGATTTGATCCCTGGCCTCATGCAGTGGGTTAAGGATCCAGTGTTGCCATGAGCTGCAGGGTAGGTTGCAGATGCAGCTCAGATCTGGTGTTGCTGTGCCTATGACTTCGTTCGGCAGCTGCAGCTCCAATTCAGCCCCTAGCCTGGGAACTTCCACATGCCGCAGGTGTGGCCCTAAAAAGACAAAAGCAACAAAAGAGAACAGAAAGAGTCAGATAAGATGATCAGCAGGATGGGCAGTGCTATGCAAGGATGTCCTAAAGAGGGCAATGCTTCAGCCTTGAGGGGGGAGCCTTGTAACATCAGGGATGAAATCCGTAAATTTGAGTGGCACGGGTAAGAGGAACGTGGTAGCCCCTCAATCCTAAATTGAGACATATGCCCGTGACAAGTGGATTCTGAACTTTAAGCAACAAAGAAAATGAATTTTTACTTCTCTCAGTGGGTAACACACTTGCAAAAATTCACTACTAGAAGAGACGTGCAGGAAACCTAATTGTGTTATAAAAAGTTCAAAGTAGCTATTATAAAATTGCAGCACACAAACTACCTAGAAACTTGGAAATTGACATATTATAATTTTAAAAAGGAAAAAGCAGAATTCAAATTAAATGTGTATCACAAATACAGTAATATAAAATATGGATATTTGGGACAAAAGACAGAGAGATTTAAAAAAAGAAAATAAATGCAGTTATGATATGGGGCAGTTTTTTGTTTTCTTTATTCAAAAAGTTATTAAGTATATTGCTTTAGATGAGTGTTTATCTGCTTTCTATCTTCGACTGCAACTTTTGGTGTTTTTATGTTTTAGGTAAGTCTCATAAATAGTATAGAGCTGGAATTTTTTTTCCTTATGCTCTCTTTGGTTTACTCTGTTTTTATTTTTGGCTTTTTAGGGTCACCCCCTTGGCATGTGAAAGTTCCCAGGTTAGGGGTCAAATCGGAGCTGCAGCTGCCAGCCTACACCACAGCCACAGCAACACAGGATCCGAGCTGCATCTGCGACCTACACCACAGCTCTCGGCAACACTGGATCCTTAACCCACTGAGCAAGGCCAGGGATCAAACCTCTGAGCCATGACCAGAAGTCCGCGGTTTACTCTGTTTTTAATTTGTAAGATGATAACATTTATATTCATTGTGATTATTGATATATCAAGATGTCTTACTCTCTTACATTATTATTTTTGTTTGTCTTACTTTTTCTATGCTTCTTTCCCCGCCCCCCACCCCCGGCCTTTCTTTTTTTTTTTCTTCTGGTTTGGAAGCTAAACATTCTATTACTAGTTTTTTTTTTCAATGATCTTTCTTGAGCAAACAAAGCCTAATGGCAATCAATATATTAATCTTTTCCCCCAAATACAATAATCTCGGAATGCTTTTTTCCACAATTAGACATTGTTTTATTTATAAACTGCCTTTTTTTCTAATGTATTTTCTTGCCATTCTTTCTTTTATCTCAGACCTTCCCCTGGAATCACTTTCCTTGTTCTTTTTTTTCTGTCTTTTTAGGGCCACAACCTTGGCATATAGAAGTTCCCAGGCCAGGGGTCGCATCAAAGCTGCCGTGGCTGGCCTACACCACAGCCACAGCAACACCAGATCTGAGTCACATCTGCAACCTACACCACCGCTCAGAGCAATGCCGAATCCTTTAATCCGCAGAGTGAGTCCAGGGATCTAACATGTGTCCCCAATGGATACTAGTTGAGTTTGTTATCGCTGAACCATGATGGGAACTCCCATATTCCTTGTTATTGAAGTATATTCATTAGAAGTTTTTTTTGTAATGTCTGCTCCTGGGAACTCTCAGCCTTTGATTATCTCAAAAGGTGGTTATTTCATTCTCACTTGTAAAATTTTTTTTTTTTTTTTGCATTTTCATTCACCTACTGGTGCTATTACCCACAGTCTGTGGCTCTTTTGTGTGTTGAGAAGCGGGCCAGTCATTTAGGTATCCTTCCTCTGGGAGGGATCTGCACCTTCCCCTTGGCTGCCTATCCAGTCTTCTCATTGCTTAGATATTTTGTAGTTCGTCATGGTGTATCCAAGTAATTTTATTTTTATTTATCCTGTTTGGTAAGTTTTCTCTCATCAGAAACCCCTTTTCTTCTCAGTCATCACCTCTTTCCATTTGGTCCCTCTGGGATTCTGTTTCTACATTCGGTTTGGTAACCTTCTCCTCCTGTTCTTCCCATCTGATTAGCTCTTTCCCATATGTAATTAAAGTTATTTATTTATTTATTTATTGCTTTTTAGGGCTTCACCTGCAGGATATGGAAGTTCCCAAGTTAGGGGTCAAATCAGAGTTACAGCTGCCAGCCTACACCGCAGCTCACAGCAACGCCAGATCCTTAATCCACTGAGCAAGACTAGGGATTGAACCTGCATCCTCATGGATCCTAGTCAGATTCGTTTCCACCGGGGCCACAAGGGGAACTCCTCTTCCCCATATTTTATGCGTTTAGAATCATATGTTCTCTCTTCAGCTACTGTTTAAACTACCCAATAAGTTTTTAATTTCAACAATTATACTTTCCACTTTAAAAAGTTTTGTTATAAATCAAAACGACAGTGAAGTATTAACTCACACCAGTTAGAAAGGCCATCATCAAAAAAGCTACAAATAAATGCTGGAGAGAGTGTAGAGAAAAGAGAACCCTCCTACACTGTGAGTGGGAAAGGAAATTGATGCAGCCACTGTGGAAAACAGTATGGAGGTTTCTTTAAAAACTAAAAATAGATTATCACACTAAGTCAAGTCAGTCAGACAATGAGACACCAACATCAAATACTATCACTTACATGTGGAATTTTAAAAAAAGGACACAATGAACTTCTTTGCAGAACAGATATTGACTCAGACTTTGAAAATCTAATGGTTTTCTGGAGTTCCCGTCGTAGTGCAGAGGTTAACGAATCCGACTAGGAACCATGAGGTTGCAGGTTCGATCCCTGCCCTTGCTCAGTAGGTTAATGATCTGGCGTTGCCATGAGCTGTGGTGTAGGTCGCAGACACGGCTCGGATCTGGTGTTGCTGTGGCTCTGGCATAGGCTGGCAGCTACAGCTCCGATTCGACCCCTAGCCTGGGAAACTCCATATGCCACGGGAATGGCCCAAGAAATGGCAAAAAGACAAAAAGACAAAAAGACAAAAAAAAAAAAAAAAAAAAAGAAAAAAAAGAAAATCTAATGGTTTCCAAATGAGACAAGTTGGTGGGTTGGGGGATGCACTGAGGGTTTGGGATGGACATACTATAAAATTTGGTTGTGATGATTGATGTACAACTATAAATGTAATAATATTCTTTGAGTAATAATAAAAAAGTCCAAAAGCCACACACACACACACACACACACACACACACACACACACACACACACAAACCCCTAAAAATAGAACTACTGTATGATCCAGCAATTCCATTCCTGGGCATCTATCTGAAAAAGATGAAAACTCTAATTCAAAAGGATACATGCACCCCAATGTTCATAGCAGCACTGTTCACAATAGCCCAGGCATGGAAACAACCTAAGTGTCCATTGACAGATGAATAGATAAAGAAGATGTGGTACATATGTACAAAGGAATATTACTCAGCCATAGATAAGAATGAAATAATGCTATTTGCAGCAACATGGATGGACCTAGAGATTCTTATACTAAGTGAAAGTCAGAAAGACAAACACCACATGACATCACTTATATGTAGAATCTAAAAAAATGATGCAAATGAATTTATTTACAAAACAGAAGCAGACTCGCAGTCTTAAAAAACAAACTTATGGTTAGCAGAGGGAGAGGAGGGGAGGGACAAATTAGGAGTTTGGGATTAATAGATGAACACTACTATATGTAAAATAGATAAACAACAAGGACACACTGTATAGCACAGGGAACTATATTCAATATCTTGTAATAACCTATAAATGGAAAAGAATCTGAAAAAGCATATATATCTATATCTATCTATCTATACTGTACACCTGAGACGAACACAGCATTGCAAATCAGCTAAAGAGGAAAAAGAAGTTTTGTTAGGTTCTTCTGTAAATCTACTCATCATTTTGCTTCTTGATCAAATTTATAATCCCTTCCTTTATTTCTATAGATACTTCATATTTAAGAATTACATATTGTATATCTGATAATTTTAAAATACGAAATCTATGAGATTATCAATCTGTTTATCTCCTTTTTCTGTGGCATGATGTCTTTGTGTTTTTGGTGATTTTTTGAACTCAGATTTGCTTGAGTGCGTGGAAATCATGCAAATTTCTTCAGAGAGAATCTGTGGCCATTTTGCCACTATGGAAACTGGCACTGTCTATTTCAGTCTGCTGTAAAGACCCATGCCCGGCTTATGTCAAAAACCAGGCTTCCCACACCTACCTGGTACTGGCCCCAGGCTGGAGCCCCCGACTGCAGTACAGATCTTAGCCTTTGCTCTCATGGAACCACTGAACTTCTCATTCATTTACTGCTCCCAGCTCCCGACTCTGCTTTCAGCTCACTTTATGCTTGAGGGGTGGGTGTGGGGGCCTAAAGAGTTCCTTCTCATGAGTTCAGTACTGGGGTAAAAGCTATGACCCATCTCAGAAGAGATATCTTCTTTAACTCAAACTCCTTAAGCACCCAGCACCAGCACAGTGCTTGCTACTTTTTTTTTTTTTTTAAGGGCCGAACCTACAGCATATGGAAGTTCCCAGGCTAGGGGTTGAATCAGAGCTGCAACTGCTGGCCTACACCACAGCTACAACAACGCCAGATCTGAGCCACATCTGTGACCTACACCACAGCTCACAGCAATGCCAGATCCTTAACCCACTGAGGGAGGCTAGGAATCAAACCATCATCCTCACGGATGCTAGTCGGACTCGTTTCCACTGAACCTCAATGGGAACTCCTGCTTGGTACTGTATTTATTTAAGAAATGGATAAATAATAAAAATGTTACAAAGATAACAACAGCATTCCTTGTGTCACATTTATATCACTTTAAGAAAATGGTATCCTATTTAATTTTCCCAATAAAGTCAATAGATTGATCATTAGTTGTATATTTTACAAATAGTAAATGGCAGCTGTAATCCTAACCCAAGTATTTTTGGCTCCGCGGTTTATGTACATAATTGCTATGTGTGTTGCTTCAGCAGAAATGAATAAAAAATTGTAGAAAACCAGTCATTTGTTCAAATAATCAATATTTATTGAGAATTTACTAAGATCTAAACATTGTTCTTAGGTACTGGTGATATAGCAGCAAACAAAACAGAAAAAAAGAAAGCCTTGCCTGTGTGGAGCTTATGTTATTAAGGATGGGGAGAGACAGCACAAATACCAAGTAAATTTAAAATAAGGAATTTATATGTGTAAATTTATAATTAAGGAAGTTTGAGATTGCTAAGGACTGGGAGGTTGTTACTATTTTAAGTGATCAGGGAAAGTCTCACTGAAGAGTTGATATTTGAGTAGAATAAGCGAATAAATGAGTTTAAATTTTAGCTATCTTGGTACAACATGAGACAAATTACATGTAACTATATATAACGTATAATCCTATAAAAAACAAAATAGGATTTCTTTTAACAAAGGTCATTTTCACTAATAAGGAGTTATGACTATTAATAGATTACATTTCTACCATGATTTCTATTTATGACAATGAGGTTTCATCTTATTTTTGCCTGGTAAATCTTGTAGGTTAGAGAATTATGACTAATAACACAGGGTTGAGTTCTAATTCATTTCTCCTTAGCTGTGTGATCTTTGGTGAGTTCATTTACTTTTCCGGTCCTGGTTTCTTCATCTTTCTGGTAGGAATTAAATAGTGTCTTCCTTAAACAATTGTGAGGATCAAACAAATCAGTATGTGTAATACACTGAAAACAGTGCCTGTAACAAATGCCAGATATTATTCTCATTTTATAGTAGTGAAAATCTAAATGCAGCCAGTTATGGTAAAAGAAGATTGTAAAATCTAAACTGCATGATTCCGGAGGGGAAGAAGGCTAACTGCTTAAATATGCTTGAATTTTACTTTTGAACCATTTCAGTATTTATCTACAATGAAAGTTTTGTCTGGATATATGCCCAGAAGTGGGATTGCTGGGTCATGGGGTAGTTCTATATTTATACATGTACCCCTATGTGCATTGCAGCACTATTCACAACAGCCAAGACATGCAAACAAACTAAATGTCCACTGACAGACGAATGGATCAAGAAGATGTGGTATATACAGAAAAGAAACTCACGGACTTGTGGTTGCCAAGGGGAAGGCGGAGGGAATGAAATAGACTGGGAGTCTGGGGTTAATAGATGCAAACTATTGCATTTAGAGTGGATAAGCAATGAGATACTGCTTATAGCACAGGGAACTATGAACTATATCTAGTCACTTGTGATGGAACATGATGGAGAATAATGTGAGAAAAAGAATATATATAGTTTTGGATTCATATATATATATGACTGGGTCACTGTGCTGTAGAGCAAAAATTGACAGAACATAGTAAATCAACTATAATGGAAAAATCATAAAATAAAATTTAAAAAAGAAGATATATACACAATGGAATACTACTCAGCCATAAAAAAGAACAAAATAATGCCATTTGCAGCAACATGGATGGAACTAAGAGACTTTTATACTAAGTAAAGTAAGTCAGAAAGAGAAAGGCAAATACCATATATATCACTTCTGGATATGTGGAATCTAATATACAGCACAAGTGAAACTATCTACAGAAAAGAAACAAACTCAAGGACTTAGAGAACAGACTTGCGGTTGCCAAGGGTCAGGGGGAGTGGGATAGACTTGAAGTTTGGGGGTTAGGAGATGCAAACTATTGCATTTGGAGTGGATAAGCCATGAGATTCTTCTGTATAGCACAGGGAACTATATCTAGTCACTTGTGATGGAACATGATGGAGGATAATGTGAGAAAAAGAATATATACACACACACATATATGAGTGGGATATTTGCCATACAGCAGAACTTGACAGAACATTGTAAATCAATTATAATAGAAAAAAAACTTTAAGAAACAAAAACAAAAAAAAACCCAAAATCTTATTTACAGTGTTTACATTTGCTTTCCTCAGAGTGGTTTACGTTGCTACAAACAGAAGTTCAGGATTGAAGGCAATGGAAACAGCTGGTTCTGCAAATTTCTTTGCAAAAAGATCTGTGGGCAACACCTTTCCATTGCAGTTTCCTTCAGTTTTGGATTCAGATTGTGAATTCTGCTTAGCCAAGGGGTGACATGATTCTGAGCCTGAAGCCTGTGTATTTCATTAGTTAACTAGAAGCACTAGAAATTATTTTCAGTACTCAACAGTCTATTTTTGTTTATAATACACAGCAGAAGAAATGTGAGAAAGTCAAAGTAGGAGCCATTCTTCTCCCAGATGAATCACAAATTGCTTCTTCCTTCCTTCTTTCAGTCTTTCTTTCTCTTTCTTCCTCCCTCTCTTTCTTTCTTCTTTTTATGGTTAATGGTCAAACTGAGCTGCAGGTGTCAGTCAATGCCACAGCCAGAGCAACACCAGATCCTTAAACCACTGATCAAACCCACATTCTCACAGACACTATGTTGGGTTCTTAACCCACTGAGCCACATTGGGAACTCCCTACTCTGCTTTCTAAAGTTTCACATTCCCTACACTGTCCAACACAGTAGCCGATGGTCGTATATGGCTACTGAGCCCTTGAAATGTGGCTGAAACAAACGTATTTTTCTTTAAATAAAAAATATAGACAAGATTGAGAAGACTTGGTGTGAAAAAAAGAATGTAAAATTTTTCATTATTAATTTTTATATTGATTACATCCCAGACAGTTAATATTTTGGATATATTAGCTTAAATATAATATATTGTTAAAAATAACTTCAGGGAGTTCCCATCATGGCTCAGCAGTAACAAACCCAACCAGTATGCACGTGGACTCGGGTTCGATCCCTGACCTCACTCAGTGGGTTAAGGATCCAGAGTTGTGGTGAGCTGTGGTGTGGGTTGCAGACATGACTCAGATATGGCATTGCTGTGGCTGTGGTGTAGGCAAGGATGTACAACTCTGATTGGACCCCTAGCCTGAGCACTTCCATATTGCTGTGGATGTGGCCCTTAAAAAAAAGACAAAATAAGAATAAATAATAATAATTTCAATTGCTTATTTTTATTTTTATTTTATTATTTTTATTTTTCTGTAATTATTTTTTTGGCTGCACACACAGCATGTGAAATTTGCCAGGCCAGGGACTGAATCCGAACCACAGCAGTGACAATGCCAAATCCCTAACTGCTAGGCCACCAAGGAACTCCTCTTTTTACTTCCTTTATTTTCTTCATTTTTAAAAGTTTTATTGACGTATAATTGATTTACAATGCTGTGATAATTTTTGCTGTACAACATAGTGATTCATTTATGCATGTATACACACCCATTCTCTTTCATATTGTTTTCCCACAGAGATTATCACAGAATCTATCCCACAAAGATTATCGTAGATTATTGGGTAGAGTTCTCTGTGCTGCACAGCAAGCAGGTCCCCATCGGCCAGTCGTTCCATGTACCTCAGTGTGCTTATGCCAGTCCCATCCCCCCAGTCCCTCCCTCCCCCAATCTGTCCCCTTTGGTGAACACAACTTTGCTTTCAAAGTCTGTGAATCTGCTCTCCTTTTACTTTTAAAATGCAGCTCCTAGAACATTTTAAATGGTAAGTGTAGTTCACATTACTTCTCCTTCTCTGTTTTCCTTCATCGAGTAAGTCTAAAGACCAAGAAAACGGCATTTTCTGTTCCTAAACCGACGACTTGGCCAGTTCAAACTTAAAAATTGGTTCACAGCCAACAAGATGACCTTACTTCACACAGACTGCATCTGCTATGCTTGCCGAACACAGAGCTAGTTGTCTCAATAACCCAAATAAGTTTTTTCAGAATGTGCTCTTACTTTTAATTCCATTTAACATGGATTGGGGGCAGAGGGTTTGGGAGGTGGGGGAAGGGAGGCAGATAGAAGAACAGACAAGGATCCTTATCCATCTACATTCGCTGGGAATCTAAGATGTTTCCTAATTATGAGATTATCTTGCCCCGCTTAGACAAATGGTGCCCTTAATTTAGGCAAAGGTAAGCGATCGAGTGAAAGATCCTCCACGGTTACCTGCATATTCACACTCTCAGCGTGCTGCACCAGATCTAGTAAACAGACTCCTTCTCTTGCAAGTATAACTAACAAGGACTTCGTATTTGACTAAAGGTTAAATGCACATCTTACCAGGCCCCTGGAGTCAGGTTGCTCAGGGTCGGGGGTCGGGGTCGGGGGCACTGCTGTCTCTTGCTCGAGCTCTGAAGGATCAGGGGAACAGACCGAACAAAGGAGCCACGGGGACCCCACTCCTCACAGAAGGAGGGGGCCTGGTCTCTAAAATTTAACTTTAGGTTCACCACCTTTTACCCACAATTCCAAAGAAATCTCTGAAAACCAAAAGATGAAACCACAATTCATTTGAAGGTGAAATCTGACCTGAACTGACTGTTTTCAGCCTCTCTTTATCTCAGTGTGATGTTCATACGTAAAACGCAGACTGATGTGTTGGGGTGTGAGCTGCTCTTCTAGCCTCCCTGTGTGTGTGTATGTGTGTGTGTGAGGGGGAGTATCACATATGAAACAGATTACCTTCACGAAGCCCAAAAATTTGGAATTTTATTTTATTTTTCTTCCTTTTTAGGGCCACATCTGCGGCATATGAAAGTTCCTGGGCTAGGAGTCAAATTGGAGCTGCAGCTGAAGCCTATGTCACCGCAACATGGGATATGAGCCACGTCTACAACCTATAGCACTGCTCATAGCAAAGCCAGATCCTTAACCCACTGAGAGAGGCCAAGGATTGAACACACGTCCTTGTGGATACTAGTTGGGCTCTTAACCTGCTGAGCCACAATGGGAACTCCAACATTTGGAATTTTAAAACACATCTGATCCTGGAGTTCCCGTTGTGGCTAGAACTGGACTAGGATCCATGAGGATGTAGGTTCGAACCGTGGCCTCACTCAGTGGGTTAAGGATCCGGCATTGCTGCAAGCTGCGATGTAGGTCACAGATGCAGCTCGGATCCTGCATTGCTGTTGCTGTGGCACAGGCCGGGAGCTGCATCTCCCATTCAACCCCTAGCCTGGGAATTTCCATATGCTATGGGTGCAACTCTAAAAAACAAAACAAAACAAAACAAAACAAAACACATCTGACCCCACAAATTTCAGAGAAGGGACTATGAGCCTACCTGTGGATGCTACAGCCCAGAAGGCAGGGGAACCAGCGCTGCTACATATCCATGGTTTTCCTGACTTGGCACCTAGCCCACAGCTGCTTTCCCCATCAATGCTTTACTTAATTCCTCATTCACACAATCCTGCCCTAACTCAAGGGAAATTCAAGAATGGTTTAATGGTTGCCAGTTTTGTTGCAGACACCCTGTGGTAATGCATGTGTTCTGTTTATGATGCAAGCCAGTCTTTGTTTGCACGCCTACATGAAATGGTAGTAGTGAAATTTACCTTTTCCAAACAAAAAGGACATAGATGATCTTTTCAGCATAACTGCAAAGAGAAAAGGTGTCCCAAGTGTTAGGTCAGAGTAATATGTGATGTGTTGTCCTCTTGTTAAGATTATACATTATGGAGCTCCCGTGGTGGCTCAGCGGAAACAAACCCAACTAATATCCTTGAGGATGTGGGTTCAATCCCTGGCCTTGCTCAGTGGGGTAAGGATCCGGCATTGCCGTGAGCTGTGGTATAGGTCGCAGACCCAGCTCAATCCTGAATTGCTGTGGCTGTGGTATAGGGCAGCAGCTGCAGCTCCGATTAGATCCCTAGCCTGGGAACATCTATATGCCGTGGGTATGGCCCTAAAAACACACACATGCATACATAAAAAAGATTATACATTATTTTGAGACACAATGGTGACAGTCTATCGGAGAGCTTGATTGTTTTCAAATTTCCTATTAAGATTTATGATTTCTGGAATTCCCGTTGCAGCTCAATGGGTTATGAACCTGATTAGTAACCATGAGGACGCAGGTTCGATCCCTGGTCTTGATCAGTGGGTTAAGGATCTGGCATTGCCAGGAGCTGTGTTGTAGGTCACAGACCCAGCTCGGATCCCTTGTTGCTGTGGCTGTGGTGTTGGCTGCAGCTGCACCTCCGATTTGACCCCTAGCCCTGGAACTTCCATATGCTGCAGTGCCATACGCTTTTTAGGGGCTGCCCTAAAAAAGAAAAAAAATAATAATTATGATTCCTGAAAGACTTCAAGGATTTGGGTAGGAATTGGCAGCTAAAATGTAGTCAAGTCTGCTTTACCTTAACCAGGGAATTTTTTTTTTTTTAATCCTATACTGTTTCTTTAACAACACTCACTCCTAATTATCTGGCATTGGCGAAAGCATTTACAGTTTCTCTTTTGGAAATGTTTCCTTAGTGACTATTCATATACCTCTCCAGATGGATGTTGCATATTTGTTACTGTTTACTGCCTTTGGACCTAAATTTCATTTTGCATGAAGACAGACAAGAGAAAACGAATCAAAAGGATGTGTACTTTTCTTGTTTAAAAAAGAGAGAGAGAAATCTTTCTATTTCTCTCTCCCTGAGAGTGAGTCACATGTGTCCCTCTATCTAGCCTACCCTAGGCAGTGACTAGTCATGTACCTGTCCCATTACTCTTGGTTTCCTCTTGCATATTACTGCTCTCATGTAAATTCTGAACACTGGTATCCTTGTAACACATAAGACAGAACATACCTTTCAAACTCCTAAGCACCTGGCAGAGTTCCCCACACCAGCCTCTTTGACCCTCCTCCTCCCTCCTGCCAGCATCGGATCATCTTAGCTATGCCTTGAAAAGCCCGACGCGGTTACCCACTGACGGGCCCCTCTGCAGCCTCAGGGAGTCGATGCCTGGATGCTGCCCCACTTACCAGCCGACTCTGCACCGGATGCTAAGACCTTCTTTCCTAAAGCTCCCTCTGTCTTTACGACAGTTGGTCTCCTCATCCTCTCGGACCTCCCACCTGGAGCCCGAGCCTCGCTCGGCTTCTCCGTCTCACGGTTCTCGCTCAGGCTGTAGATTCCCGCGTGGCTTCAGGAAGAAGTTCATCAGCCCATTCCCTCCTAACTTACACCCTCTCACACCATCAGATGTGTTCTCCTCATTTTTTAAAACTTGCTTTTTTTTGCCATTATATTCCCTTCTCGTGCCTTTGTGTTCTGTTGGGAATGAATTCAAACAGGTCTGGTTTGGAGTTCCCATCGTGGCCCAGTGGAAACGAATCTGACTAGTATCCATGAGGATCCCTGGCCTGGCTTAAGGATCTGGCGCTGCCGTGAGCTGTGGTATAGACCACAGATATGGCTCTGATCCCATGTTGCTGGGGCTGTGGATTAGTCCAGCGGCTACAGCTCCGATTCAGCCCCTAGCCTGGGAGCCTCCATATACGGCGGGTGCAGCCCTAAAAAGACAAAAACAAGGAGTTCCCATCATGGCTCAGTGGTTAACGAATCCAACTCGGAACCATGGGGTTTCGGGTTCCATCCCTGGCCTCGCTCAGTAGGTTAAGGATCCAGCGTTGCCGTGAGCTGTGGTGTAGGTTGCAGACGCGTCTCGGATCCAGTGTTGCTGTGGCCCTGGTGTAGGCCGGCAGCTACAGCTCCCATTGGACCCCTAGCCTGGGAACTTCCATATGCCTCAGGAGCAGCCCCAGAAAAGGCAAAGACAAAAAAAAAAAAAAAAGACAAAAACAAAAACAAAACAAACCAGGCCTGGTTTCATTGGACCACCCACCCAAACTCCAATGACAAACAGAGAAAAGGCGCTCCATGCATAGTAGATTATCTCCCCATGAGATAGGAGGCCCAAGTGCTTTACTGGTTATGGTGGTGTTTTGGATTCTTGTTTCCTTCTTTCTAGTAGAAAGTTCTGCCCTAGCACAGGTTTAGGGCATGCAGGGCGTGGTAGGTAGCCCTTTAACCAGCCTGTCTAGTAGATGAAATCTATGCTTTCTTGTGGTTTTGCACCTGCCTCAGTGGCACCACATTGACTCAGCTTCACAAGCTTCATTTCCAAACTCGGAGCTCCACAGTCGCCCCTGGAAGTGCAGTGACCCTGGAACTTAGCTCAGTCTGGCAACAAGGACCCTCCACAAACTCCTCCTCAGCAGGAATCTGCAGGACAGTCTCCTTCAGACATTTATTTTCTGGGTCACAACATTGTCTCAAGTTGTCTCTAAAGCCGCAAATAATAATTTCTGCAGGACAATATTGTCTCCATAGTACTTATTTGGGATATAATTCAGATAACATCAAATCCATCATTTTAAAATGGCTTTTGGTATACACACGGTATATACTAATAAGGTGGTTTTCATATACTAATAAAGTGGTTTTCAGTTTATCCATAATGTTATGCAACTATCACCACTGTATAACACCAGGACATTTTTATTATTTCAAAAAAAAAGCCCTTAACTGTTAGCAGTCACTCATCATTCTTCCCTCTCCCCATCTCCTAGGAACCACTAATCTACTTTCTCTTTGTATGGATTTGTCTATTCTGGATGTTTCATAAATGACATTGTATAATACATGGCCTTTTGTGTCTGGCTTTTTTCACTTAGTGTAATGTTTTTAAGCTTCATCCATGTTGTAGCATGAATTAGTTCTTTATTCCTTTACACGGTTGAGTAATATTCCATTATATGGTTATACCCAATGTACATGGTTATACCCAACTGATAGACCATTTATCAGTTGATGGGTATTTAAGTTGTTTCCACTTTGGGCTCTTTTGAACTACTGCTGCTATGAAGAGCTATGTCTAAGTTTTCGTGTGAACATACGTTTTTCATTCTCTTGTATATATACCTAAGAGTGAAATGACTGAATGCCATGGTAACTCTATGTTTAACTTTTTTTTTTTTAATGGACGTTCCTGGGCCAGAGATTGAATCCAAGCCACAGCTGCGGTCTACTCTGGATCCTTTACCCCATAGCAGAGCCGGGCCAGGCATTGAACCTGCACTCTGCAGTGACCTGAGCCACTGCAGCCAGATTCTTAAGCCCCTGCTCCACAGCGGGAACGCCTAGGTTTAACCTTTTGAACAAATGCAAAACTGTTTTCCACAGCTGCCTATGAGGAACACCACCACACAAAATGGACAAAAAGTCAAAGTGCTCTGGGGAAGCAGAATGGGGATCCCATATGTGACCTCAGCAGGAAGCCTCCCTCCACGTCAGGCCTCTGTGGCCTCCGACGAGGTTAAGGAAGCCTGCAGGGCTGATCTTGAAATAGCAGTCACTGCTTTCCTGGTGTTCTCTGTAGCACAGGATTTAGTCTACTGTCTCACAGGATTGGAAAGAAAATAACCGAATGTGGCAAAGTGTTTTGTGAACTTAAAGGGAGAAAAAGCAGAAGTCAGGAGTTCCTGTTGTGGCTCAGTTGTAAGGAACCTGACTAGTATCCGTGAGGATATGGGTTTGCTTCCTGGCCTCGCTCAGTGGGTTAAGGATCTGGCATTGCTATGAGCTGTAGTGTGGGTTGCAGATGCGGCTTGGATCTGGTGTTGCTGTAGCTGTGGTGTAGGGCGGCAGCTGCAGCGCCCACTCGACCCCTAGCCTGAGAACTTCCATGTGCTGCAGGTTCAGCCTTAAAAACAAAAACAAAAATGAAATTATCTAGTCTAATGTCATATTATGTAGATATAGAAACTGAGGTTTTGAGGGGTAATTTTTAAAGTGTTGCTTCTTGGAGATTGATGGAAAAACTCAAGCCTCTTTCAGGGAATGTGTGAGGTGAAAACTGTTTTCATAATAATAACTATTTTCATAATAATTCTGAGACATTGGTTGCCTTTTCACCCTCATCCTCTTGCAAGTAGGCAGTAGTTTTCCATGATGTCGACTATTCCAAAATCAAAAGGAGTACGTGTTTTGTAGTCTTATTTTAAAACTTTTTCAGATTTAATTTGTAACACATACCTAATATATGCCTATCTCATCTCTCTATCATCTATCTACTTACTTACCTGCCTGCCTATCTCTCACATAACAAAAGCAAAGAGCTCTTAAGCGTCTTAAATATTTTTAGAGGAGTTTCCATCATGGCTCAGCAGTAACAAACCCGATGAGGATCCATGAGGATGTGGGTTCAATCCCTGGCATTGCTCAGTGGGTTAAGGATCTGGCATTGCCGTGAGCTATTATGTAGGTCACAGATGTGACTGGAATCTGGTGTAGCTGTGGCTGTGGCATAGGCTGGCAGCTGTAGCTCTGATTTGACCCCTAGCCTGAGAATTTCCATATGCCACAGGTGTGCCCCCCCAAAAGAGTCTTAATCATTTTTAGAGACCAAAAAGTTTGGGAATGTTGATCTAAAGTGATCAAATAACATAACTAACTACATTTTCTGTGACATGTTTTATTTCCTCAATCGTGGAACGAAAACAAAAAATTATAAACACATAGTTGTATGCAAGTTTAAATGCATTAATTTCACATATAAATATTGGGCAATTTAGACACATGATTGTTTTGGCCGTGCCTATGGCACGCAGAATTTCTCGGGCCAGGGAACAACTGTGCCACTGCAGTGACAACACTGAATCCTTAACTGCTAGGCTACCAGGGAACTTCCTAGACACTTTGCTATATTCATATCATGCCTCAATTTAAAAGTAATTTTATTTAATTTAAAAAATGTTTTAATTTTTTTGCCACACCCAGATCATGCAGAAGTTTCCAGGCCAGGGATTGAACCTGAGCCACAACAGTGGCAATGCTGGATCTTTAGCCACTAGGCCACCAGGGAACTCCCTAAAAGTAATTTAAAATGCAGACATAAAAAAGAGTTGAGAAAAGAATTAGAAAATAAATAGCTCTGCAAAAATCCCAGGTCAATATGTGCATGAAAGCACGAGTGATTTTACAAAAGCCGATTTTACCTCCCTATTAATTATTATCTCCTTCCTTGAGAAACCTGACCTTAGTTTCACTCTCTAAAGAAATTAAAGGGGAAAATAACTCAAGAATGACAAGAGGGATCTCAAAAATGGAGTTTTGTCAAGGCACTGATAAATAGAATAGATTGCTGTGTAAAGATAGAAGGAGACACACATGCAGACTGGAGAAAGGACCAGCCAGTGAAACGAAGCACATTTTGGAGTTCCTGCTGTAGTGCAGTGGGTTAAGGATCTGGCATTGCAGCCGCTGTAGCATAGGTTGTAGTCGTGGCTTAGATTTGATCCCTGGCCGGGGAATTTACAAATGCCATGAGTGGGGGGGGCGGGAGAAAGAAAGAAATGAAGCAATTTTTTTTTTTTTTTTGGAATTTTAGGGCTGCACCTGCAGCATATGGAAATTCCCAGGCTAGGGCTCAAACAAGGAGCTGTATCTGCTGACTTACACCAGAGCCACAGTAACACTAGATCCAAGCTGAGTCTGCAAACTACACCACAGCTCATGGAAACACTGGATCCATAACCCAGTGAGCAAGGCCAAGGATCGAACCCATATCCTCATGGCTACAAGTCAGGCTCCTTGCCACTGAGCCACGATGGGAACTTCCATGTTTTCTAAGTTCTTTTGTATCATTTTTATTAGATTCCACAGACTAGTAATCTCATATGATATTTATCTTTCTCTGACTTTACTTAGTGTGATAATCTCTAAATCTATCCATGTTGCTGTAAATGGCACTATTTCATTCCTTTTTATGGTTCAGTAATATTCCATTATATATATTTACCACATCTGCATCCAGTCCTCTACTGATGGACATTTAGGTTGCTTCTATTTCTTGGCTATTGTAAATAGTGCAGAAATGAAATTGGGAGGCATGTATCTTTTTTTTTTTTTTTAATGGATACACCTGTAAAATATGCAAGTTCTTGGCCTAGAGGTCAAATCAGAGCTGCAGTTGAGGCCCACACCACAGCCACAGCAAAGCCAGATCCAAGCCACATCTGTGACCTATGCTGAAGCTTGCAGCCACGCCAGATCCTTAACCCACTGAGCAAGGCCAGGGATTGAACCTGCATCCTCATGGACACTATATTGGGTTCTTAACCTCCTGAGCCACAACGGGAGCTCTGCATGTATCTTTTTGTATGGTTTTCTCTGGATACATGCCCAGGGGTGGGATTGCTGGATCATATGGTAGTTCTATTTTTAGTTTTTTTAAAGGAATATTCACACTATTCTCCACAGTGGTTGCACCAGCTTACATTCCCCCCAATGGTGTAGGAGGTTTCCCCTTTCTCCACACCCTCTCTAGGATTTGCAAGTACATTTTTTAGCAAAACTGGCATTTTTTCCACTCATGTGCGCAATAGTGAAGAACACAGCCGTGATTAGCATAGTTGGTGCCATGTCTCACCTCCACATGCTGGCAGTTTCACCCATCATCGATTTTGCACTATTAGTGCAATGTTCAATGTGCACAAGCCAAATACCACCCACCATTCATGTCAGAAGCACACTTGTTCATCCGTTGTAACTCTGGGTTGGGTACGGATTCGGAATATAGCAATAAACAGCAGAAAGCTTTCTGTGAGCCTCAGTTGGCTATATGGAATTGATAATTTATTATTTCTAAATTGTGTGCCCCGTATCCTTTATATCTGATATAAACATATATTTACACATATATATCTATACACATCTTTTTTTTTTTTTCAGAGCTGGTTGTTAAACATTTCCTGACACACTGCTGCTTTTGATGGTTTTATCAGACATGAATTTTACCCATGAAAAAGTTAGAAAGTTACTGGAAAAGAGGCAGTGTGGAGGCTTTGTGATCTCTGAGTTCAAATTTTAGATCTTACTAATTTTGAGACCTTGGGAATATTACTTCAACCTCGTTAAATTTCAGTTTTCTCATCTGTAAATGAGGATGCTATTATCCATTTAATAGCATTGTTGGGAGGATTTTATGGGATAATCGTCTATGCCTGACATGTAGGAAGGGCTCATTTAGAGTAGCTATTATTACTATTGTTTTTTGTTGTTGTTTTGTTTGTTATTTGAGAAATCCCAGATGGAGAGTCATATTTGTTCTATTTATTCATTTATTTTTCTTTTTACGGCCACACCTGCAGCATATGGAAGTTCTCAGGCTAGGGGTCAAACCAGAGCTGCAGAGGCAGGCCTATACCACAGCAACAACAATGCCAGATCAGAGCCACACTTGTGACCTATGCTGCAGCTTGCGACAACAGTGGATCCTTAACCCACTGAGCGAGGCCCGGGATTGAACCCTCATTCTCACGAATACTAGTTGAGTTCTGAACTGGCTGAGCCACAGTGGGAACCCCACATCATTGTTTTAAATAATGTTTTTTACATGTTGGAGTGTCTGTCATAGGTTGGTTACCTGGAAGCCAGCACTTGGACAGCATCTGACCCACCCTGGCCCTCTAACTGGTGTCCCTCAGGCCATTTTTCCCTCTTCACTCGGCTGCCTCCTTCCTCGCATGACCCTCTTCTTTTTTGACCTCCAGCCAGCTCATGGCTGGCAGGTCCACAGGACCATCAGCCTTAGCATGTATCCTTGGCTTTCAGTGTTTGTCTTGTTTTGACTGTGTTTAACGCAGTGTTTTCAATGTTGCCTTATTCTTCTAGATATTCCTTATATTTCTTTTTTTTTTTTTGCTTTTTTCTTTTCTTTCTTTCTTTTTTTTTTTTTGCTTTTTAGGACACACATGGCACATGGAGGTTCCCAGGCTAGGGGTCCAATCAGAGCTGTAGCTGCTGGCCTACACTACAGCCACAGCAACATCAGATCTGAGCCGCATCTGCGACCTACAGCACAGCTCACAGCAACACCAGATCCTTAACCCACTGAGTGAAACCAGGGATCGAACCTGCAACCTCATGGTTCCTAGTCAGATTCGTTTCTGCTGTGCCACAACAGGAACTCTGAAGATCTTCCTTAAATTTCTGTTGACCCATGGCAGCCACTGGAGAAGCCCTCTGATTATCCCAACCCCACTGCTGCTCATGTTTTAGGGTAGTGACTCTGTCCAAGTTTGGTCTGTGTTTGAGTAGGTCCTAGTTTGAGTAGGAGCCTGTCAGTTCAGAGCAAGGAAGGCAAGATGGGGTGGAAAGAGGGCTCCAGCAGGAATCAGAGACTGTCAGACTGGTCATTGAACCCTGGAATGTCAGAGCTTGGAGGAGCTTAGATGTTATCCAGTTAAAAATCAATCAATCAATCAATCAATCAATTAACTTTGTCTTTTTAGGGATGCCTGTGGCATATAGATGTTCCCGGGCTGGGGTGAAATCAGACTCACAGACGTGGAGAACAGACTTGTGGTTGCCAAGGAGGAGGGGGAGGGACTGTGAGTTTGGGGTTAGTAGATGCAAACTATTATGTTTGGAATGGATAGACAATAAGGTCCTACTGGATAGCACAGGAAGCTATGTCTAGTCTCTTAGGATAGAGCATGATAGAAAAGAATGTATATATATATGTATGACTAGGTCACTTTGCTGTGCAGCAGAAATTGGCGCAACATAGTAAATCAACCATACCCTAATTAAAAAAATTTTTTTTTAAGTTAGAACATGGAAGATACACTGAGAGGGTCACAAAGCTCAGGAAAAAAGAGAGGAAGTATGTTTCTTTGCAGAAGCTAAGAAATGTTTACCTGTTTAGTATGCAGACAAGTCAAAATGTATTCAAAACATGTCCCAAGATGGCTTTATGACCCAAACCCAGCCCCAAATATTGTGACCCAGCTCGAACATGTCAGATAGTGTCGGCAATACAATGTCAGCAGCCCCTCACCTGTTATTTTTCCTCTTCTCTAGTCAGGAGGCTATGAATTGCTTTTACAACTAATTGCATCCTTCTGCAACCCCGACACCCTCTATCATAACCTTTTGTAGTGTTATCTAGTAAGTTTCATGGACCTCCAGTTCAGGTATGAATTGCTTACTGCATTTCCAGCCTTCTTCCAGTTCGTATTAGGGAATATGTATTTAAGGACCAGGACGACCACAGCTAGTGTGTCCAGCATCTGATGCAGGACGATGCTAGTGCAAGATGCAAAAACTGACTCAGAGCGAGAGATCGATGATAAAGTCCAGAAGCCAGCCAGTCTACATTGCCTCCTGATTGCCTTTTAGTACCGTCCTTACAGGTCATACGTCCTCCCTTTACTTAATGGCATTTAAACACATTCCCAAACATCAGGCGAGAAATTCAGTCACCTTTGGGCCTCTTCTACCTCATCATCCACATTAATTTAACTACTATGTTTCATGAATTCTACTCTGAAATTTCTGGAATCTGGCATGTTTTCCACCCTCACTGTCAAATATCATTGCAATAACTTTTAAAACTTCTTCTTTTTCCTGCCTTTCTCCCAGTTCTGGGAATTTTTGTGGTGAGAATCTTTGCTGCAATCAGCTTCAATGCACAACTAATTGGCCATAAGGCAATTTTGTCATGAAAGATAAAAAGGACATGACTTTTAAAAAAAGGTAAAAAGGGCATAATGAAACATGAAAAATTAATTACAAAAAATTTTATTGTAAAAAATGAAAATACAGGAGTTCCCGCTGTGGTGCAGCGGGTTAAGAACCTGACAGCAGTGGCTTTGGTTGTGGCAGAGGCCAGAGGTGTGGGTTTGATGCCTGGCCCAATGTAGTGGATGAAGGATCCAGTGTTGGCATAGCTGCAACTCAGATTCAGTCTGTGGCCCAGGAACTTCCACATGCCAGGAATGCAGCCACAGAAAACAAACAAACAAACAGAAATATTTGAATACATCTAAAATGTATAGATTCAGGATTATAGCTGTATCGGGGTATGTCTTAGAGAAAGCAATGACATCACCTTTCTCAAAGTTGATCATAAAGAATTCAGGATCTCAGCATTGCCATGAGCTGTGGTGGAGGTCGAAGATGTGGTTCGAATGCTGCGTTGCTGTGGCTGTGGCATAGGCTGGCAGCTGCAGCTCCGATTCGACCCCTACCCTGGGAACCTCCATATGCTGCAGGTGTGGCCCTAAAAAAAAAAAACTAATGGGATCTAATGTCAGATGTAAGTTCTTTATGATATAAAAACAATCTGCTATAAATCTTTTCAGATTTCCCTGGCCATACAAGGAACAGAGGGATATTGCTATTTCTCATCAATATATGTAACTGGTAGAACACGTCTGGGCTACACTCACATGCCTCGTCCTTATATCTCATCCAGTCATCTAAGCCTGATGCTGTGCCAAATGCCAAAATTCCCATCTACATCACATTCTCCTTTATCAAATAGCAGAGGAAAAAAATTCATGTTTTCAAGAAACTTACATTAATCAGAAATTACAAAACCATTTCTTTGGGGGAAAGGGATGGGAGAGGCATGATTTTTCTTTTCCCTCCAACTTCTAACATTGCTAATGTTGATAAATTTGGTAAAGACAGCATGAGAGAACAAGCTGGTGTGTCTAAATCAACCAAAGAATTGCTCATTAATGCGCTTGAAGACGGCTGTGAATTACTAGCTGCCTCTTTTATATTATCTTGGATTTTTTTTTTTTTTTTTGGTCTTTTTGGGGCCATCTTTTTAGGGATAGAATTGGCACTGTAGCTGCTGGCCTACACCACAGCCACAACAAAACCAGATCTTCGACCTACACCACAGCTCATGGCAACGCTGGATCCTTAACCCACTGAGTGAGGCCAGGGATCGAACCGGTGTCCTCATGGGTACTAGTCGGGTTAGTTACCACTGAGCCACTATGGGAACCTTATCCTTTATATTATCTTTTATGGCCCTGAACCCAAACGGTCAACCAGTTATTTTATCTTTTAGAGCAAAACTGTCTTAGAGTCAGTTAGCTGTGCAGCAAAATTGGTTGCAGCACAAAACTGATGCAGCAGAGATATTTACAACAAAAATACCAGACATACTTTCCTCTACTCCACTGAATTCTTAATGTTGTATATATTCACATACACACAAAAGGTATAACCATGTCTCTTGTTCCTCTATCTTCTGATGAGGTTTGAAGTTCTTAGCACAGCACCTTCAACAGCTGGGCCCTTGTGCAGCTGGGCCCTTGTGCAGCTCTTCAACCTTGACTGTGATCATTTCTCACTCTATTCAGACCTTACTCATTCATTTATGAATTTCACGCCTTTTTATGGAATGCCTATGATATTCTGAGTGTTACTAGGTTCTGCGGACCCAGCAGTGAAAAAACAGAAAAAAGTTCCACGAGCCTGGAGCTAATCTTCTGGGGACAGGTTGTAGGTGGCAGATAAAAAATTAAACAGTAGAACGCGGAGTGTGCTTGATCATTATATGTACCTTGAGTAGAATTAAAAATAAGAGGGATGGGGTATAATAGGAGAGATTGCAGTTGTATATAAGAGGATTAGAATGACTTATCAAGGTGGGTCATTGAATAAAAACTGAAGGGACAGACCCAGTGTGCCAGGGAGTGGGGGAGTGGGCACAAACGGGGCACAGGACTCCGTGGGTGGATAGGAGTGGGCAGAGGGCAGTAGTGGAAGGTGAGCGGGCTAAGAGAGGAAAACATCAGATCACTCGGGGCCTTGGTCGGCCACCGTGAGGACTTTACCACTCAGTTTTTACCAGAGTGAAATGGGGGAGTTCCCACCACGGTGCAGTGGGTTGAGAATTAGACTGCAGTGGCTCCAGCCATTGGATTCAATCCCCAGCCCTACACCGTGGGTTAAAGGTCCAGTGTTGCTGCAGATGTGGTATAGGCTGCAGCTGTGACTTGGATTCAATCCCTGGCCCAGGAACTTCCTATGCCACAAGTGCAGCCATGAAAGATAAAGAGGGAAAGAGAGAGAGTGAAATGGGGATGGCTGGAGGGTTTGGAGCTGGAGAATTACATGCATGATCTGACTTACTGTATAAATGGATCATTCTGTCCGCTCTGCTGAGAATAGATTGAAGTGGGGCAGCCCTAGGAGAGATGGTGGTAGCTTGGATCAGGATGGAAGTGGCAGAGCTGGTGAGACCCGATCAGATTCAGGATCCTTTCAGAGGCATCAGAAGGATTTGCTGACACTTTGGACACGGGTTATAGAGAAGATACAACAGTGACTCTTAGGCACGTGGCTTGAGCCTCTGAATGATGCGGTTGCCATGACTAGAAGAAGCAGACCACAGGAGGGGCCCGTGGGGGAGGTGGAGAGGGTAAGAAGCTCAGCACAGCGTGGGGCGTGTTAGGTTTGAGGTGCTTACTAGAGGGCAGCTTGAGACACTTCACACCCAGGAATAGCAGCCTTCTTGCCTTCGCTCAATATCTCATTCCTTTATTTTGTACCTGCTAAAATGTGTTTTGCGTTCTATGCATTTTGTGCTTGCTAAAATGTACTCTGCTTTTGGCCTCTACCTCCTATTGCATTGCTTTGTAATTATCATTTTAATTTTTCTCTTCCTTTCACCATACTGTCCTGCATGACACCTGATGTAAACATCCTCAGCATAATGCCTGACACAAAATAAGGCCTGCCACAAAATAAATAATAAATAGAATAATAGAATAATAAATAAAAACAAAACCTGATGCAAAATAAATAACAAACAGGAATTCTCCTTGTGGCTCAGTGGGTAAGAACCTGACACAGTATCTGTGAGAATGCAAGTTTGGTCCCTGGCCTCACTCAGTGGTTTGGCATTGCTGCAAGCTGTGGTGTAGACCTTGGGAATATGTAGCCTGTAGCCTGGGAATATGATGCTGGTGTGGCCATAAAAAGAAAAGAAAAAAAAATTAACAAAATAATAAATAAAACAATAAATAAAAAACAATACCTGATGCAAAATAAATAATCAAGGAAAAACCCATCAAATAATTCATGTCTATGAGGGCTATAATTTCCCATGTTTAGTTGTTAGATTTCTTCATATATGCTGCTATTTTTCCTCTTCCACATAAAAAGCTGTTTGGCACACATTGTTTTAATCAATGCGAATTAAATTCTATTTTTGTTGATGTGCTCCTTTCATATTCCTTTGGGCATGCAATTTATCAAGCATGAGTAATATCTGGCACACAGAGTCTCTAATAGCTTCCTTTTATTATTAGATCAATGATTGAATTATTGAGAAAGGAAATATCTGGAAAAAGAATGCCCCAATTCCTTGAAAACGGTGCTAAAGAGAAGACATGGCAGCATAAAAAATTAACACTGAAGTTGCTCTGGCGGCACTTGAATCCTTATTTCTGGAAACTTGGAGCCATTTTTAAAGTATCTTTTCATCAAGCAGTGAGTTAGTAATGATAGTTTGGTGTCTGAATATTGGATGCATTTTGTCTTTAGCATTTGGCATATTTTTTATTTAGTTTCCTCTTTTGGTGTCTTTTATTTATTTATTTTTAATTGTTATTTCCCCAACACAGTTTTTTTTTTTCTACAGTACAGCATGGTGAGCCAGTTACACATACATGTATACATACTTTTTTCTCACATTATCATGCTCCATCATAAGTGACAGACATAGTTTCCAGTGCTACACAGCAGGATCTCATTGCTAATCACTTGGCAAATTTTAAAAGAAATATTAAGTAAAAAACTATTTGAACAAACAAATTCTCCCTCACAACTCTCCACTTTCACTAGCCCACCAGTCCCTCTATGGACTCAGTTTAATAACTGAGCTATTTTCCTCGTTTTTTTCAGAGACAGCCTGAGCCTAAATATATATTTATATTTGTGTCTGTCTTTTTTTATATATATAGAAATGGGCCCCCACTGAATTATTTTTTCAGTCACACAGTTTTCTTTCACTTAGCATGTCTTAAACATGTTCAAAAAAATAATAGCATGTAATAGTAGCTAACACATATCAATATACTTCTTTCTTGTTAACATCTCCATACATCCCACTGTACAGACGGGCCATAATCTAATTTAAAATACCCTACTGTTGGAGTTCTCATCGTGGCTCGGTAGTAATGAACCCAACTAGTATCCATGAGGATACAGGTTTGATCCCTGGCCTCACTCAGTGGGTTAAGGATCCGGCATTGCCGTGAGCTGTGGTGTAGCTCACAGATTCGGCTAGGACCCTAAGTTGCTGTGGATGTGGTGTTGGCCAGCAGCTGCAGCTCCGATTTGAACCCCAGCCTGGGAACTTCCGTGTGCAGCAGGTGTGGCCCTATAAAGCAAAAAATAAAGTAAAATAAAATAGAATAGAATATACTACTGTTGACTATTGATTTGTGGACATTTACCATTGCAATGAAAAATGCTACAGTGAACAACTTTGAGTATGTATACACACATAGACCTACATATACAGGTACAATAGCAGTTAGTATAATATATATATGTATGTATACATATTACAATATGTATATGTATGTATATATAGGTATATATGTATATATATACACAAAGTTGTTCATGTGTAGATTTCAGATAATTCATCTGTAGCATAGTTTCTTTTTAAGCATTTTTATTTATTTATTTATTTATTTATTTATTTATTTTTCTTTTTTGGCCATTCCATGGCATATGGAGTTCCCAGGCCAGGGATCTGAGCCAGGGATCAGATTCGAGCTGCAGCTACAACCCAAGCCACAGCTGTGGCAATGCCAGAGCCTTTAACCCACTGTGCTGGACTGGGGATTGAACCTGCATCCTGGTGCTGCAGAGACACCACCGGTCCCGTCGCGCCACACAGTAGGAACTTTTTCAAAGGGCATTTGCTGCTATAATTTTTGACATAGAGTTGAGAAGTCTGAGAAATCCAGCAGGATACACTGGTGTCCACAAATACAGGCTGCACAAAATTTAATCAGGACCCAGGCTTCCATTATCAAAGCCTCATTAACTAAACCATCTGCACTCATTTCAAGATTGCTGGCTGGCCAAAAAGCGTGGAGCAGATGTTGACCTTGCAGAGGTTAACTTACTAGAGTTGAACTTGACTCAGATTCAATCACTGTCCCCACCGCCATCCTGTGGGCCAGTAGGACCACAGAGGTGACATCACGTTGTCAGCATTGCACAGCCTGATGCTCAGGCATGATTCACACCTTTGCCCTGAAAGGCTCCACTGTGGGTTTGCTCCTGGGTGGAGCAGGGTTGTGACTCACCCACTGACTCAGTCCCGCTGGGCACCCTCAACCCTGCTGATGGAAATTCCACCCCAGGGCATTAACTCTGTCCCTGCCTCCTCCCCGCTTCCCTGCTCTCCAGCGGGTAGGAAAGGCAGGAGACTCCCAGACCAGGCTGGCTTTTTGCAGGGCAGAATGCAGCTCATTTTTGAGGTTCTCCATCCCGGCCCCCTCCCCCACCCTGACTACCCATCTCCCTAATGGCACTTTAAATGCAAAAGGGTCATTTAAATATCATTCAATAAGGGCAGATGGGTAATTTTGTAACTACGTGCTTCAGTTCAGTCTATGTGCTTAATAACAGAATATAATTTGTCTGTAGCTCCATCTGCCAGCGGAGTGCAGTTGGAGCCTCACTCCTCCTTAGCAGGAAGAGGGTAGCTTTGCCGCCTGGGGGAGCAGACTTCAGGTTTGGGGTGGGTTCTTTGTCCTCCACCAACGCTCCTCGCTTTCCCTCACCCTGTAGGGTCTCTAGGTGGCAGGGTTAGGATTGCTGCTCTGCCAACTGTTGGTCTTGTGATTGATTCCTTTGTTTTCTCCTTTCTTTCAAAAGATGCCCCTGTTTCTCCCCCAAGTTTCCCTTTCCTCCCCGTGTTCCTTGTAGTGTCAGCATCTGCATTAAATCAATGTCTGGTCTCTGTTTGTTCAGATCTTTCTGTCTCGCCAGAGATTTTTCTGGGACTGGCTCCTTTCATGTTGGGAGAGGCTATTTCTCTGCCATTCAGGAAACCTCATTAGTGGGTCAGGAAAGACTGGCTTTGGGGTGCAGTCTTCAGAGAGAATGCAACCTCCCCAACACACACACACACACCACACGCAACATACACCATACAACACACCACACACACACACACACACACACACACACACACAACATACACCATACAACATACCACACACACACACACACACACACACACACACAGAGCACACAACACATAAAACACACAACACCCAAGCGGCTCCAAGCTAAATACCATTTCTACAAATGAGTGATTGATTGATCGACTGCCTTTTTAGGGCCCCACCTGTGGCATATGGAGTTTCCCAGGCTAGGGGTGGAATCAGAGCTGCAGTTGCCAGCCTATACCACAGCCACAGCAAAGCCAGATCCAAGCCATGTCTTCAGCCTGCACCACATCTCACAGAAATGCCAGATCCTCAACCCACTGAGCAGGCCAGGGGTCAAACTCGAGTCCTCATGCATACTAGCCAGGTTCCTTACCGACTAGTATGAGTCATAACGGAACTCCTATTTCTGCAACTTGAAAGTCACTTGAGACCGGTAGGAAGTTCCGCTGGGCACCTTCCCTCTTGAATCCTGCACTGCATCCTGAGGTTTGGGATGTCGGCAGAGGGAGGGGTGAGCACACACGCCTGAATAGAGGTGAGGCAAGGGGAAGCGTTTCTGTTTCATCCTAGAGGAGAATGTTGTGGCTGGGAGGCTGGATTAAGACAGCTGTGATCTTGTTCCTTAGGGATTTGCTTATTCTGAGCCCTAGTTTTTAGTTTTAGCTGCCTTTCCTAAAGTCTTCCAAATTGGTTAGTTAAAAGCACAATGAGGAGCTCTCACTGTGGCGCAACAGGATCGGCAGTGTTTTGGAAGCGCTGGGATGCAGGTTCAATCCCTTGCCCAGCACGGCAAGTTCAGGATCTGGCATTGCCGCAGCTGCAGCTTAGGTCAATTCTGTGGCTGGGATTTGATCCCTGGCCAGGGAACTCTATATGCTATGGGGCAACCAAAAAAGAAAAACAGAAAAAAAAAAAGCTTCAACTCGTGTCTGACATACACCAGGGCATACCTGCCTGTGAGATACAAAACCAAATCTTAAAATGTCAAGCCCTGATTTTGTTCCTGACTCTCAAGAAGCAAGATTCTTTCCATCTCTGTTGTCACGCTCAGTCTGCCCAGCGCTGTAGAGAAGCTCTCCCTGCCAAAGTGACCTGCCAACTTCAGGTTTGGCCCTGGGGATTGGGGGGGGGGGCAGGGGGGAGAGGATGTGCCCTAAATGAGCCAGAGCTTTCAGTCCACTGGAGCTCCACCCTCCAGTGAGAGGCTCTAGAGCCAGTCTGCTGCCCGTGTCTGCAGCGTGGCCTGCGTGGGGGCAGAGCTGATGCTTCTGTAGTGCCTGTGGAGTCTGTCTGTCCTCCTTGTTCTGGGGGTTCCCTTCGGTCACTTGGGACCATCCCCCACTCACCCAGGGCCGGCTAGGCTCTTCCTCCAGGCCAGGTACCACTCCTCTAAAAGCTCTCATCTCCCCAGGGTGTGCCCTTTACCCACAAAAGCTGGTCCTCAAGCCAAGTTGGCTAAACGCCCTGATCAGAGAACTGTGGCTTCCTCATGGCCCAGAAACTCCCCAAGGCAGACCTCACCCTGGACCCAATTTCCAGACTTAGGACTCCAGCCCTGCTGGACAGCTCTGGCCCCAGCCCCTTCTGCTTACGCACCTCCTCCCTCCAGCCTCACTGGCCATCCTTCTCCTCCCGTGGGGACCTGTGAAGCGTGGTCCTACTTTCGGTCCTTGGCAGCAGTTGAGCCTCTGCCCCCTGTGCTCCCACACCATGACATTACTTGGCTTGCTTGCTTGCTTGCTTTCTTTCGTTCTTTCTTTCTTTCTTTCTTTTTTTGCTTTTTAGGGTCAAAATTACAGCACATGGGAGTTCTCAAGCTAGAGGTTGAATTGGAGCTACAGCCCCCAGCCTACACCATAGCCACAGCAACGCCAGATCTAAGCCACTTCTGTGACCCACACCACAGCTCATGACAACGCTGGATCCTTAAGCCACTGAGCAAGGCCAGGGACCAAACCCTAATCCTCATGGATGCTAGTCAGGTTCGTTACCATTGAACCCTGAAGGGGACGCCATGACTTGTTCTTTCTCATCATTCAGATCTCAGCTTCATTTATTTATTTATTTATTTATTTATTTATATATATATATTTTGTCTTTTTGCTATTTCTTTGGGCCGCTCCCATGGCATATGGAGGTTCCCAGGCTAGGGGTCGAATCAGAGCTGTAGCCACTGGCCTACGCCAGAGCCACAGCAACGCAGGATCCGAGCCGCGTCTGCAACCTACACCACAGCTCACGACAACGCCGGATCGTTAACCCACTGAGCAAGGGCAGGGACCGAACCCGCAACCTCATGGTTCCTAGTCGGATTCGTTAACCACTGCACCATGACGGGAACTCCTTATTTTTGCTTTTTAGGGCCAGGCCCACAGCATATGAAAGTTCCCAGGCTAGGGGTCAAATTGGAATTAGAGCTGCCAGCTGATGCCACAGCCACAGCAACTCGGGATCCAAGTTGCGTACGTGACCTACAGCACAGCTCATGGCAACACGGGATCCCTGACCCACTGAGCGAGGCCAGGGATCGAACCAGCATCATTATGGATAAGAGTCAGGTTCATTATCACAGAGCCACGATGGAAACTCCCCAGATCTCAGCTTTTTCGTCACTCTTTCAAAAAGACCTTCCCTGATAACCCCAGTTGCTCTTTCATCACTTTGTGAAAAAATCTTGACAGAGCATTTACTAATAACTGGAATGTTCACTTTTATTTTCATTATCAAGTGTCTGTCTCTGGCCCTGCGATTTAAGCCCATGAGCACAGGACATCACCCGGTCAGGCTCTGGGCAGGAGGGATCTGCTCAGAATACACTTATGAAATGAATAGGGTTCATGCCACCCTGGGTGGCAAGAAGGACAAGGCTCACCTGCTCTTCCCCGGACCTTGGGGAAGAGCAGCCACGTGGTCACTCAGCTCACACCTCCTTCCACGCCTACCTAACATTTGCAGGTTTAGGTCTCAGAGAATTAAATAAGTCTCCTGCATTTTGTCACCAAAACATCACTGTTCTCATTTTTAAAACAAAATTCTAGTCTATAAATAAAAGAATGAGACTTTATACTCATTTCTTCAACACGTGGTTAAAATTCTTCTTTCTAGCTTTTTTAAAAATTTTTTTTCTAGGGCCTCACCTGCAGCATATGGAAGTTTCCAGGCTAGGGCTCGAATCAGAGCTGCAGCTGCTGGCGTATACCACAGCCACAGCCACAGCAACACCAGATCTGAGCCGCCTCTGCAAGCTACACCACAGTTTGAGGCAACACCAGATCCTTAACCCACTGAGTAAGCCCAGGGATAATAACCTGCATCCTCATGGACACTATGTCAAGTTCTTAACCCACGGAGCCACAATGGGAACTCCTCCTTTCTAATTCTTTAAAGTTGGTTTAGCAAGAATTCCAGGACATTCTCCAGCCTCTCCCTCTTTGTCCCCCACCCCTACCCCCAGCCCTCTTTTCCCTTGGCCGAGTCTGGGATTCTGTGCAGGGCAGAGCAGGAACAGAGACACAGGGGAGAGGAGCAGGGGGGCCAGGTCGAGGCGGGGGAAGCCATTGTAATGGTCTCTGACTATGTGTGCCAGGCTGGATGCAAATGCTTCAAAGCTGAAAACTTTCCCCCAAATGACAAGGTGGGTTGTCCTGAATCTGTGAGAGAAAGAAAGTCCATGGCACCACTTGAGTGAGAGACTTAGCTGAGAACAGTTTGAAACAGGCTGGAAAGGCTGTCAGTCAGGTTGCCCTTAGGAGAGAGCAGCTCTGGAAAAAAAGCAGCTATGTGGCATCTAATCTCATAGGGATGCTGCAATGCCATGGAGCACATGGGCTGTTAGTCCAATCACACAGCTCAGCCACCCAGAGACCACAGTGACTGTCGGACATCAAACATGGGGGGCCTGGCCTGGACTGGGGAGTGAGGGGTAGACAGCATGTCGAATGCAGTAGAACCAGAAACTAGATTTAAGTGCGTTCAAATGAAACCCAGGGCATCAACTGAGGTCCTATCTGTAATTCTACTTCCAAACAATTATACACACTTTGCATACTACAGAGCATTTTCTCTACATTATCCTGCTGCATCCTTACAACACTCTCATACAGCAGGCAGAGCAAACAAGAGCATCCTTACAGCTGAGAAAACAGAAACTCAGAGTGTTTAAGAAAATTACAACAGGCAGAACTAGGCAAGATTCAGACATGAAAAGCAGAACAAAGTACATGTAGTAAAAGTATAAAAATATAATCTCAAAGGATACATACCAGAGTCTTGATAGTGTTGTCTCTACGAAGGAAGGTAAGATGGATCTGTGAAGAGAAACAAGGAGGGTTTCAACTTTATTTATACTTAAAAAAGAAATTTTTTTGCCCAGACACCTACGGTCAATTAATCTTCGACAAAGGTGGCAAGAATTTTAAATGGGAAAAGGAGGAGTTCCCGTTGTGGCTTAGGGGAAATGAATCTGATTAGTATCCATGAGGATGCAGGTTCAATCCCTGGCCTCGCTCAGCGGGTTAAGGATCAGGCGTTGCTGTGAGCTGTGGTGTAGGTCACAGTCACAGCTCAGATTCCGAGTTGCTGTGGCTGTGGTGTAGGCTGACAGCTACATCTCCAATTCGACCCCTAGCCTGGGAACCTCTATATACTGCAGGTGGGGCCCTAAAAAGACAAGTAAATAAATAAATAAAATGGGAAAAAAAGACAGTCTTTTCAGCAAGTGGGGCTGGGAAAACTGGCAGCCTCATGTAAATCAATGAAAGCAAAATACACCCTCATACCATGCACAAAAATAAACTCAAAATGGCTTAAAGACTTAAACTTAAGACAGGACACCATAAAACTCCTAGAAGAGAACATAGGCAAAACATTCTCTGACATCAGCCGTACAAATATTTTCTCAGATCAGTCTCCCAAGGCAATAGAAATAGAAGCAAAAATAAACCAATGGGACATAATCAAACTGACAAGTTTTGCACAGCAAAGGAAACCATAAAAAAAAAAAAGACAAACTATGGAATGGGAGAAAATAGTTTCAAATGATGCAACTGACAAGGGCTTAACCTCCACAATATACAAACAACTTATAAAATTCAACAGCAAAAAAAACCCAACCCAACTGAAAAATGGGTGAAAGACCTGAATAGACATTTCTCCAAAGAAGATATAGAGATGGCCAACGAGCACATGAAAAAATGCTCAACATCAATGATTATTAGAGAAATGCAAATGAAAATTATAATGAGGTACCACCTCACACCAGTCAGAATGGACATGATTGGCAGGTCAACTAACAAATGTTGGAGAGGGTGTGGAGAAAAGGGAACCCTCTTACACTGTTGGTGGGAATGTAAATTGGTACAACCATTATGGAAAACTGTATGGAGGTTCCTCAGAAAACTAATATAGAACTATATTTATAGAATAAATATGACCTAGCAATCTCACTCCTGGGCATTTTTCCAGACAAAACTTTCAGTGAAAAAGATACACACACCCGTATGTTCATTGAAGCACTGTTTGCAATAGCCAAGACGTGGAAACAACCTAAATGTCCACCAACAGATGAAAGGATTAAGAAGATGTGATATATATACTCAATGGAATACTACTCAATCATAAAAAAGAACAAAATAATGTCATTTGCAGCAACATGGATGGAACTAGAGACTCTCATGCTAAGTGAAGTAAATCAGAAACAGAAAGACAAAATCATATGATATCACTTATATCTGAAATATAATATATGCCACAATGAACCTTCCCACAGAAAAGAAACTCATGGACTTGGAGAACAGCCTTGTGGCTGCCAAGGGGGAGGGGGAGGGTTGGGATGGATTGGGAGTTTGGGGTTGATACATGCAACCCATTGCATTTGGAGTGGATAAGCAGTAAGATACTGCTTAGCACAGGGAGCTATAACTAGTTGCTTATGATGGAGGATAATGTGAGAAAAAGAATATATATATCTTTGATTTAGTATCCTGTCAATTTCTACTGTACAGCAAAGTGACCCTCCTACACTGTTGGTGGGAATGTAAATTGGTACATTTGACTGGGTCACTTTGCTGTACAGTAGAAATTGACAAGACACTAAATCAACTGTAATGGAAAAAATAAAAATCTAAAAAAAAAAAGGACATCCTACAAACAATAAAATAAAATTGATAAAGGAAAGAAAAAAAAAACAATTTTTTTTAATGGCCGTACTGGCAGCACTTGGAAGTTCCCGGGCCAGGGATAGAATCTGAGCTGCTGCTGTGACCTATGCCACAGCAGCAACGCTGGATCCTTAACCCACCACAGCCAGAACTCCTCAACATTATTTATAATGTTTTGTTTCTTTGGTGAAAAAAATGTCATGTGGAAATTGTTAATACTTGTTAATGGAGGTTGTTGGGGCCACTCAGTGGCAGGCGAGCTGCATCACAGTGGGAGGGGTGGGTTGCGTCCAGCTCCTCCCAGCTCCCTGTTCAATGATGTCACAGCCAGCCAGAAATTTGACACCAAATAACAGAAATCAAGTCTCACAAATCTATGTTTTGTTTTCTTCTTGAGAGTCGGTTGTTAACATTGATCACTGGGTACAACGTATCTGTTAAACTCATCTTGGAATTTTTAAATAATTTTAAAACTTCTCAATATAAAAACATTACAGTTCTGGAGTTCCCGTCATGATTCAGTGGTTAACAAATCCAACTAGAAACCATGAGGTTGCGTGTTCGACCCCTGGCCCTGCTCAGTGGGTTAAGGATCCAGCGTTGCCGTGAGCTGTGTTGTAGGTTGCAGGTGTGGCTCGGATCCTGTGTTGCTGTGGTTCTGGCTAGGCCAGCGGCTACAGCTTCGATTAGACCCCTAGCCTGGGAACTTCCAGGAGCAGCCCTAGAAAAGGCAAAAAGACAAAAAAAAAAAAAATTACAATTCTATATCTAATATTTCAGGACTATGCTTTTTTTGCACAAAGCCTCCTGCATGTGTGTCTTGCTGGTGATGAAAAAATAAAGCATCTCTTAGAAAGAGCCAACCAAAGTCAGGCTTAATTTGGCTTTTGAGAAGGTCTGGTTTATTCAGGTTAGAAGAAAATTTTGGACTTTTCTACTTATTACACAATTTCAACAGCTAGTGTCTTCAAATCACATATGGCATCCTCTAGGTGATAAGAAGCTTCCTGACTCTTCTCAAAGAAGATATCTTTCACAACTGCCAGAATGCCTACTTTACCGCACCAGACTCCAATTGTCAAAACACAGTTTTGATTCCTATTTGCATAAAAAAAAATCCAGTTTAAAGGGTTTATGGGAAGTTCCTGTTGTCGCCCAGTGGAAAGCAATCCGACGAGTATCCATGAGGATGTGGGTTCGATCCCTGGCCTTGCTCTGTGGGTTGGAGATCTGGCATTGGTATGAGCAATATAGGTCACAGATACAGCTCAGATCCCACATTGCCATGGTTGTAGCGTAGGCTGAGAGCTGTAGCTCTGACTGGACCCCTACCCTGGGAACTTTCATTTGCTGTGGGTGCAGCCCTAAAAAACAAAACAACAAGAACAAACAAACAAAAAATAGTAATCTTTTAATGTTCTGACTACCTGGCCTTTATCACAAAAACTCCTATATATTCTGGATCCTCCCTTACCCCAGAGGAATCCAAGAGGCTGCCTCCCAGGCTTAGGTCCTCAGAAAGTTTGCCAAATAAATTGTAACTCTCAGCTTCTAGGATGTGCATGTTTTCAGTCCAGAAAATCTACCTAAGACAGTAAGTATTGTCATCATCCATGGATTAATATACAACTTCATGTTTTTAAATAATTTCTATGTATTAAAAAAGAGAATTGGGAAGCAAGTGTGATGGCAGCGACATATGTGAGTCCATCCAGTAGATTTATAGCTCCAAGTGCCCCATAACTTGCACCCCCATCCTCTTGCTGCAGGTTAATTTATCAGTGGATTGAAGAACACCTGATATGTTAAAGCTCTGTGCACACTTATAATTTGCTAATTGAAAGTCTGCTTGACACTAAAGGCAGGCTTAGCACACCAAAGCCTTCTTGCATGTTGCAAACAAGGGGATCTCAGGAGACTTCAGGTTTACAAAGGCATATTCACCCTTGGAGACTTATGGGTTCAGCTTTTTCAATTAGGTCATTTCATCTCTTTAGGTTTCAGGCAGGAGCACTGGGAACGCTAAGGTAAAGTCATGGAACATTTATTAGAAGTGATGACAATTTCATGGGTACATCAGAACCATTCCAAAGGAGGCTCTTGATTTAAAGTCCATGCAATGTGCACTGGGCTGTCCCAGGGTGACTGCCTGGACTGGATCAGAAGAGTGAAATAATTTTTTAACACAACAGAAAACAAATTCTCATGGTAATATGACCCTGAGGAGAACTAGCAATGATGCTTTGACTTCAAGCTGAAAGGCTCTGGTGACTGTGAAGCCCAGTTAAGAAAGTACGGAGATGTTGGCAGGAAAGATGCTTAAGAGCTAAGGCAAAAGGACTTTATTTCCTGAAACCACCAAGACAACCCATTCTATAAACAACCCATAGAATGGGAGAAAGTAATTGCAAATCCCTTATCTGATGAGGGACTGGTATTCAGAATATATAAAGAGCTCTAGAACTCGATAATAAAGAGACAAATAACCTAATTAAAATGAGCAGAGTCTTTGAAGGGATATTTCTCCAAAGAAGATATGCAAATGGCCAATGAGCACATGAAAAGATGCTCAACACCATCAGCCATTAAGAAAACGCAAATAAAAACTATCAGGATGCTGGAATCAAGAAAGATGATCACAAATGTTGGTGAGGATGTGGGGAGACTGCAAGCATCATAGGATGGTGGTGGGAATGTAAAATGGTATAACCACCTTGAAAAACAGTTTGGCTGCTCCACAAAAATTTAAATATAGAGTTACAGCTTGACCTAGAAATCCCACTCCTAGGTACATAATCAAGAAAAACGAAAGCATATGCCCACACAAAAACCTATGCACAATGTTCGTAATAACTCTAAAGTGAAAGCAAAATAAGTGTCCAAACTAAATGTCCATCCATCCAATCAATAAAAGGGTGAACAACATGTGGTTCATCCAGACAATGGAATATTATTTAGCTATTAAAAAAACTGCAAAGTTCTCATATGAGCTACCACATGCGTGAGCCTTGAAAATATATGCCAGGTGAAAGAGGGCAGTTGCAAAAGACAATGTGTCACATGATTCTATTTCTATGAAATGTCCAGTATTATAACCAAGCAGGGCTCTCTGGGGCTCCTGGGCACAAATGCCTTTCTGTGTCCCCCCCCTTCTGGTTTTTAGGATATGGGCTTCATTCAGCCTTCATGACCTTCCCTGTGCTCCAAGGGGCAGGTTCAGACAGATGCTGATCAGGGAAGGAAGGGGATGCAAAGACAAGGGAGGAGGAGTCAAGAAACAATGCTACAGCCTTGGGGCAGGATCCTGGTTCCTCTCAAGAGATACATGTGATGATGTAGGCATCTGATACACCTGAGAGAAAAGTTATATTCCTTTTACTTCTTTTAGAAATGAATACTTTAAAAGTGAACAGCTTGGAGCCCTTCCTTGTGTTTCTCCCTTTTTAGATTCCACCCTAAACGTAATCACCCATAAAATAAAGATTGGGCACCCAGAGCACAGTTGCCTGAGGATTAAAGATTATTAGCACATGATGATTATCAGGAATTTTCCTAGTTTGTTCTAATCTCCGATCACTATGCCCTTTTTTGCAAGTACTGTTATTCTAGACAATAACCCAGAAGACCACCACCATGGTAATGCTGAGATCTCCTGATGCCAGCTTTGATGACTAAGATTCCCCCAAAGAAAGAAGAATGCATGTTTGCTCCAGTCCTGATTTCTATCTGAAATCTTGTTTTTCTCCTTTTTACCATAAAACTCCTCACAGTTCTTCCCAATGGAGGGCAGTCTTTAAGGCAACAGCCTGCTGTGGCTTCCCTTGCCTGGCAAAGCAATAAAAGCTATTTTTTTTTTCTCCTTCATCCAAAACTCTGTCTCTGTGTTTCTATTTGGCATCAGTGGATAGAGGTCAAGTTTTGGCAAAAATATGGGCATATTTAATGAGACAGAAAGCAATTAGTTGTTGCCAAGAGATGGGGGATGGTTAATACGAAGAGAAGCTAATGAGGATGGGCTTTCTTCTTCTTCTCCTTCTTCTCCTTCTCCTTCTCCTTCTTCTAATTCTTCTTTGGCCATATGCATGGTATACAGAAGTTCCTGGACTAGGGATGGAACCCACACCACAGCAGTAACCAGAGCCACAACAGCGATAATACCAGATACTTAATCTGCTGAGTCACCAGGGAACCCCCAGGCTTTCTTTTTGAGGGGACAAAAATGGTCTAAATTTAGATTGTGATGATAGTTGCACAATTCTTTTGATGTAATAGAGCCATCGAATTGAATTTAACACTTTAGAAGAGTGAATTGTCAGACACAGAGAACAGACTTGTGGTTTCCAAGGGGTAGGAGGCAGGCAGGGGGATGGACTGGGAGTTTGGGGTTACTAGATGCAAACTATTACATTTCAAGGGGATAAGCAGGATTTCCCACTGTGGCTCAGTGTATCCATGAGGACACGGGTTCAATCCCTGGCCTTATTAGTGGGTTAAGGATCTGATGTTGCCATGAGCTGTGATGTAGGTCACAGATGTGGCTTGGATCCCTGTGGCTGTGGCTGTGGCTGTGGCATAGGCCAGCAGCTATAGCTCTGATTCAACCCCTAGCCTGGGAACTTCCATGTGCTGGGGGTGTGGCCCTAAAAAGACAAAAATAAATAAATAAATAAACAAAATGGATAAGCAATGAGGTCCTGATTATATAGCAGGGGATCTATAACCAGTCTCTTGGGACAGACCACGATGGAAGATAATATGAGAAAGGGAATGTGTGTGTGTGTGTGTGTGTGTGTGTGTGTGTGTGTGTGTGTGTAGGTCAGGGTCACTTTGCTGTACAGCAGAAACTGGTACAACATTGTAAATCAACTGTAATAAAAATAGTAAAAGTTAAAAAAATAAATGGGTGAATTTTATGAGAAGTGATTTAGAAATTGTATTAATAAAAGTATAATTTTATTATATCTCAATAAAGATGCTTAAAAAACTTATGGACATCATTCCATTAAGGTTGCCCTACCCATTTCTTTTCCTATCCTGGCTTCAAGATGAAAAGGAGGCACTCAATCTCCTGGGAAAGCCTGCATGTCATCTACAGCTGAGCTGTCTTTTCCTCCCTTGGTGGATATTTTCCATGCAGTCTGGGGCTATATATGCACATAAACTGCCCAACCAGGAAATTTACAAGGATGGGAAACTAATGTGAAAGAGACTTTTCAGGGCTATTGCTTAGCTTGGGGGTAGGTTTGCTGCGACATGGATCTCCCCTAGGGATCTGCTTCTTTTCTATTCTATATCTTCATGGACTATGTTCTCAGTCAGCAGAGATTCCCTCTCACCTCACCCCTCCTCCACACCAGGAGAAGTGTATTTATTCCCAAGGAAGTTGGGTTTTGCTGGGTGGTCACTGTGGCTGATTTTGAGTGAGGGATGCGTTAGCTCCTGGGAGTCCCAAGTGGATGCTTAAAGAAGCATTGAGATTTCCTGCCAACCCTCTGACAACTGCCACTGTGGGAAGTGAGATTTCTAGATAGTGTCTCTCTCAGCCTGAACCCCAGGTGAAGGACGTGGAGCAGAAGGGAAGCCAGCAGCTGCCTGGAGCTGAGCCACCTCATTACCCATGACCTCCAAAGGAGAAATAAGTCTTGTAAGCCACTGATTATTTTTTTTACAGCATTATCACAGTGATAGCCGACTGATACAATCATTGTTTTATTCATTCAGAAAACAGATTTGGAGCTCTGCCATGCATTAGATTTTATGGCTCTTCTTTTTTTTTAATCCTATTTTTCTTTTAATATTTTAACAGCTGTGTTTCAATTGCTTTTCTCTTCTTCCTTTTTATTAGGGTATAGTTGATTTATAGTGTTGTATCAATTTCTGCTGTACAGCATAGTGACGCATGTGGCTATTCTTTTCTTTCTTTCTTTTTTTTTGAATTTTATTATATTTATAGTTGTACAACCATGATCACAAAAGTGGGTATTCTTTAGTGAACAAGACAATCTCTTAAGCTTCCAGGCACCTTTCCATCTAGCAGGTAAGAGAGAAAAAGACACAGAAGAACAAAATACATAATATGCAGTGATTGAAAAAACACTGAAAGCAGCTAGGGAAAATCCACAGATAACATACAATGGAACCCGGATAATGCTACCAGCTGATTTTTCAGCAGAAACCCTGCAGGCCAGAAGGGAGTGGCAGGATATACCTAAAGTGGTGAAAAGAAAAAAAAAAAATCTCCAACCAAGAATATGCTACCAGCAAGGTCCTCATTCGGATTTGAAAGAAAAATCAAAAGATTTACAGACCAGCAAAAGCTAAGAGAATTCAGCTCCACTAAACCATCTTTACAACAAATACTAAAGGGAGTTCTCTAGCTGGAAAAGAAAAGGCCACCACCAGAAACAAGAAAATGACACATGAGAAGGCTCACTGGTGAAGGCAAACATGTAGTAAAGGTAGGAAATGATCCACAGGCAAATGTGATGCCAAAACCAGCAATCGTGAGAAGAGGAGGGTACACACACAGGGCGCTGGAGACGCATTTGCAATTAAGAAACCAGCAACTTAAAACAATCTTGTATATATATATAGACTCCTATATCAAAACCTCATGGTAACCACGAACCAAAAACCTACAATAGATACACACACGAATAAGAAAAGGCAACCCGAACACAACATCAAACCACGAGAGAAGAGAACAAGAGAAGAATGGAAGAAAAAACACCAGCAAAAACACATCCAAAACAATTAACAAAATGATAAGAACTTACATATCAATAATAACCTTATATGTGAAGGGACTAAATGTTCCAACCAAGATAAGTGGTGATTGACACAAGAAATATAAAAGGTAAGAATAGAGATTCTTTCTGACTCAGAGGAGTCACAAAGCTTCTTGAAAGAGCTGACATTTCTGTGATCAGTTACTTGAGGAGATAAACACTCAGTAGTAGACCGATTGCTGTCCTCACCGGATGCCACCATGGACAGAGAACAGCTGGAGACCTCATGCTACCCAACATGCTACCTATGCCCTGAGGACTAGGGAGACAAGCCCCTGGGGCTGAAGTCATCCTTCAAGCAGGAGGAAGGGGGCAGTGAAATTATCAATGACTGGAAAAGCCCTGTGGTGATAGTTTTAGTTGAAACTGGCTAGATTTTCTCGATTCAGGAAGAACTGGGGACTAGATGGATTTGCGCTTTAGTCGTAGAATATAGGCAGTTAGAGTTCTGTGCACTTAAGCCTGAGCCCCTGGAAGTCACACACAGGAAGGGACGAAGCCAAATGAATCTTACAAAGCCCAGATGTCCTACTCCTTCGGATAACTATTCCATTGTATTCCGTTTGCTGAAATAAAGTCCTACAAGTTTTCCATATATCATGCTATGACTAAGAGCCAAGAAGAAATGCCAAACCCCAAAGAAGAATCAACACCCTTGCTTTTTCCTATCGAAGCCACGCTTTGGAAATGTGGAATTTCCTCCCAAATGTTTCTACTGAAACAGCTCTACCCGCAAAGTCCACTTTCTTTAAAAAGTGCATTTGTAATAAAGAAAACATAAATGTATCTTTACCACAGTGTGCTAAAGCAGACCACAAACACCCTGAAAGACTCTAAACCTTGGTGAAATTATGCAGACATTTTTGACAGTCTGAATTTTGACTCTTACTTCAGTCCATATTTTTTTTGAAATCAAAATCATAGGAAACTATGCCATCCAATTTCCTTCAGTCAATTTTAGGATCATCTCTAGGTATCCAGAAGGTTTCCATACAACCTCTTACATCAGTGGGTTTTAGGGTGGTCCCAGTTCCACTCCCCGCTCCACAATTACTTCCCAGGAGCCGAGGGCAAGTCCCTTTCTGCCTCTGGATGTCATTCCTCATCCCTTAGGTGTGTGGGCCCCCAGATGATCTCTAGGCCCTTTCCAGCTGTCACACATTTTGATTCCACATGTTTTTCCCCCATGAAACTTTTAGATTCCTGGCTTGACAGTGGAATCCTTTAGAGTGAAATATAGTTTTCCCCTAACATGTTTTGATTAAAGTCCATTGGAGCTAATTTTATTCATCTTCCTACAAGTTGATTCAGAATTTATCTTTATTTATTTATTTATCTGGCCCCACCGACAGCACACGGAAGTTCCAGGGCTAGGGATCAAACCTGTGCCACAATAGCGACCTGAGCCACAGCAATGTTAGATCCTTAACCTGCTGGACCACCAGGGAACCCCCAGAATTTATCTTTGTACTTACACACACACACACACAAACACACACACACACACACAGAGGGAAACATGTCATCCTATGCAGACTTGCCTCTTAGATCAGTTACCTTTGCCTTGTAGATTGCAAGTGATTATAGGGGACTCAGTGAGGAAAAGTATTATCGCATGAGAAGAGAAAGTCAGCAAGATTTTTCCATCAGGAAGAGAACTAGTAATAGTCTAGCAGAGATGACTTCGAACAAACCACTGCCTAATCCTTTTATTCCCATGGACATTTATAGGAAGATTCGAAGGGAAAGTTGAGTTTAGGGTAGGTAAGAGTACTGGTAGTTGGCTTTCAAGCACAATTTTTTTTTTTTTTTTTTTGCTTTTTAGGACCTCACCTGCAGCATATGGTCAAATAGGGGCTGCAGCTGCCTGCCTATGCCACAGCCACAGCAATGCTGGATCTGAACTGCATCTGAGACCTATGCCGAAGCTTGGACAACACCGGATCCTTAACCCACTGAGCGAGGCCAGGGATCAAACTCACATCCTCGTTGAGACTATGTCAGGTTCTTAACCCACAAGGGGAACTCCCTCAAGCACAGTTTTTTTGAGCATTTAATTTGTGCCAGACTCTTCTGAAAACATCCATGTATAAATTCAATGAACTCTCCAAATAACTTCACAAGATAAAATTCTTACAGATGAAAAACCAGATACAGACAGGCTAGGTAACTTGTCTAAGGACACAGAATAAGAGGCAGAGCCAGGATTCAAACCTGGACCAAGCCCAGGCCAATGAATGGGACGAGTCTGTCCGAAGAGAGTGAACTGGGAGACAAATTCAAACCCTCAAACCATGAGGCTAACATTTGAAATCGTGTGGGTAGCTGGGGGTGGGACGTGGTTACTGTATTTAACCTTCTTTCTGCCTCTGCCTGGAGGGGATTGAAATTGCTGCAGCATGAATGTTAAAGGGAAAAGAAATATTTGCATTTAGATTGTGACACGCAAAATCGGATTTTTCAATTACGAGAGAGGCTTGATAGGATGTGACAGAAAGAAATCTGTATTAGTGTCTGCCTAGCCCTCCAAGCAGGGCCCACGCTTGACAGCAGAAACAGCCCTTCAAGAAGGAACGAGGACAGCCCTGTTCTCCTCCCAAGGGTGGTGGGGGAACATGGCCAACAGGGGCAGCTGTAATTGGTTTGCGTTTTAGGGCCGCACCTGCAGCATATGAAAGTTCCCAGGATAGGGGTCAAATCGGAGGTACAGCTGCCAGCCTACACAACAGCCATAGCAATGCCAGATCCGATCGGCTTCTGCGACCCATACCACAAGTCAGGGTGAGGCAGAATATTAACTCAGATAGTCAGTGTAGGAGCATGGGCTTCAATTCATTCTTTGATATGGCCATTGATTAACATTTGTGGCTTACAGGCTTCAGGGAGTAACATCCCCACAGGCATTGTTTACTGTAGGGAGTGTACCTAAGCCCAGATGGACTTAATTCCCTGTGACTCAGTTTACAGGAAGAAAAGGACAAAGATGGAGTTCCCATCGTGGCACAGTGGTTAACGAATACGACTAGGAACCATGAGGTTGTGGGTTCCAACCCTGGCCTTGCTCAGTGGGTTAAGGATCTGGTGTTGCCGTGAGCTGTGGTGTAGGTTGCAGACGCGGCTCGGATCCTGCGTTGCTGTGGCTCTGGCGTAGGCCGGCGGCTACAGCTCCGATTAGACCCCTAGCCTGGGACCTCCACATGCCGCAGGAGCGGCCCAAAGAAATAGCAAAAAGACAAAAAAAAAAAAAAAAAAAAGAAAAAGAAAAAAGAAAAGGACAAAGAAACTATGAGACTTATGTGACATTTCCATTCCCTAAGACCCTATTGGACAAGGACTGATACGGGTAACTGAGCAAGGCCAATGGGAGAAGACCACATCTCTCCAGACCCCACGTTGGTACCCCCTCCAACTTTAAGGAATAAAAACCCCTATAGGGCAATAGAGAAAGGGGGGCTCTTCTCCCCTCCTCCCAACAGCCCTGGGAGTGCTCTGCTTTCCTTTGATAAAGACTTTGCTTGCTTGCTGCACATGTGTTCGCAGAGTTCATTCTTCAACAAGAACCCGGATTCCAGTATCATCTTTCCAGAATCAACAGCAACACCGGATCCTTAACCCACTGAGCGAGGCCAGGGATTGAGCCTGCATCCCCATGAATACTAGTCGTATTCTTTACTACTGAGCCACAACAGGAACTCCTGGGGCAGTTAGTTGTGTGTTTGATGGAGCTTGGAAACACGTATGGGGTGCAGGGATCTAGGCGTCTGGGTGTTCTTGCGTAAAGCAAAGGGCAGAGATGTTCAGGTGGGAGAGGGTCTAGTGTAGGCTGCTAAGCTTCCCACACTCCCCTGTGGTGGGGAGCGTTCACAGCGGGACAGCTGCGAGGTGGACCAGAGGACAGGATGGAAGACAAGATGGAAGTGACTCAGCCAATCTGTACCTGGCGGGGCTAAGTCACACCAAAAGGCACTGAGTCTTCCTGAGCTGAGAGGGGGTGAGATTAGTGGGAGCAGACCTGGGGACTCCAGGAGAGCCCCTCTCAGCGGGATAGCAGAGGGCAGCGTGTGGAGTGGAGGCCCCTGCACTTCCCCATCGGAGGCAGAACATTCCCTTTCCTTCCAGAGGAGCTTGGATGGGGCTTGGAGAACTTCAAATCGGAGTCTAAGCAGTGATTCCCCAAACAGCTGTTTAAACGGCTGGATCAGACTCAGTTAACAGAGCTAGGGTAAACTTGATTGCTATATCTCCCAGAGCGAGGGGGTTAGAGGTGCCAGCTCATAGGAAGTCCAGAAAAATCTATAAACAAATTAAGGAAATGACACTATGACCCTTTATCTACCCAACCGACTTATGGTCGTCGTTTTTTTTTTTTTTTTTTTTTTTTGGAATCTTGCACTGCATATAAACAGGTAACCACAATAAAGCATGGCAATTTTCCTAGGAGAGTGACAGCACCGTGCTTCCCCTGTGTCAGACCCTGTCCAAGCGCTGCACTTCTGTTCAGTCATTTAAGGCTTAGACATTCCTCTGAGGTGGTGCTGTGTTTACCCTCATTTTGCAGATGAAGAAACTGAGACGCAGAAGTGGAGCAATGGGGGCCAGACCACACAGCTGGCAAGCAGCAGGGCTGGAACTGAGCCCCGAGAGTCTGGCTCACCCGTCCATGCTGGCCACCTCCAGGTGACACTGGGCAGATACAGTGTGAAGAGCACACGAAGATGTCCTGCCCCCTCTGCCGTCTACAGAGCGGGCTTCTCAGAGGCAGTGCTGGGGGGTTGCGGTGGAGAAGAGAAGCAAGGCGGGTGAAAGACAGAATCCTGAAGGAAATGCCTTCAGGGAAGGGCAATGCCCCAGACTCCTGAACTTGCCAAAGGGATGAGTCCAGAAGCCTTCTAGAATATTCTGTTTGTGACTATTCCTATGGCTGCTGCACGATGGTATGCTTTATACCCAAGCTTTTTCTTCCTTCCGGCCAAGAACAAAACTCCACACTTTGACTTCCACACTTTGACTTCCTTTTCAGCATCATGCTGTTTTCTCTCTTTCTTGATCCCTTTGCATGAAGAAACAGTTTTTCACTGCTTTATGAAAATGACTTAGAATGAGCATGAAGCAGTGAAGTGCAGCCACCTGGGATGTTAGCATCAGGCAGGCTCACTCACCAGCTGAATGACCCCAGGCATCAGCCTCACACAACCCACCGTGATTCAGGTTCAGGCCTCAGCAGAGCCACCGTCTAGTAGCTGGAAAGTGAGATGTGGGAACACCAGGAGCCTGATGAGTCCTGAGGAAAGCAGGGAAGGGGATGGAGGCCCCTGGGGGGGATGCTGAAAAGCCTCACATCCCTGGCTCATGGCAGGCTGGGAGCCTGGAGGATAAAGCCCAGGAAGGTGGACATTCTCTCAGCCTAGAAACTATTCATAATAATTTTTCTCTCTTAGAATATTTTCCTACTTTTATTTTGTCTTTTTTTTTGGGGGGCACGTTTGGGACATAATGCAAGTTCCAGGCTAGGGGTCAAATCAGAGCAGTAGCTGCCAGCCTACAACCACAGCCACAGCAACACCAGATCCTTAACCCACTAAGTGAGGCCAAGGATCGAACCCATGGCCTCATTGAAACTAGTCGGGTTCATTAACCACTGAGGCATGATGGGAAGTCCTAGAATATTTTCCTACATGTTTATTGCTCATTTGTACTTCTTATTTTGTAGATTTTCAGTGAACCTATTTTGTCTTTTTATTTTTTTCTTTCAACTTTATTTTTAAATAATTTTTATTTTTTCCATCATAGCTGGTTTACAGTGTTCTAGTTTGTCTTTTTAAAAACTGAATACTCATCTTTTTAAACACTTGCCTTTTTTCTTTTCTTTCTTTCTTTTTTTTTCTTTCTTTTTTGTCTTTAGGGCCACACTCACAACATATGGAGGTTCCCAGGCTAGGTGTCAAGTTGGAGCCACAGCCACTGGCCTATGCCAGAGCCACAGCAGTGCAGGATCTGAGTTGCAACTGGGACCTACACCACAGCTCATGGCAATGCCAGATCCTCAACCCACCAAGCAAGGCCAGGGATTGAACCCACATCCTCGTGAATGCTAGTCTGTTTCGTTAACCACTGAATCACAGGCTTCACCTACAGCATATAGAAGTTCCCATGCTTGGGGTCAAATTGGAGCTGCAGCTTCTGGCCTACACAACAGCCACAGCAGTGTATCCTTAACCTACTGAGCAAGGCCAAGGATCAAACCCACATCTTCACGGACACTATGTCAGGTTCTTAACCCAGTAAGCCACAGTGGGAACTCTATCACTTAACTTTTTAATATTCTTAGAATGTTGCAAATGTTCTGCTTAGTTTGTTATTAACCTCTTAACCTCTAAAAGTGTGTTTTATATAAAAAGTTTAAAAAATTCATGTGGTTAAATCTGTACATTTTCCTTTATGGTTTCATTTGCTTGCATTACTAAAAAGTTACTTCTTATCTGAGTTCAAACAAGACAAGTAACCCTATACATTTTCACATTTGGCTCCATTACAGCTTAGGGGTTAAGAGCCCAGCTTCTGAGACCAGTGAAGGTAGGGCGAGGTTCAATCCTGGTTTTGCCCTTCACTGACCTGAGAATTTCTCTTCTGTTTCCTCACTTACTATGAGCCAGGCACCCACACTGCAGTGAGAAAACTGCATTATGCAGGTGGGAAAACTGATACTTAGAGAGAGGACACTGCTTAAAATTCTCAACAAAATATTAGCAAACTGAATCCAGCAACACATAAAAAAGATCATACACTACGACCAAGTGAGATTCATCCCAAGTTCACAAGGATGGTTCAATAGACACGAGTCAATCAGTGTCATACACCACATAACAAAAGAAAGGCAAAAACCACATGATCATCTCAATAGATGCAGAAAAAGCATTCGACAAAATCCAACATCCATTCATGATAAAAAAAAAAAAAAAACCTCTTACCAAAGTGGGTATGGAGGGAAAATATCTCAACATAATAAAAGCCATTTTTGACAAACCCACAACTATAATACACAACAGAGAAAAGCTGAAAGTCTTCTCACTAAAATCTGAAATAAGATAAGGATGCCCACTCTCACTGCTAATCAATATAATATGGAAGTCCTAGCCATGGCAATCAGACAAGAAAAAGAAATAAAAGGAATCCAAATTGGAAGGGAAGAGGTAAAACTGACACTACATACAGATGACATGATACTATATGTAGAAAACCATAAAGACTCCACACAAAAACTACTCAAACTGATAAATTCAGCAAAGTAGCAGGATACAATATGAACATTCAGAAATCTGTTGAATTTCTGTATACTAACTATGAAATATCAGAAAAAGAACATTAAAAACAATACCTTTTAAAATCACACCAAAAAAAAAAAAAAAAAAAACCTAGGAATAAACCTGACCAAGGAGGCGAAAGACTTATACACTAAGAACTATAAAACATTAATAAAGGAAACTGAAAATGATTTAATTAAATGGAGAGATAGCCCATGCTCATGGATTAGAAGAATTAATATTGTTAAAATGGCAATACCGCTCAAAGCAATCTACAGATTTAAAATGATCTTTATCAAATTACCCATGACATTTTTCAGAGAACTAGAAAAAAGCATCCAAAAATTTATAAGGCACCATAAAAGACCCAGAATTGCCAAAGAAAATCTGGAGGTAGGGAATAAAGCATGAGACATAACTCTCCCAGACTTTAGACAGTACTACAAAGTCACAGTAATCAAAACAGTGTGGTATTGGTACAGAAACAGACATATGGATAAATGGAAGAGAATAGAGAGCTCAGAAATAAACCCACATATCTAAGGACAATTAATCATGGTGAAGGAGACAAGAATATAAAATGGAAAAAAGACCGTCTCTTCAGAGAATTAAGTTGGGAAACTTGGACAGCTACATATAAGTCAATGAAATTAGAACATACCCTTGCACCACACACAAAAATAAACTCAAAATACCTTAAAGACTTAGGCATAAGATAAGTCCCCAAAAAACTCCTAAAAGAGAACATAGGCAAAACATTGACATAAATCATATCAATGTTTTCTTAGGTCAGTCTCTCAAGGCACTAGAAATTAAAAAATAAATAAATAAGCAAATTGGACCTAATCAAATTTATAAGCTTTTGCACAGCAAAGGAAATCATTTAAACACACACACACACACACACACACACACACACAAAGACAACTTATGGAATGGGAGAAAATATCTTCAAATGATGCAACCAACAAGGTATTAATCTCCAAAATATACAAACAGCTCATGCAACTCAACAACAAAAAAACACAACCCAATTGAAAAATAAGCAGAAGACCTAAGTAGACATTTCTCCAAAGAAGACATATATTGGCCAGTAGGCATATGAAAAGATGCTCTAATTATTAGAGAAATGCTCTAATTATTAGAGAAATGTAATAAGGTACCACTTCACACTGGTCAGAATGGCCATTATAAAAAGGTGTACAAATAACAAATGCTGGAGAGGGTGTGGAGAAAAGGGAACCCTCCTACACACACTGTTGGTGGGAATGTAAGTTGGTACAACCACTGTAGAAAATAGTAGGGAGTTTCCTCAAAAAAACCAAAACTAGAATTACCTTATGATCCAGCAATTTCACTCTTGAATATATGCAGACAAAATAACTCAAAAAGATAATATGCACCTCTATATTCATAGCAGCACTATTCATAATAGCTTTATTCATAATAGCTAAGACATGGGAAAAATTTAAATGTCCATTGACAGATGAATTGATAAAGAAGAACTGGTGCATATATACAATGGAATACTACCCGGCCATAAAAAAATTAAATAGTGTCATTGTAGCAACATAAATGCAACTAGAGATTCTCATACTAAGTGAAGTGAGGAAGAGAAAGACAAATACTACATGATATCACTTAAATGTGGAATGTAAAATATAGTACAAATGAACCTATCTCAAAAAAGAAACACACTCACAGACATAAAGACAGACTTGTGGTTGCCAAAGCGGAGGAGAGAGGGAGTGGGATGGACTGGGAGTTTGGAATTAGTAGATGCAAACTATTACATTTAGAATGGATAAGCAATGAGGTCCTACTGTATAGAACAGGGAACCATATCCAATCTTTTCCATAAAACATAATGGAAAAGAATATTTTAAAAAGAATGTATAGGAGTTCCTGCTGTGGCTCAGTGGTTAATGAACCCAACTAGTATTCATGAGGATACAGGTTCAAAGCCTAGCCTTGCTCAGTAGGTTAAAGATCTGGCATTGCCATGAGCTGTGGTGTAGTTTGCTGATGTAGCTCGGATCCCTCATTGCTGTGGCTGTGACGTAGGCCGGCAGCTACAGCTCTGATTTGTCCCCTAGTCTGGGAACCTCCATATGCCGCAGGTATGGCCCTAAAAATTAAAAAAAAAAAAAAAAAAAGACAAAAAAGAATGTATATATGTGTATGACTGAGTCACCTTGTTGTATGACAGAAATTGGCACGACATTGTAAATCAGCTATACTTTATTTTTCTTTATTTATTTTAGGGAGGCACCTGCAGCATATGGAGGTTCCTGGGCTAGGGGCTGAATTGGAGCTGCAGCCACTGGCCTAGCCACAGCCACAGCAACACCAGATCCGAGCTGTGTCTGCAACCTACACCACAGCTCCTGGTAATGCTGGATCCTTAACCCTTTGAGGGAGGCCAGGGATCAAACCTGTGTTCCCATGGATACTAGTCAGATTCGTTTCTGCTGTGCCGTGATGGAAACTCCTCAGCTATATTTTAATAAAAATAAATAGAGGAGTTCCAGTCGTGGTGCGGTGGTTAATGAATCTGACTAGGAACCATGAGGTGTGGGTTCAATCCCTGCCCTTGCTCAGTGGGTTAAGGATCTGGTGTTGCCATGAGCTGTGGTGTAGGTTGCAGACGTGGCTCAGATCCCATGTTGCTGTGGCTCTGGCATAGGCCAGCGGCTACAGCTCTGATTCAACCCCTAGCCTGGGAACCTCCATATGCCACGGAAACGGCCCAAGAAAAGGCAAAATAATAATAATAATAATAATAATAATTTTAAAAAATAAATAAATAGAGAGGGGAAATTGTGCAAAGGCACCTGATAAATGGAACTAGAATTAGACACCAATTTTCCTGTCCTCTTACCGATTACATTTATGCTGTACATGGAACATCATTGTTTTATTCCTTTATTATAGAATAAGTTTTGCTAGTATTTTATTTATGAAGCAGGCATCTCTCATCAAAAGCAAGGCAGTGGTGCAGTTTTCCTTAGAGACATGTTTCTTAACTGTGGTGTTTGAACCACCTCCTGGCTTTGACTGCTGTTTGCTCAGCCTTCGTTACTGTATTTTATCGGTTCACTTCAAAGGGGCTTTAGCGGTCAGTCCCTCTAGCGAGACTCACAAAGGACAGGGGGCCGGACAGCAAATAGAGCAGCTCTTCTGCTTAGTTAATAAGCTCTTGGTATGTTTTACTCTGCGTCAGGAATGAAGTAAATGTGCTGTAAACAGGTGATAAGAAGATTCCGCTCCCCCAGGGTTGCTTGAAGCAAAGCCTGTCTGGAGATGGGGTGGGTTCATTCAGAGCATGTTTGCAAGTGTCGTTTAATTTGATTAGAAACAGCTGGGAGCCCAGAACCACTGTATAACCTTGCCAGTGACACAGAGGGAAAGAATGTTCAAGTGACAGGAACCACAAGTTACCATGCTGGCTTGACTCACACAGGGGGAGAAAACTGCCTTAGTTAAGTTTTGAGCCCCAAACTGCTCGCCCTTTCAGTGTCCATCTTTATGTCTGTTCCATTTCATATGGCAAATGTTACATAACAAATATCCTTTTGTTCTTTACAAAGGGTTTTTTTTTAGGTGTTTGTATCCATGTAAAGTTCTTTTAACTTAGAAGGAACCCATTTTACTTATTTATTTTATTTATTTTGAGATTTAGTTGTTTTTGTTGAAGTTTAGCTGATTTATAGTATGGTGCTAGTTTCAGGTGCTAGTTTTAGGTTATATATAAGTATACATATATATATTCTTTTTTTTTTTTTTTTTTTTTTTTTGCTTTTTTTTTAGGGCTGCACCCACAGCCTATGCAGGTTCCCAAGCTAGAGGTCAAATCAGAGCTATAGCTGCTGGCCTACATCACAGCCACAGCAATGCCAGATCCAAGGGGCATCTGCAACCTACACAACAGCTCATGCATGGCAATGCTGGATCCTTAACCCACTGAGTGAGACCAAGGATCAAACCCACATCCTCATAGACACTAGTCGGACTCATTTCCATTGAGCCACAACAGGAACTCCCAATCAAGGTAGCTTTAAATTATGAAAATATTTAAAGTTGCCTAAAATGGGAAATCACAGATCAGGAAGGCAGTGGCAGAAATGAAAAAAATAGAGATCCATAATCTCATCAGCTCCAATATGTCATGTTTTTCCCCAATATAAGTATTTTTTTCTTTTCCCCTCATTCTCCTCTCTTTGTCCCCTTCTTTCCTTCTCTGAACCAGAGGTTGTCTCATCCATCTTCCTTCAGCTGAGGCAGAGGGGTGAAAGGGAAGCGGGCACCAGGGGCCCCACACGCCTGCCTTGGACCTCCACTCCATGTGCTCCAAGCCCCAACAGAGCTGGGATACTAAGCAGCTTGCTTCCTAATTACCCTCAACTATCTCAGTGAAACTTAGCAGACACCCATCTGTGAGCAAGGATGGATAAAAAGAAGAAGCCTGTGGATGAGACACAGAATGATGGACTTTTCCATGGTTGGTTGGCCCAGGCTGGGCTCCACCCACCACCACCCCTCCTTCAAGTGGTGCTCATGGAGCCCTATGTAGGTAGTTTTAAAATTCTTTTTCTCCTGGTGGGGCAGAGAGTTAGGGCTCAGCAAGAATTCTGTTTGCTCATCAACAATCCCAGCTCTCCTGCAGTTAGGCAAGCCTGTGTGACTAATTCCCTCTTGCCTTGCAGACAAGGAGGCCTTGTGTTCCATCCAGATGGTACAGCTACAAGGCAGACTACTGAGGGATTATATGTTGCAAAACCCTTGTTGACTCATGTGAGACAAGTCACGTGGGAGAGAAAAATAAACATTTTTTTTAAGCCTTTAAAGTTTGAGGTCTGTTTATTATTGCAGCACAATCTAGTGTATTCTGACTAATACAACTGGACAGGCTCAGTTGGCGCTATACTCTCAGTTGGCACTATACTCTGATCTTCTTATATCCTTAAAATAAAGATTTTATCGTTCTATTTCCTTGTTTAAAAATTATCATGGCCTAGCCATTATCTAAAGGATGAAATCCAAATGCTTTATCCCAATAGACTATCTGGTCCAACTTATCCTTGTGGGCTAATCTCCTGCTGTTCTGCCCCCAACATATGCTCTAAATTGCAGCCACACTGATTCCTAGGTCTTGCCTCAACTTCCCATTTCCTGAATATTCTAGTCCTTTAAATGCTGTCAGGCCTTTGTTCACACTGTTTTATTTGCTTTGCTGGCACTGCATTGCTCTACTTGGCATATCGTTACATATCCTACAAGATCCAACTAAACTATGATATCAATGATGTTGACGCCAACTCCGCAAAACATTGTCAGCTCCCCCTTCCAACTTGCTAGAATCCTTGGTAAGTTCTCTCCTTCAAAAACTCTCCTACCACATGATATGTCCACTTTTTCAGCAAAATGGCTAGTTTCTTAAAGGTAGTGTTTCCTACTGTATAGAACAGGGAAATATATTGAATATCCTTGATAAGCTACAATGGAAAGAATATGGAAAAGAATGTGTGTGTGTATGCATATAACTGACTCACTCTGCTGTACAGAATTAATACAACATTGTAGAGCAACCATACTTCAATAAAATAAATATTAAAAGAAAAAAAAAGGTGGTGTTATGCCATATTCTTTTCTAGCACAATGACAGTTACATAGGCATGCATTCCCTATAGAATCAACTATTATGGCTGCAGCAGTGGTTTAGGAGGAGCATCTGTGGTTCCAGTCAGTCTATCCTCCCCAGTCATTGGTGTGTAAAACTGATGTTTCTCAAACAGAATGTTATATAAAGCAGCTGGAGACAAGTCCTCTGGGAGGGACCCAGATGGTGACATAGGGAGATCCTGAGCTCACCTCTTCCCATGGACACATCAAATCCACACAACACCTACGTAAAGACCATAGATCTCAAGACACACACAGACTGAAAGTGAGGGGATGGAAAAACATATTCCATTCAAAGGGAAAAGAAAAGAAAGCAATACTCCTATCAGACAAAGTAGACTTTTAAAAGAAGACTGTAACAGAAGACAGAAAGGGGTGTTATATAATGATAGAAGTCAATTCAATGAAAGGATATAACATTTGTAAACATTTATGCACCCACATAGGAACAAATAAATTTGTAAAGCAAATATAAACAAAATAAAGGGAGAAATAGATAGAACACAATATAGAAGTCCTTAACACCCCACTTACATTATTGGATAGATCATCCAGACTCGCCCTAAATGATACATTGGATCAGATGAACTTAATAGATATATTGAGAACATTCTATCCAAATCCTATCTATATCAAAGATGACACAAATAAATGGAAAGATATACTGTGTTCATAGTTTGAAAGAATCAACATCATGAAAATAAATGTCCACACCACCCAAAGCACTCTACAGATTCAATTCAATCCTCATCAAAATACCAATGGCATTTTCATAGAATTAGAATAAATAATCCTAAAATTTATATGGAAATACAGAAGACCCCAAATAGCCAAAACAATCTTGAGAAAGGAGAACCAATCTGGAGGTATTACACATGCCCAGTCTTGAAGCTACACTATGAAGCTGTAGTAATCCAAATAGTAATATACTGGCCAAAAATAGAAACATAGATCAATGCTACAGAATAGCGAGCTCAGAAATAAACCCACATCCATATGGTCAAATAATCCATGACAAAGAAGGCAGATATACAAAAGAGAAAAAGCAGTCTTTTCAATAAATGGTTCTGGGAAAGCTGGACAACTACATGCAAAAGAGTGATACTGGGCTGCTTTCTAATACCACATACAAAAATAAACTCAAAATGGAGTAAATATTTAAATGTAAGCTGGAAACCATAAAAGTCCTAGAAGAAAACATAAGAAATAACCTCTTGACATTGGTCTTGGTGGTATTTTTTTAATATATATTCTTAAGCAAGGGAAACCAGAGGAGAAATAAACATATGAGATCAAACTAAAAAGCTTTTTCACAGTGAAGGAAAATATCAACAAAATGAAAAGGCCACATATTGAATGGAAGAAGATATCAGAAACGATATATATGCTAAGGGGTTGATACCCAAAATACATCCAAAATGCATAAAGAGCTCACACAATTTAAAATCCAAAAAAACCCAAATAACTTGATTAAAAAATGAACAGAGGACCTGAAAAGACATTTTTCCAAAAAAGACATGCTGATGGCCAAGAGGCACAGGAAGAGATGCTCAACATCACTGATTATCAGGGAAATGCAGATCAAAACCACCATAACAGGAGTTCCCGTCATGGCGCAGTGGTTAACGAAATGGGCTAGGAACCATGAGGTCACAGGTTCTATTCCTGCCCTTGCTCAGTGGGTAACTATCCGGCGTTGCCGTGAGCTATGGTGTAGGTTGTAGACGTGGCTTGGATACGGTGTTGCTGTGTCTCTGGTGTAGGCCGGCGGCTACAGTTCCGATTCGACCCCTAGCCTGGGAACCTCCATATGCCATGGGAGCAGCCTGGCAAAAAGACAAAACAAACAAACAAACAAACAAACCACTATGACAGAGTTCCCACTGTCTGCAGTGGGTTAAGAATCTGTATTTCATATGCCATGGGTGCAGCCATTAAAAAAATTAAAAAGAAAAAAGAAAATCACAGTGAGATTGTCACTTCACACCTGTGAGAATGACTCTTATCAAAAAGGCAAGAAACATCAAGACAAGGATATGGAGGAAAGGGAACACTTGTGCACTCTTGGTGGGGATGTAAATGGGTGTAGCCACTATGGAGGAGAGTATGGAGGGTCCTCAAAAAGCTAAAAATAGATTTACCATATGATTCAGCAATCCCCATTCCTGGGCATATACCCAGACAAAACTACAATTCAAAAAGGTACATGCACCCCTACGTTCATAGCAATGCTACTCGCAATAGTCAAGAGATGGAAGCAACTTAAGTTCTATCAAGAGATGCATGGATTAAGAAGATGCTGATGTATATGTATACAATTACATAGATGTATATACATATGTATATATATAGTCAGAAGATGATGGCTTTTTTGAGATTAAACAGGCAAATTTTATTATCAAACGTAACCATTCTACAAAAACTCAGTAGTACGGCAGTATTACTGCCTATCTTTTTTTCTTTTGGCCATACCTGTGGGAAGTTCTCAGGCAGGGATCTAACCTGAGCCGCAGCTGCAATCTACACCTCTGCTGTGGCAACACCAGATCTCTAACCTACCACGCCAGGCTGGGATCTAACCTGAACCTCCAAAGTGACACTGCCTATCCTAAAGTCTTCAGAGCTTTGGCAGATAGCACATTAGGGCATTCCAAGGCAGCAAGTACAAATAACTTTTTTTTTTTTTTGCCTTTTTTTAGGGCTGCTACCACAGCACATGGAGGTTCCCAGGCTAGGGGTCGAATCGGAGCTGTAGCTGCGGGCCTACACCACAGCCACAGCAATGCCAGATCCGAGCCGCATCTGCAACCTACACCACAGCTCATGGCAATGCCAGATCCTTAACCCAATGAGCAAAGCCAGGGATTAAACACGCATCCTCATGGATACTAGTCAGATTTGTTTCCACTGAACCATGATAGGAACTCCACAAAGAACTATTTTTTTCTGAACGTAAGTGCCAGTTATGACCAATTTTCACACAAAATGGTTTTTGTTTAATTTTTCCTACTGCAGTTAAAGGGCTATTGCTGGTCAGTGAAGAACACACACACACACACACACACACACACACACACACACACACACACACACACACACACACACACACACTGGAATACTACTCAACCATAAAAAGAATGAAATCCTGCTGTTTATGGCAACATGGATAGACCTGGAGAGTACTAAGGGAAAACAAGTCAAAAAGAGAAAAACTAACACCATATGGTTTCGCTTACATGTGGAATCTAAAAATATAACAAAAAATAAATAAAACAGAAACAGACTCAAAGAGAAAAAATTGGCGGTCACCAAGGAGAGAAGGGTAGGGGACAGATGAAAGAGGGGAAGGGGATGAAGAGGTACAAACTTCCAGCTATAAAATAAATAAGTCACAGGGATATAATGTACACATAGGGAATGTAGTCAGTAATATCCTAACAACTGTGGACGATGGCAGATGGTAACTGGACCTAACAGTGGTGATCATTTCATTATGTATAAAAATATCCAATAACCATGTTGTACACCTGAAGCTAATATAATACTATATCTATAGCTACAATTAACATTATAACTCAATAGTAAAAGGACAGGAGTTCCAGCCATGGCTCAAAGGAAACGAATCCGACTGGTATCCATGAGGATATGGGTTCCATCCCCGGCCTCGCTCAGCGGGTTAAGGATCCAGCATTGCTGTGATCTGTGGTGCAGGTCAAAGATGCGGTGCAGATCCTGCATTAATATGGCTGTGGGGTAGGCTGGCAGCTATAGCTCTGATTCGACCCCTAGCCTAGGAACATCCATATGCTGCAGGTACGGCTCTAAAAACCAAAAAATAAAATAAAATGAAATGAAATGAAATAAAATAAAATAAAATAAAATAAAACAAAAACCAAAAAATAAAATAAAATAAAATAAAAAAGGACAGTCCTCTGCTTACTCTTCTGCCTCTAACCAGGATGCTGCCCCCTACTCTCTCCCACATCAGAATCTTAGAGCCAACACCGTGCACTGCTGACCACCCTGTCCCCAAGAGACACTCAACAAGAGTGTGTCCAGCATACCAAGGAAAACCAACTACATATTATAAGAAAGCAACTATGTGGGAAATGGATAACGTACGTATAACGATGTCATTGTTTTGTTTTGTTTTGTTTGTTTTTTAAGGGCTGCACCCTCAAAATATAGAAGTTCCCATGCTAGGGGGTGAATCAGAGCTACAGCTTCTGGCCTGCGCCACAGCCACAGCAACGCCAGATCCAAGTCACATCTGCGACCTACACCGTAGTTCACTGCAACGCCAGATCCTTAACCCACTGATCAAGACCAGAGATCGAACCCCCATCCTTGTGGATACTAGTCTGATTCACTTCTGCTGAGCCACAAGAGGAACTCTGGTAGAATTCTTTAAATGGCTTTCAGTGATGATGAAAGAAGCCTCAACTCTTCATATTTGTTCATTCATTTGCAGTTTCTTTCCAATTAGCCAGGACTATGTCATTTAATCTGGTTCAGGGCTTTGCTAATCCCATGAATGTGCCATCTCTTCTCATTTACAGAGGGGCCAAGGATCAGCAGTTACCCACCTGAGGCGGGTCCCCGCCCAGGGGAGATTTTACCTGATTTATTAGCCGGTGAGCAGGAAGGCACTGGTGTCATTCCTGCCTCTCCCTAGAAACACAATCAGTTCACAGCTCAAATCAACAATTAGCCAGGTTGCCTTTCAAGCCAACTCTTCCCTCTTTATTCACAACTAAGCCCTCTTGTCCTTTGGCAGAAACCAAACACTAAAGGACCTCAGAGGAAGGGAACAATCGGCTTGGAGGCTGTTCATTCAGATGGAGATTCATTTCCTGTGCTTTTGCCAACTCTTCCTTCAGAAGTATTTTCCTGCTTAAAAAGTCTCTCTCTAAGGAAGAGAGAAAAAGAAGAAATAAACTCCATCTGTTTAATTTCTCAGGAGAAGAGCTCTGGAAAACAAAAGTCAGAGTGGAACGAGTGGAACTAGTTCAAAAGGAGCTTAGAAATGCTGCCCCAGGGAGGTGGTCCCACTCACAGACCCGGCGTGTCTCCAGCAGGAGGTCCCCAGGAAGCCTCCAGGCGCCGCTCTTAGTACCTGGCGGAGCCTAATCCAATCCTTATTTCCCAGGCCACTCCTGACCAAAGGCACAGCATAGCAGTAAGAAAACCCTGGATTTTCAGGCAACGCCGGAACAAGGGGCAGGGAGTCAGCCTCGATCCCTGGAACCACTGCTCCTCCCCACCGTTCCCAGAGCAGCCCAGATACCTGCCCCGACTCAGACCCACCTGCAAACCCGGATTCCCCTCCAGACAGCCCCCTCCACCAGTGTCACCGTAGATCCTGGATGGTAGAGCCTAACTGTGGACTGTCCTGGGGCTCAGGGAGTTGTCACATCCACACAGGATCCAGGGCCCCGGTATCCCCTCGCTGGCATCCAGAAGGTGAAGTTGTTGGTCCCTGTGAGCCTTGGCTCCTTCCGGCCCTGCCGCTTGTCAGCTGCCCAGGGCACCCCTCTGAGAGCCTGGGGCTCATCTGCCGGTGGTCTGCTCTCCCTGGTGCCCCCCTGTTGCTGTCCTCCTCTGGCCACTCCTCCAACCACCCCTCCCCTCCGCTGTGCTTTTCCATTTCTATCACCAGGGAGGTCCAGTCCCAGGACTCAGCCTGTGTTCTGTGTTCTGGCTGCAGTGGATTCAGCCTGTTAGTACCCTGTATTCCTGCTACAAGTTTGTGATGTGCCAATGGTTTCCTTGTATTTAAACCTTGAAAGGAAAATCCCCGGTGTGCTATGGACTTGAAACCCACCAACCGCTATGTTATACCTGTGTGGTTGGTGGGGCAGCGGCCAGCCGCAGGAGGCTGTGAGCACTTGAAACAGAACTGGTCAGAACTGAGTGTGCTGTGAAACAACATGCACCCCAGATTTCAAAGACTTAGTAGAAAAAGAAAGGGAGAATTTAAAATGAAGTATATTCTTATTGATTACATGTTAAGATCCACAGGGTTAAATAAAATATATCATTTAAAAAGTCAACTGTTGGGAGTTTCTGTTTTGACTCAGTGGAAACAAACCCAACTAGTATCCATGAGGACACAGGTTTGATTCCTGGCCTCGCTCAGTGGGTTAAGGATCCAGAATTGCCATGAGCTGTGGTGTGGGTCGCAGACGCAGCTCTATTGCTGTGGCTGTGGTGCAAGCCGGCAGCTGTGGCTCCAATTGGACCCCTAGCCTAGGAACTTTCATATGCCGCAAGTGGGGCCTAAAAAGCAAAATCAAAAAGAAACCATAAAAAAGTCAACTATTTGCTTTTACTTGTTTTATCATGACACTAGAAATTTTTTGCTGTGGTTCACATTCTATTTCTAGTGGCTATCACTGAGCCAGACAAACCTGGAAGGCACACATACGAACACTGCAGAAATATGCAGTCATCAACAGCGTTTTACTGTTGGAATAGATTTTCTCTGAAGAGATGAGGGAACCAGTATGTCACATGTACTCCATAATTGTTAATATTTTGAAACAGTGCTTGCAGCCTTTGTATCCCTCATGTGTTGTCACATGCTCTGCATTTAATATATTGAATAAAATCACAGATTAATGGTTTTCACCTGGCAAAAACTTAAAAATCACACATAGGGTAAGCGTGTAAGAGTAATTCCCCAATTGATAAAGCATTTGTCATCCCCTATGGAGAATTTACAAGAATGGAGTCAATTTGTTTTCTAGTTTATTTATTTGACTGTTTTAACTCTTTTTGATATATTTCAAGTATTTTTAAATTAATATTATGTACATTGTTTGGATAAACAAGTCACCTTTAAGAATTTAATTGCCAATTGCTCATGCAAGAGTGAATCAAATTCACTAATTAAGTGACTCCCATGGAAGTTCCATTATTTGAGGAAAGCTACTTTTTGGCCGCATCCGAGGCATGTGGAAGTTCTCAGGCTAGGAGTCGAACCTGAGCCACCGCGGATGCAACTGCTGGATCCTTAACCCACTGCTCCACAAAAAATTCCCAAGAAAGCCACTTTTCATTGCAACATCAGAAGGACAAACTGTTCATTAAAAAAAAAAAAAAAAACCCACTAAACACAATTCTTTTAAGCAATCAAAATAATACAGTATTTCTCTGTCTGTGACATCAGAAGGACAAACTGTTCATTAAAAAAAAAAAAACCCACTAAACACAATTCTTTTAAGCAATCAAAATAATACTGTATTTCTCTGTCTGTACTTTGAGACATAGTACATTTTTATTTGATCCTTATGTGCGTCAAGTAAACAGCCGTCTGGTGCCCTATAGACTCTTCATGACTTTTGAAGGCTCTCAACATACACATCCAGTCTGAAAACTGGTTTCATATAAGGAATATGTGTCTCTTTGAAAGCAGTTTAGAAATAGAATGATAATGCAGCTTTGGAATAGGCCAAACAGAATCTCATGACATTTTAGATCATTTCAATTATTTTTTTCCAGAACGTCTCTTTTCAAAACATCTTTGTGTGTATGTATATGAGTATGTTCTTGTGTGTGCTATTTGATTTTCTGTAAATATTATTGGGATGATAATTTGTGGGGGAGGAGAAAAACAACGATGTTTTCATTAAATGGCATCAAAATTATTGCTCATTGTAACAAACTGAGATCACAGTATTTATCCAAGTCAACGAATTTCTCAAATTTATCTTGCACTTTATGCAGCTATTGGCCTTTATGTACTGTTTGTACAAATTGTTTTACTTCTTCCTTATTTTTATTTATTTATTTATTTTTGCTTTTTAGGGCTGTACCCACAGCACATGGAGGTTTCCAGGTTAGGGGTCCATTCAGAGCTGTAGCTGCCAGCCTATACCACAGCCACAGCATCACCAGATCCAGGGCTTGTCTGCGACCTGCACCACAGCTCACGGCAACGCTGGATCCTTAACCCACAGAGCAAGGCCAGGGATTGAACCTGCGTCCTCATGGATACTAGTCAGATTCATTTCAGCTGAGCAATGACCGGAACTCCCTACTTCCTTTTATTTTAATCTTCCTTCTGCTTTTTTTCTTTCTCATTTAAGAGTGTCCTGACCATCATTATCTTTGAAAATTCTTCTATGGCATTTTCATTATCTGTATTTTCTTGCCTTTATTAACTCATGCTTATCGTTTTGAGTTTTAACCTTAAGAGTTTGGGTTCTTTCTTCCTTCCTTCCTTCCTTCCTTCCTTTTTCTTTTTCTTTCTTTCTTTCCTTCTTTTTTTTAGTTTTCAATGTGATATAGAAGAGAGTTTTTGACATTTTAAGCTCTATCAGCCTTCTTACAATGTGCGTTTACACTAGGCTACTTCTTTCTTGCTGTATTTGAGTTTGGGAATGAAGACTAAATCTAAAGAAACAGACCAAATTAATTTGAAATCAGGCCATACCCTAGAGCAATTCAAAGGCAGTTTTAAATGATTATGATGCTGCTTTGTTGTACTGAACTGTGTTTCTTTTTAATTAAATCACTCCTCTGCTAAAATCACTGACATTGATATTTGAGTGCAGGAGCCTTGTCACTGGACCACTTGTGACAGTGACTATTTATAGGTACATTGTTTCCTCTGGAACCACCAGACTCTGCTAGGAAAATACGTAAGAAGATGCTGCCCACAGGGCATGGTTTGTCAAGATGCAGAAGCTCAAGGACTCACACACAGACGTTTCCCCAGGCACAGGCTTATGCCCTCACACGCATGAAGTTTGATCAATTCATCCCACTGGTTTCCACCAACAAAGAAAAATACTGCACAGGGATATTATTCCTATTATTACTACTACTATTATCAGCAGCAGCATTATTTTTTCAGCCGCACTCACAGCATAGATAAGTTCTCAGGCTAGGGATCGAATCTGAGCCACAGCTGCAGCAACACCCGATCCTCAACCCACTGAGAGAGGCCAGTAGTCAAAGTCGTATCCTTACAGACTCTTTGTTGGGTTCTTCACCCACTGAGCCACAACAGGAACTCCAGTTGTCTTCATTTTATTATGCAGGAGTGTTCATCAGAGTGGAGAAGTCTTATTACAGAGCCCAGGCATTCTCAATGCCTCCCTGTGGTCTGTGGCATCTCCAGGAAAGCACACCGCCACCTGGCCCCTCCTGATAACCAGAGCTCCATGCTTCTGCTCTTCTTTGGTCCTTACTTTGAGTTATGGAAGAAACTGTCACTAAGTGAAGATTATGAAACGTAGACACAGGAGTTCTTGCTGTGGCCCAATGGGATCTTTGCATCTTGGGAGCACTGGGATGCATGTTCTATCCCTGGCCCAGCACGGTGGATTTAGGATTTGGCATTGCCGCAGCTGCAGCATAAGTCTCAATTGCAGCTTGAATCTGATCCCTGGCCCAGGAACTCCATATGCTGTAGGGTGGTCAAAAACAAAGAAAGAAAGAAGGAAAAATACAAGTTTCAGCAGGCTAAAATTCAAAGAACCTACACCAACTTTGTTGACAATGAGAGAAAAAAGTTCCCAAGTATATGTGATTTATCATAATGTAGATAAGTTGCACATGATTCTGGGAAGAGCATTCGACATCAGCGTAGATGATGTAACACAAACACCAAAAGATTTTTAACCCTTTTGGATGGTGGAGAGGGGATGTGACAGCTCCCTTCCAGTAATTGCTGTGTCTACTTCCAAGGAAAGGGATGGATGGATAACTTAGCTTGGCACAGATTTAATCTAAATTAAATCAAATGAATTCAATTAAGTAAAAGATAATTAGGGCCAAATGTTGTGAAACTCCACTAGGTTATGGAACGCTCCCAAAGGAGACGCAAGTAACACCATTACTCAGAACTGAGAAAACAATATTATCACTGCATGTGTTATGAGGAAACGCACTCTGTTTCTTGCAGGAAACCAAAGAGATGTCCAGACACATGCTTACTCTTTCTCTTCTCCACAAGCCTTGATTCTGTGGGAATGGCATCTTTGTTTATGCAGTGCTAAATTATGAGAACAAACTCCATCATTAATATAATGCTGAAATACAAACATTATTGCCTCCGGAGTTTAATTACTTAAAGCCTAATTAAGACGTGGTCATCTCATATTATAGCTGAATTTTCCACGCAAGCCAGTTAGTTTGATGTCATCCTGTGAGGAATACCCCACTGGGAAGAAAAAGATGAGAGCAGAGGTGACACGTAAGTTTCAGCTAGTCAGCCTACGCTAATTTAGCAGGAGGGTCTGCTTGGGGCTCTAGGTTGAGAGGTGTTTGAAATAAATAATACTGTGATCCACCAGCGATGCCTGCCAGGACCAGATACCCACAGCCTGCGTGCCATTTGCAAAGCTCTTGGGCCAGAGCCAGGGGTCTGAATTCACCACGCCAAGGCAGTGTGGACATCCCATGTTAGGAGTCTGAACTGACACCCTCAGCTCCTTCCCTAAAGGGACCAAGAGACCAGGAACCCACGTTGTAGGTGCCACCACCTTAGGCTCTGGAATTCAATGGAGGCTTCAGCTGCAGGAAAGCCTTAAGATTCTTTGGGCACAATTCTCTCTCTCTCTCTTTTTTTTTTGCTTTTTAGGGCCTCACCCCCAGCATATTGAAGTTCCCAGGCTAGGGGTTGAATCAGAGCCACAATTGCTAGCCTGCACCACAGCCACAGCAATGCCAGATCCAAGCCACATCTGCAACCTACACCATAGCTCATGGCAACGCCGGATTCTTAACCCACTGATCGAGGCCAGGGATCGAACCTGTGTCCTCATGGATACTAGTCGGGTTCGTTACCACTGAGCCATGATGGGAAATCCCACAGCTGTATCATTTTAATTACGAGGAAGCTGAGGCCAAAGAAGCTATTTCAGCTGCTGTGGCCATAAGACAACTTGGAGGCAGTGTTGGGCCCTGCCCCAAGCAAGCTCCATGTCTCCTAGACCTGCCACCAGAAGCTCCGCAGAAATGAAGCCCGGTCCCCTGCTCTATTCTCATCTCCACCCCTACCCCCCACCAGGGGCACTGGTCCCAGCTCCTGGGCAGTCACAACAGATTAGCCCTAAGCTATGCAGGTATTGGTCAACCTCCGGGCTATTGCCCATCTGCACCCACTGCTTCTGTTCCTGTTTCATCTTGGTGTCAAAGGGCTGAGCTTCCCTTGCTGTTCAGGGTCCAGTAACTCAACAGGTGCCCAAATTCATAAACAGCAAGCAAAGTGGCTCTAAGTTCCCCAGGCAGGGCTCAGGCTGAAAAGTCTTGACCTTTGTCACGTGAGCCGTGAATTGGGATGTTCTTAGAGAACCTGCCTCTAGAGAACCTTAATCAAGCCCCACTCCTCTCCAGTCTGTAAGCAGCAAGAGCCCTTGGAGGGCACGTGCATGGCAGATGCGCTGTCAAGCTTAACTTTGGGCGACCTTCAGACACTCTCCCATGAGAGGCCTGGACACTGGATCACAGTTTGATCCTTGGCCTTGCCAAGGGGTCACCACCGTGCAGAGGACAGCCTGGCCCATTTGCCTCTTACTTTTTTTTTTTTTAAGGGCCACACCTGCCGCATATGGAAGTTCCCAGGCTAGGGGTCGAATCAGAGCCGCAGTTGCCAGCCTTTGCCACAGCCACAGCAACATGGGATCCAAGCCATGACTGCGACCTACACCACAGCTCTCGGCAACACCACAACCACAGCGAGGCCAGCGATCGAACCCACATCCTCACAGGTATTAGTCAGGTTCGTTACCACTGAGCCACAGTGGGAACCCCGTCCCTTGTGCTTTTTCTCTCCCCATGAAGTGGCCGACGGGCATGTGATGGCATGACGACCACCACTTTCAGGAAGGAGAGATTCGGGTGCATAATATTACACACTGTAGGATGGTACTACTTAACACAATGAAAACTATAATTATGTTAATGGAGTTCCCTGGTGGCACAATGGGTTAAGGAGCCAAGGAGTTGTTGTGACGGGACAGAACAGGTGGAGTGGCATTTCTTATCGGGAGACACATTTCTACAGTCTTTTCTTAGCCTCTCTGTTTCTATTTTCTATGCTAAAAACTCCATCTTGTCCTCCTTAAACTTTACCCTATATTCTTGCTTGAAAAACAGTTGCAGTGCTGGTAAATGACTTCAGCTTAAGAACAAAGACCTAAAGGCATAAGTTATTCATGTGGTCAGCTGAATGAGGACATAATGCATTGGTCTAGGCACACCGGACCTGTGCAGATAGGCACATCTGTTTGAACAGCATGATATGTCCTCTAAAGAATAAGAGGATGATGAGCCTCATGGCCCCAAGAGGTTTATGAGGGGTTGTTAGCAGGATATGCATTAGCAAGGAGAACTAAGGTGCAAACCTAAGCACACTGGTTGCTGCAGATAGGCACCTGGTCTGCAGAAGCACAAGGTGATTCTCTAGATGCTATGCATAGACAGCTGACGCCAAGCTTCCTCGATGCTAATGATTGTTAAATGCCTAAAGGTCCGAATAAAAGCTTAACCAGCTACAGCTATATGACTTTTAAAATAATAAAAAGGAGTTCCTGTCATGGCTCAGTGGTTAACGAATCCGACTAGGAACCATGAGGTTTCGGGTTCGATCCCTGGCCTCGCTCAGTGGGTTAAGGATTCAGCATTGCCGTGAGCTGTGGTGTAAGTCACAGATGCGGCTCGGATCCTGCATTGCTGTGGCTCTGGGGTAGGCTGGTGGCTACAGCTCCGATTAGACCCCTAGCCTGGGAACCTCCATATGCTGCGGGAGCAGCCCTAGAAAAGGCAAAAGGACAAATAAATAAAATAAAACAAAATAAAAGAAAAACTATATCCTGCACCTATAGCCCCCTCCTCACTTGACGTAATCCTAAAGAGCACAATAAAAGCAGTGTGGCTTCTTGAGGTGGGGCTCTTGGTCCCTGAGTCCTTGAGTCCCCTGGTTCCCACCTTTAATTAAGATAAATGTCTCTGTGTCTTGTTTTATATTAACTTTTTCTTAAGTTTCACAGCACCCGTTCTTCAGCCCTCACCTGCTAAGCTGGTCTTGGCAATTTCCAGTTGGCACAAAGCTGAGCGTCTCCTAGCCCCTTCCCAGGATGGGTATCTGTCTAATCAAGTCCTTCCAAGCTTCCTTCTCTGGGTTACTTCCTTCCCTGGTTTGGCCTTGGGCCGCAGCCAGGGGATGTGATGAGCAGGGCAGAAAGGGAGGAGATGAGCCACTCTTGGTGCTGATTCACCCACTTGTTTTCTTTATACATGAAGTGGCCTTGGCTGGGCCTCCAGGCAGCATTACTCTGGCAACACCCGGAACAGGGACCCAGGATGCCAGCAGGTCTCCCCCATCCTCAGAGCCCTTGCTCCTTGGAAGCCTAGGCCACCCACAGCCACCCTACCAACAGCCCACTGGATTTGCACACATATACCCAGGGCTCTGTGAGGGGTCCCCATTTCTGCATCATCGCCTAATATTTAAAAAGGAAATATCTAATTATTAATGCAAGGCAACTCACGTGGTGCCTGGCACAGGCTAAGTGTGAGGTTCAGTTAACTATTAACATTTATTTATTTATTTTTTTTGGTTGCACCCAAGGCATGTGGAAGTTCCCAGGCCAGGAATGGAACCCTCACCCTAGCAGTGACCTGAGCCACTGCAGTGACAACACCAGATCCTTAACCCTGCCACCAGGGAACTCCATTAACATAATATGGTTGTTATTGTGTAAGTAGTACCATCCTATAGTGTGTAATACTATGGACCTGAATCTTCATAAGAGCTCGTGTATTATAGAACTTTACAGATTAGAAAAGTTTCTGTCATAATCACATTTGATCCTCAGGAAAATACTTTATTTTATTTTTGTCTTTTGAGGGCCACACCTGTGGCATATGGAGGTTGCCAGGCTAGGGGTCTAATCAGAGCTGTTGCTACCTGCCTGGGCCAGAGCCACAGCCACGCCAGATCCAAGCCGTGTCTGCAACTACACCATAGCTCACAGCAACACCGGATCCTTAACCCACTGAGCAAGACCAGGGATCGAACCCACAACCTCGTGGTTCCTAGTCGGATTCGTTTCTGCTGTGCCACAACAGGAACTCCAGGAAACTACTTTAAAATCCCCTTCTACAATAAAGTTTCCTCCACTGTTTCCAATCGCTCCTTCTCTGAATTTCCATAGCATCTTATTTGTCTCTATTTGTCCACCCTGCCCCTACCTTCCACCACTTAACACACAACCAGGGAATCATGCATGGCCCTCTCGGCACTGCTCTGAGACCCAGCAGGTGACATCACCAGCCAGGTCCCACGCTGGCGGGATTTGATCCTTGGGAAGTACCAGCAGAGTAGAGGATGTATTACATATTAGGGCTCTGCTGGAAACAGAACCAAATGTGTGTGTGTGTGTGTGTGTGTGTGTAATATGTGTGTGAAGAGGTATTTTATAAGTCAGCAAGCTGGAGATCTGAGGGGAAGGACGGTTTGCATCCTCTTCTGAAAGCTCTCCATGCTGGGTCTCTCTCTCTCTTTCTTTAGGGCCACACCTACAGCATATGGAAGCTTCCAGGCTAGGGGTTGACTTGGAGCTGCAGCTGCTGGCCTACACCACAGCAACACCAGCTCTGAGCCACACAAGTGACCCACGTCATAGCTCACGGCAACACAGGATCCTTAACCCACTCAGCCAGGTCAGGAATCGAACCCAGATCCTCACGGATACTAGTCGGGTTGGTAACCTGTTGCGCCACAAAGGGAACTCCTATGCTGGGTCTCTTACGTATCTATACCCATAGCTATACATCTATTATATCAAGAGGCAGAATTCTGGTTCTGGCAACATGGGCATTTGAACTAAAATAGGCTCCGTCCCATCTGCAAACACATAAAATATAAACAAAGATTGTAAACACATCACCAAGATTGAAATAAAAACACAAATGGCCTTTCTTCAATTTTGAGCAACAGCAGAAAGTCTTGGGCAGGATAAGAGGCTTACAAGCTGCCCCTGGTGGCCCAGGAGATGCTGGACTGAAAATAGGTCCCAAAGAGTGAGGTTTTACTGCTCCAAGAAGAGCATTTTGCTCTGCTCTCAGGCTCTGCAACGTAGGGAGTGAAACCGGGAAAGGCCTTATACAGCAAAGTCCCCGGAAAGACATTCTTGAAAAACTACTAGTAGCTTGATTCTTGAAAGGGGTCTGATTTTGAAATAAAAATCAAGTAATTGAACAAAAAAAATTCTAGGAGAAATGAGAATCCAATCCTGAAGTCCCTGCAAGTATAGGGTCGTAATTTATGGGATCATAAACTGTAAAATTAACACCAAAATGGTTTCCAGACCAGTGAAACCCATGGAACACTTGACAGAAGAAAATGCAAAACAAGCCTGTAGGAATAGTTTCCTCCCAGGCTCATGGGACAGAAACAACTTCAGTTGAAGATGAACTCAAAAGTTACAAACCGCAAAAGGAAATGAATCACCATAAGGAAAGTCTGTACTCTCCCAGCAAATTGAAATATTAGAAAGAGACTATATGATAACTATGTTTAAATAATTAGCAAGTTAAAAATAGGCAATAAAAACCATTTGAAAGATCAGGCACTAAAGAAAGGAGAATCGACATAGAGCTATAAATGAAGTACATAGATCATGATGTTAAAAACTCAAAATGTGGGAGTTCCTATTGTGGCTCAGCGGGTTAAGAACCCGACATAGTGTCCGTGAGGATTCGGGTGTGATCCCTGGCCTCGATCAGTGGGTTAAGGATCCAGTGTTGCTGCAAGCTATGGTATAGGTCACAGATGTGGGTCGGATCTGACGTTTCTATGGCTGTGGTCTAGGCCAGCAGCCGCAGCTCCAATTCGACCCCTAGCCTGGGAATTTCCATATGCCATAGGCGCAGCCCTAAAAATGAAACTAAATAAATAAATAAAACACTGTGAGACTTAGAATGGCCAATGTGGCCACTAGTGACAAACAGATGCAGATGTCTCAGCTTCCCCACCTCTGCCGTGGAGGATGGGTCCACTTCCCAGAGAGTCGCCTTGGGTCCTCTGGTTTCCAACCCTCTTTTCTCCAGCAGTCAGATCCTCTGCTTTTCAAACTGTCCACACAGTGATTTTTGCAACATGAAATTCGTACTTTAAAGGCCACTCAGTATGCATTTCTCTAATTGACTATTAAACAAAAATGCCCTGAAGTGTTTGCATCACACACTCCAAGTCCTTGAACATCCGTAATTAACAGAGATTGTGGCTCCAACAATAAACCCACCAGCGGTCACTCGTGGGCTGAAAATGCACATACTTAAAGCAGTTAACCACCCAGGGCAGCTGGTCCAGGATCTGTGCGGGTTGTCCAAGGTGATGACTGGTAGTGCCCTCTTCTTTCTCAAAACTGGGCTGAGTGGGCAATAAGTGACAGGGTCAGCTTGTGTAAGACTCACACCCCACCTGCTTTCCCAGACTCTCAGTGTACAGATGACAGCACCCCTCAAGCAGCGCCCTCACTGACCTTAAGCTTCTGTGTCTGTGCTCTCATGGGTCACCTCATTGCCACGTTATATTGATTTCCTGCAGCTGCCATAACAAAGTGCCACACACTTGGTGGCTGACAGCAGAAATGTGTTGGCTCACGGTTCTGGAGCATCAAAGTTCAAGCTCAGGGTTTGTACCCCTCCCAAAGCTCGGTGGAGAACCCACGTGCAGCCTCCACCCACTGGTTGCCAGAGCCCTTGTGAGCCCTTGGGTTCCCGGCCGTAGCCACCTTTCCTGCGTCTCTTCTCTTCTTCTGCTAACTCCTCCTCTCCTGTCTGTGTAAGCTCCCCTCTCATCCTTACAAGGATGCCTGCCACCAGGATAATACACAATGGACTCTTCCTCTTCAAATCCTTAATTACATCTTTGAAGACTGTGGTTTTGGTGTTTTTTTTGTGTGTTTTTTTTTTTTTAAGTTTTATTGAAGTCTAGTTGACTTACAAGGTTGTCATCATTTCTGCTGTACCACACAGTGATCTGGCCATACGTGGACATGCATCCAATTCTCTTTCAGATCATTTTCTCACATGGACCATCAGAGAAGACTGGGTAGAGTCTCTGTGCTGGACAGCAGGTTCCCATTGGCCAGTCATTCCACATACCAAAAATCATTCCATTTTTTTTCAAACAAGGTCACATTCACAGGTCCCCAGGGATCAGGACCTGGACAGATCTTTTGGGGGGGCTACCATTCAACCCACTACACATATTAAGTCAAGCTTAAGTTTTCTAACTGTATTTTTGAAAGTATGGGATTTCTGTTACATTTTTAAAGGTCCCATGGAGTCACTTATACTTGACATAGTTATATCTCAGTTGTCCCCTTTGTAACATAAAAAACAATTGCAGGAGTTCTCTCACTGTGGCTCAGTGAGTTAAGAACCCGACCAGTATCCATGAGGATGTGGGTTCTATCCCTGCTCTCTCTCAGTGGGTTAAGGATCTGGTGTTGCTGCGAGCTGTGGCATAGGTCGCAGACTCAGCTCGGATCTTGAGTTGCTGTGGCTGTGGTGCAGGCCGGCAGCTGCCGCTCTGATTCAACCCCTAGCCTGGGAACTTCCATATGTGGCCGTAAAAAGAAAAAAAAAAAAAGTTAAAGACAGCCTCCCTGGCCCTGCCCTGAGAAGTTGGCTCCCTGTAATCCTCTCCACAGCCGATGGGTCCAATTCACTTCAAGAATCCATCACGGGGGCCAGGCTGAGGGGACCAAGGCACCAGCCTCCAGCACAAAATTTAAATGGTACACAAACCCTCAGAAATCAGGATAAACACACCTTGACCCCTGAGGTTTGGGGCATCGCCTGGACACGTGCACCTGAGCTGAGAGCCTCATTTGCCTCAGGCTGGATCTGCGGCTGTCCTTTCTAAGAGCAGGCATAGCTCCCATTTTTTGCAGCATTCTCTGCACTGTGTACAACACTGTGTAAAAAACCTGCCCTTTCCGCTCTGCCCTCATTGTTTCTCAGCATCACACTCTGTCTGTCCCATAAATAAAAACGGAACATAAGTACTTTGGAGGGTTAAGCTCTTCTTGGTCCCTTCCTGGCCCCTCACCACCAGCCTTGACCCGCAGGCTCTCCCTCTCCTGGAGCCCAGTGAAAACAAAGCAGACTTTCCAATTTTCCCTTTTTGGCCATCAAACCAGTGAACACCAGATTTTTTTTTTTTTTTTTTCCCCAACTGAAAATGGTCCCTAGGCTCCTCCTCCTGCTCGGCTGGGGGTCCCCCCTCAGCCAACCGGGGCTCAGCTGTGGGGTCTCTGTTCACTTCCATTATTGTGTCTGAGCTGGGCTTGGATGGCACCCACAGTGTCGTACTCTTTTTTTTTTTTTAACACTTGGGCTTTAAAAGTCGAGGCATCATGTGAAGTTTATTAATGGAGAAGCTGGGTGCTCTTAGGGTTCTACAAAAGCCATAAATACCTTTTTTTTTTTTTTTTTTTTCAAAGTAAGGCCAAACCAAGAAAAGCACATTTTGGAGTTCCCGTTGTGGCTCAGCAGGTTGAGAACCTGACATAGGTTAAGGATCTGGCGTTGGGTAGGCAGGCAGCTGCAGCTCTGATTTGACACCTAGCCCAGGAGCTTCCATGTGCAGGAGATGTAGCCCGAAAAAGGAAAAAAGGAGGGGGAAGAAAAAACACATATTTGGGTACTTTTGGACCATTTCTTTGAATGGTGATCCAGGGAATCTGAGTTGGGTTTGAATTCCCAAGGTGAAATTTCCAGAGAAAGAAATGTCTTTCTGTCCTCGGCTGCGGGGGGCGGGGGGGGTGGTGTAGAGTCATTCTGTCAGGGGTGGAGGACAACTAATTAAATATTGTCAGGTCAGGCAGGCCAACAGGATGGACGACGCAGCCAGACTGCTGACTGGCCAGGTTTGATGTGTAAATGGATCCAGTCTAGCGTTTCCGTCTCTTTGCAAAGGCAAAACCAGAGAGGGATGTCCCACAGCACCAACCACTGAGAAGAAGGTGTTTGCCTTCTTTGTCCCAGGTGTTTTACAGGTGCTGTTACACTTTTTTTTTTTTTTCTTTTTACACCTGTGCCTGCAGCATACTAGCCTAGCCTAGCACCTAGGCCAGCTAGCATAGCACCTAGCAGCTAACTTAGCACATACCACCCAGCCTAGCACCTAGCAGCTAGCTAGCATAGCACCTAGCATCTAGCCTACACTCTAGCACCAAGCAGCTAGCTTAGTACCTAGCACCTAGCATAGCACCTAGCACCTAGCCTAGTTCCCAGGCTAGGGGTTGAATTGGAGCTACAACTGAGGCCTATGCCACAGCCACAGCAACACCAGATCTGAGTATCACTGAGCCACAACGGGAACTCCACATGTGCTGTTACACTTTTGAGGTCAGAGAAGATACGATTTTAAAAATACAACTTTTCTCAATACTGTATTCCTCCTCAAAAATTTAAGTCTCCAGGAGTTCCCGTTGTGGTGCCCCAGTAATGAATCTGACTAGTATCCATGAGGATGTGGGTTAGATCCCTAGCCTCACTCAGTGGGTTAGGAATCCAGCATTGCCATGAGCTGTGGTGTAGGTCATAGACACAGCTCAGATCCCAGGTTGGCAGCTGCAGCTCTGATTCAACCCCTAGCCTGGGCACTTCCATATGCTATGGGTGCAGCCCTAAAAAGCAAAAACAAACAAATAAACAAGCCAAAAAAATTTTTAAGTGTCCATATTGATCTCTCAGTTTCTTTTGCAGATGCAGAGAATGAAAACAGAAATGAATTTCAGTTCTGGTTTATAATTATTGTGCTGTAACGTGAGCAGCGGTTCTCTAAATGCAGGATCTGTACAAGCAGGACTACCTGGGAACAGGTTGGGATGCAGATTCCTGGGCACCCCCAGAACCCCTGACTCAGAAACCGTGAAGGTGGGGCCCAGGCATCTACATGAACAACCCCTCCAGTGATCCTGACACAAAGCAAAGCTCAACAAAAAGCTCGTCATTATTTATTACTGATTATAGCAACGTCATTATAAATTCAACAAAAAGAAACCATGGAATTGCACATTTTTTGGTCTGTTCTCATACCTGCTGTTCCACAAGATAGATTAGTTTTGATTACTGGTTCTATATGCATATCCAATCTCTTGTGACAGACCATGATGGAGCATAGTATGAGAAAAGAATTTATATATATGAATATATGAATATATATATATGACTGAGTGACTTTGCTGTGCAGCAGAACTAAGCACAACATTGTAGGTCAACCATAATTAAAAAAATTTTTAAGTAAAAACAAACAACGCCCCCCCCCCCCATAAATCCTGGACTCACTCCACTGAAAACGGAATTCTGAAACTCTATCTCCTGCTTTTTGCCCTTCGGCTTCTGCAGAAACATTAGATCCCAGAAAAAAATCTTTGCAGCTGAGTTGCCAACGTTGTGGATTATTCTGAAGGAGGGAGGTTACACCATTTCAGGTGCTGGATGATGCCCCATGGTCCTGGGCAGCCTGACGCCCACAGTAATTGGCCAGCACCCTGACTCAGAAAAGAAACAGGAAGCCAAATGACACAGAGGGACAAACCACAACTTTTTGTTTGGATATAAAACAATGATGGCATTTGGGAAATTAAAGGGGACACCAAAGGGGACACCACCAACAACATACAGTATGGTAAAAGTGATCAACCCCAGGGCACTTCCATTTCATTTTATTTTATTTTATTTCGTCTTTTTAGGGCCACACCCTATGGAAGGTCCCAGGCTAAGGGTTGAATTGGAGCTGCAGCTGCTGACCTATGCCACAGCCACAGCAACACTGGATCCTTAACCCACTGAGCAAGGCCTGGGATCGAACCCTGATCCTCATGGGTACTAGTCAGGTTCGTTACAGCTGAGTCACAACAGGAGCGCCTCATTTCCATTTTAAATGAAAGCCACATTTTATTCCAGGGGAAGCCCTCAAAATTGTCTACATTATTCAAAAGTGGGAAATAAGGTAACGAAAAGGAGGAGCCTCCTGATAAACGTTGAAAACGTGCTCCAACTGTGCTCCTGGGGACTTAAGTGCTCCTGGGGAAATTCTCAGGTGTTCACATGCCTCTAAAAATTCAGTCTGGAAAAAAAAAGAAAGAAAGAAAGAAAAACAAAGGGCCATTTGGAGACTGATAAAAATCAGTATCATTACTTCCTCCAAAAAAAAAAAAAATACACAGGGGTTTTAATGAGCCAAGTGCTGAAAATAAACTTGACTGAGGCATGGGGTCAGTGTGACAGTGAGTGACATTAAGTGAGTTTTGAGACTCTGATGTGAGGTCACCCCCCTCGGGGGGGGGGCGGGGATCAGGGGTCCCATCCCTGATGCCACAGGGGCAGGAGGGCCCCAGGGATCCAGCACCTCCCTGATAGCTTCTCTGCTTCCCTCTTCCTCGGGGCCATGAGATGGACACAAAGTTCACAGCTTATTTCAGGCTGCTTTGCTACTTTTCAAGTTTTCCCTTTTAGTTCAGCGCTTGCACAACTTCTGTCATCTGTCTCCTCTATTCTTCGGGGAAAAAGTGCAATGTCTAGGGGTTATGCATGGTTTCCAGTAAAATAGCCCTTGAGCACAAAGGAAGGAAGGGCAGAAAGAAGAAAAAAAAAAAAAAAAGTGGAAGAGGAAGGAAAGCATTGCTAAATGGGAAGTGGGCAAGTCAGTACAGCCTCCACCCCAAATCTGTAGCAGCGGTGAATCGTCTGACTTTGGTGACGCCTTTCAAGAACTTTCCCTGAGGCCAGAAAAAGGCTTCCTGGGGCTGCTTTCTGGACGGTTGGTTCTCAACCCAGTGGAGCAGTGGTGTCATGTGCCTTGTAGTAAGGACCACCGTTTCCTAAATACAAGACACAGCACTTGTGCCTCAAAATGCTCCCCACAGGACGGAGGGTTCGCCTCGCCCCTGCTGGGCGCCGGGACACATCCAGACACCCAGACGGGGCCACAGTGTGGCCAGGGTTGTGTTTCCAGAAACCCGAAGAGCCAGAAGCAAGATCTTCTCTGAGTTTTAACATGTCCCTTTCGGCCACACCTGCAGCATATGGAAGTTCCCAGGCCAGGGATTGAACCAGAGCCTACATAGAGACAAGCTAGATCATTAACCCACTGTGCCACAGTGGGAACTCCCTAACATGTCTTTTGCTCTGACTCTTGTCGACAGTCAGTATAGGACAGAGAATGACCAAGGTTTTTGTCACCAAAATGACTTCCTTCCTTTATTAGGTCGAGGCAAGAGGGGAAAAAAATTGGCAACTTCTGGAATTGAGTGTCAGATATTCTGAAGCCTTCTCATGTCTGTAATCCCTTAGGGAAGAAGAGAAGTTGAGGCTGGAAGGGTCACTGAGAGACCATGGCAGGGGCCACGACCAAGCCCAGCTCCCCAGCCCGGATGAAGCTGGACTCCAGTGAAGAGCCATGGTGACACTTGGGGCTGGGACCAGAGAGGGAGGGAAGAGAGCTGCTTCCCAAACCCCAGGGATGAGGGTTCAGGAGGAAGGGCTCTTGAGAGGTCCAGTAAGACAGCCATGAAGAACGACATTGGGCTTGAGATGTCACAGGACCCCTGCTATGGCAGTTCAGTTGAGTGGTGAGGACGGAAACCAGGTTTCAAGGGATCAAGAAGTACAAGAGGAGTTCCCACTGTGGTGCAATGGGATCGGAGGCATTTGGGGAGCACTGGGTTGCAGGTTCAATCCCCAGCCTGGCACAGCAGGTTAAGGCTCTGGCGTTGCTGCAGCTGTGGCTTAGGCCACAACCACAGCTCGGATCTGATCCCTGGCCCGGGAGCTCCATAGGCCGAGGGGTGGCCAAAAATGGGAAAAAAAAAAAAAAAGTACAGGAGAGGAGAGCAAGCAAGCTGTGATGGTAGAGAACCTGTAGCGAAACAGAGGAGAGGATGAGGGAAGTCACGGAGTGAGAGTGTGGCACAGGAGGGGAGTGGGGTTGTCCTAGGGTAACACTCACATTTACAGGCAGGGAGAGAGGAGTAAAGAGAAGAGAGAACTAGAGCAGGAACCTGATGAACTACCTCCCCAGAGAAGGTGGGAAAAGAGGAAGATCCTTAGCACAGAGGAAAACCGTTGGCTTTGGAGGGAAAGGAAGAGTTTTCTCTAACGTAGGAGGAGATTAGGATGGATGTGGAAGAGAGCAAGAGGAACACGGAGGCAGGAGGCTGCCCCACGGCTTCTTTGCTGAGCAGCCCAGGGAAGAGTCTCTCTACCGAGAGCAGTCATGGCCCAGGGATGGGGACAGGAAGAAACTCAGTTTACTTAATGAGCTCCAGAGATGCTGTGGAAACTGGTTATTAGGAACCAAAATTTAGTAAAGAAAAAAGAAAAACAACCCACTTCTACGTATTTACAGCATCTTCCTCTATCATCCCATTTCCTGGTGATACGGCACTTTAAAACGAGGAGAGGAGTTTCCGTCGTGGCGCAGTGGTGAACGAATCCGACTAGGAACCAGGAGGTTGCGGGTTCGGTCCCTGCCCTTGCTCAGTGGGTTAACGATCCGGCGTTGCCTGAGCTGTGGTGTAGGTCGCAGACGCGGCTCGGATCCCGCGTTGCTTTGGCTCTGGCGTAGGCCGGGGGCTGCAGCTCCGATTTGACCGCTAGCCTGGGAACCTCCATATGCGGCCCAAAGAAATAGCAAAAAAACAAACAAAAAAATAAATAAATAAAAATAAAACGAGGAGAGGAGTGATATGCAGGCAAGGGCAGAGTGCCCTTCACAGGCACCACTTTTTCGGAAAGAGAAGCCACAGTGGACTGCAGCCTCAGGTCTGAATGGGGGACATGGTGGTCTCAACTGCTGTCACAGGGACAAAGGGACATCAGCCAGGCCAGGAGATGAGTACCTTCATCCTTAGCCTGTTTTAGCGAGAACTGCTGAAAAACCTTATCATAACCTGGCCTGGCTCCAAAGGGGGACGCTGAGGGACAGTATTCCCATCCCTTCCCAGGCTTTCATTTCTGGATTCTGCCAAGGCGAGAGGAAACCGATGCCAAGGAAATAAACACGTCTAACAGAGCGCCAGGTCCAGACACTGCTTTCTGGCTGCTTCCTACCAAGCTCAGAAGACAGTAGGCTCTAAGAACCTAGGGTGTTATGAGAAATGGGAACATACTCAGCTTACCGTAGACACTGACACAACATATCTGACAATCCTTTATAAAATACCAAGTCTAAAATGAGCGCTATCACAAAAGGGTTGATATACATATACTAGCCTGGAACAGGATTATGTTTCCGATAGAGATGCAGCCACCAGGCAAAGAGAAATGCTTCAATCCGGGTGCACAGGTGAGCCGTGTCTACTTTTTAGCTAAGAAATATAGTAAAAGAAGGAAAATATTTGCTAACTCATGCATAACCAATATAAGCTGATACAGAGCAAGATTTTTTTTTTTTCTTTGTCTTCTTAGGGCCACACCTGTGGCATATGAAGGTTCCCAGGCTAGGGGTCGAATTGGAGCAATAGCTGCCGGCCTACACCACAGCCACAGCAACTGGGGATCCAAGCCGCATCTGCGACCTATACCAGAGCTCATGGCAAAGCCGGATGCTTAACTCACTGAACGAGGCCAGGATTGAACCCGAGTCCTCATGGATACTAGTCAGGTTCATTACTCCTGAGCCACAACAGGAACTCCCGAGCAAGATTTAAAGAAGCTCAAACACCCACACATATTTTAGTAGTAAATGAAGTAGGATTAAAGTGTAATACTTTTGACTTAAAGAAAAAACTCACTGAGCCTTTTCTTAAGATCAGAAATTACCTAGGGCACATCTATTTTATACACAGAACAATCTCACTTGACAGGCAAGCTTTAGCTGTCAGGCCTTGAATTTCCTCCTCATTACATATGCTAGGACTTTATTTATATCTATCTCCTCATTATCCCAGGAATCTAAATTCCCTGAATCTTCTTTTCCAGGAGAAAGTTACTTTTCTTCTTCTCTGCTCTGAAACTCTGAGTGTTCTCTTCCTTATGGCTGGTAGAAAGAAAAAGAAAAACAAAAAACAAAAGAGTTCCCGTCATGGTTCAGTGGTAATGAACCTGACTAGTAGCCGTAAGGATGGGGGTTCAATCCCTAGCCCTCCTCAGTGGGTTAAGGATCCAGTGGCTTGGTTCTGGTGGTGTTGTGGCTGTGGCGTAGGCCAGCAGCTTTGGCTCCAATTCGACCCCTAGTCTGGGAATTTCCATATGCTGCAGGTACTGTCCTAATATGAAAAAAAAAGCAAAAACAAAAAACCGATGGCATACATTATATTTTCCTGTGTCTCTCTTTTTTTCTATCATAAAAGAGTTGTCCTGGCAATTAAGTTACTAACTTCTTTTGAGTGTCTTTCTTTTTCTTTCTTTTTTTTTTTCAAATTATACATTGCATGCAATAATTTCTTTGCTTAACCTTAAGACTTTTAGTCCTAAGAGAGTTCTGTTTCCTTCACCAGTTTTATTGAGATGTAACTGACATACCATATACATTAAAGGGGTACAGCGCAATGATTTGACTTACATGTACTATGAAGTGATTGGGAACTTTTTCAGATCAAGCCTTTTTTTCCTGAACATTTTAAGATAAAATCACACCCCAAAAGTATTTTTAGCCAAGCTATCCAGTAGTTTTTTCAAAATATGTACTTAGAAAAAAAGTAACCTAAACCATTTTTTATATCTTCCATTATTTCTCCACCATCAAATTTGTTGAATATACTTATTTTTTTTTTGTCTTTTTTTTTTTTTTTTCTCTCAGCCTAGAGAGGAGAGCCTGGCTCCTTCTGCCAGCTCCCTCCAGTCTGAGGAAGAAGATGGTTTCTCTGTCTTTTTTTCTTTTTAGGGCTACACCTGCTGCATATGGAAGTTCTCAGGCTAGGGGTCGAATCAGAGCTACAGCTGCTGGCCTTCACCAAAGCCACAGCAAAGCAGGATCCAAGCCTCGTTTGGGACCTAAACCACAGCTCATGACAATGCTGGCTCCTTAACCCACTGATTAAGGCCAGGGATCGAACCCGGGTCCTTATGGATACTAGTCAGATTCGTTTCTGCTCAGCCATGGAAGTTGTTACTGCTGAGCCATGACAGGAACTCCTGAATATACCTAATTTTACACATGAGTATATTAAGGCAAATCTATTTCTTTCTAAATTTGTTTATTGAGGCAAGTTTTTTTAGTTGTAAGATCTGTTTATTGAAAAATATTATTGATGCAAATATCCATCAGTAGTCTGAATCGAGTTAGACAACTCACCATAAACTAAATCCATTATGCTAAAAAGAGCAATTTTGAATTAAAATTGTAGAGCCACTTAAACTCTACCTCTGCATTTAGGAAATGTCAACTATTGGTGGTAGAATTTTAAATACTATCAACCGCTGGGGTCTTCTGAGAGGGGCTGAGTGCGCTGTGCATGTGGAAGGGATGTGGATGATGGCAGCCAGGGGACAGATGGTAGCGTGCCATTCCATGAGGAAGCACAAACTAGTCATAAGCAGAGACTGTGTAAAGAGATGCCTAACCAGTCCCCAAATAGCCAGAGCTGGATAATTTGATCCTTGATCGCAAAGAAGGAAAAAGTCAAATTCCCTGCTGAATTTCAACTAAACAAACAAAGGAACAAACCCTCAGGAATGGTGATGAGAAACAGCTCAAGTTTTAGGAATTCATTCTAGAAAGCAAAAGATGTTGGTTTATTTGATTTTTAGGACAACACATGTGGCATATGGAGATTCCCAGGCTAGGGGTCAAATGAATACTAGTCAGTTCATTACCACTGAGCCACAACGGGAACCCTGATGTTGGTTAATTTAATGTACATCATTGGTAATTGAAAGTTATCTGGCTGCCTTCCACTCTAATTTATGAGATATAATTTTCTAGCCAACATTTATTTAATTGATAGGACATTTTACTTGTTCCCATAAAATGAGCTAGATTTTTAAAAAATCAGCAAAAAAAAAAAAAAAAAAAGAAAGTAAAGGAGAGTTCCCGTTGTGACGCAGCAGAAACAAATCCAACTAGGAACCATGAGGTTGTAGGTCCGATCCCTGGCCTTGCTCAGTGGGTTAAGTATCTGGCATTGCCATGAGCTGTGATGTAGGTCGCAGATGTGGCTCAGATCTGGCATTGCTGCAGCTGTGGCATAGGCCGGCAGCTGTGGCTCCAATTAGACCCCTAGTCTGGGAACCTCCATATGCTGTGGGTGTGGCCATTAAAAAAAAAAAATCTGGTTAGGACAAATTAGGATAACCAAAAAGAACAACAATATTACCAAAAGCAAATACATACTAGGAATAAAATTTGAACTACTATTTTCAGAGCTTTATCAGTTACTATAAGCTTTTCTCTGAGTGGAAATATTAGTCAATAGAAATTATTTTTTGAATAAAAAATAGCTTTAAAATATAACTGGCTAAATTTATCTAAAGAAAGTTAGGACTTGATAGTTTTGAAAACTCATATCTCTATCATTTGATTTGCCAAATGCCAAAACATAGTCATGAGATATAATTTCCAATACTTTTATTCCATCATATCTAAAAATAACACCAAACCCGCCCCCCTCCACCACTCATGGCATATGGAAGTTCCCAGGCCAGGGATCTAATCCCAGCCACAGTTGCAGTCTACCCCATAACTATGGCAGCACTAGATCCTTAACCCACTGCACCACAGTGGGAACTCCAAAAAATAGCACCAACTCTAACCTTGACTGAGGTAGTAAGGAACAATAAAAACGTTGGGTTCTATACTTTTGATACAAAAAAGATAGAGCTCTGAGCTGACTTGTGAGCATAAAATAGGCATTAACATACAGGAGGCATTAGGTGTCACTGCTGCTATAATTCAGTGATTCAAAAACCTGGTGTTTGACTAAACTTCTAGATGGTTAATGAGATTTCCTTCTGAAAGCCTTTGGAATCTCGGCGCATTTCATCATATTTAATGGGTGTTGTTTTTGTTTGTAATTTTACCATAAAGTCAGGATGTGACTTGACTTGTTTTAGTTAAAGGCTGAGAAATAACAGGTGCCGGGGAATGCCAAATATCACACCTGGACAAGATGTATAAGAGCTGACGACAGCCTTATAAAGTTGGTACATCACTCAGCTCAAGCAGTAGAGACTTGATGTGGAGAAGATGGGGTGGAGAGGTGGGGGGTTCTCCCCCCCACCATCCCACAGCTGTGGTGGTGGATGCTTCACCCTAACCTTAAGCCGAGGGGGTGAAGGGCTTCTGCAGAACTAAGTGGAGAGCTTGGTGCAAGTATAAATGGACCGAGACTGTGTTGCTGGATCAGCCTGAGCGGCAGCGTGGAAGAAAAGTACAGCTTCCTCCTACCACCTGAGGGCACAGGTGCGCCTTCCTCCGTGATGTGGGGCAGGGCCGTGTCATTGACGAAAGGGGTGTTGTCTGGGGCAGGCCTGCTGCAGCTCAGCAGCACAAAACCTGGGGAGGATCTTCATCCGTTAGAAGAGGATGAAAATGACCATCCAGCCACATCAATGTCCTCTTCTTCAGAATTCAGCCCGAGGTACCCAGAGGGGATTCTCTAAAAAAGCATGGAAGCGCCTTCTTCCCCCGGCAAACTCCTCAGCCGCAGGACTCCACACGTCTGAGAGCGCCCACACACGGGAGCTTGGAGCCAGACCACGGAGAGCTTCACCTCCTTTCCCAGGTGGACCAGGCCAGCCTCTCAGGGTGTCAGGTGGGGCCCCAGCAGGAGAGCAAAATGGGATGGGGGATCGCAAGGGCATTAACTGCTTTTTGTATTTTCTGCGTTTCTTATACCCTGACAAGTGGAGCCTTGCTGACCTTAAAGAGACTGCCCATCCCAGGAACTGGCTGTTGACCTTAGTGATTGCCCGCTCCCAGAAGTAGCCTTTCCTGTGCAAATCTGCCTGCTCAGAGCCGGCAGCCCACCGTCTCCTTCACAGATTCACACATGCTGAGCCTCATCCCCCTGGTTCAGGTACCCTTATACCCAGAGCCCTGCAGGTATCAAACTAGATGATCCTAAGCCCATTCGCCCACCTTGCCTGCCACCACAGAAAACACAATAAAGGTGCTTGTGCCATTTCCCCCAACCCTTCTGCCTCCCAGTGGACCCAGGTGCCCCCGCCCAAGTGGCTCTGTGCATCCCATCACACCTCTTGCTTCTAAGAAACCGAGTAAGAGCCTCTCCCTTTGTTACACAGCAGGATCTCATTGCTTATCCACTCCAAATGCAATAGTTTGCATCTACTACCCCACACTCCCCGCCCATCCCACTCCTTCCCCCTTCCCCCTTGGAACTTTATCTAGTCATTTGTGATGGAACATGATGAAAGGTAATGTGAGAAAAAGAATGGATATATATATATATATAAAATGACTGGGTCACTTTGCTGTATAGCAGAAATTGACAGAACATTGTAAATCAACCAGAGTAAAAAAAATTTTAAAGAAAAAAAGAAATGCATAAAAAATAAAACTTTTCTGTATATCCAATATTGTTCCAAAATAGAAAGTTTATTAAAAAAGGAAAACCTTTCCCTTCATGGCTATCATTGCTCTGTCCACGTCCTGCCACACCTGAGGACCCCACAAATAGGAAGCCACCCACTGCAGGCTTCCCAATAGAAGATTCGCCTACATTGGGAACAGCTTCCATTTGAAGGCTTGGCAGCTGGTTATTTCACAAGATTGGCATTTAATTACCACATGAGACCTTCCTGGTAAGTAGTTGTGATGGAAGATGCTGTGTTCTGTGGGATTAAGAGGGCCTGGAAAAACTGCAGGGTCCTCCTGAAAGTCTACAAGCTTCTGGGAAGAAACTGCTTTTGAAGGAACGGGGATTGGAAAGAATCAAGTTGTTTTTGGCTTGAGTATTATGGAGTTCAGTTTATTGAATAAGTTCATTTAGTATGTTCTGGCTACATAATAAAAATGCACAAATCTATCAATTCACATCAAGTTCCTTGAGGAAGGAAGTTCTTACAATGCAATGCTCAAGTGAAAATATATTGCAGAACATTCTGGACAAAAGAAGTCTTGAGAAATGTTTTATTTGCAGTGACGTTTTAAAGCACAGACTCATACTAATAGTGAATTTATTAACCTTAGTTGTGTGAAGAAATGTCTCTTTCCTCTAGTTTTGTGTACAAGTAATACATTATTGGAAATTTCTCTGAAAACTACCTGAAGTAGAGTCTTGAACATGTATTGGAAGTTTAGAAACATCCTTTGACCTGTGTAATTCCTCTTCTAGAAATTCATTTTACATCTTCTAGAAATTCCATTTACATTGGAAGGATATACAAAGTATTGACTGCAAGGATGTAGTGTTGTTTATGGTGTTAAAAATTGGAGACATTCTTAGTGTTCAATAGCAGATTGAACAATATTTCAGTTAAATAAATCATGGCACATTCATACAAAGGAATCCATTATATAAAAAGATATTCCAGATCAGTGATTCTCAAGAATTGTTTCTTTTTTTCTGGATTTAAATAATTTTCAAATTTTTTCCACTATAGTTGATTTACAGTGTTCTGTCAATTTCTACTGTACAGCAAAGTGACCCAGTCATATTCTTTTTCTCACATTATCCTCCATCATGTTCCATCACAGGCGACTGTATATAGTTCCCTGTGCTATGCAGCACGATCTCATTGCTTATCCACTCCGAATGCAATTGTTTTTCATCTATTAGCCCCAGACTCCCTCCCACTTCTCCTTGGCAACCACAAGGCTGTTCTCCACATCCATGAGTTTCTTTTCTGTGGAAAGGTTCACTTGTGCAGTATATTAGATTCCAGGTATAAGTGATATCATATGGTATTTGCCTTTCTCTTTCTCTTACTTCACTTAGTATGAGAGTCTCTATTTCCATCCATGTTGCTGCAAATGGCATTATTTTGTTCTTTTTTTATGGCCGAGTAGTATTCCATTGTGTCTATATACCATATCTTCTTAATCCATTCATCTGTTGATGGCCATTTAGGTTGTTTCCACGTCTTGGCACTAGTGAACAGTGCTGCAATGAACATAGGGCTGCAAGTATCTTTTTCAATGAAAGTTTTGTCTGGATATATGCCCAGGAATGGCATTGCTGGGTCATATGGTAGTTCTGTATTTAGTTTTCTGAAGAACCTCCATATTGTTCTCCATAGTGGCTATACCAATTTACATTCCCACTAACAGTGTAGTAGAGTTCTCTTTTTTCCATACCTTCTCCAGCATTTGTTATTTGTGGACTTATTAATGCCATTCTGACTGGTATGAGGTGGTACCTCATGATAGTTTTGATTTGCATTTCTCTAATAATCATTGATGTGAGCATTTTTTCATGTGCTTGTTGGCCATCTGTATATTTTCTTTGGAGAAATGTCTATTCAGGTCTTTTGCCCATTTTTCAATTGGGTTTTGGCTTTTTTTGTGTTTTGTTGTATAAGTTGTTTATATGTTTTAGAGATTAAGCCCTTGTCAGTTGCTTCATTTGAAATAATTTTCTCCCATTCCATAGGGTCTTTTTGGTTTTTTAATGGTTTCCTTTGCTGTGCAAAAGCTTGTCAGTCTGATTAGGTTCCATTGGTTTATTTGCTTTTATTCCTGTTGTCTTGGGAGTCTGATCTAAGAAAACATTTGTACAGCTGATGTCAGAGAATGTTTTGCCTATGTTCTCTTCCAGGAGTTTTGTGGTGCCTTGTCTTACATTTACATCTTTAAGCCATTTTGAATTTATTTTTGAGCATGGTGTGAGAGTGTGTTCCAGTTTCATTGATTTACATGAGACTGTCCAGTTTGCCCAGCCCACTTGCTGAAAAGCCTGTCTTTTTCCCATTTTATATTCTTGCTTCCTTTGTCAAAATTGACCCTACAGTGTCAGGGTTTATTTCCAGTTTCTCTGTTCTGTTCCATTGGTCTGTATGTCTGTTTTGGTACCAGTACTGCACTGTCTTGATTACTCTAGCTTTGTAATATTGCCTGAAGTCTGGGAGAGTTATGCCTCCTGCTGGCTTTTGTTCCTCAGGATTGCTTTGGCAATTCTGGGTCTTTTATGGTTCCATGCAAATTTTTAGATTGTTTGTTGTAGTTCTGCGAAAAATGTCATGGGTAATTTGATAGGGATAGCATCAAATCTGTAGATTGCTTTGGGTAGAATGGCTATTTTTTATGGTAATGATTCTTCCAACCCAGGAGCATGGAATATTTTTCTCTTTCTTTGAATCCTCTTTAATTTCCTTGATTAATATTTTCTAGTTCTCAGCATATAAGTCTTTCACCTCCTTGGTCAGGTTTATTCCTAGGTCTTTAGTTTTTGGGGGGCGCAATTTTAAAAGGTACTGTATTATTGATAAATACGTATTGATTGCCATTTTAAACCTTGTTTTCCTGTTGAGTCTATGTTTCTTATTTGTTCCTTTCTTTCTTTGGTTGGATGATTTCCTTTTATTTTATCCTTGTGTCCTTTTCTTTTTAGTTTTTGTGAAGGTAATTCTTGGTTTTGATTTTCAGTTGCCCTATTTTTCAAGTATGTTAACCCCTTCATATATCTACTCTCTTTGCCTGATAGTCATATAGGCTCAAACACATTCTAAAAAAAAAAAAAAAAAAAACAAAGAGTCTGGATTTTCTTACTTTCCATATTCACATTCTCCGATTTTGAAGACCATTTCTTAACATCTTCATGTTTGTCCTTTTACTGTTCCTTGTGTTTATCATCACTGTTACATTTTTTTTCTTTTAGATCTGTATACTGGCTTATTTAAGTGATTTCTTTCCAATTGTGGTTTCCTCCATCCTATTTCTTCTTACTTCTTTTTTATTTAGAGAAGCCCTTTCAGTATTTCTTTTAGAATGGGTTTAGTATTGCTGTATTCTTTTAGCTTTTGTTTGTTGGAGAAAATTTTTTATTTCTCCTTCTATTTTAAATGATATTCTTGTTGAGTAGAGTATTCTAGGCTGAAAATTTTTCCCTTTTAGAACTTTGAATATATCTTGCCTCTATTTTGGCCTATAGTGTTTCTGTAGAGAAATCAGCTGATAGCCTTATGGGGGTTCCCTTATAAATAATGCTTTTTTTTCCCCTCTTGCTGCCTTTAGAATCCTATCTTTACCTTTAACTTTTGCCATTTTTATTATAATATGTCTTGGTGTTGGTTCTACTTGTTTTGGGCCCTCTGTGCTTTCTGTATCTTGATATCTGTTTCCTTTAGATTCGGAAAGTTTTCAAACATAATTACTTCAAATATATTTTCAATCCCCTTTTCTTTTACTTCTCCTTCTGGAATACCTGTTAGGTGTAGATTGGCCTGCTTTGTATTATCCCATATATCTCTTATATTCTTTCAAGTTTTTTTATTTGGTTTTCTGTCTGCTGTCTTAATTAGGTGATTTTTCCATTATTCCATCTTCCAACTCACTAATTCATTCCTCTGCATTATTCGTTCTGCTCTTTAGTGTCTTTAACTCAGTTTGTGTCTCTGCAAATGAATTAAAAAAAATTTTTTTTTGGTTTCTTCTTATGTTTTCTAGTTCCTTTCTAAAGTAATCCACATTATTGTTTATATCCACTCTTAATTCTTTCACATTCACCCTTAATTCATTCAGTATTTTCACTATCTCCCTTTTGAACTCAGTGTTTATTAGACCGCAGAGGACTGTTTAATTTTTTGCTGCTTCAGGTGAATTCTCCTGTTCTTTTAACTGGGAATGGTTCCTAAGCTTCTTCATTTTGCTTATATTTTTCTTTTTCTGTGAGTTAGGGAAACCAGCTACTGTAGTCTTGGAGGGTTATTTCTATGCAAGAGGACACTTTTGTGTTTTGTGGGGGTTACTATTTATTTTTGGCATGGGAGTTTGGATATTTGCTGTCCCGTTCCTCAATGTGAGCCAGTTGAGTGTCTTTCCTGGGAGAAGGAGGCAGTGGGTAGGGCTAGTAGTCAGTGCCTCTTGCTGGGCTCTTGACAGTAGCAAGGACCTGCAAGAAGGTGGCACAGGCTACTCCTAGTTACAGGACCCTGGGAAGGAGTAATGAGACTTAGGCAGATTTATGCAGTGCCCAAAGCATTTGGCAGTGGCAGTGGCAGAGTGTGTCAGTTTCCAGGGAGTGAGAGCAACAGCGGGTGGTGTTCCATCACAATGCCCACCTGTGTGGTGCCTTCTGATGTGATTGGGGCCACAAGTTGTGCCAGTTCATGGACTCCTAGTGGTTGCAGGCCATGTCCACCTCTGGAGTCAGAGATAACTGTGGTTTGCCCCCGCCAGCTGTAGACCATGCAGGAAGCACCCTGTCCAACTTAGCCCATGCAGGAATTGCTGCACAGGCCATTCTTAGTGGCAGGATCCTGGGAAGTGACAGTGATCAAGCATGCGTGGACACTGCCTGGAGCATTTGGCAGTGGCAACAGAAGGGCAGCTGTGTTCCCAGGGGAGTGAGAGCATCAACAGGTGGTGCTCAGTTCCAGTGCTCTCTTTTTTTGCCCACCTTTGAGGTGATTGGGGCTGCAAGTGGAGCCTGTTCACAGACTTCTAGTGGTGACAGGCCACGCCCCCCTCTGGTTTCTGAAATGACTGCTGTGGTTTGTTTCCACTGCCTGTAGATCATGCAAGATGCACTGTGTTGCACTTAGCATCCCCCCCCACACACACACACACACACTGCCCTTGGCCCACACAAGGGTGCCCAGCCACCCATAGCCCACGCAAGGTGCCCAGTCTTCCATAGATAGAGCAAGTGGCCCTTGCCACATGTAGCCTATGCCAGAGGTTCCCGGCTCTCTGAGAGTCTGAGCATACACAGGGAAAGAGATTCCTATGGTGGTCTTCCCCTCCTCCTCTCACCTACCCCAACAATGGCACCTTGCTTCTCCTATGGGCCTGGACCTTCTCCCAGGTTCCCTCTGCCATGGCGTTCCACTCCCCAGCCCATAGCACACTGCTCCCCCACCCATGGCACACTGCTCCCTAACCCCTCAGGCTGTATCCACACAGCCAGCCCTAGTCCTCTCCCCAGAACTGACCTCTGGAGCCTGAGTCTCAGTGCCCAGCCCCACCCGAGCATCTCAGGCTGTGGTGTCCAGGGCGGTGATACAAATGATCTGTGTGTCTTTCATTCTACTTTGTCCTCAGTCCAGCTGCTGCTCTTTTCTTGGTGACTTTGAGATCCCTCTACCTTGCCTGAGCTCCCTGTTGGTTAGGTGCCTTCTCAAGGTGTGGGTTAATTTTCTCTTTCACAGCTCCCTCTCAGAAGTGCTAGTCCTGTCTTAATTCCTTTTTTCTCTTTCTCTTTTTTGTCCCTTTTGTTCTACCCAGTTATGCTGAGGGTTTCTTGACCTTTTTGGAAGTTTTAAGTTGTCCTGCCAGCATTCATAGATGATCTGTGCGAATTGTTCTACGTGTAGATGTGGTTTTTTGATGTGTTTGTGGGAGAGGGTGTGCATGATGTCTGGTTTCTCTGCCTTCTTTTCTTCCCTCTCAAGTTTTTTTTCAATATTGTCCCTGTAAGGAGGCTTTTTAGACTTTTTTCTCCTGATACTTTCTTACCCACCTCCTTCCCCCATGAAATTTTGTTTGTTTGCTTGCTTACTTATTTATTTTACAGCCACACAGGCAGCATCTGGAAATTCCCAGGCTAGGGGTCAAATTGGGGTTGCTTATGCCACAGCCACACAGGATCCGGGCTGCATCTGCGACCTACACCACAGCTTGCAACAATGCCAGATCCTTAACCACTGAGTCAAGGCCAGGGATCGAACCCCATGAAATTTTAATACCACAATGTACATCTGCTTATGTACTGTAGCCCTTTGGTGGGGGCAGAGGGGGTCACAAACCATTGTAATATCTAAGGTCTTTTTTTAGGACCTTAGAACCAGTATTTTCCGGTACCAGTATAGGAACCAGTATTTTCCAATTTGAGGGCCCATTCTCAAACTCACCAAGAAAGAAAGCATGTTGTTGATGGGTAGGTATTGACATGGAAAAGGGTTTATGATATTTTGGAAGGTAAAAAAAAATAGGTTGTATGATACAGAACACATTCATTTACTTGTAAATAGGTATAGAAAAATATCTAAAAGTTTCTATATAGAGGTATTAATGCTGTTTGTCTCTGGGTGGGAAATAGAACTAATATTTATCAATGTCCTTTTGTGTTAGGCACTTGTCATGTCATTTTCTCTGTGATAACTCTTGGATGGGCTGCCCACCTGCCCGCCCCCACTGCCCCCCCACCAAATGAGAGCAGGGGAGGGTAGCAAGCATGGTACTTTGCACAAATTTGCATTTAGTAAATGGGAGCTATTTAATTACACATAACAATATTTTATTAGAATAATATTTCTATTGTTATCTTAGAGTCTCTCTCTGATTTTTCACTTTTTAGGGCTGCACCCACAGCACAGGGAAATTCCCAGAATAGGGGTTGAATCAGAACTACAGCTGCCAGTCTATACCACAGCCACAGCAACACAGGCTCCGAACCACATCTGTGACCTTCACCAAGACCCACTGAGCGAGGCCAGGGGTTGAACCCACATCCTCTTGGATTCGTTTCCAATGCGCTACAATGGGAACTCCTCTCTCTGTTTTTTTTAAAATTAAGACAGCAGAGGTGAAATGTTCAGGAACCCATGGAGTCAGGCTGCCTGGGGGGGATCTTTGCTGTTGGCTGGGTAGCCTTATGATCGATCACTTAATCTCTCACATTCAACCTCTTGGTTCATTAAATGATCACGATCACATAATTACCCGGCACCACCTGGGCTGGTTGTGAGGATTAAATAAACTCATCCATACACTGAGCTTAGGACAGTGTCTGGTATGTAGGGAATTCTTGATAATGTTGGCGTTTCCTTTTTCTTTTCTTTCTCTCTCTTTTTTTTAACTTTTTAGGACTGCACCCGTGGCACATGGAAGTTCCCAGGCTAGGGGTATAATTGGAGCTGCAGCTGCCAGCCTGCACCACAGCCACAGCACCGTCAGATCTGAGCCATGTCTGCAACCTGCACCACAGCTCATGGCAATGCCTGATCCTTAACCCACTGAGCAAGGCCAGGGATCAAACCTTAATCCTCACGGATACTAGTTGGGTTTGTTTTGCTGAGCCGCAAAGGGAACTCCCTGGCTTTTACTCTTAACTGCTTGCTGGCAGGACTTTGGTTTTGACTCCTGATGAGACAAGGGGGCTTGGAGGGTCCATGCAGCAGAGAGATGTGATCTGACTTAGGCTCCCAAAGGGCCACCCCGGCTGCCATGTGAACAGTCTACAGGGAGGGGGTTTGTGAGGGAGCAGACAGCAGTTACTCCAATGGTCCAGGTGGGAAATGGGGGCACTTGGACCACATGCTCAGAGGCTGGGGTTTTCAGAAGAGAGCTGAGTAGACTTTTGGAAAAATGGACGGGGCTGATTGGCTTGTTGGGGTACTTTTGCGGGACATGAACTGTTATGATGATCCTGCTATGGTGGTGAGGGGGTGCAGGGGTGGGGGGCAAGAGCTGAGTAACTCATGGCCTTTGGGCCTTGTGAGGCTCTAAGATGACAAGGCAGCAATTTAGGCCTTACCATGCACGTGGCCCAAGTGGGTGCCTTTGACACAGTTTGGTGGTATGTGTGGTGGAGTCTGATGGCATAGGATTCAAGGCTGGGAGATGTGAGGACAGGCGGAAAGGGTGCAGGAGGAGTAATGGGGGGCACAAAGGCCATCGACTCCACCTGCTACCCCAGGGTATTCGGGGTTTGGTCAGGCAGGCAGGGCCCTTCAGAAAGGAAGGCTGTGGGATATGGAGAGGCGGGCTGAGGATGGCTTGTGGGACCAGGGGCACTGTGGGAGGTTCTGGGAATTGGGAAGGACTGAGACATGGGAAAGGAGGGGTGGTGGAGAGCTGCATGGTAAATAGAGTCCAGGGGAAGCATGGGGCCTCGGGGGGCTGGAGGTCCCTGTGGTTCCAGATGTAAACAGGAGGAAAAGGAACTATGACACTGGTCATGACAGCTTCAAGGCACCCCTGAGCCTTGATAGGCCGGAGGAGACAGGTCCTGGCGGGGCTCTCTCATTGTTAGTTCTGCAATCTTGCCTCATCTCTGAGCTGCACTTTTCATGTGAGTGGAATGAGAGAGATGGAATAGAAGGTTTCTTAGGGAAACTTTTAGTCCATAATATAAGATTTTAGCCAGTCTGCCCAGGTGCTATAGCGTCCAGAGGTCTCCATGGCCATGGCCAGCCAGCTCGCCCACATCAGTGCACAGGATCTGGAGCAGAACCAGAACTCAGCTCGATTTGCTCCTCTCCCCAGGCCCCCTCCTGCTCCTAACCCATCGGCAACTTGACTTCTGTCCTTGCCTTGATCCTCTGTGCCTGTGATCTTACCGTGTTAAGATCTTCCTGCACCCTTGACCTTACTGTGATCTTAACTCTGTGTTCTCCACGTCGGTCTCTATCCAACCCCTCATGGATCAAGTTCACAGCTGCCCCAGGAAGCCCCAGCTTCTTCCAAGGTCAGGACCCTCTCAACCACCACTTGGGCAAGACTAACCCAACTGTAGTGTTCCCACATTTCCCTGGACATCCTGTGCTTGGTCACAGGGGGCAAGAAGCCTTTCCTCCTCTCTGTCCCATGCAGACACCCTACACAAAGCACAGGGGGACCTGCTCTTCTTATGAGGACCCTGAGATTCTGAGTCTGGGGCTGGAGCAGTAGAAGCCCAGCTTCCAAGGCAGCAAAGTTAGACAAATCTCTCCTCCATCTGTGAGCGGCCTTTCCCTGGAACACGCTGCTCATGTGAAGGCATGATCCTTCCATCAGCAATTCTGCACAGGGTTGCAGGGGCTCACAGGCCTTCTTAGGGCCCCCCAAGCATGGGCCTCTTAGCATCCCAGAGACCCCAAGTTAGGATTTCTCTAATTTAGCCAGGATCCCTTCCTGGGAATTTCATTTCCTCTTCTCTTTCTTCCTTCTTTCCTTTCTTTCTTTCTCTTTTCTTTTTCCCTTCTTTCCTCCCTCCCTCCCTCCCCCGCCTCCTTCTTTCTTTTCATTTTTTTCTTTTTAGGGCCTCACTTGCATCATTCAGAAGTTCCCAGGCTAGGGATCAAATTGGAGCTGCAGCCACCTGCCTACACCACAGCCACAGCAATGCCAGAACCCAGCTGCATCCGAGATCTACACTGCAGCTCATGGCAACACTGGATCTTTAACCGACTGAGCGAGGCCAGGACCTCATCCTCACAGAAAGTCACATCCTCACAGACACTGTGACAGTTCTTAACCCACTGAGTCACAACAGGAACTCCTCATTTCCTCCTTCTCAAAGACAGAGAGAATCCAGAAAGGAGAAGGCTCCATCTGCTCTCATTTCAGGGGAAACGCCCAGGACAGAAGGGGAAAAACCCATCTCCTGGCAGAGTGCTTCCTGGGAAACGGATCTTTTCAGTTCCTATCCACAGAAAGTGCCTCACACGTTCCCTGGTCAGCCTTCCCCTCGCCCAGCCCTTGTCCTTAAAATCTGCCTCCTCCGCCTGTATCCTGCGAGTGTATCCAACTGAGATTACGGAGTTAGGCTGAAAGGTAACCTGCACGCTCAGTTGCTAACACAGTCATGCTTAATCATTGTTTTTGACGGATGACCTGTCGTAATATTGACACTCATGAATTCATGGTGTAACACAAGTGCCATGCTTTCTAATACTTTTTTTTTTTTTTTCTCATTGTTTATAAACGGTGTGTTTTGTGTAGCCATCGGCTGTCTTTAAAGGGAGCACTGGCATGTCCTGCCCTGATGGCAGTGGGTTATCTGATACGTCTGCTTAGCAAGTTCCTCTTCGACCGTTAACAAACTGCAATAATTTCACATTGAGGTGTTTCCCCTACTCTCCTGATGAGGCCAAAGCGCCATAGAAAGGCCATCTTAGTGGGTCTGGTTACGAAAATGGAGACAATTTTTAATGGATAAGCAGAAAATAGAAAGTAATCTTTTCTACCTCTGTTTTTTTTTTTTTTTTTTTAAGTTTAAATCTTCAGCTTTTCTTGAGAAATACACAACACCTTATTCTAACATTTTTCGTGTTGACAGGTTTTCTTCATAACGTATTTGTCATCACCTGCTTTGGTTATGTCTGTTTCACACTAAAGATTTTACATAAAGGGCAAAAAGCAAAGGTTTTTTTGTTTGTTTGTTTGTTTGTTTTTTTAATGTACCAGAGCTCCTTAAAACAGAATAGACCTGAGAGTTCCAGTAAAACCTTCCCACAGTGAATGTTCGTGAGAACACTACATAGCCATGCAGTCAATATTTTGGAATATATTGAAAGAAAAGCATAATTCAAGGTCACTAACCTGCCTTGATCCTCAAACACCAAGCCTCGGGCAATTGGAGCTTATGCGACAATAGATTTAGATGGTAAAACCAAGTATATTTTTCCGACTCGTCTTCCTCCAAAGGAAAATATACCCCGAAACGACCCAGCAGAATACCCCAAATCGTATCTCCTATCATGCAAGAATTCTTATTTATACATAGTCAGGGTTATAGAAAGGATAAAACTTTTCCAAGACCCAAACATTTCTTCCTGATATAGCTTCTTGCTGGTGTTTTGCTTCACACAAAAAGTTTTCGTCTGAAGCAGTGACTTACCAGGCTTGCATCTGGCCAGGTCCCTGAAAAGCTTTCTCTTCGTTGTGAGGTTGTGTCTGACACTTCAAATATAAAAGTCCCATCAGTTGTGTCGCCAGTTGTGTCGCCTGTTGCAGTGACCTGTTTGTCCCAGTGGTCTCCTTTTTTTCTCTACAAAACCTTCACACTCGTTACTTGCTTCCTCATTTCGCCTCGTCTACACTCCAGGCCCAGACAAAAACCACACGGCCTTGGTTTACTTGTCAAAGAAAACGTGTAAAATGCACATGTATCAAGCCAAGCAGGAATCACCAATTGCAAAATGATTTAGAAGTTTCTTGGAAGAGAAGTGGGAACCCCATTAGCTCTCGTTTTGCGTAGGTTTGTTCAAGAGTAAGTTTTTTTTCCAATGCTGGAGGGTGTAAGTGCAGCCAGGGGCGCTTCTGCCAGCTGAGAGCGAAAGGGAGCGTGATTCTAAAATGAGCCGGAGGGTAACCGGACCCCAGGGCTCTGACGATTCATCCAGCACAGCGACAGGAAGTGCGCTGGTGAGTTGAAGTTAGAGAAACAGTGGCCTCTTACGGAGCCGCAGATGTCACACTGATTACACACAGTGGGGTAACTGGTGGCTTATTTTGACAGCCATTCAATAGGCAATACAGGAGGAGAGGGCCACCACTGAAAAGCCATTTCAGGCTTCATTATTTCCTTTTTATAAGGTCCCACAGTCCCATTCTGTGATTATCCTCTCTCTTTCTTTTCCAGCAGAGTTTCCTTCCTCCTCCTAGACATTTAAAGGACGCAAGCATACTCTACTGAGGTTTAACTTTTTTTTTTAGAAGTTTTCATTCAAAGAATTTTATTTGAGACATACAAAAAAATTATTCAAATTTTACTAATTTCCATAGTTTTTTTTAAATAAAAAATTGATTTGCTATCACAAACCACTGTCCTTTAAATAGGTCAGTATCTCTAAATTTTTTATGCAGCATTTTTTATGAGGTTGAGCAATTTTTTATGAGGTTTAACTTTTTTAAAAAGTCTTTTTTTTTTTTTAAACGTCTTTTTAGGGCCATACCTGCAGCATACGGAGGCTCCCAGACTAGGAGTTGAATTGGAGCTGCAGCTGCCAGCCTAGGCCACAGGCGCAGCAATGCCAGATCCAAGCCGTACCCACGACCTAAACCACAGCTCACAGCAACGCTGGACCCTTAACCCACTGAGCAAGGCCAGGGGTCGAACCCGAGTCATCCTGATACTAGTTGGGTTTGTTCCTGCTGAGCCACAACAGGAACTCCTAAAAAAGTCTTATTGAAGTCTAGCTGATTTACAAAGTTGTGTTAATTTCTGCTGCACAGCATAGTGACTCAGTTATACATATATACATTCTTTTTCATATTCTTTCTCATGATGGTTTATCACAGATATTGAATAGAGTTCCCTGGGCTCTACAGTAGGATCTTGTTGTTTATCCATCCTATATGTAATACTTTGTTTCTGCTAATCCCAAAGTTCCAGTCCAGCCCCTCCCCCAATGCCCTCCCTATTTGTAACCACAAGTCTGTTCTCTATGTCGGAATATTTTTCTATTTCCTAGATATGTTGATTTGTCTCCTATTTTAGTTCCACATATAAATGATATCATATGATATTTGTCTTTCTAATGAGGTTTAACTTTTAAACAATTAGTTTGCCATTTTGAATTTTGGGGTTCCTAATGTTTCTGGCATCCTCTGAGTGATAGCATAAGCAAAACTACCAGTGTTTACTTTGACAACCTATATTGAAAAATGTCTTAACTGGGAAAAAAAATCTTCCATCTCTACAGGCAGCAGCTGGGTCCGCTTGCCACGTGAGAGAGAATATAGCAAGAATTACAGCAGAAATTGACAGAACCCTGAAAATCGACTGTAATGGAAAAAATAAAAATCGTAAAATAAAATTTTTAAAAGATCAAAAAAAAAAAAAAGAATATGGCAAGAACACAAACTCTGCGGGATGGTGAGAGGGAATGAGAAATTCAGGTTCTTCCAATCTTTGCCACTTTCATTTATTTTCTTTGAGGCCATTTTTACAGATGCGAGCGCAGCCAAGAAAATTAGGCAATATGGGCATGGCCTTTAAAGTCTAGTAAAAAGCTGAACCTGGAGTTCCCACTGAGGCTCTGTGGGTTAAGAACCCGACTAGTATCCATGAGGATGCTGGTTCTTGCTTAGCGGGCTAAGGATCTGGTGTTGCCATGGCTGTGGTGCTGTCCACAAATGCAGCTCTGATTTGATCCCTAGCCTGGGAACTTCCATTTGCGGTGGCTGCAGCCTAAAAAGACAAGGAAGAAAGCAAGCAAGCAAGAAAGAAAGAAAGAAAGAAAGAAAAGAAAAGAAAGAAAGAAAAAGAAGCTGAACCTAAAGAAAACCAGACAGAGAGGCTGTCCCTGACCCTTTTCAGATTTGATATTTCCTGGGGGTTGGGGACCTTGGTACTCAGAGCACTTTGACCCTCTACCAGGCAGACCCAAGTGTGCTGCCTGTGATAAGGCAGAGTGACACCCAGAACAGATGGTGAGGGGACACGTGGGCAAGGCCAGTGCCAATGGGGGCAGGAGAAAAAAGTATTTGGGGAAAGTTTCCTGAACTTTGAGTAGCATATGTTGGGTGGAAAATAACAACACACAGATAAATGTAAAAGAAATTCAAAGATACGCTGAAGGAAGGCTCCGTTTGTCAGAAACTTATCTGTTAAAGATAATTCCCACGTTTTTCAATTTTAAGTTAAAGGACAAGGTCATGTGAGATAATACCATGGGGTCAGAGACTGTTTCACCCCCCTCACATTGCCTCAAATAGGGAATCTTGCCGTGTTGTGTTATCTGTTGATTAGGCATAAAGCCAGGAATCTTTATGGATCAATATCAAGATTCTAAGATAATTATTCTATTGCTGTTCAGTTATCACTTTCCTCAGGGTACATTTATAGGCTTATTTCCTAGAAAGATTTTATTTAGTTACACATAAATTCATAAAAAATTCAAATGTTTCTTGAGGGCACTGGATGGTCAATTCTCATTTGCGCCTTAAGGCAGGTCCCTTGAAAATCTTTTGCAGTCTTAGTGGAAAACCAAGAGAAATCTTAGCAAAGGTCTCCTTGAGGTTAGCAAGCCTAATAAAATAGTGTACAATGAAACATTGTTTGCAATTGTGACATAACCTCCTTCTTATCTACTTCCAGAGTTGCTTTTGTGTTTATCTAAGCTATAAACAGCATCCAAAGGTTAGACTGCCTCGGAGAGAAGGACTCTGATTTCCTTCCAGTGAAAGTAGGTATCTCTGCTCTAGTTTTGCAGGGTTTTTTCTTTCCTTCCATACCTGCGGCAGGCAAAAGTTCCTGGGCCAAGGATCAAACCTGTGCCACAGCAGTGACCAGCGCCATGTCAGTGATAATCAAATCCTTAACCCACTGAGCCACCAAGGAACTCCTATTTTTGTAATATTTTATCTTCTTTGGCCCTGTTTCCTTTTTCCTATGAAGGGCATCTCTTTCTCTCTGCCAGGATCTATCCCACTCCACTGATGTTTTGTAAGTCAAATAGAAAAGGGTGCCAACTCTTATCTATTATACGCTATTTTATTTTGAAATAGTTATAAGGGAGACAATAAACCTAAAGGTTTTCACCAGTAGTAGTTGATCTCATTTTTTTCTTTTTTCTTATTTTTTTTTCTCTTTATAAAAGTAATAAGGCTCATTGCACAAAATTTGGAAATTGCAGAAAAGTCCAAAGGAACTTGATAACACAAATCAGCCACATAACCATCAAGCAGAAATCATCACTCTCAATGTTTTCTCTTTGTCTTTTTTTTTTTTTTTTTTTGTCTTTTTAGGGCCACATCCGTGGCATATGGAAGTTCCCAGGCTAGGGGTCAAATCGGACCTCAGCTGTCAGGCCACACCACAGCCACAGCAACGCCAGATCCGAGCTGCATCTGTGACCTACACCACAGCTTGCAGCAACACCAGGTCCTTAACCCACTGAGCGAGGCCAGGGATGGAACCCAAATCCTCAGGGATCCTAGTTGGGTCTTTACCACTGAGCCACAACAGGAACTACAATTCCTGTCCTTTTTTTTAATATCATGAATTTATTTTTAATAATATTCAATAGTATTGTGTCCTGCTGTTTCCATCTACTTTGATATTTTGAATATTTATGTCCCCATGTCCTTCAAATGAGATTTTTTTTTTGGCCACACCCGCAGCATGAGGAAGTTGCCAGGCCAGGTATAGAACCCTTGCCCAGCAGCAACCCAAGCCTTGGCAGTGACAACACTATATCCTTAACCCACTGAGCCACCGGGAAACACTCAGATGTGATTTTAATTTCTACGCAATACTCATAATGTATTTACTTCTTCGCCCACGGTAGAGCACTTAGACATTTCCCAATTTGTCATTATTTTAAACAATGTTGTTGAAAATATCTTTCTAGACATTTAAAAATTGCCCCTCTTCATCAAAGCAACTGATTAAGCCAACTTTTTTTTTTTTTTTTTTGGTCTCTTTAGGGCCACAGCTGTGGCAGCATACAGAGGTTCCCAGGTGAGGGGTCCAATCAGAGGACCAAGCCGAGTCTGCGACCTACATACACCACAGCTCACCACAACACTGGATCCCTAACCCACTGAGCAAGGCCAGGGATCGAACCCTCATCCTCATGGTTGCTAGTCCGGTTTGTTAACCTCTGAGGCACAATGGGAACTCCTAAGCCAACCTTTCTATGCACATTTTGAGCAGCGAGCAGCCCACCCTGATTTAGTAACATCCATCGCTCTTTCCCACACACTTGCTCCTCCTTCTTTTCCATTCTTTATGATTACAACGCCTTTCCACGGGCCCAAAAAAAGAAAAGCCTGCTCTCAACTCTTTTCCTCACCTCTGTCTCATCCAATCATAGCAACTCTCAAATCTCCTTGGCATCTCCTCTCTCTGTCTTCAAATAGGCCTTTATCATCTATTGCCTAAATAACTTTCAATTATTTCCTCTACTTTCAAGCTCTTTCCTGGACATTGTCAACAAATGTGACATCTTTGTCACATCATCCCCACCTGAAATCATTTCTATCAGCACCATGCAGTCACTTGAGGTGGGATCTCAGTTCTCTGACCAGGGACCAAACTCGGGCAGCAGTGGTAAAAGCCTGAATCATAACCCCTAGACCACCAGGGAACTCCTTGTGAAATAGTTTCTAGATTCCCTCCCAGAGCTTCTTCATGATGACTTCTTTACTCTTCTGCTGGCAGCCCTCCTCTGCATCCTGACCCCCCTTGCTCACCTACCACACTTTATTGTGCTCTCCGAAGTTTCTTATGCTTGTCTCCCTGGAGTGGATGGTCGGCTTCTGGAAGCTGAGTCCGTCTCATTTATCACTGCATCACCAGTGCCCTGAACAGTGCCTGGCACCCAGTGAGCACCCGCAAAATTTTGCTGGAAGAAAATAGCTTACAGGGTGAAATAGCTCTCAGAGATCCTCTTTATATATTGTATGTCCAGTCCCAAAATAAACTTATGCTGTGTAAGGTTTCTTTAAAAAGCACACTCTGCTTCTGAACAGGAAGTTACAGATTAATAAACAGCTGACAGAACAAACTAAATGGCAACCAGTTGTGGCTCAATGGAAATGAACCTGACCAGTATCCATGAGGATGAGGGTTCGATCCCTGGCCTTGCTCAGTGGGTCAAGGATCTGCTGTTGCCATGAGCTGCGGTGTAGGTCACAGATGTGGCTTGGATCCCATGTAGCTGTGACTGTGGTGTAGGCTGGCGGCCGTAGCTCGGGTTTGACGTGTAGCCTGGGAACCTCCATATGCCACGGGTGCAGCCCTAAAAAGCAAAAACAAAACAAAACCAAACAAAACCCCAAAAGACAAAAAACAAATATTCTTCCCAAACCAGTCGCACAGAATGCCTGGCTGCAGTTTCCCAGGTCAACGGCCTCTGATCAGGGCCTTCTTTCCTTCCCAGCCTGCCTGCCAGGAACGGCTCCCGCCCCACAGCCAGGTCAGCTTGTTCTCATGTGGTGGGTCCCTGTGGATGTTTGCTCTGGGGGTCTCTGGAAGGTCCCAAGGACCTGTCTGCTGTGACGGAAGGAGGACTCGGCATCACAGGGGCCAGGGAGGTGGGCATCTGGAATTGGAGGGGGACACTTTTGAGTTTGGCGGGAGTAGCTGGGGTGCAGGGAAAGGGTGCAGAGTGACTGCTCTGGCCAGGCCTGGGGGCCTCTGGAGAAAGAGGGAAGGAGGTGAAGAAACGCTGCCTCCTGAGGGGCAGCAGTGCGGATGCCCGGCAAGGGGTGCCTGCTCTGGTGCAGGGCAGCGGCAGTGATGGTGGCCATGGTGTTGGTGGCGGTGGTGAAGGTGATGCTATTGGTGGCAATGATGGTGCTGATGGTGGCAGTGGAACAGACCGATGGCCTCAGGGGGGCCAGCCCCAGTGCACTGTAGACCTGGCACTGGTCCCCCAGAGGTGCTCTGCCCAGAGAGGTGGGAAGCTGGAACTCACCTGTTCCAGGTGCGAAGGTTGAATGTGGCAGAGGAGGTGCGTGGGATAGTCTTGCGGTGGCAGGGGGTGGGAGTGGGTCCTCTGGCCTCCTGACCGCCTGGAAACTTCCAGGAAGTGGGGGAGAAGGGCTGACCCTCAGCTTCTCCCTCTTATTCTGACTCTGGTTTTCAGTTCTTTCTCCAAACAGTCTGGAATCTCCAGCAACAGCCCCTCGCATGGGGACCATCAGCCTGTGAGTCTGTAACCTTTGGCTCGTCTCCCCACACCCTGTCCTCACCCCAGAGCCGGGAAGCGGATCCCTCAAGGCCTGGCAATTACTCAGAGGAACGAACTCCAGGCCAGAAAAGTCTCAGCTGGTGTTGAAAGAGAGCTCTTCCTACCCATCACAGTGGCCGAGGACACAGACAGGGTGGGACTGCCGCCTCCCCACCCCCACCCCTGCCAAACCTTCAGCAATAGGTGACTTTTCCTTTCTTTTTGGTCTTTTTGGGGCCACACCTGGGGCATATGGAAGTTCCCAGGCTAGGGGGGTTAAATCAGAGCTATAGCTGCCGGCCTACACCACAGCCACAGCAACGAGAGATCTGAGCTGCATCTGTGAGCTACACCACAGCTCACAGCAATGCCAGATCCTTAACCCACTGAGCGAGGCCAGGGATCGAACCCTGGTCCTCATGGATCCTGGTCGGGTTCATTACCGCTGAGTCACCACAGGAACTCCTGACTTTTACATTTTTACCTTTCCTCCCGTCCTTCCTCTTCTCTCCTTCAGGATTCACCTTAAGACATGACTTAAACCTGATATGTTTCCCAAGCGTGTAATCCGTTAGGGAGGGGCTCGGCCCGTGCTTTTGGCCAAGTCCCTGTCATCTCTTCCTGGTCCCTGACTCATACCCTCCAACCTCCAGGAACAGCTCCGCCGCTGCCCTGGCAAAAGCATGCCCACCACTTTTTACTTCACCAGAGCCAAGGCCTTGCTGAAAACATTAGCACAACAGAAAAGTGAACCCCAGAAACATCAAGAGGTGCTATGGGCCTTTGACAAAGAGGCCTATAGCTCATTTGACTGGTGATCCCATCCTAGCCCCTATATAATCAGATATGCACACCACTATTAATTAATCTTGCTCAACAACCTGCTTTTGCCTACCAGATTTCAAAAACCATCAGTGGATCTTGTTTCCTGCCACGTTAAATGGAAATGTGTTTTTAAAGCCTTGCAAAATCCATCCCCACAATGCTTCTCTAAATGCACCTCCTGAGAGACTACAACCCTGAATCAGAGCCTGATTTCAACATAAGTCTTTTTTTGTTTTGCTTTTTTTTAGGGCCACACCTTCAGCAAATGGAAGTTTCCAAGCTAGGGGTCAAATTGGAGCTGCAGCTGCCAGCCTACACCACAGCCAGAGCAATGGAGGATCCAAGCCACACCTGCAACCTACACCACAGCTCATGGCAATGCTGGATACTTAACCCACTGACCAAGGCCAGGGATGGAACCCATATCCTCATGAATACTAGATAGGTTTGTTACCACTGAGCCACAACAGGAACTCCAATCTAAGTCTATTATTTATTTATTTAATTACTTACTTACTTACTTATTTGCAGACCCCTTGGTGTGTAGAAGTTCCCAGGCCAGGGATAGAACCCACACCACGGCAGCGACAGTAGTGGATCCTTAGCCTGTTGAGCCTCCAGGGAACTCTGATCTCTGATGTATGCTGAGTACCCAGCTGATTCCAGGCCCTGTTCTATGAACTAGGAATAAATAAGACAAAGTTCCTGCCCTAAAGAAGCTCAGGGGAGTTCCCACTGTGGCTCAGTGGGTTATGAATCCGATTAGTATCCAGGAGGATGCGGGTTCAATCCCTGACCTCACTCAGTGGGTCTGGCATTGCTACCAGCTGCAGCGTAAGTTGCAGACACGGCTGGGATCCTGCATTGCAGGGCCAGCAGCTGCAGGTCTGATTCCACCCCTAGCCCGGAAACTCCCTTATGCCACAGCTGTGGCCCCAAAAAGAAAAAAAGAAGAAAAAAGTAAAAGAAGCTCCGGACACATCGGGGAGTCCAATGTAGAAGTAACTCTAATGTAATAGCAGTCACAACAATTCCTGAGCACTTCATGTATTCCCGGCACCGTTCTAAGTACTCCAGATTCATCCCTTTAGTCCTCACAGCACTGCTACCAGGTAGACATCATCGGGATCCTCTTTTTACAGCAAAACCACAGAGAGATGACTTTCCAAGATCACATAGTTCGGGGGACCCAGTAACTGCACCTTAAGTACGTCCTTAACCACAGTGTAGGATCATGTGAAGAGAGCTGTGTGGCGTGAGGACCAAGCGTTAGGGAAGCATAAAGACAGAGAGTCGATCAGCTTGGAAGTGAGGGAAACAGCATCCCTGAGACAATGTCACCTTATTCTTTACATCTGTCCCACCGCCTTCTAGAAAGGGTCTGGGCCAGCTTACCCCAAAGGTGATACATTAAAGCAATGATAAAATACAAACAGGGGACTGGGACCAGGGAAAATGTAAATAGAAAAAAATCAAAACCAGAGGGTAGGAGTTCCCACTGTGGCTCAGCAGTAAAGAATCCAACTAGCATCCATGAGGATGCAGCTTCCATCCCTGGCCTCACTCTGTGTGTTAAAGGATCTGGCATTGCTGTGAGCTGTGGTGTAGGTCACAGACATGGTTGCTGTGGCTGTGGTGTAGGCTGGCAGCTGCAGCTCCTATTTGACCCCTAGCCTGGGAACTTCCATATGCCATGGGTGTGGCCTTTAAAAAAAAAAAAAAAAGTAAAGAAAAAAAGACAAAAAAAAAAGAGAGAAAATAAATTTAGTCCCTGAAGAACAGTTTAGTTTCACTACGCTTTTTTTTTTTTTTTGGTCTATATAATGATTTTTTTTTTTCATTTTAGCTGGCTTATAGTGTTCTGTCAATTTTCTACTGTACAACATGGTGAGCCAGTTACACATACATGTATAGATTGTTTTCTCTCACATTATCACGCTATCATAAATGACTAAATATAGCTCCCAGTGCTACACAGCAGGATCTCATTGCTTATCCATTCCAAAGGCAGCAGACTTCATCTATTAATCGCAAGTTTCCAATCCATCTTGCTCCCTCCTCCTCCCCCCTTGGCAACCACAAGTCTGTTCTCTAAGTCCATGATTTTCTCTTCTGTGGGAAGGTTCATTGTGCCATATATTAGATTCCAGATATAAGTGACATCATATGGTATTTGTCTTTCTCTTTCTGACTTGCTTCACTTAGTATCAGAGTTTCTAGTTCTATCCATGTTGCTGCAAATGGCATTATTTTGTTCTTCTTATGGCCGAGTAGTATCAACATACATTCCCACCAACAGTGCAGGAGAGTTCCCGTTTCTCCACACCCCCTCCAGCACTTGTTATTTGTGCACTTATTAATGATGGCCATTCTGACAGGTGTGAAGTGGTATTTCATGACAGTTTTGATTTGCATTTCTCTAATAATCATTGATGTTGAGCATTTTTTCATGTGCTTGTTGGCCATCTGTATATCTTCTTGGGAGAAATGTCTATTCAGGTCTTTTGCCCATTTTTCAATTGGGTTGTTGGCTTTTTTGGTGTTGAGTTGTATAAGATGTTTGTATGTCTTAGAGATTAAGCCCTGTCAGTTGCATCATTTGACACTATTTTCTCCCATTCTGTAAATTGTCTTTTTGTTTTCTTTTTGGTTTCTTTTGCTGTGCAAAAGCCTGTCAGTTTGATTAGGTCCCGTTGGTTTATTTTTGCCTTTATTTCTGTTGCTTTGGGTCACCACACTTTTGAATCTGACTTTGGTAGTCAAAGAGAAAAGGAATCATGGGCAATTGCATAATGTTTCTTGTCTTAAAGGAAAAAGCAAACCAGTTCATGGAGGGGAAAATAAGCTTTTCTTAGAACTATGCCCTAAAATAAAATTTTCAAGTGGAAGTTTTTCTTTGTGTATTTTTTGGCCATACCCACGGCATGTGGAAATACCCAGGTCAGGGATCAAACCTGCACCACAGAAGTGATCAGAGATACTGTGGTGACATCAGATCCTTAGTTCACTGAGCCACCAATGAACTCCTCAATTGGGAGTTTAATGAGTGCCTCTGAGAACTATAGTACAAACCAGCTTCAACCACCACTGGTTAAGTTCTCAGGACGATGCCTTTCTCTTGCCCCCTCTGTGCTTCTCTTTCCCCCGTTCCTCAGCCCAAAGATGTCTACCTCCTTGTGAGAGGTGAACATCGCCACCAGCAACCCTATTTTCATTGTCCTTACAAATCATGATACCAGAATTTCCGTCATGGCTCAGTGGTTAAAGAATCAGACTAGCATCTATGAGGACGCAGGTTTGATCCCTGGACTTGCTCAGTGGATTAAGGATCCGGTGTTGCTGTGAGCTGTGGTGTAGGTCACAGACGTGGCTCGGATCCTGCGTTGCTGTGGCTGTGGTGTAGGCCGGCAGCTACAGCTCCGTTTTGACCCCTAGCCTGGAAACCTCCCTATGCTGTGGGTGTGGCCCCAAAAACAAACAAACAAAAAACCAAAAAGAAAGCAAATAATGTTACCATAGAAAAGACAATTTCATTTTCTTGGTAACTTAAGAAAAAGCCCCAGGAAGGACTCTGATGGCCACACTTGAGTCCCACAGCCCCTCTGGGCCAAGGATCTGGTCAGCCACTGGGTCATGTGCATGTCCAGAGGGCAGGGTGGGAGGTGGGGACATGTGACTGACAGATGTGTGAGTGGGAACGTGGCATCTCTTGAAGGAGAAGATGCTCAACAAACAAACTCTCAGCTGCACACCGTATATTCTCTCCTGCCTTCCCAAGCGTTGCAGCCACGGAAGTCTCCTCTCTTTCCCATATCTTCGAAATCCTTTAATAATACCTCGGCAAACCTTATACTCTATTAATAAAGCACTTGACCCAAATGGCCGGCGCATAATGAGTCTTCAATAAATGTCAGTGCTAGGAGGACTAATGATAATAATAACAATAAAAACTGTCCCATCTTGAGTCAAAGTCTCAGCGTCTTCCTCTGACCTCCCTCTCTACCCTTCGTCTCCTTTTCCCGCCATGCAGCCCCCTCGGCCCTTCCTCAGGTGTCCACTCTCTAACTTACTGTCATCTGCCTCACCTGCACACTCCACAGACAGATCAGCAGTCTTCATGGTCTCAGGTCGGAGGGATTCTGTCTCAGTTTTTATTTCACCCAACATGCTCACTGTCTGAGGCTCTCGACCATGTCATTCCTGCCATCCTTCTCCATCTTTCATGTGTAATTCTTTTCAAGGGTTTCCCCTCCTCAGCCTGATTATCCATCCTCTTCCTTAATGACTGCTTTCTGAATTCCACTGTTGGGAATTCCCGTCATGGCTCAGCAGAAAAACAAAAAAACAAAAAAACAAAAAACAGCGTGAGGACGCAGGTTTGATCCCTGACCCTGTTCAGTGGGTTACAGATCCGGCGTTGCTGTGACCTGTGGTATAGGTCACAGATGGGGCTAGGATCCCGAGTTGCTGTGGCTGTGGTGTGGGCTGGCAGCTGCAGCTCCAATTCAACCCCTAGCCTGGGAACTTCCATATGCTGTGGGTGCAGCCCTAAAAAGCAAAGTAAATAAATAAATAAATCCCACTCTTAACCCGACCCTAAGGATTCCCCAGCCCAGCCTTGACCTCTTCGTGGAGATGCATGTTTTTGTAACACAACCTCTTGTTGAGGAATTCCACTTGGATGTTCCACCAGCATCTTAGAAACTGAATGAATAATTCCCTACAGTCCCCACAAACAAATGAGTTCTTCTCCTTGCTTTTCCATTTCCATTGAGTGGCTCCTTCTTGCACCAACCCACTGAAGCCAAATGATTGGAAATTAGGTCATATTTCTTCTCTCCCACAGTCAACATCAGATTCACATTCAGTAACATTTCCCTTCTAAGTATCAAAACCACCCACTTCAGATGCCACTGCCCTAATTCAGCCCATCACCTCTCACCTGGATTCCTGCCAAAGGCCCATAGCGTGGTTTTTCATGGTGTTTGATGAATTGTTCCTCTGCTGGTGCATTTTGAAGCTTCAAACGCCCTTTGTTCTCTAGGTAAAGCTTTTGTTTCTCCTCCATTCTAAGGATTCAACAGATTAGAAGCTAGAGGCCTTTCTTTTGCTTTCCAGTAGGTGGCGCTATGGCACAAGTTTTTGTTTGCCTCTGGTTGTGTTTGAGTTGGGTTCCTGAGTGTTGCTGCAGCAAGTGGGGACTGGGGTGGGGGGCAGAGCCTTGGTGTTTCCATGGCTGGAGGGATGGGGTCACAGGCTCTGCTGTAGCCCAGTTACCTGTGGTCATGAGTACCACAGCAGCTGGTAGGCCAGTGTGCCACCTCCTTTGCTGGTACCTGGGGCTGTGGGCTCAGCTGCCATGCCTGGGGGGGCCAGGATTACAGGTACCACCTCCGCTGTCCTTTCTTTCCACCTCCTCTACATGTTCCAATCCATCCCCTTTAGGATGTGGGGAATTCTCCAGCATCCTGTTGTGTTGGGCAGAGGCACATTTGTTGAATTGCAGCTGTTTCGCTGGTTGTAGTTTGAAAGGGAGAAAGAAAGGGTGCATCTCATCCGCAGTGAACCTGACACCACTCCTCAGAGTGGAGGAACTTAGCCCTAGATTCAGGTTGAAAGTCAGACCCTCAAGCAGCAGTTTTAAAAAAATGCAAATATATGCTCTCCTATGGATCATAAGCATAAGTCCTACTTGCTCCTAGAGCTGGGTGATCTTGAGGCATCCCCTGGGCAGGAGGCACAAAAACTGGGGTTCTATATGGGTTTACAAGCTCCTTTCTGGAAGATACTGGTAAGCTGTAATGAGGCAGAGGGAGGGCACAAAGTTGACACCCAGCCTGTGTTCCCTGAGTGCACCTCCATAACCTTTAGGGGTGTATAAATCTGAAGCCCACCCCAGGACCAAAGATCCAGAATTAGCAAATAGATATCTTCCACAGAAAGGCTGGGGTGTGGGTTTCAGTCCTCTGTGCAGTGCCCTGGGGTAGTAACCTGCCAAGAATTGCTCTCCAATTGTTACAGTCCCAAGGGACCCAGAAGGGCAAGACCCCCTAGTCTCCAGAGCCAGACCACCAAGCGGGGCCAGGGGGCAGGCAGTGGGAAATGTCCCCTGGTGATAGCCATAAAACCCAGAAGTGTATAAAGCTCCCCTCTGGAAGATCCTGGTGCTCTGGAGCCTGGCAGAGGGAGCCTGCAGACATGGTATTGACTGATAAAAGGGAAAAAACAAAAAGGGAATGAAAAAGAAAAAGGCACTTTTTTTTAACGTAAAAAAAAAAAACCAACTTTTTTTGGAGTTCCCACTGTGGCTCAGTGGTAACGACCCTAACTGGTATCCATGAGGATGCAGGTTCGATCCCTGGCCCCACTCAGTGGGTTAAAGATCCTGTGTTGTGTGGCTGTGGTGTAGGCTGGCAGCTGCAGCTCTGATTCTCCCCCTAGCCTGGGAACTTCCATATGCCACAAATGGGGCCCTAAAAAAGCAAAAACAAACAAAGAAACAAAAAGCTTTTTAAGTAAAAAGAGAAATACAAAGGAAAAAAAGGAAAACAGGATGGCACCCACAGTCTGTAGTAAGGCAGGGGGCCAGTAGAAAGACAGCGCCCAACAGCCTTTGCCCCAGCAGCCACCCCTGCAGGTCCTGCCCCTCAGACCAGGAGTCTAAATGTACAAAACAAGTCTCTTCACTTGAGGTCCTGGCACTTTTCAAAGGGCGGCCTATGCTGGGCTCTGGGGTGAATGAGCCTGTGTGGGGGCCCTTGAAGGGCTATTTCTCAGCTCACCACAGCTCTGCAGGTCTCCTGGACACAGGCCCAGCTGGGTTTCAAAGCTGGATGTTTGGGGACTTGCCTCTCAGGTGCTGGTCTTAAAAGTGGAGGTGCCTGAGGTGGGGCAGGACACCTTCCCTCCTGAAGGATGGGGGCGGGATTTATGTTGAGAAGGTGTCTCAGCCTCTTCGGCACCTTCAGTGAGGTTTTCCTCTCATTTGCCCAGTATGAAGTGTTTGCCCTGCCTGTTTTTAGTTTTTCTGTTTTCCCCAGAGGAAATTGTTCCATACATAGTTGTAGATTCATTGTGGCCATGGGAGGAGATGAGCTCAGTATTGTCACCATCCTGAACCAGAATCCTCAATATCCTATAGTTTTCAGTGTACAGGTCATTCACCTCCTTGGGTAGATTTATTCCTACGCATTATATTGGTTTTGATGCTATTATAAATACAATTGCTTTCTTAATTTCTCTTTCATTGTTGGTGTAGAGAGACATGATTGATTTTTGTATGTGATGTTGTATGGTGCAACATCACTGAATTCATTGACTAGTTCTAACAGTTTTTCAGAGAAGGATTTAGGATTTAGGATTTTTCTATTCATACAATCATGTCATTGGCAAATAGAGACAATTTTACTCCTTACTTTCTGATTTGGATGCTGTTTATTTCTTTGTCTTATTTAATTGCTCTGGCTAGGACTTTATATGTTGAAGAGGAGTGGTGAGAGGAGACACCCTTGTCTTGTTTCTGACAGTAGAAGAAAAACTTTCAATGTGTCACTATTGGGTATAATGTTAGCTGTGGGCTCGTCATATACGGCCTTTTTAATGTTGAATTATACTTCTTCTATGCCCAATTTATAGAATTTTTATCATGAAAGGAAGATGAATTCTGTCAATTATTTTTCTGTATCTATTGAAAGGATCAGGTGATTTTCCTCTGTCACTCTATTACTGATTTGGCATGTTGAATTATTATTGCATCCCAGGGGGAAAAAATCATCTACAGCTGAGTATGATCCCTAGTCCCAATCATCTAGTGAGCCTGGCTAGAGAATGCAGGTAACCACAGAGACTATCCTATAGCTTCACTTGGGTAGGGAACAAAGCCAGCCATCCTGTCCAGTCATTCCTAGAAGTGACTGCCACCTTCACCCCTGACTTCAGAGTTCAAATAGTTGCCTTTTCCCAAAAGAGACCATAATAACAGCCACATCTGCCCAAGGATGTCACCAGGAGACACGTCCAAAAAACAAACTGAGCTGACTAGTGAAGAACTGTCAAAACAAACCTGAAAAGTCTGGAAGAGGAGACCAATTACTCAATGTACCAGTAACAATGTAAGGAATCAAAGATCATGGAATCAGGTAAATATGACACCACCAAAGAAATCCAATAAAGCTCTAAAATGAACAGTCAGACAAAGAATTCAGAACAACCCTCTAAAAGAAGTTTAGTGAAGTACAAGAAAACACAGACAGACAACTAGACAAAATTGGGGAAATTATGCATGAACAAAACAGGAAGTTCAACAAAGAAATAGAAACTATTAAAAAACCCCAGAAATCCTAGAGCTGAAAAATACAGTAACTGAACTAAAGAATTCAACAGAGAGCTTCAAAAGCAGACTCAACAGTGTAGAGGAAAGAATCAGTGACCTGGAAGATAAAATATTTGAAATGCTCCAATCAGAGAAGCAAAAGAAAAACAGAATGAAAAAGAGAGAAGAAAACCTAAAGGAATTTATGAGACACAATGAAAAGAAACAATATTCACATTATGAGATTTCTGGAAGAAGAGAAATGGAAAGGGACAGAAAATGTACTTAAAGAAATAAAGTCTGAAAACTTTTCCAACCTAGAGAGAGAGATACCTCCAGATTCAAGAGGCCCAAATGATCCAAAATAGGGTGAATTTGAACAGGGCTACTCCCAGACTCACCATAATTAAATTGTCAGCAGACAAAGACAAAGAAAGAATTTTTAAATCAGCAAGAGAAAAGAGAAGTTACATACAAGGATACCCACATCTGACTGTAGGCAGATTTCTCAACAGAAATTTTTCAGATCAGAAGAGAATGAGGTATAGAGAATATTGAAAGAAAAAAAAAACTGTCAACCAAGAATACTGTACCTAGTGAAGCAGTGCTTCAGAAATTAAGGAGAGGGTAAAGACTTTCCCAAACAAACAAAACCTGGGGGAATTCATCAGCACTAGTTCTGCCCAAAAAGAAATGCTTAAAGGGGGATGAGTAGAAATAAAAAAGAACACTAATTAATATCATAAAACATAAGAAGACAGTATAAAACTCAGTGGTAATAGTATACAGTCAAAGTTAGATTCTATAATATGGGAATGGTGGGACATAGTTCATTCACAACTCCAGTTTAAAAGTTAAAAAACATAGTAAAAATAACCACGACTATAGTAATCTTTCATTAGTTACACAAGATACAAAATAAATCAATTGTAACAGCAACACCCTAAAATGAGAGAGGGAGAAATAAAAGTGTAAGGCATAGGAATTCTGTTGAGGTTAAGTTATTAGTATAAATAGAGTGTTATAGCTTTAAGATATTTTATGTAAGCCTCATGGTAACCACAAGGGAAAACCTGTAGCAATTACACACCAAAAAATGGCAAAGAAGCCAAAGCATACTAATACCACGAGACTTCAAAAACACCACTTCAAAACACAACACAGAAAAGCAGAAGAAAAAGCAAGGAAGAATGGCTCTTACAAAACAACCAGGAAACAATTTTTAAGTAGCAATAGTGTAACTGGATCGCTTTGTTGTACAGCAGAAATGATCACAACATTGTAAATCAACTACACTTCAACAAACCACTAAACAATGAAAAAATGGCAGTAGTGATTCTTTATTTATCAATTATTACTTCAATGTAACCAGCTGAAAATCTTCAATCAAAAGACATAAAATGGCTGAATAGATTAAAAAAAAAAACAAGGTCCAATGATATACTGCATATAAGAAACTCACTTTAGCTTTAAAGACACACATAAATGGAAAGTGACGGTATGGAAGACTATTTCAAGCAAATGGCAATCAAAAAAAAAAAAAATGCAAGGGTGGAGTTCCCGTCGTGGCTCAGTGGTTAACGAATCCGACTAGGAACACCATGAGGTTGTGGGTTCGATCCCTAGCCTTGCTCACTGGGTTAAGGATCCGGCATTGCTGTGAGCTGTGGTGTAGGTTGATGACATGGCTTGGATCCTGCATTGCTGTGGCTCTGGCGTAGGCTGGTGGCTGTAGCTCCAAGTCAACCTCTAGGTTGAAAACTCCCAACAGATGCCATAGAATGGATGAGTTGCTCAGGGAAAGGGCTCAGAGAGAGAAGAAAAGATGGTGAGCCAAGGACAAAACCCTGAGAGGCATCAGGGTTTAAAAGGCAGTCAGGGGGTTCTAAGCAGGAACTCCCAGGCAGTCAGGAGACAGAGCAGGAGAGGGCTGTGGTATCATTAAAAGTAGCTCAAGTAGGAAGAGGTGCCCAACAGTGTTAAACACTTTGGAGAGCCCAGATGAGGTAAAAACTGAGACCATAATGCCATTGGACTTGGCAATGTCTGTCAGTGATGATTTTGGGAACAGCAGGTCCAGAGGCCAGAGCATAGTGGGATGAAGACAGAGCCAGGGGACAGAAAGTGAAGCGTGGCCATGTAGACCACACCACAGTCGGGTGATGTAGAGTTACAGGCAGGTGTCTGCTTTTCAAGATGGGAGGGACAAGGGTATATTCTAAATCTTTCCACTTACAGTGTCCTCCGCATTTGTGTCTTTCTCCACCTGCAGACTGCAAGCACCATGAAGATAGATTCATGTATTTTCATGTCTTGTGCACAGTTTTCGCTAGAAGGGGTTTGTCGGACTGAAACTGAGCCTAGTCCAAGCTACCACAGAAACTCCCAATTCTAGCATCCTCTGCTTAGTCAGTACCAGCTGGGTTATGCTCTGATAACAAAGAGCCCCAACATGGTAAGGTATTCAAAACAGTTTTATTTCTTGCTCCTGCTGCATGCTCATCTTCTGTCAGGGACTCAAGGTGACCGAGTTTCTTCTGTCTGGAATGTCTCCAGTCACCATGGTGGGGGAACGGCCATGGAAAGTCACGCACTTCCACTAATAAGACAGAGTCCCAGGGCCACACTGACCTTCAGGGGGTCAGGAAGAAGCAGATTCAGAACACTGGACACCGTCCTACGGACTTCCATAGTCCTGCCCCTCTTCAAGGTGGTCAGAGGGGTCTTCCTGCCATGTCCCAAGGGATCCAAGCAAGCATAACTGCCAGCATCCCTTCTTGAAATCTCTAGAAAATTCCAAACTCCTTGCCCCAGCTAATAAGTAGCCCCTACCTTCCTAGCTTTGCCTCACACTCTCCTCCCTGGCCTCCTCTGTTCCTCACATACTAGCTCTCTCCTGCCTGCTCTTCCTTCCATCTGGAGAGTTGTTCCTTCCAGATTGTCTGACATCTGGTTTTTTCTCAACCTAGTATCATCTTCCTGGATAGAATTTTCAGATTATTCTAGCTAATAGTCCCATCCCTGTCCAGTATCTAATTATCCCATTGCCTGGTTCTGTATATGTTTAGCATTTATCAGTATCTGAAATTATTTTATTTACATTTTATCCTTTTTTTTTTTTTTTTTTTTTTGGCAGTCCTATGGCCTATGGAGTTCCTGGGCCAGGGGTCAGATCTGAGCTGCAATTGTGACCTATGCCACAGCTGTGGCAATGCCAGGTCCTTTTAACCCACTGTGGCAGGCCAGGGATCAAACCTGCATTCTGGCACTAGAGAGATAACACAGATCCTGTCGTGCAACAGCAGGAATTTCTATTTATATATTTTTATGTATTTATGGTCTGTCTGTCCTCCCTGGACTATCAGATCCATAAGTTTAGGAATATTTATCTATATTGTTCGCTATTGAATCTCAAAACAGTTCTCAACATAAAGTCATTGGGTGAATAAATATATTACTTAATCACTAAGTTTTGGACATGGTAAGGCTGGAAGGAAACTTGTGGCCAGACTGAGGCCAGCTTTGAGTACCAGGCTTTGCTACGGGTCCAGTTGTCAAAGGAGCTCAGGGAGATGAGCAGGGGAGGAGTCGGGAAAGGGAGGTGTTGCAGCGGTGGCCCCACCCTGCACATGGAGAGCCTGACCTTCTGGATGGCGATGTGAGCTGAGTCTGGGCCCTCCCAGTGGGTGAGATGGGCCAGAAAGCCTCACCTGGGACGTTCACCTCTAGATGTGACACCCCCAGCCAGTAACTAGAAAACAAAATACACAGTAGTAGGCACAACTACAACAATCCATTGTTCAGAGGGAGAAGGTAAGAATATCTACCTGGGGAGTTCCCATCATGGTGCAGCAGGAAAGAATCCCACTAGGAACCATGAGGTTTCGAGTTCGATCCCTGGCCTCACTCAGTGGGTTAAGGATCCGGCGTTGCTGTGGTGTAGGTCGCAGACATGGCTTGGTCTGGCATAGGCCAGCGGCAACAGCTCCAATGAGACCCCTAGCCTGGGAACCTCTGTCGGTCGCGGGTGGGGCCCTAAAAACACAAAAGACAAAAGACAAAAAAAAAAAAAAAAAAAAGAATATCTACCTGGGTAGCCTGGGCTCTGAGTAGAAAGAGAAAACAGGAAGCAGAAAACAATTCTCCTCTCAGGATCCCTAACCACAGCGGGTTCACACAGGAATCTTGGGGAAGAAAAGTCAAAATTTAGTCTAAACACATCTTAGTCTGACAGGTACCCCAGAAGGAAAGCATTTTCAAATCCTGGTCTTTTTGAATTTTCACAAATAAATTTCTAAGGGACATGAACTCACACTCAAATATTACAAAACACAAAAGGAAATAAGCCACCATGAGCAGTATCAGCAACAAACGACAACATTAAAAGTTCACAACTGTAGGCCTGGGAGTAATGACGGTCTCCTGATATTACAAACTCCAAAGTGTTTCACCAACCTTGGGGCTTTCTACGCCCCACTCCAGGCTCGATACATCATCCCTTTAGTAAGCTGTTCCCAATCAACAAATTTGAGTGTATCATCTGTTTTCTACTGGGACCCTGTTTAGTTCCTGGACACTTTACCCATCTTCTTACCAGGTGAATGAAACTTCGTTTATTATATCATTCTGGTTTTATATCAACGATGTAAAGAATATTGTTCTTATTTTTGTTGTGCATTGATGTTTACTTGACTATTTTGCTGAACTCTTTTTATTAATTCATATGTCAATTCTGTTCGTTTTTACTAAATTGATGATCAGACAATCTGAAAATAATAAAAAGTTATTTATTTATTTATTTATTTTTTTACAGCTACATCTGCAGCATACGGAAGTTCCCAGACCAGGGGTCTAATCAGAGCCAGAGCTGAGGCCAACGCCACAGCTACAGCAAGTGGATCCGAGCCATGTCTGTGACCTATGCTGCAGCTTGCAGCAACACCAGATCCTTAAACCACTGAGCGAGGTCAGGGATGGAGCCTACATCCTCACAGAGACAACATCAGGTCCTTAACCTACTGAGTTGCAATGGGAACTCCAAAAGTTATCTTTTTCTTTCATAGTTTATGCTTCTTCTTTTCCTCTTGTAGTATTGATCAGAGCTATACTCAGGATTGTGGACTTTCTCTTAAAGGGCATTCTCTCAAATTTTTCCATTAAGTGTCATTCTCGCTATAGGTCTTGGATATAACCTTTACCAAGGTAAAGGAGTTCTGTTGTATTCATAACTTACTGGGAAAAAATGTGACTTGTAAATAGATATTTTATGAATAGGTATATTTATAAAAAAAACTGAACTTACAAAACTTAGCTCTCCATGAAGAAAATGAAAAGGAAAATCACAGACTGGAAGAAAATATACACAAAGGACCTGGATATCTTCAATATTCAGGATATTTGAAGAACTCATAATTTAACAATAAAATGAAAACAACCCAAATCTAAAACATGGGAAAATGACTTGAAATTAACTTCACATAGAAGGATCTATGGATGGCAAACAAGCACATGAAAAGATGCTGAATCTCATTAGGGAAATTTCACCAGGGAAATGCAAAGTATAACCACAATAAGATACCACTTCACCCCAAGGATAGTGGAAAAATTTAGAAGACTGACAACACCAACTGTTAGTGGGGTTGCGGAACAACAACTCTTCTGTTTTACTGGCTGAAGTAAAATGATTTTGCCACTTTAGATAACTGATAGTTTTGGAAGTTTCTTATAAAATTAAACAGACAACTACTATAAACCAGTAAGAATTCATCTCCTAGGAATTCATCCAGGAGAAATGAAAATGTATGTCTACAAAAAGGCTTGAATAAGATGTGTATTATACACCTTTTTTCATTATAATCAAAATACAAAAACAATGCAAATGTGCATCAAAAAGGAGTTGGATAAGCAAACTATTTGGAATGCAGAAATAAAACAATGAACTGCTTATACATGCACCTACATGGCTTAATCTTATCTTTTTGGAGTTTTGTGTTATTACGGTTGTTACTATTTGAAAAATTCTTTATAGATAGTTAATAAGCTTTTCAGTTTGGGGTTAATAGATGCAAACTATTACATTTAGAATGAATAGACAGTAAGGTCTTACTGTACAGCACAGGAAGCTATATCCAGTCTCCTGGGATAGATAATGATGGAAAAGAATATAAAAGGTATATATATATATATATATATATATATATATATATATATATATATGACTGAGTTACTTTGCTGTACAGCAGAAACTGGCAGAACATTGTAAATCAGCTATACTTTAATTTTAAAGATCTGAAAAAAATTTACATTTTTTAGGTTTTACTACCGTATTTTTAAATTTAAGCTATAAAACAAAAGCTGGACGATTCAAACAAAGCAGCAATACAGTTGGATATTGAAAGCTCTCCAAGTTCTCATCCCTCCTCACCTTCACTCTCACCCCACTGAAGTTTTGGTGTACATTCTCTCTGTCCTTTTTCACAGTTTTGGGAGGGAAGAATGATAACAACAATGACATTAAAAGAAAAATAAAAACTATGGTTGGTCAAGCTTTGGCCAAGTTCTAGCAATTTCCACATATGAGCACTGATTATTACAAAACAACCTCTCAAAGCAATTATCATTACCCCCCCCCCTTTTTTTTGCCTTTGAGGAGACAGACTAAGTGTGAGGAAATAACTTATCTAAAGTCACAGTAAAAGAGCAGAGCCAGATTTTGAATTTAGGTCTGCCTGATTCAAAACCTATGCTCTTTCCACTACCAGAGTTAATAGTCACCATTTAATGAACCTCTGTTATTGGGTCAGCACTTAAAAAATAATGTCTATTTTTCACAACAACTCAGTGAGAAGACAATGATAATTTCTCTTTTGAAGAGGAGGTGTGGTTGGCCAGAGCCACAGAGTAAATCAAGTAGGAGGCAGGACTCACACCCAAGAGTCTTAGACTCCAGTGTCTCTGCTTTTCCTTCAACACTCTTACACTATAGTATTTTAATGAAGTAGCATTCTTCAACATACTACTGTGCGTAGTGTGTTCCTAAAGAAATTCTCTGAATAGCTGTTCAATAGGTTTCCACTCCTGCACCAACTTCCGGAGATGGATGGCAGCTGCTTGGAGCACTGGCCTGAGAGGCATTCTCAGGCCAGCTCTGTCTGTGAAAGTGAAATGCTGCGATGGGTTAGTGACATCTGTCTTGTGCATGGAAGGGGAGGAGTTGCAACCTCAACATCCAGAATCTGCTGCCCCCAGAATGATTATTTTAAGATAACATGAGGTTACTAACATCTCCCAAGGCAATAGAAGTAAAAACAAAAATAAACAAATGGAACCTAATTGAATTTACAAGCTTTCGTACCGCAAAGGAAATGGTGGACAAAATGAAGAGACAATCTATGGAGTAGAAGAAAATATTTTCAAATGAAACAGCCTACAAGGCCTTAATTTCCAAAATATACAAATAGCTCATACACCTCAACAACAAAAAGAATGAGCAACACAATTGAGCAATGGGCAGAAGACCTAAATAGACATTTCTCCAGAGAAGACATATAGATAGCCAATAGGCATATGAAAAGATGTTCAACATCTTTAATTATTAGGAGAATGTAAATCAAAACTACATTGAGGTACCACTTCATACCAGTCAGTATGGCCATCATTAAAAAGTCTATAAATAACAAATGCTGGAGATGATGTGGAAAAAAGGAATGCTCCTTCGCTGTTGGTGGGAATATAAGTTGGTACAGACACTATGGAGGTTCCTTAGAAAACAAAAAATAGAACTACCATATGATCCAGTAATTCCACTCCTGGGCATATATCCAGACAAAACTGTAGTTCAAAATGATGCATGTACCCCTATGTTCATACAACACATGTATGTTGTATGATACATGTACCCCTATGTTCATACAACACAATTCACAACAGCCAAGACATAGATACAACCAAAAAGTCCATGTACAGATGAATGGATAAAGCAGATGTAGTACATATACACAATGGAATACTACTCAGCCATGAAAAATAACAAAATAATGCCATTTGCAGCAATATGGTTGGAACTAAAGATTCTCATACTGTGAAGTATGTCAGAAAGAGAAATACATGATATGATATCATATCTCTAGAATCTAAAATATGACACAAATGAATATATCTACAAAACAGAAACAGACTCAAGGACAAGGAAAACAGACTTGTGGTTTCCATGGGGGAGGGAGTTGAGGGAGGGATAGACTGGGAGGTTGGGTTAGTAGATGTAAGGTATTATACTTGAAGGGGATAAATAACTAGGATTTACTGTATAGCACAGGGAACTATATTCAATGTCCTATGATAAACCATATGGAAAAGAAAACTTTTAAAAAGAATGTCAGGAGTTCCCATTAGGGCTCAATGGAAATGAATCTGACTAGGATCCATGAGGACTCAGGTTCTATCCCTGGCCTTGATCAGTGGGTTAAGGATCTGACATTGCTGTGAGCTGAGCTGTGGTGTAGGTCACAGATGCGGCTCAAATCTGATGCTGCTGGGGCTGTGATGTAGGCCAGAGGCTACAGCTCCAATTAAAGCCCTAGCCTAGGAGACTCCATATGCCAATGGTGTGGCCCTAAAAAAAAAAAAAGAAAAAGACAAAAAAAAACACGTATACACACATATATAACTTAATCACTTTGAGAAATTAATACAACACTGTAAATCAACTAAACTTCAATTTAAAAAGATTACTACAATTAATTACATTTCTACAGTGATCAGTGGTCCCCCTACCTCCCTCAAAGATCTATTTAAAAAAACAAAAACCTGTGTTATAAAAAAAAGAAAAAAAAATCCATAAGGATGTAAACTCACCCATATAATAATTCTCAGATAAAATTCTATATATAGATAAGCTATTTTAAATATATATCAAAGATAAAATTATGTAGTACAATTTCACTAGCCAGACTTATTCACACAAACTGCTTTATTTCATCATAGTGTCATGCTCCACAGAAAGATAGAAAGTTATCCCGCCCCTCCACCTGATTTTAAGCTACCAGACAATATTAACTCTTTGTACATCTCTAATGAGGTCATTAATTTGTAGTTGAGATCAACTTTAATGTTTTTTAATTGGGCAGAATATTTGCTTTGGTTTCGATATGCTACTTTGGCTTTGTGAGTTTAGTTGGGCCTGGAAAAATAGAAGGAAGTTGGCATTAACATAGGAGAGGGTGGTACATGGCTTAATCTTAAAAATATTATGTTGAGTGAAATAAGCCAGGCACAAAAGAGAACTTGTCTATATGATTCCATTTGAAGAGAAGCCAAAAATAATCTGTGGCAATGGAAGTCAGAGAAAGGAGACTGGCTGTAAGGAGGCAGGCAGGAACTTTCTGGGGTAATGAAAATGTTCTACCTTGGCTAGTGTATTGGATACACAGGAGTAGGTTCTTGTCATCACCCACCTGATTGTACACCTAAGGTCTGTGATGAGGCTAACATCACAAATGAACTGGGCCATTTCATTCTCTATTTTCCAGAACTTTTTTTTTTTTTTTTTAATGGCCATACCCACAGAATATGAAAATTCTCAGGCCAGGGACTGAATCTGAGCTGTAGCTGTGACCTATGCCACAGATCATTTAACCCACTGCACCAGGCTGGGTATGGAACCCACGCCTCTGCAGCTGCCCAAGCTGCTGCAGTCAGATTCTTAACCAGCTGCACCTCAGCAGGAAATCCTGGACCAACTTTTTATAAGACAGGGAACAAGTACTCAATGAAAGTTGCTGGCATTCACCAGTAAAACCAAAAGGATGTTTTTTTTGTGTGTGTCTCAGTTATCTCTCACCACATCACCACCCCAGAACGTAGGGACCTCAAACAATGCACACTTGTCACCTCACAGCATTGTGGGCTTAGCTGCCTCTCACGAGGAGTCCCTCACAGGGGAGCAGTCGAGGTGGGGGTCCGGGATCTGCCTGGAGAGGATCTACTTTTCCGCTCACTCACATGGTTCTCACAGGCCTTGGAAATCCACCTCCAAGCCCAGATGCATGGATGCTCACAAACTCTGGGTCCTCACTGACCATTGACCCTGCTCCCCGGCTCTGGGCCTTTCCTACAGGGAACCCACAGCAAGGTACCCTGCTTACCCAGAGCAGGGCTGAGAGGGAGAGGGGGAGAGCAGGAGCAGGGTGAAGTCAGTTGCTCTGTGGCCACACCCCGAGTGACATCCGATCACTTTGCCATGTTGGATTCATTAGAAGAGTTGCTAGGTGCAGCCCACATTCAAGGCCAGGAGTCACACTGGGCACCAATCCCAGGAGAGAGAGGTCACTGAGAACCACTTCAGAGGGTTCCTCTGTGTGTGGGGGTGGGAAGGGGGTATGTTCACATTGGCCTTAAGGGGGCAATTCATCTATTCCACTTGAAAACCTTGTTTACTTAACAGTCTGTTTGTTTCTATTTAATTTTTTTTCTTTTTAGGGCCTCACTCATGCACATGGAAGCTCCCGGGCAGGGGTCAAATCAGAGCTGCTGCTGCCGGCCTACACCACAGCCATGGCAACACCGGATCCAAGCTGCATCTGCAAGCTACAGCACAGCTGTGGCAACGCCGGATCCTTAACCCACTGAGCGAGGCCAGGGATGGAATCTGCATCCTCACAGAGACTATGTTGGGTCCTTAACCTGCTGAACCACTACGGGAACTCTTCCACACATTTTAACATGTCGTATTTTCTTTATCCTTTAATTGGGAGCATCTATTCATTTTCTTTTTTCCTCTTAAAACCAAGACTCACTTAGTAATGAGTTACTAAATTTCCAAACACAGAAGATTTTTTAAAATGTATACCTTTGCTATTAATTTCTCATTTTACTGAATAAACTACAATGTCTACTTTATGAAATCTCAGTTGCAGGGTCTCAGGGAGACTTTTCCTCTTCCTGTGTGTGTTCGGCCTCTCCAGACCTGCCTGTGAGGGGCTCACCCAGCCTCTGCTCTCTGTGGGGACAGAAGCATTAACTCTCGGCTCAGGCTGACATCCCCAGGCACCCCAGAGAAGCACCAGGCAAGCTGGCCTGTTTTCAGTAGCTGAGTATCTCCTTACTTTTCTGCACGCTCAGCTCTGCATTGATAGGGCTCTTTGCTACAAGCAATATGGCATTGTGAAGTGTTGGAAGTGGAGGATTTCAGGTAACCTGAGCTTCTGCGTTGCTTAGAGCTGGTGCAGATTCAAAGGAGACAGAAAGGACCAACAAAGACCTGCTGTGGAGCACAGGACACTATACTCAGTGTCTTGTAATAACCTACATGGGAAAAGAATCTGAAAAAGAATGGATATACGGTTATGTACAACTGAATCACTTTACTGCACATCTGAAAGTAACACAACATTGTAAATCAACTCTATTTCAATAATTTTTTTTTTTTTGCTTTACAGGTCCTCACCTGCGGCATGTGGAAGTTCCCAGGCTAGGGGTGGAATCAGCACTGCAGCTGCAGGCCTACACCACAGCCACAGAAACACCAGATCCAAGCCACATCTGTGACCTACACCACAGCTCATGGCAATGCTGGATCCTTAACCCACTGATTGAGGCCAGGGATTGAACCTGAATCCTTATGAATATTAGTCAGGTTTGTTACTTCTGAGCCACAACAGGAACTCCAATAAAAACTTTTAAAAGCAAAGTTCCCGTGGTGGTGCAGTGGAAATGAATCCTACTAGGAACCATGAGGTTGTGGGTTTGATCCCTGGCGTCACTCAGAGGGTTAAGGATCCAGCATTACTGTGAGCCGTGGTGGAGGTCACAGACATGGCTTGGATCTGGTGTTGCTATGGCTCTGGTGTGGGCCAGCAGCAACAGCTCCAATTTGACCCCTGGCCTGGGAACCTCCATATGCTGTGGGTGCAGCCCTAAAAAAAAAAAAAAAGACAAAAACAAAACAAAACAAAAATTTTAAAAAGCTAATGTAAAATATAAAGGACATGCAACTCAAAAAAATAATAAAAAAATCAAAAAAGTAATAAACGAAGAAACAAGACAGAGTGAAATTTCATGTAGGTGAGCTTGGCCTCCAGAACCGACTGCTGCAGGTCTGGTGACCTGATCTCCTTCCCACAGGCCTTTTCTCTAATATTACCCAGTCTGGTGTGTTTAGGGGAGTGGAGCCTAAGGGTCTGGATTCATAGGCCCAGCTCTGTCACAAGCTACATTTGTGACTTTGAGAAAAATCATTAACTTCTATAGACCTGGTTTTTTCCTTTGGGAAATGAAGAGGCTAAGATACAGCTTTTTTTTTTTTTTTTTTTTTTTTTTTTTTTTGCATTAGAGCTTTTTCCCTTTTTATGTGACTCAAATTATGTTTTTTCTTCTTTCTGATATATTTTAGGTTATTTTATTTAATTTTATTTTATATTGGGATAGAATTGATTCACAATGTTATGTTAGTTTCAGATGTAAAGCAAAGTGATTCAGTTATTCAATATACATATATCTGTTCTTTTTCAGGTTCTTTTCCCATGTAGGTTATTATAGAATGTTGTGTAGAGTTCCCTGTGCAATACAATAGGTCCTTGTTGATTATCTATTTAATATACAGTAGTGTGTATCTGTTAATCCCAAATGCCTAATTCATCCCCCCCAAGATAACAGCATTAATAAACTGATTTTTTTTTCTAACTTCTTATTTAGTCTGTCCTTTTTTGGTTTCTGTAGTTTTTTTCACGGAAGTAAACTGTGGTTAGTAATGTATGATTTCTCTGCAATTGAAAGAAAAGAAGTGGGGAGGGAGATTCTGTCTAAGGTCCTTTGAAGCACTTTTTTAAGAAAACTCTACTCATCCGAAGGGACAGTCCTAGTGACCTGGGCAGGCAGTGCATCAGAATCTGCTGTGCATCAGAATCACCTGGGCGCACTTGTGAAAATGCAGATTCCTGTTAAAAATACAGTCCCTGGGTTTTGGAAAGGGGTTGTGATGAGCGGCCAGTGAAATGCCCAGCAAAGCTGTGGCTTCAGGAACGTGGTCTCCCTGCAGCACCAGGGCTGCGCAAGGGCACAGCGCATGCGCCGCTGAAACCGCTCTGCCTGAGGTTCTGAGACCGCCCCCCCCCCCCCCAACGCTGACCTTGGGCACAGAATTCCTGTCCTGGGACCTCTGCTGCTGCTGCTTCTGCAAGATGAAAATTTGAAGTCACCTTCATCTTGGACATCCTACTTGTTCACAACCCCACTGCTGTGCTCCCTGGTTCCAAAGCCAGTCCTTCCTCATAGGATATCTCTTTGCCCAGCTGATCCCCTGCAGAATCCTTCCTGCTTTTCTTTCTTCCTTCCTTTCTATCTTTCTTTTCTTTTCTTTCTCTCCTTCCTTTTCTCTTTCTTTCCCTTTCTCTTTCTTTCTTTCCTTCCTTCCTTCTCCCTTCCTTCTTCCCTCCCTCCATCCCTCCCTTCCTTCCTTCCTTTTTTTTGGTTGAAGGAGAAAAAGATAGCTTTAATGCTTTACCAGGCAAAGGAGGGTCACAGTAGGCTAGTGCCCTAAAGACTGTGCCCGCCTTGGGAGAGAAGAGGAGGTGGTTTTATAGTTTGGGAGTGAAAAATGGGGCCACAGATAAGGATAAGGGTAAATGCAAGTTTTCATTGTTTTTCAAATCTGGTGACCCTTCTTTCTGGAATGAAGAATGCTTCATTAACATCTTCCTTTTGTTGGGGGTTTTAGTTCTGACAGCAGCTTGAGGGATGGAACCAAATCAAATAGGTTTTTGTAGGAAAAAGAAGGAAAGTTACTCATGGCAGAACCTGTCAGTCTCTAGTGCGAGAGATTCAAAGAAGATAAATTCTGCACAAAAACACTGGGTGCCTGGTGTCTGGACTTGCTGAGGTTCAGGTTCTTGATGTCTCCGTGCAGAAGGAATTCAGTGAGAGACAAAGTGATAGGCAAGAAATAGATTTATTAAGATAGGATACGTTTGAGAGATGCAAGCAGGCAGGCAAGGAGGCTCTGCCCTTCCTTCCTTTCTTTGCCACGCATGAGGCCTACGGAAGTTCCCGGGCCAGGAATTGAACCCTCACCTCCACATCAACCAGAGCTGCTGTAGAGACAGCGTGGGACCCTTAACTTGCTGCACCACAGAAGAAACTCCTGACACTTTTCTTTCAATTCCTGGCACCAAGGGCATGATTCAGGGACCCATCCTGAATCCTTCCTACTGCCTGAGGTTTGGGAACAACTCTTATTCCCAGACGGTGATCTGTCCTTCCAGGGATGTTTATATTTTTGCAGAGGCCTTAGGGCATGGGCAGTGTTTAACCCAAAGAAATAAATTACTGATGAAATTAAATACCTGCTTGGCTGATCTATAGGATACGGGGTTGGGGGATTGGTGTTACAAATTCTTTTCATTTCAGACATACCCCTTAAATGATGAGCCGCACTCCCTGAATATAAGGATCACTCTACCTGTCTATTAATTTCGCGTGGTTAATTAATTCATTCTACTTGGAGTGAGTCACAGTTCATGTTCTGCGAGCTCCGGATCTGAAGAGCTGTTTCCAACATAAACCGCCAGGAGAGGAGTTCTCGCCAGGGTGCAGTTTAGAATTCAAGTCAGCAGCTGGAGTCACTGCAGAGATGCAGGTTCAATCCCCTGCTCGGTACAGTGGTTTAAAGGATCCAGTGTTGCTGCAACTACTGTTCCAATTCAATACCTGGCCCAGAAACTTCCATATGAAACAAACAAACAACCAACCAGGAGAGGTGTGACAAAACCTGCGGGGAGGCAGAGTTCCCATTGTGGCTCAATGGGTTAAGAACCCAACTAGTATCTATGAGGATGTGGGTTCAATCCCTGGCCTGGCTTAGTGGGTTAAAGATCCAGCGTTGCCATGAGCTGAGGTGTAAGTCGCAAATGAGGCTCGGATCTGGTGTTGCCATGGCTGTAGCGTAGGCCTCAGTGGCAGCTCCAATTTGACCCCTAACCTGCAAATTTCCGTATCTGCAGGTGTGGCCCTAAAAAGAAAAAAAAACAAACAAAAAACAAACAAAAAAAAAACTTGCCAGGAGGCGAAGGCGCCACAGAATCACCCTTAGAGAAGGCCAAGAAGCTGAAATTTGACTCGTCTTGAAGGACAGGTAAGAAAGTAGGGAGTTAGGAGGAGCAGAGGAAAGGTGGGGAGAGTCTCCTGTCCCCGTGCTCAGGTCCCTGCCTTCTCCGGAAATCTATCTTCTGGTCTCTTCTCTTAAAAAGAGTAAACAACTGGGAACTATGTCTAGCCACTTATGATGGAGCATAAAAATGTGAGAAAAAAGAATGTATATATGTATGTGTAACAGGCTCACCTTGTTGTACAGTAGAAAATCGACAGAACACTGTTAACCAGCTAAAATGGAAAAAAATAAAAATCATTCTATATATATATATATATATATATATATATATATATATATATATAAATCATTCTCTCTATATATAAACTCTTGTTCACTCTTATATATATAAGAGTGAACAAGATTCCCATCGTGGCTCAGTGGTAACAAACCCGACTGGTATCCATGAGGATACAGGTTCGATCCCTGGCCTCTCTCAGTGGGTTAAGGATCTGGTGTTGCTGTGAGCTGTGGTGTAGGTTGCAGACGTGGCTTGGATCCTGTGTTGCTGTGACTGTGGCGTAGGACGGCAGCTACAGATCCAATTGGACTCCTAGCCTGGGAACTTCCAGGTGCTATGGGAGCGGTCCTAAAAAGCCAAAAAAAATTTTTTTTAGTGAAAAAATAGAGTAAACAAAATCATTAATGGTCACATATTTCTTTTCTCCAACTGTGGACAGATTTAATTATCCCTTGGAGGAGTCTCTGTGTGGCAAATTGTTAAATAATGAGTGACCTGAATGAGCGCTCTTCTAGGACTTACTTCTTGGGCTATAAAGTGAAAGAGGCAGCTTCAGGGCAGGGACCAAGCACATGGTCACCATACTGTCACTGGCTACTGAGGAAGGCACAGGCTCTCAGCCGTGATGTCTTTCTACTCAGGACCGTCCCCCCACTCCACTCCCAGGTTTTCTCCAAGGGTGGTGGGGGTGGGGGACCCGAGAGCTCTGGCCCCTGATCATAGCTCAAATCTGGTCTCTGGGTTTGAGGAACCAGCACATCACTACATTTGGTCCATTTTACAGATGAGGAAACTGATGAAGAAAAGTGAAAGCTCAGTAGCTGTGACCTTTCTTCCCCTCGCATCACACTAAGGGAGGGCCAAGCGTAACCCAAAGGGAGCCTTGCAGAGGTGCTGGGAGCTCGCCCTGGGCTCACGCGTGGAGCTTAAGAAAACAGCTGCCACGGCCACCGGGACCCACTCAGCAGGGGCCGAGGTCAGGGTCAGGTCAGGGATGGTTCTGTTGTCTAAGGATGATTCTGAAACTGACCTCTGATTAGGAACCACTGCCCGCCCTGAAGTTGTTTCTTTTGCTTGGCTTGTCCAACACACACACACACAGACACACACACCCACACACACACCCACATACACACCCACCCACCCACACACACACACACAACCCTGCCACTTCCACCTCTTCGCGCAGTTTATATCCACGCAGCATCTCTCAGTCAGCGTTTGGAGCCTCACCGGATTATCCTGGTGTCCTCGGCTGACTCGCCCTTCTTGCCTCAGGACCTCCGTTCTTAGGGAAGGCTGCAGGCACCCGTTCCCACGTGGTCCCTACTGGTGATCCTGTCTGTAGAAGGATCACGTGACAGTGCTGCTGGATCTCAGGATGAGATCCTGGGCACGAGACCCTGTGCTTGAACAAACTCCAAAGGTGAGTTCTTTCCCGGCTGTAGGATACGAACCTGGTCCTGGAGCCTGCAGTACGGGGAACCTCAGGAAGCCTACAGCGCCGCCTGCTGGAACAGCTGCTTATTTTCTGCTGCATTGGGTCTCGGTGCAGGAAAGGAAAACCACAGATTTACTTCCTCATTCCACACCTAGGAAAGTCACCCTTCTGTTTATTCTTTTCAATAGCATTGGTTTCCTAAGAAGAGCAACAATAACAATTACTATTAAAGACAGGGCTGCGAATGCCACTGAGAACAGAGTGGGTTGGTGAGGGAAAATGTTAGAATTTTTCAAAACAAAGGATCTTTGGAGTTCCCTTCGTGGCTCAGTGGTTAGCAAATCTGACTAGGAACCATGAGACTGCGGGTTCAATCCCTGGCCTTGCTCGGTAGGTTAAGGATCCACTGAGCTGTGGTGCAGGCTGCAGATGCGCCTCGGATCCTGCGTTGCTGTGGCTCTGGCGTAGGCCAGTGGCTATACCTCTGGTTCGACCCCTAGCCTGGGAACCTCCATATCCCGTGAGAGCAGCCATAGAAAAGGCAAAAAGACAAAAACAAACAAACAAACAAACCCCAAAAAACACAAAGGATCTTTGACTCTCAAATGCATGTGAGGGGAATCTGAGGTCCTTCAATGGTTATTTAAAGTTTCCGCTGAGACTGAGATTCCTGTGAGGTCCCTACTGTCTAGATGGCTTCCTGTGCCTCCCAGACTGGGCCACTTCATTTGTTTAGAAGATTGTTTAGAAGGATCTGGAACCCTCGTCGGGTCCTGTGGCATTGCTTAATAACTCAGGATGTGCCTGTTGCCACTGGCCAGGCAAGGCCAGCCTTAAGAGAAAAGACAAGGGCAGGCCATTGAAAATAACTTTAAAGGTTGAATCGATGTATAATTGTACTTCTCTTCTTTCTCAGCTCTGATGTTTATCTGCTGGGTGACTCAGGCAAAAGTAGTTCATTTTTCTGAACCCAGTTTTTCCTCATATGTAAAATGGGAAGAATACGGCGCCTGCCTTATGAGTTCTTCTTAATGAGTTGGGCAAGTCAGTGAGAAAGCATGTGATGTGCACAGCCTGGCGCCTGGCTCTTGGAAGGAAAGCAGCCATGGTCCTGAGGCTAGGGAGCTAGTGCAGGACAGTGGGAGGAAATTGGCCATGCTCTTTTCTTGATCTGATGGGCAAAATGGCCAAGGAAGCAAAAGACACACTGGGGGCGGTGGCCCTACACAAGCTACATCAGCTCTGGGAGCTGCTGGCAGAGTGGGGCCAGGCAGGCCTGCTGCCCCCTCCACCCCACCCCAGCCTTATCCACTGCCTCACTGCACAGTCCTCTCTTGCCCCAAAGTCTGGCCTCCACTTGCATGGGCGTACTGGGCCCAGTGGTTGAGGAAGTGAAAGGAAAGACTGAGGTTCAAAAACTAAAAGGTTTGGAGTTCCCATTGTGACTCAGCAGGTTAAGAACCTGACTAGTATCTATGAGGATGAGGGTTCAATCCCTGGCCTCGCTCAGTGGGTCAAGCATCCAGCATTGCAAGGTAGGTCACAGATGAGGCTCAGATCTGTGGTTGCTGTGGTTGTCGTGTAGGTCGGCAGCTACAGCTCTGATTCGACCCTAGCCTGGGATCTTTGATATGCTGTGCAGTTGTGGCGCCGGACCTCCTGCTTCTTTGAGGTCCCTTCAGGCCCCTCCCAGGACACATGGCAAAATGCTATCTCTGGTCCAGGGCACAAGGGTGAGCAGAAAGAGCCAGGCCCCAGGCAGCTCTGGTACTTCCTTTCTGCCTAGCTACTCAGGATGGCAATGGCCTCAGCCACTGACCAACTCCGGGACCCTGGGCAGATCACTTCTCCCTCTGGGGCCCGGAGCGCTCCTCTGTGAAGTGGGCATAACAGAGCCGAAGATGGGATTACAGTAGGTAATAGATACCTAATACAGCACAGTATATAGTAAAAGCTAACTAAACGCCAGCATTTTAGCTGTCATCTTCATAAGGTTATTACTATTATTATACTATTATTATTATTCTGGCTTCATGCTGCTTATGCTGCTCTGTCAGTGGCTTCTCAAAGCTTGCTCAAAGCTTCCTCCATCACTAATAAGCGGTTCCCTTTGGACGCTCTGTGCGCAGATGGGAAAGAAGAGTGACGTGGTTGGAGAGCACCCTCTTCAGGTTCAAGTAACGACCTTCCCTCCCAGCACTGTTTATCCAGGTCCCCTCTTCCTGGTCTTCCATCTGTGGTAATTCTCTGGGGTGGGTCTTTGAGGGCTGAAATTGTACGCAAGCCACGACCCCCACAACCAGAGGTGGCTGAATTTAAACAGACCCCCCCGGGAAGGGTCTCCTTCTCACGGAAATTTTCTGTCTTGACTAAAATGTAGTCCCCAGCGAGTTCTTCTGCATCTAGAGGACATGGTCTTCAAATACAAACTCCTCTTAGATCAACACACCTTCAGCTCCGAAAACAGCAGCATCATATGAGAATGTTTGCATTCTCATTTTACGCCCTGTGCAGTGCCTTGCCTTTCATGTGCATTATCTCATCAAATTTGAACTTTTGAGGTGGGTACTAGTTGCTTCGTTTTATATGTGAGGAAACAGTGCTTAAGGGAGATTAAGAAACTTGACAAAGTCCCACAATTAATAGATGGTGAAGCTGGGCACAGTGGGGTTTTTTGTTTGTTTGTTTGCTTGTTTTTGTTTTTCAGGGCTGCACCTGCAGCATATGGAAATTCCCAGGTTAGGGTCAAATTGGAGCTGTAGTTATTGGCCTAGGCCACAGCTACATCAATACCAAATCTGAGCTGCCTCTGTGACCCACACCACAGCTCACCAGATCCTTAACCAGATTCTTAACACACTGAGCGAGGCCAGAGATCAAACCCGCATCCTCATCGTTACCAGTCAGATTCGTTACCGCTGAGCCACAGTGGGAACTCGAGTTGTGTACTCGTAATACCCCCTCTTCTAGGTGGCAAAGTCATTTTTAGTAATAATTATGACATGAAATAAATAATTACAAAAGCAGAAAAGATACAGTTTTCAATATTGAACCCCGTGTATATTTATGCCAATAAAAAAGTTCAGTGTTTTTTGGTTTTGTTTTGTTCTGTTTTGTCTTCTTTGTTTTTAGGGCGGAACCCATGGAACATGGAGGTTCCCAGGCTGGGGGTCGAATCAGAGCTACGCTGCTGGCCTACACCACAGCCACAGCAATGCAGCATCTGAACCATGTCTGTGACCTACACCGCAGCCACAGCAATGCAGCATCTGAACCATGTCTGTGACCTACACCGTAGCTCACGGTGATGTGGTATCCTTAACCCACTGAATGAGGCCAGGGATAGAACCCGTGTCCTCACGGATACTAGCAAGGTTTGTTAACACTGAGCCGCGACTGGGACTCCAGTAAAAAGGGTTTTAAGTAAATAAAACAATGAAATAAATAGTACAGTACAAAAAAGGAAAAAAACCAATGGATTCATATTGATTATATTAATGGATTTTTTTTTTTAAAGAAATGAACAGGAGTTCCCATTGTGGTGCAGCAGAAACAAATTCAACTAGGAACCATGTGGTTGTGGGTTATTATTATTCTGGCTTCATGCCCTTGCTCAGTGTGTTAAAGATCTGGCATTGTCGTGAGCGGTGGTGTAGGTCGCAGAGGCTGCTCAGATCCTGTGTTCCTGTGACTGTGGTGTAGGCCGGCAAATGTAGGTCCTATTTGACCCCTAGCCTGGGAACCTCCATATGCTGTGGGTGCAGCCCTAAAAATCAAAAAAGAAAGAAAAAAGAAAAGAAAGAAAGAAAAAAAAGAGATGAACATAGGATAAATAATAACATCGAAGTTTAACAGCAACAAATTAGGAAAAAGTAACAATTTTTAAAGAGAGGAACACATTTAACTTTAATGACGTCATTCAGATTCTGTGTACTAGCTTCCCAGGGTTTCCATAACAAAATACCAGAAACTATACAATGAAATATTATTCAGCCAGAAAAAAGAATGAAATAACGCCATGTGCAGGAACATGCATGGACCTAGAGATTATCATACTGAGTGAAGTTAGACAAAGATAATTATCATATGATATCACTTATATGTGGAGTCTAATAAGAATGATTCAGGGGAGCTTGCTTATAGAACAGAAAGAGACTCACAGATTTCAAAAGCAATCTTATGGTTACCACAGGGGAAACTGACGGGGAGGGAGCAACTGGGAGAACAGGGACTAACATACATACACTACCGTATAGAATAGATGATTAACAGGAGCCTACTGCAGAGTTCAGGGAAATCTACTCAATAGTTTGTAATAACCTATCTGGGAAAAAAAATGAATGGCTGATTCACTTTGCTGCGCACCCAAAACTAATACAACATTTTAAATCAACTATACTCCAATAAAATTTTAAAAAAATAAAATATATGCAACTTTAATAAAACCACAGCAGAGAAATAAATTAATAAATGAAACAGCAGAAATATTTTTATCTCATAATTCTGGAGGCTGGAAGTCCAAAGTCATGGTGTGGGCAGGGCGGTGCTCCCTGTGAAACCCTTCCTTATTCTCCCAGCTCCTGGGAGAATTCTTATTCTCCGCCAATATTGTCGCATGGGGTCCTCATGGGTGTCTGCGTCTTCATTAGGCTTTCTCCTCCCCTGTCACATTGGATTAAGGGCCCACTCCCACTCCATCACAACCTCATCTTGACTTAATCACATCAGCAACAGCAACACTGTCTCTAAATAGGGTCACACCCTAAGGTATTAGGGGTTAAGACTTCAGTAGAGTGTCCTAACTACATTGACACAATTCAACTCAACCTTTGATAAAATCTCATGTGTCATGCAAACTAAAATTTGCACTTACCAAACAAAAAGAGTATACCTTGCAATTCACACTCTGTTTTACTCTTTTTTTTTTTTTTCCTGCTGTGTCGTGTTTATTTGGTGCTTATGTTTTACTCCTAAATTTTAAAAAACATGTGAAAACTCTAAGAGGTCATGTAGAATGACAGAATTGAAGGCCTCACATTCTGTTTCTCTGTCTTTACCACTCTTGGGCTGTTGATTTTATTTAAAATCTACTGTAAGTAAAGTTTGTTATAACTACAAGGGTTGGAATCACAAACTGTGCCCCAGGTAAGTTCAAATCATTCTAAACAATTATGAACTTATTCTCCAAAGGAAAGTGTACAGCTGCATCCTTTGGAGGTAAGGTTGCCAGACAAAATATAGGAGCCTGGTTAATTAGATTTTCAGGTAAACAATAAATTTGTTTTAGTATAAGTATGTCCCAAATAAGCATGAGCTATAGCTGTACTAACAAATTAATCATTGTTATTTGAAATTAAAATTCCAGTGGGGCCCTTTATTTTTATTTAATCAATCTGTCAACCCTAAGTGGGAGATCTCTGATTGACTTTCATGTAGAATACAAGGCTGATTAAAGGATAAGAAACAAAAATGTGGTAAGTTGAAGCTTTCATATATGTATTATTAAAGTTCAATATTACCTGGGAGTTCCCATCATGGCTCAGCGGTAACAAACCTGACTAGTACCCATGAGGATTTGGGTTTGATCCCTCACCTCAATCAGTGGGTTCAGGATCCAGCGTTGCCAGCAGCCATGGTGTAGGTCACAGATGCAGCTCAGATCCCAAGTTCCTGTGGCTGTGGCATAGGCCAGTGGCTGCAGTTCCAATTCGGCCCCTAGCCCAGGAAATTAAATATGCTGCAGATGCGGCCCTAAAAAGCAAAATAAAAACAAAAATAAAAAGTTCAATAGGCACTCTCAGAGTTACTTGTAATTCAGACTTATGAAAGAATTTTTCAGGAAAGGGTATTTTATCACTGACACTTTAGAATTGCTAAACACAGGAATAGCAAAAAGTGATCTAACTTTTAGTCAGGTTTTATAATTGATTTTAAGTTCTCTAGACAATGCAATGCCTCATCTTGATGTGTGCACATGAGGCTGACCTTGGCACACCACCTTGGCATGACCTTGCATGGTAAAAAACCTTACAATGGTAAGATCCATTATTTAATCCGGTCCTTGCAGCAGCCCTGTGGATGGGCAGAGTTGGTTAGACAACTGGAAATCCGTAAGTCCATGTAACTGACTTTCCCTACACCAGCCATGAGCTTCCTCCAAGCCAGGCCCAGGACTTAGCCCATCTTTTAACTCTTTATTTCAAGCCCTTTCTCCAGAGACACCTTGGGTCTCATGCCGGTTTTGCCACAGACTAACCTGAGTCAAGTCACTTTACTTCTCTTAGATTCAAGTTTTCTCATCTATTCAAAAGGAAAGGGTTGGACCAGGTGGTTTTTGAGACACCTTTCAGCCCTAAGAGTCTACATCTCAGGTCTTGGGATGGGGCTGTTTGCAGTCATTCATTTACCTGGGCTTAGGAGTGAGAGAGGAGCGGCAGGACGCAGCAAGGGGGATGTAAGGACAGGTGTGGAAGCATCCGGCAGGTGACCCCCTTCATTGTTTGGCCCAGAGCAGCAAAGTGCCATCCTGTGAACAGAACGCAACATGACTGTTAGACTAGAGACGTGATGTGGTCCCCAAAAACCCCTGCCCTGACCCTACCTGTCCCAGACTCAGGGGCCAACTACCCCGTGGCCTGCTTGAGAGGCCCATGCTCTGAGGAAGCCCTGCTGAGCGCTCACCCTCATCCGTGTGCTGGGCGCAGACAGGATAGTTAGGGGTGAGTGCCTGGCCCAAGAGAACCTCTTGTGTATGCATCGGCTTATATATAAGTCCTCGTGGGAGAGCACAATGCCAAGGTCCAGCTTGCTCCGAGCAGGGATGCCAATTCACCGGAATGCATATCTTGTGATATCCAGGAGCCATGGGGTAGCAGTAGGACCACAGAGCTGGTGCCTGACCTCCTGGGGAGGCCAGACCTATAGAATGGCCTGTGGCAAGGCCCCCAGAGGCCGCTGGAATGATCTTTCCAGGCTCCACATCAGGAGTTCAGTGCTGGGAAGTGGGAGTGGCCCCTGTCCACACAGGCCTTCAATCCAGGATGCCTGAGGGCAGGTGCCAGGAGCGAACTGTGCCGGTGCAGGTATGTGACTCAACTTCCAGGCACCATGGGCTCAGTCTCCAGATCCGGGACTCAGGGGGATAGGGCAGGCCCAGGGGAATGGGGTTGGAGTGGGGCTTCTGGGGACTCTCAACAATGCCAATACCCACCGCACTCCAATATATAGGGTTTCAGGTTTCACTGATACCAGATCTCGAGGGACCTCTGAGGAGTAATCCTGGGAAGTCCTTTGGGGGAGAGTTTCCTAGGAGACCAGCCTCCCACAGAGGCCTGTGTATCTCCGGGCACAGGGCCCTGAGGGCCCCGACCCCAACGACCTCCTAACTCTGCCCCTAGTTCCAGGGTGTCAGCCCACTGGGTGCTAGGCTCTTGTTCACACAGCTGGGAGGCACTAGATTCCTGGGGTGGGAGGTACAGGCAGTGGACTGTATGTGTTCGTCTCTGGCTGGGCCACCAGGCTCCCTGGATCAGGGCTGCAGGTGGGGACTTGCGGGGGACACCCTACTGGTCCAGGTCTATCCTGCTCCTGATGCTAGTTGTAAGTGGCTACATATACACCACATATGCACATATATTGAAATTAAAGACTGCACAGTAACAAATACAGCGATAGATAGACTTCTTAATTGCAAGACTAAATTTAGTAACACTTTTTCTCCCATAGTTAATTTACAGATTTAATACAGTTCTAGAGCTGGCAGGGAGCTATGCAGCTGACTGCCTCCTATATCAATGTGACTTTGTAAAGCTGCACAATCCTTTGGAAAGTTATTTGGCAATATCTGTAAAGGATCATAAAAGTATTGAAGCCCTTTGGCCCATAATCTTACCTCTGGGAATCTATCTGAAGAAAATAATCCAAACTGTAAGAAAAACCATATGCTCGTAGGTGCTCACTGCGGTACTTATAACGATGAAAAATTGGAAGCAATTTAAGTGCTAACTAATGGAGAATGATTGTGGTACATCATAGAAAGACTATAATGCAGACATTAAAATTACTGCACAGGAAATAACGTCATGGAACAAAGCACAATATAAGTCTCTATTGTTACAACTAGTAAAAATCTGATAAGCAGATGTTTAAGAAATTACACTCTATGAGTTGGGCTCGTAGGTAATTTTCTCCTTCTGAAAGTGCTACACTTTTCCTGCTGTAATAAAAGAAAGCAAAATCAGGGCAAAGTTGAATTAGAAAAGTGCACTTTGGAAGTTTCCACTGTGGCTCAGCGGTAACAAGCCCGACTAGTACAGTGTTGCCGTGAGCTATGGTATAGGTTGCAGATGTGGCTCCGATCCCTCACTGCTGCGGCTGTGGTGTAGGCCAGCAGCTGTAGCTCCATTTAGACCCCTAGCCAGGGAACTTACATGTGCCGCAGGTACCGCCCTAAAAAACAAAAACAAACAAACAAAAAAAGTGTACTTTTTTCTTTGTGATTCAAATAACCACATCAAAATGAAAGGCAAGAAGTTTTGGCCCACTAAATATCACTATTCACTTATTAGGTTTTTTTTTTTTTTTTTTTTTTTCCTTAATTACAGACACGGTGCTGAAAAAGAAAAAAGAAAAAAAAAACACTTCTTGAACATTTGGGGAATGTTTTGGAAACCAAACGGATTAAATGATAGCAAACATTCTATCTCAAAGCAGTCACTGCACAGAGCAGGCCAGCTGCACACGCACGCCTCATAAGTCAAGCCAGCGCTGTGCTAGTTCCCCATCAGGGGGGCACTGGGAGGTGACCTGCCTCAAAGAATCTGAGGCTTGGCTGTATCATGAGAGGACACTGTGTAGGAAAGACCCAAAGAGGAATCATAAGTGGGATAAAGACCAATTCTTCCCGTCTCCCAGTACAATGTCCCGATCAAAAACATCCTACTGGAGTTTCCACTGTGACACGATGGAATCGGTGATGTCTCAGCAGCGCCAAGACACAGGTTCGATCCCCGGGGCAGGCACAGGCACAGTGGGTTAGGGAATCCAACGTTGCTGCGGCTGTGGCATAGGTTGCAACTTCAGCTCGGATCTGATCCTTGTCCTGGGAACTCCACATGCCTGGGGGCAGAAGAAAGGGAGGGAGGAAGGAAGGGGAGGGAAGAGGAGGGGAGGGGAGGGGAGGGGAGGGAACGGAATGGAAGGGAAAGATCCTACTGAACTTTGTATTTCAACAAGCCATCTCAAATTCCCCCTTGAACAAGATGATTATCTACATAAATAAAATGTCCAGATTAAAACAATGACAACAGAAATGTACTGCATATCCATCACTATCAAAGGCCTTCTGGTTGGGGGTGCGTGGTAGGCTGTTAAACAAGGCGCCTGTCCTCACATCCCGTCGAGGAGAGGGGGGTGGAGGGGAGGGCGTACCAGATTGTGGCTTGAAGGTAAACCAAGCGATGGACTCAGAGTTGAGCTCAGAGTTCAACTAGATAAAGGAGGAGAAGGAAGTGAGAAGAGAAGGGACAGGGGCCCATAGGGCTGGGAGAGACACCTGCATAAAAAAGACGTTCTGGAAAGGCAGGGAGTCTGTGGACCACAGAATCCACAAGACATATGAGCATCACTATAAACAAAATTGAGTTTGGTTGGCTGCATGGTCCTGCTTTCTATTTGGGGTACTAGGAAACCCCCTTTTGATTCAAGTGCAAACACATCTTGTTCATTTTGATTTATCGGAGACATTTCCATCAGGTCCTTAGCCCAGCACAGCCGTCAACTTGTCATTTCTTTGAAAGAGACGGGTGATGGATGAGTCAGGGCCTCCTGCAAGCTGCACTCTCGCTGCCCTGCCAGCTCCCAGCCATCAATCTCGGCCTTGGCTGAACACTCTGCCTCTTTTGTTAGGCTGCTGAGCACAGCTTTGGTCCTGGTCAAAGATTATTGGAACGCTTAAACCGACACTAAAATTATTCTGGTTTTTTATTGCTTGAATGATGGACTAAGATATTAGTCCTGAAGGATATGGCCTGGGTTTTTATTACTATGCAGATAAGTGAAACTTACTTCACTCTGCTGTCAAATGAAAAAACTGTCTCTCTTTTCTGAGAGTTCATATGACCTGGGACAGGAACATCACTACATTTTTTTTTTTTTTTTGCAACAAATTGAAGACCACATGGGCATTTCTGCATCTGTCAGATAGCATCCACTGGGCATCAGCTTGATGTGAAGCACTACGCTGGACAAGCCTGCTTAATACATACACTTGTACACACATACACACATACACATGTACACACACACACAACACATACACACACTACACATAATCACATACACATTGATATTCACATACATACACTATACACATACACTTGCAAACATGCCAGCTCCCCCCACTGTCTGAAACCCTCTTCCCCATGTCAGTCTGGCTTCACCTCTTGTGGCTTTTCCCCAATTCCATGCTCTGATTTTCCCTGGCTCCCCCAGTTGTAATTGCAGCTCCCCCTTTTTGCCCCCGTTCCCTCAACACGGATGCTGTCTACCATAATACGTGGTTTATTTACCTATACTGCTTATCATCCCCTCCCCCACCAAAATGCAAGCTCCACGAGAGCAGGGGCTTTGTCTGTTTAGTTACTCCCCCATCCCCAAGCCTGGAGCAGCGCCCAGCACCTGGTGGCTTTCCTGAGCACTGACCAGGTGTTATCAGGTGGAGGACAAATGCCCTTCTGTGTGCCTTGGTCTGTGCAGGAGCTTCACGTACGTCACGTCCTGGAACCCTCTCAGCAGTCCCGTGGGCCAGATAGTATTTGTAGGAAGGTGAAGGTTTTTACCTAAGCCCACGTGATGTTTGTGGTTCTCCTTGGGGCAAGGCCAGCTGGACGTTTCCCAAAAGGTTTCACAGGGTAGGGCCCATCACTTTGGTGAATTCACTCTGGTCCAAGGCCTGTGGCTGGCAGGCTGGGAGCCACTCAGCCAGGCTCAATATATTCATAGGAAGGGAGTTCCCATGGCAGCTCAGTAGTAATGAATCAGACTAGTATCCAAGAGGATGCGGGTTTGATTCCTGGTCTCGCTCATTGGATTAAGTATCCAGAGTTGCTGTAGCTGTGGTGTAGGTCACAGATGCAGCTCGGACTGGTGTTGCTGTGGCTATATCGAAAGCCTGCAGCTACAGCTCTGATTTGACCCCTAGCTGGGAACTTCCATTTGCCGCAGGCACGGCCCTAGAAAGAAAATGTGTGTGTGTGTGTGTGTGTGTGTGTGTGTGTGTGTGTGTGTGTGTGCATATGTATATGCCAGTGTCTTCATTCACAGTGAGAGAGAAAGCTGCCCCATGAACAGGCATGGGCAGCACACTGGTGAATGTTGCCTCTTTGGTAGCCAGACCTGCATGAAAACCAAACCAGCAGCAGTAGCAGCCCAACCTCCATCTCTATGCTGGGCACCCACCTGAGCCTGTACTGCTTTTCACCAGACCAGCTTCCCAGCCCTGGGCAGCACCTGGAGGGAGGCCCAGCCCCTCTGTTTCCTTCTTCTGCTTCTGTCCGGCTCTGGCCCCTGAGGCTTCCAGTTGGACGCCAGTGGGGGGCACCAACAAGAGCGTGGAAGGGCTGGGAGAGGAAACATCAGAGTATTTCCTCAAACTGCCCATGGCAGGGCCATCAATTTAGCAGTGGCTCCTGGGTCCAGGGATGTCACCTCCCCTAAGGCTCCCATCAGCAGTGTGGTGCTAGCTCCCTTCGGTGCGGAGTCACCAGATGCTTCACCAGTTCCTGTAGGTTCCCTTTTATTTTTTTAAGACCACATAAGGTGCAGCATATGGAAATTGCCAGGCTAGGGGTCAAAAAGAGTTGCATCTGTAACCTACACTGCAGCTTGTGGCAAAGTGCAGAAATGCTAGATTCTTTTTGTTGTTGTTGTTTTGTCTTTTTAGGGCCACACCTGCGGCATATGGAGGTTCCCAGGCTAGGGGTCTGATCGGAGCTGTTGCTGCCGGCCTACACCACAGCCACAGCAATGCCAGATCCAAGTGGCCTCTTCGATGTACACATGGCAGTGCCGGATCCTTAACTCACTGAGTGAGGCCAGGATCAAACCGGCAACCTCACGGTTCCTAATTGGATTTGTTTCCATCGCACAACAATGGGAACTCCAAGAAAAGCCAGATTCTTAACTGACTGAGCAAAAGCAGCTATCTAACCCTCATCCTCATGGAGACAACGTAAAGTCCTTAACCCCCGAGCCACAATGGGAACTCCTATCAGTTCACTTTTGGACTGGCTTAGCCCCATCTTTGTAAAGAATCTGCTTATTCAGTGCACTTCAGTTGAAGGGCCATCTGATTTCTCCCAGAACCCAGACCTATGCCACCTCACTGCTCACGTTTCCTTGACTCTCTGTTGTCTGGGCTTCGAAGGTTAATCAACTGACCAACTCTTCCAGCAACTAACAGGAGCTCTTCTACAGCAGCTTTGACTAGTAGAACTTTCTGGGATGATGGAAATGTCCTCTGTGCATGCTCTTCCCATGGTCTGAAGGTAGCCGTGCTCCCCGGACCAGGTCCCTTTAAGTCCCCATTGGGCCCTCTCCCCTCTCAGAACCCCTTCCTGATCTACCTCAGCTCTAATTGTACCATAAAGCCAGTCTATCAGTACTCTTGGGAGTTCCCGATGTGGCTCAATGGTAATGAACCTGACTAGTATCCATGAGGACGTGGTTTTGATCCCTGGCCTTGCTCAGTGTGTTAAGGATCCTGCATTGCCATAAGCTGTGGTGTAGGTCACAGATGTGGTTCAGATCTGGCATTGCTGTGACTGTGGTGTAGGCTGGCAGCTGCAGCTCTGATTCGAGCCCTAGTCTGGGAACTTCCATATGCCTTGAATGCAGCCCTAAAAAGCAAAAAAAAAAAAAAAAAAAAAAAATTTCTTCCCTCCGATCCCTCCCATGACACAGGGTAGAACCCTGCAGCTCTGTCTGTGCTCCTGAGATCCCGTATCCCTGATCATAGGTGACTAAGCCAGGCGTGGACAGCTGACCCACCCTGGGCTAATCTGATGTTTCTCCCGGAAATTGAAAATTTCAGGTTGGGAGACACAGAGTTTTGGGGGGAGGGGCATTTGAAGAGAAGGCGCTTATGGCTGCGACGCACACAGAGCTTTTTAGGCTGACTTGGGCACAGCAGTGTTCTAGAGGGAAGGTCCATGGGTCCAGCTTCCCAGCTTCTGCTCCCTGCTGGTTCCCAGTCTTTGGATCCTATGCACCCCAGCTTCTTTCCAGTACATCCTTGCTTTCACATTACCAGCTAGCAGTTCTTGAGAATTGCTATCAAACTGAAATTGCTATCAAACTGAGAGGTAATGCAATCTCATTTTTTTAGATAAGAACCCTTGAGGCCTGGAGACAGCTTCTGTAGACCTTCTGGGGCAGGTCTGGCCTCTTCTCTTGGGCTAGCTGGCACTTGCCTCTTTGCTGTCTCCCTCCTCACCCACACACCACCCCACCCCCACCCCACCCCGCCACGCCACATCCGGCACTTGCGCACAGGGGAGTGAGTGTGCATACCTCACCGTCAAGCTTGGGCTCCCGTTTGGCACATAGCCTCCATCTCACTCCTCTCCCTGTGTCGCTGGGCCTGTTTAAAGGGCGGCATCTTAGAACACACAGGTTGCCTTTGCAAATTTTTGCTCTTGCTCTCCCCATAGCCCTCCATCCTCCAAGGCCATCAGCTTCCAAGCTGAGCTCTGGGCATGGTCACGGGAAAAGCACTGTTTAAGAACAGAACTCCCATCACTAACCTGCATAAGAATTAAAACCCAAGTTCTGAGTTCCATAACAATACACAAAAGCAGATGCTTCCAGCTGGAAGGTGTAGATTTTATTTGGAGCTTGGCTTCTTTGTAAGACTGTGGCCCAGAGACTGGATTGCATTTAGAGGCCCACCTTTCACAGTCACCCTCAAAGCTTCCAACCCTAAAAACTAAGGAAATGAAACTTCCCTCTTTGTAAAAACTGATAAAATCGATTCAAATATACACCCAGATGATTTTATTTATTTATTTTAATTTTTGCTGTGAGAAAGCTAGTATATCTATTTGTCCATTGAATTGACTGTCTTTCAAAAACTCACATTATTTCCTGATTTTTTTCTAAACATCTCTTTTTAACCATAATTACTCTGTTATACTCACAAAGATGGGTCTTTCATTCTTAGCTTTAAAACAAAAATAGAAAAGGAGACTTGTGGTCCCCGGGGGAATGAAGGAGAATATTTGCTTTCAAAATTAATTCTGATGTTATATCATTCAAGGCTTAATGATAAATTAGTTCCTGTGTTTCTTCTATTCAGTGCTGCAACAATATTTATTAGGTATTACACTTACTGTGTTCCCAGCTGTCTTGATGTGTCCTTGAGGAGTTTAAAATCTAGATATGGAGACAAGATTTATGCATAAAAAAATCAAATAACAATCTAAGTCAGGCGTGCCTCCTGTGCAAGTTAAGAAGCAGGAGATTTTGATATAAATCTGTTTATGATTTTCAGAGACTGGTTTCCCTTTCAAAAACATGATACTGATTAAATATTCTCCAATCCAAATTACGAAGCACATTTTATGAAAGCAAGACCATATACAATGACCCTAAAACCTGACGTGCTTCATTAGTTATGTCTTTAAGTATTTAAATTCAAGAAGAATAATATGCAAGGCCTGTTTCATAAGCACTTAAATAACATCATTCTTCAAGGAAGTTAGGAAAGTACAGAGACGCCTTAAAAATTAGTTCCCTGTGTGATGTCAGTTGAAAAGCCAGTTGGACAGCTTGACTTCCAGACGGGCTGGCCTGGAAGGTGCTAGCTCTGGAGCCAGATGCTCACACTGTGACTGACTCAGGGTTATGCTCGGTGCCTCTTGGCAGGGGAATTGGTCCCCGTGGACACATACTTCAGGATGCAACCCAGTTGACACACATTCAAGAGGAATGTGGGATGTGACAAAGGCAATCTGTTTTCATTCCAGGATGGCAGAACCCGGAACGGTTAAGGACACACATTTAGGAGTCCAATGGCTGGAACTAGTCTCTTTTCTATCTTTTTTTTGGTCGGGGTGCGGTACCCGCTGCACGTGGAGGTTCCCAGGCTAGGTGCTGAATGGGAGCTGCAGCTGCTGGCCTACACCACAGCCACAGCCATGCGGGATCCAAGCTGTGTCTGCAGCCTACACCTCAGCTCACAGCAATGCCAGATCCTTAACCCACTAAGCCAGGCCAGGGATCGAACCAGCGTCCTCATGGATACTAATCGGGTTGTTTCTGCTGAGCCACGGTGGAGACTCCTGGAACTGGTTTTTGTTCACATCTTTAGCCGTGTGATCTTGGGCAAGTAACTTCTCTGCCTCAGTTTCCTCATCTGTAACATGGAGATAACAAGAGACTTACATGCAGACATGTGGTAACGGGCACATTAATACACATGCCGTGTAAGCTATTTTTCCACTGAGTGCTATTTGAATTATTTCTTTTTTTCTGATGATTTTTTTTTAATTTTTACTAAAGTACAGTTGATTTACAATGTTGTTCTATTTTATTTTTCAAGTCATTGAAGTATAGTTGATTTACAAAGTTATGATAATTTCTGCTGTACAGGAAAGTGATTCAGTCATACATATACACATACCCATTCTCTTTCAGATTTTTCCCACATAATCACAGAATATTGGGTAGAGTTCTCTGTGCTCTACAGCAGGTCCCTGTTGGCCAATCATTCCATATACCTCATTGTGTATATGCCAATCCCAAACCCCCTGTCCATCCCTCCCCACCTGTTCCCATTGGTCTAATTTCTGCTGTACAGCAAAGTGACGTAGTTATACCCCCAATTTTTTCTTAAAGAAGATGCCAGTCCACACGGGGCAGTGGTCTCTGGACCCTTTTCCTCAAGACCACATCCAGTGATAAAGGCAGCTGCAGAAAAGAAAAGGAGGGGAATGACAGTGTCCGCATAAGTATTTGCTGCATCCCCTTTACACATCATTTCTGTCCACTCGTGTTATTTCCTTTCCGTTGTCTACTCAGGCTACGTGATCTAGAACCACACGGCCCCCAAGGTGGGTGACCTCCAGGATGGAGGTAAGGGACCACAGTTCTGAGGTCAATTTTTCCATCTCAAAGTTTACGTAGACAGAAGGCGGAGGCAGAACAAGGCAGGGAGACAAGAGGGGGCCTGGGATGAGGAAAGACACCACCTCCTCAGCGCTTTGAGTTCTTAAATCAATCCTGTGACATTGCTGTGGCCACCAGGCCTTTTAAGACAGGAAGTGATGACCAGGACATCTAAAGTCTGAGTGGCATTTTGGCCCCCAAAATCCTGGTGGTTTGCTCAGGAGCCTGGTAGAAATCTACCATGAATCAGGCACGTCAACCTGGAGAATGCCATCCTTCCCCGAGTGCTCGGAAACCATGAAGGCAGAAGCCTTCTCTTCTTGCTTTTCTACAGGTTCCCTACCTGACCCTGTGCTTAGAACATGCTCGCCACTGCCATGTAATTTTTTTGTGTTTTTTTTGTTTGCTTGTTTGCTTTTGTTTTGTTTTTTATTACAGTTGACTTACAAAGCTCTGTCAGTTTCTGCTGTACAGCAAAGTGACCCAGATATATGTGTGTGTGCATATGTATATGTATATATACATTTTTTCTCATGTTATCTTCCATCATGCTCTATCCCATGAGATCAGATATGGTTCCCTATGCTGTACAGCAGGATCTCATTGTTTATCCATTCTAAATGTAATAGTTTATAACCTGCTAGTCTCAAACTCCCAGTCCATCCCCTTCCCTCCCCCTCCCCCTTGGCAACCACAGGTCTGTTCTCTATGTCCATGAGTCTGTTCCTATTCTGTAGATAGGGTCATTTGGGATTTGGGAAGGTTCCCCAAGTGCTGGAGACCCACCCGGGGGTCCAGTCTCTAAAGCCTCCTGCCCTACCAGCCTCGTGCTAAGGTGTGTGGTGGGACCTGGCTCTGACATCATTTGACTTGGGAAGATGGCAGTTTTGAAGTTCCTCTAACACCGCCGCCATGGGCAACCCCTGAATGACCTTTAGAACCTCCTGGACTCTTGTTGGTCTTTTTTTTTTTTTTTTTTTTTTTGGCCGTTTTGTGGCATATGGAGTTCCTGGGCCCAGGACAAGATCCAAGCCACACATGTGGACCTAAGCCATAGCTGCAGCAATGCTGGATCCTTAATCTGCTGTGCTGGGCCTGGGATCCCATCCACGTGACAGTGCTCCCAAGATACCACTGATCCCGCTGTACCACAGCAGGAGCTCCCCAGACCCTTGTTCTTGGTGAGGCTCTAGCAAACTCTCATCTATCACCGATACATGATTAACTGACACATCAGTCCAAAACGCGACTGGCCTGCCTTTGGATGTCAGATTTATCTTTAAGAATGGAAAAAAAAAGTGACGCAATTGTAGGAACGCAGCTCTAGTCCTACTGAAATAACCAGAATTTCTAGTCTTGAATCATTCCACACTTGACCCCTAAACCCTTAGGTGCCTGATTTATGAAAAGAAAAAGAGACAGATTGACAACTGGATAAATCCTGTCTTGGGCTGGAAAAACCAGACTGTTTGCATCTTCCAAACTTCCTTATCTATTCTTTAATCTAAATATGCACAAAATATTTGTCGGAACTTGGAAATTGATTGCAAATGCCTTTCATTACATTTAACCCATGCCACAGCAAAGACTCTAGTCACAGCTGTGACATCAGCTCCTTAATTATTGGACCACCAGGGAACTCCTTATCGTCTTCGTTATGTTGTACAATTTATAGGCTGTAATAATTTAACGACTGAATTTTTAACTCTCCCCTGCTCTAATTTCAGCCCAAAGGTTGCAACACATTGGATGTTTGGCTCTCACTTGGCACAGCCTTCCTTCTTATTTTGCCTTCCAGCCTTGGACATGCTCTGATTATCCACCTAGCCCAGGGATCAGTGTTGTGGTTGCTTCATAATTTTAGCAAAAGGGTAGTCTTCATGCTGCCTGATGGGGCAACGGTGTAAACTTAGCTTTTCAAGGACCTTTAGACATGTGTTTAGGGAGCCTCAGCAGTCTTAATCACTGATTGTTAAATAGTAGAGCCATTTTTCACACACCATCTGGGTGGTGAGAGAGGACAATGAGAAGTTTAGCACCTTGGCACCAAAACCTGACTCCAGGGTTTGTAAAGGTGATATGTTCTTTCATTAATTTCTCAGACATAAATGAAATATCTACCAGCCGTCAGACACCTTACCAGGTTCTGAGGTTACAACAAGAAATGAGACTTATTTTTCCATACAGAAAGTTACCGCCTTATAGGAAAAAAAGACCTAATATTCCTCGATGGTATAAAAGATCGACTGAGGAGTTCCCATTGTGGCTCAGTGCAGATGAACCCAACTAGTATCCGTGAGGTCGCAGGTCCCATCCCTGGCCTCAATCAGTGGGTTAACCATCTGAGCTATCGTGTAGGTCACAGATGCTGCTCAAGCGGTGTTGCTGTGGCTGAGGCATAGGCCAGCAGCTATAGCTCAAATTCAACTCCTAGCCTGGGAACATCCATATGTGGGTGCAGCCCCCCCCAAAAAAAAAAACAAAACAAACAAACAAACAAAAAAACAGATTGAGCAAGTGTTTCAAGGAGTGCATTACAGGAATTATGTGAGCATGCCAAGCGGCAAAAAGTCCTAAGGTCTTTGTGGAAGAACTGATGCCTGCGCTGAGGCTGAAAAGAGGAGGAGAAGTTAGACAGCAGTTTGGAGGAGGTGAGGTGGCAGTGGAGAAAGGAGAAAGGAAAGACCATGCCAGGTAAGAAAAGATGGTATGTACAAAGACGGAGAAGCCAAATACAAAAGACAAGCTAAGTCGACAGTGCAGCTGAAGCTCCACATGTGAGATACATAGAGTAAGAGGTGAAGCTGGAGAGGCAGAAAGTCCCCTGGGGGCAGCGTGCTTGCCCCTCAGTCAGTGATGGGCTTTGGGATGAAATAGCACGGTTGGTTAATATGTTCTTTTTTGGTGGCGGTAAAGAGGAGGGATTTGGAGATGACGTGATGGAGAGGAGGGATTTGGAAATGATGAGATGGATGGGAAGAAAGGACACCAGTTAGAAATTCAGAAAGAGACCATGAGACCCTCAACAAAAACGGGCATGAAATGGCGATGGAGAGGAAGACCCTGCATCGGGTCTCAGAGTCTGTGAATGAATGGCAGTGCCCGGAAGCTGAGTGGGTGACCGTCATGAGATGGATGAAGTGGGACAGCTCATCATAATCATCTGACACTGTGGACCGAGCTTTACTGCAAGAAACACGAGACCAGAAAGAGCAAGGGTGGGTGAACATATTTATTTATTTGTTTTGCTTTTTGCCTTTTTTTAGGGCTGCACCCATGACATATGGAAGCTCCCAGGCTAGGGGTCGAATTGGAGCTACAGCCACCAGCCTCAGCAACACAGGATTCGAGCCACATCTGAGACCTACACCACAGCTCATGGCAACGCCAGATCCTTAACTCACTGAGCGAGGCCAGGGATCAAACCCGCATCCTCATGGATACTAGTCTGGTTGGGTACCACTGAGCCACAATGGAAACTCCCAGGTAAATGCATTTAGGTTGCAAAAAGACACAGCTTTATGCAACCCAGTGTAACAATAAATAAGAGGATGGACCAGGACGGGGTGAGGTGGTGGTAAGTTTCCTGATGGCTTTCATTTGCTAAAGGATGATTACCAGGAGAGGTGAGATGTCATGGGCCATAACTGACCCCAAAATTTCAGCATCCTAATTTTGTCCAAGGAATCTCTAGTACATACGACTGCTTCAGGTAGTGGAAGATGTTCCTGAGTTCCTGTCGTGGCTCAGTGGTAATGAACCTGACTAATATCCATGAGGGTGCAGGCTTGATCCCTGGCTTCGCTCAGTGGGTTAAGGATCCGTTGTTGCCATGAGCTGTGGTGTAGGTCGCAGACACTGCTTGGATCCCGAGTTACTGTGGCTGTGGTGTAGGCTCACAGCTGCAGCTCCAATTTGACCCCTAGCGTGGGAATGTCTATATGCCACAGTGCGGCTCTAAAAAAGACAAAAAAACAAAAAAAAAAACCAAAAAACACGGATGTTCCCACACCCCCAGGCTAATCACCCTCAATTCCTGTAACCAAATTTCACTTACTCATTCCTCCCTTGTTCTGACTGACATCCCGCTAAAAGACGGTGCTCAGATTCAAACGAAAATTTCCAAAGACAACCTGACCAAGGAGAATGTGGTGGACCTGTCTAACCTTTCCTTCCAACAGCATGAAAATGAGCCGAAAGAAAGACCCTGACATCATTTTCTGGACACACCTCTTCCCCTCTCCCTTCTTTTCACGGGTACTTGTGCCTGAATAAAAATGTGCTGGTTGCTGATAAGTGAGGAGAAAAATGTAAATGATGATAACGGGGATGGTGACCAAGCCCAGAGCCACCCACAGGTGACAGCACCTCATGGAACTGGCACCTGCCCTCCCAGGGAAGGGAACAGAGGTTTGGCTTTGTTTGCATGTGACTTGAACCTTATACATAGAACCAAGACTAGGTGAGTTACTCAGGAACCTGCCCTGGTACCAAGTGAGCTTCTGGTTTGAGTCTGGAAGCACAAGCTGAGCTGCTGTGCCTCCCAGAGATGCCCCCTTACCCTGCATGCCAAGGGGACAGACTGGGAGACTGGCACTCAAGAGAAGGACCCAATGTCCTGTTTGGCACTCTGTGGTTTGTTACGTTAAACCCTCAGGCTTAATGAAAAATAAAGCCAATAAGAAATGTGCTTTGAATTCTTGGTGATATGCTGAGGTTATTTGATGTGGAATATCACCTCTTTTCTGAAAAACAACCCAAGGTGATCAACTATTGAACCACAGGGTCTCATGGTCAGAATACCAGCAAGAGCAAGGGAATTCAAAGTTAATGATAAACTCGGGAGGGAACTGAGTTTGGGGACATTCCTCTGTAGTGTCTCTCTAGTTAATGTTAAACGTGGTAAAAATGAAATTAATGAGAAATTGTGACATAATAACAGGGGGTTTTATAGCATGGAAAAGTGGAGGAAATAGCAAATAAATGAATCATACACACTGAAAACCACATAAATTTTAGACAAGATGTCCTTAAATGTTAAAGTAAATTAAACTGGAGACCACACCTCCTCAGGGGCTGGAAAGGAAGGGCGGTTGTTTATGCAAATAGCACTAGATTGAGGTTTGTTTATGCAAAGATCATTAACCTGAAATCTGAAGTCTCATCTTTCAAATACCATATGATATCACTTATATGTAGAATCTAAAATACAACACAAACGAATCTATCTGCAGAACAGACACAGGCTCACAGACATTGAAAACAGACGCGGTTGCCAGAGGGGAGGGATTGACTGGGAGTTTGGGGTTAAGAGATGCAAACTAGTATATATAAGGTGGACATTAAATGAGGTCCCACTGTATAGAAAGAGAACTGTATTCAATATCCTGTAATAAACCATAGTGGAAAATAACATAAAAAAGAATGTTTAGGGAGTTCCCGTCATGGCTCAGTGGTTAACAAATCCAACAAGGAATAATGAGGTTGCGGGTTCGGTCCCTGGCCTTTCTCAGTGGGTTAAGGATCTGGTGTTGCCATGAGTGGTGGTGTAGGTTGCAGATGCGGCTCAGATCCCGCGTTGCTGTGGCTCTGGTGTAGGCCAGCAACTACAGCTCTGATTGGACCCCTAGCATGGGAACCTCCATATGCCACGGGTGTGGCCCTAGAAAAGGCAAAAAGACAAAAAAAAAAAAAAAAAAAAAAAAAAAAGGAATGTTTCTATAGGTATGACTGAATCACTCTGCTGTATGGCAGAAATTAACACAACATTGTAAATCAGCTATACTTCAATTTTTTAGAAATGAATTCTAGTCTTTAATGCTCCCTAAATTCACATGGGTAAGTCACTGCCCATCTTGAAAGGATGGGAGGGAGGAGGGAAGCAAAGAAGGAAGGAGGAAAGAAAGAAAAGAAGGAAGGAAGAGAGGGAGGAAGGAAGAAAAGATCCTCATGGAAATGTCACCGCAATGGTTTAACCTGGGAGACACTCGCATCAGACATTTGCAGAAACAAGCCATCAGGACCTGGGGAAGAAGTTCCCATACACCCTGTGCTTCCTGGGTGTGCAATCAGTGTCTGGAGAGTTCTGTGCTGGGCTGTGTGGCTCATCGCTATGGTTATGGTCCCAGTGAGTCACACCTCCCAGGATCTGTGCACCGTGGAGCCCCTCCTATGTTGACTCTGGACTTGGCCTTGCAGTCTGCCTCAGCCAATAGGACACCAGCACATGTGCTATAAGACACTGGATGTGTGGCTGCAGCTGCCTGTGGAGAAACCCATTTAGACCCCGTGAGAGTGAAAGGCTGCACGTGGGCTGAGGCCTGGGTCCCAGCCTGCCCACGATCCCTCGAATGAGCGAGGCCTGGCAAGACCAACAGAATTTCCCTTGCACAGATCCACAGAGCCTGGGGGGTGGGGTGGGGGGGACAGCAAATGTCACTACGTTTTGGGTGTTTGCTATGCAGCAAGAGATAACTGATACAAGCTGGAAAGATCAGACCAGAGAATTGAAATTTTCTTTCTTACTGGAATTCCCCTTATGGCGCAGTGGAAACAAATCTGACTCGTATCCATGAGGATGTGGGTTCAGTCCCTGGCCTCCTCAGTGGGTCAGGGATCTGGCTTTGCTTCGAGCTGTGGCAGATTCAGCTTGGATCCCGAATTTCTGTGGCTGTGGCGTGGGCCGGCAGCTCTAGCTCTGATTCCACCCTTAGCCTCCGAACTTCCATATGCTGTGGGCAGAGCCCTTAAAAAAAAAGCAAAAAAAAAATTTTTTTTCTTTCTTTTTTTTTTTACAGCCACACCCTCAGCATATGGAAGTTCCCAGGCCAGACATCTAATTGGAGCTGCAGCTGCCGGCTTACACCACAGCCACAGCAACACAGGATCTAAGCTGCATCTGCAATTTACACAATAACTTGTGGCAACGCTGGATCGTTAACCCACTGAGTGAGGCCAGGGATGGAACCCACGTCCTCAGGGAAACAACGTCTTTAACCCGATGAGCCACAATTAAGGAAAGGTTTCTGACACTTTAGAGCCTTAAGGTCTTAGTATGTGTTCGGCCTCACTGGCAACCGCCACTCCTCCGCAATCACCAACTGCACAGATTTCCAGCATCCTCTTAGCTACAAGCTATAGAAAGAAGGAGAAGATGTAAGATGACGTTTATGATGGCTGTCAGGGTTGGCAGACCCCTCCAGGCTGATGTGATCTGTTTTCTCCTGACCCACTCACAATGGCATGGCCTTTGTAGTATTTACTTTCTACACCTTTATTAAAGTTATTATAATCATTCTTATTCACAGCATCGACAACCCCCTCTTAGATACTTGCTCACTGCCATTGGGGACTGTTTCTTTTCATGACATTTCTATTCAGTAACAGGCATTTACTAAATGTTTCAAGAATCAGCAGGTGCCATCATTCACTTCCCTTTCACTTTAGCAATGGAAACCCACCCCTGTAGGGTTTGTTTCTTTTGTTTGTTTGTTTGTTTTTGTTTCTTTGTCTTTGGTCTTTTTAGGGCTGTGCCTGGGTCATACAGAGGTTCCCAGGCTGGGGATCAAATCAGAACTATAGCTGCCGGCCTACACCACAGCCACAGCAACGTGGGATCCAAGCTGCATCTGCAATCTACACCACAGCCCACCACAACACTGGATCCTTAACCCACCGAGCTAGGGCAGGGATCAAACCTGCATCCTCATGGATCCTAGTCGGGTTCATTAACCACTGAGCCAGGACGGGAACTCCGGGTTTTTGTTTTTGTTTTTTGTTTGCTTTTCAGTGCTGCACCTGAGGCATATGGAAGTTCCCAGGCATATGGAACTCCACCTCTGTAGGTTTTAACATGGGATGTGAGTAGGAAGAGATGGAAAGGCAGGAAGAGAAGCAGGAGAAGGTGGCTCCTCTTCTTAATGCAAACATCCAAAGCAGCTCCCTCAATTCTGGGTCCATTTTTTGCCCTACCAACAGAGAGTTTCATTGTAAAAATACATAGCTCTTAGGAGAGACCATGAGGAGCTTAATAAAACAAAATTCCATTCCAACTACAATCTTAAATTGGGTCAAGATGAAAATTTGTGTTTGTGTGTATGTTCCTTTATTACATATTTTGCTTACACATGAGGATTATAAGATACTTTACAGTTAAGTGAACAAGCATGTATGAAAAACTGAATTTCCCAAAGTAAAAACTATCAACTAAAGAAAGTAATATCTAAAGGTAAAACATAAACATTTATGCATGAGGTCATATCTCTGGTTAAGCCAAGGCACGGAAGTCACCTAATGGGGGTCAAGATGAAAATTAAGCATATGTTCTCTCGAGAGCGTTTGCAGACCACAGCTAGATCCATCAAGGCATCTGCATTCTTTGGGAGTCGGTCCTCCACGAGGCATGAGGGGGACATAAAACACATAAGATGCACAAGAGCCAATCTGAAGGGATTTATCATCTAGTTGGAGAACCCAGAGCAATGAAACAGTTGAATAATCCTTCCAGATGGTACATTCCTAAAATTTCAAGACCAGCCATGGAAATGACAATCCTCCTGGGTCAGAGTTCTAGAAATGCTCTGTATTTCAAAACAATACCTACTCATATCTGTGTCATTCACATGGCAGGCTTAAAAGTCTTCCCTCATGGCACATAATGAATAATAGTTGGAAAACTGATAGAACATCAAGGGAACATCCAAATAAGGCATAGGATTCTGGGGCCGGATAATAATAATCCCCATGAGATTATCCCTTTCCTTCATACAGAACAGCAGCTCAAGTCAGAACATTCAAGTTCCATGAGCCATTCCTGAGGTTAAGAAAACTCCTCGGGGAGTTCCCGTTGTGGCTCAGTGGAAACATAATATGACTAGCATCCATGAGGATGCAGATTTGACCCCTTTCCTCACTCAGTGGGTCGGGGATCGGCGTCTCCATGAGCTGTGGGGTAGGTTGAAGATGAGGCTTGGATCCAGCGGTGCTGTGGCTGCAGTGTAGGCTGGCAGCTGCAGCTCCGATTTGACCCCTATCCTGGGAACTTCCATCTGCTAGGGAGCAGCCCTTAAAAAAAAAAAAAAAAAAAATGAGAGAAAAGAAAAGAAAAGAAAAAGAAAACTCCTTAAAACATATTGATGTGTTCATAGGCTACAAAACTGCTTAATCAGGAGATCCGATTGTGGCTCTGCAAGTTAAGAACCCAGCGTCGTCCTCCATGAGGATTCGGGTTTAATACCTGACCTTGATCAGTGGGTTAAGGATCCGGTGTTGCCGTGAGCTGCAGTGTGGGTCATAGATCCAGCTTAGATCCAGTGTGGCTGTGGTATAGGCCTCAGGTGCAGCTCCGATTCAGCCTCTAGCCCAGGAACTTCCATACGGCACTGGAGTGGCCCTAAAAAGAAACAACAACAACAAAAACCTCTGTTTTTGTTTGTTTTTTGTCCTGTTTAGGGACACATCTGTGGCATGTGGAAGTTCCCAGGCTGGGGGTTTAATCAGAGCTGTAGCTGCCCGTCTATGCCATAGCCACAGCAACGCAGGATCCAAGCCTCGTCTTCCACCTACACCACAGTTCATGGAGACACTGGATTCTTAACCCACTGAGCGAGGCCAGGGAATCGAACCTGAAAGCTCATGGTTCCTAGTGGGATTCGTTTCCACTGTGCCACGATGGGAACGCCCAACAACAAAAACTTCTTAACCTTAATTTCCAAAAATAAGCTTACCCAGACTACTCAGGGAGGTGCTGGTTCTCCCAGAGCAAGCCCAAGTTTAGATTCATTCCACTCTTCAATGAACCTGCACTAAGTATCTGCTTTATTTTATGCCCTGGGCTGGGCCCTGGGGGTGCAAATATAAGGGGATAGAGCTCCAGCCACCCTACACACCCAGGGGGAATGACAGGGTGCCAGAGGCAGTCAGGTAGGGAAAGGGGCCTTGGGCTGGCTGGGCAGATCAAGTCCCAGGCCTGGTCAACTACCACCCAAACTTCTGTGTAGACCAGACTAACCATGGAAGTGCCCTGGTCCCAAGTGCTCTCATTTGTCAATTACCATCCAAAGGCCTGTCTCACCAAACATGCTGTGAGAACAGAATGAAATCTCTGCTTGCAAGGGCTTTACCATGTTGATCTGTAAGATATATGGTGTCGGGCTCATTTAGAGTATGCTCAGAGGACGGGAAACTATTGCAATCTGACCATTAAGTGTCTTCTCTGCAGTGACATATATTACTTCCTTGAGTCTACTTAGGAAATATTTTTTAAAAAACAGTAGGATCTGAGCCTCTTTTGTTTCCAGGCATTTGATTAGATGTTTTCTTCAGCCAGTTTAGGAGGGCTGCTCACCGCCTAGCAGAACTAACAATAAAATTCGTGCTTTCAGGAATTCCTGTTGTGGTTCATTGGTAACAAACCCAATTAGTATCCATGAAGACGTGGGTTCGATCCCTGGCCTGGCTCAGCGGGTTAAGGATCTGGTACTGCTGCAAGCTGTGGTGTAGGTCACAGACACAGCTCAGATCCCGAGGGGCTGAGGCTGTGGCATAGGCTGGCAGCTGCAGCTCCAACTCGACCCCTAGCCTGGGAGTTTCCATATGCTACAAAGCAAAACACACACACACAAAATGCTTTCAAGCCCAATACTGACCAGAAATTCCTTCTTTTCCATCGGAGATTCAAGGTAATTTCTGGATTCCAGATGGGTTCTCCCTCACTGCCATGTGTGAACCCCTTCCCTACCAAGAAGGAACGTGGATGTGAGGCTCCAAGAGAAGCACCAAAGGGAAGCAAAGCTTACTTAGGAAGTCAGCTGAGTCATGTAGACATTTAAAAATATTACCTCTGTTCTCTTTCTTTGCTTTTGAGGGCCAAACCCACAGCCTTAGTTCCCTGGCTAAGGGTCAAATTGGAGTGACAGCTGCTGGCCTACACCACAGCCACACCAACTCGGGATCTGAGTCACATCTGAGGCTTACACTGCAGCCCATGGCAATGCCGGATCCTTAACCCACTGAGTCAGGTAAGGGATCGAACCCGCGTCGTCATGGATACAAGTTGGATTTGTTTCCACTGCATCACCACTGGATGTCCACCTCTGCTCTCTTTCTTCTTCTGGTGTTGATTCCTCTGTTTTGTCTCATTTTCCCTTCTCTTTACACCTTCTCCTTTGGGCAGAATTTGACCTGAGGAAACACTTGGAATTGATTGGTGGTTCCAAGACCTGCTTGTTGTACTGAAGGGGGTCACAGCCTCAGCTCTGCACCTCCAGAGTGGGCTGGAAAGCGCTTTGGGGCCCCCACAAGTCTCATTCTGTGAGCATGTTGAGTGAAGCCAGCAGAGTCTGGGGGTGGTTTTGTCCCACGGTGGGCAGGCCTTGAACTGCCACCATCTGCCTCTTGATCAACAGACAGAGGTGCTCATGTTGGAAGAGAAACACAGGTGATGGGTCCCTTCATCCTTACTCCTGAACTCAGTAAGGTAATACTTCAATATAGTATAGTAGCTCTATAAATAGATGGCATGTAGAAACTTTGTTTTAGCTCTGTTTTCACCACTAAGTCTCTGCGAGGGTTAACCTTGCTTTCCCCCCATTTTTTTCAACTGAAAAATGAGATCCAGATAATGTCCAAATTTCTTCTACCCCTAAACACTCTATGCTCCTCATCTCTACAAATCCTCATTAAATCATTTTTTTAAATATATTTATTTATTTACTTTGTCTTTTTGCCTTTCCCAGGGCCACTCCCACAGCATATGGAGGTTCCCAGGTTAGGGGTCTAATTGGAGCTGTAGCCACCGGCCTACACCAGAGCCACAGCAACACAGGATCCAAGCCGCATCTGCAACCTACACCACAGCTCACGGCAACACCTGATCCTTAACCCACTGAGCAAGGCCAGAGATTGAACCCGCAACCTCATGTCCTAGTCGGATTCGTTAACCACTGCGCCACGATGGGAACTCCTAAATCATTTTTTTTTTTTTTTTCTTTTTTGGCTGCCCACAACATATGGAGTTCCTGGGCCAGGGATCAGATCCGAGCCTCACTTGTGACCTAAGTTGGGGCCATGCCAGACCCTTAACCCGCTGTGCAGGGCCGGGGATCAAACTGGTGTCCCAGCACTCCAGAGAGAGCACCAATCCCGTTGCACCACAGCAGGAACCCTTCATTAAGTCCTTTTAAGGAGGATCTGCAGAGATGTTGTGTTCACTCCCCTTGAGCCTTCCAAGTGTAGTTGCACAACCCCTGTGAACATGGGCTCCTTTGCCCAGAGGGGGTCTGCCCTCTTCGTTTGTCCTTTTGTGGATAGCTTGATCTCTCTTTATTGGCCATGACTTCCGTCATACTGGATGCTGTGCATATTTCCTTGTTAAAATACTGATTTGCCAATAAAAACCAACTCTGTTTCAAACTCAAACTATGGCACTCACCCCTGAGGCCACAAGCTGGTTCTTATTTAAACACAAACACAGGTTTAGAGGCAAAAGTGTCTTACTTTCCCCCAGGGTAAAGATGTTCTCCAGTTAAAGAAAAGTCTTCAGGCAAACAGAATATAATGGGGAAGATGGTTATGGAGTCCCAGGGGGCAGAATTAAGAGCTTCCTCCGGGAAAGACCTGAGAATGCCTGGGGCTGTGGTATGTGGGAGTGAGTCTTTGGGCCAGAGACCAAAGGCTGTCCTCAACAAAAAGACCCCAGGGAACATCTGGGTTTCACAACCAGGAAGCAGTGACCCAGAGGAAAGCAAAACTCAGCAACACTGAGCGGCAGTATTGCATTTAATTCTGTCCCTATTAAATGAGAAGCTGGGTCTGGCGGAGCATCCATCCCCACAGAAGGCTGTGGGACATACTTCAGGCCGTGACCAAGAAGATGCACGTGTAGCTGCGTGTTTATTTTAGTAAAGTCTAGGGGCTGCTGTTAGGGCTCCTTCAAAATCTGCCTTAATCAGTTAACTTTGTTTGCACATGTTTTAGTGGTTCTTGACCTTGGCCACAAATCAGGACCCCCCTGGATGCTTTAAAGAAACGCTGACATTTGTGCTATAGCCCAACCTCATCCAAAGAAGCCCTTGGGGAAGGGTCAAAGGGGCAAACATTGACTCTCCCTCAGGTTATTTTATCGTGTGCTTGAGAACAACTTCGGGGCTCACTGGCAGTAAACTTTCTAAAACTGAAATAAATTTGTGTGCTTTTGGCAAAGACGACATGTAAGAGAGAAGTTAGGAGATCAAAACCTGATTCTGGGAGCTCCCTGGTGGCTCAGTGGGTTAAGGATCTGGCATTGTCACTGCTGTGGGATGGGAACAGCCAAAAAAAAAAAAAAACCAATCTGATTCTTTTTTATTTATTTATTTAATTTTTCTTTTTGCCTTTTCTAGGGCCACTCCTTCGGCATGTGGAGATTCCCAGGCTAGGGGTCTAATTGGAGCTGTAGCCACCGGCCTACACCAGAGCCACAGCAACTCGACTCAGGATCTGAGCCGAGTCTGCAACCTACACCACAGCTCACGGCAACGCCAGATCCTTAACCCACTGAACAAGGCCAGGGATCGAACCTGCAACCTCATGGTTCCTAGTCGGATGTGTTAACCACTGTGCCACGTCGGGAACTCCCTGATTCTTTTTTAAAAAAATTATTTTGCATTAGGGTATAGTTGATTTACAGTGTTGAGTCAATTTCTGCTGTACAGCAAGTGCATACATATATATACACTGTATACCCAGTCATACATATATATATGTTCCCTTTCTCATATTATCTTCCCTCATGTTCTATCCCAGAGACTGGATACAGTTCCCTGTGCTGTACAGTAGGACCACATTGCTTTTCAAAACCAACCTGATGCTGAACGTGAACAAGGAAGAGATAAGACTCTGATTTTTTTGCATTTGAATTAATTTAAAGACGAATGTAAAGACCAATAATTTAGCTCGATATTTATGAAGATGAAAAGCTTGCACAGAGTCATAAAAGAATGAAAATAGTTCAAGATCAAATCTAACTGCTGGCAGAAAACTGAAAACATAGAAGCCCTTCAATATATGTTTTATAATAATTGGTGACTTGACTGAGATTTATTTTGAGATTTTAGTTTTTAGTAAAGTTGAAATGTCTTAGTCTTTTTCTTTCACATCTACTGCACAGTCCCTGAGGGACAAATGTATAACTTACTTTTTTAGGAATTAAAAGTGTGTTTGGGGTTTCTGATACTGATAATAAAAAAACAACAGGAAAAACATTATTGGTGTTTATCCTATTTTCTTTAATAAAGAAAAAAATCTGAAGGTAACTTCATTGTCTGTAGAACATAAATAAATACCCATAAAAAGTGTAAAGTGGCTTTTGAGGCTTCCTGGCGGCAAAGGGGCTACTATGTCTCACAGCTGGGGGGGATGGCCTCTGCTTGACACTGGGCCATATGGCTTTACATGGTCACCCTGGTGGCAGAGATATTAAGCAACATTTTAAAAGGAATGCCAGGGAATACGTTCATTAAAATGTAGGCGATCTGTTTCATGGTATCCATCATTACAAATAGATGACTAGGAGTTCCCATTGTGGCTCAGTAGATTAAGAACCCAACAAAGTGTCCATGAGGATGCGGGTTCAATCCCTGGCCTCACTGAGCGGGTTAAGTATCTGGCATTGCCTCAAGCTGTGATGTAGGTCGCAGATCTGGCATTGCTGTGGTTGTGGTGTAGGGCAGCAGCTGCAGCTCTGATTCAACCCCTAGCCTGGGAAATTCCATATGCTGTGGGTACAGCCCTAAAAAAGAAGAATAAAAACCAAACAGAAAACTAATTTAAAAAGTTAGTAAAGAGTAAATAGATATTTAGCTTTTTTCTTGGAACTCTGCCCTGGGTGGGCATCGGGAACTCCTGAATAGGCGTGCTGGTGACACCCATCCTATGTGTCTCTGACTCACCAGTGACCAGCAGGAAGCAGAGGCTCAGCCCCTGTCTCCTGCCAAGGGCCCGTGGCCCAGACCTACTCTCTGTAGGAGTGTTGCTGCCATGTGAAGGCGACAGTCCCCCCACAACGCATTGCAGATGCCAGAGTCGGGAAATGTTTCCAACTGAGAGCATGGCCCAAAGGGCAGGAAAATAATTCAGGGCCTCGTAATTACATAACAGAGCCCCTTGATGTTTTTTGGAGCAATTTTACCATGTGGAGCATTTGAACTGTAACACATCCTGCATACCTATTGTGTGTCTGGGTGTTGGGTAGGATTCAAACCTTCCTGGGGTAGATTAGTCCTTACTTGATGTTTATGATTTCAAAGAGGTATAAAACATAGAGCTGCTGTAGCAGGCAGTGCTGCAGGGAGGATGGCAACGCAGGCCCTGGCCATCTGTTCCCTGCAGGCCCCTAGTGTCACCACTGGCCTGGCTCCTGGCAAGTGTTCATTAAATGGTTCTCAGATGTGTTAAATGCTCACTTTACAGTTCTTCCACTGCTCCATGCAAGAAGTGTTAGGCTTCCTTCAGAGCTGGCCACAGCAGCGAGCCAGGGGCAAATGACACTCCAGCCAGAAAGACCCTAAGGGGCCATTCATTTAATAAGTGGTGGAACCAAACTGAACCAGGAATTCTCCCCAGATAGGATCTCCAGAATAGCCTTTAAATAGCTAGGCAGGAGGGCTGACCTCTACCCCAAGGCTCTAACTTCTGTAGTACGGGAAGCCTAGAAATGGGAAGGTTTCATTTCTGAAGGAGCAAGTCAGGCAGGCTGCGTGGAAGAGGACCACATCGCAGTCTATAACCTCTCTCCCTGACACCTGCACCCTGGGGTCACCAAAGCAGGCTGTTTGCCGCACACATTCTGAACGTTTCCTCTAGAAGGAACATGCCCCCCTCCAATGTTTCCACGCTGCTTCTACTGAACTTTCCTCCCAGATTTCCTTTTCCCTCCTCGGCCAGCTCCTCCCTCCTTCAGCAACCACCCCAACCTGACTTGGCCGCTGCTCTCAGCATTCCTTTTCTTTCTGCCCTTCTCTTTGGATTTCTTTCATTTTCTCTCCCCGTCCCCGCTGTCTCCAGTCTCCATCTTTCCAGCTGTTCTCCTCTTTGGTCCTGTCCTCCTACAAAGCCACACCCCTCCGGACAAGTGCCCAAGAGTTTGGTAATTTTCTCAAAGTCAACAACAACAACAACAACAACAACAACAACAACAACAACAAAAAGTGAGCTCCAGAGGCGCCAGAACAGAAGTTCAGCCCGCGGAGCGAAGAAAGTCCCGCCCGCCGCCGGCTCAGGCCCCACCTGCCAGGAAGCCTGGGTGCCTGGCCGCGGATCTCACCACCGTCCGCAGGACGCGCGCGGCGGGACCAGTCCCGGTGGCCGCAGGTTCGAACGGACGGGCGGGCTGGGGACGCGCTTGGCTCATGTCGCGGCCGCGTGTCTGTGCAGCCGACTGCTCCTTCTCCTCCCTCGGCACCCGATCAGGCGGCCCAGCCCCGCGCAGGCAGGTGCGGGCCGGGAGGGGCCAGATGGAGCCAGTGAGTGCGGGCGAGCGGGCGGGGGTGGATGGTCCCCGTGGGTTCTGGTCCCGCTGGCGCGCGGCGCGTTCCTCCGCCGGGGGGGTCAGGTGCTGGCGGGGCGGGGCGGGGCGAGTGTCCGGTGTCGGGTGTCCGGTGTTGCTGCGCCGGCGGGAGAGCAGAGGCGCTGAGGGCCGGGCCGGTGGTCGTGGTGAGGGGTACGCGGGGCGGCGGGGCGCGCGGGAAGCTCCTGCTGCAGGCGGGCCGCGTCCCCGAGGGGCGCGAGCGGGGCTGCCAGGGAGGAAGCGTGCAGAAGGCCGGGCAGTGGCCCGTGGGGGTCGCGGGCGGAGGGAAAGGCCGGGTCTGAGGGCGCTTTCTGCCTTTGAGGGTGCGGGGTGGGGCCCAGGGTGGGCGCGCAGGGCCCAGGGTGGGCGCGCCGCCCCCCCGGAAGGCGGACCAGACTGTGGCCGCAGGTGGCCTGGCCGTGACCTTTCCCTGCTCTCTCCCGCCCTCTGGTTCACGCGGGCTCCCCAGAGGTGGCATGAGGGGCAGCGAAGAGGGGCAAAACTGTGCAGGTTTGCTCAGAATTGTCTTACCCTCCCCAAGAGTCACTGGAAGAGGCAAGTGAACTCCCCTCCCTCTCTTTCTAAACTTGGAGTCTGCTCACCTCCTAAAAGGCTTTGTTTGATTGCCTGTTTAATAGAAATGACTTGGGATACAATCATTATTTTTAAGTGAATAAGTGAGTGAAGGCCTATCCAGGTACAGATTTGGCATGTGAGAGGAATTTCTGGAGAAATTCACGTACAGCGATTTTTAAATATCTGAAGAATGGTATGTATTTATCAAATTTACCAAACTGCTGTCACCCATGGTAATTTGTTTTATCCTCAAAAAGAGCCCTTTTGCAGATAGATTAACAAGGTAAAGTTGAGTAAGAGCATGGAAAGTCTGGAAACAGGGCTTTTTAAAAAGAATTAGAATTCAAACTATGTTTTTAACATTAAAGTTACACTGTCCATATTACAATATTTTTATGATTTAGGCTGTATCTCTGGTAAAGTAAGATCTCAGAGTCATTCAAAATACAATTCTTGGAGTTCCTGTTGTGGCTCAGTGGTTAAGAACCTGACATAGTGTCCACAAGGAGACGGGTTGGATCCCTGGCCTTGCTCAGTGGGTTAAGTGAGGATCCTGCATTGCTGCTGCAGCAGCATGGATTGCAGATGCAGCTCTGATTAGACCCCTAGCCTGGCAACTTCCAAATGCCGCAGGTGCAGCTATAAAAAATACCAAAAAAATATAATTACTGTTTTATAAAACAGTGGCTCTGGGAAATATGGGTGCCATGACCCTTTGAATTTTTTGGAAAAAAAATAGCAGATGTGGACTCTTTGCTTGTTGTCATTTCTGTCTTTTAAGAATAGTGCTGCTCAGGAGGAAAAGAGTTAGCTGAGTTTTCCTTTCTACTGGATCTTAAATAACTGGGCAGCACTCAATGAATTGGATACGGAAAGTTACCTGTGTTTGAATAAGTATCCGCACTGATTGTCAGGGAAACCGGGGGAAACCCCTGGTTGGTTAATTTCCTTGTTTCTGTTTCCGCTGACCCAGCCCCACTTGCGTCTGGAACTCCGCACTATAATGTAGTTGTATTCCTAAGATGACAAAGATTCAAGTTCAGGCTCATTTCGTGGCAAGGAGACTGAGTCCGAGGAAGGGAAGTGACAACGCAAACATCCACAGCTCAGGAGAGGCAGAGCTGTGAGCCAAGAGCTTCCTGTGCTGGGTTTGAGGAAGGAGTTCCGTTCACACTGGTGGGTGCTCACAGCCTCCGAGTGGCATGCATATTATTCAGCCTCACCCCACAGAAAGGTTGTAAACTATGTTCCCAAGTTTCCCCTGAGGACACGGGGAGGCCAGTGTCTTTCCTTCAAGATCCACTTTAACGTCAAAAATCTATTTGCTGCAAAAGGCAAAACGGCACAAAATCGCAGCTGTGAGGTCTTGACTGTGTCCCTTCCTGCCATCCTTCTGCCCCCTGCCCCCAGTGCTGCTCTCGGTGGTGGTAGGAGGGGGACTGAGGAGGCTCAATACTCAGTGACTGACTGGGCATCAGTATCTGCGCCTGCGCCAACATGACGTCACTTCCCGCCATCTTGCCGGGGTGAGGGCTTTTCAATGCCCAGCGTCCCCAAAGCCCACCTGCAGTTACAGAGATGAGGCTTCTGCCTCCCAAGAAGGACCCTGCCTCATGTACCTTCGGTTCACCGTTTCCGCTGCCTCTAGAATTTGCTGGTTTTCATTCTGAAACTTCACCCGTGGGACCTCATCCTGATGATGTTCTGATTCTGGGCTCACGGAGAAAACCTCCTGCAGTGACGTGGAGCCAAACCGCCCAGTGCCGCCCCTTTCCATCTTCTGTGAAATGGGCAGAGGGAGGGACTGAACACCAAGGTTATGGTGAAGGTTCATAAGTTACTGCATGTGCAGGGCTCAAGGTGGTGGCTGCCCAGCAGGAGTCAGCGCTTGTCACCAGTGCTGGAGGGAGGGGGCGCTGTGAAGGTGGCACGTGCCAAGTTGTAGTTTTTAGGCTCTCCCCACACCGTCGGTGTTGTTGTCACCCAATTCAAAATGGGGAACAGAGTAGAAGTTTCCAGCTTCCCTGAGCAGCTCCTTCTCCACGTGTTTTATTCCTATGAAAGTCAGGCCTGGTAGAGGCGTGTGCCAGCATGAGGACGTTTACCGGAATGTCAAGGACTCATTGACTTTGGTTTCTTACCACTTGAACTGGGAGGACCACGGTCAACTGAGCAGAGGAACTGCATTCTTCCTGCAGCTCTGTCATCTACAGACCAGGGCTCGGCCTCTGGAAACCTCTCCGTAGTGTGGATTTAGTTGATCCCACCCCTGGAGAAGGTGTGAGACCCCAAAGTCAAGAAGCCACCACAGGACATCAGCTCTGGCTGTGATAGCCTTTGTGGGTCACCTCAAAGCAAAACACAAAGCTAGCAAGATAGCTTGGGAGGGATGGCCATACCTGAGTTAAAGTCAGACAGCACCTTTCATCCTTTAAATTTTCTCTTAATATTGTGTTCTGTTTAAGATCCATTATTCGAATGCTGCATCCAATAGGATGCAGTTAGCAGGAATCCTAGGAGCCTCAGCTAAGGTCCCTGCTACACAATGACTGGTTAGTGAATCTAACCACAGGCTGTGTATGCACACCACTCTGGGTACCTTGGCTGGTGATTACACTTGTCTCAAAAGAGTTGTGTAAGTGGAGAAACAGCTTTGCAAGGGGGACAGGGAGGAAAGGAAGGGGGAAAGGAGGAGGGAGAGAAGGGGCAGGGGAGGGAAAAGGGGGAGGGGGAGGGTAGGAAAAGAGGAGGAGGCAGGGGGAGGAGGAGAGGAAGCTGCAGGGAACTCCCAGGGGGTGGGAGGAGCACCCCAGTCTGGCTGGGGAATAACCAGTTGATGGAACTGGGAGGAGTCATGGTGTGGCTAAGTGACTGGTCTGAAGTTTAAGAGCCTTTGGACTTAGTTTGGAGAAACAAGATATTTGAGAAGGCGTGGTGAGATTATGGAGGCATTGTATGCAAAAAAAGATTAGTCAATTTCTTATACCATAGGCGATCCTGAAAAGTTGCAAGAAGTAAATTTTTTTGTGTGTATCCCATTGTATTGAAACAAAATAAGGGTCTTTTTTTCCCCAGAATGGAAATCTATGCATTATTTCCTTCTGATGACAAAAATATGAAGGTTTGCTTTTTTTTAATAGACCAAATAGAAATGTATAAAGTAGAATGAAATTGCAGTGGAGTTGACACCCCTGTGTGTTCAGGTCCAAGGCGCCACCCTTTGAGAAACTCACTGTAGAGCTAGGACCCTTTGTGAGGAACCCAGTCACCTTGTCACTCCCCCAGTTTATCTGGTCTGTAGATTTAAATCTGGCTAAATTAGGTTATCAAGAAGAGGTACACCTAAAACCTGGTGACCTTCCAGAATGTACATGAATGTTCTCTCCTGCACCTGGTCTGTTCTCTTGATTCTAGCGAGTTGTCTGAATGTTGCATTGTCCTTTTGTGAAGATGAACGTACATAATGGTGTTTGTTTAGTGCTACTTTTAAAAGGCAATGAGAAATTGCATTGTGGTCTAATTTTTATTCTTTTTCCTTTCTCAAGCCTAGCTCTGGCTTGGTTTGGGTTTGGGTGGGTCATTCTCCAAAATCTCAAAAATGGCATTTTCTTTTGAAATAAGTTGTTGGGAGAGAGCCTTTTAATTTCTTCCTGTGTCTTTGTCTCTTTAACTCTGTTCTTAGCCATGAACTTGGTGGTTTGTTGGGCTCTGAGGTAATAGTATGTTTGCTCAGTTGGGAGAAGGCCAAATGTCTGTTAATTTTTTTGTTTCCCTGAGACTGACCTGTAAAAAGTTATGATTTTTTTTTTTGATAAAGTATCTTTGGAAATTACAAGATACAGGTTATACAAACAAAGCCTGCCTCAGCTTTCTCCTGAAATGAAAAGCAATACTGTATTTCCTCCAGGCTTTATTCCCAAGCCTGTCCTTGACCTGCATCTCTACCTTTTAACACTACCTGCATTTTGGCTATCTCTCTTTGCAGGTTCATGCACGGCATTTTGGACAGGATGCTTGGTGTCGCGAACCCAGAGCCAGTTTGCTGAATTACTGTCCAGGCCCCTTGAGTCTCTGGGAAGGTCTGCAGGTGCCTCCAAGTGCCAGCTCAGGTCGAGTCAGCCCAGGAAGCTGTTTTCAAGGGCTTCTGCCACGGGTGTAAAAGACTCCAGCCCTGCAAAGATGCTGAAACAGATACTGTCCAAGATGTACATAGACCCTGATCTGCTGGCAGAGCTCAGCGAAGAACAGAAACAGATCCTGTTCTTCAAGATGAGGGAGGAGCAGGTCCGCCGATGGAAAGAAAGAGAAGAAGCAATGGAAAAAAAGGAGTCCTTGCCAGTGCAACCCAGGCCAAAGAAAGGTAAGCAAGCGGAGCTTGCCTCTCCTGTGAGCTGGCAAGTGGAATGTCCCCTTGCTTGTTTCCTCATTTCACACCAGCCAGAAGCAAGCCAGGCTCGAGGCCTAGTCTGGCAGGTGGACCCTGGGTGATACTGAGATTCTAATAGTGCAGTTTATCAACTTGAAGTCTCCCTCTCTCTCTCTCTCTCTCTCTCTCTCTCTCTCTCACACACACACACACACACACACACACACACACACACACACAAACATGCCCAGACCACAATTACTGTGGAGTTCTGAGGCCAAAAGCAGATCTCTTATTTGAAACCAGACTGACCTTAAGCTGCGGGAAAAAGTCACCCAGGGAGGTGGACTTGAGAATGAAGGAAGGTTTCTATTCCCTTTTGGTCACAGACCAAAAGGATTTTGCTACCAGCCTAGAAGTCCTGGTGTCAGCCTCTCAATGGTGTCTGCATGTCCTAGACTTTAAGAGATTTTTCTTTGAGTTATCTTTTCGAGGAGGCAGTTCCCTTTTAAAATGCAGATACTGCTAAGAGGAAAAAAGTTGTAATACGAATCTTATTTAGTGTGAGTTAATTTTTCAGATGTAGTTCTTCTTCCTGACCCAAGGAGTCCCAGGTAGTTTGAGAGGGCCTTTGGGGACCATCAGGAGGAATTCCTTGTACGTTAGGTTTAAAGCATATACACACACAGACATGGAGTAGCACACATTGCACACACACACGCACACACACACACCCTGCCACCACACACATATTCTGTTATGGATGAATGCCTGTGTCGTTTATTTTATTTTTATTTTTATTTATTTTTATTTTTATTTATTTATTTATTTTTGTCTTTTTGCCTTTTCTAGGGCTGCTCCCGCGGCATATGGAGGTTCCCAGGCTAGGGGTCTAATCAGAGCTGTAGATTATGCCAGAGCCACAGCAAGGTGGGATCTGAGCTGCATCTGTGACTTACACCACAGCTCACAGCAACACTGGATCCTTAACCCACTGAGCAAGGCCAGGGATCCAACCCGCAACCTCATGGTTCCTAGTAGGATTCGTTAACCACTGTGCCATGATGGGAACTCTGTGTTGTTTATTTTTAAAAAAAGTTTTCAAGGTCACTTACAGAGAGGCATTCAGATCAATTTCTCTTCATTTTTCAGGAAGCCAGGAAAAACCGAATTTGATAAAACCGTTTGGGGTTTCAGAGACTGTGAAAATGAATCCCACTTGTGTGCTGGTACCTACACAGACACAAAAAGGAAGTCCATTTAGTGACCTTTACCTTCTACTGCCTTTTTATTAGAACCTTTTTTTTTTTTCAATCAAACCTTTATAGTGATATGGAAACAAATACAAATACCTCATTTATTATTATTATCAATATCAGCTATTTTTAAATACCTGTTTTGCAAAACACTTTGACATGCATTATGTCATCTTTGCAACATTTCTGCAGAGTTGGTATTAATTGTCCTGTTTTACAAATGAGAAGACTTAGAATCAGAGAAATTCAGTAATAAATGCAAGGTCACACCACCATTTGGTGCCCAGATCTGTGGGGTTTCCCGGTACCCTACGCTCTCCAAATAGAGACTCGTTTTACCTTCGAGAGGTGACATGTCCAAACTGAAGCCTGAGCTTTTATCTTTCTGAACAGATTGAGTAGTATTCCGTTGTAAATGTGTACCTCATCTTCTTTATCCATTCATCTGTTGCTGGACATTTAGGTTGCTCCCTTGTGTTGGCTGTTGTAAATAGTGTTGCAGTGAACAAAGGTGTGCATGTATCTTTTCAAATAGCTGTCTTTGTTTTTTTTCAGATAGATGCCCAGGAGTGGGATTGGTAGGTCATAGGGTGGTTCTATTTTTAGTTTTTGAGGAGCTTCCTTACTGGTTTCCACAGTGGCTGCACCAATTTACATTCCCACCAACAGTGTACAGGGTTCCCTTTTCTCCACATTCTTGCCTATATTTGTTATTTGTGTTCTTTTTGATGATAGTCATTCTGATAGGTATGAGTTGATATCTTATTGTGGTTTGGGCTTGCGTTTCCCTAATGATTAGCCATGTGGAGCATCTTTTCATGTGCCTGTTGGCCATCTGCATTTCCTCTGTGGAAGAATGTCTATTCAGTTCTTCTGCCCATTTTTTAACTGAGGTTTTGTTGTTGTTGTTGACTTGTTTGAGCTTTTTATATATGTTGGATATTAACACCTTGTTGGTCATATCATTTGCAAATGTTGGGTGAATATATATTTACAATTGTTATATCTTCCTCTTGGATTGATCTCTTGCTCATTATGTAGTATTCTTCTTTGTCTCTTATAACAGTCCTTATTTTAAAGTCTATTTTATCTGATTTAAGTATTTCTACTCTGGCTTTCTTTTGATTTCCATTTTCGTGAAATATCCTTTTCCATTCCCTTACATTCAATCTGTATGTGTCTCTAGATATGAAGTGAGGCTATAGTAGGCAGGTAGTCTTGTTTCTATATCCATTCAGGCACTCTCTGTGCTTTGGTTGAAGCATTTAGTCCACTTACAGTTAAGGTAATTATCAATATGTATCTTCTTACTGCCGTTTTTTAAATTGTTTTGGATTTTGTTGTTGTTGTTGTTGGGGGGGCACACCTGTGGCATGTGGAAGTTCCCAGGCTAAGAGATGAATCAGAGCTGCAGCTGCAGGCCTACACCACAGCCACAGTAACATCAGATCTGAGCCATGTCTGTGATCTGCACTGCAGCTCATGACAATGCCAGATCCTTAACCCACTGAGCCAGGCCAGGGATCCACATCCTCATGGATACTAGTCAGGTTCATTACCACTGAGCTGCAATGGGAACTCCTGTTTTGGATTTTTTTTTTAGGCCTTTTCCACCCTTTCTTCTTTTCTCATGTGATTTGATGATTATCTATAGTATTATGTTTAGATTCCTTTCTCTTTTTTGTGTGTATATCTATTATAAATTTTCGGTTTGCTGTTACCAGGGGGCTTATATATAATAGCCTACAAAAGACATGATTTTTTTAAGTAGCTGAAATCTTAACTTCATATGCATTTTAAAAACCCTGCTTTTGTATGTTCCTCCCTCACAATTGCTGTTTTTAATATCATTTTTACATCTAGTTGTTTTGTATATTCTTTAACTGCTTATATGTTATTTTAATGCTTTTGTTTTTTAACTTCCTTACCAGCTTTATGAGTGAATGATTTCATACCTTTACTGTATGTTTGCCTTTACTGGTGAGCCTTTTTCATTTTTTAATTTTCTTATTTCTAGGTGTGGCTTTTTTTTTGTTTGTTTGTTTGCAGATGTTCCTTCAGCATTTGTTGTACATCTGGTTTGGTGATACTAAATTCTTTAATTTTTTTTTTTTGTCCTTGTGAAGGTTTTGATTTCTCCTTCAAATCTGAAAGAGTGCTTTGCTGGGTAGAGTATTTTTGGTTGTAGGTTTTCCCCTTTTATTATTTTAAACATATCTTGTCACTCCCTTCTAGCCTGTAGAGTTTCTGCTGAAAAATCAGCTGATAGCCTTATGGGAGTTCCCTTGTATGTTATATGCTTTTTCCTTGCTACTTTTAATGTTGTCTCTTTTTCTTTAATTTTTGTCATTTTATTTACAAAGTGTCTTGGTATATTCCTCTTTGAGTTCATTCTGTATGGGACTTTCTGTACTTCCTGGACTTGGGTGACTGTTTCCTTTCCCAGGTTAAGGAAGTTTTCAGCTATTATGTCTTCTAATATGTTCTCAGATGCTTTTTCTCTTCTCTTTCTGGGTCCTCTATAATGCAAACATTGGTATGCTTGATACTGTCCCAGAGGTCTCCTCATTTCTTTTGTTTTTTTTTTTTTCTTTTTCTCTGTTCAGCAGCCGTGATTTCCACTACTCTGTCTTCAAACTCACTTACCTGTTCTTCTGTATCATTTAATCTACTATAGTTTCCTTCTAGTGTATTTTTCATTTCAGTTATTGTATTATCTGTTTGGTTGTTATTTATATTTTCTCTTTGTCAAAAACGTCTAACTTCTCGCTCTGTGCATCCACTCTCCTCCCAAGTTCTTTGATCATCTTTACAATAATTACTCTAAATTCTTTCTTGGGCAAATTGCCTGTCTCTACTTCACTTATTTCTTCTTCTGGGGTTTTATCTTGTTCCTTCATCTGTGACATGTTCCTCTGCCATCTCTTCTTGTGTCCCAGCAGTGCCCTCCCCTCTCACCATCCAAGCTATATGGTCTAGGGGTTCCCCCTAAGAGGTCTGTGTGATTCCTTCTGTTCTGGGGTCTGAGTATGTTGGCTATCTGGTAGGCTGGTGGGTTGCCAGCCCCTGCCTTGTGCAGATGCTGCTGGTTGCCCTTTAGAGGAGCCTGGTCACGAGGTGGTTGGTTAAGGTATCCTAGGGGACCCTGGGGTGGTGGGTGGAGTCAGCATCCCAAAGACTCTGGGGCTGTTGCTCACCCACTAGCAAGTTAAGCCAGGTCATGGGGTTAGTGCCAGATTTTTGGAAGGCAGAGCTGGGTCCTGAAGTCTGGCTGCAGGGCCCAGGGACCCCACAGCTCATTTCCGATCATTGGGGGAAGGGACGTCTTGACCCAGGTGAGTATAGAGTCTGAGGTGTCCTGAAGCTTGTGTTGGCCTGTTAGTGGGCAGGAACAAGGCCCAGCTGATCCCAGCATAGAGTCTAGCCTGCTGTGGGTGGGCTGCATCTGTAGGCTGTGGGACTATAATTTTTTTGCATCTGGTGTCTGCCCCCTAATGGGTGAGGCTGGTCCAGAGACTAATGCAGGCTTCCTGGAGGGCAGGGCTGATGTCCACCCACTAGTGGGTGGAGCTGGGTCTTGATTTTCTGGTGGGCAGGGACACATCTAGGGGTGTGTCTAGAGGCAGGTGTGGGCTCAGGAAGTCTTTAGGAAGCCTGTCTGCTCTTGGGTGGGACTATATCCCCACCCAGTTAGCTGTTTGGCCTGAGGTGTCTCAGCTCTGCTGCTGTTGGGTGGGGCCAGGTCTTGGCAGTAATTTGCCAAGATGGCAGCTGCCAGCAGCACTGTTCTCAGGATAGAAGGTTCCCCAGTACATCTGCCCCCAGTGTCTACAGTCCCAGGGTGAGCCCTAGCCACCCCCACCTCTCTGGGAGACTGTCAAAGACTAGCAGATAGGTTGGCCCAAGGTCCTATCAAATTACTACTTTTGCACTGGGTCCTGGTGCATGTGGGATTTTCTGTGTGCTGTTCAAGAGCAAAGTCTCTGTTTACCCCAGTCCTGTGGGATTCCCAAAATTAAGCTCCATTGGCCCTGAAAGCCAAATGCTGTGGGGACTCAAATTCCCAGTTCAGGACTCCCAGGCTGGGGAGCCTAATATGGGGCTCAGATCTCTCACTCCTGCAATATGATTCTTCTCCAGTTTGTGGGTCACCCACCCAGAGGGTATGAGACTTGATTATTCTACAAGGCTGCTCCTCCTACCTGTCTCATTGTGGTTCCTTCTTTATGTCTTTAGTTGTAGAAGATCTTTTCTAGAAGTTTCTGGTCTTTTTCATCAGTGGTTGTTCTACAGATGTGATTTCAGTGTGCTCATGAGAGGAGCTCAGGGTCTTTCCACTCTGCTATCTTGGATGATCTTCTCCTTTGTATTTTTTGTTATTTTTTTTTCTTTTCTTTTTTTTTTAGGGCAGCACCTGCAGCATATGGAAGTTCCCAGGCTAGAGGTTAAATCGGAGCTGCTGCTGTCAGCCTACACCACAGACACAGCAATACCAGATCCGAGCTGCAACTGTGACCTTTACACCACAGCTCATGGCAATGCTGGATCCTTAACCCTCTGAGCAAGGCCAGGGATTGAACCCACATCCTCATGGATACTAGTCGGGTTTGTTACCACCAGCCGCAATGGGAACTCCTCCGCCTTTGATTTTTTAATGGGACTGCTAGGAAATGTATAACTCCAGGCAGAGCTCGCATTGGACAGAACCAGCCAGTGCTGTTTGAGCTGACAGCATGACAGACCTGAGCTCTCTGCTTAAATATATTATCTCATTAATAATCACAGCCAAGCCTGGAGCTAAGTTACCATTCACAGATAAGGAAAGCAAGGCTGAGGGCCCTTAGTTCACTTGACGAGGCAGTAGATAGCTGCCTTGAGTATGTGACCTTGAGTCTGACTCTCCCAAAGCTGATGCTGCAACTAACCTGCCACCTGCCCAGTTTGCCTAGAGCTTTGTAACAGTTCCTGTTGTCTGCGGGTGCCCTGCACACGTCTGAATGTGTGCTTGCATCGGGGCCCTGCCTGGAGCCTTTACTCTGTGAGATGTTCTCTGGTAACACACAAGGAGAGGCCTCATTTGGTAGAGGCTGCCCAGCACCGGGGCCTCTCTCTGGCTGGCAGAAACCTCATGCAGGAGGCTGTGCTCTGTTCACCATGTGTGGTGCCAAGGGGCTCCTTGTGTGCCCTGGAAACAGACCAGGGCTCCTGAAACTTCATCTGTGCATTCTCATGGGTTTTTTTCACATGATGATAAAGCCTTGGTTTGTTCCACTTTCCATGTCTACTTCCACCCCTGCCATCACTCCTGACCCACCTCGGTGACCTCTCCTGTCAGATGCAGTTCTTACTTCGGCCACATCCAACCCTGTGAGTTGTGTCTCAGAGTCTCTCTTGCTGTCTCTGTGACTCTTTCTTCTCTGTCTCTGCCTGACCCTGACTACCTGTGTCCTCCATCAGTGTTGATAACTTCACGGTGGGATTGAGGGGCCCTTAGACTCCAAGGAAGATGTACTGAAAGCCTGGACCAGGAAAATGCACACAGAGGGCGTTTCCTTACAGTTTCCCAATGTTCACAGACCCCTCAAGCTCATTCACAGACCCATGGACGAGGTCAAGTTTAAGGTCACTATTATCACCCTGGGGCACCTCTTATACTCTTCAGGGTTAAACACCACCTACTGCCAGTGACTATCCCGTGTTGTGAAGCCAGACCGCTCACCTGTTACCCAGTGAGCATCACCGCTCAGCAGATCCTTGGGTCCTGCAAGCTTGATGCCAACGGAGTTCGTCAGCATCACCCCAGTCCTCCCCGCCCCCCAGGCCTGGTCCTGCCCTCAGTCTCCACCGTGACCTGCAGTCCTGCTCTGTCCAAAGTCACCAGAGCCAGAAATCCAGGGGATCCTGGTTACTCCTAACCTCACCCCATCTGCTCCATCCCACAGAGCTTTCTCCACCCACATGCTGGTCTGTGAGTGCCTGCAGGGCAGCAGCCTTGTATGATGTGTTTCATTTAATCCTCACGAGACTCTGGGGAGGTGAACGTTACCCCCTTATTCTTACAAATAAGGAAATAACCTTGGAGGAAGTAGTTTATGTGGGTCAGAATTCGAACTCAGATCTACTCCATATCTGTTCTGAGCCATAGCCACCAGCCCTGTCTGAGCCCCTAACTCTGGGCTGGATTGTGTAGCGGGCTTAGCGTCTTATGTGGGGAACCCCGTATGTTCAGGGTTACTGGCCATCCTCCCCTTTCACCCTCCTGAGTGTGACTCACCTTCTCACTTTGTGCCATCACCTGACCTGCTTCCTCGGCCCATGGTACCCTGCAGGTTCTCCAACATCATTTCTGTTCTTTCATCTCTAAAATAAGCATAAACATTTTTAACATTTTAAAAGATGGACTCGTGTTAGTAACTTCAGCATTATTACCCAGGTAACTCCCTGAAGGACTTCCCCTGGCCCCTCCTGCTCTGTGGGCCCGAGAGAGCATGTGATGGTGACCCCACACCCAGCTTGCTCAACAAGGCCCTGCGCACATTTGATTCCTGCCATTCCTATGGGTGGGTTTCCTTTATGCTCTGAAAAGTGTTTCAGTTTGGGAGTTCCCATTGTGGCTCCATGGTAATGAACCCAACTGGTATCCATGAGAATGTGGGTTTGATCCCTGTACTCGATCAGTGGGTTAAGGATCTGGTGTTGCCGTGAGCTATGACGTGCGGTGTAGGTCACAGACAAGGCTCAGACTCTGCTTTGCTGTGGCTGTGGTGTAGGCTGGAGGCTGCAGTTCAGATTCAACCCCTGGCCTGGGAACTTCCATATGCTATGGGTACGGACTTTAAAAAAAAAAAAAAAGAATAGAAAAAAGGTTTCAGTTTGGACAGTGCACTGTGCACTAGAGGCTGCTCTAAACACAGGTTTTACCATCTCACAGACAGGTTTTGAATTCTGGTTCCAACTTTACCAGCTCGATAATCCTGGGCCTGAGCCTCAGGGGCTAGTAATAGCTCCTGGTGATGCTCTAGATGTTTAAAGGCAGATTTGGCATGGGCACGAGGCAGAAGGGGCATGACCATAGCAGCTGAGTCCTGGAGGCCCTACCAGCCAGGCTCTTGTCTTTAGGTTTCTGGGGTGGAGGTGGGGTGTCCTAGAGAAGTGGTCAGAGTGGCTGGAGTTCAGGGAGCACATGGACACTTCACAGCCTGGCACTGGTGGGAGCCCTGCTTAGGTCCTCTCTGGTGACTCCCTCTCTTTTCTTCCTTCTGAATCAGGACTCTTTTCCCTCCTTTTTCTTTTGTGTGCTAAATGGAGCACATGCTTTTCCTTTATTTATTTATTTATTTATTTTTGTTTTTTGGGGGGCCGCACCTGTGGCATATGGACGTTCCCAGGCTAGGGGTTGGATTGGATCTGCAGCTGCTGGCCTACACCACAGGCACAGCAATGTGGGATCCAAACCATGTCTGTGACCTACATCACAGCTCATGCAACACCGGATCCTTAACTCACTGAGTGAGACCAGGGATCGAACCCTTGTCCTCATGGATATTAGTCAGATTCGTTACCACTAAGCCACAAGGGGAACTCCTGGACTTCTTATTTTAAATTGAAGTGTAATTGATTTACAATATTGCGTTCATTTCAGGTGTACAACATAGTGGTTTGAGTTTTATTGCAGACTATATTTAATTATAGGTTATTACAAGATATTGAGTGTTGTTCCCTGTGCTTTACTGTAGGTCCTTGTTGTTTATCTGTTTTATGAATAGTAAATGGTAGTTTATATCTTTTAATCCCAAACTCCTAATTTATCCCTTCCTCTTTCTCTCCATTGGTATCTATAAGTTCGTTTGCTATGTTTTTAAGTTTTGTATGTAGATTTATTGGTATTAATTTTAGATTGCACATATAAGTGATATCACACAGTATTTTTCTTTCTCTGTCTGGCTTATTTCACTTAGTATGAGAACCTCTAGTTGCATCCATATTGCTGCAAATGGCAATATTTCATTCTTTTTTATGGCTGAGTAGTATTCCATTGTATATATGTACCACTTCTTATCCATTCATCTGCTGATGGACACTTATGTTGTTTCCATGTTTTGGCTATTGTGAATAGTGATGCTCTGAATATTGGGGTGCATGTATCTTTTTGAATTAGAGTTTTTTTCCCAGGTATATGCTCAGGAGTAGATTGCTGGATCATACAGCAACTCTGTTTTTAGTTTTTGAAGGAAGCTCCATACTGTTTTCCACAGTGGTTGTACCAATTTACGTACTTACCAACAGTGTAAGAGGGTTCCCTTTTCTCCACACCGTCTCCAGCATTTATTATTTGTAGATTTTTAAAAAAATGATGGCCATTCTGACTGATTTGAGCTGATACATTATAGTTTTGATTTGCATTTCTGTAATAATTAGCGATGTTGAGCATCTTTTCATGTGTCTGTTGGCCGTCTTCATGTCTTCTTTGGAAAAATGTCTATTTAGGTTTTCTGCTCATTTTTTGCTCAGGTTGTTTGGTTTTTTTTTTTTTTTTTTGATATTGAGTTGTACAAGCTGTTTGTATATTTTGGAGATTAACCTCTTGTTTGTCACATCACTTGCAGATGTTTTCTCCCATTCTGTAGGTGGTCTTCTTGTTTTGTGGATGGTTTCCTTTGCTGTGCAAAAATTTATAAGTTTGATTAGGTCCCGTTTGTTTCTTTTACTTTTATTTCTTTTGCCTTGGGAGACCAATCTAAGAAACTGTTGTTACAATTTCAGAGAATGCTTTGCCTATGTTCTGTGCTAGGAGTTTTGTTTTGTTTTGTTTTTAGGCTGCACCTGCATCATATGGAAGTTCCCAGGCTAGGGGTTGACTCCGAGCTACAGCTGCCAGCCTACATCACAACCACAGCAATGCAGGATCCAAGCTGCACTGCGTCTGTGACCTATACCACAGCTCACAGCAACACCTACACCACAGCTCACAGCAACACTGGATCCTTTACCCATGAGTAAGGCCAGGGGTCGAACCCACATCCTCATGGTTACTAGTTGGATTCATTACCACTGAGCCACAACGGGAACTCCTCACCTAGTTTTATGGTGTCTGTCTTATAGCTGTGGACCCTTGCTTGGTCATTCAGACCAAGAATGTGCAGCTAATTCTTTCTGAGTGCTTGTCATGTGACAGGCCTGTGAGTTCAGATTCATCACCTCAGTTTTATCAGAGAGGGAGCTCAGGCTTGGAGAAATAAAGTGATGTATACATGGTCACATAAAGAGTTGGTAGAAGCACTGGGATTTGAGTACAACTTCCTGGCTTTATGCAATACAGGGCCTAAATTTACCTCCTTTAGCCTGATGTCTGGGTCCTCTGTCAGGTGGACCCCCTGTTCCTCCTGTGTGACTCTCAGCTCACATCCAGGTGACTTTTAAGAACTATTTCACTCTGGGGGAGATCAACAGTTCCTCATGGACCCTCGTTGATTCCCTTCTCTGGTCATTTTTTGGAGGGGGGTGCACCGTGGCATGCGAAAGTTCCCGGCCAGGGATTGAACCCTCGCCACAGCAGTGACAACCCCAGATCCTTAACCTGCTGAGCCACAAGGAAACTCCCATCTTCTCTGGTCTTTGTGTGCAGACTAAAGCTACCCCTATTTTGTATCTAAATTCCATATCCATCTTCCCAAACTGAACACAACATGTTCTCTGTTCTCCCAAAGCATCCTCCATCCTCTGAATCCTACTCGAACTCCATTGTGGTTACAGTGTATGTCCCCCTGCACCATCCCCTGGCACTGTAGCATCCCTCCCCAAGTTGCATTACATCTGCAACTGACTGGTTGTTCAATGCCCGCCTCCTCCAATAAGAATATGAGTCCCGAGAACAGGGCCTGGTCTGTCTCTATTCCAAGTATATCTGGGACATCTTTACAGGTCCTGGCGCCCAATAGATTCGCAGTGAAGTTCATTAAGTGAGTGACCTCACACCTTGCTCTTTCTCCCCAGGCTGTGGGTGACGTGCAGGAGGATGGCCATGTCAGTTGCATCCCAGGTCCCTGCAGCATCCCGCTGTGCGTGGTGCTAGCATTAGGAATGAACCCCGCAGAAGCCCTGCTGGCTTTCCTAGCATGACTGCCCTCCCTCTTCTGGGTTTAGGGAGCTGTGTGGCCCCCCTGAAGCCCCCGGAGCTGTCAGAGCAGAGACTCCTGTCAGTGCTGCTCCGTTTGATCTCCTTCCCTCTCCCCTCGTGCCCCCTGCCACCTGAGCCACCACGTCTTTATCTTCACCACCCCTCCTTCAGAAATGGCAGGACCCTGTTCTTCCCTCTGCTGCACCCCCACCCCCCCCACCCCGACCTTCTGTTTCTAAGGCTCTCCTGTGTTTACGGGGTTACTGTCCCCGCCCAGGGCCACGCCTTCCCCAGGAATTATGTCACCACCTGGCCATGCTCTGGGACACGCTTCAGGGACCTGAGTAGAGCTGCTGGGCCTCCTCCCTCCTGCCTCCCAGCCCTCAGCCACCTTTAGGTGTCCTCCTGCTTACGAAAGCATTGGAAGGGTGGGGGGTGAGGTGGGCAGAGTGAAAATACTCTGAGTTACTAGGGGTGGTAGTAAAGGGGGTGATGAGGTGTCCCCACTTCCTCCCCTTCCTCCTATCAGGCATTTCCTCCAAGGAGGCAGAGCTGACCCTCCAGCACATCTGCATCCAACTGTGCCCAGAACGTTTGGCTCTTGTCCTGGTGAGGGCCGTGACCACCCCACGTCACCCCCAAATGTGCTATTTAGAACACCATTATACCCCAGAACGTTTCCGTGGCCCTGAGGCGAGTGGAAGGTGCCAAAATAAAGAGCAGACCTGACTCTGAGCAGCCGCTTTTGAATGTGTCCTGAGGTAACCCTGGAAACCATCTTTTTCCTCTTTTTTTTTTTTTTTTTTTTTTTTGTCTTTTTAGGCCTGCACCTGCAGCATATGGAAGTTCCCAGGCTAGGGGTCGAATCGGAGGTGTAGCTGCTGGCCACAGCCACAGCAATGCCAGAGCTGAGCCTCATCTGTGACCTACACCACAGCTCACAGCAACACCAGATCCTTTAACCCACTGGGCAAAGCCAGGGATCGAACCCACGTCCTCATAGATTCTATTTGGGTTCATTATCACTGAGCCACGATGGGAACTCTTGTGGAAACCATCTTCTACTTCCGATGACATGTCCATGGCCTGGCCTGCGTCCCAACCACTGCCCTGGGTCACATGCACACTCAGCATCACTGGCTGGGGTGGGTCCTCAGGCCCAGGCATCTTGATTAGGACTGGCTGTGGCCATAACAGCCCTGGTGGGTGCCTGCTGGGGCCTTCTGAGTTAGGACTGTCCCCGACCTCTCCTGGGAATGGCCCACCATCCCGGTTCCTGAGAACATGACCTTGGTGGCCGCATCTGATGAGCAGGAGCTAGAATGAATGCAACACAGCTCCTGAGACCAGTTGCAAACACCAGATTTCCAGTAGCTTCCCCACATCTCACACTCCAGGGTTCGAGTCTCCAGCTGTGTGGTAGTAAACAGCAGCAGAGGGATGGTGACACCAGCTCCTCCTGAGTACCCATCCTGTGGGCAGGGGCCGGGGAACAAGCCGGCATAGCCCCTGCCTCCTTCCCACAGCCTCCCCTGCAGCAGATGTTAGTATTCTCATTTTGCAGACAAGGAAATTGAGGTTGAGGGAGGGTAAACCATTTGTCCAAGACACACAGCTAAGTGGCGGGGCCAGGATTCAAACTAAAGCCAGTCTAACTCTAAAGCACAGGCCTTTTACCCTTTAATGGTGTAGATAGTGGATATGCCAAGCTCTGGAACAGCTGGGTACAGGAACATTCTTTTTTTTTCAGGTCGCACCCACAGCGTATGGGAATTCCCAGGCTAGGGACTGACTTGGAGCTGCAGCTGCCGGCCTACACCACAGCAACACAGAATCCAAGCTGCATGTACAACCTACACCGCAGCTCATGGCAACGCCAGATCCTTAACCCACTGAGTGAGGCCAGGGATCGAACCTGCGTCCTCATGACTATTAGTTGGGTTCATTACTGCTGAGCCACAATGGGAACTCCTGATTCTTCACCTGTTGGCTCTGTTACCCTACAGGATAATGCAAACAACGCACGCTTTTTCCCATCTCACCATCCTGCCTTTCAAATTGGGCTTGTGCAAAAACCGTATCTATCATATTTTCTTATTTATTTATTTTGCTTTTTTTAGAGCCACACCTGTGACATATGGAAGTTCTCAGGCTAGGGGTTGAATTGGACCTGCAGCTGCCAGCCTACCCCCCAGTCATAGCAACAGCAGACCTGAGCCGAGTCTGTGACCTACACTGCAGCTCATGGCAACACCAGATCCTTAACTTACTGAGCAGAGCCTGGGATCAAACCTGCGTCCTCACAGATATGTGTCAGGTTTGTAACTCACTGAGCCACAACAGGAACTCCCATATCTGTCATATTTTAAAATAAGCATCCCTCAGCCACCGCCACATCCACCCTTGCTGTCGCCCCAGGATGCTGCTTGTTTTGAGCGGGCTGGAAGGCTTTGCCTCATCAGAATCCCCCCCGACACTCCCCAAGACCCTAAATGCCTTAAGGATGGGAAACCTAGTAACCCATGACTACAGATGTTTGTTCAGTCTGAATCCTGTTTTGCTTACAGACAACGGCAAATCCGTCCATTGGAAACTGGGAGCTGATAAGGAGGTCTGGGTGTGGGTGATGGGCGAGCACCATCTCGATAAGCCCTACGATGTGCTCTGCGAGGAGATTCTCGCCGAGCGGGCGCGGCTGAAAGCAGAGCAGGAGGCCGCAGAGCTCAGGTATGAGATCCGCTCCACGCAGCAGGGCCCCGTAGGGCTTGAGGCACGAGGGTGACCTCCCGTCTCTGGAACGCTCCTTTAGGTTGCCAGTGACTCCTTTCATTTTCACCATGCCACCACGTCGGCTGTTTCATTTCCCCACTTTGACGTGGACACGATCCCCCAGGGGCCCCGGGCTACGCTGGAATTGTTCTGGAGCCTCACAGGCTGGAGGAGTGAGGGAGGCACAGGGACCCTCAGGCTTTAGGGCAGGCAACTGAGCCAGTGGGCCCATGGGGGCTTGTCTGTGCCAGGCGCTGGGGGTCCAGAGAGGAACAGGGAGCAGAAACAGGCATGTGCACAGGCTGCTGTAGGTACTGTGTCTGAGGCCGAGCAGAGCGCTCTCTGAGCCCACCAGCGTGATACACAGAATTGGCCCTAGAAAGATGAGTAGTTTTGCAGCTACAGCAGGTCAGGCAGGAAACCGCAGGCAGTCAAGACCCCTCAGATGTGAGTGTGGGCGATGCTTTGGCTGATAGTCACTTGCATGTTCAGGGTGCACATGGGCTGTGGTAGGAGAGGGGGCCTTGCTCTAAAGTGCCTTGAAAGCCAGAGTTAGAGGTTGGACCTAATTCTGGGGACAGTGAGGCTGTTCTGAGTGAAGAAGTGACACAATCGAGTGGAGATACAGGAAGGTAACTGGGGTGGAGCAGTGAGGCAGGGGGTGGGTCCCTTAGGCGGGGTGCCGGGGTGGCCTCACAAAGCCCCCTGAGTGTCGGCAGCCCTATGTGACTGGGGGAAATGGAAACAGACCGTTCCTTAGGGCTGTGACTTCACAACTGGAAGTGGACCTGTGGAGAGAAAGGAACTACTTGCTGCTGGTGACGAGAGCTTAGCTTTTGAGCTGGGAGCCGGGTTCCAGTCCTGGCTGCTGTGTGGCCGCAGATAAGTGATACCTTTTTTTTTTTTTTTAATTTTTTTAAGGGCCACACTGATGGCATACTAAGGCTCCCAGGCTATCAGTCAAGTCAGAGCTGCAGCTGCCAGCCTACACCACAGGCACAGCAACACCAGATCCGAGCCTCATCTGTGACCTGCCCCACAGCTCTCATGGCAAAATGGATCCTTAACCCACTGAGCGAGGCCAGAGATTGAACCCGCATCCTCATGGATACTAGTCGGGTTCGTTACCACTGAGCCACAACAGGAACTCCAGTGATACCTTTTTGAATCTCATAACAAGGCAAAGATAACAGCTTTCCCCACAGGGTTGCTATAGATTGTTAGTATCTTCTTTTTTTTTTTTTTTTTTTTTTTTTCCTGGCCATGGCATGCAGAAGTTCCCAGGCCAGGGATCGAACCCAAGCCACAGCAGTGACAATGCTGGATGCTTAACCACTAGGCCACCAGGGAACTCCTAAGTGAATATCTTTAAATACCTAGCGAAGGCCCTAGCATATCATCAGCACTCAGGAAATGGTACCCATTACTGTTTTTCACATAGTTTGAATGTAGACAGCAACTTTGGAAACACAGTCTTTGTTGAAGAATGTTTTTGATTAATTCCCTGTTTGTTTCTCTTCAGAACATCTCAGTCCAGAGAATCTACCGGCAGCTTGAAAACAAAGTCACAGGCCTTTGATGTGCAAGCACCAGGTGACAAGGAGAGTCGGGTGGGCAAGAAGGCGGCAGAGGAGGGGGGACAGGGGCAAGGCTGTGGGCCAGCTCCATCCCCCGAAGAGCAGAAAACTCCTGTGAGTCTTTCATGTCTGTAAACGTGGGAAATTTCCTGACTGGGGGAGATAAAGATATGGGGCCACTGTCAGGATTTTCAGCTGGCTTTTCCGGGGAAAATTCCTCCAAACTCAAAGGCCCTGCTCTTCATTCCTTATTGGGGCCTTGGGGAATGGCTCACCTACTCCTTCACAAACAACCTAAAGCACCCTTTTCACAGGAGAAGGTATGAAGAAAGAACGCTAGAAGTTAAATTGTGCATTTTAGGTGTTCCCGTTGTGGCTCAGTGGGTTAAGAACCCAACATCGTGTCTGTGAGAATGTGAGTTCAATCCCTAGCCTCACTCAGTGGGTTCAGGATCTGGCGTTGCTTTGGCTGTGGTGTAGGTCGGCAGCTGCAGCTCCATTTGGACCCCCTAGCCTGGGAACTTCCTTGTGCTGTAGGTGCGACCCTGAAAAAAAAATTTTACATTTTAAGACACATCCAGGGTTACTTTTACCTGTGATTTGCCCCCTGTAGCAGGTAGGCAGATTCTTTCTTGAAGGGCCAGATGGTGGGCCACAGAGCTTCTGGGCGGCCCTGGGGCGTTTGTCACAGGTGTGCATAGGTGAGCGGTGGCATGGCTGTGGCAGGTGGAACTTTACGTACTGGGCAGGTGGGGCCGGGGTTTGGCCCACAGGTTGTGGTTCGTGGGACCTGTTCTGTAGCACTGGCACCTCCGGAGTCTAGATTTTGTCCATATGAGTCTCCCTGTTTGTTGAGGACAAAGCAGCGATGCCTCTTGGCTTCATAGATTCTGCCTGTGACTGTGGAACAGTTGCTGCCTCAACACAACAGAATTTTCTACTCAGGACTGGAATGACTTCTCTTAGGTTTCAGGTGGCTTGAAAAGCTCACACATAATTTGCTGCTTGGATTATGGTTCAGAAGCGTAATAAAACTATATTATGAAGTATTTCTTCTAAGAATTTAATTGCCCTGAGAGCTAACGGGGGATTTGCAGCCATGTGCCTTCCATTAGTTCTCTGGTTCTGTGACACTGTGTGAGCTCCTTGCCTCTTAAAGAATGTTAAGCGGGGGTACTGTTATATATGTGTGTATAAAGATAGACAGACAGTCATATAGATAAACATATAGATATTGTGGTGAAGATAAATAGATAGATAAATAGGTAGACACATAGATACATAGATAGTCATACCGATATACAGATAGATAGATTATAGGTAGATGGTAAGTAAATAGAAATAGTAGATGGATAAATAGATAAACATATAGATATACAGATAGATAGATAAGTAGGTAGAGAGGTGGTAAGTAGACAGGTAGCCAGATAGATAAATAGAAGGTAGATAGGTAGATGATTGGTAGATGGATAGAGAGATGATAGATGATAGATGAGTAAACATAGATATAGAGATAGATTATAGATAGGTGGATAGAGAGATGATAAGTAGATAGGCACGTGGGTAGGTAGATAGATAATAGGTGGATAGATAGGTAGAATAGATAGCTAATAGGTAGATAGATGACAGGTGGATATATAGAGATGATAAATTGATAGGTAGGCAGATAGATGATAGATAGTAGATAAATAGGTGGAGTAGACAGATAATAGGTAGGTAACAGGTGGATAGATAGGTAGAATAGATAGGTTATAGGTAGATGGATGAGAGATAGATAGAAAGATACAGACATTGAGGAGAAGATTCCCAAGATAGATCACTTTACTCATTCGGTGAACAAGTACCCGTTAGGTGCCAGGATGGAGCCTATGATGCAGGAGTGAAAATAGAATCACTGTTGTCATGAACTTTATAACCGAGAAAGCAGGGAGCAACTTCACATAAAATATCATTTCAAAGGGTAACGGCGCTCCGAGGAACTGGGTGTGTCGGTGCCTCCCTTACCCTAGGACATTAGCGTCACAGGAGTGTGCAGAATAGCTCTGCAGGGGTCTTGGAACAGGAGATGACTTCAGAGGGAGACTGGGCCTGGCGATTCCTGCAGAGGGACAGCTGGGCAGGGCTTGGTGGCTGGGGACAGGGCAGCTTATGTGCAGAGGGAGGAAGTGATGGGGTGAGGGGCTGGGTAGGGCCAGACAGGACAGGGTCTTAGGGGTGACCTCTGTGTTCTGACTCATTTTGCAAGAACAACTAGAAATTGTCAATGATTTTTGAGCAGATATTCATAATTTGAAAGGAAGTGATCATTTATGCATGAGAGTAGGTGAAGGAGTGAGGTTTCTGTCACAACCCAGGTTTTTAAGGAGAGAGGTTTCCTGGGAGAGTTAGGGTGTCATCAGCATAAATAGAAACCAGCAGCTGGAGGGGATACTGGATTCAAAGAAGGCAAGTCTGGTTTAGAGGTATCAAGGATTTCTCTTGGGGGTTCCCACTGTGACTCAGTGGTAATGAACCCAACTAGTATCTCTGAGGATGTGGGTTTGATTCCTGACTATGCTCAGCTGTGGTGTGGGTCTCAGACTCGGCTTGGATCCTTCGTTTCTGTGGCTGGCAGCTGCAGCTCTGATTTGACCCCTACCCTGGGAAATTTCATATGCCATGGGTGTGGCCCTAAAAACAACAACAACAAGAAATATCAAGGATTTCTCATGCCCCTGAAGGTAGTAATGTAGAGGTAAGCTGGTTTTCTGCACAATGATAAAGTACACACAGTTTGACTTAGAGTTTGAAAGCTTCTTCTCATGTTTTTATTTCACTTTACAACACAATGTAAGTATAATTTTTGTCGTTACAGATGAAGTAGTTTAGGTTCAAAGAGATTGATTTGCCCCCAAATCTCAGAAAGTCCTCACTTTGGTATGTCTGCTTTAATTTCCGTTCCTACCATAACTTGGAGGCACTTAAACTAGGTTCATCGTCTTCTCCAGATCTGCTCCTTAGACAAGAAAGAACTCTGGTGAGAACCAAGACAAGAGCTTTGGGAATCATGTGATGCATGTTTCCAAAATGCAATCCAGATTTGCACTCTGAAGATTTTCATGTTTCTGCCATAATCTAGCCATGGTATCTAAAAGAATATTGTCATGTCTTTATTTTTTTTAATTTTAATTTTAATTTTTTTGCTTTTGAGGGCTGCACCTGAGGCATACGGAAGTTCCCAGGCTAGGGGTCGAATCAGGGCCGCAGCTGCCAGCCTACACCACAGCCACAGCAACATGGGATCCAAGCCGTGTCTGCGACCTACACCCCAGCTCATGGCAATGCCGGATCCTCAACCCCCTGAGCGAGGCTAAGGATCAGACCCACACCCTCATGGATACCAGTGGGATTTACCACTGCTGAGCCATGACAGAAACTCTCTGTCATGTCTTTCAAATGTCATTGTCTATACAAGGCCTAAAATTTATTATAAAAAGAAATATCATAAGTTCCCACTGTGGCACAGTGGTTAAGGATCTAGTTTTGCTGCAGCTGTTGTGTCGGTTGCAGTTGCAGCTCGGATTTGATCCCTGACCTGAGAACTTCCATATGCCATAGGGCAGCCAAAAAAGAAAAAAATCATCAAGCAGTTTTTGTTGAAGTTGGCGATCATAATACTTATCTCAATAGCCATGGATGAATTTAAAGAGCAATCAATTTTCCAGAATTATAAAAAAAAAAAACCTTGAAGGGAAATCAGCTCTAGGTTTCCTAAAGTAAAATGGTCTTGGCTTTATAATGAGTTTTCATATGACAGATCATCACCAGAAAACCTGCCCTATATTCTAATAAAGTTCTGTAGACCTGAGCCTGAAAGCACTCCTCACTGGTCTGGTCTAATATCTCCAAAAGGCTATGGAAAATAGATGCAATTTAAATTCAACCCAAATGTTGATGTGCCTTCAGCATGCCGAAGTGCTTGTGTAAGAGTTAGTTACTTGTGAAAGGTGGTACTTCCCATTAACAGTGGCCCCTTGTATTTTACTAGGGTGTGAGAATGGACTGGATTTTTGCATTCATGTCAGCCAGTGTCTTTTCGGCTCTGCTCTGATTGTCTTATGAAAGGCAATCAAGGCAAACATGTAGTCTGGGACCTGCTTGGGTCTAGGTAGGACTTGGGGCAAATCCCACAGTGATTCCTACATTTTACCCACTAATAATTTCGAATGAGATGAAGTCAGCTTCAAAGAATCCAAGGTCAGATTTCCCACTGTAGCTCCGCGATAATGAACCCAACTAGTATCCATGAGGATGTGGGTTCAATCCCTGGCCTCACTCAGTGGATTAAGGCTCCAGCATTGCCATGAACTGTGGTGTAGGTGGCAGGCCTACACAGATCCCACGTTGCTGTGGCTGTGGTGTAGGCCAACTGCTGCAAGTCTGATTTGACTCCTAGCCTGGGAACTTCCATATGCTGCAGATGCAGCCCTAAAAAGAGAGAGAGAAAGAAAAGAATACCTCCTTTGTGGAGTTCCCGCTGTGGTACGATGGGATTGGTGGCATCTCTTGAGCACTGGGATGCAGGTTCGATCCCTAGCCTGGCATAGTGGGTTAAAGGATCTGGTGTTGCTGCAGCTGCAGCATAGGTTGCAACTGCAACTCAGATTCAGTCTCTGGCTTGGGAACTCCATATGCCACAAGGCAACCAAAAAATAAAAATAAAAACCTGCCTTATTTTATCACCTTTTTTTGGGTAAAAATTACATGAGCTAGTATATTTGGAAATGTCTGGAAAACTGCAAATCCCAGCACAAATCCAAGGGGTGATCTTTCCTGGAAACACCTGACACCTTGCCGCATCCAAGGGACAGAGTCATATAGCCAGGCTGCACAGTGAGGCTGATGGAGGTGAATTGGTCCTTCCCTGAGCCAGTGTGTATCAGGGGCTCAATCCATGTGATGGTGGGTGTCACGGGGCCACAAGGGAGGCTCCCGACCAGGCCTTGGTCTCTCAGGAGTTAGAGAAAGAAGGGACGCCTCGGAAAGCACTGCAGCATGACAGGACACAATCAAGTTCTGGGTGTGAAGCAGCCGGGCTGGTTAGTGGGAGGCCAGATGGGAGCAGTATGAGGCCTGGGGGGGAGGAATCCGCCGCCAGCATCCTGCCCAGCAGAATGTCAGTGGGAAGAGGGTGAAAAGCATCATATTAGGGCTCCTGGGGCAGCCTGACGGCAGGAGGGCTTTGGCAGGTAAGGCCCATGTGGGAAGGAGTTGAGAGGCCGAGTTATGGAGGAGGAATCAGGCTTGTCCGGTGTTGGTCTTCTGTTGCTGCCCTAGCAAATTACCATAAGTGTTAATGGCCTAAAATAAAACCTGGTTATTATCTCACAGCTCCCTGGGTGGGAACTCTAACCTGGCGTGGCTAAACTAAGTCTTCTGTTTAGGGTCTCAGGAGGCAGAAATTAAAGTGCTGGCCAAGGAAGGGATCTGATCTGGAAGTTTCCATTCTCATTCAAATCATTGGCGAGTGAGCCGCTTAGAGCTGGTTTCTCTGAGGACCAGTCAGCCTGGGGGGACAGTCCTGGGCCTTCTTGTGCTGCCAGCATGGCCCCTAGGAATGGCAGGGGGAGTCTATCTCTTGCTTAGAGTTGAGAGAGATGTTGACATTCTAGAGACTTTACCTATGCTGCTGCATCTCTCAGACTCCAGATGGAGAAAGGTCTTTGCTTTTAAGGGTTCCTGTGATTCGACAGGGCCCACGGGTAGGTAATCCGGGATGGGCACCCGGTTTGAAGGTCCATAGCTGGTAATGAACATGGGCACAGTTCCTTTTCCTATGTAACAACACACAGCCACACATCCCAGGGATGAGGGTGTAGACATTTGGGGGCCATTCTGCCTCCCATATCCCTGCAGGTGGTGGGCTCAGCAGTACAAACCTGACCTCCCTTATCCAAACCCCTGCGCCAGACGTGTTTCAGATTGTCTGAAAGAAATGCTGTGTATACGCTGTTTAGTATATAGTGTCCCCAGCAAGTAATCAGTTACTATAAATAGCCTCATGCACGTTCAAGGCAGCTTTCTCCTCCATGTAAGTTATGTATGTTTAGAGTTTCTTGGATTTCAAAATTGTTAATAAGGGACTGTGGACTTGTGATAGGTTTTTCTTTTTCTCTCTTTCTTTTTCTTTTTTTTTTTTTTTGGCTAATGAGAGCAAGCAAGCATGGGTAAATGCAGTCAGAGAGAGCCAGGTTTTCATTCTCATATGTATCTGTAAGAGTTCATTTTCCTTATCATGAGATTTCCTTATTTTCTTACTTAAGAGGCTTTTTTTTTTTTTTAAACAAATGAATCACCAAAAGCAAGGCTGCCCAGTGAAGTCCGAGATCCCTTGAAACCATGCAGCGGACACAGTGGAAGACTTCTAGTTTGCGAGTGAAGGTTTCCATCCTTCATGACTTGTGACTCTCGACCCAGGTCCTATAAGGAATCAGTTCCCTCCACAAGATAAATCAGCAGCATTGTTTCTTTACAAAGGAAGTCGAGAAAATGTATGAGGATGCTTCCCTAATATCATCTGAGGAAGCTGCAAGAACGTCCCTTGAAGTCTGTCAGTTGTAAGATGCTTTCCTTACCATGAGCCCAGCCGTGGTCCTTCTCATTTTTCAGATGAGGAGGTGGAGGCAGAAGGAGGCTGAGCAGCTTGTACCATCCGAGGATGAGACAGAAAGGATGCCTGGATTAGAGTGTATGGTTTTCCCTTCTGAAAGCGGCTGCCCTCACAAAATACTTGCCCCCTCATTGTTTTTGGCAGTAGCGATGGCTCTTGGGAAACTCAGAAAGGATGTCCTGGTTAATATTCAGTGAGAGTGTTGTGGTTCTCAGTGGATCACAGCGAACACTCTGTGTTGCTGGGGGCCTGTCCCTGAGCTGGGGGTGACGGTAAATAGCAGGATTTTGCTGTCACCCAGCCAGGTTTTGAGACAGGCAGCTTAGAAAGCAGATGTCATTTCCAGGCAGAGACAAGGCTGTTGGGGCATTAATAGGAGCCAGACAAAATGACAGGAGACGCGCCTAAGGAGCAGACGCCCCTCTCCGGGTGGAATTTAGGCAAGAACTAGGGGTGCCCCACAGCTGAGCAGAGATTCCCGAGGGACGCTCTGTGCAGGCAGCCCTCTGATCATGGTCAATGTTTTTCCCCTTCCTGCAGGAGGGTTTGGGAGGGACTAGAACAGGACTGAGTGTGGTCGGGGGAATGGGGATGGGGATGCAGATTCAAAGAGAAGCCCTCATGTGTCTCTGCTTCAGGTGACTTGTAGACTGGGGACTCAGTTGTCAATAGACTGTCCTTGCCCCAAAGGGGACCTTGAATAAAATTAGCTGCTCATTTTAGACTTGATTTCTAGAGAATTCCTTGTTGTTTTTACAAAAGTAGCCTTCAGATTGGACACAGTGCAAAATAGGAGATTTAAAAAAATAGAATGCAAACATCTAGAATTCAAACCATTCCCAAAAAACAAAAAACAAAAAACAAAAAACCAGAAATAAAAAAACAGACATCGAAGCTGGCAGATTAAAAATCTTTGGGCAAGAGTCTTCCCTCATAGTCACATCCTATTTATTTTTTTACTTTTTAGGGCTCACCTGTGGCATATGGAAATTCCCAGGCTAGGGGTCAAATTGGAGCTGCAGCTGCCAGCCTACACCACAGCCAAAGCAACACGGGATCTGAGATGCATTTGCTACCTACACCACAGCTCACAACAACGCTGGATCCTTAACCCACTGAGGAGGCCAGGGATCAAACGGGAATCCTCATGGATACTAGTTTGGCCCATTACTGCTGAGCCACAGTGGGAACTTCCAGTCACATCCTCTTTGACCAGATGGAGTTAGAGATGAGATCTCCTGCCTCTCCCCACCTATGTGCATACATACTTCCAACACTGCCCCAAGGCTCTGGTACCTGCTTGTACATCTGTCACTTCCCTCTAACAACTGATAACAAAAACATGCCACTGAAAATGTGCTTTTTGATTGTAAAGTAGGTGTTGCAACTCTGGTGGCTTCTAGTTGTATTTTTAGACGTTCTAACTCTTAGCATTACATTCCCTTACATCAAGGGCAGTGAAGGTGCACCTGTAAAATGATCTCCTGGCTTCCACTTAGGTTCTCCTCCTTCCACACCCCCTCACCCCTTCCAGACCACGGGGAAGCTCACTGTCCACTCCCTAATCAGCAGTTCTCTAAACCAGGCTTTGGTTGTTTGCCTTCATAAAGGAGAGATTCACAAGCAAAATATGGAGATCAGACCACATAGGGGTGCATGTATCTTTTTCAATGAAAGTTTTGTCCCAATATATGCCCAGAAGTAGGATTGGTGGGTCATATGGTAGTTCTATATTTAGTTTTCTGAGGTATTTCCATACTGTTTTCCATAGTGGTTGTATCAGTTTACCTTTCCGCCAAGAGATGAGACCACTTTAAAAGAATGAAAAAAAATATGCTTGATTGTTACTTTGGACCTTTATTCATCTCTAGGTGCTACTTTGTGGCAACCAAAGTTTCCAGTTCTATGTGGCATAGGCTTTCTTTTTTTCATTTTTTCATTTTCTTTTTTTTCATTATTTTGCAAGGTTGTGATAATTGCTGCTGCTCAACAAAGTGATTTAGTGATACAGGCATTCACGTCCCTTCTCTTTCAGATTCTTTTCCCACATAGATTATCAGAGAATCTTGGGTAGAGTTCCTTGTGCTGTACAGCAGGTCCCCATGCTGGGGGGTGGGGGTGGACTGGGGGTTTGGGATTGGCATTTGCACACTGTGGTGTATGGAATGACTGGCCAAGGGAGACCTTCTGTGTGGTGCAGGCTTTCTGTTGAGAGTCAGAAACAGTATGAGAGCACAGCTCCTTAGATGACTTCATCTTGGTAAGTAGGCGGGGTGGAGAGGCCTGCCCCTCCCCTCAGGGCAGATGCCCAGCACCTGGGTGTGGCAGAGCGGCTGTGGAGCCACTGGCTCTTGTCTGAAGATAGCCCTGTTACTAATCCCCAAGAGGAACTAGGGGCCACTGCAGATAGGATGGGAAAATGCATTCCTGAAATGCAAGCTGGAATTTTTTTTTTTTTTTTTTTTTTTTTTTTTTGCTTTTTAGGGCTGCACCTGCGGCATATGGAAGTTCCCAGCCTAGGGTTCAAATCAGAGCTACAGCTGCCAGCCTACACCACAGCCACAGGAACTCAGGATCCAAGCTGCGTCTGCGACCTCCGCCGCAGCTCATGGCAACACCGGATCCTTAACCCACTGAGCAAGGCCAGGGCTCAAACCTGTATCCTCATGGATTCTAGTCAGGTTCATTACTGCTGAGCCACAACGGGGAACTCTGCAAGCTGGAATTTTGAGGATGGAATTGAATGTGGAGAGAAAAGAGGCAAAACCCTAAACCAGGAACCTTATATTCCCTTCTAGGAGGAAGCATTTCAGTATTATTTTTGTGAGAGGTAAAGTATTGAATATACCAGGTAAAAACAGATGAGGAATTAACTCTGCTCATTTTATTAATTCAGAGTAGAGTCATAATCGGACAACTATATAGTTACCCAAGTAGTTTTCATGTAACTGTAATAAAATTTCATGGTAATTTGTTAAGATAAAATTTTATAGAAGAATCAGAGTTCCCATTGTGGCTCAGCAGGTGTGGCAGTGAAGAGAAAAAAATTTATATAAAAATCACAAAATCCTTAGCCCTTAAAAGCCATTAGCTGTTGCATTTTTTGGCCATACCCACAGCTTGTGGAAGTTCCTGGGCCAGGGATTGAACTGGTGCCACAGCAACAACCTGAGCCACAGCAGTGACAATGCCAGATTTTTAACCCACTGAGCCATCAGGGAACTCCTAGCTGTTGCAATTCAAGGAGTGATATCTTAGGGAGTTCCCCTCATGGCTCAGTGGAAACGAATCTGACTAGAATTCGTGAGGTCACAGGTTCGATCCCTGGCCTCGCCCAGTGGGTTAAGGATCCAGTGTTGCCATGAGCTGTGGTGTAGGTTGGATCCAGTGTTGCTGTGGCTATGGTGTAGGCCAGCTGCTACAGCTCCGATTTGACTCCTAGCCTAGGAACCTCCATAGGCCATGGGAGCATAAAATTTAAAAAATAAAATAAATAAAATATTTTTATGTATTTAACTTAAAAGACAAAAATTTAAAAAATAAAAGCATATAAATAAAGAGTGATATGTTATATTAAAAGCTTAATATAAAGTGAATTACGAAAGAGGAGAACAGTTCTAGTCTTGAGGGTTGTACGTTATGAAGTGGGTAACACAACATCGTTTTGCATGATGCAAGTGATGTTGGCAATGATTCAGTTATCTGATTCACTGGGAGCAATGCATTGGAAAGAAAAATACGGAACCCGGAGTTGTGAATGCAGGGTCCTGTTGGCCTCTCTGGGGTTCAGTTTCCTGGTCTACAAAATGGAAGTTTCAGTAGCTACCTATCACTGGATTGGATGTGAGAATTAGATAAAATAACATATATGAAGGTGTTTAGTCAGGTATTAGGCATGATATAAATTCTATATTCTAATATCATTTAGTGTTAGGTTCCTGTTTTCTGTTACGTCAAGACTTCCCACATCAACCACGTTTTTAAGGCTCTTTGACTATATCCTTCTCCCTCACGTTTGACAATTGTTTCTCTTGGTCCTCTCCTTCGGGGACCATGTATCAGGTGTCTCCCTGGTGAGAATGTAAAAGCAGCCTCTGAAACTCTTTCACATCTGAAACCCTTTGCTCTAACAACCCTTATCGGTTCTGAGTATTGTATGTCCTGAGGGTGTTAGTGACCTGTTCGGCTGTTTGCACACTGCCTGGAGGAGTTGTGGGGAAGGTGTGATGCAAGGGGACAGGTGTTCATCCGGCAGGACAGCTCCATGCTCTGCTCTGCTCAAAATAAACCCAGACACTAAAGACAATGCATTATTTAAAGATGTGTTGGGAGTTCCTGTTGTGGCTCAGCGGATTAAGAACGTGACTAGTAGCCATGAGGATGTGGGTTCATTCCCTGGCCTTGCTCAGTGGGTTAAGGAGCCACTTAACCGGCTCATTGCTGTGAGCTGTGGTGTAGGTGGCAGACGTGGCTTGGATCTGGTGTTGCTGTGGCTGTGGCATAGGCTGGCAGTTGCAGCTCTGATTGGACCCCAGCCTGGGAACTTCCATATGCCGTGGGTTCAGCCCTAAAAAGACTAAAATAAAATAAAGTAAAATTAAATTAAATTAAAAAATAAAATAAAATGATGTGTCATAAAATTACACATCATGTTAGAGTCCGCTGCATTTTCAAGTCAGGCTCTCCAGAAGTCTCTGTGCATAGATTTTGCTAAGAACAATGTTAGAGAAATGGGGCAAAGATTCCCTGGAGTCCATTGTCTTGATTCATGTTTCTGTAACATCTCTCCACAGGGACCATGCACCATATTTTCAACAGGAAAATCAATTGTCCCATTTTCATCTTGTTAGTCTGGAAAGTAGCTCCACTTTTTCTATGTTATTATTCTTGGGAAATAGCTCCACTTTCTCTATGTTATTATTCTTGGTAACTTTATCAAAGCACAGTTTCATGAGAGTTCCCTGGTGGCTAATGGGTTAAGGATCCAGTGTTGTCACTGCTGTGGCTTCGGTCACTGCTGTGGTACACATTCATTCCCTGGACTGGGAACTTCCACATGCCTCTAGGGCTGCCCAAAAAAGCATAGTTTCATTATCCTGCCTCTCTCACTATTTTAGAAAGGGAAAAAAAAAAAATCTGGATCCCAGTTTGCTCAAAAGCTTACCGTTACAGTCATCATTGGGAAATAACCCCCTACCCTCAACCCCTTTTTTCATGGCCGTACCCACGACAAATGGAAATTCCCAGTCCAGGGACTAAATCTGAGCTTGCAACTGCAACCTACGATGCTGTGCCAATGCCAGATCCTTTAACCCACTGTGCCAGGCCAGGAATTGAAACTGCACCTCCACAACAACCCAGGCCGTTGCAGTCAGATTCTTAACTCATTGCGCCACAGCAGGAACTCCAGGGAAATTCCCATTTTATTTAAACTGGCTGGGAGAAGGATGATCTAACTATTCCAGCGACCTGGTTAGCAAAATGGGTGTACAGACCACTGGTTTTTGGAGAATTTGCATTCAGTCTCTCTTATTAGTATTAAAACTAGACTGAATACTTCTTTTAAAATTTTTAGTGGAATATCGTTGACTTACAAATTTACATTAGTTTCAAGTGTACACCAAGGTAAATCAGCTATGCATATACATATATCCATTCCTTTTCAGAGTCTTTTCCCATGGAGGTTATTACAGAGTATTGAGTAGATTACCCTGTGCTGTACAGTAGGTCCTTACTACCCGTCTATTTTATATATAGTAGTGTGCATGGAAAGTGTTCTTGAATTTAGAGTGTGTTCATTCATTCACCAATTATTTATTGAGGTCCTACCCAGTCACTGTTCTCTTTGCTGAGGTTCCAGTTAACAGGGAATTAATTAAGCTGAAATGGTCTTTGCCCTCATGGAGGCTTTTATTCTGACCATCGGTTTAGTAAGGAATACCATGCAACTGAAGCAGTGTAAGAACAGGATGAGCGAATACTTAACCTAGCAATTTGTTTTCAAATGTAAGCTCTTGATCTTAGCCTCTTAATTCATCTTTTTCTTCTTCACCATAAAAAAAAATTGAGTGCTAAAAATATTGTGTTTATTGGAGCTTTTGGATTTAATTTGAAATTAAAGGCTCTGGACATTTGTTTGATTGCACAGTCCTACTTTTAAACAGAGTGAATATTAGGTTAGAAGAGAGAATGAATCACTTTTCAAATCACTTTAAAAAGTGAATATGGTCAGAATAATCCTTGTACACATATAGTCTCTGGAGGAAATACAGTTTGTCACCATGTTGCTAGTAGAGTCTTTTGTTAACCCACTGCTTATGTAGATTTGAATTGCCATCCTTCTAAATTCAATGATAATTTATATATGATACATAACATACTTATATATATTGTAGTATAAATATGTTTTATATATCAATATATACATATACACGTATGTGTGTGTGTCTAAATCCTTTGTCAGTATGGAGGGGCTGCACTTCTAAACTGACTGAAGTCTGCGCTGAGCAGACATGTGACCATTCTGACTTGGTGTCTGCAGGAAGTCTGTAGCTTCTGATGTCATTGACTTCCAAGTTTTCCCTTTATTTTTTGGAGCTTTTGCATAAATATTCTACAGCAGTTTTTATTTTTATTTACTTAGTGAGTTAGTTTTTCCTTTTACGGCTGCAGCTGCGGCATATGGAAGTTCCTAGGCTAGGGGTTGAATCAGAGCTGCAGCTGCTGGTCTACATCATAGCCATAGCAATGGAAACACCGGATCCAAGCCACATCTGCAACTTACACCACAGCTCGCAGCAATACCAGATCCTTAACCCCCTGAGCAAGGCCAGGGATTGAACATGAGTCCTCAAGAAATGTCAGGTTCTTAACCTGCTGAGCCACAGTGGGAACTCCCTGCAGTTTTTATTTTGAACTAAAGCAAAAAGGAAGCAGATACAATTGCTTTAACTCTACCTGTAGAGTTTGAGCAGCTGCAGAAGTGTCTGTTGAAGAGATGGGAGGGGACTGCCATGGCTTCCGTGCAGGTGTTCTCTCTGGAACACCCCGCAGAAGGAGCAGGCCATAGTCATGGAGAGGGTGTGGCTTTAGTCTCTGCTTTCCTACCTATGAACAGGTTGCCTTACCTTTTTGACAAAGAGATAATACTTGCTCTGACACCCTTGTGGTGTTGATCAAAGGTCAAATGGTATATGAAAGTGCTTTGTTGGCAGGTTAGGTGAGTAGTTTTCCAGCCTTTCTGGTGTTACAAGTTGGAATAAGTAAAGCGTATGTTCCCTGGAACAAAGCTGTGCGTGGCAGCTTTGGAGAGGCTATGACACCCTCTCCAAGATGCCTCTTCACCTTTAAGCTGGGGACATTCCTGGGGTTTCCCTGTGCTGTTGGCATCATGGATCACTACTTCTGAGCCACCATCTAGCTGTTTTCTAGTAAAGAACATCTCTTGGCTCACACTACCTTCAGGCTATGACCTTGTACTTGATGTGTTTCATGGATTTGTAAACAGGCAAGTGTATCTGAGTGAACCTGCTCTACACAAGTCTTTTTTTCCCCTTCTTTTTAAGGCCACACCTGCGACACACAGAAGTTCCCAGGCTAGGGTACAAATCAGAGCTGCAGCTGCTGGCCTATGCCACAGCCACAGCAACACCAGATCTGAGCGGAATCTGCAACCTGCGTTGCAACTGGTGGTAATACTGGATCCTCAACCCACTGAGCGAGGCCAGGGAGCGAACCTTCATCCTCATGGACACTATGTTGGGTTTTTATTTTTTTTTTTTTTGTCTTTTTGTCTTTGTCTTTGTTGTTGTTGTTGTTGTTGCTATTTCTTGGGCGGCTCCCGCGGCATATGGAGGTTCCCAGGCTAGGGGTTGAATCGGAGCTGTAGCCAACGGCCTACGCCAGAGCCACAGCAACGCGGGATCTGAGCCGTGTCTGCAACCTACACCACAGCTCACGGCAACGCCGGATCGTTAACCCACTGAGCAAGGGCAGGGACCGAACCCGCAACCACATGGTTCCTAGTCGGATTCGTTGACCACTGCGCCACAACGGGAACTCCTTTTTTTTAATTTTTTTTGTCTTTTTGTCTTTGTTGTTGTTGTTGTTGTTGTTGTTGCTATTTCTTGGGTATGTTGGGTTTTTAACCAGCTGAGCCACAACGTGAACTCCCTGCACAAGTCTTGATTAATGTCACATTATTTTAATGCTTTGGGATAAGAACGAATCTTTGTAAATGTGTCTCTTAGTGTGTATGAATCGTTTTAGACATATGGAAGGATTTGAATAGAGCATTGATCTCTGGGGTGGTTGTTAAACTAATCAATTATTTATGCTAGAACTCTTCTACTCAAGAACCAACTTGTGAGCTTTCGTGCAATGAAAACAAACCTAAAACTTCAAAGAAAGGATGCCATCTCTGACTGGCACCAGTAGGTGGCGGTAATGGTCACAGAGGTCCCTTAGTTTGGGCATCAGGTCCTTCTCATTGTCTGATTCCTGTGTCTGTGCTCACATTTGAGTTATATTTAGAATATCAATAACTGCGTAGTATCTGACAAGTGCAGAAGCAGTGAGCCTGTTGAAAATGCCATAAGAAAGGGCACACGACAATGATAGGAAAAATTCAGAGAGTAATTTTTGAAAAAGCAAGTGGTGGAGTTCCTGTTGTGGCTCAGTGGGTTAAGGACACAATGTTGTGTGGATGTGGGTTGGATGCTGGCCTCGCTTAATGGGTTAAGGATCTGACGTTGTTGCAAGGTCGCAGGTACAGCTCAGATCTGGCGTTGCTATGGCTATGGCACAGCTGGCAGCTGTGGTTCTGATTTAGCCCCTTGCCTGCACTTCCACATGCTGCAGGTGCAGCCGGTAAAAAAGAAAAAAAAATTAAAAAATGAAAAAGGAAGTGGTGAGAAAATGTTATGTGTGTCCATGAGATGGATAGGTCAATGGAAGGGCTAACTCTAAAGAACAAAGAATAACCATAGAGTATGTTTTAGGTGTTGTGCCCATGTAGATGACAACAGTTGGCAAGAGATGGGCGAAAGTGTTTGACAAAGTAGACCATGTTCCAGAATATATGGGTTAGAAGACACATGTTTGTAGCCTGACGCTAATTCAGGAAACAACTAAGAGCTTTTCAAGGGTTTAAGGCTGGAATTCCCGCCATGGCTCAGCAGTAATGAATCCAACTAGTATCCATGAGGATGTGATTTAGATCTCTGCCCTCGTCCCTCAGTGGGTTAAGGATCCGGTGTTGCCATGAGCTGTGGTATAGGTCACAGACATGGCTTGGATCCCGAGTGGCTGTAGCGTAGGTGGCAGCTACAGCTCGATTCGACCCCTAGCCTGGGAACTTGCATGTACCCAGAGATGTGGCCCTAAAAAAAAAAAAAAAAAAAAGAAAGACACACACACACACAAAGTCTGATCATGGGGGAGGTGCTGCTGACAAAAAGAGCTTAGCTTGGTCCTAAGCTCTGCTGGTGGCAAAGGCCCAGGTCCCTCTGCAGCAAACCCATGGGGAGGCGGGGGCTGCAGCGCCATCTGCAGCATCTGAGGAGCTTTCAGCAGAACACAGTTACCTGCCACTTTGTCAACATAGATGACACTGATCCTTTTTGCAAAATGGTGCCTCTCAGATCTGACATCATTGAGGGAAGGGAGAGAGAGCCTGTTTTTAAAGCTCACACTTCTTCTGGTGGAAATGTATTCGGAGGCCACACACCGAAGCCCTTCAAAGCCATGTTGGACTTTTGAACAGACTTGGCACAACCTGTAGGAAGAGCTCCACTCTGCTCACAAACAGAGGAGTTGGTTACTGTATTGTTTTGTCTTAGATGCATAGCAGCTACATATCCTTTTATAATATTAAAATAAGGGGAAAATGAGACAGAATATGGCAGGTAACAGTGGTGAAACCTATAAGATTCGTGACTTTGCCAAGTAACAGGTATAAGGAATCCTTACACCTGGAGTTCCTGTCGTGGCTCAGTGGTCAGCAAACCCGACTAGTATCCATGAGGACACGGGGCGGGTTCAATTCCTGGCCTCACTCAGTGGGTTAAGGGTCCAGTATTGCCTTGAGCTGTGCTGCAGGTCGAAGATGAGGCTTAGATCCTCCATTGTTGTGGCTGTGGTGTAGGCTGGCAGCTACAGCTCCAATTTGACCTCTAGCCTGGGAACCTCCATATGCTGCAGGTGCAGCCCTGGAGGTTCCAAAAACAACAACAACAACAACAAAAAGAAATCCTTAGACCTCATTTTCCTGTCCTTACACTGTTGGCATAGTGTGGTTTTTTTAAATGCAAAAATCATAAACTCTGGCACGGGCCAGCTGCATGGTGTCAGCGAGCCTCTGAGGTTTGGTTTCTTTTTTCTTTTTCTTTTTATGGCTCTGATGGACCTGTAAGCAAGTCACTTTCTCTTTTTCTTAAAATTTATGTGGACAGGACGAAAGGTGGTCATTTTATGCTTAATACGAGCCTCTCTTGTGAGCTTTTAAATGTTTCTTTGTGGTCTAAAACTATCATTTAATTTGGATACTCCCCTACTGCTGTTTTCTTTTCTTTTTTTTTTTTAGGGCTGCACCCACGGCATATGGAAGTTCCCAGGCTAGGGGTCCAATCAGAGTTGCAAATGCCGCCTGTGCAACAGCCACAGCAACGCAGGATCTGAGCCACATTTGTGACCTATACTGCAGCTCACGGCAACACTGGATCCTTTAACCCGCTGAGCGAGGCCAGGGATCAAACCTGCATCCTCACAGGGACTATATCGGGTTCTTAACCCACTGAGCTGCAGTGGAAATTCTGAGAATCAGTGTCTTCTGGAAATAGGCGTGTTGCCTGTCCATCAGTGAGCTTGTGGAGAATGCAGGTAATACTCACTAAGGCCCAGACATAGAGCCTGTTCCTAACAGGCTCCTTGGACCAGCAGCCATCAGTGGAATCAGCACTAACCGGACTCCCATAATCAAAAAAAGACCTCAGGAGTTCCCCTTGTGGCTCAGCAGTTAATGAACTCAAACCCGACTAGGATCCATGGGAGCACAGGTTCGATCACTGGCCTTACTCAGTGGGTTGAGGGTCCAGCGTTGCCGTGAGCTGTTGTGTAGGTCACAGACTCGGCTTCGATCCTGCATTGCTGTGGCTGTGGTGTAGGCTGGCAGCCACAGCTCTGATTTGACCCCTAGTCTGGAAACTTCCATGTGCAACAGGTGTGGCCCCCAAAAAGAAGAAAAAGAGAAAGAGGAAGAAGAGAATTGAAATTAAAGAGTGATGTCGATGCTTAAGGTCATCCCAGGGGTCCTGGGAACAGGACACGTGCAGACCCCCAGCTCCCAGCTCCTGGGCAGGAATTCACGCGTTTGCCGTGTCCTCAGGATTGGCTCAGGGACCCCACATGCTGGTGGGAAGCTTGGCTGGATCCAGGTGTGGGGATGGGGACAGCTTAAAGGGAACGTTAACACAAAGTAAGCACCAACATCTGAAATCACATTGCAGCTCTAAATGGCATAAAATGTGTTTCATTTCTAGTCACCCTCCAGTTCCTCAAGAAATATTCAACAAATGTTGGCAGATTCCATCAGTCGGATGAAGGAATATGGATTTCTCCAGGTAAAAGCCCACAATCCATCTCCGGGGGCTAAATGCATGGCCGTTTCCAGTAATGTTTCAGAGATTGGTTTATTAGTCTCACAAGTGAAACCCAGCGGTGGAATGTGAGCTCTGTCTTCGAAAGGCTTGTGAACGTGGCTGTTCATCTTTACCTGTTTATCTAGAGCTGGAAGGGTCTCGAGTATCATGGAAAGGACAGATGCCAAGGCCTATCTGCTCAGCTCCTCCCTGAAGATCTGAAGCAGAGACAGTGCCTGGGCTGCTGCGCATGCTGAGGGAGCCCGATTCCAGAGAGAGATAGATGAAGCATGAAACTTGGCAAAAATTGGAGTTCCCATTGTGGCTTAGTGGGTTAGGAACCCAACATAGTGTCCATGAGGATGTGGGTTTGATCCCTGGCCTCGTTCCATGGGTTAAGGACCCGGCATTGCCAAGAGCTGCAGTGTGGGTTGCAGATGTGGCTCAGATCTGGCATGGCTGTGGCATAAGCCGGCAGCTGCAGCTCCAATTCAGTACCTAGCCTGCGAATTTCTAAATGCTGCAGTTGTGGCCATAGAAAAAAAAAAAAAAAGGAAGAAAGAAAGAAAGAGAGAAAGAAAGAAGAAACTTGGCAGAAATAGTGAATTCAGATTAAGTGCCTGGGTGCCCACTGTTTTCTGGGCCTGTCCCTTTGTGATGCGTGGGGCCTCCCACAGGGCCTACACATCACAAAGGGATTCCAGGGCCTCCCAAGCCTGGAATCTCCTGGTCTATCCAGATAGAGCCTCTCACTCCCTCATCCTGCTGCATTTCTCTATCCACTGCTCACAGTAACTGTGGCAGAGACTGGAGACCGCTTAGGGTTTGAGCAACAGAAGGTCTGAAAAAGTGGAGTAAGAGATGAAGCTGTAAAAAGAAGGTTCTGGTGGCCGCAGGCTGGGATGGAGGCTATGCTGGACGCAGCCCGGGTTCCTGTGGACGGTGTGACCGACTCCTTGACTCCTCTGTAGGGCTGACCTGAGCTGGAGAGCTAGCAGGTCTGAGACTTAAATTGGGGGAAGTTTGGTGGTATGGGCCTGGTGTCCTCCTGCTGATGGAATATGTGCCTCTTTCTAAAATATCAGCAATAGAGTCTCTAAAGGAACTTTCCAGTAACACTACCCTGATGCCATTATGTCATTTTTTAGTTTGTTTGTTTTTTTAGGTCCATACCTGTGTGGAAGTTCCCAGGCTAGGGGTCTAATCAGAGTTGCAGCTGCCAGCCTACACCACAGCCACAGCAACACCAGATCCAAGCTGCGTCTGTGACCTACACCACAGCTCATGGCAACATCAGATGGATCCTTAACCCACTGAGTGAGGCCAGGGATCGAGCCTGCATCCTCATGGATGCTAGTTGGGTTCATAACCCACTGAGGCACAGCAGGAACTCCCTGGCATTACGTTGTTGTAAGTGAGGACAGGTGAGGACAGAAGATCTGGTTGTTCCTCCAGACAGCTTGTGTTGGGTCCCTCCTGTGTGCCAGGCTCTGCTGTGGGTGCTGGCGACACAGTAACAAAGCAAAGTCTTTGGGCGCCGTATAATGGGGAAACAGATGATCAGTCTGTGTGACGTCAGGCAGTCCTAAGAGCCCTGGAGGAAAAAGGTGCAGGATTGAGGAACTGAGAATGTGCAGAGAGTGGGAGCTGGGTTGGTTTTATTTTTTTCATTTTTAAAGTTTTTTTGAAGTATAGTTGATTTTACAGAAATGTTATGATAATTTCTGCTGCACAACAAAGTGATTCAGTGATACATGTACACACATCCACTCTTTTCCAGATTCTTTTCCCATATAGATTATCACAGAATATTGGGTAGAGTTCCCTGTGCTCTAGAGCAGATCCCTGTTGGCCAAGCATTCTGTATACCTCAGTGTGCATATGCCAGTCCCAAACCCCCAGTCCATCCCTCCCACCCCCCACCACCTGTCTTCTCTGGAGAGTTGGTTTTTATAGCGGTGGCCAGAGAGGGGTGCTATGAGAAGGCGATATTGGGGCGGGGGGAGAAGGCAGTATTGGAGCAGAGATCTGAAGAATCAGGGAGAGGTGACGGGGGAAAGTATGTTCCAGGCAGAGGGAACAGCACATATGAGGGCACAGAGGCAGGAGCTCTTGGACCTGGTGGAGGAGGCACAGAAGTCAGTAAATGTGGTGAGGGGCTGAGGAGGGAAGTGGAGGGGAGCGTTTGGTTTTTTATAATATTGAGAAAAGGGAGGGGCTTAGCTCTAGGTAGGGAAAGAATGTAAGAAAAAAAAAGGCTGAGCCACCCTGGCCCTGGGCATCTGGACCAGTGTCCAGCTTGGCCCCACTGACCCTCTGCTCCCCGGCCTTCACCAGAATTTTCCCACCCTGAATAGCAGAACACTTCTAAAGAGGAAATGATGGTTTTCTATGTAGAGAAAGCAAAGAGCAACTAGTAAAGATTTTTCTAAAAGTAAATTTTGTGGAGGAATCCTTAGCGAAATGGGACAAATCCTGGCGCGTTTCAGCCACTTTGAATAAGAATGGCAGCCAGGGCCAGATCTCATCTGCTATTACTCTGTGAAACTCAGTAATTTTGTCGCCTTTTCTCACTATGCCCACAGGGCAGATGAACAAGTCATGGAACTTACCAAACACAGCGCTCTCAGACAGTGGGGCATCGTCTCAGCAACCAGTACCCGCCTGAATGGTTATTTACGTCATGTGGTTCCTTAAGGAGACTCACTTTGTAAACTCCTTGCTTTTCCTAAGCAACAGTATCCACAATAGCATTGTTGAACTTGATAACCATATTTCTTCTAATCATTTAAAATCATTTAAAAATATGCATGTGGGAGTTCCTGTTGTGGCTCAGCAGGTTAAGAACCTGACGTAGTGTGAGGATGCAGGTTCCGTCCCTGGCCTCTATCAGTGGACTAAGGATCCAGCATTGCTGTAAGCTGTGCTTTAGGTCACAGTTGTGGCTCAGATCTGGTGTTGCTGTAGATGTGGCATAAACCTCGGCTGTAGCTCTGATTAGACCTCAGCCCAGGAACTTCCATATGCTTAAGGTGCAGCTGTAAAAAGAAACATTTAAAAAAAAAAAAAAATATATATATATATATATATGCATGTGAAAGAAAAACAGATCTCCACTTTGAAGTTTTTTCTGTTAAAGCACAGAAATTTCTACCAGTACTTTAGATATGTTTCAGGCTTAAAAACAGCTTCAGTGAGGCTATGGGTATGGCAGATTTTTTTTTTTTTTTTTTGGCTATGCACAAGGCATGCAGAAATTCCCAGGCTGGGGATTGAACCCAAGTCACAGCACTGACAACAACAGATCTCTAAATGCTAGGCCATCAGGGAACCCCAGCAATAGCAAATCTTAACAGTTATTTCAAATACGAAAAGTTGTTCTTTGGTTTTTTTATAATATTGAGAAAAGAGAGGGGCTTAGCTCTAGGCAGGAAAAGAATATAAGAAAAAAAAAAAAGTGAAAACAAACCGCAGGGGTTTCGCTATATCTGAGGTGAAGTGCATTTTATAAATTATCTCTATCTTCTGTCTTAACCGTGATTGATGACTTGCCGCAGCGATTGAAACCAAATCCACAGCATCGAGGTTTATATTTTAGTTGCACTGAAATAATTAAACCCTAAGAAAGTCTTTATCTTTCCATAGGAAAACACAAAAGAACAAAAGCATCATTTTTCTGGAGCTGAGTGACGCAAGGCCAGTCTTTCCCTGACCCTCAGCCAGTTGACCAGACTTTTACTTGTGCACCAAGTTGTAAATTCACTTTTCTCATGAGCACTCACAAGGCTATCCTCAAATAAACAAAGGGCTTTTTTCTTCTTTTTTGGCTGCCCTGTGGCATATGGAGCTCTCAGGCCAGGGGTCAGATCCGAGCCTCAGTCTCCACCTAAGCTGAAGCTGCGGCAATGCCAATCCTCTACCCATTGTACCAGGCAGGGGATCGAACCCACATCCCAGTGTTCCTGAAACACCGCCAATCCCGTTGTGCCATGGTGGGAGCTCCAACAAATGACTTTTTAAGTGATTTGATGTGTTGGTTTTCTCTCTGCTTAAAATCAAATTCCCTTGAATGTACTTAATGCTACAGAACTGTATGTGTCAAGATGGCTAAGATGGTAAACTTAGTGTTATGAATATTTTACCAGTTTTAAAAAATGTTAAAAATGTTAATTTTTACATTTTAGATATATATATATATTTACCATAAATAATGTAAGTCCACTATACTTCAATTAAAAAATTCCCCTTTTGGAGTCCCCGTCGTGGCTCAGTGGTTAACGAATCTGACTAGCAACCATGAGGTTGTGGGTTCAATCCCTGGCCTTGCTCAGTGGGTTCAGGATCTGGCATTGCCATGAGCTGTGGTGTAGGTTGCAGATGCTGCTCGGATCCCACGTTGCTGTGGCTCTGGCGTAGGCCAGTGGCTACAGCTCCTATTAGACCCCTGTTCTAGGAACCTCCATATGCCACAGGAATGGCCCCAGAAAAGGCAAAAAAGACCAAAATAAATAAATAAATAAATCCCCTTTTAAGAAAGACTCAGGTTTCTTATTCTGTATTTTCCCTTCTCAAAAAGAATGTTTTTAAAGGATATTTGGGGGGTTTTCCTGTTTTTTTTTTTAAATTGAAGTATAGTTGATTTACAATGTTGTGTTAGTTTCAGGTGTGCAGCAAAGTCATTCAGTTATTTTTTTTTTTTAGATTATGTTTTCCATTACAGGTTATTACAAGATATCAAATATAATTCCTGTACTATATAGTAAATCCTTGTTTTATATCTATTTTATCTACAGTAGTACACATCTGTTAACCCTATACTCCAAATTTATCGCTCCCTGCCACCCTCTCCTCTTTGGTAACCATGATTTTGTTTTCTACATCTGTGATTCTATTTGTTTTTATATGCATTTGTATTATTTTTAGATTCCACATATAATATGATATCATATGGTATTTGTTCACTTAGTATGATCATCTCTAGGTCCATCCTTGTTGCTGAAAATGGCATTATTTCATCACTTTTTTTATAGCTGAGTAAGAGTCCATTTTATACACACACACACACACACACACACACACGTATATACACACACCTCATCTTCTTAAGCCAGTTGTCTGTTATGGGCACTTAGACTGTTTTCATGTCTTGGCTGTCGTAAATAGTGCTGCTATGAACGTAGTGGTGCGTGTATCTTTTTGAATTACAGTTTTCTCCATATATATATATGCTCAGAGTGGGATTGCTAGGTCACATGGGAGCTCTATTTTTAGTTTTTTTAAAGAACCTCCATCCTGTTCTCCACAGTGGCTGCACCAATTTACATTCACCAACAGTGTAAGAGGGTTCCCTTTTTTCCATACCCTCTCCAGCATTTGTTATTTGTTGACTTTTCCATGATGACCATTTCGACTGGTGTGAGATGGTACCTCATTGTTTTTTTGGTTTCCATTTATCTAGTAATTAGTGATGTTGAGCATCTTTTCTTTGTTCTTTCTTTTTTTTTTTTTTTTTTTTTGTCTTTTTGTATTTTGAGGGCTGCACCAGCGGCATATGGAGGTTCCCAGGCTAGGGGTCTAATCGGAGCTGTAGCCACTGGCTTACGCCAGAGCCACAGCAACGCCAGATCCAAGCCACATCTGCGACCTACACCACAGCTCACGGCAACGCCGGATCCTGAACCCACTGAGCGAGGCCAGAGATAGAACCTGCAACCTCATGGTTCCTAGTCGGATTCATTTCCGCTGAGCCACGACGGGAACTCCTTGAGCATCATTTCATGTGCCTGTTGGCCATCTATATGTCTTTGGAAAAAATGCCTATTGAGGTTTTCTGCCTTGGGTTTTTTTTTTTTTTTAATTGAGCTATATGAGCCATTTGTATATTTTGTCTATTAACCTCTTGTTGGTCACATCATTTGCAAATATTTCCTCCTATTCCATAGGCTGTCTTTTCATTTTGTTGATGGCTCCCTTTGCTGTGCAAAAATGTGTAAGTGTGATTAGGTCACACTTTTTTTTTGCTTTTATTTCTTTTGCCTTGGGAGACTGATCTAAGAAAATATTGTCAAAATTTATGCCAGAGAATGTTTTGCCTGAGTTCTCTTCTAGGAGTTTTATGGTGTCATGCCTTATATTTAGGTCATCAAGTCATTTTGAGTTTATTTTTGTATATAGTATAAGGGAGTGTTCTAATATCATTGATTTACACGCAGCTGTCCAACATGACTTGTTGAAGAGATTTTCTTTTCTCCATTGTATATTCTTTCCTCCTTTTTTGTAGATTAATTAACCATAAGTGCATTAATTTATTTTTGCATTCTCTATTCTGTTCTATTGATATATAGGTCTGTTTTGGTGCCAGTACCATGCTGTTTCCGGTACTGTAGCTTTGTAGTACAGTCTGAAGCCTGGGAGATTATGCCTCCAGCTATGTTCTTTTTCTTCAGTATTGCTTTGGCTATTCTAGGTCTTTTGCTGTTCCATATAAATTTTAGGATTATTTGTTCTAGCTCTGTGAAAAAATGTCATGGGTATTTTGATAGGAATTGCATTAAATCTGTAGATTGCTCTGGGTAGTAGGGCCACTTTAACAATCTTAATTCTTCCATTTCAAGACCATGGGATATCTTACTATTTCTTTGAATCATTTTCAGTTTCCTTTATTAGCGTTTTATAGTTTTCAACATATAGGTCTTTCATCTCCTTGGTTAAGTTTGTTCCTAGCTAATTTTTTTGGATGTAATTTTAAATGGGATTTTTTTTTAACTTTCTCTTTCTAGTATTTGGTTATTAGTTTAAAGAAATGCAACATGATTATGTACATTAATCTTGTGTCCTGCTACCTTGCTGAATTCATGTATTAGTTCTAGTAGTTTTTATGTAGAGTCTTTAAGGCTCTTTATATAGAGTATCATGTCATCTCCAAATAGTGACAGTTTTACCTCTTCCTTTCCAATTTGAATTCCTTTTATTTCTTTTTCTTTTCTGATTGCTGTGGCTAGGACTTCCAATGCCATGTTAAGTAGAAGTGGTGAGGGTGGGCATCCTTGTCTTGTTTCTTATTTAGTTGGAAGGCTTTTAGCTTTTCACCATTGACTATGATGTTGACTGTGGGTTGGTTGTAAATGGCCTTCATTATGCTGAGATATGTTCCCTCTATACCCATACTGATGAAAGTTTCTATTGTGAATGGATGTTGAATTTTGTCAAGTGCTTTTTCTGTGTCTATTGAGATAATCATGTGGTTTTTGACTTTTGTTAATATGGTGTATTGCATTGATTGATTTGCATATGTTGAACCATCCTTGTGAACTTGGGATGAATCCCACTTGGTCGTGGTATATAATCTTTTTTATGTGTTGTTAGATTCAGTTAGCTAATATTTCATTAAGGATTTTTGCACCCATAGTCATCAAAGATACTGGCCTGTAATTTTTTTTGTAGTGTCTTTGTCTGGTTTTGATATCAAGATAATGGTGGCTTCATAGAATGAATTTGGGAGTATTCCCCCCTCTTTTGGCTTTTTGAAATAATTTGAGAAGTATAGGTATAAGTTCTCCTTTGTATGTTTGGTAGAATCCCCCAGTGAAGCCATTTGGTCTTGGACTTTTGTTTGTAGTGAGTTGGTTTTTTTTTTTAAATTATAGATACTATTTTGCTTCTAGTGATCAGTGTGTTCAAATTATCTATTTATTCTTGACTCAGTTTTGGTGGGCTGTGTGTTTCTAGAAACTTGTCCATTTCTTCTAGATTGTCCAATTTGTTGGCATATAACTGTTTGTGGTATTCCCTTAATATTTTTTGTGTTTATATTAGTTGTGATTTCTCCTCTTTAATTTCCTATTTCATTTATCTGGGTCCCCTATCTTTTCTTCTTTGTGAGCCTGGCTAGAGGTTTGTCAGTTTTGTTTATCTTTTCAAAAAACCAGCTCTTGATGTTACTGATTATTTCTAATTTTTTGGATCTCTATTTTATTTATTTTCTTTCTGATCTTTGTTATTTCCTTCCTTCTGTTAACTGGGCTTTGGTTGTTGGTCTTCTTTTTCACATTCTTTTAGGTAGTAGGTTGGGTTGTTCATTTGAGATTTTTCTTGTTTCTTGAGGAAGGCCTGTATCACTATGAACTTCCCTCCTAGGACTCCTTTTGCTGTATCCCATAGATTTTGTAAGGTTGTGTTTTCATTTTTGGGCTCTCTGTTCTGTTCTATTGACTGTATGCCTGTTCTTGTGCCAATATCATGCCTAGTGCCTGTCTCCTGGGAGGAAACTATTGGAGTCCTTCACCAGTGCTTCCTTTTGTTTTTTTAAACAGAAGAAAGAGTCCGTGAAGAAAACACAAGATGAAGAAATAAAACAAATAGATGAAGAGAGAACTAAGCAGATTTACAAGAACTGGAAGGAAGATTCGGAGTGGCAGGCCTCTTGTAAGTATCCAGAAGCCTCCATGACATCACATGCTAAGCCTGTCTGTGCACTTAATAAGATGAGCAATCTAAGAAGCACTTCAAGTGGTTGTTGAGAGATGTTTTAACACTAAATTATTACTCATAGGCTATGAGCCACTGCAGAAAGGTCTCAATTCATCTTTGGAGCATCAAAATGACAATTCATCTATGTGATGGAATGATATTCAGCTATGAAGAAACATTTTGGAAGAATGTTTAATGTCCTTAGGACATGTTTATATCTTTTTTAGCTTGGAGAAGAAAAATCATTTTAAAATAGTATGAAAATGTCCCCACTTAAAAATGTCCAAGTATATGAAGGAAAAGAAGTGGAAGGTGAACATGCTGACATTTGCCTTCTTAGAGAGGCAGGATCCGAGGTTGTTTTTCTGTCTTTTCCTCAACTTTCAACAGTGAACCCATCTTAACTCTGTAATCCAAACACAGGGATGACAGGCTGGGTGTGTCAGCATCCCTCCCAAGTCTGTGGTCCAGCCCTGACTCCTGAGTTAGTGCTGCCCAGAGATAGCCCCCCTGGGGAGAGGCCAGCGCAAAGGAAGGCAGAACCGAGTATGCGTGAGGATGCTGGGAGGATGAATTAGGGTTTCCATCCGACTTGGACACGGGAGCCGTAACTGCCCAGCCATCCCTGTAGGCAGCTAGAGGAGGAGAACAGGCAGCCATGTTCGCAGATTGCTGGGAATTCCACTACATTGAAAACCATTAAAATGGCACTTTTTGTGAAATGAAAATGTTGACAAGATCCAATCACTTCTGTGCAATGAAATCCTAGTGTAACAGAACAATAGGGGGACATTTCTTTGAAGTCATACATAACAGGTTCTGACCAATAATTGGCCTGATGCGCAAATGCACTCAGTAAAACTTATTTTTAGGAGTTCCTGTTGTGTCTCAGTGGTAATGAACCCAACTAGTATCCATGAGGATCTGGGTTTGATCCCTGGCCTTGCTCAGTGGTTAAGGATCTGGCATTGCCATAAACTTCAGTTTTGGTCACAGACATGATTCAGATCTGGCATTGCTGTGGCTGTGGCACTGGCCGGCAGCTGTGGCTCTGATTCGGCCGCTGGCCTGGGAACCTCCATATGCTGCAGGTGTGGCCCTAAAAAGACAAAGAAAAATATTCTTAAATCCCCACATTAATGTCCTTCTTTGTTTGGCTGCTGAAACAAAACCAGCAAAACAAACAGCCCTCTATTTTACAAAGTAACCATAAAAGGCAGACGTGGGACATGTTTATGTACCTGCAGAGGCTGGGTCTGCCTAAGAATCTTTTTTTTTTTTTTTTTTGGCTGTGTCTGAGGCAAGTGGAAGTTCCACAGACCAGGGATCAAACCTGCGCCATAAGAGCAGTCCGAGCTTCTGCAGTGACAGCACTGAGTTCTTAACCCGCTGAGCCACAAAGGAACTCTGAGAATTGTTATGTTTGGTCTGGGAGGCTCGGAGCCTCAACCAGTGGGCTCTGAGCGTGGCCTCACCGCCCTTCCAGCATCTCCACAGCCATGAGCCACTGAGGGGTTCCCAGTCTCTGCTAGTGACCCGGGGCACGAGTGTGGGGATGTAGCATTACTGCTTATTATTCCAAGAGCCCCTGGCTGGACGCTCACACAGGCTGGGTCTCATCCACAGTCTTGGCCACTGCAGGGAATTCTCGAGCACGTGGTTCTCCTGTCCTCTTGCGTCCCTTCCTCCTCCTCTTTCTCTTCCTCTCAGAAGGCCACAAGCTCCCATAGAAAGAGAGGAATCTGCCCTGGACCCCACACCCCCGCAGAGTGACAGACATCAACAGTGCTTGTTGGTTGTCACCAGAGGAGTCAGTGAGCCCAGAGCCAGCGTCTGCGGTGCTGATTCCTCCAGACACCTCTGTGGGCTGAGGAGGGCTTTTCTCAAACCTTTCGCTGTTTTCCTAGTGCGAAAATCCAAAGCAGCTGATGAGAGGAGGCGCTCCCTGGCCAAACAGGCGAGGGAAGACTACAAGAGGCTGTCCCAAAGAGGGAGAGGCAGCGAGGGGCCGCAGAGCCCCCCAGGAGGCCCCCAGAAACCCAGGAGGCCCCCGCTTCCACCCAAGCCTCAGTTCCTGAGCCCAACCGGACAACCCCACAGACCCCTCAGGTAAGGAGCCACTTGGGCAGGTGGCTTTCAGCATCAGCAGTGAAGTGGCTGCATGGGGAGTGAGGACCAGCTGTCTGCTGGTGCCATTCAAACAAGCCCCACCACGGAGGCACCTGGTCAGGCCTTCATCCCTTTTCGTCTGTACAACACCCCACTGTCACTGCCCTTCACATAGACAATAACTTTCTGAAGATGCCCAGTGAGGTCAATGAATTCCTTGCCTCCAGCTTGGCCCAACCCCAGAGGGTGGCAGCCAGCAATGGGAGGGAGTCGTGACAGGAGGACCCAGGGCTTGCTGGCTGTCATGTCATCAGCAGAACTACCTTTCCATGGCTCAGGATTAAAGCTTTGATGGTAATTCTCATTCTGGGCTACAGAGCCAAGCTCATGGGTTGAGAATTTAGAAGTATTCTTCCCTTTTTTTTCCTTTTCCTGGCTTTTCAAAATTAACTTTTTTTTTTTTCTTTTTTTAAGGTCTCATCTGCAGCATATGAAAGTTTCCAGATTTCCAGACGAGGGGTAGAATCAGAGCTACAGCTACCAGCCTGCACGACAACCACAGCAACACCAGATCTGAGCGGTGTCTGTGACCTACACCACAGCTCACGACAACGCCAGATCCTTAACCCACTCAGTGAGGCCAGGGATCGAACCTGTGTCCTCATGGATACCAGTCGGGTTCGTTATCACTGAGCCATGATGGGAACTCCAGCCAATTAACTTTTTATTTATTTTTTTATGTCTTATTTTTTGTGATAATAATTTTCTTTCTTGGAAATGTTCTTGTTTTGAATCAACGTGTCATTTGGTGATGACGGTACTTTTGCCTCCTAGGCCGTGTGGGAATCAGTCAGAACAATTGGTTTTGGAAAATCCCTGAGGAAATACACAGTGATATCACAGCACAAAGCCCCAGCCCTATGCTGACTGATTATGATTTTCTCCTTGATATTATGTGATTTTTTTTCATATTCTGGTATACAGAAAGATGATATTTAAAATAACCAGGAGAGGAGTTCCCTTCATGGTGCAGTGGAAACGAATCCAACTAGGAACCATGAGGTTGTGGGTTCGATCCCTGGCCTCGCTCAGTGGGTTCAGGATCTGGTGTTGCCATGAGCTGTGGTGTAGGTCGCAGATGCAGCTCGGATCTGGCATTGCTGTGGCTGTGGTGTAGGCCAGCAGCTGTAGCTCCGATTAGACCCCTAGCCTGGGAACCTCCATGTGCCACGGGTGTGGCCCTAAAAAGTAAAATAAAATACAGTAAAAATAAAATTACCAGGAGAAATCAAATATTGATTCAATGAAACACAACTGTCTAAATCGTTGTCTTTTTTTTTTTTTTTTTTTTTTTTTTTTTTGTCTTTTTAGGGCAGCACCTGAGGCATATGGAAGTTCCTAGGCTAGGGATTGAATCGGAGCTGTAGCTACTGGCCTACACCACAGCCATAGCAACTCGGGATCCAAGCTGTGTCTGTGACCTACACCACAGCTCACTGCAACACTGGATCCTTAATCCACCAAGCAAGGGCAGAGATCGAACCTGCATCCTCATGGATACCAGTCGGGTTTGTTACTGCTGAGTCACAACAGGAACTCCCCTAAAGCCTTGTCTTCTGAAATAAAACCTAAAAATCTTTCTCTGTTCAGAGTATGGAAAAACAAAAGCAAAGATCTCCCTTTGCTGGGGTCAGTAGTTATTATCTTCAGAGTGTTTTCCTAACAGTGATTGTGACCTCAGAGGAAGGCGGGGGTGGGCCCTTTCCTCTGCTGTGATTATTTCCACTTAACTCATCTGAAAGGTTCCATCTGGGGACTTGGGGACCGGCACTAAATGACCACGTTCTAAAGAGTGGCCGTTTGGGGGATGATTTTTTTCCTTAAGGACAACAAAAGAGGAAAGGCCCCACCGGGCTGTGACCGGGCCACAGAGCGGGAGCGCCTCCACGGACCCCCTCCCACGCGCCTGACCCGTCACTGTGTCTGGACATGGGTCCCCTCGGGCTGCGTGGCCCCTCCAGGCTCCGCCAGGGGCAGGAATATGACCACTTAGAACATGCCTGCGCTCACAGTATTTTTAGAGCACGGCCTGTGTGACTGACAGCAGCGAAGGTGGCCTTTAATGAGAGTGACTCTTGTTTGAAGCTGGGTTAGCTCATTTTTTCCAACTTAAAACACTCTCATGAAGTGTTTTTGTGAGGTGGCCAGACCGGCTGCTTTCAGGGCTGGGGCTTCAAACAGGGACGGACAGCCAAGGTCAGCAAGGAGCCAGCCCAGGGACAGACGGCCATGGGCTGTCCTGGGAGTTTGTGCTTGATCTCCAAAGATTTCCCGAAGCAAAGACCCTAATCTGAAAGATAGTGTGAGAACTTAACATGCAGCCTCATGTGTGTGCAGTGTCTGCTCCCCTGAAAAGTCAAGCATTACAGGCTCTGTGCTCCCAAATGCTGTGTACATCTGAACGTGTGTATACATGACCTGTACACCTGACATGACGTCCCATGTAACTCGGTGGCATGTAACCATAAGAAACATACAAGGCCTATGTAATTTCCTTGAACAGATATTCTAGTAGCTCATCCGGATTCATTTTTACATTGAATTCTGCCCAGAATTAGTGGACCTGGGATTTGAAAAATACTTTTATTACACTGCAGTGATGCTTTTTTGTTGTTTTTTTTTCCTCTTTTAGGACCGAACCCCCACATATGGAAGTTCCCATGCCAGGGGTTGAATCAGAGCTGAGCTGCCAGCCTACACCACAGCCATGGCAACATGGGATCCGAGCTGTATCTGTGATCTTCACTGCAGCTTGTGGCAACGCCAGATTCTTAACCCACAGAGTGAGGCCAGGGATGGAACCTGCATCCTCATGGACACTAGTCAGGTTCTTAACCCACTGAGCCACAACAGAAACACCTGAAGTGTTACTTTTTGTAGTGGAAAAATGACTGACATCCCAGAACTTAAGTTCTGCTACTAAATTTATTTCAAAACCCTGCTGCTGCCTGTATCTTTCTCTTATCAGTCTTCAAACTCTCTTCTTTCCTTTCTATTTCCGAGACAGCCTTTTAGCAGAACTAAGCCTCTTCAAAGTGTGGGACAGAAGGAATCAAGTAAAGGAGCTTAGTGCAGAAAGGAAGAGGAGGGGGACTTCTGGTTGTGAATCAGCAGAAACGAACCCAGCTAGTACCCATGAGGATGTGGGTTCAATCCCTGGCCTTGCTCAGTGGGTTCAGGATCTGGTGTTGCCATGAGCTGTGGTGTAGGTCACAGCTTGGATCCCTTGTTGCTGTGGCTGTGGTGTAGGCCAGCAGCTGCAGCTCTGATTCAGCACTTAGCCTGGGAACTTCCATATGCTATGAGTGCGGCCCTAAAAAAATAGGAAATTGAATGGTGGAAGCGATAGGAAGGAAGTTTAGGTTATCACAGTTGGTTTCTTCTGCTTGCAAGTACATGCTTTTCAGGAAATTTGTGCTGGGGGTGTATTTCTTTTTTTTTTTTTCCTTTTTTTTTTTTTTTTTTGGTCTTTTCTAGGGCCACACCCGTGGCATATGGAGGTTCCCGGGCTAGGGGTCTAATCGGAGCTGTAGCCGCTGGCCTATGCCAAAGCCGCAGCAACTCGGGATCCGAGCTGTGTCTGCTACCTACACCACAGCTCACTGGTTCCTTAACCCAATAAGTGAGGCCAGGGATCGAACCCACAACCGCATCATTCCTAGTCAGATTGGTTAACCACTGAGCCACAACAGGAACTCCGTATTTCACTTTTTAATGCTGATTTTCTCAAACTGTAGTTGAGAGTTAATGGAGCTTCTAATTCATAGTGAAGATACATTAAAATCTGTATGTTAACATAGCAGTGGCTCACACCCATGACTAGCCTATGGGACCAGAAGGGCAGGTGACAGATCTGTACCCTCCTGTCTCCTGTCCTGGAGGCACAGTGTGATGGCCGTGCAGGGTCCCACCCCATGGGCTCAGCCCATGTGATCAGATCTTCAGGCCTGTGTGTGAGTGTGTGTGTGTGTGTGTGTGTGTGTGTGATCTTTGAAAGCATTATTTTCATATTAGTTTAACTTAGAAAACTTTTACGAATGACAGAAACCAGGGAGTGATGAGGACGGAGTCCAGCTCTGCCCAGGAGGACATCGTGCGCTGGTTCCGGGAGGAACAGCTGCCCCTGCGGGCAGGCTACCTGGCGACCTCAGACAGCATCGCTCCCTGGTTCCACGGTGAGTGCCTGGCCCCCCAGGGGGCTCCCATCTGACTTGGACACTGGTGAGCCAGGCTCATCCAGCAGCAGGGCAGGATAAAGGCTCTCTTTCTGTTCTGCAGATAGGTTCATGTGGGCCGTATTTTGGATTCCACATATAAGTGATATCACATGGTATTTGTTTTCTCTTTCTGACTTACTTCACTTAGTATGAAAATCTCTAGGTTCATCTATGTTGCTACAGATTTTTATTCTTTTTCATGGCAGAGTAATATTCTATTGTATACATGCACTGCATCTTCTTAGTCCATTCCTCTGTTAATGGACATTGAGGTTGTTTCCATGTCTTGGCTATTGTGAATAGTGCTACGATGAACGCAGGAGTGCATATATCTTCTTGAACGAAAGTTTTGTCTGGTAGATGCCCAAGAGTAGGATTGCTGGATCATATGGCAGTTCTGTAGTTTTCTGAGGAACCTCCATACTGTTTTCCATAGTGGTCATTCCAGTTTACATTCCCACCAACAGTGTAGGAGGGTTCCCTATTCTCCACGCCCTCTCCAGCATTTGTTATTTGCAAATTTATTAATGATGGCCATTCTGACCGGTGTGAGGTGGTACCTTACTGGAGTTTTGATTTGAATTTCTCTAATAATTAGTGGTGTTGAGCATCTTTTCATGTGCCTATTGGCCATCTGTATGTCTTCTCTGGAGAATGTCTATTTAAGGAGGAGGAGAGAGGGGATGGAGTGGGAGTTTGAGGTTAGTAGTTATATATTTATATTTCTAAATATATATATACATTTATATTTAGAATGTGTATATATATATTTATATTTATATATGACTGGGTCACTATGCTGTACAGCGGAAATTGGCACACTTTAAATCAACCTATCCTTTAATTTTTTAAAAAAGTTCCCTTTCACCTGGGCTGCCTGAGAAGCATCTCTGAAACTGTGTTCACAGAACCATTGTTCTCGGCTTTCCAGGGAGCTGCATTTTCATGACAAGCAGCCTGCAGCCCCAGTTGCTGTGAGCCCTGGGGATCGGTTTGTTACCACCTATGGCACCACTGGGTGGCAGGGTGGGCACTGCTCCTTGTGCACGTGCATGGGGTACTCAGTTGTGACCACCACCAGATGGCAGTGCTGTCATCCACCACCCACCCAGGGAGGGATCCCATGGCTGCCAGGTGTGGTCAAAGGTGTGCTCTCCAGGCACTGGCTGACCTTGACCAGATCATCATTCTCAGCAGTAAAGCCATTGATCTGAGTCTCATTTTCCTCATCTGTTAAATGAAGGTGTTGAATTTGGTGATCTTTAACGTGAAAACTCTGTGGTTTTGATCCTTGCAGCTAAGGCTGCCAGGTGGGTTTGTTGGAAGCTGAGCAGAGTTTAGCTTGTAAAGCATTTCATCGTGTGACCCTTCTAGAAATTTGGCTAATTCCAGCCATCTGTTTACCCAGCTCCCACTTCACTGACCTCCCCGTTCTTGGACTTCAAGAAAAGGAGGTGGCAGGAGTTCCCTTTATGGCTCAGCAGGTTACAAACCTGAGTATCCATGAGGATGTAAATTCAATCCCTGGTCTTGCTCAGTGGATTAAGGATCCGGTGTTGCCATGAGCTGTGGTGTAGGTCGCAGATGTGGGTTGAATTGGGCATTGCTAATGACTGTGGTGTAGGCCGGTAGCTGCAGCTCCAGTTCCACCCCAGCCCGGGAACTTCCACATGGGGCAGGTGCGGCCCTAAAAAAAAAGCAAAAGCAAAATCAAAAGGTGGCTTCTCGCCCCCTTGGTCTCCAAAAAGGCTGGGGTTGAATTGGACTCACTGGCTGTGTTTAGAACAAAAGCTTTCAAACAAGACAAGGTCCTGTCTCTCTCAGAGCATGCTTGTCCTCATGGGCATCTTGCTTTGAGTTCTGTTTAAGGCTTTTCTCTGTTAAGTGGTATCTTCTCCCACATAAATAGAGCCACAAAAATAAGCTCCCAAGCACACAGCACAGCAAATGCCCCTAAAAAGAACAAAGTTACCTGTGGAAGGCTCTGCCAAGGGCTGCTTTTTCAGGTACTGTAGAACTGTCTAGCTTCCTTGAAAATGCATATTCTGGAGTTCCCGCTGTGGCTCAGCAGAAATGAATCTAACTCATATCCATGAGGACGCAGGTTTGATCCCTGGCCTCACTTTGTGGGTTAAGGATCTGGGGTTGCCGTGAGTTACCGTGTAGGTCGAAGATGCGGTTCGGATCTGGCATTGCTATGGCTGTCGCTGTGGTGTAGGCTGGCAGTCATAGCTCCAATTCAACCACTCGGCTGGGAACTTCCATATGCCACGGGGTGAAGCCCTTGGGAACTTCCATATGCCACGGGGTGAAGCCCTAGAGAGAGAGAGAGAGAGAGAGAGAGAGAGAGAGAGAGAGAGAGGAAAGAAAGAAAGAAAGGAAGGAAGGAAGGAAGGAAGGAAGGAAGGAAGGAAGGAAGAAAGAAAGAAAGAAAGAAAGAAAGAAAGAAAGAAAGAAAGAAAGAAAGAAAGAAAGAAAGAAAGAAAGAAAGAAAGAAAGAAAGAAAGAAAGAAGGAAGGAAAGAAAGAAAGAAAGAAAGAAAGAAAGAAAGAAAGAAAGAAAGAAAGAAAAGACAAGAAAATGTGTATTCTTGGGCGGTTTTGGTTTTGTGATTGTCTGTTCCCAGAGGAACCCCAGGACCATGGCTCTCCCAGGACCAGGTTGTAAGCCTCCTTACTCTCCATTCTTCTCTGAAGACCCTGGGGAAAGGGTGACAACAGTGTCAACAGACAAATAAAAGCAGCTGGTCCATTACCTGTCATTCACAGCCATCTCTGCCCTCTCCTACTGCAGGTGTTTTTGTTTGTTTGTTTCGTCTTTAAGATAAATGTTCAGGAAATCAGCAACTTTGTAGCTTCCGTGTCACTGGGCAGAGGACACTGTTAACCCCAATTACAAGAGTGTAGGTTTTTTTAACAGCAGAGAGAGGAATCAAAAGTATTGATTCAAAACCCTGGATAGGCTGGTTCTATTTGAAACAGTTGCTAAGAGCTAGGAAGACACAGTTGAGCTAAAAATCTAGTTGGAACTTTGGCTACAAAATAAGACTCTTGGAGTTCTCATTGTGGCTCAGCAGGTTAAGAACCCAACATAGTCTCCATGAGGATGCGGGTTTGATCCCAGGCCTCACTCAGTGGGTTAAGCATCCAGCATTGCCACAAGCTGCATATAGTCGCAGATGCAGCTCAGATCTGATCTCTGGCCTGGGAATTCCATATGCTGAGGGGCTGCCAAAAAAAAAAAAAAGAAAAAGAAAAGAAAAGAAAAAGCAAACAAAAGAGAAAGAAAGAAAAGAAGGAAATAGTGGGATGGTAGCACTTCTTTACTGGTTTACCGTCTCCCTTTCCGCACTGGGTATTCCATAAGTCACCCATCCTAAGCTACTGTTTTGGCTGCCTCATCTTCCACCCACAGGATTTAATTTTCATCGCTTTTTTCTCGTAATTAGCTTTGGATAAAGGAGAAGCTGGGGAAGTGAGGGCTTTGGGCCTCTGGCTTGTGGGCCAGGCGGGAACTGCGTGCTGTCAGTGAGCCGGGACCCCAGGAGGATGAAGGGACGTGGGGAGGGGAGGGGACAGTGGGCTCATTTGGGAAATGATGCGTCGGCATGTCTCTGGGGCCGTCGTGTGAAAACATCCATTTGGCAGTCGGATGAATGGGTCAGTGCTGGAGGTGGGATCGTGCTTTTCCTCAGCACACGATGAAAAGCACGGAGGGGATGAAATTTTCCAGGGGTGAACTGGGAAGAAGACATAGCTCGGAGCACCAACGTTCAGAGAAGAGCAGAGCCTTCCATCTCTGTCTCAGGCCTCCCTTCCCACTCGGGGTCATGAGGAGGCAAAACAGGCTTGGAAGTATTGGTGGGGCTTGTGATCTGTGGGTGCCAATTCAGTCATTAGGAATCAGGGTCTTGCCTCAGAAGCCCTGGATGTAGGATCTTGATGAGAACTCCCAGGTTTGAGAGAGATGCTGAGGGGAGCTGCCTCCTGAGCATCTCCTGATGAACAGTTCCTGGCAGACAAGCCAGGGCTCCCCATGGCTCCCTCTCTCTCAACGAGAACTCAAAGCTTTTCTCATGGAAACCACGGGTTTCGGTCCCACTGCTCATGTGGGGGAAGCTGTTGGAAAGATTCTCAAGTTCTTTCCACTTTGTTAGTTTTCCTTAGCACCAGAGCCCCATGCCCAGCTTTCTTCATGGATTGGTCTGGTGTTAGGACCCGGGTCGGGGTGATTCGGAGGCTTGCCTGCCTCTTGTGGGGGTTGGAGACCAGAGACTGGGCTTCAGGTCACGTGCACACCTTCTTCCCCAGGACTTCCCCACCCCCACCGCCCCCCTGGAGGGACCTCCTGTTCACGGCTCACTACACTGGGCGACCACAGGATCGTGATCCTGGAGTGTACACAGACGCCCAGCAGTTTTGATAGAGAGCCTGGTGAAGGAATTGTGGAGTTGATATTTTTCTGATTTTTTAATATTCTGCACATGTAGTTAATGAGAGTTCATTTAGAAACTTTAAACTGGCAGTCATTCAGGAGGGCTGTGGGGAGAGCGTTCCGGGGCATCTTGCCTGGCTAAGACCCTCCGGTGGGAGAAAGTTCTGGACCTTATCATAATGTGGACACCTGGGGTCACCCGGCCTCCCGCTTCTGCCTTTGCGCTGGTTTCCTCTGCGGCCTTGGCCTCAGCAGAGGCACCATAGTGAGAATAAAACCCAGCCTTCTCCCTGCATGCTCCTGGCCTCGACCTCACCCCACTGCACCCCAGAGCACCACACTGTCCCTTCCTTGGGGCCTTTGCACCTGCTCTTCCTGAAGATTCCCCCAGGGCTCTCTTGGCTGAGGAAGCTTGGTGGGTCCAAGCTCTGTGGGCAGGCAGCTGGTGGGAGACAGGGCAGAATCCAGGGGCTGTCCGCCCCTCCCCCACCCATTGCAGCTTCCTTCTTGTTCAGGGGAGGTCAGTTTCTCTCCTCTGAAGACCTTCAACTGGTTAGATGAGGCCCACCCATGTTATCTCTCTTCATTTAAACATAATTTTTCTAATTAGGAAATATTTTAATAAAAACAGTACCAAGGAAAATATAACTAGTGCCAACAATGTGGCAAATGCTATAGCTCCTCTCCAAATAACAGTGAATGTTAAAAGGCATATTTACTTCTTAGCTATTTTTAATTATGAAATAAACCCTGACAGTTAAGTCAGTTAAGGAGACTTAAGGCTCCCTTTTTACTCCTACTTTACTCTCTTTCCTTTACTCTTTCCTGAAGGGGGGAACCACTCATATTTTTATGTTCTTATTATATATATGCACGTGTATATATTTCTAGAAAATATATTTTAAAAATATAAAACATAGATATATGTATGTTTCCATAAAAGAATATTGTGCGTAACATTTACATGGTCTGATGTTTTGTGGACATTCTTCTGCAACTTGCATTTTCTCTCATGATTATGTTATCTGGGTTTTTCTTTGTTTATAAATTTAGACCGGCTCATTCATTTTACCTGTAGTGCAGTAGTTTGTGATATATGTTATTTGTACTTTCATAATACACATTCTATAAAACATAAAATGTTCTATTTGTATTTAAGAATGATGTATTTTATTACATACACATATATACACCCATATTCATTTATCTCTTCTACTTTAGTACTTTTTTTTTTTGCTGTTATAGAAAATGATGCTGTTACAGAATCTTTGTACACATTCATGATAATTGCTTCAGGGCATATATTTAGAAGTGGTTTTACTGGGGGAGAGGATATGCACATCTTTAGTTATATTAAATATTGCCAAATGCCCCCCAAAGCAGTTATACGACGTTATACTCCAGCCAGCTCTACTTGAGGGTTTCTGTTTTATTTGACATACTTGATATTGCCAGACTTTGCTTCTCCATTAATCCAACAGGGTCCACAGTGGAACTCCCCCTGCCTTTTTTTTCCTTTTTAGGGCCATACTTGTGGCAGGTGGAAGTTCCCAGGCTAGGGGTCAAATCAGAACTACAACTGCTGGCCTACGCCACAGCCACAGCATGAGGGATCTAAGCCACATCTGGGACCGGAACCACAGCTCACAGCAACACCGGATCATTAATCCACTGAGTGGGGCCAGGGATCGAACCCTTTTGTATCCTCATGGATACTAGTTGGATTAGTTAACCACTGAGCCACAATGGGAACTCCAGGAACCACCTTATTTATTTATTTATTTTCTTTTTTGGCCACCCCTGTGGCATATGGAAGTTCCCAGCCCAGGGATTAAATCTGAACTGCAGTTGCAATTTATGCCACAGCTGTGGCGGTGCCAGATCCTAAACCCACGGCGCCAGGCTGGGAACCGAACCCACGCCTCCACAGAGACAAGTCAGATTGTTAACCCCCTGTGCCACAGCAGGAACTCTGTAACCACCTTATTTTAATTCGCATTGTTTTATAGTCAGGTTAGCCTTTCTTGGTTCCTACCTAGGTGTGTATCTTCTTCTGTAATTCCTTGTAATCTTTTGACTGTTTTCCAGTGAATTGAGTTTTTAGTTTTGATTTGTGGGATTTTATACTATTCCTCTGTAGATAATACGGGTTGCATATACCTTCTCCTAGTCTTTGATGGGTCTTTTAGCTTTTTGGCACGTTTTAGAGGCATGGAAGTTTTTCTTTTCCATGACATACTTCTTATGTCATACACAATCCATTTGTAATTTATTTTGTAAGTGATACCTCATATTGATATATAGTTTATTCTTTTTCATATGCGTGGCCAGCTGTCCCAATATCATTCATTCAATAGTCCTTCCTTTCTCCAGGGATGTGTAATGCTACCTGCTTCCTGCTGGGATCCTGGGTATGGGGATGATTGTACATGTACAAGTCTTTCTATCTAGCAGGGGAAGTTCTCCTGTCTTCTGCTTCTTTGTAATCACAGTAACTCTTCTTTGCCCCTTTATGTGCTCCCCGGGGCTTTCAGTGGCAACGTGCCAAGTTTTTTGTTTTTGTTTTTGTTTGCTTTTTAGGGCTGCCCTGGAGGCATGTGCAGGTTCCCAGGCTAGGGGTCGAATCAGAGGTACAGCTACTGGCCTACAGCACAACCACAGCAACGCAGGATCCGAGCCATGTCTGCGACCTACACCACAGCTCACGGCAATGCTGGATCCTCAACCCACTGAGTGAGGCCAGGGATCAAACCTGCAACCTTACAGTTCCTAGTCCGATTTGTTTCCGCTGTGCCACTACAGGAACTCCCCATGCCAAGTTTTAAAACTCCTATTGGGATTTTGAGTGGAATCCCATTGTATTTGGAAAGATAGTTGACATCTTTATGTTACTATATCTTTCCACCCATGAGAGTCATCTTCAATTATATTAAATAGGGCCAGGGATAGAACCTGCACCACAGCAGTGACAACACCAGATCCTTAACCCATTAGGCTACCAGGGACCTCTTATGACTCTTGTTTTTAATCATTTCATTCATGCATGTGGCCCCCATCTTACAGCAGCATTTGAGGCAGACGTTAGCGTCTGGACTGTTTGTACAGTTGGTGAGGTGTGAGCGAGCCCTCTTGGCTAAACTAAACATCTGTTGTCTCTGATGAGTCTGCAGCATGTGTAGGTTTATAATGAACTGCACTCACTGTTTGGAGAAAAGGCCAAGGAATAAATAAAATCGAAGTTTGAAGTTCCATACAAAAACCCACAGTTCCATTTCTTCATTCTGTCCGGCAGCATTCTCCTAGTCTTGTGAAGATGCAGCAGTGCCAGGGGCTTATAGGCCAGCAGCGAGTGGGAGCAGGAGGTCGGGGGGAGATAGAAGTAAATGTGTAATAGATTTCTGATCTAGGAATTATCTAGCTGCTTCTGTTGTTGTTAGAGAATTCACATACTTGCTTTATGCATTAGCAGTTGATCATTATTCCTCTGAAGTGTAATGTACTCTTCCTTATTCAGATATGGATAGGATTAGACTATTGATAAAATATTTCCAGCTGGTTTATTCCTTTTTTTTTTTAAGACACAGTGCAAATAGCTTTTTAAATTTGTGTGTATGTATATATTTTTGCTTTTTAGGGCCACACGCATCGCATATAGATGTTCCCAGACTAGGGGGTTGAAGCGGAGCTACAGCTGTCAGCCTACACCTCAGCTCATAGCAATGCTGGATTCCCAACCCACTGAGTGAGGCTGGGGATCAAACCCGTGTCCTCATGGATACTAGTCGGATTCATTTCTGCTGAGCCACACCCAGAACTCCCCCACCTGGTCTATCTCTTGCAGATGCTGTCATGACATATAGTTGAACCTGCCCTCCAAATGCTTAACGTTTTTTAAAAAATTATCTTTTAAGCTACTTAAAAAGCAAATCCTTTTAACATCCGTAGGATACCAACACAGTTCATAATGCAACTTTGCTTCTATTGTTTGCCGTGCTTTGATTGCTTCCATTTTTTATTGCTTCCATTTTTGATACACCCGCCAAATTTTTATTCTCCTTTGGGGGTAAATCCTGTCCATTTCTGTGGAGGAAGTTGTTACACTCTGGGACTTGAGTTCCCTCGAGAGGATGGTCGTGCTGGAGTCCTGTGTCCCCGTTCTCTCATGTTACCATGTCCAAATGTCTGGCTTCAAAGCCATAAAAGAGAGGCTGACAACTCCTGGGTTTACTGCCCATCTCACTGCACAGCAGGCCAATAAATCAAGAGACGGATTATTGAGACAAGGGACAGTGACTTTATTTGGAAAGCCAGCAGACTGAGAAGGTGGTGCACTCGTGTCCCAAAGAGCCATCTTTGAACCAAGTTATAATTCAGGCTTCTTTGATAGTAGAAGGCGAACAGTGTAGGTGGTTGTTGCAGACTTCTTGGGGCAGGAATTCTTAATTCTTGCAGCTCTCCACGTAGGTCAGGTCATGATGTTCCCGTAAACCTCCAAGAATTCACATGTTATTCTCTGTTTTGCAGTTGTTATCTCTGAATGAATGGGAAAGTGTTATCCCCTTAAAGTCAGAGCTTTGATCCCAGGCTCGCCTGTATATTTCAGGTTCTAGGCAACGTTCTTTTACAAAGGTACACAGCCGGCAAGACCGAGCACAGGCAAGAGAGCACAAGGTTAGAGCTCAAGGAAGAAATCCAATGCGGAGTCAGGCTTGTTCCCTGTTCTGCTGGCTCTGTGTCACCAGGCTTCACCAGCACAGTCCTCTGGGCTATGGGTACATACCTGGATCGGCTGCATTGAGAAAGTCTCACAGAAGCCTCCCAAGATTTCTTGCAGGCTAAAACCTTCATGAACCTGGAAACTGGTACCCATAAGCAATAGTCTAGTCTTCAGTTACTTTGCTGAGGAGTGAAGTTTGTTTTTTTGTTCTTTGTTTTGTCTTTTTAGGGCCACGCCTGCAGCATATGGAAGTTCCCAGGCTAGGGGTTGAATCAGAGCTACAGCTGCAGGTCTACATTACAACCACAGCAACTCGGGATCTGAGCCACATCTGCAGCCTATACTGCAGCTTTCGGCAACGCCAAATCCTTCACCAACTGACCAAGGTCAGGGGTCGAACCTACGTCCTCATGGATGCTAGTCAGGTTCTTAATCCACTGAGCCACAACGGGAACTCTGGAGATTTCTACATTGTGAGGCCATCGAAATTCTGCCCATTTCTCGTGAAAGGATTTTCAAGCTTCTGTCTTGACAAAGCACAAATGACTGATCTGTGTGACTTCCCAAAGTCACACTGGTGTATACATCCTGTCTCACCTATATAACGATTCATCTGCTTTGTGGAGTGGGACAGGCTGTGGTTGGCAGCAGGGGCACGCTCGTGCCTGTGTGGGGCCTGGGAGCCCTGACCTTGGGAGGGACCAGCAGGGCCTGAGCCAAGAGCCCTGGGAATCACCTCCGTTCAGCACGAAATTAATTACTCTGCATTTTTCTTATGTTCCTGCCTGGTGCTACTTCAGATTTCTGAAATAACTGAAGATGAAACACAAAGAGGTGAAAGTTACAATATCTATTCAGACATAAGAAATGCTAGCTTTTCTACAGCAAATATGCATTGCTCGCTCACTCTTTTTTTTCCCCCTGGGAGACCTTGACTTTTCTTATAAATATTACCCAGTGCAGCAAACTTACTGCAGAACTCTTAGGATGTTATTCCATTAATGTTGAGAATAGTCCATTAACCCCAAAGTCCTCTCTTGAGTTTTTCAAATAATGCAGCTGAATCCTCAACCTGATGCTGCCGGCCATGGGGGCACATGCCCAGAGCCCCCACCTCCCTTCACCAATGCCCAGGCTCTGGTCTGCTGGTTTCCCACCATGTTTTCTGAGGACCTGGAGGGTCCTTAGAGGCAAGAGAGAGGGGAGTGGGTGGGTCCCAGGGGCTAAAAGAGCGACTCTGCTTTGGGATTTTACTTCAGATGTTTATCTGGGAAGGAGGATTCTACTCTTTAAAGAGAAGTTGTTTTTGCTTTTGTTTTTTGTTTGTTTTAAGTGGAGTAGCATTGGCTTACACTGTTGTGTTAATTTCAGGTATACGGCAAAGCGATTCAGTTATACATAAACACATACCTATCCTTTTTCAGATTCTTTCCCGTATAGGTTATTACAGAGTACTGAGAAGAGTTCCCTGTGCTATCCAGTGGGTGCTTGCTGGTTGTCTATTTTATATATAGTAGTGTTCATATGTTAACCCCAAACTCCTAATGTATCCATCTCCACGATGTTTCCCCTCTGGGAACCATAAGTTTGATTTTGAAATCTGTGAGTCTGTTTCTGTTTTGTAAATAAGTTCATTTTTTTTTTCCCCTCTTAGCCACACCTGTGGCATATGGAAGTTTTGAGGCTATGGGTCGAATTGGAGCTGCAGCTGTCTGAATATACCACAGCCACAGCAATGAAGATTCTGAGCGGTATCTGTGACCTACATCACAGCTCACGGCAACGCCAGATCCTTAACCCACTGAGTGAGGCCAGGGATTGAACCCATGTCCTCATGGATACTAGTTGGGTTCGTTACCACCGAGCTACAATGAGAACTCCCCTTTGTATCATTTTTAAGTGGGATTCCACAAGTAAGTGATACCATGTGATTTTTGTCTTCATCTGACCTACTTCACTGAGTATGATCATCTCTAGGTCCATCCATGTTGCTGCAAATGGCATTACTTTGTTCTGTATAATGAGAAGTAGTTTTAAATCCATGCCTTGTTGTCATTCTTTCTTTGTTGTCACATGTCTCATGTGCTGGGGGAGGGGCATTGGTCAGAAGTGCACCTCCAGGGTCACACCACCTGGGTTCAGCTCCCAGGCCTCTATCAACCTGTGTGGCCTCAGGCAAGTGGCACAAGTCCCGAGCTGGTCTCTCAGCTCTATAAGGCAGAGACACATTACCTGCCTCCCCGGGCTGCTCTGAGGACTTGATGAGATAAAATATCTAAAGTACTCAGAACCGTGTGTGACCCATAGTCAGCCTGAGTTAATAGGTGTTAGCCATTAAGGTGATGAAGTGAGAGAAATGATGTAACTTTAATCTTTGAATTATTAAGGAAACATTATGCATAATATTTAAGAGCTCTGACCATTTTTCCTCATCCCTTGGGTGCCTGAGATGTCAAGGGTGAGAGGTCAGCATCGTGGCCTGTCTCCTGGACAGAGGACCAGGGCAGGACCCAGAGCCTCTCTGAATGTGCTTCCTTTACCTACTGCAGAGTTAGAGAGCCTAACGTGTGGGGCGCCCTCTCCCAAGTTCAAGACTCTGGGTCTGCAGGGTTCTGCTCGGAAATACCATCGTCACCTTTTCTCTCCATCACCATCTCTGGGCAGATTGCACGGCGGGGCTTTGAGGTCACCTTGAGGCAGAGATATGTTCCATCTCAGTGCTGTCCCCTCCCTGCACCATGTTCTGAGGCAGACAATATAGGATGGATGATGAGAGGAATGAGGACTGACTGGCAGAGGTGTTGAGGCAGCGCCCAGGGCTTCCCTGGCCACACCCGCCACATGGTCAGGGAGCCCCAAAGCCACTGGCGCCTCTCTGTCCTGGGACACTGAACCCCCAAGCTTAGAGTGGCCACAGGGGTCCCTGTGGATTGTCCCCAACTCCAGGGACCTCACTTAACTAATCACTGAATAATGCATCTCCTTGAGCTTGCCCAGGTGGGACAGGATCGCCTCCTTATGAAATAAATGCTCAGTTTTGCTTTTTTTTTTTTTAGGGACACACTCATATCATATGAAAGTTCCCAGGCTAGGGTTCAAATAGGAGCTGCAGCTGCTGGCCTATGCCACAGACACGGCAACACCAGATCCAAGCCTCATCTGTGACGTGCACCACAGCTCACGGCAATGCCACATCCTTAACCCACTGAGCAAGGCCAGGGATCAAACTTGTATCCTTATGGATAATAGTTGGGTTTGTTACTACTCAGCCTTAACAGGAACTCCTAAATTCTCATTTTTAAAAATCTTTTTAAAATCCTTTTTAAGATTTTTATTTTTTCTATTATAGTTGATTTACAATGTTCTGTCAATTTCTGCTGTACAGCAAAGTGAGCCAGTCATATATATATGTGTGTGTATGTATGTGTGTGTGTGTGTATATATATGTGTGTGTGTGTGTGTGTGTGTGTATGTATTCTTTTTCTCACATTATTCTCCATCATGTTCCATCACAAGTGACTAGATATAGTTCCCAGTGCTGCACAGCAGGATCTCATTTCTTATCCATTCCAAATGCAATAGTTTGCATCTACTAACCCAAACTCCCAGTCCATCCCACTCCCTCCTCCTCCTCCTCGGCAAGCACAAGTCTGTTCTCCATGTCCATGAGTCTGTTTCTTTTTTGTAGATAGGTTCATTTGTGCCATATATTAGATTCCAGATATAAGTGATAGCATATGCTATTTGTCTTTCTGCTTCTGACTTACTTCACTCAGTATGAGAATCTCTAGTTCCATCCATGTTGCTGCAAATAGCATTATTTTGTTCTTTTCTATGGCTGAGTAGTATTCCATTGTGTATATATACCACATCTTCTTAATCCATTCATCTGTTGAAGGACATTTGAGTTGTTTGTTTCCATGTCTTGGCTATTGTGAATAGTGCCATAGTGAACATAGGGGTGGATGTATCTGTTTCAATGAAATTTTTGTCCAGATATATACCCAGGAGTGGGATTGCTGGGTCGTATGGTAGTTCTATATTTGGTTTTCTGAGGAAGTACCTGTACACTGTTTTCCATAGTGGTTGTAACAATTTACATTCCCACCAACAGTGAAGGAGGGTCCCCTTTTCTCCACACCCTCTCCAGCATTTGTTATTTGTTGACTTGTTAATGATGGCCATTCTGACTGTTGTGAGATGATACCTTATTGTAGTTTTGATTTACATTTCTCTAATAGTTAATGCTGTTGAGCATTCTTTCAGGTGCCTGTTGGCCATCTGTATATTTTCTTTAGAGAAACGTTTCTTCAGGTCTTCTGCCCATTTTTCGATTGGGTTGTCTTTTTTTTTTTTGCTGTTGAGTTGTGTAAGTTGTTGATGGGATTAAGATGGCAGAATAGAAGGACTGGAGCTCAACTTCTCCCATATAAACAGCAAAATTATAACCAAAAGCTGAACAACCTTCAACCAAATGGACTGGCAACTTTCAAAAAGATATCCTACTCCAGAAGACAAAGAGGAGGCCACATCAAGAGGTAGGAAGGATGATTACATGATATAAGCAACCCCATACCTCCCAGGTGGGAAGCCCATAGACTGGAAAGTAACTATATCACAGAGACTCACCTACAGGAGTGAGAGTTCTGAGCCCCACGTCAAATCCCCACACCTGGGGATCTGGCATTGGGAGAAAGAGCCCCCAGAGCATCTGGCATTGAAGTGCAGTGGAGTCCAGTGCAGGAGCTCCACGGGACTGGGAGAAACGGAGACCCCATTCTTGAAAGGCACACCCAGACTTTCATGTGCACTGGGTCCCAGGGCAAAGCAAAGGCTTCATAGGAATCTGGGTCGGACTTGACTGCAGTTCTTGGAGGATCTCCTGGGAAAACAGGGGGTGACTGTGGCTTATTGTGGGGGAAGGACATTGGAGGCAAAGCTCTCGGGAATATTCATCAGCATGCCTCTCTCTGGAGATGGCCATTTTGGGAAAATCTGGCCCCACCCATCAGCACTGAGAAGCCCCAGGCCAAACAATAACCCAGGTGGGATCACAGCCTCACCCATCAGTAAACAGGCTGCCTAAAGACCCCCCAGGCACACAGCTGTCTCTAATCTCACCCAGAGACAAAGCCCCACCCACCAGAGGGATAGGAATCAGCTCCACCTACCAGTGGGCAGGCACCAGTCCCTCCCATTCAGGAAGCCTACAGCAAGCCTGGTACCAACTTCAGCCACAAGGGGGGCAGACATCAGAAGTAAGAGAGGCTACAACTCTATTGTCTGCAAAAAGGATACCATGCCAAAAACCTATACAAATGAAAAGACAGAGAACTATAACTCAGATGAGGGAGAAAGAAAAAACCCCAGAAAAACAGCTAAGTGATCTGGAGATTATCAGCCTCCAGGAAAAAGACTTTAGACTGTTGATTCTGAAGATGATGCAAAACATTGGAAATAAACTGGAGGCAAAGATGGATAATTTACAGGAAACACTGAGCAGAGACATACAAGATTTAAAACTTAAGCAAGCAGAGATGCAAAATACAATAACTGAAACTAATTAGAAACAACCAACAGCAGAATACAGGAGGCAGAAGAATGAATAGGAGAGGTGGAGGACAGATTGGTGGAGATCGCGGATGCAGAACAGAAAAGGGAAAAAAGATTGAAAAGAAATGAAGAGAGTCTCAGAGAACTCTGGGACAACGTTAAATGCACCAACATCCATATTATAGGGGTGCCAGAAGGAGAAGAGAGAAAGAAAGGGACAGAAAAAATATTCGAAGAGATAATAGCCAAAAACTTCCCTAACATGGGAAAGGAACCACTGACTTAAATCTAGGAAGCACAACGAGTACCATATAAAATAAACCCAAGGAGGAATACCCCAAGACACATATTAATCAAACTGACCAAAATTAAAGACAAAGAGAAAATATTGAAAGCAGCTAGGAAAAAAAATAAATAACATACAAGGGAACCCCGATAAGGTTATCAGCAGATTTTTCAGCTGAAACTCTGCAGGCCAGAAGGGAGTCGCATGATATACTTAACCTGAGGAAAGGAAAAAACCTCCAACCAAGATTACTTTACCCAGCAAGCCTCTCATTCAGATTTGAAGGAGAAATGAAAAGTTTTATAGATAAGCAAAAGCTAAGAGAATTCAGCAACACTAAACTAGCTTTACAACAAATACTAAAGGAACTTCTCTAGGCAGAAAAGAAAAGGCTACTACCAGAAACAAAAATACCAAAAATGAAGGCTCACCAGTAAAGGCATATATACAGTAAAGGTAGGAAATCATCCATGCACAATTATGCTACCAAAATCAGAAATCATGAGGAGGATACAAATGCAGGACACTGGAGATGCACTTGCGATTAAGAGACCAACAACTTAAAACAATCTCATATATATATATATATATATATATATATATATATATATATATATAGACTCCTATATCAAAACTTCAGGGCAACTGCAAACCAAAAATCTACAATTGATACACATGCAAATAAGAAAAATCAACTCAATTACAATACTAAAGATAGTCATCAAACCACAAGAGGAGAGAACAAGAGAAGAAGGGAAGAAGAAAGAGCAACAAAAACAAATCCAAAACAGTTAATAAAATGGCAATAAGAACATACATATCAATAACTACCTTAAATGTTCGTGAACTAAATGCCCCAACCAAAAGATATAGACTGGCTGAATGGATACAAAAACAAGAGTTGTGTAAGTTGTTTGTGTATTTTAGAGATTAAGCCCTTGCCAGTTGCATCATTTGAAACTATTTTCTCCATTGCATAGGTTGTCTTTTTTTTTTCCCACAGTTTCCTTTGCTATGCAGAAGCTTATCAGTTTGATTAGGTCCCATTGGTTTATTTTTGTTTTTATTTCTGCTCCCTTGGGAGACTGACCAAAGAAAACTTTGGACGGTTGATGTCAGAGAATGTTATGCCTAGGTTCTCTTCTAGGAGTTTTATGATGTCTTGTTTTATGTTGAAGTCTTTAAGCCGTTTTGAGTTTATTTTTGTGCATGGTGTGAGGGTGTGTTCTAGTTTCATTGATGTACATGCAGCTGTCAACTTTTCCCAGCACCACTTGTCGAAGAGACTTTTTTTCACATTTGATATTCTTGCCTCTTTTGACTAAGATTAATTGACCATAGGTATCTGAGTTTATTTCTGGGTTCTCTATAAAAATACAATACCTTTTAATAATTTTTTTTTAATAATTCTTTTTAATTTTCCCACTGTACAGCAAGGGGGTCAGGTTATCCTTACATGTATACATTACAATTACATTTTCCCCCCACCCTTTCTTCTGTTGCAACATGAGTATCTAGACAAAGTTCTCAATGCTATTCAGCAGGATCTCCTTGTAAATCTATTCTAAGTTGTGTCTGATAAGCCCAAGCTCCCGATCCCTCCCACTCCTTCCCCCTCCCATCAGGCAGCCACAAGTCTCTTCTCCAAGTCCATGATTTTCTTTTCTGAGGAGATGTTCATTTGTGCTGGATATTAGATTCCAGTTATAATTGATATCATATGGTATTTGTCTTTGTCTTTCTGGCTCATTTCACTCAGTATGAGATTCTCTAGTTCCATCCATGTTGCTGCAAATGGCATTATGTCATTCCTTTTTATGGCTGAGTAGTATTCCATTGTGTATATATACCACATCTTCCGAATCCAATCATCTGTCGATGGACATTTGGGTTGTTTCCATGTCCTGGCTATTGTGAATAGTGCTGCAATGAACATGCGGGTGCGCGTGTCTCTTTTAAGTAGAGTTTTGTCCGGATATATGCCCAAGAGTGGGATTGCGGGGTCATATGGAAGTTCTTTTTTTTTTTTTTTTTTTTTGTCCTTTTGTCTTTTTGTTGTTGTTGTTGTTGTTGTTGCTATTTCTTGGGCCGCTCCCGCGGCATATGGAGGTTCCCAGGCTAGGGGTTGAATCGGAGCTGTAGCCACCGGCCTATGCCAGAGCCACAGCAACGCGGGATCCGAGCCGCGTCTGCAACCTACACCACAGCTCACGGCAACGCCGGATCGTTAACCCACTGAGCAAGGGCAGGGACTGAACTCGCAACCTCATGGTTCCTATTCGGATTCGTTAACCACTGCGCCAGGACGGGAACTCCTGGAAGTTCTATGTCTAGATTTCTAAGGTATCTCCAGACTGTTCTCCATAGTGGCTGTACCAGTTTACATTCCCACCAACAGTGCAGGAGGGTTCCCTTTTCTCCACAGCCCCTCCAGCACTTGTTATTTGTGGATTTATTAATGATGGCCATTCTGACTGGTGTGAGGTGGTATCTCATGGTAGTTTTGATTTGCATTTCTCTTATAATCAGCGATGTTGAGCATTTTTTCATGTGTTTGTTGGCCATCTGTATATCTTCTTTGGAGAACAGTCTATTCAGGTCTTTTGCCCATTTTTCCATTGATTGATTGGTTTTTTTGCTGTTGGGTTGTATAAGTTGTTTATATATTCTAGAGATTAAGCCCTTGTCAGTTGCCTCATTTGAAACTGTTTTCTCCCATTCTGTAAGTTGTCTTTTTGTTTTCTTTTGGGTTTCCTTTGCTGTGCAAAAGCTTTTCAGTTTGATGAGGTCCCATGGGTTTATTTTTGCTCTTAATTGTGTTGCTTTGGGAGACTGACCTGAGAAAATATTCATGAGGTTGATATTTTTGCCTATGTTCTCTTCTAGGAGTTTGATGGTGTCCTGTCTTATATTTAAGTCTTTCAGCCATTTGGAGTTTATTTTTGTGCATGGTGTGAGGGTGTGTTCTAGTTTCATTGCTTTGCATGTAGCTGTCCAGGTTTCCCAGCAATGCTTGCTGAATAGACTTTCTTTTTCCCATTTTATGTTCTTGCCTCCCTTGTCAAAGATTAATTGACCATAGGGGTCAGGGTTTATTTCTGGGTTCTCTCTTCTGTTCCATTCGTCTGTCTGTCTGTTTTGATACCAGTACCACACTGTTTTGATGACTGTGGCTTTGTAGTATTTCTTGAAGTCTGGGAGAGTTATGCCTCCTGCTTGGTTTTTGTTTCTCAGGATTGCTTTGGCGATTCTGGGTCTTTTGTCGTTCCATATAAATGTTTGGATTGTTTGTTCTAGTTCTGTGAAAAATATTGTGGGTAATTTGATAGGGATTGCATTGAATCTAAAATACAATACCTTTTAAAATCACACCCCCAAAAATTAAATACCTAGGAATAAACCTGACTAAAGAGGTGAAAGGTTTATATGCTGAGAACTAGAAAACATTAATCAAGGAAATTAAAGAGGATTCAAAGAAATGGAAAGATATTCCATGTTCCTGGATTGGAAGAATTAATATTGTTAGAATGACCAGACTATCCAAAGCAATCTATAGCTTCAATGCAATCCCTATCAAATTACCCATGACATTTTTCACAAAACTAGAACAAACAATTCAAAAATTTATGTGGAACCATAAAAGACTCAGAATTGCCAAAGCAATCCTGAGGAACAAAAACCATGCAGGAGGCATAACTCTCCCAGACTTCAGGCAATATTACAAAGCCACAGTCACCAAGACAGTGTGGTACTGGTACCAAAACAGACAGACAGACCAGTGGAACAGAATAGAGAACTAAATGCTCATTTTTAATTTTAAGCCAATCCCAGGGAAATTTCATGAACCCTGTGGGTCAAAAAGCCAAGAACTAAAGGGGGAGATGAGAGACCTGAAACCATCACTGTCTTGTAACCTCAGCATGTCCCTTTCCTACCTCTGTTTCCCCATCTGTAAAATGGCAATGGTAATAGTATCAGTTCTGCTTATTTCAGAGCCATTTGCAGGTTAAATGCAGTGAGTGGCCACCTCTGGAGCAGTGAGGAATCATTTCTAATAAATCTCGAACTTGCACAAAGGATGGGGACACCCCAATACCTGGCAATAGGGTTTTGTCTAGTGGAAGCCTCTGTAGCCACTGGTAATGCATGGGAGACGATTTGATAACAGACAACAGGTGTCAGCAAACCAGAACCGATTGATGCTTGCTCCTATTTTTGTATTCCCAGCCTAGGGGTCAAATCAGAGCCACAGCTGCCAACCTACGTCACAGCCACAGCAATATGGGATCCGAGCTGAGTCTGCAACTTACACCACAGCTCATGGCAACACTGGATCTTTAACCCACTGAGTGAGGCCAGGGATCAAACCCGAAACCTCATGGTTCCTAGTTGAATTTGTTTCTGCTGCGCCACCACAGGAACTCCCTGTAAATGAAGTTTGATTGGAGCACAGTCTCATCCATTCCTCCTCCTGCTGTGTGGCAGTTTGACAGAGACCAGTATGGCCTGCAGAGCCAAAAACATTTAGTGTCCAGCCCTACAGGGAAAAAGTGACAGTATGTGTAGTGTGGTTGGGTGGGCTGAGCCCAGGCCCGCCTGTGGGACCTTACGTGCATTAGGATCCACAGCACAGGCCTTCCATTCTGTCCTGTGGTCATGACAACATCTTTTTCTCAGGCCACCGTGAGGGTTAAGTGAAGTAAAGCTCCCTTGAGGTGTTCAAGGCAGACAAGAAGAACTAGATGCAATTGTTACTGGGTAATCTTTCTTCTTTATTTATTTTTATTTATTTTTTTTAGGGCCTCAACTGTGGCATATAGAAGTTCCCAGGCTAGGGGTCAAATCAGAACTACAGCTGCTGGCCTACACTATAGCCACAGCAACCAGATCTGAGCTGCGTCTGTGACCTACAGAACAGCTCAAGGAGACGCCAGATCCCTGAACCAATAATCGAGGCCAGGGATCAAACGTGCATCCTCATGGATACAAGTCGGATTCATTTCTTCTGTGCCACAGTGGGACCTCTTGCTTAGTCCTGCTCTTGAGGGCCCTGGGTGTTATGCGAGCAGAGAAGTGGTCCCCTCCAAGCCAGGTGTCCAGGCTCTGGGGAGCTTAGCCTACTCCCCCTCGTGCAGAGCCCCTGCTTCCCCTGGATGGCTGCCCTTCTGCCACACCCAGCCTGGATTCAGCTCTAAACTAGACAAACTGCTGGGTGAAGAGCTGGTTCATTGAAAAAACTGATGGCACAGAGGAAGCTTTTATTTATGCCTTTCCACTGGCACGAAGTCCTCCTATGAGCTCAGACAGGTTTGGTTCTTGTAATTTGTGTGAAGAGAGCTGGTCAGAGGGAGGTGGCCTTAGGGGGCTGGATGGAGACCCTCATTGCTTTAGACTTCCTGGAGGTGAGGAGTTCCCTGGTAGCTCAGCAGGTTAAGGATCTGGCATTATTACTTCTGTGGCTCAGGCCTCTGCAGTGGTGCGGATTCGATCCCTGACTATGGAACTTCCACATGCTGTGGGCATGGCTAAAAGAAAAGAAAAAGAAAAAAAAGAAAAAAAGACAGGGTTCCCATTGTGGCTCAATGGAAAAGAATTTGACCAGCATCCATGAGGACACAGATTAGATCCCTGGCCTCGCTCAGTGGGTTAAGGATCCGGCATTGCTGTGAGCTGTGGTGTAGGTTGAAGATGCGGCTCAGATCTGGTGTTGCTGTGGCTGTGGCATAGGCTGGTGGCTACTGTTCCGATTCAACTCCTAGCCTGGAAACTCCATATGCTGTGGGCACGGCCCTAAAAAGACAAAAAAAGAAAAGAAAAGAAAAAAAAAGGCAGTTCCTGTTGTGGCTCAGCAGGTTAAGAAACTGACTAATATCTGTGAGAATGCAGGTTCAATCCCTGGACTCGCTCAGTGGGTTAAGGATCTGGCGTTACCACGAGCTGTGGTACAGGTCACAAACATGGTTGCTGTGGCTGTGGTGTAGGCTGGCAGCTGCGACTCCAATTCGACCCCTAGCCTGGGAACTTCCATGTGCTGAGGTGTGGCCCTGAAAAGCAAAAAAAAAAAAAAAAAAAAAAAAAAATTCTTGGCATCATGCACAGGGTGGGAATCCATGGGGATTTGTATCTGACACTGGACTTAAATGAATCCATTGCCCTTGATAGAATCATGACAAATTGTCCATCGAGCTGTATCGTCAGATTCACCAAGAGAGAGTGCCCTTTGGGAATCCTGCTTCTGCAGCAAAGCAAAGAGCAAAGCCCAGTCCCTGTAGCACCCGTCTTCTGAACCTGCCCTCGGTACCACTGGGCTGAAGGAGTCCCATCAGGACCCGTGTCCTAGTGTCTCTAGATGAGACAGCACCAGATTTGTGCGTAATGAGGAACTGTTCTCGATTGGGAGACTCGGTTTGATTTACAGCCACTGTATGAATGACCTGATTTTAGGAGGAATTTCTCCCTAACCCACGTTTGCTTATAATTTTCCAGAGTAGCGTTCATTTTAGGATTCCAAATCCATTTTGATAAAACCCAGGTGGTATAAATTATAACACCTGCCCCACCTGGTGAAGTAACTTGGAATCCAGGGTCAGCCCATCAGTGAGTCTAGGAGGGGAGAGAAATTTTTCCAGAATGAGCCCCTTGGCTCTGAAGTCAGTGAAAACTACCCCTGGTTGGTGAGTCTTGACCCTCTGGTCACCTTCAGGCCTCAGGTAGGCTGGTTACCTGGGGCTCCGTGTCAGTTTCCAGTTACTTTCAGGGGACCAGGCAGACGAAGATGTCCATCTCTGTGGGGCTCACCTGGGCATCACTTGGGCACCGGATGTGGATGCCATCACCCAAGAGGCTCCCTGGGGTCCTGGTGCCTACGGTTTCCAAGGCTCAGTTGTTGGGAAAAACGCAGGAAGGTGACTAGAGAGGATGGAGCTGGTGCCCTGTGGGGTGTGGACACAGCAGAGCCACTGCCCTAGAGACACGGGTGGGGGTTCGTCTTCCCTTTCAGGCACATCCCTTGTCTGTGAGGGGCTGTAGGCCCTGTCACCACCCAGCCCCCATCCCAGCATCACCCGGGGGCTGAGCCTCATGCACCTGGTCTTGGAGGAGCAAGCCCTGCGGGGAGGGGATGGGGCAGGAGAGGGCGGGCTGGTGGTCGCAGCTGGGGGAGAACAGGTGATTTCTAATTCTCCCTTTATTGAAGGTCTGCTTACTTTTAAAAAAGAGCATAGAAATGCTTTGGATAAATGTACTTTGGATAATTAGGTTTAATTCTCAACAAACTATTTAGTCTTATTAGACTAAAGGGCTGTGATAATCCATTGTCTTTCACCAGGAGGTCTTCTGGTTTTTTTCCTAATAATAAGATACCGAGGAGGTTCTGCTGTGGTGCAGTAGGACTGGTGGTATCTCTGTAGTGCCAGGATGTCATTTCAGTCCCTGACCTGGCACAGTGGATTAAAGGATCTGGTGTGGCCGCAGCTGTGGCTCTGATCTGATCCCTGGAGCAGGAACTCCCATATGCCAAGGGGTGGCCAAAAAAAAAAAAAAAAAAAAAAAAGATGCCAAGTAGCAGGACAGGAGGAGGCAGGAGCTTCCTGTTGGCTGAAATGGGAAAGAGCTCAGAGAACATGGCTCTTCATCCAGTAGAGTAACTCAGCCACCTCACTGCCCTGCCAGGACGTGCCTGCACTTTCTGTGTGTCTCATCACGCTGCTGATCCAGCTGAAGAATTAGAACAGGACGGAGGGGAACCTGCAGTATGAGTCAGACCCCATGAGTTTGGACTATTTGTGGAAAAGGCTAGTCTGAATTAGTGTGAATTCATGAGGCATCTAAACCATACACATATGTACATTGTACAATGTATATAAATGTCTCTGTATGTATATTGAGTGTGTATATTTGTATCACATATATATGATGTATGATGTGTATATATATATATGTTTACATCATATATATGTGTGTATATACACACAAACATATATATATATATGAAGTTTCATTCTTTTGAATATATGTGAAGACACTAACATATAAGCATATATACACTTGTGTACATACCTGCACCTGTATTTACTTTCATTCCTTTAGATGAAGGCTCACTGGGGAGTGGCTACAGCATAGGGCACTGGGTGGCCTGCACTCGTCCTGCTTCTATCACTGACTTGCTGATTCCTGACCAATGTGTCCACCGTCAGCACTGCCAGTTTTTGGGCTTGGACCCCTCTTTGTGGGGAGGCTGTCCTATGCCCTGTGGGATGTTTAGCAGCATCCCTGGCTCCCTGCCCAGGACAACCCAAAATATCTCAGATGTTTCTGGACATCGCCCTGGGTGGGAACTACTGTTGCAGACCAAGGAGGACCATTCCCAAGCAGAGTCCCCATCGGGCAACTGGGGACAGCACCTCTAAGTCTCTGGCAGAGCCAACCCTCCCAGGGTGACCGTCAAGGGTTCAAACACTCAGAACCACCCAACGCCTGTGCTGCTGGAACTGGGCGTGCGAGGAGAAGTGTGTTCTGAGGGTTCCATGTTTGCACTTTCCTGTACACTATTTATTTGCTTACATGAACTACCCTGGCCCAGGTACCAAATGCTGAACGCTAGTCCTAAAAAGCCCCAGATGGACTTAAGTTTTTTTTTTTTTTTTTTTTTTTTTGTCTTTTTGCCATTTCTTGGGCCGCTCCTGGGCATATGGAGGTTCCCAGGCTAGGAGTCTAATCGGAGCTGTAGCCACTGGCCTACGCCAGAGCCACAGCAACGCAAGATCTGAGCCATGTCAGCAACCTACACCACAGCTCATGGCAATGCCGGATCCTTAACCCACTGAGCAAGGCCAGGGATCGAACCTGCAATCTCATGGTTCCTAGTCAGATTCGCTAACCACTGAGCCACGACGGGAACTCCAGTTGCTCCTGTTTTTACTAACTTGGTGCACATGGCTCTGTTTAACAGAGGAGTGTTTGGGAAATGATTTGGCTGACACACCTGCTCTGTTTTCCCCCAGGAATTCTCACGCTAAAGAGAGCGAATGAGCTGCTAAGCACATGCCAGCCGGGCAGCTTTCTGATCCGGGTCAGTGAGAGGATCAAGGGCTACACCCTGTCCTATCGGTTGGAGGACGGCTGCAAACACTTCCTCATCGACGCCTCCACAGACTCGTACAGCTTCCTGGGTGTGGACCAGCTGCAGCATGCCAGCCTGGCCGACCTGGTGGAGTATCACAAGGTGAAGCCACACACGACTTCACTGGCTCAGTGAACAGGTGTCCCGCTGTGGCTCCAACCAGGAAAGGCAGTTTGCAAGGAAACTGAGACAAATGGGGCAGAGTTGAAGGGGTTGCCTTTGAAATTCCTCCCAATAATCAGATGCTTAACTGCATTTCCTTTGTCACCGAACCTAGTTCCCCCTGAAATACTCAGGAAGAGCACAGGGCAGAGAATATAGAAGGTGCACACTTGGATCTGTGCACACTCTGATCACATCTGGGAATCTTAAATTAGAGCACAAGCCTGGGTGGGGATTGGCAGGGTGGGAGGGAGACCATGTGGCAGTTTGCAGACGAGAAAAAAAATTCTTTTAAGGTTGCCTAAGCCAAAAAAGTTTTGTGCATATCAAGGGGAAACCAGAAGGTGTATGCTCTGTGAGGTGGGAAGGGCACGGCTTATGAATGATACCGTCTTGTGAGTGAGACTCAGAAGCCCCCTGGTACCTGTGCTGTTGTAAGGGACTCACAGCCTGACCCGTACCTTGTCATTCACAGGAGGAACCCATAACTTCCCTGGGGAAGGAACGCCTTCTGTACCCCTGTGGCCAGCAGGAACAGCCGCCAGACTACCTGGAGCTCTTTGAGTGATAGCCCCCTTGGTGTCACCCTGCCGCCGTGTCACCCTCTGGACAGATGCCATGGAAATGGACACTTGTGTGTGAAGCCAAATTGCCCTGCAGCAAACTGATCTGATCATCTGAAAGGATCCTCGGAGACGCCCAGAGATCTTCTGTGCACAAATTCTGGGCCTTAATGCCAAGAGGAGCTTACCTCTGGGTCATATGCAATCTAGAAGTAAAGGGAGAAGAACCCCATTTTAGCAGCTCCTAACGTGACCCCGCAAAGGCACACGGGAAAAATAGGAACCTTTTTAGGAATTAAGGTGAACCTCCAAACCAGAACTCCCGTGACCTCAACCCTCCCTCTCTGCCTCATCTCAGAGGGCCTCAGGGTCCTGTTTAGATGTAGCTGCAGGTTGGTTTTGGGGAGCTGAGCTGACGCCCACCTTGCTTACTGCGCCCGTGGGCTCCAGGGTGTAAATCACGTAGGAAAACACAAGTTGGGGATGTTGTGAACTGAATGAAGAGTTTGAGGATGTAAGATGAGAGGCTTAACATGTACAGAAATGTTCTGGACGGTCCGCAGGAGCTCAGGGACACTGTCCGAGGTGGTTCCTGGCTCTGGGAGCTGTATGGGGCTCCCTGAGGGTCTGGCTCCACCCAGACCACGTGGGTGAAGCCACGTATGCGTGTCAGTTGCTATGGCAGCAGATAGACAAAGGCGGAGGAGTGGGCTCTTTAAAGGACACTACTTGCTGTGGGTTGAACTGTGTCCTCAAAAGGGACGTCGAAGTCCTGCCCTGTACCTGTGATTGTGACCTTATTTGGAGACAGTCTCTTTGCAGATGTAGCCAAGTCAAGATGAGGAAGATCAGATTAGGAAGGTCCCCAGAGCCAACGACGGGCTTCTCTGTAGGGGGAGAGGGATCTGGAAGCTGGCACATGCGCAGAGGGGAGGTGGCCTTGGGACCACAGAGGCAGAGCCCCAGTGACCAGTCACGACTTGCCAGCTGGGGTCCTGGGGGCGAGAGGGGAGCATGACCCTGTGGACACTTCTAGCCTCCAGAACAATGAGAGAATAAACTTCTTTTGTCTTAAGGCACCGAGTATATGGTAATTTGTACCAGCAGCCCTAGGAAACTAATAGAGAAGTTTATGTAATTATAGCCTCTGATGTGCATTATGGACCTTTCTTTGCAGTCCAGCCCACCCTTCTTGTTATGAAGGATGCATGAAAGCTCACCTCCCCTGGCCTTTCAGCTCTGGGTACAGATTTGCTCAGTCAGGAATCTCATGCCCTGTTGATCCCACCCCCAAACTTCAGCCACCCACCAGGCCAGCTCTGGTCAGGGGGTGTCCTCTGGGCCCCACCAAGGAGGCTCTCACCACCCAGATCATCCAGGAGGATGGGATCTACTGGAACTTGTTGGCATTCTTTTATTTATTTATTTATTTATTTATTTGTCTTTTTGTCTTTTGTTGTTGTTGTTGTTGCTATTTCTTGGGCCGCTCCCGCGGCATATGGAGGTTCCCAGGCTAGGGGTTGAATCGGAGCTGTAGCCACCAGCCTACGCCAGAGCCACAGCAACGCGGGATCTGAGCCGCGTCTGCAACCTACACCACAGCTCACGGCAACGCCGGATCGTTAACCCACTGAGCAAGGCCAGGGACCGAACCCGCAACCTCATGGTTCCTAGTTGGATTCGTTAACCACTGCGCCACGACGGGAACTCCCATTGGCATTCTTTTAAATGAAGCACATGGTTGTCGCAGTCTGTTCCTGGGGTTGGTTGTGCAAAACACTGGTTGACAGTGTAAAATGTAACCAGACAAGAGGGAGGGTGCATTTATATGTATCAGTATGCATGAGTGTACATGTGCTTTAAAGAGAAAGCTTTTTGTTTTTCTTTTCAGGGCTGCACCTGTGGCATGTGGAAGTTCCCAGGCTAGAGGTCGAATCAGAGCTGCAGCTGGAGTTCCCGTCCTGGCTCAGTGGTTAACGAATCCGACTACAAACCATGAGGTTGCGGGCTCGATCCCTGGCCTTGCTCAGTGGGTTAAGGATCTGGCATTGCTGTGAGCTGTGGTGTAGGTTGCAGAAGCGGCTTGGATCCCGCATTTCTGTGACTGTGATGTAGGCCGGCGGCTACAGCTCCAATTGGACCCCTGGCCTGGGAACCTCCATATGCCGTGGGTACGGCCCTAGAAAAGGCAAAAAGACAAAAAAAAAAAAAAAAAAAAAAAAAAAAAAAAGAGACAGAGCTGCAGCTGCCAACCTACACCACAGCTCCCAGCAGTGCAGGATTCTAGCCACATCTTCCACCTACACTACAGCTCCTGGCAATGCCGAATCCTTAAACCACTGAGCAGGGCCAGGGGTTGAACATTCAACTTCTTGACCTGATGAGCCACATCGGGAACTCCCTATTTGAGGCTTTTCTTGAGCTCTGAGAAAGTATTTCAATAGGCCATGTTTAAGTGTTTCTTGAAATGTTCCACATGCTTTCTGTTGTCTGAGACACAACTGTCAATTGTCTAAGAGAATCTGTCTCAGCTTTCATTTCTAACTGTAGTTCATTAGCCATGACATCATAGACCTGGAGAGATACACAGAGCTGGAAGTCAGAAACTTCTCTTTCCTTCTTTTCTCACCACTAGCTGCATGACCTTGGACAGATCCCTCTACCTCTCTGAACCTCCGTTTTCACTTCTAATAAAAACGAAGTGAGGAGTTCCCGTCTTGGCGTAGTGGTTAATGAATCCGACTAGGAACCGTGAGGTTGCGGGTTCGATCCCTGGCCTTGCTCAGTGGGTTAAGGATCCGGCGTTGCTGTGAGCTGTGGTGTAGGTTGCAGACGAGGCTTGGATTCCGCGTTGCTGTGGCCCTGGCATAGGCCGGCGGCTACAGCTCCGATTAGACCCCTAGCCTGGGAACCTCCATATGCCGTGGGAGCAGCCCAAGAAATGGTAAAAACAACAACAAAAAAAAAACCGAAGTGAGTTAACTTTTTTTTTTTTTTTTTGTCTTTTTAGGGCTGAATCTGCAGCATATGGAGGTTCCCAGGCTAGGGGTCTAATCAGAACTATAGCTGCAGGCCTACGCCACAGCCACGCCAGATCCGAGCCTCATCTTGACCTACACCACAGCTCACGGCAACGCTGGATCCTTAACCCACTGAGCGAGGCCAGGGATCGAACCCACAACCTCATGGTTCCTAGTTGGATTCGTTTCCTCTGCACCACGACAGGAACTCCCAATGTTAACTAATCTTTATTATTTTCACCCAGCTCTGAAATCTTAAGGTTCCAGAATAAATAGAAAAGTGCCTTCTAGTCACTAATAATTATGATGACCTATAAAATTCCAGCATCAGGAGTTCCCGTTGTAGCCCAGTGGAAACGGCCGACTAGTATCCATGAAGATGTGGGTTCAATCCCTGGCCTCGCTCAGTGGGTTAAGGATCCCATATACCTCAGGCATGGGCCTAAAAAGAAAAAAGAAAAAATTTGTTCAGATAATCAACCTTTAAATTGACCTTTTTCTTTTTTCTTTTTCTTGCTATTGAGTTTTATGAGTTCTTTGTATATTTTGGCTATTAGCCCCTTATCAGACTGTATGATTTACAGTAATTTTCTCCCATTCAGGAAGTTGCCTGTTCATTTTGTCGATGGTTCCCTTGGCTGTGCAGAAGCTTTTTATTTTTATTTAGTTATATTTGTTGCTTTTTGCTTTTGTTGCTTTTGCTTTTGGTGTCAGATTTTAAAAAGCCAGAGCCAAGACCTATGTCAAGGAGCTTATCCCTTGTGTTTTCTTCTAGGAGTTTTGTGGGTTCAGGTTATTACATTCAAGTCTTTAATCCATTTTGAGTTAATTTTTGTATATGGTGTTAGATAGTAGTCCAATTTAATATTTTTGCATGTGGCTGTCTAATTTTCCAATATCATTTATTGAAGAGATTTTCTTTCTTTCTTGTATATTCTTGGTTCTGTTGTGGTAAATCTTACATGCATAGGTTTATTTCTGGGCTCTCTATACTGTTCCATTGATCTCTGTGTCCATTTTTTTTTTTTTTTTCTTTTTAGGACCACACCCCAGCCATAGGGAAGTTCCCAGGCTAGGAGTTGAATTGGAGATACAGCTGCTGGTCTACACCACAGCCACAGCAACGCCAGATCCGAGCCATGTCTGTGACCTACACCTCAGCTCACAGCAACGCTGGATCCTTAGCCCACTGAGCGAGGCCAGGGATTGAGCCCACGTCCTCGTGGATAGTAGTAGAGTTCGTTACCGCTGAGCCACAACAGAAACTCTCTCATTGCTGTGGATCTATAAACATTAGATAGACATGGTTTGGTTAGCGTTGCTCATGGAATTTGAAGCTGCAGGTGGGGAGTTACTGGCCATGCTGTGTTGACCTCATTTCAGGCCAACGTGTCTGACCCTCAGGGTGTTGAAGAGTAAGTCCAGCTCTCCCAGCATCCTCTCCCCACATACTGCCTGTGTATAGGAGGCAGGCCATCTGCACAGAGAGCCGCCAGGCAGAAAGGCATTTGCTGAGTCTTGAGCAGAGGCTGTGAGGATGGCCTGGCTCTCTCTGAGCCCCTGGGTGACTACTGAGGCAGTGACAGCCTGAGGTAGCACAATGTCACTTTCTCTCCCCACCCTGCCCCCTTGGAAGAGCAGACGAGGCAGACACAGCCAAGGGGCACGAAGTTGATGACTCCAGAGGGCGTGTTTAGGGGGAAGGTAACACAGAGACGTTTGAAAGTCACCTCCAATGACCAAGAGAACCTATCGCCCATGCGTTAAAAAAAAAAAAAAAAGAAAAAAACCCATCATGCACATCCCCCAACCAACCGGCACAGGCCCCATAGTTTTTGGCAGCAACACCAAAGCACTGAGTTCTGAGAAAACAGCTTTGAATTCAAGTATAAAGCTGATCAGAATATGGACCACACAAAGCTGCCAGCTAGCTACTGGGTGTTGGGAGTAAAACATACCCACCCTTCCACGGGACCCCCCAAGGGTGCACTCTGATCAGCAATCCTCAGAAACAATGGCAAATCTTTTCCAAGAAGCAAGGTTTCCTACCTGCCCTCCCCTACTACTTAATGCAGACTTTTAAGTCTAAGACCTTGGAATCCTGCTAGAGAGCCAGCGTCCAAGGCCTCAGGCCTGTGGGGGGCAGCAGCCACCTGCTACCTTGTTCCTGGGTCACCATGTTGACAGGTTTGCATTCACTATCAGGACTCCTCAGGTGGGGCTGAGGGCAGAGAAATAGGAAACCGAGGCACAAGAGGACAGGCACTGGACCAGCCCCAGGCCCCCACCCCTCATCACCCATCCCCACACGGCCAAGCCCTTTGGGGCTGGTCCTGGGATGGGACAATGCTGCCACTGTGTGGCTTGGCCTCTCGGCGAGTTCCCAGCCATTTCTTTTCTTTTTTTTTCCTTTTTTTTGTCTTTTTGCCTTTTCTAGGGCCGTCCCCGTGGCATATGGAGATTCCCAGGCTAGGGGTCAAATCAGAGCTGTAGCCACTGGCCTACACCAGAGCCACAGCAACACAGGATCCAAGCCGCGTCTGCAACCTACACCACAGCTCACGGCAATGCTGGATCCTTAACCCACTGAGCGAGGCCAGGGATTGAACCTGCAACCTCATGGTTCGTAGTCAGATTCCTTAACCACTGTGCCACGACGGGAACTCCCCCAGCCATTTCTGAGTCTCCAATTTCTGCACCTGGAAAATGGAGGTAATGAAATCAGTTGCCTTAGAAAATTGGCATTCTGTTCATAAAGTGCCCAACTATGCTCCTTACTTCAAAAACCTTGGAGTTCCCATTGTGGCTCAGCGGAGAACTTAGCACAATGTCTGTGGGAAGAGGCTTCAGTCCCTGGCCTCGCTCCATGGGTTAAGGACCTGGCGTTGCTGTGACGGTGGTGTAAGTTGTAGACATGGCTTGGATCCCATGTTGCTGTGGCTCTGATGTAGGCCTGCAGTTGCAGCTCTGATTCAACCCCTAGCTCGGGAACTTCCACATGCTGCAAGTGCAACTCTTAAAAAAAAAGAGAGAGAGAGAAAGAAAAAAAAAAAAACAAAACCCCAGATGCCTCTCAACTACCTAAGGGGTCACCAACTCCCAATCGCTGGATGTAGATTAAGAGACAAGTCACCTGTTACATTTTGCACTACTAGCAACCCTTCTTCAGACAGACTGAAATTGTCTTCAGAATGACAGAAACAAAGGACAGCAGTGCATGCAGGATGGGTCCGAGGGCACCCTGGGACAGCAGACACAGGCGTGAATTCGGAACTGGTATCTGATAACAGCTCCAGTGGATGCCTGCTGTGTGCCCGACCATCTGCTGTGCACACAACTGAACTCTTAACCCTGAAGGAGGGAACTGGAGACCCTCAGGGTCAAGTCAAAGATCCTATCAGCTGCAAATGAAAGAACTGGAATCTGAATACAAACGCACAGCTGGGGAAGCCAAGGTACTGATGGCCACGCTGAACTAAAACTGCAAGGATGAGGCACATTCTACATGAGGGACCTGGACAAAAGCAGCCCCTGAGGATAACGGCAGGCCATTCTCCCGCCAATGCTGACTTCAAGCAGCTGACCCCCAGTAAGGAGAGATGTCAGGTTCAGGTGCCAGCAGCTGGCTCTCGGGAGGCTGGTCCACTCAGGCTGCCAGACAGGACCCCAGGTTGGTCCACACAGGCTGCTGGACAGGACCTCAGGTTCTACTAGGGACCCTGTTTCAGGGTCCTGGGCAATCTACACAGAATCAGAACAGGGCGTGGATGCAAGGCTAGAAGGGACCTCACACAAGCCCAAGCATCAGAGCTGCCCTGGCAGCATCCTTGCTCCTTCTGATGATGTCATGTGACCAGTCCATCTAGCCATAGCTTTATCCCCCCATTCTTTGCTGTCTGAGCTTAAATGCTAAGCCTGGGAGTTCCCGTCGTGGCGCAGTGGTTAACGAATCCAACTAGGAACCATGAGGTTGCGGGTTCGGTCCCTGCCCTTGCTCAGTGGGTTAACGATCCGGCGTTGCCGTGAGCTGTGGTGTAGGTTGCAGACGCGGCTCGGATCTCGCATTGCTGTGGCTCTGGTGTAGGCCGGTGGCTACAGCTCCAATTGGACCCCTGGCCTGGGAACCTCCATATGCCGCGGGAGCGGCCCAAGAAATAGCAAAAAAAAATGACAAAAAAACAAAAAAACAAAAACAAACAAACAAACAAAAATAAATGCTAAGCCTGGTTATAATGCTTCAGTGGGCATCATCAGCACTTCTTCCTTTTTTTTTGTTTTGTTTTTTTGTTTTTTTGTTTTTTAGAGCCATACCTCCAGCATATGGGGTCTACTCTTCTGGGCTAGGGGTCCAACTGGAGCTTTAGCTGCTGGCCTACACCACAGCCACAACAACTCGGGATCCGGGCCACTTCTTCCAACTACACCACAGCTCATGGCAATGCCGGATACTTAACCGGCTAAGACCAGGGATTGAACCCGCATTCTCATGGTTACTAGTCAGGTTCACTACCACTGAGCCACAACAGGAACTCCACCAGCCCTTCTTTTATAAATAAATGTCTTGGGAAGGGAACAGGGACAGGTCCCTTGATGGACTGAATGTTTGCACCCCACCATTCTCAGGTTGAAGCGTTGTTGAGATTGTGTCTGAATGTGGCGACTTTGGGAGGTGCCAGGTCACGAGGGTGGGGCCCTATAACAGATGAGTGTCCTTTTAACAACAGGAAGGACAGCCAGCCCTCTGTCTGCTCTCAGCCATGTGAGGACACAGTGAGAAGGGTCCTCATCAGTCGCCTGATCTGCTGGTTCCTTGACTTTGAACTTAGCCTCCAGAACCTTGGGAAATCAACGTCAGCTGATTAAGCCGCCCTGTGGTATTTGTTTTAACTCAAGCTAAGACAGACCCTCTTGCATGTGTGCTTTACGAGAGTTTCTGCCTCTTGAGAAAACTGTTTATCTGACTAAACTTTAAAAAGAGGGAGGAGTTTCCTGGTGGTGCAACGGGTTAAGGACCTGGTGTTGTCACTGCAGTGGCTCAAGTCCCTGCTGTGGCGTGGGCTGGATCCTTGGCCCAGGAACATCCACATGTTGCTAGTGTGGCCAAAAAAATAATTATAAAAAAGGATACAGTTTGACATTACACTGTTGTCTCTTGAGCTACCCTCAGCAATCTTTAAATCCAGTTCCTAACCACTGCCTTGGGCATCTGTGATGCACAGTTAAACCCACACAATTGGCTGGTGCAGAGCAGCCCAGAGACACCACCTGCAGGACACCAAGCCAGAACTGGACCGTCAAGGTCAAGCATCCCCTCCCACTGCCAGGATGTTGGAAGGGCATCCTCCTGACCTGGGGAAGATGGGCAGGAGTGGGCAGGTCAGTCCCACCAAGCTGGAGACCCACTGGAGGGACCGACACATGCCCTGGATCTCCTCCAGCTCCACTGTGTGTGGAAGGAAGAAACAGTTGGAGCCAAAAGGGCTCTTGGAAACCATACCTCAACTTCTAATCAAAAACGACAAGGGAGAAGCTCCCACTGTGGCACAATGGGATCAGGGGCGCCTGGGCAGCACTGGGACCCACGTTCCATCTCTGGCCCAGCACAGTGGCTTAGGGTTAAAAATCCGGTGTTGCTGTAGCTGTTGGCTTAGGTCGAGACTGTGGCTCGGATCTGATCCCTGGCTCTGAAGCTCCATATGCTGCAGGGCAGCCAAAAATGTAAAGAAAAAAAAAAAAAGATGAAGGAATTGTATCAATTGCCAGGTTTTTCACTCCAGTTCTCTTTTCCTTCTAGCAGGGCCACCCGGGGGACACTTGGTGGTGACAAAAGACAGTGTAGGCATTCACTGTCACAGGTAATCCTGGCATCGAGAGGATAGAGGCCAGGGACGCTGCTCAGTGTCCTGGTGCATGGGACACTCCCCGGCAGAGAACAATCGAGCCCTAACGCCAGTGTCATGGCCAAGGAGCCCTAGTCTACACAGGAAACCCTTCTCCCCAAGCCGCAGACTTAGTGTTCTCACTCCGAGAAGAAATCGCACCCACAAAACACATTTTATTCGCTGTCCAATGCGACCTTCCATTCACGTCCTGGGTTTTAATTAAATTTTACGAACTACCAGTACAAATCAATACAATGCATTTTTTTCTTTTTTTTTTACATACCAACAGCTTGAATGTTCTTGAGGCTTTTAAACAATGAGTTGACTGTGGGCAAACAGAAATCAAGGAACCAGAGAGAGAATTAGCTCATGCGTCTGGCGCTGGCTAATAAATAAATAATTTTCACATGAACATAGAAACCACTCAATGTTAAGTGCGTTTATTTTTTTTAAATAGTTGGAAACTGTAACAAAATGCAATTTTCAGAAGCATCTTGGTGACCCAGTAGAACTGCTTCATTTCAAAAAATAAAGTCACTTCCCCCTCCTCTGGGAAGGGTGAACACGTAGCAAAATCTTCCATCCCGCTGGATGCTGGCAGATGGCGTGATCTTTCCCAAAAGGCGTGTTTCTGCGTCTGTTTCTCATGGAAGCCAGAAACCAGGAAGAGCACCCTGCTTAGAAAAGAGACGGTTTGGTTCGCACAGTCTGCTTTGGTTTATTTAAACAGGTAAGAAAGTGGTCCCCAGTTCTCCTGGGGAGAAAATGTGTTTTCTGACTTTTATCACCAGTCTGAGTGAGTTTCCTTTTCTGTTAAGGTAAAAAGTCTATTTTTTCCTTTCCTCCAGTGTTGAGTTGCTCCTCTTCAGAAACACACCTCAGATAAAGGATCTCTGGGTCTCGTTCGGTCAGCAGCCCGAGGCCATGCCTCAAACAGGAGGACGTCTATTGTCCAGTGCCCTCAGGGTCAGCATCTGGCACATCCTTGGATGTGCGTGTCAAGCTGATGCTCTGAACTCAAAGTTCTCATAATGCATCTAAAAGCATCCTCTTAAGAGTTCCTGCTATGGCTCAGTGGTAACAAACCTGACTAGTATCCATGAGGATGCAGGTTTGATCTCTGGCCGCGCTTACTGGGTTAAGGATCCAGCATTGCTGTGAGCTGTGGTGTAGGTCACAGACGTGGCTCAGATCCCGCGTTGCTGTGGCTCTGGCGTAGGCTGGCAGCTGTAGCTCTGATTAGACCCCGAGGCTGGGAACCTCCATATGCCATGGGGTGCAGCCCTAAAAAATAAAAAAAAAAGATTAAAAATTAAAAAAAAATAAAAGCATCCTCTTAAAACATATAACAATGTAGCTACCTTGCGCTCTCTTAGGCTTGCCAAGGGGTAATTAAATAAGCAGAATATAATTCATAAGCCAAAAAAAGTGCCTTCTTAAATAAAATTAATAAACAGAAATGGTTAAAACGACAACCAGAAAGATGAGCGGGTTATTGGTGGTTATTCTTGTGGCCAGATGATACAACAGCTGCAGGGGTTTTTTTGTTCTCAGTCCATTTGGTTTTGCTTCATATACTCACCAGGCTCACGATGAGCGTGTCTCTGCTTCACACGCCCTCCCCACCCGCCTCCTACCATTTCCGCATCCCAGACCCGAGAGCCCCGCTGACAGTCACGCCGATGGGAAGACATGTGCTTGCCTTCCATTCCAATGAACTTTTTACAAAACTGGGCTTCCTTCATGAATATTTCAGTGAGCACAGGGAACAACAGGTCTCGCTCTGCTGTAAACACCATCTAGACCTCCACGCCGTGACTCACACTCTCACAATCAGGCCGCCTTTGTCAGACCCCACCCGGGGTGCGCTGGGGCTGTTTCTGCCGGCCCAGGGGTGGTGATGGGGGGCGTCGATCCTGTTGCATAAGCTAAAGAGGCAGAGAGAAACCAGGAGGCTCTCAGCCTCCGTCCGTTTTCCTAATCAGTCCAATTCTCTTCTCGCCCTGGAGGGAAATCTTGCTCAGCCACTCATTCGCTCATCACCAAAGGGAAAAAAACAAAACAGACCCATCCGTGGCAGTTCATGTTTTCTTGCTACTTGTCTTCTGCTTCTGTTTGCGGAGGTGGGCCTCGATCTCGTGCCTGAAGACCAGCATCCCCAGCTGCCCGTGGGACGCCTCGTTCATGGCCTTGGACTGCATGCACATCTTGTACTGCTCCGGCGTCAGCTCATCCACGCAGCGCTTCTCATGCCACAGGTGGAAGAGGCCGCGCACCGGTGTCCGCACCACCACCAGGTTGCTGTGCAGGTACTTGCGGTAAAGGTGCACGTCCTCGCCACCCCAGCCTTTGATGTCCAGGTCGAACCCACCTGTCAGGAGAGAAGACCCTGCTGAACCTCACTGTGTGGGCCTCCGGCACCAGCATCTGACGCCGAACGTGAAGGGCGGAGGCGTCCGGGGAAGACACCCCCCTCGAGGCATGAGCATCGGCCTGGGTCAGAGACTCAGAACCCCCAGACTGAGAGACCTCCAGCAGCAGCACCAGCTCCGGGAGAAAGGCACACATGATCCCACCTGTTGTCGGGAGCCGATGCGGTTCTGGGGAGCAGGCGGCGGTGACGATACTGCCGGGGTCAGGCTAAGGGCTGCCACATCCCAACTTTCCAACCCAAACCTCTGGATGAAAATGGGTGGGGCTGTGTTTGAGGGTGGCCAGACTCGGGGCTGGCAGGGTGAGAAATCCACAGGCTGGTGAAAGGCGTCACTTTAAAAGGACTGGCCTCACCCGCTTCTGAAGTTTAACTCAGAAAATCTGGTATCACGTGATGACTCCCTCACACAGTGAGGCCAGTCCGCTAAAGTCTCACCTTGGTGAACCGAGCTGCCCCATGGCTCCTCTTAACCTAAAGTCACCATGTCCCCACTGGCTTTGTGGTCCCTGTTCCTTTCTCACCGATATTTCTTGGCCCCTTCAGAGAAACAGTGAAGCTTCTCTCAATGTCATTGTCATGCAGCCCTGTTCCTTGCAGCCCCCAACCTGCTCAGCTCCCGTGGAGGCAGTCACTGGAGCTGGAAGGGGCCCCACCCAGGGAATCACTCCCACCCCTGCTGAGAATATGGTGCAGCCCCCCAGCCCCCCAGCGGTGGTCAGATAGGAAAGGTGCAGGATTCTGAGTCAGGAATCTGCGTCCTGGTTCTCATGCGAGCAGCTACCTTACCTCTCTTAAGTTTGCACAGCACGTGTGTGTGTGTGAGTGTGTGTGTGTGTGTGCGCGCATGTGAGCTCATGCATCCGTGTACTCGTGTGCCTCTGTGCGCACATGTGTACTGCATCTATGTACACACGTGTTGACAGTGACTACACACTCCAGACTTGAAGTGCCGTCTGGAATATCAAAGGTTCAGCAGAGAAACTGGGGCCTTTCCTGGTGGGACGCTCCCCAGTGCTCAGAGCTGCCCTTATTTGGTGGCTCCTGTGGACCCAGGCCCAACTGGAGGGGCCCTGGAACCCTTGCTTCCCAGCCATCTTCATGCAGCAGTCTACCTTTGCCCTCAGTTCTGTCCTCCCTGGGGACACTGAAAAGGGCTGGTGCAGGGTCCCCACTGCTCAAGCCCCACCCCACCCCGGTCCAGCGCCCCCCCGGCACCGTCCCTGTTGTGCAGGGCCCCGGGCTCACCGATGTTGATGAAGTCAGAGCGGTACTGGCACGTCATCCCAAACCCGAAGTCTCTCCAAAACCCTGTCTCCTTCTTTATGACCTGCAGGGAGAGCACTGTCACTGAGGGAGGGGGAAGAGTGGACACAGATGGCGGCGTCAAGCACCACATGGGCCCTGGCACTGACACACAGCCACCACCCTGGTTGGGGATATGGACAGCGTTAGGATGCAGCAAACCCACCGTCCCAATGGGCCTGTGATTTGGGCACCTCCGGTCAGTATGTTTCTAGGGTGTGGGCGCCAACTCTCACACAAACACACACACACACCACACTCAAACACACCCACACACTTATTTCTAGGGTACATGCTCCAAAACACCCCCCCACCTCCACCCCCCCACAAAACACACACACACTTTGGGCACCTTTGGCTGGAATGTTTCTAGGCTCCAACACACACACACACCACACACACCACACTCACACACACACACACACACACACACACACACTTTGGGCACCTCTGGCCAGAATGTTTCTAGCACACAGGCTTCAAAACACACACACACACACACACACACGCTTTGAGCACCTCTGGCCAGAATGCTTCTAGAGTATAGGCTCCGACACACATACACAAACATACACACACACACCCCACTCAGAAACCAGGCAGGAGAGCCACCGGCGTGGGCGAGAAAGCAGGCCTGGGCCCTCACAGATGGGTGGAGGGCCAGCCAAGGGTTCAGGAAGTTTAGAGAAGGGGAGAGGACAACCCGGATTTCAGCCGCCCTGACCCAGAGCGCGGACAGGACTCGCTGGGAATGAACGGAAAAAAACCTGGGTCTGCACTCTGGGCCCAGGACAAGGGCACCGAGGCGCCAGGTCCTGAGGACACACTGGTCCACTCACCAGCTTAGACCCAGCTGCTCCCCCAGGTCTGTGTTGGATGCTGGCTGCCAGGTCTGGCCCTGCCTCTGCCTCACTTGGCAAGTGCATTTCCAATGCAGCTGCCGAAGCAGCAGGACTTCAAACATGCATCGTTATTGCTTATGTTTTTGGCTGAGGTAATCTTGGGAATAGACTTGCAACCTTAATAGTTATTTTTCTGGATCATTCTGATGGCTAACGTAGGTGTTGGAAGGGGTCCCCTCCAGCAAACTCACCGCCCACTCCCCTCATCCCCAGTTTCTGGCTGTTCCCTGCTAACGGGAAACAGTGCTTCCTGCCTGCCTGACACTGGCTGGTCCTCCCCTTAATAAGGAGGTGGGTGGAGCCAAGTCACCCCCAGCCTAATATCCTAATATCCTGCCCCTGCACCTCCCGAGTCTGGCTCTGAACCAGAGGCTGTCCCACAGAAGGGCTGGCAGAAGGCATGAGGGACTTAACATCCTTCTACTCAGTACCTGCGAAACTGCCTTGTTTCTTACAACTTGCACACAGATACGGATCACACAGCTGTTAGCACAAGTCAGGACCAAAGAGAAGAAGGCTGGGGCGGGGGGGGGGGGGGTCCTGTCCTTTAGGGCTACCCCAGCAGAGGCTCCCAGCTTTATTCTAGAACAAGGCCTGCTGTGCAGTATTATTCCCCAGGAAAGTTTCATCGGTATCAACTGAAAAGATGTCACAGGGCAAGAAAGTCTGGAAAAATCTCCGTTGAGTCCTTTTTAAAAAATGGTTTCTGTTCCATCCCAGTCATGGCAGGTACACTTTTTGTTTGTTTGTTTTTTCTTTTTAGGGTCACACCTGTGGCATACAGAAGTTCCCAGGCTAGGGGCTGAATCAGAGCTACAGATGCCGGCCTACAGCACAGCCACAGCAACACCAGATCCTGAACCCACACGGCGAGGCCAGGGATTGAACTTGTATCCTCATGGATACTAGTTGGGTTTGTAACCCACTGAGCCACAACGGGAACTCTGAGGTGCACTGTTTTCTGCCACAGCTCATGGCGCACCATTCTTTCCGATGGCTGGACACAGACAGGTCCTGGGTAAAAAGGCAAAGAGAAGGGCCAGCATCCAAGCTTCAAATATATGGCCACGGTCTACCTGGAATTGAAGACGTTTCCAAACAGGAAAAACAATGGACCAGCACTTGGGCAGAACACAAGAAGGACAGAGACAGGCAGCCACCAGGGCCTGACTCTCAGCTGGGGACAGTGTCACTGTGACTTGTAAGCGGTGGGGGTTGCTCAGGAGACACGGGGCAGGGCCTGTCTGACAGCACAGGGTGCCCTGTGCAGCACTGAGGTCCGCAGACATTTCCTCCGGGATCAGGGTGAAGGTCAGACTGTGCAGGGAAGTTCAACCCCAAAGGGACCAGGGCTGGTGCTGTGCTGCCTTGGCAGGGACCGGCTCACCCCCTGGGCAAGGGAGACCCTTCCCAACAATGCAATGTGTTCAGAGACATCAGGGAGGGAGCCTGAGCCTCCTGGTGGAGGACAGACGCCTGGAAGACAGATGTCGAGGCTGGACCTCTCCCCTCGGACAGTGGTCTTTCGACCCAGGAAAGCACAATCTTTATGCCACGAAAGATTATTATTATTTTTGTCTTTTCGGGGCCGCACCTGAGGCACATGGAGGTTCCCAGGCTAGGGGTCGAATCAGAGCTACAGCTGCCAGCCTACACCACAGCCACAGGTCCGAGCCGAGTCTGTGACCTATACCACAGCTCACGGCAATGCCAGATCCTTAACCCAAGGAGTGGGGCCAGGGATTGAGCGTGTCCTCAAGGATACTAGTCGGGTTTGTTTCCGCTGGAACTCCATCAAAGATTATTTTTAAAGGAATGAATCTGGGTTTTGGAAATGAATCTCTGGCTGAGCATGAAGGAAAGACTGGATTATAAAGAAAAGGTGGATTCTAGACAGGACTCCTGTGGCGGCCTCAGCAAGTATAGACAAGGCTTGAACCCAGAAACAGGAACGTCTGAAGTTAGCAATTATCGTTAATGATTTTTAAAAAATTTTTATTAGAGTATAGTTGATTTACAGTGTTGGGTCAATTTCTACTGTACAGCATAGTGACCCAGTTAGCAATTATTTAAACTAGGCTTATTCCTTTCTCAGAAGGCTGTTTTCACCTTGAAGCATCAGCAAATTTCCTCTCAGGCAGGTTTAAAACTCAGTAAATCATACATTAGGATGAAATCCCATGATCTCGCTTACTACTGATCACTAACAGTCTGTACTTAAAGAAAGTAACCTGAATACCGAAAAAAAAAAAAAAGACCAAAAAACCCTCCCATAAATGTGGTTTCTTGCCTTTGTCTGCAGGCAAATATTATTAAACATCAGTGGCAACAGCCAGAAGTAATAATCAGTATAGGAGTTCCCATCATGGCGCAACGGAAACGAATCCAACTGGGAACCATGAGGTTGCGGGTTCTATCCCTGGCCGCGCTCAGTGGATTCAGGATCCAGGGTTGCCGTGAGCTGTGGTGTGGGTCACAGATGCAGCTTGGATCTGGTGTTGCTGTGGCTGTGGCGTCGGCCGGTGGCTAGAGCTCCGATTAGACCCCCGGCCTGGGAACCTCCATATGCCGTGGGTGCGGCCCTAAAAGGACAAAAGACAAAAGTAAATAAATAACCAGTACGATGACGACCAAAGTCATATTTGCAGGGCTGCTGGCAAAGCCCGTCTCTTGTCTGCACACAGAAGTCACCTGTGGCAGCTGGTTTCTGGGTCTGGGGGCCCCTGTCATCGTGATAGTGATGTGCTCCATCAGTATCTCTCTCAAGAATTTATGACTAGGTCTGCATTGTATCTTTCCAGCCTGGGCCACAAGGACCCTTGGCAGGAACCCTCTTCTTAATGGACTCACCTCCAATCATGACGTTTTCTTTTGCACTTTCTCTGCACCTACACGTCCTCTCTCTGTCATACCGACTTCTGGAGTTTGATTTCTCCTCTGCCTGTTTCCTTTTATTTCCACCCTCGTCTAGATCCTAAGCAAATGTTCCCACTACCCCAGAGGAGGGGATCCTGGTTTTGGCCTGAGGCCCAGCTGGCTGTGTGCCCTGGAGGAGTCCGCGAGAGAGAAAGGAGTGAGGGAAACGGCCGGGGGACTCAGTGCCTGGCACAGCAAACCGCTTTCCTTCCCTGCTGCCCCCCACACACCTTGACTAGCTCTGTGTGAGCAGCATGTGGTCAAGAAATGGCTCTGCCAGTAAGAACAAGCTATGACATTTAGAATGGATAAGCAGGTGTTCCCATCGTGGCTCAGTGGTTAACGAATCCGACTACGAACCATGAGGTTGCGGGTTCGATCCCTGGCCTTGCTCAGTGGGTTAAAGGAAATCACAGCCCAGCTCTATGGGGACAACCACGGGACACTGTGCCTTGGGGCAGGGGAGGAGGGTAGACCATCCTGTGGCACAGGGACCCTCTGCTGGCTTCACCTCGGCCTCTTGCTGTCCACACTGTTCTGTACTGAACGGGGAACCAGATTCCCAGCTTGCAGAGAGCCTGTGTGCTATAGGGGTCCTCCGCCTATCCCCTGTGCGGCAGGAACCTCAGCACAAAAATTCTTCCCACAGTCCTGTGAAGGCCACCTTGTTGGTGACACTTCTGATGGGAACGTGGCTCCTGCCCTGAGGACTCATCATGTGCCCAGGGGCGAGACACGCCTTCCCAACTTCTGTTCCCCATCTTTCCAAAGGGAACTTAAACCTCACCTCTCTAACCTTAAAGGATTTTTTTTTTGTCTTTTGTCTTTTTTTCTTTTTCTTTTTTTTTTTTTTTTTTTTAGGGCCATACCCATGGCATACGGAAGTTTCCAGGCTAGGCGTCTAATTGGAGCTGTAGCCGTTGGCCTACACCACAGCCATAGCAACACCAGATGCAAGCTACGTCTGCAAATTACACCGCGCCTCGCAGCAACGCAAGATCCTTAACCTACTGAGCGAGGACAGGGATTGAACCCACAACCTCATGGTTCCTAGTTGGATTCGTTTCCGCTGCACCACAATGGGAATTCCCATAACCTTGAAGGATTTTGTAATTAGAGGAAATGTGCTACATCCATAATGCAGTAATGCTAGTTTCCAAAACCACAGAAGAAAACTACGAAGGTGTGAAATTGCCTTGCTGGAAGGTCCTGTGGCTATTTCCCACTTTTAAAATATTGCAAGCACTTTTAATCAATGAGGCGCTGGGAGCAAAGGCCAGAACATCTGCCAAACTTACAAATGACTCTGGAAAGCAATCCACTCGCTTCCACTCATGGTCAGGTGCCCCTGGTAATGAAAGACGTGAAACGGAGCCCCACCAAGGCACCCCTGGGTGATCACTCACCAGCTGCTGCTCTAAGGGAGGGACTGCATCATGATGGCCGTAAATTATGCCAGGATTGTACTGACTGAAGAGGACCGGATAAAATACCTTCTTCCCTGCAAATCAGAAAACAAACATTTGCTTAAAGCAGCTGATAAGGCTGCTATTAGGCTTTTTCGTTTATATGTGACCCCTGGAAACATCCCAGCATCCACGTTTCCAGTTCCCTTCAGTTTGCTCGCAGCTCAGAAGTGCTGCGGCAGGTAGACCAGATGGACAGACTCAAATCCCAGCCTTCCCAGCACAGGAGCGATGTTCCGAGTGCTGATGTGGTCAACAGCTCTGGCACTGGGCACAACACTGAGGGTGAGTGTGAAAGAGGGTCCTGGTGCTCCCTGCTCTGCCAGATGTTAACCCTTTAACTGCTGGAGCATGGGGCTGTCTGCCAGGGTGAGCTCAGGCAGCAGGAACAGACTTAGGCAGCCAGGGGAGCTGCCCTTTACCGGTTTACACAGGACATAAGTATTTTAACAACTGACGGGGCCACTCCAGGGGTTACCAGCTGCATATCAGCCTTGCCGCTGAGTCACGCGCCATGAGAACAATGTTCATCTTGCAGGTTCTTTCTGCTCAGAGCTCCTCCTGCCCTGGTACCTGCCCATGGATGGCCACTCCTTCCCTTTTGGCTTCTGGCAGCTTCTCCAGCCCACATCCTCCCCTAAAGCTGCCCTCCCAGATGCAAATGGAAAAGGGGTTGTTCACATGAACGGGAACCAAGAGTCCCAGTGCTTTGGAGGCTGCCAGGCCCGCAGTGAGACACCAGGGAAAGAAGCAAAGCAAGTGGCCTTCCCCGTCTCCGTCGTGGGGGGGAATGAGGCAGATGGAGGGGCGGGTGGTCCTAGTGGGCCGTGCAGAGGAGGGGGGATCCCTGGGCTTACCTGGCTGCGTGTTCAGCCTGCAGGTGTTGAGGAAGCCAGAGGTGAAGTAGATGTCCACGTCGCAGAAGAAGAGCAGCACGTTGCCCCCCCTCCACGCACGGGCGCCCACGTCCAGGCCCCTCCCTCGGGAGAACTCTCCGTTCAGCGGGATGAAGGTGAAGTTCCTGAAGTTGGCGGCTCTGAAAGGGGAGACCAGACACGGTCACTCGGGCACCCAGGCTCGCAGGCTGACCGGGTTCCCTGAAGATCCATGACAGGCCATGACAGGCCATGACGTCTCCTCACGCCACTTCTGCAACCCAAGGGCACCAGGCCAGCAGTCTCAGAACTGCCCGGCTCACTGGAAACTCCCTTGGGTCCAGGCACCGAAAACACCTTGGGAAGTTTTAGCACCAATTTAGTTCTTGTTTCTCCAGCAATTTCCCCACACTGCAAACAGCCAGCATGGCTAAGGCAGGTTCCTTGTGAAGGAGACAATGTGAACCAATGAAGACCAGGTCAACAGAAGGGGGACAATCCTGGTGCCTCCAAAGCCGCCACCATAAAGTTATTGGTCAAGGAAATGAGGCCATACAATGGTGCCGCCAGGTGGCTTTTCTCCAAGACCCAGGCAGGACAGTCTGAGAGTACATCCATCATCCCGGATGGACCTAAACCTGGACCTGTCCTCACCCACAGGTAAAGCTGTTGACTTGGTGAGGAAGTGATGGATTCAGAAGATTAGGATGCAAAAAAAAAAAAAAAAAAAAAAAAAAAAAAAAAAAAAGGTGGGGGGCGGAGGGAGTTCCTGTTGTGGCTCAGTGGTAACAAACCCGACTAGTATCTGTATCCATGAAGGCTCAGGTTGGATCCCTTGCCTCACTCAGTGGGTTAAGGATCCAGCATTGCCATGAGCTGTGGTGTAGGTCACAGACACAGCTTGGATCACGCGTTGCTTTGTCTGTGGTGTAGGCTAGCAACTGCAGCTCTGATTCAACCTCTAGCCTGGGAACTTTCATATGCCACGGGTGTGGCCCTAAAAAGCAAAAAAAGAAAAAAAAAATAGGATGCCTCAGACCTGACTCCCCTGCAGATTAACCCTGGGGTCTGGGCAAGCCCATGAACCTCCTGGAAACTCAGGTGCCTCATCTACAAAAAAGGAGTAGTTACAGCTCCATAACGGCTTAAGGGCTTACTAGTGGGGTCTGTGTGACCTGGAGTGTAGAACACCAGGTAACATCAGCACAGCCGGAGGTAACAAAGAAAGCCCAGGTGTTTCTTCATTTGGCTTCTCCTGCCCAGGAACAGGAGAACCTTCTGAAATGAGGTGCGTCTTGAACCAAAGTTTCAGGGATCCATCCCATACCTCGTAGGACCAGGGCTGGTCTCTCCCGGGGAGAACCAGGGAACCTGCCGGGGCCCTACTTGAGCTAATCCCACCTGGGGAGGCCTGGCACTTGGCCTGCCCCACCCCCACTGACACGCTCCCTCCCTGACGGCCTCCTCCCCTCCTGCTCTGAGCCCTCCTGGAACTCCGTCTACCCATCCCCCAATCTCTCCCTAATCCCGATGCCTCAAAACAGGTATGAAAAGCCACCTCCATTGTTTGAAGTCTGCAACCATCTTGGGTAAAGGCCAATACAAATACATGCTCACCAACTTTTCAAGTATCTGGTAGTTTAATCAGTAGAACTAGTTCTGCTACCCCTTTCTCGACTTGTCACCTCCTTTCAGACCTGGGAGTGAGCCTGGTATTTCGTCCTGGGGGTCTGGGCCCAATCCTGTCTGAGGCTGATGCCAGACCTGCTTTTTATTTTTTTATTTTATTTATTTATTTATTTATTTACTTTGTCTTTTTTTCCTTTTTCTAGGGCCGCTTCCCGCAGCATATGGAGGTTCCCAGGCTAGGGGTCGAATCAGAGCTGTAGCCACCAGCCTACACCAGAGCCACAGCAATGCAGGACCCGAGCCGAGTCTGCAACCTACACCACAGCTCACCACAAGGATCCTTAACCCACTGAGTGAAGCCAGGGATCAAACCCACGACCTCATGGTTCCTAGTCGGATTCGTTAACCACTGCGCCACAACGGGAGCTCCCCACACCTGTTTTTTAGATCACCTGCAGGGTGAGTCAGGAGCCGGGGACCCAGGCCTGGACCACGCCCGCCCCATGGGGTGCTCAGGGGTGTTTGTGACTAGAGGTGACTCTACCAGCCCACCTCTCGTTTACTTGGTCACCTCTCTTCTCTGGGCTCGGTTACCTTCCTCAGCGCTTTGTCTTTACTCCCTGGTCAGTGACCCCAGTTCATATGTTCTTTTTTTTTTTTTTTTTTTCCATTTTTGGTGGCCCCTTGGCATATGGAGTTCTCTGGCCAGGGACACATCTGAGCCACAGTTGAGACCTAAGCCTCAGGTATGGTAACACCAGATCCTGAACCTATTGTGCCGGGTGAGGTTTGAACCTGTGACCCAGTGTTCCCAAGAAGCCCCTGATCCCGCTGCACCACAACGGAAATGCCCCAGTACATGTTTTCCAGGTGGCCCTGAGGTTATGCCTCAAAGTCTCCCTTGGGGACAGCGCAGGTGGAGAGAGGCCCCTGCAGCATCCTTGAGTCCCCTGTTGAGGGGCCAGCGGGAGAGGGGGTCTCTACACCCCCAGATCAGGATGCGCAGCTCTGCCCACGTCCCCCTGTCCCACCTGGTCAGTTTTCAGGAAGGTTCTACCCTTGGGAGATGCCTGGATTTTCACCTCTCCATCCAAGCCAGCCTCCCAGGACTTGGTCCACCAGCCCGGGGCCCGGCTTTCTCTCTCAGCCGTGGCAGGTCTCTTTCCTTCACTGTCTCATATTCTTTTTTTTTTTTTTTTTTTTTTTTATTTATTTTGTCATTTTTTGCTATTTCTTTGGGCCGCTCCCGCGGCATATGGAGGTTCCCAGGCTAGGGGTCCAATTGGAGCTGTAGCTGCCAGCCTACACCAGAGCCACAGCAACGCGGGATCCGAGCCGCGTCTGCAACCTACACCACAGCTCACGGCAACGCCGGATCGTTAACCCACTGAGCAAGGGCAGGGACCGAACCCACAACCTCATGGTTCCTAGTCGGATTCGTTAACCACTGCGCCACGAAGGGAACTCCCCACTGTCTCACATTCTTCCTGTGCGGGGACATCTGTTTGCTAACTTCCAGGGCAGGGAGGGCTGAGCTGTGCAAGCACCAAGTCCTCCCTCGGGTATGTCTGACTCACAACCCAGGTGCCTCCCCCCAGAGGCTTCCCAAAGTCTAGCACTAGAGAGTTCACATAGAAAAATACTTCATATTTGAAGAATACTTGGCGCAAGCAACTCGCGGCAAGAGTTGGGATATGCCATTCCTTAATACCTGGTGTCAAAGAAATATGTGATTTTCCTCCCAAACAACCTATGGTCCATTTGTGTTGATATATCATATATTTACACAAATAGGAGTACCCGTTGTGGCTCAGCAGAAACAAACCCGACTAGGATCCATGAGGACAGGGGTTTGATCCCTGGCCTCGCTCAGTGGGTTAAGGATCCAGCATTGCCGTGAGCTGGGGTGTAGGTTGCAGATGCGGCTCAGATCCTGCGTTTCTGTGGCTGTGGCGTAGGCCAGCAGCTGCAGCTCTGATTCAACCCCTGACCCAGGAACTTCCATATGCTGCAGGTGTGGCCCTAAAAAAGAAAAAAAAAAAAATTCATACAAATAGCCCATTTGCTACTTACTGTGAAGACTATCAAACATTTACACCAAGTGGAGTCATGTTGAATACTTAAATAAGAATACAGGCAGCTTTAGAAATGGAAGTAACAGCATCAATGTGACCAGGCTGTGGGTGTCACCACTGAGTGAACGGCAGGGAGATGGCTGAGTGCTTGATTCAGGGAACAGTGGTAAAGTGAGGTACACACCCCATATGGAGGTTAATTTATTTTTTCTGTCCCCCAATTCCCCATACCCTAGTCTGAGTTCTGCTGTCACGGAGGGTGGGGGTAGGGAGGGGACGTGCCTGTCTGTCACAGTCCCTGGGAAAAGGGGCAGGGACAGCTCCCGGTCCTGGTGCTTGAGATGATGTCGGTTTAGAAGGAATTTTTTTTTTTTCTTGTCTTTTGTCTTTTCTAGGGCTGCACCTGTGGCCTATGGAGGTCTCCAGGCTAGGGGTCTAATCGGAGCTGTAGCCTCTGGCCTACACCACAGCCACAGCAACTCAGGATCCGAGCTGAGTCTGTGACCTACACCACAGCTCACGGCAACCCCAGATCCTTAACCCACTGAGCAAGGCCAGGGATTGAACCTGCAACATCATGGTTCCTAGTCAGATTTGTTAACCACTGAGCCACGACGGGAACTCCTAGAAGAAATTTTTTTAAGTCTTAAAAGCATCAACCATTTATGCCTGTAGAGAAAGAAAACTCAAGGGAAACAGATGTTGGGCAATCTCCCAGATGCTCACAGCAAGCTGCCTCCTTTCTCTTCATCCAACTTCCCTACAAGGAAGAGACAACCCAGGTTATACCCATGGCACTACCCCAACTGAACGTGTGCTGTAAACCCCCCTCCAGTGGGTCTGTGGGCAGCACAGAAAGTCCCAGGGCACAGCTCCTGTCCTCGTGATTCCCCATGGCCACCCGCCATCTCTGCTTTCCTGCCCCCTGGCTTTCCCATCGGACTGACCAATGTTAGCCAGCAGGGGCATCAAGGATCTGGACAGGAGTGCCCACTGCGGCAGGGTGGCGACTGAGCCATGTCTAGCCAGGGAAGCACCCTTTGCCAGTCCTGGGGGTCACTGTTACCATCGGTGGTTCCCAGTGGAGCTGCAGGCTGCTGTGCTGAGTTACTCGTCCGTCTGCAGATGGATGTGGGGGCTGTGCTCCCCCTGACCACTCAGCCCAGCGCTCCCCACAATTAACCCATCCCTGGAGGACCCCACCTCCTCTTCCCTAGTGAGGAGGGGACTCTGATAATTGACAAGGGATCTCCGCTGAGAGCAGGCTGGGCTGGAAACACCAGAAAACGAACCTGAACAACTTCCCTCCCCTCGTCTCCAGACCAGAGATGAGCACTGCCCAGCATCTGGGCAGGAAGTGGGATACCTCTTTCCAGCTCTGGGACACAGCGAGTACCAGGACGAAGAAGAGAAACCCACTCCTGTAAGACACTGGGTCCTTCCTCCCTAACCAGCCAGGACCCTCTGACAGACGGACCCGCCTACTGCCCCTCCCGCCCCCACCCAGCAGTGCATGCTCAGCAAGCTAAGAGGCCATGCAAAAGCAAGGACACATCTCAGCAGAAGACACAGATCTGCCCCAATGGGACCCTGGGTTTGGGAATGTGCACAGCACGACCTGTGAACTCAGGTGCCCTCTCTGGGCTCCAGGGCATTGTGGCCAGTCCCGCCTTCATCCTCTTGCCTTCTCCTGCCCTGTGCCCTTGACCACCTGGCCTGCCATCTGAACCGCTGGAGGGCAGACTGCCTTATTGTTTCTATCTTCAGAGATCACCAGGTGGGCGCTGTACAGCAGGCAGCGCCCACGGGACCTAGAATCAAGAGATGAGTCAACGGAAAACACTGAGCCCATCTCAGGTCCATCACTGTGGGAGGTGCTGCCCTAAGACGCTGCCGCCTCCCCTTGGGCAGGCACTGGAGAGGCCCCCCAGAATCATAAGCTCACCACCTCCTCACAATCAGAAAGGGGCTCCAACCAACATGTTCCCAAGGACAGGCAAAGACCCAAGCTTTTAAGAAGATTACAAATATGGAAGTAACAAAAAAAGAGAGCTAGGGAAAACAAGATGCAATTTGGTTTGGAATATTTAATTTACCCATACAAAGAAACAGAATACTCAGCAGCGTATCTAAAGTAACAGCCTTGTAAAGAATGGGCTTCTCATGGTAGAACGTGGGCATTACATTCTCTACTGTGTAATTTCCTACTGAGTCAGAGTCTGCAGTTCCAAATGGCCACATAATTACTCATAATTATTCTTCTCTTTTCTTCTTGAATTGTATTATCGACATATCAAGCTCGCGGGTTTCTCATGCAATTCCTTTCTTTTATATAATAAGTCCAGTGCATGGGGACTCCTCCAAGTTCTATGCAGTCATGCTGACAGAGGTTAAAATGACCTGAGAAAGCTACTATTTCTACTGGAGATTTAATTTCTCTAATTGACTTGCATTTCCCAGAACTGCCGGACTAAAAATGATAAAAGATCTTGCTGCCTAATGCAATTTACTATAATAAAGATTTATACCCACCATTGCAAGGAAATTCTCTTAATGGGACACTTCCCACAATCACCCTTCATTACAAAAAAAAAAAAACCTTTAAAAATTTATGTAGAAATATTATATTTGATGTATAATTAAAATTTTTAAATTTAACATCCCTGAATATTGATGCTGCTTGAGTTCTACTTACTAAAGGAACTTGAATACAGTCAAGAATTTAAAGCTAAACATATCCTTAGCCAGTTTTTCAGAGTTGGCTGTTTAAACAGTTCAGAATTTTCTGATTTCTGAGTTTATATACAAGTCTGCTTATACAACTTTTTTTGTAAGTTTCTCTTTCCTTCCTTCCTTCCTTTCTTTTTTGTCTTTTTAGGGCTGCACTCTCGGCATATGGAAGTTCCTAGGCTAGGGGTCAAATCAGAGCTGTAGCTGCCAGCCTACGCTACAGCCACAGCAACTCTGGATCCAACCCATGTGACCTACACCACAGGCAATGCCCGGATCCTTTAACCCACTGAGCGAGGCCAGGGATCAAATCCACATCCCCATGGATACTAGGGAGCTGAGCCACAATGGGAACTCCTTTTTTCACAAGTTTCTTTGAAAAGAGAAATAAATGGACAAACCTTTAGCTCACTACCTAAAAAATAAGAAAGCAGACTCAATAAAATTATGAACAAAAAAGGAGACTTGTAATTACAACTAATACCACAGAAATAGTATCCTAAGAGACTACTATGAACAACTACATGCCAACAAATTAGGTAACAGTAGAAATGGATAAATTCCTAGAACCATACAGCTTACAGAAACTGAAGCATGGAGTAACAGAAAATCTGAACAGACCAATAATGAAGAAGGAGATTCAATCAGTAATCAAAAATCTCCCAACAACTCCCAGAGATAGATGGATTTGCAGGTGAATTATACCAAACATTTAAAGAAGTAATGCCAATCCTTTTCAAATCCTTCCAAAATACTGAAGAGGAAGGAACACTTCCAAACTCATTTTATGAGGCCAGCATTACACCCTGATACCAAAGTCCAACAAAACACAACAAGAAAAGAAAATTACAGGCCAATAATATCCCTAAACATAATGCAAAATCCTCAACAAAATACTAGCAAACTGAATTCAAGAGTTCAGTAAGAGTCATACACCATGATCAAGATGGATCCATTCCTGGGATGCAAGGATGGTTCAATCTCTGTAAATTAATAATGTGATAGACCACATTAACGGAATGAAGAATAAAAACCATATTATCATTTCAATAGATGCAGAAAAAGCATCTGACAAAATTCAACACCTTTCATGATACAAACTCTCAACAAATTATGTCAAGAAGTAATGTACCTTATAATTAAGGCCATACATGACAAGTCCACATCTAACATCATACTTAACAGTAAAAATTTAAAAGCCTTTCCTCTAAGATCAGGAACAAGACAAGGATGTCCACTCTCATCATTTTTATCCAACACAGTACTGAAAGTCCTAGCCAGAACAATTAAGCAAGAAAAATAAGGAGTTCCCATCATGGTGCAGTGGGAACGAATCCGACTAGGAACCATGAGGTTGCGGGTTTGATCCCTGGCCTCGCTCAGTGGATTAAGGATCTGGTATTGCTGTTGAGTATGGTATAAGTTGCAGACATGGCTCGGATCTGGCATTGCTGTGGCTGTGGCGTAGGCTGGCAGCTATAGCTCCAATTAGACCCCTAGCCTGGGAACCTCCATATGCCACGGGTGTGGCTCTAATAAGACAAAAGACAAAAAAAAAAAAAAAGAAAAGAAAAGAAAATGTATCCAAATCAGAAAGGAAGAAATAAAACTGTCACTCTCTGCAGATGACATAATCATATATTGAAAAACCCTAAAGACTTCACCAAAAAACCATTAGAATAAAGGACTTCAGTAAAGTTGCAGGATACAAAATAACATATAGAAATCAGTTGTGTGCCTATCAATAGAAACTTATAATTATTGCTTTGTGAAGATATCTTTTAAATCAGATAGGAGAAAGTTATAAACAAAAAATACTGTACATGTATCTCATATTTCTCTATATAGTTACTTTTACTGGTGCTCTGGTGCATGGAAATGAGTTTGTGTCTAGTGTCCTTTCATGTCAGCTTCAAAGACTCCTTTCATTATTTCTTATAGGGCAGGTTTGCTAGCGATAAAGTCTCTCAGTTTTCATTTAACTAGGAATGTCTTAACTTCTCCATTTTTGATGGATGGTTTTATTGAATATAGAATTCTTGGTTGATAGTACTTTTCTTTCAACCCTCTGAATATGCCATCTGACTTTTTGGCCTCCATCCGACTTTTTTCTCTCTGATGAGAAACCACCTGCTGATCTTATTGAGGATTCCTTGGACCTAACGAGTGGCCTCACCCTTGCTGCTTATGTAACAGGGAAGTACAAATCTGACTCCATATTGAATCTGTTTCTCTAACCTTTGCATTCTATTGCTTTTGATTCCAGTTAAGAATATTGCCTAGAGCCTGAAAGACACAGGACAGCCCAATCTTAAGTCTCTGACCTTTAAAGGTGTAACACTTTTCCATTCATACAGAGATGAAAAGTTGCAGAACACAGAGGATAACATTTGTCTTGTTGGAGGTTTACAGGAACATGGTGACCTGACCTATGAGGAAAGCTGCAAGAACAAAGAATCCATATTCCAAGAAGTTTGCAACAACCCACCACCCCCTTACCTTTTATTATAAAGTCTGAATTCTAACTTAGGAAGATGGTTCTTTGGGGCACGAGTCCACCATCTTCTCAGTCTGCTGGCTATGCCTTGCCCCAACAACTCATCTCTTGACTTAATGGCCTGTCCTGTGGCAAGCAGTACAAGCCTGAACTCAGTAAACACTCTTACAAGATTCTTTCTTTCTTTGTCTTTCAATCATTTGATTATGACATGTCTAGTGTGCATTTCTTTGAGTTTTCTTGTTTGGAGTTTTTGAGCTTCTTGGGTGTGTAGGTTAATATTTTTTCATCAAACACAAAGAGTTTGGGGCAGTTCCCGTCGTGGCACAGTGGTTAACGAATCCGACTAGAAACCATGAGGTTTCGGGTTCAATCCCTGGCCTTGCTCAGTGGGTTAAGGATCCAGGGTTGCCGTGAGCTGTGGTGTAGGTCACAGATGCGGCTTGGATCCCGAGTTGCTGTGGCTCTGGTGTAAGCTGGCGGCTACAGCTCCAATTAAACCCCTAGCCTGGGAACCTCCATATGCTGCAGGTGCAGCCCAAGAAAAGGCAAAAAGACATAACAAACAGACAAAAAAATCCCAAAGAGTTTGGGGCCATTATTTCTCCAGATATTTTTTTCAGACCCTTTCTCTCTCTATCCTTCTTGGACTCCTATTATCCCAACATTGGCATGCTTGATGGTATCCTGCAGGTCTCTGGGATTTGCTCAGTACTTCATTTTTTTGTTTGTTTGTCAAAATGGATCACATCAATTGACCTATTTTAAAGTTCATTGATTCTTTCTTCTGTTTGTTCAAACCTGATATTGAGTCCCCCAGTGATTTTTTTTTAATTTTAGATATTATACTTTTCAACTCTAGACTTTCTTTTTGATTCTTTATTATAACTGTTCTCTCTTTATTTGGTGAGACATAGTTCTCATACTTTTCTTTAGTCCTTTAAACATGGTTTATTTTCATTCTTCGAACATATTTAATACAGCTGATATAATGTCATTGTCTAGCAAGTTCAACCCCTGGGCTTCCTCAGAAACAATTTCTAATGATTTATTTTTTCCTGGTGCATGAGCCATACTTTCTTATTTCTTTGCATGCCTCATAATTTTTTAAATAATGTAGTGTGGCCACCCTGGAAATAAGAATCTCTTCTCTCCTCAGGCTTTTGATGTTGCTGTTTGTTACTGTTGTTTGTTTAATGACTTTCCTGAACTAATTCTGTAGAGTGTACTCTTGTGTGTGACCACAGTGGTTGGCTAATGATTAGACAGGAACTTCCTTAAATGCCTGGAACCAGTAAGACTTCCAGTCTTTGCAGGGGACTCTGCATCACGGTGGGGCAAGCCATCAATGTGCAATTAGGCAGGTAACAACTTAACTGAGTCTTTACTCCCTTTCTGCGCTGAGCCTCAAGATCAGTCAGTGGTGAAAAGTAAGGACCTGCCCTGATCTTTCCTAAGTATAAGCACAGCCCCAAAACTGATTCCCCAGGAATGCGCTGGAGCTTTCAAAGCCCTTTTGGAGATCTCACTCCTCAGATTCACCTTCTGAGCTTTTGGTTAGTCTACTGTTTGCCCCATCTCTTATCTACTACCTCAGACAGCTACAAAGTTAAAGACTTCGTATAACTGTTTTTTGACAAATACCCATGGATAAAAGGCTCTTTCCATTGAGAGGGCTCTGAGTCAGGTGGACAATCTTGTGACTGGGGTCTTTCAGGGAAATCCCCTGGCAGGTCCAATAATGACAATTCTCTGAGGCATTCTTAAATAACATCCTCAAGGAGGTCCAGCCCCATCCTGGCTCCTGGTGGCTGCCAGGCTGTGATTCTTGCTGGCTGCTGGATTTAAAATCCACTGACGAGCTGAAGAGGAGGTGGAAATTGGCCAAATTAATGTTCTACAAAACTCCCTACTCACACCAAAATTCAGTTATTTAGATAGACACTTTCCAGATTACTGTAAGCTTTAATTTCTACAGTTCTTAAAAAATGTTGATTCTGACAATTTTTACTAATTTTCTCATTGCTTTTATGAAAGAGAATTTTGCAAGGTCTTTATTCCATCATTTTCACTGACATCACTTTTCTTTCTTTTTTTTTTTTTCTTTTTTTCTTTTTTTTAGGGCCGTGCCCACGGCATATGGAGGTTCCCAGGCTAGGGGTCGAATAGGAGCTGTAGCTGCTGGCCTATTCCATAGCCAAATCAATGCCAGATCCAAGCTTGCGTCTGCAACCTACACCTCAGCTTACAGCCGGTTCCTTAACCCACTGAGCGAGGCCAGGGATCAAACCTGCATCTTCATGGATCCTAGTCAGATTTGTCTCTGCTGCGCCACAATTGGAACTCCATCCTTTTTTTCTTTTAATAGTTGCATTATAGTCCACTGTATGGACTTAGTATCATTTAATTTTTCCGTAATACATTTTCCCTCAATTTTTTATTTGGAAAAATTTAAACCTTTAAAATGTAAGAATAGTTAAGTACCCATGTACCCCTCACCTAGGTTCAGCAAGTGTTAACATTCTGCCATATTTCTTCCTTCCTTCCTTCCTTTCATTCATCCTCTGAACTATTTGAACTTACAGACATCACAGCAACTTCACTCTCAAAGGTAAGTACTCCCCAAGAACCAGGACACTCTCCGTTATAACATGCTAACAATGTAATAATCACACTCAGGAAATTTAACACTGTCACAATACTACAATCTATATGCCATGTTTGAATCTCCCAAGAGCAATATCTAAAACTACAGGCACATCTGGCAGATGCCCACTGAGAAGGCCACAGGCCTGAGATGCTGCCTTCATCTGTGAGGTGCTTCCCAGGGCCCAAGACTCTTTATCTGCTTAGAAAGAATTCATTGGATAGCTGTTTTAATTTTAGTAGATGAGATTCTTATCTAAAACATCCTTGTATCTAAAACATCCTTGTTTATGAACTACTAAAGCAAAGCAACAATTCTGCTCAAATTTCAGACAACCGCCCCCCCCCCCGATTTTCTTCTGGGGATGTCCTAATAAAATGTTTCTGAGAGTACAAATCCCTCCACAGACAACACCATGGCAATGAGGAAGGCTCCTGACAACATACACATGAAACCCTCTTACAGGGTGTATACAGATACACCCTCTTACAGATACCCTCTTGCAGGACAGGACAGGACAGTTCTAGTGCTTCAATCTCCGAGGTGATTCCTCTAGAAGATACCTTTGTGTCTTCACGACTGGACAAAGATGAAGATGCAACGTGGTCAATGATAACTCATGCAAATCCATCTACCAGTACGATTTTTAAAATTCCTAATACAGGAGTTCTTGTCGTGGCATAGTGGTTGGCGAGTCCGACTGGGAACCATGAGGTTGCGGGTTCGATCCTTGGCCTTGCTCAGTGGGTTAAGGATCCCGTGTTGCCATGAGCTGTGGTGTGGGTTGCAGACGTGGCTTGGATCCCGAGTTGCTGTGGCTCTGGTATAGGCCCATGGCTACAGCTCCGATTAGACCCCTAGCCTGGGAACTCCATATGCCACAGGAGCAGCCCTAGAAAAGATAAAAAGACAGAAAAAAAAAAAAATCCTAATACATAGCTCCAAACAAATGTGCCCCCTAGGGCAGATTCCTCGGAGCGTGGGCCATGGACCACCCACAAGGGCATCATAGGTTGAACTCATTCTCATGTTGGTTCCCAAGCTTCTCTCAGGCCTGATGACTCAGAAGTTCTGAGGCTGGATCCCAGGAATCTGCATTTTAAAAAGCACCCCGGGTTTTCTGTTTGTTTGCTTTTTAGGGCTGCACCCTCAGCATATGGAGGTTTCCAGGCTAGGGGTCCAATCAGAGCTACAGCTGCCAGCCTACACCACAGCTCATGGCAACGCCAGATCCTTAACCCATTAATCGAGGCCAGGGATCGAACCTGAAACCTCATGGTTCCTAGTTGCATTTGTTTCTGCTGCGCTATGACAGGAATACCACACCCCAGGTTGTTCAAAGTACATTTATATTTGGGAACCACTGAGCAAGGCTGTAATCTGAGATTAAGTAAAGCTCAATGTGAAAAACTGTGGAATAAAAATCAGATATTGAGAACTGGTTTGTACTGTTATGCATGGCAGTGGCTTTTAAATATTTTGACCACAACCCATACTTACCCTTACAAATGAATATATTATACACCATGATACACACACACTGAAATTAAAGTTTCATGAAACAATATTTATCGTTACTACTTGTGATGCATTCTGATAATCTTCTATCACATTCAATTCCATTTTTTTTAAAAAACTGCACACAACCCACACTAAATCAATTTCACCTCTAATGAATCACAAACACCCCTTCACACTATCTTAACTGCCCCCCCTCCCCGCCTCGTTCATCAGACGCAGCCAAGCTAGGCGCATGTCCCCGTCAGCCCATGTCTGATTGTCTTTTGAGGTGCTTAGAAGGTGCCAGACCCAATGGGACCAAGGTCCTAGCTGTACTTTATTTGTACTTTATTTGTTATTTTGGCCACACATGCAGCATGTACAAGTTCCGGGGCCAGGGATGGAACCCGAGCCGCTGCAGTGACAATGCTGGATCCTTGACCCATGGCGTCACAAATGCTCTGTGTTTTACAGTCACCCGGTTTGCAGCTTAAAAATACCTCAAAAGGAGGCAGCAGGTGGCAACCAAGGCCTCTGTCAGGCAGCGCCCCCCTGCGGGGTGGGGGTGGGGAACCAACACTTTCCCAGGTGTTCTCAATCCTGGCTGCATGCCAGAACCACTGGGGAACATGAAAAAGATCCACACCTAGGGATGGCTATTCCCAGAGAAGTTAAAGAACCCACCCATGGGGCAGAGGACATGAATTCTAATAACTTAGCAAAGGATGAAAGGGGGCTGCAATGCACTGGAGTTGAGAGATTTCTATTTCATTTACATTTAGGATGTTCAATTATTTTATTCTCTTTGATCTGCCTTCTACAGGGGCCAGAGCTTTAAGCTGGTACTAGTTTTAAACTCTTAACTCCTTACTGCTTTAGGACAGAGGTCAGCAGACTCTGTCTGTAAAGGACCAGGCACTAGAGAGTTTAGCTTTGTGAGACATGCCACTCTGTCACACCTACTCAACTCTGTGGCTGCAGCCCGAAAGCAGCCATTAACAATATGGAAATAGATGAGCATGCCTGCATGCCAGGAAAACCTTTTTTACAAAAACAAGAGTGGACAAAGTTTGACTAGCGCCCCGCTTCATATGTCTGAATAATAATCAGCATTCTGGGAGTTTCCGCTGTGGGACAGTGGGTTAAGGATCTGGTGTCGCCACAGATGTGGTGTAGGTCGAAGACGTGGCTGGGGTTCAACCCCTGACCTGGGAACTTCCATAAGCCATCGGTTTGGCAAAAAAAAAAAAAAAAATCAGCATTCTGATCTTGTGCCCAGTAATATAAAATTAGTAACAAAGCCTGAAAATAAATACAAAAAGTGCACTCAATCTTGGCATCTTATCCTTTGATGATCATCCTATTAGATTTACCAGAAACTTAAAACAGTTTTATATTCGGACCATATGTACTTACTCGGACAACTTCTGCCCTGGGTGCCTTGACCGCCCTCCAAGCTGCACTTACAGAGACACCACCCACCTGACCATCCACCTGAAGGCTGCAACCCACCCCTGTGAACCAGAGGGAGCGGGCCAGCATCTTTGCTAGTAGAAAATGCCACAGATGCTCATTAAATAAATGCCTGATCATTGATTTTGGTAGAAAAAAATTTCACCTCTGCTGCTTTTGAATACATTCCCTCTACCACGATGGACGAGGTATAACTACACAACCCTGAGTCCAATATTGTTGGTTAAACAGCTTCTGTTCATCTAGGATCCCACCCCGTTGTCACTTCTGGCCTCCAAACAGAATGAATGAAATCAGGAGGTGAGACCATTTGCTCAGTGGACAAGACCAAGCCCAGACATCACTTTCGGCCTGATGAGAGGGGCCAAGAAGGGGTCCCCTGCACAGCTGTGCTCCCGCCAATCCATCTCTGCAACATGCAGGTCCCCAAACCTGCTGAGTGGGGAGTGAGGACACCCTGTCACATAGAGCTGCCCAGACAGCTGTCCCCAGTGTCCAGGTCGATGCCCACACAGCGAGGGTGGGCGTGAGGTGGGCGGCCCCCAGGAATGACGGCACGGAACCCCCCATCCCCACAGCCAGCCTGTCACCCTCCAGGTCACCCATAGAGGTAAGGACAGAAAACATGGGATGAACACATGGCGCTCAGCCACCTGGATGCCACACCATGGCTCCCAGTTGGACTTACCTGGAGGTGTTTTCGAGTATTCCTTTGACCTCATTCATTTCTTCTTTTCCAAAGTAAACAACAGTGAGATGAACTCTCCCATCCTGCTGGATGCACATCTCCCTGGAAAACAAGACATGGGGGTCTGGGCTTGTGTTCACAGCCACAGACGAAGCCCAAACAAACGCCTGCTCTGCAGGGCACGGAAGTCCTGCGGGGATGGGTGGGCCAGGAGAGCAGACAAGGGTTGGGCTGGTCTAGCCGCTGTCATCACTTGTACTTGGATTTCTCTTACCAAGAAAACCATGACTCACGATCAGTGAAAATTCAGATGCAGGCCTAGATCACCCTGGGTCCTCGGCCTCCTCTGCCGTGAGAAATCTACAAAGAACACAAGACTCAGAGCCCACTGTGCAGATGAGAAAGCTGAGGTCCAGCGAGGGTGGGACTGGAATCCATTGGATTCTACACCTTTTCTTGTGTGTGCGGCACAGTCTCAGAGACTGCACAAGCAAAGGTAAAAAGTATTTATTCATTTAGGACCCTAGAAACTCTGGGGAGGCCCAGCATCATGGCTGTCTAAGGGCTGACAGGCCAGAAGCACAGCTGCTGTACCCCCCGCACCCCCCTGCACCCCACTCCGCCGCCCAGGCAGACTCGATTGAGTCCCTCAGTATCTGCATTGCTCCTCACTGTGACTGACTGTCCCCCGCACGAGGCAGCCCAGGCTCTGGGCTCCCACATACCCCCTGGTGGGACTGGAACTCTGGCTCTGGACCAGCCTAAACCTGCCTTCCTATTCTTGCCAAGGTAACACCTGGCTAGGCCGTTAAGAGTCTCTGCTGAGGGTTTACTTCATGTGTGCATGTGTCATACACGTGCAATGTGTTTGGATGTGCATATACATAAATATGTGTGTGAATATGTATTTATGTACACACCAGATATGTACTGTGTGTGGGTAATTTTAGTAGGAGTTTTCTGGAAGCAGGTTGATGGAACAATTCCACTGGTACACCGATATTTTGTGATACAGCGATATTTTGCATGCCCTTCACTTTATTCCTTTTGTCTCTCTGCGGCTACTTCCTTTAACCCCCAATCAGGAATGGGACCCGGGATCCTGTTCCTGCTTCCAAACCAAGCTCTCCCTCAGGCCCAGACTCCCAGACTGAGCTACCAGCTACCCAGGACAACGTTCTCTGTACATAAAGATCCCTTTCACAAAGGTACCAGATGATGCTGTAACTCCCTTCAAGGAGGCAGAATAAAAGCACACACACGGGCCAAGCGCCCGAAAAAACATCTTTAAAAGTGTGCATGGAGTTTCCTGGTGGTTCAGTGGGTTAAGAACCTGACATAGTTTCTGTTAGGATGAAGGTTTGATCTCTGGCCTCAGTCAATGGGTTAAGGAGCCAGCATTGCTGCAAGCTGTGGTGTAGGTTGAGATTTGGCTCGGATCTGGCATTGCTATGGCTGTGGCATAGGCTGGCAGCTGCAGCTCCGATTCCACCCCAGCCCAGGAACCTCCACAGGTGCAGGTATGGCTGTAAAATGACAACAATGACAACAACAACAACAACAACAACAACAAACCCCGAGTAGGACATTTCTGCCCTTGGAAGTTCTCTGTCTACTGTGCATGCGTGATTAAAACTGTCTACACTGCAGTCAACAGCCACCATAGGAGAAAATATTGTCACCGTCTGTCTGACGATCTTGTAACTTTCATATTTTTCCCAACAGTTCTCCCTGGAAATGTGTGTGTGAGAAAGAGAGCGTACGTGGGTGGCTGTGGGCACGGAGACGCCGGTGTTCTGGAGCGATCACCTGTACCCGCACACCTGCCACCTGGGCCCCTGGAGCTGAGGTGCCCTCACAGCTCGGGAACAGCAGGTGGTGCTGTCTGGAATGAGCCCCACTCCCCAGGAGCCTTCTCTGGCACGGGGGATGCGGGGCCCTCCTTTCACCCAGCACCTCTGCTTTAGCTCCACAGTTCTGCCACCTCGGCATGGAAGCCTAAATATTCTGTTTCTCATTCCCCAAGACCTTGGCTTTTTAGGAATTTTTTTTTTTTTAAACAACAGTTCCTGATATTGTAACATTGAGTGCAGAGACTAATTAAGATATATTTTCAGTCAGAAAACATGTATCGTGCCACTTAGACACCTATGTTTTTATTTCCCAAGAGGCTGAATGCACAGCATGGTCCCCGAATTCTGTTACTATCTGTACAAGTGCACCGGGGAAAGCCGCCCTTGATCAGCACTCAACCTCTGTGTACAGATAAGAAAGCAGGTTCCAATGACCTGCCCAGCCATCCGGGCATGGGGCCAGGTTCCCTCAGGACCAGCCTAGCACTAGCCAGACAAAGGGCAGGCATGTGCCTGGGACCACCACCCAGGACGCCAGCACAAAGCTGGGGGGTCGGTGTGGCCAGGTGGGGGATGGACACCTCAACAAAACTTTAAATGTGATCTGGACGTGGGGAAGGCCTGTTCCACTGGCGTGCCTGCTGGGAACGGTCAGGCAGGGCTGGGCAATCTGGTGGTGGAGGGGCAGGCTGACCCAAGGCCTGTGTGCAGGGGGCGCTGGACCCTCGTGCAGAAAACCAGTCCTGAGCTGGGGTTTCTCAGCCTCAGCACCATCGACACTCTGTTTGTTTGTTTTGCTTTTGGGGGCAGCACCTGGAGCATAAGGAATTTCCCAGGCTAGGGGTCGAATAGGAGCTACAGCTGCCAGCCTACACCACGGCCACAGCAACACGGGACCTGAGCCATGTTTGGGACCTACACCACAGCTCACGGCAACGCCGGATCCTTAACCCTCTGAGTAAGGCCAGGGATCAAACCCACATCTTCATGGATACTAGTCAGGTTCATAACCTGCTAAGCCACATGGGAACTCCATCAGCACTGCTGGCACTTTGGACCAGGTGAGTCCAGATGGGCTGCCCTGTGCGCTGTAGGATGGCTGGCAGCAACCTGGCCCCTACCCATTGGATGCTGGCAGGACTCCCAACCCCCACCCCAGCTGTGACAACTCCAATGCCTCCAGGCCTCACTGCATGTCCCAGGGCAGAGGCTGCAAAACTGCCCCCCAGTTTGGGACCACTGTCTTCAAGAAGAATCAGGTTCATTAACATCTGAGTCATTAAAGGGACATGTGTTTGTGACAACAACATATCCTTGAGATCTGTCCTGCTCCCTGGGGGTCTGTCCTGCTGTCCCGCTCCCCTGGTGTCTGTTCTGTTCCCCAGTGGCTCCTATGGACTCACAGGTGGGCTTAGGGAGGGACGGGGCTAAGGAAAATGGAAAGGCTTTATTCACAGAAAACTGAATTGCAAGGGCGATGTCAGGAGCTCCAGCCAGGGCTCCAGGGAATTGATGACCTCACGGGATGCTGCCAGCCTGGACACGGCAGGACCACAGCCCCCGCAGCATCCGTGAGGTCAACAATGCAGCGGGTCTGCACCACAGAGCTGACCTTGGCAGTCAGCGGAGGCTGAACTCTATCTGACCTCAGGTGAGACTTCCCCATGGAGACCAGAGAACATAGGAGGCTGGGCATCTGCCACAGTAGGTAACAGAACAGGAAAACTTTCTTACAGCTCGGGGACCTGTTCTAATACCCCAGCCTAAGTGGCCTGAGGAAACATGGGTTCAATGACACATATGTATTGAGTCTCTTTGTTGTGCAATACATTACTCTCCTAAGATTTTAGAAGAATAATCCTGTCTGGACCTGTAGGGGGACCATCCAGGTTTGCCTGGGATTCTCCAGGTTTCAGCACAGAAAATGCACATCCAGGAAACTCCTCAAAGCAAACCAGACAACTAGTCACCCTTCTCGAGTCAGAGACTTGACAGGGTACTGGACAGAATGGGCAGCTGAAGGGCACAGGACAAGGAAGGATGGAAATATGGCTGTAAAGGGTCTAAGGAGCCAGGGGAGTGTGGCAGAGACGAGGCTGACCTCTGATGGGTGATGGGGAAAGTGTCAAAGTCAAGGCAGCATCTAAGCTGAGCCTGAACAGGGAAGCAGACGCCTCTCAGGTGGGGAGGAAGGAAGAAAGGGCTTGCCCTGCTGAGGAGGTGCAGATGTAAGGAAATCACATCTCAGTGCTTTTCTCTGTCCATTTTCTACTCAGCTATACCAGCTAGGAGCTATTTAGGTCTGATTTATGTCCCATGAAAGTAAAATATGATGTAACTGGCCATCAGGCCCCACTCTCTGTGGTTGGCGAGGACACCAGGAAGAAATCTGCTCAGGCACAAAAAGACGGGAGGGGAGCACCAGGTCCTTCCCCCAGGAGGGAACACACAGTGACAGGGGCCCATCAAAATCAGGCTTTAAAAAATAACTCTGAGTTCCCATCATGGCTCAGTGGTAACGAACCCAAACAGTATCCATGAGGATGCAGATTTGATCCCGCCTCCCTCAGTGGGTTAAGGATCCCGCATTGCTGTGAGCTTCGGTGTAGGCTGCAGACGAAGCTCAGATCCCACGTTGCTGTGGCTGTGGTGTAGGCCGGCAGCTGCAGCTCCAATTCGACCCCTAGCCTGGGAACTTCCATACGCTGGGGGTGCAACCCTAAAAAGACCAATTTAAAAAGAAAAGGAAAACTCAAGTCAAAGATGCCCCTGACGCCACCTTTAACTGTCATAAATGCTTTGGGAGGGATGAGAGACGAGTCAGAGAAAGGAAAGTGGAAGAACATTAAACAAAAATAACCAGCAAGAGTCTGAGGAGACTCACAGTAACGTGGAAAGGGGTTCTCAGTCCAGCTGGTAGGAGTCAAAATAAAAATCAAGCCAACTTGGAATGAATTGGGAAAGATCTTCAAAAACCACACACACACAAAATCACTGCCATAAAAACCCTCTTTTTCTGGAGAGGCTCAGAGACAAAGACTGTCTATAGCTTTGTTATTGTGAGGTTCCTCCTGTGACTGCAAACAAACTCTACAATGAAACAACGGATGAGCTTAAAACTGATAAACCAGGTGCCCGGGGAAACTGAGCAGCCAAAATTCAAGAACAGTTTCAAAAGTAGAATGAGGTGATTAAAAAAGGAAAAATAAGGAGGATGAGAGGCAGGTTTAAGCCAACACACTACTGGGCCAAGGGAAGTGAATCTGAAGCAAGTTCTCCAGAGCACACCACCCCGCAACCCGATTCCTGGCCACGTGTGAAGGAGTCTTGGCAGTGGAGGGAGGTGGGGCATTCAAGGGAGGGGAAAGAGCACTTGGAGCCGAAGCGGTTCCTCCATGGACCGGACCCACAGGACAGCAAGGGAGCAAAGGGCTGCTGGAGTAAAGGGCATCTTATCACCATAGCAACAGTGGAGCCTCAGAGCACACAGGCCCTGCAGCAGCCGCACAGCACCTGACCAGAGCGGTCTGTATATCTCCCTTGGGATACGTCAGGGGCATGATTCCTACTCAGGGAGGGGAAGTACTGCACTTTAGCCTCATAACTTCTTGTAAATCCAGGAACGTCAGCCATTTCTTGTTCATGGCCTCTAATAGAGGCCCTGGGGGTTTAGTGCTAAGAAAAGCTTATCTCACCCAACAAAGAGCAGCTTCCTTTTGATTAACCACTGAAGCTAAGGGAAACTAGCCTTTGTTTTTCCCTCTCCCCCTCGTCTGATGGAGTTCAGAACCTGTGTTTCTACCAGGATGCACTGTTTCCCTTAGCCCTAGCTCTGAGGTATAGCTAACCCCCATGATTCCACACTGTTACCGAGTCCTTGTCCACTGACTTTTATAAACATGGTTTTAGGAAATCCATATACTTTTTCAAGCACAAATAATTTTTGGTTAAGATGATTATAATAATGATAAGAATAAAAGAGTAATGATGATAAATACCTAGTTCATGTACTTCAAGTGCCTAGGAATTCATTTTGTCATGAGGGCCCACCCCAGGCCATGCACAGTTCTGGAGAAGGAAAACTTGATCTCTGTTCCTTGCAGACAATACCTGGTGCCAGGCCATCCCCCCAATGAGTGATTCTCAGACTGGCCCGCTCCAGGGCTCTTTCTGTCTTGTGACCAGGCCTGGCTGTCTCTGGGACATTCCAGGCTCTACACATATTTCTTCTGTCCCAGAAGGAGTATTTGCTACAACTCTAAGCCATTTGGGTTTTTTCTAGCTGACCACTTAGCAAACTGATGCTGAAATGGGGCGTAGGGGGATACCCTAAAACTCTCTATAATAACCTGTGTCAGAGCTGAAACGGACCCATGTGGACAAGTACTTTGATTTTACAGAAGATACTGAAGCCCAGATAAATGAAGCAACTTGTAAAAATTTCTCAGCCAGTGTCAGAACAATGGGTTGTTTACATTTTAAAGGAGATGCACTGGGAAGATGGTGTTTTAGATAAACTAATTTCAGAGTTCCTGTTGTGGCTCAGAGGATCCAACTGGTATCCATGAGGATGTAGGTTTGATCCCTGGATCTGATCAGTGTGTTAAGGATCCGGCGTTGTCATGAGCTGTGGTGTAGGCTGGCAGCTGCAGCTCTGATTCGACCCCTAGCCTGGGAATTTCCATATGCCATACCTGTGGCCCTAAAAAAATAAAATAAATAAAGCAATTAGTTAATCTCAAGCGGTGATCATCGCAAACCATGTACCAATATGGAAAGTGGCAAAACCTTGCCCCCAATTAATGACCAATGAAAGAAATATGATCTGCCATAAACATCAGAAAGAGAAGGCCAGGGAAAGAAATGCAAGATTCTGCTTTTCTCATGTGGCTCCAGCTGCAGCTGCAGGAGAAGGGCTGGTGGTACCGCAGGAGGAGAGAGGCTGGTTGACAGAAGGCCATGGTGGGTCTTAGCGCAGGGACAGTTGTTGCGGATACCTGGTCCCTCCGCATCACAGGGAAGGTGCAAAAGGAAAGAAGGACCATTGTAATTTATGTCGGAAATTGAATATGGTAGAACCAAGGGAGTTAAGACACCACACTGAAGCAAGATCCTTCGTGAGAGCAGGAAGAGGGACTGGACAAGGGGAGTTGGCGGCCAGACTCTCCCAGCCCATCCAGAAAACACAGGACCAAAAACCTCATTTTTGTCCCCATTTTTCCCTGTGGGAGAGGAAGAAGCTGAAGCCAACCAGTGAGAGGAAATAAAAGGTGCTGATTCTGATGCTCTAGCCCCAGCCCTTAACAGAGGCCATTCCAAGAGCCAAAGAGCACCCCCCCAACCAGGAATAGTGAAGCTGATATTCCCTGCCACCCAGCTCAGGCCCTGGAAGGGCCGCAGGCACTGGGAACCTCCAAGGAAGGTGGCACAGAGGCTGGCTGAGCCATCTCCTCCTCCACCCGCTCTTCCAGACCACCAACAAAATGAGCACAAATATCATTCCCAAAACACAGCTGGGAGAGCAACACAAACAGTCCTCAGCTGGGATAGGGGCCAGCCAAGGGCCACCCACCCCAACGACGTCAGAGCAGCAGCAAGCCGACCCTGCGCCCATCATGCACAGGAAGGACGAAGGGAAACAGCAGAGCAATCTCATCTCGGGGACAGCAGCAGAGGGAATTCAGGAAGCAACAGTGTTCAAAATGCAAATGAAAAACTTGGTCCAAAAGAAAACATAACTCTAACAGAAGAAAACATCTTACAAATGTTTTCCACTTTCTTAATAAAAATGTGAATTCAATAAAAAAAATTTCAAAGAGGAAATGATAAAAACAACAAAGTATAATTAACAAGCACATTCTATGCAGAAAATAAAGTGATAACCGAAACAGAAGTAAGAAATTAGACACAGCAAGGTACACAATAGATATTATCAGAAAATCAAATTACTCACATGAAGGAAAGGCTTACATGGAAGCAGATAAAAGTCTAAGGTGTTAAAAATTAGAAAGAAGCTAATAAATGAGAAAACCTACAAAATCCCCAGTTGGGTCCGTGAAGCAGAGACATCAACAACAAAGCGGAAGAAGGGGCTGAAAATTAAAACACCAAAAAAGTTCCCTGAAATGAAAGAATCCATAAGCAGACAAGGAAACTGAATTACTGGAGGGAGGATAGCAGACTCTGAGATGAGACGACCCTGATTAAGTGATGGGGGTTCACCCACGAGAAAGGAAGGCATATTCTATAGCCATTTCCAGGAGAGACAAAACAAATCTGTCCCAATGTTCTCCAAGTATCCTCAGATGCAGAAGCACGTCTGTCTACAAGGTCTCAAAAGTTTTTTTTTGTTTGTTTGTTTTTTATTTCTGCCTTCTTCTTTTTTTTTTTTTTTTTTTTTTTTTTTTTGTCTTTTGTCCTTTTAGAGCCATACCCATGGCATATGGTGATTCCCAGGCTAGGGGTCTAATCGGAGCTGTACCTACACCAGAGCCACAGCAACTCGGGATCCGAGCCGCGTCTGCATCCTACACCACAGCTCACGGCAATGCTGGATCCTTAACCTTGATGGAGACCAGGGATTGAACCCGCAACCTCATGGTTCCTAGTCAGATTACTTTCTGCTGTGCCACGACGGGAACTCCTGTTTCTGCTTTTTATGGCCACACCCGTTGTATGTGGAAGTTCCCAGGCTAGGGGTGGAATCAGAGCTACAGGTGCCAGCCTACACCACAGCTACAGCAATGCCGGATCCAAGCTGCACCTGAGACCTATGCCACAGCTCACAGCAACGCCGGATCCTTAACCCACTAAGCAGGGCCAGGGATCAAACCCGAATCCTCATGGATATTATTAGTCAGATATCTTTCCGCTGTGCCACAATGGGAACTCCCCCAAGAGTTTTTAAGCCCAGCCAAGTTAACCTTAAACTGTGACAATGTTATAAACAGACATTCTTTTCTCAAGTACTTAATGACCCTTCCTGAAAAAAACATCTTGGCCGTGGAGTTCAGATAACCCAAAGCCTCAGGGATGAAGAAACTACTGTGGGAAGATGACTGAGGGATGTGCTAAATCAAATCCCCTTACACAGGAGCTGTGGTTCCAAGGAAGACTGCAGGGGCTGCAAACCCAGACGAGGTAAAAATAATAGATAGTTGGGAACCTGGGAGCTAGGAGCCAGGAGAGTGGAAAAGTGTAACTGTGTTACTCTCTTCTCGTACTGTACTTTTTCAATCATTCCAGTCTAAAAATATAGAGTAAGAATGCATAATGATTCCAATCTGTTCTATTTTGCAAAATCACTTTTTTTTTAAACTTGAGCAGGATCTCTTAGGAATATATATATATATATATATATATATATATGTATATATATATATATATATATTTTTTTTTTTTAGGGCCGCAGATGCGGCATATGGAGGTTCCCAGGCTAGGGGTCCAATCAGAGCTGTAGCCACCAGCCTATGCCACAGCCAAAGCAACGTCAGATCCGAGCCGCATCTTCGACCTACACTACAGCTCACAGCAATGCTGGATCCTTAACCCACTGAATGAGGCCAGGGATAGAACCCACAACCTTATGGTTACTAGTCAGATTCGTATCCGCTGAGCCACTATGGGAACTCTGGAACTAATATCTTTTCTAACAAAGAAACGTTTTCTTAAATATCAGTAGTTTCTTCGGTTACACTTCAGATTCTCTTTTGTAAATTTAAGAAAGGTAAGATTTAATCCTTTAATTAAAAATAGAACATACTAGCATACCTCATGCTGTATTAAATTATTCCTAGCTAACAAATTATTCTTCTATCTGTATAAATGCAAAGAAAGGCGCCTAGAATGTTCATTTAACCTTAAAATGGCTAATTTACAGAAGCAGGGCCCAAACTGAAATTTTATTTATTTATTTATTTTGTTTTTTAGGTCCACACATGCAGCATACAGAAATTTCAGCTAGGAGTCAAATCAGAGCTGCAGCTGTCAGCCTACACTGCAGCCACAGCAACGCAGGATCTGAGCCACATCTGTGACCCACACCACAGCTCACTGCAATGCCAGATACTTAACCCACTGAGAGCAAGGCTAGGGATCAAACCCACATCCTCATGAAGACTAGTCAGGTTTGTTATCAGTGAGCCAAACGAACTCCCCAAAAGTGACTTTTTAAATAACTTATTCCTGGCTGTGTTCTAACTAAACATCTTGTAATAGCCATATATCACAAACTTAAAAGTCATGTTTAAATTACAAAAGAAAACAAACCTTTCATTTAATTTTGATTTGATTTGATTTTTTTTTATTTGTTTTACTTTTTAGGGCCGCACCCATGGCATATGGAATTACCCAGGCTGGGGGTTGAATTGAAGCTGCAGCTCCTGGCCTACCCCACAGCAATGTGGAATGCAAGCCATGTTTGTGACCTACACCGCAGCTTGCAGCAACGCCAGATCCTTAAGCCACTGAGTGGGGCCATGGATGGAACTTACATTCTCATGGATACTAGTTGGGTTTGTTACCACTAAGCCACGACAGGAACTCCTTTATTTAATTTTCAAACAAAACAGAAACTATATAAAAAATTACAAAACAATCTAAAAATTTATAAAATAGAATCCAAAAGAAGGAAATAAAAGCCACTCCTAGTTCCACTGCCAGCGCCAGCTACCGTTAACAGCTTCCACTCTTGGGACTGAAGGGACTTCACAAAAACACCATCACATTTTTAATAAACGGCACTTATATTTTCTCCCAATACTCCTATGGTCATTTTCTTTGCGTTTAAATATTTCACTGACCATAGTTTGCTTCAGGTTTTGGTGTGAAGCCAGAATTAATTTTTTTTTTTTTTTTTTTTTTTTTTTTTTTGCTGTGTTTGGTTAGTTGTCCTAAAGCCATGCACTGAATAATCCACTCTGCTGGCAGATTTGAAATGTCCCTTTTACCTAGTTCTGACTGGGAATGAGATACCCTCTCTCATCTCATCTTTTCAGAGACCTCAACAGGCTCAGAAGCTCCTGGGCCATGGAGCAGCCTCCCTCTGGAAAGCCTTCCTGCTGTTCCGATGTCCTGGCCTCTAGGTCTGCAGCTTCTATGCTGTATGACCGGATTCTTCTCACTGTGAAGGCATGTTCTATATCTCGAACTCCTTCTCTCTCTATCTGGTAGAGAGTCTGGTACACATTCCAAATACCCTGTCCCAGGAGCAGGTCTCCTGCCTACCTTCTCCTGACCACGCACAGCAATGGGCATCTGAACATGAGACACAATGTTTATATATATATGTATATATATATATGTATATATGTATATATATATATGTATATATATATATATATTTAGGGCCACAAGTGTGGCATATGGAAGTTCCCAGGCTAGGGGTCAACTCAGAGCTGTTGCTGACGGCCTACACCACAGCCACAGCAATGCCAGATCCAAGTCGCATCTGCAACCTACACCGCAGCTCACAGCAACACCTCACTGAGCAAGGCCAGGGACTGAACCCCCATCCTCATGGACATTCGTCAGGGTCATTACAGCTGATCCACAATAGGAACTCCCTGAGGCACGATGTTTTTAAAACATGAACTAGAATTACATTCCATTTCAGTCTCAATCTTGCAGATTTGTAAGCTATGAGCTTCCCTTTTTTTTCTTTTTTTTTTTTGGTCTTTTTGCCTTTTCTAGGGCTGCTTCCATGGCATATGGAGGTTCCCAGGCCAGGGATCTAATCTGAGCTGTAGCCACTGGCTCATGCCAGAGGCACAGCAACATGGGATCCGAGCCACATCTGCAACCTACACCACAGGTCATGGCAACGTCGAATCCTTAACCCACTGAGCAAGTGCAGGGATCGAACCCGAAACCCCATGGTTCCTAGTCGGATTCGTCAACCACTGTGCCACGATGAGAACTTCTGAGCTTTCCTTTTTACACCAATATTTCCCTCCTAGTTTTACTCCTGTTGTAGATTATTTGCAATCCTCGTGACACTAAGGCAATAACCAGTCACGTGTACCCCAAGAGCCCTGCCCCTCTGGGCTACAGGGGTCTTGCCAGGAGGCCTCGGCCCTGCTCTGAGCAGAAAGCCTCTGAGGCCGGCACCACCTCCCCAAGCCCAGCCCACAGGGACAGGCCTTTGAGCCAACACCAGTCCCAGCGCCCCAACTTGGAGGCTCCAGGCAGCTTCGTGGCCAAAGGAACTTCCAGTGAACTGGTCCTGGGATCCGGCCATCCGGCTGCTGGGAGTAATGGTTTGACCTCAAGCCTGGGGCCACCACCAGTCAGTCTCCTTTGGCATGTGACACTTCATCAGACGGCACACTCGGCCGTCCACAGGGAAGGCAGAGAGGGGCACTTGTTCCCAGGGGGAGCTGAGAGGAGCCTAGGGGGAGGGGTTCTCCTGGGAAACTAGGAGCAGATGAGGGCGTCACCCCAGCCAGTTCTGCAGGGTGTCACAGCAGAGGGCCCAGCTCCCCAAGAGGAAAAGACAAAAGGTGTTTCCTCAGAGGCCAGAACTAGACCCACTGGGTGGCACTTACAGAGAAGCAGACTTCAGCTTCAAACAGGAGAGCTTTCTACCCAGAACTGCAGCCTGCCTGGGAAGCGGGTGGTTACCTGGTACACACACACATACACTGCACAGATACACACTGCACAGACACATACAGAATCACAGACACACACTGCACAGACACACACACAGACACAGATTCACATACAGACACACACACTGCACAGATACATACAGACTCACACTCGCACACACACAATCTGCACAGAGAACACGTCAGGGGTTCAGGATTCAGAACTAAGATAAGATCAGACCAGAAGACCCCAAAACTCTTGGGTTTTGACCTTAAAATTTAAATAGAAAAGGGTTTTGTTTTGTTTTTTAAATTGGAGACGTTTTACTCAGGACCTAGTCGCAAAGCTTAATGACAGGAAGAAGGGAGAACAGAGGGGTGAGGGCGATTCCCCGCCCCCCAGGTGGCTGCAGAGCCGCTCCACTTTCTGGGCCTTGCTGTGCCAGTGGAGGAGCTTTCGGAAGCTGGAGTGGGACAGTCCTGAGGAAGGGGCCATCCTGGGAGGAGCTGTCACCTTGCCTGAAGGACACACTCAGACGGAGGTTACAAGACAGAAAGGGACCCAGATAAACCAGGATGTAGCTTCATAAATGCCATCCCTGGAACCTGGCCAGGGAGTGGAAAAGGGTTTTACTCTTCAGGTGTAAATGCGAACTTGGAGTTCCCGATGTGGCAGAATGGGATCAGTGGGGTCTCTGCAGCGCCAGGACGCAGGTTCGATCCGCAGCCCAGCACAGTGGGTTAAAGAATCTGGCGTTGCCACAGCTGAGACGTACGTTGCAACTGTGGCTCGGATCTAATCCCTGCCCTGGGAACTCTATGTGCCCAAGGTGGCCAAAAAAGAAAAACAAAAACCCCACGAACTTAATGATGAAAGATTAAAAATAGGTTTGCTGTTCCAGGATTTATAATTAGACACATACGGCTTTCTCTCTATAAGATAAGCCTGCTGATTGACCTCAAGCCGCGTGAACACCAGCTGTGAGCCGTGAGATCTGACACTGCACAGTCAAGAGCTTGAAGACGTGTGTGAGAACCACACATCGCATCTGAAAATAAACCCCACTGAGTCTTTCTGAGCAGCTACAAAAGTGAGTGTTGGGAAATTTCCTGGCATAATTCTAAATGTAATTTCTGAGATACAGCTGAAAATAAAAAGGAAACTCTGACTCCACACATTCCAGCCACTGCTACAGCAGGACAGCAAAAGAAGCTGGGCTACAGCCAAGCACATGGGCTACAGCCACGTGGGCGCCAGCCTTCCAGAGGCCTGGAGGGCCCTGATGTCCCCCAGCCTGAGCCCTGGGTCTGGCCAGAACCGAACCCAGCAGGCATGACGCTGCAGGTCCTGGTGAAAACCCAGTCCTCCCCAAATGGGTTATCATAGGGAGTTCCCATCGTGGTTCAGTGGTTAACGAATCCAAATAGGAACCATGAAGTTGTGGGTTCGATCCCTGGCCTTGCTCAGTGGGTTAAGGATCTGGCGTTGCTTCGAGCTGTGGTGTAGGCCAGCAGCTATAGCTCTGATTCCACCCCTAGCCTGGGAACACTATATGCCGCAGATGCGGCCCTAAAAAGACACACACACAAAAAAAAGCCAAATAGGTTATCATAGAATATTGAGTGGAGTTTCCCTGTGCTAAATAGTAGGTACCCATTGATATGGGAAAGAATGGAGATATATATATATGAAAAAGAATGGATATATATGCATATATGTATATATAGATAACTGAATTGCTTTGTTGTACATCAGAAATTATCACAATATTGTAAATCAACTAGGCTTCGATAAAACTTTAAAAAATGAGAAAAAAAAAAACCTCACAGTCCTTCTGTCCCTTCTGAAGGTAAATCTGCTTCTCTGACAGTTGTCCAGTTGCTTCAGGGAAAGGCAAATACAAATGATAAACTTTATAGGAAGAAAACAGAGGTGACCAGGAAGAGAAAGGGTCCTTTGCACCAAGAAGGGAAAACGGAGGTGACAGGCATGTTATCAGCATTCCACACACACATGTGCAAACAGACCCACCTGAAATTCTGCATGAACTGCCGGAACTTGTCCACCCTCCTGGCCAGGGGCACGATAATGTTGACCAGCGTGCTGGCCATGTTCAGCTCCTCTTTCTTCACTTTCATGATGGGGCCAAACGGTCGGAACAAGACGAGGCGTCTGAACTGGTGCTTGTGGTCCCCTCTGAACGTGAGCTCGTACAAAGTGCCTTTATCCCTTTCTGTGCGGTAGATCCCTGTCGGGAGAAACAGAGGGAAAGATGGTTCTAAAAATTGACTTGGCTGCTGAGTGTTTTTTTAAATAGCCAAGAACTGCACAAAATGCTTTTTTAAAAAAATTAAGATTAAATTGCTACATCTAATAATCATTAGAAAACTCAAAATGCTTCCACTTATATCACAGAAGAAATGAACATACCATCAATTTAAAAATCACAGGCATTCCCGTCGTGGCTCAGTGGAAAGGAATCCGACTAATATCTATGAGGACACAGGTTCTATCCCTGGCCTCACTCAGTGGGTTAAGGATCTGGCGTTGCCATGAGCTGTGGTGTAGGTCGAAGATTCCACACTGCTGTGGCTGTGGTGTAGGCTGGTGACTACAGGTCTGATTCAACCTCTAGCCTGGGAACTTCCATATGCCAAGGGTGCGGCCCCCAACATAAATAAATAAATAAATACCACAGCTATGAAGACTTCAGAAAAATGGGAGAAAGCTTGTAATGGTGGATATGAAACTGAATTTATACTATTCAGAAGCATTAAGAAATGGACTGCTAAAGCAATGTGCCAAAATTATGTGGAGTGGGGTTATGCGTTTTTTCTTTTCTTTTCTTTTTTTTTTAGGGCCACATTTGTGGCATATGGAAGATCCTGGGCTAAGGGTCCAATCAGAACTGCAGCTGCCAGTGTACCCCACAGCCACAGCAACACTGGACCTGAGCCAAATCTAAGACCTACACTACAGCTTGCAGCAACGCCAGATCCTTAACCCATTGAGCAAGGCCAAGGATCAAACCCAAGTCCTCATGGAGATCAAGTCAGGTCCTTATTAATGCATTGAGCCACAATGGGAACTCCCTCTTTTCTGTTATTTATCCACATTTTCTGCAGCATGATCACATATTTTAATTACTGCATTTATGTAATTCGTGTGTTAAAATGAGCTCTTAGAAATGATAGCCATTTCAGAAGAATGACCATACTGACCTACTCAGGGCTCCTGGGAGCGGCTAGGGCTGGTCACACCAGGAATGTGGCCTTCCAGAAGCTTCTGGAAGCACTAAAGCAGACAAGACCTGAAGGACCAGCCCGGCGGCCAGCAAGCATCTTGTTTACCTTCCCCTCATCCTTCCCACCCCAGGAAAGCAGCCCAGCCAGTGCTGCAGAGCCAGACTACCTGGGGAGACAGCCACTCCTGAATGTCACTGTCACAGAGACTCCACCGTCTCACCTGCTGGGTTGACCACAGGACCCAGGCGTCTCAGCATGGATGAGCCTCCCAGGCCCCCAGCAGACAATTTCCCCATCTCATGAGCAAACTGTCCCCAGCTGCTCAAGGTCCATGGCCTACCAGTGTCACTGGGCTCATGAGTATTTCACTACAGTCAGGAAAATAACCCATGAAATTCAATGAATCACCAGAGAAGCTTCCTCCTCTTTTCTCTTCGATTTGCCAGGTTTTCTCTTCCTCATCCCTTTCTTCCTCTGGTCCCCACATCAGCCAGGACACACCTCCAGGCCTGGATACTCAGCTTCGAAGGTGGGTCCGGGGAAGTGACCTGTGGGGGGGCTGGCCTGGTGTCCAGGCCTCTCACAGCCTTTCTCTTTTCTTCCTTGCTATCCCGCTTCCCTTCCTTCGTGGGAACCACAGGTGTGGCGCACAAACTTGTGTTCTTTGCCTTGCAGGGGCCATTGATCCCACAGCCGGTTTGCAGCCTCTGCCGTAGAGAGGAGTCTGGGGCTTGAATCTTCCAGGTGGTTTCACTTCCCACATGCCACCTGGGGATCACATGCACAGCTAGGAGGGGTGGCGTAAGGACTTAAGGACCTGGGTTTTCTCCTGGAGCCTCCTCAGGTGTGGGGTCACTGCTCCAGGGCAGGAAGGCTGAGAGGTCTGTGGAACAGCACTGAGCTCACAGTGGAACAGAATTCAGCATCCCCGTGGGAGAAAGGGAGGGCACTTCTTAGGAAGCCCAAAGGATGTCTTTGAAAACATGCGCTGGTTCCCTGTAAAGTCTGTTCATGCTTTCAGGCCTCTGGTCCACAATGAGGACACAGGCTCTTCCACTCTGCCACTGACCAGAGCAGCTGGGAAGCCACCCGCCCCCAGGGCCCAGATGAAGCAGGGCTGATTCAGGAATGACTGGAGCTCGGTAACAGCATCTCTGCAGGACAGGCTCCTGTGCCCTGGGGCCCACAGGCACGCCTACTCCATGGGGCACCCCAGATGCAAAGGCTTCACACACACAAAGGTAACGATATGCAAGGGGCTGGGATTGTTTCCCAAAACAGAGCCGTTTTCTCCCTCAGCACCAGGATCAGCATCATTCACTTTTCCAAATCTAAATCCACAGCTTTGAAGATACAGGCAGAAATACCCAAACACTTGTCTCAAGAGGTGGGCATCACTTTATAAAGAACCTGAGTGTGTAATAGTTCTTACTCATACTGATTCCTACAACCATGTGAGAACAGCTGCCGTGGAAGGCAAGCCCAAGCGGCCAGGTAGATAGGAGCCCCCCAGTCCCCCCACCTTCCACCCTACCCCTGCCCTGGGCCACCAGGAGCCAGAGCATCCAGGCTAATGCCACCAGGGCCCAGTCCATCTCAAACCCTCCTGCCATGAGACCCTACTCTCACTTTCCCCTCTAGCTCAGAAAATGTGTAACAGGCAGAAATACTGATGGTAATAGTGACAGGTCACCTCCTGACAGCAGGAGAGGAGGCAGAAGAAGTTTTTCTTTCTTTCTTTTCTCTGTCTTCCTTCCTTCTTCTTCTCCTTTTTTTTTTTTTTTTTTTGTCTTTTTTAGGGCAGCATATGGAATTTCCCAGGCTAGGGGTAGAATTGGAGCTGCAGTTGCCAACCTATACTACAGCCATAGCAACGCCAAATCCTTAATCCACTAAGCGAGGCCAGGGATCAAACCCACATCCTTATGCATACTAGTTGGGTCCATTACCACTGAGCCACAACGGGAACTCCAGAACATATATATATTTTTTAAACATCTGGGATCATTTAATATAAAGAAGAAAACTACCCATGTAAACCGCCTCTGAAGACATCACTGTGAGACCATATTCTCCTTAGTCTGGTCAAGAAGAGAAACTGGGATACACCTGAGAAAGATTTTAGCCATAACAATTTTTTGTTTTTACTACTGCAGTACTTCGGTTATCTAGAAAATTCTGCTTAGACGAAACATCTCACTCCTGGGACTGTATGGGACAATGAGACATTACAGAGCCATCTGTCAGCTTAGGGAAAGCAGCAGACATTTGACATTTGCCAAAGAGAGCTCCTGGGAGTTCCCTTCGTGGCAGCAGTTCACAAACCCAACTAGGATCCATGAGGATGCCGGTTGGATCTCTGGCCTTGCTCAGTAGGTTGGGGATCCGGTGTTGCTGTGAGCAGTGGTGTAGGTCACAAACTCGGCTTGGATCCCAAGTTGCTGTGGCTGTGGCGTAGGCTGGCAGCTACAGCTCCAATTAGACCCCTAGCCCGGGAACTTCCATATGCTGCAGGTGCAGCCCTAAAAAACAAAAACAAAAAAGAGAGAGAGCGAGCCAGAGCTCCTAAGACTTTGAGAATCCCTAAGTGCTCAAAAACTACCATGTAAATAATTCTCCCCTTTATGGGACAGTAACCACTTTATAGCTTTTCCTCCTCTGCCACCCTACAGAGAAACCCCTGCATCCCCCCTGTTTGTCCTCCAACACAGTGCATCAGCTCATGGCCACTTCTGGGCACGTCCTGACTCAAGTTCATCACTGTTAACTTTCACTTACGTTTCTCTTTTGATAAGAAAGGCTGCACTGACTGATGTTCTTGCTGAAACAATTCATGAATCACCTTTTTTGTTTCTACTTATTGCACCCGTTCATGCCATAATCCATGCCAACACATTCGACACTTGGTTCTTTATCAGGAATTTCTAAGAACCTCACTTACTTAGGGCTCTCTTAGTTCATCACTAATACTGGCAGTCAACTTTCTTTTCAGAGCCATTTTTCCCCATAAAACTACAGATCAACCCCGTGAAGGCGACCAGGTATCTGACAATAAGTGGGAAGTGAAGGACTGTAATGATCCCAGCACAGCAGTGGGCTGGGCTCCTCACCAGGTGCCCCGTCAGCCACTCAGGAATCACAGTCACACGACATGGTGACTTTTATCCTTATTGATTTTCCTTACGGCTATCATTTAGCATGGCTTGTGTTCTCCATTAGAGATATAAAGATGGGCATGATAAAAATCACTGTGCTTTAAGAATTCATATTCTAGGAGTTCCTGTCATGGCTCAGTGGTTAACAAATCCAACTAGGAACCACAAGGTTGCGGGTTCGATTGCTGACCTCGCTCAGTGGGTTAAGGATCCGGCATTGAGTGAGCTGTGGTGTAGGTCACAAACGTGGCTCGGATCCTACGTTGCTATGACTGTGGTGTAGGCCAGAGGCTACAGCTCCGATTAGACCCCTAGCCTGGGAAGCTCCATGTGCTGTGGGTGTGGCCTTAGAAAAGACAAAAAGACCAAAAATAAATAAATAAATAAATAAAAATAAAAATAAAAAAGAATTCACATTCTAGAGAGGAAGGCAGACATGTAAACCAAACAGGCACACATACATATTACATAACTACATATTACATAGCATAATATACATATGACATATAATATACATAACATGCGTGTATGTGTGTGTGTATGTAAAACATAGATATTACCTAAAAGTCTGCCCAGAGTGTAAGGAGCAGAAAGAAAAAAGGAGGAAGTCTCCACCTGCTGGAGGGTGTGGACAGTCTGAGACCATATTTCACCACAACTGGAGACTGACTGGGTGTTTGACAAGACTACAAAGACAGAGAGAACATTCCACGGAAAGATAACAGCCTAAGCAAAGATACTGAAAAAGCAAAACCAACTTGTTATGTTTGGCAAACCTGAGGCAGTTCAGCCAGGCTGGGGCACAAAGGGCAGGTGTGGGAGGTGACGCTGGAGAGTCAGGTGGGGTTGCAGCACTTGGGCCACCAGGCTGTCCCCAGCTCGGGGGAGGGGTGAGGTGGTTTTCATGGATCCCTGACAGCCATGGGGGCTGTGGATGGAGGACGGGGGTGAGGTCAGAGCAGTGAGGGAAGAACCAGTGCGATTCAGCAGGAAAGGACAGGGGCCCGAACTGAGACAGCACCAGTGAGAAGAGAAAAGGACAAGAGTCAGAGCTGGGAGGGCCAGCGAGGGGAGGGGTGGGCTGGGCTGGGAGGGGAGCTCGGAGATGCGGACTGGAGGAGCCTTGTCCCGAGGTGAGGGGTCAGCAGACTGGCCTTTCTGGGACAGACTGAGGTGCCCCCAGCAGTGAGGGGAAGCTGGGGGGAGTGTGCAGAATGAGAAGAGGCGCCGGAGACAGGCCAGGGCTTGAGTGGGCGGCAGGCAGCCCTTGAGGCAAGGGGCGCTCCAGCTGCCGCGTCAAGATCAAGGAAGACGGCAAGCGGCCCACCGGTGACCCCACCATGATGTCCCCAGATGCAACTGGGTCTAGAGCAGATCGGAAAAAGGGTGAGAGGTCAGGTGGCAGAGTGAGGCGGTCAAGAGAGCATCTTTCTCCGGTTTCCTTGAATTCATTCCTGCCCCAGGACCTCTGCCCTTCCTTCCGTCTGCCCAGGGCGCCTCCCCTAGGCCAACAGAGCTGGTCCTGCTCACCTCTCTGACTCACGTGCACCTCCTCCAAGAGGCCCCTCTGGCTCCCTAAGCCCCTCTTCCGGCCCCTGTCCTAGTTTTTTTAACCGGGGGGGGGGGTGCCCCCTCTCCCTCCTTACTACTGCCCACTGTGGGCACGGGACCTGGACCACCCCTCGCCCCTGCCCATTTCTGGGGCACAGAACAGGGAGGGAAGGTGCTGGGCAGGAAGAGGTGAGGGCAGCAGAGTGGCAGCGGGAGGCACTCAGAGAGCTGATAGGTTCTCTGTCCTAAAAAAATAAACTAGTCCTTCATGTGTGGAGAGGAAGGAGCAAACAGAAATAGATCTTGAGTAAACTCAGATAGAACGAGGAAGTGGGGTGGGGTCCACAGCCCAGGGTTTGGGGGCTGTGCTGGCCAGAGCAGGGTCACCTACCCCAGCACAGGGAGGAGGAGGTGGGGGGCGGAGGGCAGGGGCCCAGGAGGCATGAGATCCAAGGTTTCTCCATGAAGCAGGAGGAAGGCAGGGCTGGGGTGGGGGGGGCGGTGATTGAGGGCAGCACAGGCTGGGGTGGGGATGCTGGAGGACTGGACGTGGCTGGGCAGGGCAGGGCAGGGAAGAGGGGGATCCACATTGTCGCACAAGGCTGCGGGGTCCCTGCACCTGGATGGCAGCAGTGCACAGGGAACCGTCCTGGCCAGCAGGAGGTACAGGGCAAGGGGAAGAAGGATGGGCTCACTGGGCTGGGCGGGCTCCGTGGACATGTGCGGGGACAGGGAAGGGTCAGAAGGAAAGAAATGGGACCGACTGGGGGTCCACAGCCAAGAGGCTGAGGTCAGAAGTGACCACAGAGTCACGGGACATTTAGGGTTCATGGAAGCGGGCTCATCTGGGAGACGAGGCCCGGGGTGTGGCTGCCCTGAATCTGGCCTCGCTCTCCTGCCCTGTACACTGACCCCACCCCATGATCTCCCTTCCACCCCGAGTTCTTACTCTCCAGGGATGTGGGTTTCTTAGGAAGAAACAGAGGGTCCTCCTCTCGCTTTCTTCAGAGAAACCAAGGGGAAAACTGCAGAGCGGTGCTGCCTGGACAAGAGTCTGGGAGGCTAGAGGGCAGTCGGGGTGGGGGCAGTGGGATCTGGGCTCCAGAGCATAGACCCAGGGATGGGACAGGAAACTGGGAGCCAGCCGTTACCGTTATCACACTTCCCACCTGCTGCCTGGCTTCCTCCCTGACCCCCAGACAGCAGGTCCAGGATGTGGGAACGCAGCTAATTCAAGACACAGCAGCAGCGATACATAGGGATTAAAAGTCAGAGAGCAGGGAACCCTGCACAATTTACGCCCAAGCAGAGGGCAGTGCAGCCTGATAATAACTTCTATTTCTTTACAGGGCTGTTGTGAAGATTAAATAAATTAACACGTGTAACATATATGCTGGTTCCCAGGAAGCACTCTGTGATGACAACAATCGTAGGTAATGATAACAAGTGCTATTACTATTATTGCTATGATGTCATTATCATTGTTACTAGGACATCATTACATTATTGCTATGACTTGCCCACTTCACTGAGGCATCGCTGACTTGGTCAGAGCTCAGGGCCGAGATACACTGGCATAAAATAAGCTTGGAAACTGGATCTAATTATTCACTTTTTTTAGTTTCTGTGGATCCAGAAACTAGGATTCTTGATATTGTGGTAAAAAGCCTGGCTATACATACATCCATATATATGAAATAAATGCTCATTTGTGTATACACACACACACACACTATAAAATATATGCTCATTTGTGTATACACACAATGTATGTAACATGGGAGTCAAGGTAATATTTTTAGCAATATTGCAATAGGATTTTGTTGTTGTTGTTGCTTGAGAAACCCATTTCTCATGTAAATGTCAACTGACAAGTTCAAATTACTGACCTTTAACTGACTACACCCCCATACTGGTGAACACAACCCTGCACCTACATCCCACTATTTGTACAACTGGAACAGCCTTCTTCCGACTGGGGGTGCAACACGCTGTCCTGACAGCATCTAAGTCAGAGACTCCCAGCTTTGGGGGCTTCGCCATTGTCTCTGAGTAATTTCAACAAGATATTTCGTGACAACATAGTTCCTATTTCCTGGTCTTAAAAATAGAATTACCCTGCACAGTGAAAAGCATCCATATCCACTGCTTTGTGCTTCAAGGAAAATCCTACGTTCGACCTCCTAGAAGCGTTTATTTTATATGGTCAGCTCATCTAACTAGTCTGCGGTAAGAATTCATTTTAGCTTAATGGACAGGCTATAACACTGACCCACTGGACATCTGGGGGAAAATGGGTTTATTTTTGTGGAACTTCCCCACGACAGATAAACCAAAGAGTGAGAGAATCAGAAGGCCTGGAGTACAGGTCGCCACTTTGCACAGAGGCAGACACTGGCTGACTTTTATTTGTCTTTGCTGGCGGACAAGGCAGATTTGCGGACCCCCTCACCAGACCCTTTAAATTGGCTCTAAGGACCAGCTTTTGGGAACCACTGGTTTACCCTAAACTGGTACAAATGGTAGACAGTGAAAGTAAGCACTAGACACTGTAATAAGTAATAATATTCAGCAGTTCCCTCGTTGGCACAGCAGGTTAAGGACCTAGCGTTGTCACTATGGCAGCTCAGGTCACTGCTGTGGTGTGGGTTTGATCCCTGGTCTGGGAACTTGTACATGCCGTGGGAGTGACCAAAATAATAATAATAATACCAGTAATAATAATAGTAATGATATTCCAAGCCATGATCAAATACCTACTGAGCAGGCCCCACAGCAGGTTTGGGTTTGCAACCCCTTCAGCTTCTGGGGTCATAGACAGGGAGAGAAGGTGCTGTCAGAGCAGCCTGGACAACCAACGTGAGAGGCACACTCTCAGACGCCAATCCTCTTTGACTCCTCTTTCAACATCTCCTCCATAATGTGAGAAAACATGGACCTATGGCTCAAACCCAGGCAGTATTAAATGAAATGGGAACACTGCAAATCAGCTATAAAAAAAAACAAATAAAATCAATGAAATGTGAATAGTGAATCATCTACTGCCGACATCCAGGGCCCCAACGGTGGAAGAGAAGCCCTGAGGCTCCTGAGTGGTGGCTTCTTTGAGCTGTCACTCCAGCCACTTGCTCCACAGCCCAGTCCCTCAGGTAACAGAAGGACAGACCCAGCCCCCATGGAGGGTGTGGATGGGACATGAGCCACTCTGCGGTCAGGGGCAGTAAGGAACCCCTGACTCTGCCTGTGCGGTGTGGGGACCCTTCCCAGGGACAAGGGCCTGAGTGAAGGAGAGGAGGCTGCTCCTCTCGGGTTTGTGGTGGACAAACCCAAACCTGGGGGAGAGAGTCCCCCCGGTGGCGTGGACAATGGGCGTCCACACAGAAAACCGCAGACGCTCGCTCACAAGATGGGGCAAGGGGCCCACACGGGACTTGGGGTTGAGGTTCTGGTGGGTCCCCGGCCTCCGAGGCCTGAAGGTCACACACACCAAGGGAGGACAAGGTGCCACCACGGTGGATTTTCTTTCATTTTCTGGACAATCTCCAGAGCTAAACTATAACAGTCTTAAACCATAAAAAAGTAGGTTCTAATCACCGAAGCGTTTTGAAGAAAACCTGCTGAGATTAGCTTCCTTTCGGAGGAATGACTCCTATGCCACGTTTACCTTCCTGTCCTCAGCCACATACTCACTCGACGTGGACCCACGTCAGCTTGACGACCAGGGGGAAACAGCCCACAAGGAATAAGGGACACACGGGAGCTGTGGGGTCAGCCATCCCAGCAGGAACATCCTGTCTGCTGTGACAACCTGCTCAGGGTGCCAAGCTGGGTGTTGGTTACCCCCTGAGTGACACCTTCGATGACAGAGGTGGGGAAATTCTATCAGAGACACTGGCCCAGGATCAAGAGGGGCTGAACTTTTAACTCCATTCACTTGCCCAGAGTGATTTAATACCATCACTTGTTCGGGGACTCTGGACAAAGTCAATTCTCAAAGCTTCGGTTTCTCCAACAGCCCACGACTTGCCGTGTCCCTGAAACCGTAATAAACCCAGAGAAACACACTGCGTTCTCAGGGTTACGAGCCGCTACAGAATCCCTGCAGCAACCCTCCCAATGCAGCCTGAGACGGATCCACCGTCCGAGCCTGAAAGTAACTCCACAGGACAGCAAAGCAAGTCTGTCTGTTAGAAATGTGGTTTGGGGGAAGTTCCCATTGCGGCTCAGTGGAAACAAATCCAACTGGTATCTGCGAGGATGTGAGTTTGGTCCCTGGCCTCGCTCAGTGGATTAAGGATCCAGCATTGCTGTGAGCTGTGGTGTAGGTCACAGATATGGCTTGGATCTGACGTTGCTGTGGCTGTGGCATAGGCCGGCAGCTACAGCTCAGATTCAACCCCTAGCCTGGGAACTTCCGTGTGCCACAGGTATGGCCCTAAAAAGCGGGGGTGGAGGGGGCATGGTTTTCAGATGACAGTTTAATATGAAATTTTAACCTAGAGAATCTGTAAGAACAGATACTATTTAACCTATTTAGACAGCAGTACTCCCTAGATATTTTCTTCCCCAACAAGCCATAACCCCCAAATTATTTGACAAGGCTCCCTTCTGGGGGAGGGTTTGTCCCCTGGGATCTGGGTGGGCTCGGGGCCATTTTGCCCAAGAAAGCACAGTGGAGTGATGCAGCTTCCGCTTTGCTGGGATGTTTTCTGGTGGAGCCCACACTGGCCGCCAGATCCCCGAGGGATGGAGCATTCAGATGATCCTCTTCCCCCCGGGGCCGAGTCGTCCAGACAAGCTTGACAGGGACAGCCACCCATACTCGGTCCTTTCTGAACACCAGAACCTCAAAAATCTGTCAGCATATAAAATGAGGGTCCCAAGCCACTACATTCTAGGACAGTTTGTAACACAACAATAATGGTAGATCGTGAGCAATTGCTGAGGGCATGTAAACATGAAAACATGCCATGCTGGTCACTGAGAGCAGGTGCAAACACTGCCGGTCACCGTGCCCACCGTACTACCGATGTCCTCCTATGACATGGGACAGGGGGAGAGGGGGCAGGTGCATGCCAGAACAGACCACCACCCAATCTCAGCATGGAGCTGCACATGGGATTAAAATATTCCTCAGAAAAGAAAGTTCAGGCCCACTAAACACACAGACACATGGGCAGCGGAGACCTCAAAACCCCACATAATTGAGCATGGCCTCAATGAATTTAGCCAAGAAAACTTTTCAAGGGGATGACATCACACAAACTCTTTCTTTGACCATAAAATCATGCCAATAAACAAAGACCCCTTGGTCAAGTGCCCACAGACAGCTGTTCTTAATTTCATTTCTTGGTGAGCTCTCTCAAAATAAATGCACCCTGCTAACTTGGGAGACATAAACTCTAACATATCAATGACTACCTGAAGTCTTAATTGCCTGAATATACCAGTTCAAAAAGAGAGACTGGGAGTTCCCATTGTGGCGCAGTTGTTAACGAATCCGACTAGGAACCATGAGGTTGCGGGTTCGATCCCTGGCCTTGCTCAGTGGGTTAGCGATCCGGCGTTGCCGTGAGCTGTGGTGTGGGTTGCAGACATGGCTCGGATCCCGTGTTGCTGTAGCTCTGGCGTAGGCTGGCAGCTACAGCTCCAATTGGACCCCTAGCCTGGGAACCTCCATATGCCGCGGGAGCGGCCCAAAGAAATAGCAAAAAGAAAAAAGAGAGAGAGAGAGAGACTGGCAGAGTGGATTAAAAAAAACAAAAACAAAAACAAAAAACACCACTCTAGGCTGTTTACAAGAAAGTCACTTCAAATTCATCAAATGACATGGGTACACTGAAAGAAAAAGGATGAAGAAAGACAGGCCATGCAAATGTTAATAAAGCTGGAGTGGCCATATTAGATAAAGTAGACTTTAGAACAAAGCAAGTTCTTAGGGACAAAGGGGGACCTTATAAAATGATCAAGAGATCGATCCACCAGGAAGACATAATGATTCTAAATGCAAATGCACCCAACAACAGAGCCTCAAAACACACAGAGCAAAAGCTGACAAAGCTGGAAAGAGAAAGAGACAACTCCACGATTACAGCTGGGGAATCACAGCTGGCTAACTTCCCTTTGTTAGTAACTAACAGAACTACAAGACACAAAATCAGAAAGGAAACGGAAGATGTGAACAATACAATCAACCAGCAAGATCTAACTGACACATATACGATACTCCCACCCAACACTAACACGACACACATGTTTTTTCAAGCACCCGTGGAACATTCAACAGGACAGACTGTATCTTGGGCTATAAACAAATGAACAACCTGAAAAGAACCGAAATTACAGAGTGTGTTCTCTTATAAAAAATTCGAAGTGGAAACCAATAACAGAAAGACAAGGAAATCTCTAAACACCTGGAAGGTAACACACTTCTACATAATCCATGGACCGAAGGGGGGGGTCTCAAAGAAAATAAAAGGAACTAGTCACATTCAATTGACTAGTTAACTTGCTGTATAAAGTCATTACATACAGAAGAGTTCATATTATGGGACATCTACTAAGAATAATTATTCTGAAATTGATTATTCTTTTTGCTTTTTTAAGGCAGCACCCGCAGCATATGGAAGTTCCAAGGCTAGGGTTCAAATCGGAGCTGCAGCTGCCAGCCTACACCACAGCCACAGCAACCGGGGATCCAAGCCACATCTGTGACCTACACCACAGCTCACAGCAACACCGGATCCCCTACCATCTGAGTGAGGCCAGGGATCAAACCCGCAACCTCATGGATACCAGTCAGATTCATTTCCACTGCGCCACAATGGGAATTCCATTCTGAAATTGATTTTAAGTTGTTTTTCCCGGCAGTGATACAGAGGTCTGTTACCTGTTTAGCCATCCCTAATTCACATCCATGAAGGTATGAGTGAGGTCCTGGCAACTGTAGGGGCTCTGTAAGGACTTGTTGAATAAATCAATGCTTGCTTGGCTTTCTCTCTGAGGACCGAGAGGCAGGGGACAGGAGCACAGAGCATGAAGCCAGGGCGCCTGGGTTCAAGTCCCAGCTGTGTCATCCTGGGCAGGTGGTTGTGCTTTGTCTCTGTGTCCCCGCTGATAAAATATGCATGACTATAACCCAAGACCTGGCTCATGGGGTTCTCTTGGGGATTGAAGCACAAATATAGCTCTTAATACATAAAACAACTCAAAGCATTCAATATGTGTTAGCTTGCATGTTATTTGGGGAGAGGGAAAGGAAAGAGAAAGACTTCAGTTCCCCCCAGATGAAGGTCATGTACTAGTTCCAGAGAGAAGGTCAAATGTATTTCACGATGTTCCACAGAGAGGATCACAGCTTCCAGAGACCAACCCCGAACAGGCACAGGCTTGGGCACTATAACCTGGAAAGCCATTCCTGCTCAAGTTGGCCATTCCTTCAGAGCAGTGGTTCACAACCAAGCCTGCACTCTGGGATCATCCACGGAGCTTTAAAAATAGTGATGCCCAGGCCTCGCCCCCAGAGACTGATTTACTGGGTCTGTGAAGGGGCCGGGACTCCCCAAGAGATTTCAACGTGCAGCCAAGCTTGGAAAGCACTGTTCTGGAGAATATGATTTCAACGCTTCCATAATCTGGCGATTCTGAATGCAGCAAGGCCATCCCAGGAGTTCCAGGCACTAGTACTGTGCAGAGTGTCTCCAGGAGGTAAGAACAGGATCGATGCCCTATTGTCCACCCTGAGCTGCTCTGACACTTCACTCTGAACTGTGCAGTAAAGGAGCATCCTGGCTGCAGAGGCTTGAAGGCAGAGCTTCATCCCTCGATGGCAGGAACAGTGCACTGGTGGGAAGAGCACTGGAACCACCAGAGCTTTGAGCCTGGGGTGCTGGTACCCTCCTTGCCAGGACCGCTCAGCACACATGCATCTTCGCCAGGTGTACACAGGTAAAGATCTTGAGAAGCCCTGGCTTCCTTGCTCTATAAAGTCCACTTCAGGTTGTCAGCATCTGGACAGTGGACATTTCTTTCAGAAAGGCGTGGAGGGGGGCACGAGGACATCGTGGATGCCTGGGGACATCTTGTCTGATGGTGCTCAGACAGACTAGATGGTGAAAACCTGGCAGGGTAGCGGTCTTATGACTAATGGCTACTGTGAGAGGCGGTTGTCATGGTGAGGAGATGGCATCAGGAAGAGATAAGAGGAAACATCGTATTTCAAGACAAGGACCCATTTGTAAAAACTTGTGCAAAAGCTGTCTTCTGGGCCCGGGGCCCATTCGTTCCAATAATGAGGGCAGTCGTCACAGCTGCCACCGACACAGGGTATGACACCTCAGGGGCCACAAAAAGCTCCAGGCTCTCTGCCCTCCTGTGTACGAGGAAAGGTCTCTAAGGGCCAGAAGACTCAATCCACGGTGAGAACCTGGCTTCTCAAGGCATCACTGTGAGCCAGGAGTCCAAGTGCCAGCTGGCCTTTGTTCATCAATGTAGTTCATTTGATAGCGGGATTTCTTCTTTTCCTTCCATTATTACTGTACTGTAAAATCTGAAAACTTCATGCTTCATTTTTCTCATTCATTCTGTCTTATTCTCCTCTGTGTGCTTGTGATGCCTTAACTGTAGCAGGTGAGGCTTATAAAGAAATCTGGCTCCACACAAACGGAATACAGTTCACAAGATCTGACTTCTTTTTTTTTGGCCACACCCCAACATGTGGAAGTTCCCGGACCAGGGATCAAACCTGCACCACAGTAGTAACCCGAGCCACAGCAGCCAATCCTTAACCACTGCTACAGGGAGGGTGGATAAATTAGCAGTTTGGGATTAACAGATACTACTACATATAAAAAAGGTAACCAACAAAGACCTACTGCATGCACAGGGAACTCTACTCAATATTTTATAATAACCTATAATGGGAAAGAATCTGAAAAATATATATAACATACACATACACACACGTAACTGTATACCTGAAACCAACATATTATAAATTAACTGTTTCAATTTAAAAGAGCACATAGACATAATTAACTGAATGAATAAATAAAAATCTCTGCTACACCCTAGGCCCTAACAAGTGGGCAAGCACTGAGTGGACAGGTGTGACCTAGGCAAACACATGTGGACAGGTGTGACCTTAGGGGTGGCCACACAGTTGGGGATGTATTATCTACAAGTCTCTAGATCCCCAAATCACAGCATAGGGGAACACCCACATGGACCCTGGAGCCACTTGGGGGAAAGAGTGCACAAAACTGGGAGACACACATGCATTCTTACAGTTATAATTCACTCCAATTCCTCAATGCCCAGCACAGGAGCTGGGGCACAGAACACACTCAGAGGCTGTGCAATTGTGCACTCATCACCAGCACTGATGCCTCAGGAGGCGTCCAGAGTTTGTCAACCAGCATATATCAATCTCATTTTATGTGCAAAGCTGAAAATTTTTCAAGATGCAGGGATAAATCAATATTTTCTCTTCCCAAATAAACTCTTTTTTTTGTCTTTTTAGGGCCACACCTGTAGCATATGGAGGTTCCCAGGCTAGGGGGTCCAATTGGAGCTACAGCTGCTGGCCTACACCACAGCCACAGCAACGTCACATCTGAGCCACATCTGTGACTTACACCATAGCTCACAGCAACGCCGGATTCCAAACCTACTGAGTGAGGCCAGGGATCAAACCTGTGTCCTCATGGATGCTAGTGAGATTTGTTTCCACTAAGCCATGACAGGAACTCCCCCAAGTAAACTTTATAAATACACCTAGAACTTATTATTTTTTAAGGGTATCAACATGCTGGCAAGAGCAGAAGGGATCTTTTTTCTATGTACCACAGCTGCCTGATGGGACAGAAGCAAACACATTTCACACATGAGCTCCTTCCCACCAAGTCTAAGGATCTTACATCTCTCATCACACACACACACACACACACACACACACACACACACACACACACACACACACACACACACACGCATGCGCACACACGCACAGAGCTCAAAACAGCTACTGCTCCATTTTTCTCTCTGTCACTGCTCGGCATCTAAACCACCACTGTCAGAACTTTCTATGATGATGAAAATGTTCTGGATCGGTGCTGCCAGATGGCTCCTGGGCACCTGAAATGTGCCTAGTGAAAATGAGGAACTGGAGTTCCCGTCAAGGCTCAGCAGAAATGAATCTGACTAGCATCCATGAGGACGCAGATTCAATTCCTGGCCTCGCTCAGTGGGTTAAGGATCTGGCGTTGCCTTGAGCTGTGGTGTAGGTTGCAGATAAGGCTTGGATCCTGCCTTGCTATGGCTGTGGTGCAGGCTGGCAGCTACAGCCCCAATTGGCTCCCTAGCCTGGGAATCTCCATGTGCTGCGAGTACAGCCCTAAAAAGACATTAAAAAAAAAAAAAGAAAAAGAAAGAAAATGAGGAAGTGAATTTCTAATTTGATATACTTTTCTTTTCTTTCCTTTTTTTTAAGGCTGTACCTGAGGCATATGGAAGTTCCCAGGCTAGTGGTCGAGTCAGAGCTATAGCTGCCAGCCTACACCACGGCCACAGCAACACCACATCAGAGCCACATCTGTGACCTATGCTGCAGCTTTTGGCAATGCCAGACCCTTAACCCACCGAGCAAGGCCAGGGATTGAACCGGCAGGCATCCTGATGGAAACCATGGTGGGTTCTTAACCACAACAGAACTCTTAACTTTCACTGTAACCAACCACACATGCTGGGTGCTCACCACATTGGGCAGAGCGGTTCTAGATCCCGTGGTCTAAGACCGAGGACTGTTTCCCCCCTTCCTTTCCTCCACCCACTGAGATCTTATTTCTGCCCCACCACAGAGAGGGTTCTCGGGAACCCAGGGCATCACTGGCCTCCTGGGGTGAACCCAAGGGCGCTGTGGGTCCCCACTGTGCACCCCCTCTCACTAGCCTTCCATGAGCACGCCCCATCTCTCCACCTAAAAACCGCTTCGTTCCCTCGGCTCTCAAGGTACCAAATTTCCCCAATTTTCCGCCAACTCCCTTGGCCGCTCCTTTCCAGCGTCCTGCATGACCCCCACCCCCTGAATCCTCACTGCCCATCACTCAGTGTGGGTGTTCCGTCCCCCAGTTCAGCTGCAGGTCGCCTCACTCTGAGCATGGCCACCAGCGTACCTCGCTCCTCTCTATGGATCAGATCCACGTCAGCACCCTAAGGTGTCCCACCCACCTCCACGGCTCCAGACCTGATTTCTGTCTTGACCTCCAAACCCACATTCTGACCGACCGTCCTGACCGTCTCCCCTGAGGTGTCCCAGAGGAAACTCTGGCTCCAGACTCACTTGTTTCAGGCCCTTCACACTTGGTGCAGGCCCTTGACACATGGTGGCCCCTTCCTCCCAGGGACCATCTCAGGGACTAGGCATCCAGTGCCCCTGGCATCTAGGGCTGGCTTGACTAAGCAAGAGCAGCAGTAAAGGACACTTTATTTCTGCACCCACAGCTGCCACTGGGATGTGAAATGGTGATCTCTTCGGGGTATTAGCTGGAGTGAAATTGTTTGTCTTTCTAAAAGCAATACTGTGATTTAGGGTATAATTTATTTCATAGCGCTTTCCCCATATTAACATGATGGATAAGTCTCTAGGGCAGAACATGAGTAAATGTTCAAGCGCAAGCTTTCAGGGGTAAAATTTAAGCTCTTTAGAGTTGTCAGCTTGAGAAAAACATTGAGGTAATACTTCAGCAAGGAAGCATCATTTGAAAGTGTGAGCTGGCTTCTGAATGTGGGTTAACTTTCTTCCTTAAAAATAATAGTTAAAGGATTTCTTTTGCCTTTGGCTTCCCACGAGGATGTGCAGTAAATCCCAAGATCATTTACATAGGCATTAAACAGAAGGTGTCCTTTCAGCTCACATTCATACTGCAACATCGCTGAGTACCTACTGTGTGCCAGGCACTAGCCCAGGCCTGACTTGTGGAGTTCACGTTCTAGTTGGGAAAAGAATAAACATAAACCTAAAGGAGCAAATTACAGAACAAGAGAAAAGGCGGGTCCCTTTATAGAGAAAGATAAAGGCGTTTAAGGGAAGCAGGGGCTGCTGGGGAGAAAAATCACAGAATGGAATATGGCCATCAGGTGACGCCCTGGTGGATCAGTTTCAGGTGAAAAGAACGGCGAAGAAGGCCAGGGATTTGCACGCCTGGAGGAAGAGGGTTCCAGAGAGGAGTCGGGGGAGGGGGATGAACTGGCTGTGCCCAGGAGACTGCCTAGGTGCCCCGGAGGACGCAAGGGTGGCCAGCAAGCCTGGCAGAGCTGCTGGGGAGAGGAGGAGGGAGCCAGGGAGGGGACATGGTAGGGACCTGGCTTTTATCCTCTGTGAATGAGGTCACCTGGGCTGGTTTTAAGCTGAAGGGTAACATAATCCGACTTAAGTTTTGAAAGGATTGCTTTGGCTGCTGTGTTGGGAGTGGACCCACCGGGAAGGTGGAAGCCCGGAGACTACTGGGTGGCTGTCCCAGTGACCACATAGGTGGACCAGTTGGACCGGGGTGGAGCCAGGAGAGGTGGTTGATGGTCGTCAGATTCTGGGTGTATTTTGAGGAGAGAACCAGCCCGTTTGCCAGAGGACTGATGAGCAAAAGAGAGGAGTCAGGGGTGACTCCAGGATCTTAGCCTGAGCAACCAGCTTTAGTGAGTGACCTTGAGGTTCAAAGGATGCATTCTCCCTCCTCTCTGTGCAGACCGATCCCTTCCCTTCTGCTCTGGTGAGTACATTTATTCATTCAACAAACACGCATCAGTATCTATGTACCAGGCACTCTAGTTAGTGTCAGGGCTAACAAGTGTCATCTTGGGCTGGTGGGGGACCCAGAAAACTAAGCCATCACAGGGCACAAACACCATGAAAGAGGAGTGTGGGGTCGGCACCATGAATGCCCTATCTTGTATTTTCACTGGCTCCCTTACAAAGACATCTTTCCCCAGCCCTATTAAAAGACTGAGTATCTCCAATTTTAAATCAAAAGCAAATAGGAGTTCCCATTTTGGCTCAGCGATAACGAACCCGACTAGTATCCATAAGGATGCAGGTTTGATCCCTGGCTTCGCTCAGTGGGTTAAGGATCCAGCATTGCCGTGAGCTGTGGCGTAGGTCACAGATGCAGTTCAGATCCCACGTTGCTGTGAATGTGGTGTAGGACAGCAGCTGCATCTCTGATTCGACCCCTTAGCCTGGGAACTTCCATACACTGCAGGTACAGCCCTAAAACAAACAAAGCAACAAAAACCCTCTCCTTCCATTTTTTTGCTTAGAACCTTTCCCCTGGAAAGCCAAGAGGAACTGTTCTCTCCCAGCTGTGACGATGCAATTTACCCACACTTTCTAGCCCTGAGTTCCACCAGAAGCTTATGTCCACAACTTGAATGGCATCAACAGCAGAATTCTGCTTCCAAGCTCAGAAAATGACCAATTGCCTCCCTGGACTAATTACCACACGGGCCAGCTGCCTTCATGGGCCATCTGTTCCTCTGATGTCCCCAAATATCTCTAACTTCTGGATTCAGGGATAAGAGCCAACAGCATTCAGAAGCTAATCCTGATCAATAGGCCTGCTCTCCCATCTGACTTCCCGGAACAGTCCTAATTTAGGCAGCTAAATATATGGCACATCATGCAGACCCAGCTACAGATGGAAAGCCACACAGGCAGCTCATGCTAGCTTTCACAGACTGACTACAAGACATATTTTTGGAAAAGAAGGGAAACGGGAGAGACAGGCTTAAAAAAAAAAAAAAAAAAAAAAAAAGGCACCATTGACAGTAGGGTCTTTTTCCAAGAGCGGCAAAAGGAGGTATTTTGTTCTCCTTCTTGACATTTGAAACTCCCATTCCTCTACAAGACCCCAGAGGGCCTTAAAATAATTAGAAGAAGCCAGGGGGACAGGGACCAGGGTGGAGAGCATCAGAGCTGCTGGGGTGTCAGGGGAATACAGCTTCCACCAAACTGTTGTTTAGGGTCCACGGGACCCAGGGCCACCGTCCTGCAGAGCTGGTGATGAGGGTAAGCATCCGCTTTACCCTCCAGCCTTCCCTCCTGCCTGCAGACCTGTGGACCGTCATGACAAGGGCAGAAACGGAACTCAGGGCTCAGGGAAGCGGTGCTCAAACCTCTCCCAGAAGGCTGAGCCTCACTAGCCCAAGAACACCCCTCATCTTAGCAGGCTGGCTGGGTATTTAGGCTCAAGACTGGTCAAGATTGAGAAGCGATCTACAATGTTTTTTTCCTCTTCTTGATTCTCCAGAAGAGGACAGACGGGCGCTAACACTGCCACCCTGGATTCTGGGTCTGTTTCCACCACCAGATTTTGCCACTTTGGGGAGATGAATGCTACTGTCTTTTTATTTTTTATTATTTATTTATTTATTTATTTATTTATTTTTGTCTTTTTTGCTATTTCTTGGGCCGCTGCCGTGGCATATGGAGGTTCCCAGGCTAGGGGTCGAATCGGAGCTGTAGCCACCGGCCTACGCCAGAGCCACAGCAACGCGGGATCCGAGCTGCGTCTGCAACCTACACCACAGCTCACGGCAACGCCGGATCATCAACCCACTGAGCAAGGGCAGGGACCGAACCTGCAACCTCATGGTTCCTAGTCAGATTCGTTAACCACTGTGCCACGATGGGAACTCCCCTACTGTCTTTTTAAATCATATCAACATGATTCAAGCATGGCTATGCCCTTTTGCAAAGTCTAAGGGCAACAGATGGTCAAAGTGGAATATCCAGAACCATAGGATTACCTATAATTCCAACACTTAGGAATAAAACCATAAATGCTTTGATACAATAGATTCATCCTCTTCATCTTTACACAGATGCAAACTTTATAATTACAGTTAAAGTTATAGTTTTTCTCATGACACAGGCTTTGCCCCATCTTACTTACTAGTTACTGAATAAATGATGTTTTAGCAGCTGCACAGTATCGTGCTCTATAGACACTGCATGATTTTACCAATATGCTGTTGTCAGACATTTGGGTTGTTTCTACTTTTTTACTATTATAACTATATTTCTTGATATAAATACTCATGGGCAGAGTTCCCTATGCAGCACAGTGACTAAGAATTTCAGCGACTCGGGTCACTGTGAGGTGCAGGTTTGATCCCCAGCCCCAGAATTTCGATATGCTGCAGGTGAAGCCAAAAAAAAAATACTCATGGGCATTTCTGAAAATATATTTTCAGAAATGAAAATAATAGCAAGGAGTTCCCGTTGTGGCGCAGTGGTTAATGAATCTGACTACGAACCATGAGGTTGCAGGTTCGATCCCTGGCCTGGCTCAGTGGGTTAAGGATCCAGCATTGCCGAGAGCTGTGGTGTAGGTCGCAGACACGGCTCGGATCCCACACTGCTGTGGCTGTGGTGCAGGCCGGCGGCTACAGCTCCGATTTGACCCCTAGCCTGGGAACCTCCATATGCCGCAGGAGTGGCCCTAGAAAAGGCGGGGGAGAAAAAAAATAGAAAAGAAAAGAAAATACTGGAAAAGGTGTGAGGATCTTAAAGGCTCTCGATACAAATTACCTTACAGAATGGTTGTCCTCATTTATATTCACATTACTAGGTATAAATGTTCATTTCACCCCACTCTCACCAATGCCATGCAGTGTCACCTTTTTTTTTTTTTTAACCCACTCATTAACCCACTGAGCGAGGCCAGGGATCAAACCCGCATCCTCACGGATGCTAGTTGGGTTCATTACCGCTGAGCCATGCCATGGGAACTCCCAATGTCACTTTTTAAATGATGGCAATTAACAGCTCAACTTTTAGTTTTTATCTATTCCTTGATTTTTCACATGTACATCAGGCACACATGTCTCTTCCATGAGGCTCTGTTCCTATCTTTCGCCCATTCATCTGTCATGATACTTGTGTGGACTTAAGTTCAAGCAAGAACTTAAATCATGCCCACTACATCTTTAACCAAATAAAGTAGGGTCTGTTTAGATTTCACTCACAGCATCTGGCACACATCCTGCTGCTACCCAATAACCTGCAAAGCACATGACTGATCCTGAATAAATTTGGTACATGACTGAAGGGTCCTAAGACATACTTTTCCATCCATACACAAATAGAGACCCCACTGTCTGCTATTATTCATAAATTCCAGTGCAGTTTAGTTTGTGGGTAGAGGTTACTGAGATTAACGGTTTCATTAAACATGGAGGGAAGGGCAAAGAATACTCCATACTATTAATAAATGCTATTTATTGACTGACCACGAACATATTCATAATTCCAGGTGGTTCAGCCGTGAGCTTGAAAATGAATAACATGTTTAAACTATGAGCCTTAGAACACTGGTAACCAATGAGACTCCTTTGGAAAATGTCTGGAAATTTATGGGATTTTCATAACAAAATATTAACTACATGAGAACCGTGAAGCTTCCTTTCAGGGAAGCACACAGCGCTGGTCCTGAGGATCAGGCGACGTGCCCCCAGGCTATGCCTGACACGCACTAGGTGTTTAATAAGTGTTTGCTGAGCAAAAACCTGTCCCAGGGCGGTGAACTCGCTGCCTCTCCAAGGGCTGGCTCACCGCTCCTGACCTGACTCAGATCACGTCTCCCGCCTGTTTCCTGCCTTGAGCTGAGCCCCAGACCTCTAACTGACTGGAGCCACTTAAGCTCAGCGCCATCGGCCCCACGTGGGCAGCCCTGCCAACTTGTGCCAAGCCTGCCTGTGTCGGGCCTGACGCCCCACTCTGACCTGCAGGCTTCTGTCCCCTTTGGCACCGGTGAGAGGCCCAGTCTTCTGGTCCTGTAGCTGGTCCCCCTGGCAGCCCAGCTCCTGGGCCTCTGCTGATGGCTGTCCCCTGGTGATGGTTTACAGGCTTTTGGTTCTCAGGCTTGAATGTTCAGCCTCAGATTAATAAGACAATGTTTGCTTTCGGGGGGAGGTGAGGGCATACCTTCGGCATGTGGAAGTTCCCAGGCTAGAGGTCAAATCTGAGCTACAGATGCCAGCCTACACCACAGCTACAGCAACTCCAGATCCGAGCTGCATTCGCGACCAATACCACAGTTCACCGCAATGCCAGATCCTCAGCCCCACTGAGTGAGGCCAGGGTTCGAACCTGCAACCTCATGGCTACTGATCGGATTCATTTCTGCTTTGCCACAACGGGAACTCCAAGAGCATGTTTGGAAGATGATTTCCAAATTGGAGTTTCATTCTGAAGGCCATCAGTTTACAGAAACATGCAGACAGGAGTTCCCACTGTAGAGCAACAGGATCAGCAGCGTCTCTGCAGCACAGGACACAAGTTTGACCCCCAGCGCAGCACAGTGGGTTAAAGGATCCAGTGTTGCTGCAGCTACAGCATAGGTCGCAACTGCGGGTCAGATCTGATCCCTGGCCCAGGAGTTCCATTTGCCATGGGGTGGCCAAAAAAGAAAAACAAACAAACAAAAAAAAAAGAATCACGTCAATAGAGATTTTTTCATAGTTCTGTCTGTTGCACTCATGTTACAGTAAAATGAGTATGTGGGTCTTCCTTCTCTCAGCCTCGGCCCCACTTCCCCACCAGGTGTCTGTCCATATTGGTATCTTATATAAGAAGGATATACGTTAGCATGTACGTAAGTGGAAAGGAGATCTGACATCAAGAAATGCCACTTAAAGAAAGTGCTGCCTTAAAGAAAGTGCTACAATAAAAGCTGCCTTAAATTCCTTTTTCAAAAAGCCATGGTATAAGTCAATAGGGTCACGTAGCTTGTTCACAACATACACTTGAAAAACATCTAAGAAAGAGCCCAGGACTCCCCGGCTGGACCCACAGAGCTACCGCCTCCTGATGCTCTGCTCCTCCCGCCCTCCAGTCTGCGGCTGCAGCCCCAGCTGAGGAGCCTTCACCACCTCGACTATTTTTAAATGCTTTTCATTCGTCTCTAGGCCTTCATTCTTTTTTGGGTTTTTTTTGGGGGGGCGGGGAGGACAGAGATTATGTCATGTTTATTTGTATTTATTCATAAGTGGCTTTGCTGAGATGTAATGTGCATACCAAACAATTCAGCATTTCAACTGCACAAGTCGCCTCTTTGACTACATTCACAGGGTTGTAAAACCATCACCACGACTCAATTTTTGAGCATCTCCTCTCCCTGAAAGGAAAGCCTGTACCTATTTAGCACCCCCACCGCCCCCAGCCCCAGCCACCCACCTGGAGGCTTAGACAACCAATCCTCTACATCCTGTCTCCATGGGTTTGCCTCTTCTGGATGTTTCACACGAGGGGACTTCAACAACACATGGTCTATTTTTTTTTATGGCCACACCTGCGGCATACGGAAGTTCCCAGCTAGGGCTTGAATCAGAGCTACAGCTACCGAATCTCACCGCAACGCCGGATCCTTAACTCACTGAGCAGGGCCAGGGATCGAACCCAAGTTCTCATGGATACTAGTCGGGTTTGTTACTGCTGAGCCACAACGGGAACTCCAACATGTGTGTTTTTCTGTATCTAGACTCCACTCGGCACCGTGCTCCCTAGGGACATCCATGTTGTAGCGGGTATCAGTGCCTCGTTTCCTTCTATGGCAAATAATTTTGTGCGGATAAGCCACATTGTGTTTATCAATCCATCCAGAGACGGGTGTTTGGGCAGCTTCCACCATCTGCTATTAGGAACAATGCTGCCACGAACATCTGTGCACAGGTTTTGTGTGGATGTAAGTCCTCCTTTCTCTGGGGTAAATACGGAGGCTGTAGAGCTGCTGGGTCCCATGGAAACTCCGTTTCACATGTTGAGGAACTGACAAACTATTTCCCAACCCTGCCTCTCCTCTCAACCCACTCGAATATCACCTCTAGCCTGCTATCAGAGTGACTCACCTAGAAAGCCAGTGTAACCACTATTGAAAATGGTCGGGGGAGTGAGTGCCCATCATGGCTCAGTGGGTTAAGAACGTGACATACTCTCTGTGAGGATGTGGGTTTGATCCCTTGCCTCTCTCAGTGGGTTAAGGATCCATGTTGCTGCAAGCTGTGGCGTAGGTCACAGATGTGGCTTGGATCTGGTGTTGCTGTGGCTGTGGTGTAGGCTGGCAGCTGCAGCTCCAATTTGACCCCTAGCCCAGGAACCTCCATATGCCACAGGTGCAGCCATAAAAAGAAAAAAATGTCAGCATGAGAGCAGATGGGAGAAGGGACCATCCCTCCCCTCAGGACACTGTGCTGGAAACAAGGGGCACAGGCTGCAAGGAAGGAGAGAAGGAGGCCCAGTCACAGCCTGTGCCAGAGCCCCAGGGGAGGCAGCAGCACAGGGTGCAGAGGGGAGACCATGGCCTCCCGGGTTTCAAAGTCGTGGCTTTATTTCCTGAACAAGGGTTTGTGCAGTGGAGACAAAGAGCTGGAGCAGCCGGTGCCAGTTTCAGCCACCAAGGTATCCCCAGACCTGCAGGGGGCAGGGAGTGGAGGGGGTGCAAGAAGAAGGATTCTAACGTGAGAACAAGACAGTGCCTTTCCCCTTCTGTCTACGATCCCTTAACTCCCCTCACCCAGCTGATACGGCACAGGGGTGACAAGGATTCCAGGCAGACTAAGGTCAGAGGCAGAAAGGGATAGGAAATAAAAACCCCGCATTGCGGCAACAAGGAAGGCAGGGACGGCTCCACACACCAGTTTGGGGAACATGTGCTTGGAAATTCGCAGTTGTCACAGTGAGAATCATCTTAGTTTTTATGATGATGTGGCCTTTGAGAGAAGAAATCCAAGTGCCCAACACTGAGGCATTAAAACACAAATAAAGAGCAGACACACAGCACAAGATGGGTTTTAAGCAACAATGCTGCTTCTCTGACTCAGGCCATAGAGAAGAAATTGTGGATTCGCGGTAGGTTTCTGCTCAGACGTCCAGCTTGGGATGTCCCAACATTCGCACTAAGAGTGAAATCAATGCAATAGTTGTTTTTCTTTTTTCTTTTCTTCTTCTTTTTTTTTTTTATGGCCGCACATGCGGCATATGGAAATTCGCAGGCCAGGGATTGAATCTGAGCGGTGGCTGTGACCCACGCATGTGACCTACGTAGCTACAGCAATGCTGGATCCTTAACCCACTGCACCCGGCCACAAATCTAACCTGCATCTTCTGCAGCGACCCGAGCAACTGCAGTCAGATTCTTAACCCACTGCGCCATGGCGGGAACTCTGCAATTCAGCCCTTTTAAACTGTTGGCTTGAGCATGACAGTTGTGAGAAGAGATTATTGATTCATAGAGAAACAAAGTAGACAGAGCAATCAATAGATTTTAAATTATTATTATAAGAAGTGGTTTCACACCTCTGCTTCCACTCCCAGATGTAACGAGCTTGAAGATGCACTGCTGGAGTTCCTAATTTCAAATGCAGGGCTTTTCTGAACTTTGTGAAGAGCTGGGACCACAGAACAAACAACTGGCCCCAAATCTGGGGAGAGGCAGGGTTGCTGGCTCAGAGGAAGGTCACAAAGTGAAGGAGCCAAAAGCAGGCTGGCGGGACGGGGACACCCTGAGGTCCAGAGAGTGAGAATTCTGGACGCCCCCCCTCCCCCGCCATCCCCCCGTGGATCCTCCTTCAAAAATGTCACCAGGCAGTCACAGAAAATCAGAAAGGGCCCTCAAAGTGCCCCTGAGATGCCAGCCTGGGGGTGGGGTACAGCAACCTTGAAGGGGGTACCCTTCCCTCCTGTCCACTTCTGTGGAACCAAAACTTTATTGCTGGGTAAAGTGCAATCCAGCTGGGGAAACTGGTGAATGTTCGCTACATGTAGGGGAGAGAGGAGTAAATAAGCCTTATTCCCGGGATGGGGGGGCGACAGGAAAGCACTCCCAGACCCAGGGACCTGGTAGGACTGAGCTTTAATCAGGGTGTCAGAGACCACCCCACTCCCCACAGCCCTGCACAGCCCAGCCAACAAGCTTGAAAGCTTGAATGACCAGTGACAGCAGAACTGCTGGGGAAACAGGAGAGGAGCACAAAGAGACCTTCCCCGGGGTGCAGAGCGAAGCGGACCCAAGTTATAGGGTGGGCGGAGGGCACTCAGGCAGACCCACCCCTACCCTGACATAAAAAAGCTCTGGATCCTCGCCCAGTGCCTCAGTCTCCCAGGAAGCAGGCAGTATTGCTGCAGAGCATAGAGGCGGGGCTCACCATGCAGGCAGCTACAGCGTTTTAGAGCTAGTTCCATCTACTCTACCCTTTTCTTGTTTTGTTTGTCTTTTTTTGGTTTTTTTTTTTTTTTTCAGGGCTGCACCTGCAATATATGGAAGTTCCCAGTCTAGGGGTTGAATCAGAGCTGCAGCTACCAGCCTACACCACAGCCACAGCAATGCTGGATCTGAGTCACATCTGCAACCTATGCTGCAGCTTGTGGAAACGCCAGATCCTTAACCCACTGGGCAAGGACAGGAATCGAACCCACCTCCTCATGGACACCAGTCGGGTCCTTAACCCACTGAACCATGATGGGAACTCCCTGTTTGCCCTGTTGTAAAACGCATCTCAGGGTGCCATGAAGATCTGCACTTTCGGAGTTCCCTTAACAAACCCAACTAAGATCCATGAGGATGTGGGTTCAATCCCCGGCCTCGCTCCCTGGGTTAAGGGTCTGGTGTTGCAGAGAGCTGTGGTGTAGGTCGAAGACACAGTTCAGATCTAATTGCTGTGGCTGTGGTGTAGGCAGGCAGTTGTAGCTCTGATTTGACCCCTACCCTAGGAACTTCCATATGCCACGGGATTTTAAAATAACACAGTCAAAACGGAAAGCTGTACCACTCAGGAGTTTGTGAAAAAGTCACCAAACCACAGACATAAAGGGATATTTTCTGTTTGCGAGAGGAGATAAACAGGTTTCCTAAGGCACAGGACGTGATCATGTTTTTCTACTTTATCTTCTTCTCCCAGATGGTTGTACAAAGAAAAAAAAAATCATGCTATTATGTGAGAATACAATGCAGAAACCAAAGCCAGTGAAACAACTGGGGAAAGGAAACTGGAGCAAATGCTGTCCCCTCCATGTTTCAGAGACAGATAATCATTAAATCCGTACAGCTAACAAATGCGATGGTCAACAGGCACCTGCTGCCCCTCAGCTGGTGTTGAGTCGAAGCAACTGTCATCGTCCGAAAGCATGACCGGAGGCAGGCTTTTATCATGACTTGTTTAAACACAAAGAACCCCCAACCTCATCGCACTAGTTCAGCGCTCAGCGAATCCCTGGCCCTCGTTTAGAGCTCTTTGAGGATGTGGAACCCACGTTTTCCCACGGTCTCCCACTCAACCGCTCCGACATTCAGACCACCAACACCCAAACACAAAATCGGTTTTTCTAAGGTTATGTTTAGAAACCCTACTATGTTTTCTATATATATGTAACATTATATATATTACGTATTATTTTTAATTTTTATATTTTCAATATAAAAATACATATTTTTTAATTTTTTAAAATGTTCTTTTCAGGGTCATTTCTGGGGCTAGGGGTCGAATCTGAGCTGCATCTTCTTTCTCCTTAACTAGGTGTAGCTCAAAGAATCATGAACCAGGACTGAAAAGGTCTTCAAATGTGATTCAGCCCACCTGCTCTCTGATGCTAGAATCATGGCTTATAGTCTCCTGGCCACATGGCCAACCAGCTGATGACAGGATTCCTGCAGTGACGGGAATCCCACTCTGCTCTGAAACATCACTCTACGACCGCTCCTCCTTATGCTGAATTCAACGTGACCTTCCTGCAGCTCCTGACTGGGGGAGTCTTTCGCAAGGCCCCCTTTCCTGAGTATAAAAGACTGCCTTCACAATCTCCTACGATAAGCATGAACAAGTGAGATAAGCTGTGGGTATGACAGTCAAATATGTGTGAACGCATTCAGAGTGTTTGTGTCTATTTACTCATATTATGAAAACAGCTGCCCAGATGTTCCCCAACATCTGGAAGGTGTGTGGGGACTGATCTGCCTTCACACCCAAGGTTGTGTTAACCCACTGGGGGCAGCTATGACAAGAGGGTCTGCAACACAAAGTCAGCTGCACCGCAAGGCACATCAGCTCAGGCCCCTGTCCCTGTTGATTGAGAACCATGGGCCTTAATCTTTAGACACTGTGCAGAGAAAAGCAGAAAGAGTTTCAAATATGAATGCAATTAAAAATCACAAGGGTGGAGTTCCTGCTGTGGATTAGTGGGTTAAGAACCTGACATAGTCTCCGTCAGTGGGTTAAGGATCCGGTGTTCCCCGAGCTTCAGTTGAATCAGAGCTTCAGCCACTGGCCTATGCCACAGCCACAGCAATGCCAGATCTGAGCTAATCCGAGCCGTATCTGCGACCCACACCACGGCTCACAGCAACGCCAGATCCTTAACCCACTGAGCAGGCCCAGGGATCAAATCCACATCCTCATGGATACTAGTCGGGTTTGATACCAATGAGCCACAATGGGAACTCTGGCTGCTTTATTCTAAAAAAACTAGACACAAAGACAAATGAACATTAGTCTGTTCTTTGTCATCAAGAAAGGTGAGCCATTCACCTCCCTAGTTTCCAGCTGCTCCTGGAAACAACCTGTACAATGTGGCCTAGCAGTTAAGGACGTGGACTCTGGAATCAGACTCCCAGGTTCAAATCCCAGCTCTGTCACTTGCCAACTGAACACCCTGGGTTATTTACTTCATTAATCAGGGCCTCCGTTCCCTCATTGCCCCCCAAAGTGGTCTCTGTAAGTGCAGAGTCACTAGAGCAGTGCCGCCCTGTTCTGGGGCCTGATGGCAGGGCTCCGGCTCTGCTTATCCTGCTCTGCGTGGGTTTCATTACTTCATGTTTATACTTTGATTTACTTCTTTTTTTGGTTTATTGAGAGGAAGAAGTTCTACCTTCTCCTGCCAGGAAACAATGAACCTGTCCATTCAGTGCCCATGGTTTCCACAAGGAAGGGAGTGGAAGCAGATGTTTCTGAAAAGTCGAAAAGTCACGCTCTCCCTGCGGAGTTGCTCACACAAAGCTGTGCACACGCCATCCCCAAAGCCACTGCCAGCCTACCGCCTGCACCCTGCCTGGGCCTGGCCCCCGTGCTTGTCAACCACTTTCCACCCCCTTCGCCAGCGCTCCCACCTTCGATGAAGTCCGAGGCCGTGTAAGGACGCTGGTCGGGGCTGCTCTCGGCCGGGCTGTTTAGGGCCTCCACGGCCGACTGGATGGCCTCCACCAGCTCGTCCCGCTTGTCCTTCCGCACCGGCTTCTCCTCGGGGTGTCGGGTCAGGCCCGTCTCCAGCTGGTACACCTTCTGCAGGGTGAAGCTGTCGAAGGGCACCGCGGCGTACTCGGTGGCCTGCTTGACGCCGGCATGCACCTCTGCCCTGTCCACCTGGGAGCGCAGGAAAGCCAGCAGGTCGGCCTGGGCCCTCTCGGGGGAGCCCGCGGGGTCGCCCGCCAAGTGCTGTGCAGTCCTGAGCTGCGCGCTCCGCTCCTGCAGCTCCTCCTTGAGCTGTGCGATCTGCCTCTGCAGGCTGCCCACGTAGCCCCGGTGCTGCTCCTCCCACTCCTGCAGTGCCGCCTGGTACCCGGCCCGTCCGGTGGGGCCGCTGGCCCCGGGCAGCCCCCGCCGCTCACTGTCACCTCTCGGGGTGCAGGCCAGCATGTAGAGGACGGAGACAGCGCAACAGAGGAGCACGAGCAGGACGCCCACCCGGGAGACCCAGGCGAGGAGTCCCCGGCGAAGCATCCTTGCTCAGGAATCAGCCATGCGTCCACCACCTGCAGAGATCACCCCAGGACACCAGGTTCCACCAAGGGCATCCCTGGACTAGATCCTGAGCTGCTTCCGTCCATTTCCATCTACACAGCGTTTTGTCCCTGGGGGTCCACCACCATGGGAAGCAGTTTCCTGACTTCTGAAAGATGAGCTTCCGGGCAGAGGCAGTGAGTCAGGGGAACCATCCGAGTGGTCACACACGTTCCCATCATAGCCCTCTGGGCATGCAGACCAGAGCGGACCTGGGAAGAGACCAAAGGACAATGACACTTACTCAAGATAACAACGCCCTAGGGTTCACCTTGGCCGTCAGTATTCAACAGACCACCTGCGTGCTTTATGAGAAACGCTTACAACAGGTGATTAAATACTGTTCACTGCTTCTAAATCATAATGCAAATGAGCACTTGCAGGGTACTGCAGGACAAAGGAGGTGGAAAAAAGATTGGAAGAAAATACGACAAAATGTGAATTCTCTCTGGATGGAAGAATGAATGACGATTTTTCTGCTTCTCTGTATTTTTCTCTATCTTATAAGGTTTCCACAATGGCAGACATTACTTTCAGAGTCCAAAGGAAAGAGCAAAATGTGAATGACGATGAAACTCCAGACGGGGCTTGCCCGGCACTGGCCAGGGAGAACAGTGAGGGTCCCGGGCTCCTGAGGGCACCCACCCAGGCAGAGCTGAAAGCTGGTCCTGGTGAGGACATGGGAAAGCACCTGGAGGGTCAAACAAGCAGAGGTTAAGTAAGGAGACATTCAGAACGATCACCTCTCCAGGTCTGCCTGCAGACGGGGGGCTGTGAGTTTGCCACGGATAGGGATGGGGCTGGGAGAACAGAGCCCAGAAACACTGTTCCCTTAGGATTCAAACCTGAGGATGCCTCTGCCCCAGCCTGCAAGAGGAAGTCCGTGCCCTGACTGCCCATCAGGAATACCAGGCACATACAATTCAGACATCTCAAGAATGCAAAATGCAAAGCCAAGGAATACCACGCAGACTACAGAGCTTTTCCTACACGCTCTGCTCTGCACCTCAACTCCACCCCCAAAAGGAGGAGCTACGTGGCCCTGACCTGCCCTCCCCTTTCCCAGCGATTCCATCCCTCCTCCACCCACAGCGGACACCCCACTGCCTTCCTAGTGCAATTCCCTCCCTTTCTTAATCCCCTCTCCTCAACTCCCCTACCCATCCAAGCCAGAAAAAAGAAAGATACATGAACCAAATAAGACTTCTTGCTTAGGGAGATTTTAACACAATTTTCCTAGATGCATTTTTTTTTTAAGCTTTTTAGCTTTTTAGGGCTGCACCTGCCACCTACACAAGTTCCTAGGCTAGTGGTCTCATCAAAGCTGCAGCTGTGGTCTACACCACAGCCACAGCAATGCCAGATTTGAGCCGCATCTGTGACCTACACCTCAGCTTGTCGCAACACCGGATCCTTAACCCACTGAGCAAGGAAGGCCAGGGACTGAAGCTGCATCCTCAAGGACACTGGGTTGGGTTCTTAACCCACTGAGCCACAATTGGGAACTCCCCCAATTTCCCTTTAGAATTAAACACAACATTCTCTCCCCTGGCCTGAGAAGTCTTTTGCCTATAATTCAGAGCAATACACAGTTATTAGTGCTAAGTTTAAAGTGCACATTTAGCCCTGGAAGCCTTTTCTGTCTGATGAAAATCTTGGGATTTGTATAATTACTATAATTCTGTGATTAAAAACATCTCAGCTTTGGTATTCAGGCACCTTACTGTTTTTAATGAAATCTCTCAGATGAACTCATTATATCTAAGTATTAAATTACCAGAGAGGACACGTTACCCTGTGATTCTGCTACTTTAAAGACTTTTACTTTAAATGTGTTGTCACTAAAGACAAAATAAGCAAATTTAAAAAAAAAAAAACCCAAAATAGAACATTCAACGCCACTTATTACGCCGTGAAAATAAAGTATGCAATCTTTCATATAGTTTATGAAAATATATGCCTTTTAGGGCTGCACCTGTGGCATATGGAAGTTCCCAGGCTAGGGGTCGAATCAGAGCTACAGCTGCTGACCTACACCACAGCCACAGCAACTCGGGATTCAAGCTGCATCTGTGACCTACACCACAGTTCACGGCAACACCAGATCTCCAATCCACTGAGCAAGGCCCAGGATTGAACCCTCATCCTCATGCACACCAGCAGATTCATTTCCACTGCATCACAACAGGAACTCCCACTAATATATTTTTAATGGGATAACTTAACGTTTGCATAATAAATTGAAATCATGCTGGTTCACAGAAGCAGCCTATTAAAGCGATGGCTAAAGAAATTTAAAACTGTACAATAATTATTTTGTTCTGTTCCAATCTCTTTAAAGCCCAACCCAGCTTTTGAATTCACTTGTACAAAATTCAAAGTTAGTTAGTACCTCATTCTTGGGATGTAAAAGGAGAAGAAAAAAACAGATTTTTAGGAAGAAATGACTTTATAAAATAAAAAAGCCATAAAAATTACTGCCAAAGAATCAGTGATGGACTGCTCCTTTTAAATGTCAGGAGCAGATAATGTCAGAACCAAAATTCTGCATCTTTTAACACACATTTTCTGAAGTTTCTAGCAATCTAACCTATAATCAAAATAGTAACAACCAGCTACAGCTCGGAAGCTGGAGCACTTCCTCCTACTCTTACTTCTCCGCAGACAAGGGGTTCTCCTGGCAGCAAAGATGTTGCCTTCCTGGCCCCAGCACATCCAGGAAAGAACACCTCAGTGAGATGGAACCCAGACTAAACGCAATCTTTTGTCCCTCTGGAGACGTTGGAAGAATTAAAGAGGTAACATTTATAATGTGTTTACAGGCTGCAGATGGAACACAGCGCATAATTACCAAGCACCATGACAAAGTTAGGGACGGCAGTGAAAATACAGCTGTATGATCCCAGCAGCATTGTGCTACTATTTTAAAAACCTAGGAAAGGCACCCAGATTTCAGACGAGCTCACTCTTTGGGGTGGTTGGGGAGAGAGGTAAAGCCCTGTCCGTAACCAACCTGAGGACCCGTGGGAGAAGGGACTTGCGTGGGCCCACTTTCAACTACAGAAAATCCTTTGTGCTCATCAGTTTCCTTGCCGCTTGCATTTTTCAATCTTTTTAATCTTTTTTTCCTTTTCACAGACGCACCTGTGGCATATGGACGTTCCCAAGCTAGGAGTCGAATCAGAGCTGCAGCTGCCAGCCTACACCACATCCACAGTGACGAGGGATCCACGCTGCGTCTGTGACCTACACCACAACTCATGGCAATGCTGGATCCTTAACCCACTGAGCGAGGTCAGGGATCAAATCCACAACCTCATGGATACAAGTCGGGTTCTTAAGCCACTGAGCCACAAGGGGAATTCTGCCACCTGCTTTTTTAAGAGCCCATCCTTCTTCTAAATGCTTTCCCCAGTGCTTTCCTGCTGCTGGCCAAGTCCGCAAGGGTGGTTCTGTGAGGCACCCTATCCAAAACACTGACCTGTTGGTTAGTCTGAAGGGGCACCCAAGCACAGTGGCTTTGCTGCCGTTCTTACCATCTCTGGGCAACAAAACAGCAGACGGAGGCTTCTTCGGGGTCCACAGTGAAGGCAGAATGCACCCCACAGCAGGGCTTGCCAGGCCACCAGGGCTGAGCCCACCCGACACAGGAGTACTCCCTAAACTCTCAGGCTGGCAAAGCACCCTCAGGGCAGAATGCGGTTCCTGCATCCTTGGGGTCAGAATAGCTCTAAAAACTTTTCCCCAGGGTCTGGAGGTGGGGGGGGGGTTGCTTAAGGAATTTCTTTCTGAACATTTAAGGCAGAGAGCCTGAATGACACGGGGAGTGGGGGTGTCCAGCAACGGAGTGGATTTTTCGTACTCTAGGTATAAGCGGTCCAACAGCCCCAACCGCCTGCTCAGACCAGCAAGCATCCGGGGCAGCCCCAGATGCCCAAATGACACAGCAAGGGCCCAAGAGTGAGTCCCGAACCACAGTCTGTCCTGCGGAGAGCACTGTCCTTCTCCACCCTTACTGTTAGTGAGCACCTACTGTTACCACACACGGGTAAGACCCGGGTCTTACACGGGTAAGAACCAAGCACAATTCCAACACCAGCAAGTTCGAGAGCTTGCGGTGGAATAACTACAACGTGGGCCCCTAAGAGGGCAAAGCTATTAAGATGGATAAAAAGCATTAATGCCGTGCTCCCACCTACCGAAGGTACGGGGGTGGGGGGCAGGTAGTGAGAAGAGAAGTATGTTATGACGAAAGCTTAAAACAGATGTTAGGAATCAACAGCCTTCGTTCAAATAAGCCAGGCAAGGGGCTACAGGTCCTGGTTATCACTTCGTCATAAGAAGTGGAAGCTCCTGGAGAGTGAATGGAAGCCAGGTCTGGTCGAGAGTCCCATGCTCACCAGAATGGGGACAGTGGGGACGAGGATTTCCCCCATCAGGCAGAGGCGCTGTTGGGATGGATGTTCAAATGTCCCCCTACAGACCCCGGTGGACCTTTTGGCCGCAGTAGCTGTGTGCTGTGACAGAGCCTGCCAGGAGGTGTCTGTTAATGTCCACTAGAAGCTCCTGAGTCATAAGGCTCCAGGACAAGCTGTGAGATGCTGTCAGGACAGCAGAGGTGGTAAGGACGGTGGCTTGGTGGCAAGACCAGGTCAGGCAGTTCCACTTACTAGCGTGACAAAGGCGACCATTCAAGGAGTGGCACTGAACTCCATAGGGCATCTCCACCCCGCATGCCTGAACAACCTAGAGGGCCGATGGGGAAGAAACCCAGCAGTGTCTGCAGAGCCAGGAAGTGGTGGGCTGGGGCCCCCAGGCCGCCGTGCGCAGAGGCTCCTCCTGGGCACAGACAATCGGCTCTTTGACAGCTGGGACACAGCGGACCTTCAGTCCCGGATTAGCTGCACTAACAGAACATAAATCGAGGTCCTATCTCCTGGGTAAATGCCCACCCTGAATGTGTGTGCACAAGGTCTGCAAGAATAGTTATTCAAAGAGTTTCCCAATGCACTTCAAAATGTATAGAAAGTAACTCTGTAAACCTCACCCAGGACCCAGTTTAATTCCTATGTCCACAGTGGCATCCCGCTCCCAGGATGGCCCTCGGCACCCCTGCTCCTGGTTTCACAACCGAGCATCTGCCTCCATGGGACAGGGGCCAGTGTAAGGGACCCAGGCCACATGGAAGAAGGGGGGGGCAGGATTCTGCAGAATTCCACAAGTGAATAACCAGAGCCACTGTGTCAGCTGAAGACTCCACAGCTCCCAGCCCTACTCCTGCCTCCTCTCCAGAGACTCTTTTTTTCCATTTCTTTTCTTTTCTTTTTTTTTTTTTTTTTTTGGTCTTTTTAGGGCCGCACCCGCAGCATGTGAAGGTTCCCAGGCTGGGAGTGGAATCAGAGCTGTGGCTGCCAGCCCACACCACAACCACAGCAGCGCTGGATCCAAGCGGAGCCCGTGACCTACACCACAGCTCACGGCAATGCCAGATCCTTAACCCACTGAGCAAGGCCAGGGATCGAATCCACATACTCATGGATACGAGTCAGGTTCATAATCGCTGAGCTACAATAGGAACTCTGACACACTGCTCTTTCTTTTTCCATCTGCATCTCTTCAAGGAGATGGGTATTTACAGACAACTTCAGCAGCAGCGCCTCGGGGTTCACCATAACCTGCTCTGGTGCACACTTGCTCGTTTAGGCTGAGACATTGCAGAGAAGTTAAAACAGCCTGAAGATGAACATGACAGAGGGTATAATCCTCCTCAAGCACCACCCCTGCTCCTGAGAAGCTTTGAGCTGGGCTTCTCGGGGGTCACAGATCTTTCTGGAATGCAGGCATCTCTTCACTGGGTCTGGAGTCACCAAGGACCATGTGCCCAGTGCTTTATGCTCTGGGCAACTCAGGGGCAGAGGGAAGACCTATGTCCATGGGGCAAGGACTTGCACATGATGTCACAGCATCCATGTGGCCCAGAAGCATCCTGGTGGACTCCTTCCACTGTGACACCAGGCCCCGCAGCATGCTCCCCGCCCTCCCCCTCCCCCTCCCCCGGTACAGAACCAGCTCCACAGACTCACTCCTCCTCCGGCCTCGGCACTCAGACCAGCCAGACCAGTGGTCTCCAACCCGAGGAAACATCAACAGCACCGTCCAGGCAGGAAATAACTTATGGACAAGTAACACCTATGCGATGTGTTCATTGATAAGTTACGTACCAGTTTTACGCTATTGTATTACATATTCACAAAACAGTACCCTAAAATAACAAAGCATGAAAAAGTGGTTTTGACGTCTTCTCACTCTAATGGACTGTCTGAGCATCGCTTCCAGCTCACAGGTAACTGCTCTCTGCACTGCATTTTGCTGCAGTGTCCACGGGGCAGAGCAGCACTCCCGCCACCCCCAGGGCCCCGGCGCCAGGCTCCTTGGGGTGACCTTCCTGCCTCCGGACCCCCGATTCTATTCCCTAGGCTCCCAATACTTGCTGCTCTGACACTGCCTGACCTGCCAGGAACACACTTCCTTCCCTTCTGACCTGAAGGATGTGGATGTGGGCTTCTAGATGCCCTGGGGTTCCCGTTCTGAGGTCCACCCTGTAACCAGCTCTAGGTGCTCGTTCCCACGGCCCAGAGGGACGGGCTGCTGACCTCTAGGTCAGTAATTCCCTCACTGGGAGGTGCCCCTCCATCCCTCAGCTCTACTCGGGTCTGAAAGAGCCATTCCAATTCCTTTTTTCTGCTTTGAAGCAGAAAAGGGAAGATGTGGCAAAAAGAATTTGGGGTCTGCGAACCAGAAAAATGAATGCACGGAGATTCATCACAACTCGGAAGCCAAACAGCCAGGAAACAGGCTCACAGCCTCTCTGCTATTCTCTTTGGATTTGGTTTCTCATTTGCTGGTGAACCTTTGCAGAGAAGAACTGAAAGAGAGGGTCTCCCCAAAGACGCTAAGTTCTCTATCACCCCACCCCTGCCACCACCACCACCAGCCTCATTTCTGGAAGGTTCTAGGTGGTGGCCATGACACCAGGGAGTGCAGAAGAGCAGTGCACTGGGACAAGAAGGCACAACTCGGCCACTTAGAATAAGCCTAATAAAGAACCTTTTCCTGGAGAGTTCCTGTCGCGGCTCAGTGGTAACAAACCCACTAGTATCCATGAGGATGCAGGTTCAATCCCTGGCCTCACTCAGTGGGTTAAGGATTTGGCACTGCTGTGGTTGTGGTATAGGTTGCAGACGCAGCTCGGTTCCCACGTTGCTGTGGCTGTGGTATAGGCTGGCAGCTGCAGCAGTTCCAATTCAACCCCTCGCCTGGAAACCACCATATGCTGCAGGTGTGGCCCTAAAAAGTAAAAAAAAAAAAAAAATTGATAATAATAATAATAAAGAACCTTTTCTCGGAGTTACCACTGTGGCACAATGGGATCAATGGTGTCTCTGCAGCACCGGGATGCAGGTTTTTTCCCCCTGGCACAGTGGGTTACAGGATCTGAAGTTGCTGCAGCTGCAGCACAGATCGCAACTGAGGACTGGATTTGATCCCTGGCCTTGGGAACTCCATATGCCACAGGATAGCAAAACAAAACAAAAGAACATTTTCCTGGCAGGAAGAGGCCCTGAGCACATGCGCAGGGCTGAGTCAGCTGCCAAAACCCTAAGAGAAAGACACCTGTCTCATCTCCACCTGCCCCTGGGTCTCCCAGGTGCTCTGCGGCTGGTGGGGCTGCCCTGCCTGCAAGGCGAGAATCTGAGAAACCAGGCTCCCATCACCTCCTAAAGCTCACAATTCCATCCAACTAGAAAGCATGTGCTTGGGGCACACATCATACCGAGCATATGAAAAGTTATCTCATTTTATCCTCAAAACAATTCTATGAGCTGCATCTTATTATCCCATTAAAGATAAGGAAACTGAGGCTTAGAGCAGCAAGGTAACTTGCCCAAGGTACACTTCTAGCAAGTGGCTGGCCAAGCCTGGTTTTAAATCCAGCTCAGACTGATGCTAAACCCAACTCTTACCTACCAGACTATACTGTTCATCACCCTCACTAATCCCGAGACCTGCTCCCCATTCTGCACCCAACCTGCCCAACTTTTCTGGCTTCCGAACTCACAGTGGAGCTTGCCTGGCCCCTCTGATGTGGTAGAGGCAACTTTTCTGTGTGTTAACGTTTTGGCTCTGCATTGAGCAGCAGTTTGTTATGTCCACACCCCTCAACGGCTCTGCAAACTCAAAACTACATCGGGAAATAACACCGATCCCGGCCATGTCTGGTGTGAGCCTTGCTTTGGCCCCCCAGTGAGGTCAGGACTGGACACCCCCGCAACATCCAAGGGCTTCTGAGCTTAGACCCACATGTCACGTTTAAGATGGCTCAACTAGAAAACACCCTGGCACGTAGAAGTTCTTCTTTGAAAGGAGACGAACAGGTCATCCCTCGGTCGGTCAGTTATGATGCTGGCTGGCCTCACTATGAATCCTCTCCTGCCAAATGCCTCTTTCCTCCTGAGGCTGGCAGGAGGAGCTGCCCACACCATGGCCTTGCAACACGTGTCAACAAACATGCTCCCGCACAGGCAGAAGTCACAGCGACAGCCCAGCTGACATGGCTGGAGACTCAGGGACGTGCGCCCCTGGGAGACCAGGTCCCGAGGTCCTGAAGAGCAGCTTCCAGAGATAGGCCCGCTCTTGATTAACAAGAAGGGGTCGAATTAAAAGTTCGCAAGGCCCAGTGCCAAGTCCTTCCAGGAAAGCAGCAAGCCCAGGGCCCTATGCTGACACCAGGTGGAGTCGCTGAGCAGTACATGTCACTCCCAGAAGGGGTGGGAGGGGGGAGTCAGCCACCCTATGCCAGGAAGGGTGTGGTGGGCTCACCTTCAGTCACAGTGAAGGCTGCATAGAGAAGGAAATTGAAGCCCCCTTCCTGATACGATGCGTGTGCAGATGGAGGAGGGGGGAGGAAGAGAAATAAGGGTCGCCAAATACCCCCACCCTGTCCCAGCCAGTGCCTTTAAAACACCAGTACACACAGCTCCCAGAGCAGGTAGAAGTCCAAGGCACGGCCCACCCAGGGCCTCCCAGGAATGACTGGCCCTCGTGCATCACCTGCTATCTCCCCAGATCCTCATGTGCATTGTTGAGGACATTGTTCTTGGACGAGGACACTGGGGTCTGGGGAGGCCTGAGACTCGCCCACACAGCCAGCGGCTCTACATCCCAAAGCACTCACAGTCATCAATACCCATCAGCCTGACACTCCGGGGTGTAGACAGACTTCACCTCATACAGGATGAACCCAAACAGGAGAAGGGAGGCGATGCCCACATGCAGGGCCACGAAGAGAGCACAGGAAGGTGACAAAGGGCAGCAGAGAAAGCCCTACAAAGAGGCAGGACCAGATTCCAGCCTCTAGAAGTGAAAGATGATGCGTAGCCTGGAAGTGAGAAGAGGGGGGTTGCAGACAGCGCCTCCCCTCAGGCTCCCCTGGGCAACACTGCTCGGTGCAAATGGTAACCACCCCCGGTGGTCCTCTGGCTCTCGTGGTCACCCCATGGCTGGTGTGGGCTGACCCCTCCTGGGGGGTCACTCTGTCCTCCTCATCACAACCCCCAGTGATGTGTCAAGGGGGTCATCACCCCAGGTCTCCTGAAAGAAGGGGGTCGTCACAGCAGCACCCCCCGCCCCAGCAAGGCCCTGAAGGAACAACCTCTGGAAATATCCTGAATCTAAGGCACTGTACCCACATAAGCCCACCCGCATATTTTGCTGGTGTGTTTGAGGCGAGGGGGTTAAGGAGGAACCTGCTAGTTTCAGCCAAGGTGAAATAAGCAGCCTGACACTGCTTATTTGGTCCTCCTCTCCCTCCACTGCTCACAACCAGCAGCACACACACAAGGGTTGCCTTGCTTCTAGAAAGTGGTTACTATGTAACAGGACCAGAGAAACCGGCTTGTACAGAATTACTACCGCATGGGGCTAGATCAGCAGAGCCGTCTTGAGTATAGAAATAGAACCAAGAGTGCAGGAAAATGACAGAGCATGTCCAATGTTATGTAAATGCAAGATGTAATATTAATTTCACAAAAGTAACCAAAAAAACCCACCTAGAGCTGATTGAAAACGCAATTTTGCTGTCAGGTCTCGGCCTCCAGGTCCCACACGCACCTGCCTAAAGCCCCCAGCTATTCCTCAGCCTCCATTCCTCAGCCTCTGATCCCTCCACTCCTGCCTCTTGTAGCCAAGTATCCTTGCTGATGGGTCCACTGATCACCAAAGGATCAGCTAAAAGTACTTCAAGATACTATTCCTTGGCAATTCTGCCGTGGCTCAGTGGTAACGAACCCAACTAGTATCCATGAGGATGTAGGTTCAATTCCTGGCCTTGCTCAGCGGGTTAAGGATCCAGCATTGCCATGAGCAGTGGTGGAGGCCAGCAGCTGCAGCTCCGATTCAACCCCTAGCCTGGGGCCTTCCATTTGCCGTAAGTGTGGCTCTAAAGAGACAAAAAAAAAAAAAAGACACTATTCCTATAAAGGAATTTACTTGAAAAAGAACTTGCCTGATTTCTACACAAGATAGCACAGAGTGCTTATTTAATCCAAGACCGGTTTTCAGTTTAATACTTTTTAATAATCCACCAATATTCCTCTGCATCCCTCTTAAGACATTCCCTGGAGACAGGGGCCTTCCCCTTTAGGACTCCTCAAACTGCATCTTCCTGCTTCTCTTTTGTCACGAGGCAGGTTCAATTAACATCAGAACCATTCTGCAGGTAAGGTCACAGAGGCATAGGTTAGTCACTGGCTCGGGTCACCTGGCCACTGGGTTTCCAGCTCAGGCAGCATGGCTCCACCTCTGTCTCTCCATCACTGGGTGCCACCGCTTCTCCTTAACAGAGGCATGGGCATCATACAGGGAATGCACGGAGCCTGGTCAGGGAGCAGTGCTGGAGCATAAAGGACCCTGGGCAGAAGGAACCAGCCAAGCTGGCACCCTGACCTCAGTCTTCCAGCTTCCAGAACTGAGACATAATCGTGTGTTGTTCAAGCCACTGGGGTTGATGGTATTTTGTATCCGCAATCTGTGCTAACACAGGCCCCCTATCACGACAGGGAATTTGCTCTGTGGCCTATGGGCGACCATTAGCCAGCCGGCTACCTTTTTAAACAAGAGAGTCATATCATCTGAATTCAGCAAAGGGCAGTGTTGAGAGGGAGCAGAGAGGGCTGACCAGCATCGGGGGAGACGGCACCTCTGCACTGTCGGAACAAGGGGTGCAGAAGCGGAAGCACTAAATGTGGGATAGGGCAGGTTCGAGAACTGTTTGTTGAGTATTATTTCCAGGACTTGAAGGCCAGTGGACATGGGATGCTGAATGTCCACAGAGGACGAGGATGGAGCTACCGCTGGGAATGCTGGGAAAAAGAAGAGGCACAGGATCGGATTCCGCCGAAAGAGGCATATGGTTCTGGACATGTCCGCGTGGCCCTGCTACAGGAATGATGCGGGTGGGGAGAGGGGTGCCAGCAGCCTCCAAACCTGTGTCAGCTCCTGCGCAAGCTGACCTCACACACTTGTCCTGACTCCCCAGAGCCCCTCGCCCTGGCTCTTCTGCATCCTCCCAACACAACTCAGTGGCTGAGGGTGCAGGTTCTGGGGGGTCTCAGCCCTGCTGTTACCTGGCCTCTCAGCCTCTGCTTCCCAAGCACGGGGATAACGAGGACCCGTTTCACAGAGGCCCTGCCGTTGGTGCAGCATCAACATGAATGAAACCTGATCAGAGAGCTGAGCCAGGTGCTGGTATCTTCGCTGACCAGAAAATCTGGCCTAGAAGAAACAGCTGATGTTCATACAAAGTAACGAGGCTGGTATAAAAGCACAGTTAGAACCAGAACCTGCCTCTACTCTGCACTCCCTGGATGTGAAATCAAAGTAGCTCTCTCACAGAGTTCCCGTTGTGCCTTGGCAGCAATGAACTAGACTAGCATCCATGAAAATGTGGGTTTGATCCCTGGCCTCACTCATTGGGTTAAGGACCCAGTGTTGCTGTGAGCTGTGGTGTAGGTCACAGAGGTGGCTTGGATCCCACATTGCTGTAGCTGTGGTATAGACTGGCAGCTGCAGCTGTGATTCGACCTCTAGCCTGGGAACTTCCACATGCCACAGGTGCAGCCCTAAAAAGCACACACACATGAAAATAGCTCTCTCACATCCTTTTTTCCTGGTTTTTTGTTATTTGGGTTTTTTTTTTTTTTTTTTTTTGTCTTTTCGCCTCTTCTGGGGCCGCTTCCACAGCACGTGGAGATTCCCAGGCTATGGGTCTAATCGGAGCTGTAGCCGCCTGCCTACGCCAGAGCCACAGCAATGTGGGATCCGAGCTGCGTCTGCAACCTACACCACAGCTCACAGCAACGCCAGATTCTCTCACATCCTTATCACCCTCAGGCTCAGTTTATTTTTTAAAAAGAAAAGAGGAGTTCCCTGGTGGCTCGTCAGTTGGGAACCCAGCATTGTCATTGAGGTGGCTCAGGTCACTGCTGTAACCAAAACAAAGAAAAAGAAAAAAGAAGAAAACCAGAGTACATCTGAAAATTTAACCCCAAACTGCATGTAACAGAGCAGCAGGGACCCCAACCAGGTTACTGGGGATTTTACTGCATGTGAAAGGCTCAGCTTGGTGTCCAGGCAGCAGGCACAGGGGTCTTGACATCTTGACATGCTAGAGATTTCCTGACATCCTGACATGCTAGAGATATTCCTGGGCTTAAAAAAAAAAAAAAACGTTTTGAACAATAATAAAAGCTGCTGCCCCCAAAAGCTTCAAAATGTCTGTGGCTTCAAGAGCCCCCTCCTGTGGCTGTTTATCACCAACCTGAGACAGAACAGTTTTCAGTTCAAAGCTGCCCAGGATGGGCATAAACTGCCTCTTCCTGAAAGATAAACTGGAATATTACCCTTTTGATCATGCACATGAGTCTGCAACAACTGCTAAAATTACTACAACTGCAAGAGCTCATCTCCAAGAAGCAAAACAGACAGTTTCACCCCATGCTGCAGTGCCCCGGCGGGCAGCAGGGCCTGTGGCCAACGGGTAGCAGCGCTGCCCCCACGCCCCACCCCAGCCCTCCCCTACTGTGAGGTGGTGCACGGGAACTCAGAAAATAACTCCCGAAGTTCAGCTGCGATGTTAGAAATAGCATGAGTCTTATCCACTCAGTCATCAAATACGTACTGAACGCGTCTGTGTGGACCAAGACAGAGACAGAGGAGGTGTCAGCCAAGGTCCCTGTCCGCACAAAGGTGCCAGGCAGTGGGAGGGCCCAAATGGAGAAGGGCCCCGTGAGGCTCCTGGGCACTAAGGAGGCTTTCTGTGTCCCCCATTGCTTTTTAGGAAATAGGCCTCAGTCAGCCTCCTTGACCTTCCCAGAGTTCAAACAGTTGCTAATCAGAGAAGGGGCTGAGGAGACAAGGGAGGAGCAGTCAAGAGACAACAGTGCACCGAGTTCCCTTTGTGGCTCAGCAGGTTATGAACCTGACTAGTATCCATGAGGACAAGGGTTCAATCCCTAGCCTTGCTGAGTGGGTTAAGGGTCTGGTGATGCCATGAGCTGTGGTGTAGGTCGCAGATGTGGCTCAAACCCTGCACTGCTGTGGCTACAGCTCCAATTTGACTCCTAGCCCAGAATCTTCCATATGCCATGGGAGTGGCCCTTGGGGCAGGGTCCTGGTCCCTCCTCAAGGAATATACATAATATCTTTGGGCCTTTCTGCAGAACTAAACCCCCGGCAAATGGAAGAACTACTTGGTGAAGGCTTCTTCATTCCGGAAGAAGGAGGACCACCTGAACCAGCCTGGGGCCACTAAACACCAGCTCTAAAAGACAATGTGAGCTTACCTCTCCTCTGATCCTTATCTGCAGCCCTATTTTCCCACTTCCCAAAGTATAAAACCGCCTCCTAATCCCTTCCAAAGGGGGACACAGTCTTTAAGGCATTAGCCCCCTGTGGCCCCCTTTGCCTGGCAAAGTGTACAGCTATCTTTTTCTCCTTCACCCAAAACTCTGTCCCCATGTTTCTATTTGGCAATGGAGGACAGAGGCTGCGTTTCAGCAACAAAAAGAAAATTCCATGAGTCCATAATGACAACCAAAAGAAAAAAAAAAATAAGTTTAACTTACTACCATTGAGGAGACTATTTTACCACCTTTCTCTGTAAATTGGCCAAGGCAAAGAAATAAGCATTTACCTGCTTTTTCAGGAGGAACTCAGCCCCCCACCACCACCACTGATGAGAGAGAGCCCCTCTTTACAGAATAATAAAGCTAACGCTGTCTGAATTTTTTTATTCACCATTTTATTGACAATGTCTACTTTTCCCTAGATTTTTTTCTTTCAGTGCTTTTCCACTGTAGGTTATTAAAGATGTTCAGTAGAGTTCCCTGAGCTCTCCAGCAGGTCCTTGTTGTTTATCTATGTTATATACAATAGTGTATATTGGTTAATTCCAAACTCCTACTTTATCCCTCCCTCTCCCCCCAGATATTTTTTCTGGTCCGGGTGTGTCTTCGGGTGTTTAAGCCTCTTTCACGCATTTGGGGCAAGGCGAGAACCCCATGGCCCTGTCACAGTCCTTATTTACTTTCTTAAAATTAGCTCCTACATGGAAAGATGAGCCGATTTCTTTTTCTTGAAACCAAGCTAATGGGTCTCAAGATTGACACAGAGGCAATTATCCTGCAGAAAGTGAGTCTAGGGAGGGCTCCACTGCTAATGAACGTTGCTTTATTCCTGTTAAAAGCCTACAATGGGGAATTCCCGCTGTGGCTTAGCAGTAAGGAACCTGATGAGTATCTATGAGGAGGTGGGTTCCATCCCTGGCCTCGCTCAGAGGGTTACGGATCCGGCGTTGCCGTGAGCTGTGGTGTAGGTCGAAGATACGGCTCGGATCTGGTGTTGCTTGGGCTGTTGGTGTAGGTCAGCAGCTACAGCTCTGATTCGACCCCTAGCCTGGGAACTTCCATATGCCTCGAGTTCGGCCCTTAAAAAGCAGGGGGAAAAAAGCCTATACTGAGATGAGATTTTGAGGCACTTCCTTAGCTACAGAGGCAACCAGGTCGCTTGCCTGTGTTTGGCAGGTGTTTATGTCTTGAGTTTCCAGCTTGCTGACAGGACCGACATAAGCAAACACATAACAAAATGAAGGGTAGCTCTGTCAAACGTTGCACCACCTCAGCTTCAGAACCAGACATGAGACACTGAGAAGAACAAAAGGCTACCATCCCATCCCCACTGCAGCTCTTGTCACCAGCATGCCAGCTCTGAGAAGGACCAGGCATCTAGAAATGAAGCAAAGGGCAAATCCACACTTTCAGGCCTCAGTGTTGCATAGGATTTACTGTTTCCTTCTGCCTTTATCTCCAGCAATTTAGAAAAGCAAGCCAGCCACTTCAGCATGGAAACTTCGTGTTCTTTGTCCCATTTATTTGCCAGGTCAAGGTCTCCCCCTCCAGGGCACAGGAGCCCAGCAGCAAAGTTGATGAAAAAGTAATGGCCAATTTTCTGTAAACAAATGTGAAAAATGCTCTGCAGAGGACACACTAAAACACTACGATGGGTGGGTGCTTTTATCGTCGTTATGACCGTCATGGAGAACGTGAAGAAATTTCAAGGGAATAATGCTTGAGGACATCAAATTAGGAGGTGATAATCAGGAAAAATAAAATCTCCTTTAACACGGGAAGTTCAAGGCCAAGTCTGTTCTCAGATCCCTGGAGCCCACCTCTCCAGCCCAGCCCAGTCTTCTCTCTTCCTGCCCTCCCCCGACACTGCCCATCCCTCACCTGGCACCAGGTATGTTCTGAGAAGGCCTTTCTTCCCTCCAAACAGACGGGCAGGGCTGCTGGAGAGCCTGCTCAGTGTGTGGCCTGGCTCAAAGGATGAGCCTAGACTCTCAGGAGCCTCTCTCAGGAAGCCGCAGTCAGCGGCCCAGGCGGAAGCTGCCAGCTGGGAGCCTGGTCCCCGGTGTGTGGCTGAGTCACCGGAAGCCCAGGGCCCCAGGCCCACAACCTGAGCATCTCCTCAGCCCAGATGGGTGAGGTCAGAGGCCACTCCTCTCTGCAGCCTGGAGGGACCGCTGTCAGGTCCCATAAAGCTGCCCCCTGTCTAATCCTACCGATAAGAGATGGAGTAGGATCCTTATACAGGTGGTCTGCATAAGTCCCAGTGGGGACCACAGATAGAAAGGGAAACCTAGGAGACTCTGGGAGATCACTGTGAGTTACAAATCGCTCAGGAAAGCCATCCGAATGAAGCAGGCTTGCTTGGCTAGAGGAGGTGGGAGATACGCCTCAGGTCATGTGGGCGGGGGAGATGGGGTGAGGGCTGCACTCAGGTTTAGACCAAGGGCAGGAGTTTAAGGATCACCCTTCTGTGGATTTGAATAAACACCATGACAGTCCTAGTTTGACCTTATAGGGTCAAATAGTCACTTACCAGATACTAAGGAGGAGCTACTCTAAGAAAGAGGAAGAGGAGGTCTATTCCCCACCCTCTCCCCACCCCCTCCCCTCCTCACAGCCCCACCCCCACCCCCACTCCCCTTGGATTATAAAAATGTAGCCCACCTAATCCTTGGGGCAGAGCCTACTTGCCTGCCTATGTGCATCTCTCACAAGCTCCTTTCTGGCCTATCACTTTGTCGCTGAATTCCTTCTGCCCTGAGGCACAAAGAATCTGAACCTCAGTAAGTCCAGACACTGGGTGAGTGATGTGATTCTAATTTAAACACCAGGGGTTCAAGTTCCAACCTGGGTTCTGGCTGGGTTCAGGTCCAAAGTGTTGTCAGTTTCACCACCTCCCAGCCCTGCCTCTGAAATCCCCCCGGGTCTTGAGAAAAGCACACGGGGCTAGGAGGTTAGAGTCTGGGTCCCCCAGAAACGGGCACCCCCTTAACTAGGGGAGTAGGAGAGCCATTATTTAAGAACCCTTAACTTCGAGCTTATAGGTAAATTTTAAATTAATACAGATAAACTTTAAACATGCTTATTTGACTGATAAAGATATTACTTTAATTAGGAGTCATAACCCAATGGCATGCAATCAAGAACTAATATAAAGCACTCCTGAAAATATCCTGTAATTTAATGGGGGAAAACTATGTACTGCACAAATTTTAATCTATATACTATTTTTCTGAATTTTATCTTGAGTAAAAAAAAAAAACTTGACTTATTCTTCTATTTTTTTATCAAAGTATAGTTGATTTACAATGTTGTGCCAATTTCTGTTGTACAGTAAAGTGACCTAGTCGTACACATATACGATTATTTTTTTTTATTCTTTTCTATCATGGTCTATCCCAAGAGACTGGACATAGTTCCCTGTGCTAAACATAGGACCTCATTGTCCATCCATTCCAAAAGTAATAGTTTTTGGGGTTAGTAGATGCAAACTACTGCATTTGGAATGGATAAGCAATGATGTTGCTGTATAGCACAGGGAACTCAGAACTTGTGATGGAACATGATGGAGGATAATGTGAGAAAAAGAATATATATATATATATGTATGTATAACTGGGTTACTTTGCTGTACAGCAGAAATTGACCACATTGTAAATCAATTACAACAAAAAATTTTTTAAAGAAGCAAAATTATACTTTTCATATACAAACTCCAAACTCCCAGTCCATCCCACTTCCTCACCCCTCCCCACTGGCATCACAAGTCTCTTCTCTATGTCTGTGAGTCTGTTTCTGTTTTGTAAATAGGTTCATTTGTGCCGTATTTTAGGTTCCACATAAGTGATATCATATGGCATTTGTCTTCCTCCTTCTGACTTACTTCACTTTGTATGAGAATCTCTAGTTGCATCTGTGTTGGCTGCATAGTACTCCATTGTATATATGTACCATATCTCCTTAACCCATTCATTTAGGTTGTTTCCACTGGACTTATTCTTTTCAAGACTAAAATTACCAAAGCTCCGGTCACTCCGAGACTGGACCAAATGCTAACAGTCTTTAGTCAACAAGCAGTTAAAAAGCATGTACTGAATATAATGAATAATAAATCAAGTGCCAAGTCTAGTTCAAGGTACCAGCCATCTACATCACATAGCTCTGTATCCTCTGTACTTAGATGTAAGTGTTAGGGTGGATATAGAAGTATAGACAAAGCACAAATGTAAAGATACATCTCAAGACACAAAAATGAGTAAGACAGCCTTCCTGAAGGAGGCAGACACACGGACAGATGAGAGCTAGACTGCTAGGGAAGCAAAGATAAGAAGGGCCTGACCCAGAGAGGAGCATTCAATGGTGCCCAGATGGTTCAGAAAGCCCTTCTTCTGCAGGAGGTGACACCTGAGCCAGGTCTTGAAGGGGCAACTAACAAGGCAGAGAAAGGACGAAAGGGAATTTGTGGCAAAATAACCGAATGGCAGGGCCTGGAGGCAGGAAGCCACGTGGTGCATTGGGACAGTGCTGCCGTCAGGGTGGAGCTCTGGGGTCAGGCTGTGCAGAACGTGGGACATGGAATTTGGGGAGGAGATGATGAATTTGGCCTTAGACGTGTTAAGTGCCTGGGAAACATCCAGGTGGAGGTGGGGGGTAAGAGAAAGTTTGGCACATAGACAGCGCAGCGCTAAGGCCAGTGTACAGACATTCATCAGGCTGCGAGGCTGAAGGACAACGTGGCGAGAGCACAGAGCAGGGAGAAACCTGATACCTACACCCGTGCGGGAACCCCAGCCCCGCATAGCCAGGAAGAGGAGCCGACCCTGAAAAGGTGCTGAGAGGGACTTCCAAGGGGTCCAAGCTTCCAGGTCTATTATGATCTGGAGACCAAGACTCTGGGTAGCTGGGTGCTTGGCTTCCCATGCGGTCCAGGCATGGGTGGGAAGTCTGCCTGCTCTGAGTTCAACACCCCGCTGCCCATTTTTGCCACATACCCAAACCACGTCCTGCAAACTAACCTTGTGACAAAGCTGATGCTGTGGTCCCCATCTGCCTAAACACAGCTTCTCTGCTTGTTCAGAACTGAGAAAAAGAAAAAAGGGAGCAACTCTGGACATTCAGAAGCTGGCCTGACCCTCCCAGCAAGGCCATGTCCTCTCCTACCAGACAGACAGCATCTCCAGGAATACCAGCCTCCCACGAGGTCATTCTGAGACGGAGGTAAAAAGAACAAAAAGAGGCCACTTGCATGTCTAAGCGCAGACAGGAAAAAAGTCACAGTGATGCCCACACCCCCTTTCTTGGCCAAAACAAGGGACTTTTTTCCCAGTTACACCTATCCTCATTTGAGCCACACCCATAATTGAGGCACCTAATCAGAGAAGCACCCCCACATTCTGAGAGCATCAATCAGGAGCAAATTTCCACTTCCTCACACCCTTCTGCAGGTCATCCAATGAAAACCCAAATCCATATACTAGGTTCTAACACCCTCTTAACTGAGACCCTCTTAACCCCGGGTCCTCCAGGGCATGTCTACTGTAATGAGCAACAGACCCAGAACGACCCAGTACTGCCTTCCTGACTGTCTGTGGCTGGAGACAAACAATGAGACCCAGGTACAGAAGGTGAGCACACTGAGCCCTGGGGTCCGATGAACACCCACGCAGGACAGCAGTTAACTCTCAGGCAGGAGCAGGTACATGTGACCAAGGAAGGGTGGGGAGCCAGGGAAGCCCCACAAGGAACCAGGTGTTAATGTCTTAAGATTCTGTTTCTTAAACTAGGTGGTGAGTACATGAGGTTGTCATAGTCTTAATAAAATATTCCCGCCTGAAATCTTTCACAATATACTTTCAAGAAGTAGGTTGCAAAATAAAGATGTCAGATGCTGCTGAGATGTCAAGCTAAGAAGTGAAAAAAGGGAGTTCCCCATTGTGGCTCAGCAGTGACAAGCCCAACTAGTATCCATGAGGATGCGGATTCGATCCCCGGCCTCACTCAGTAGGTTAAAGGATTCCAAGTTGCTATGAGCTGTGGTGTAGGCTCCAATTTGACCCCTACCCCCAAGAATTTCCACATGCCATACGTACAACCCTAAAAAGACAAAACACACACACACACACACACACACACACACACACACAAACAAACAAAAAGAACTGAAAAAAGGATGTCACAGTAACTCAGCTCTTTGAGTGGCTTGATGGGTATGAATGGTGGGTTAGAGTGGATTACAGAGGGGAGAGGAGATTGAGACACTGAACACAGAAAATGTTTGCAAGCTGAGCTGCAAGGAAGAGAGAACCGGAAAGATGTGTGACATAGGAAGCCTGTGATGTCACGTTAGAGATGAGACCGATGGACCTCCACTTAAGACGGGCAGCAAGGGGGGCAAGTCGAGAAGACCCTGCCTCCTGCCACTTCATCTGACCTTGAGGTCTGGCCTCTGATCAACTTTTAATTGATCATCATTGCAACTCCCCCTTCCCCATTACTGACACCTAAGCATCACAAAATAGGAGGGGATGAAAAGATTGTATCTATAAAACATCACAGTATCTGAAACTCATTACATAGCTAGGAAATAGACTTTGTCTATAGTTCAGTCTCTACATTTATAAATGATAAATTATAACGTGATACATAAAGTTTATGGTAATTCAGATGCTAAACTCTTGCTTCCAAAAAATCATGGAACCAAAAGCGGAAAAAGGCGACGCAAGGCCTTACGTCTCATCTCGAAGATACTCTGAAGAGAAAGGGCTTGGTGACCAAACAAGCCACCCTGAGGCTGAGCCACAGGAGTCCTGCTCCACACAAGCCTTTCATCGCACTCACCTCGCTGGCGTTGCCTCCTGCACAGCTGGACCGAGGCTGCAGGCCTTGCCTGGCCCCCTCCCCACAGCAGCTGGTTCACGACGGAGGTCAGCCGAGCTCAAGGTCCAAGCTGGAACTTGGGCTGCACTCTGAGGTCTAAGCACCCCAGTCGGTGGTAACTTGGCAAAGCTGCCATTCCCAGTCAATGAGAACATGACGATGATAAATTTAAAAAACCTCTGACTAATTCCAGGGAACTCCTCACAGACAAGGTTATTTCCCTAATCCTTACAAGAGGCTACTAAGGGCTCAGGTATCTATCATCCTTATTTGAGAGCTGGAAAAACTCCAATCCCCAAAGCACGGGCTTTCCAGATGAATGTAAAATAATTAATGAGTCGGCCTGCCAGAACATTCATTCCTATCTACACACAATGAAGTGAAAGTCTATTGAGACTACTGTTTCATGTGATGAGGGAAAGACTTTTTTAGAGATCCTTTTCTTCGGAATATGCAAGCTAACTGAGCGAAAGAAGATTAGATACGTGGAAAACAAAGCTTAAAGAGAACTTCCTAAAAACACCAAAATGAGAAAATGTCTTAAAAACCATGAGGGGAGGAAAGAGAATCTTAAGGATAAATCAAAATACAGCCTCCCCCAGTTTTCTGGCCCACACACCTGAACAGCTCACCTCTCAGTAAGTAGCCAAAGGCGAAACTGTATCAACAGTGATTTCTTAGGAAGAAAAGAACTTTCTCCCCTGCAACTGAACTCGGTCTGTTCTCAGGGCCCCATCAGCCAGAAGCAAACCCCGGACCCTCTCCTGCTCCGCTGCGCCCACCACTGCCCAGGCGCCCTGAACACCTGGGCGCAATGTGGGCATCACTGTCCAGTCCTGGGCTGCACCGCCTCCAGCAGGTACTGCCCTGCCCCCACCGTTCCCTGCCACTTCTGCCTTCCCAGAGGGAAGGCTCCCAGAGGGAAAAGGAGAACCCGCCTCAAGGAATTTCTCCCGTTCCTGCTGCTGCCTGAGTATTCTTTCCCATGCTCAAGAAAACAGCCCCAGTGGCAGGCACATCCCACATCCATGATGGCTTCCTAGAAATTCTATGTTTGGGCTGTCAGTTTGGGCTTATAGAAAAGCACGGACCCTTTTTGGTGGTTGGATAGTCTCCTTCTTTCTCCCTCTCCACAAAGCCTGGCTTTTGGAAATATAAAATGCATGCTTTCAGATTATTGTCTCACTCTAAGCCTTAAGATAAATTCTGGTTTTGCTCCTGGAAGCGCAGGCACAGTAGCCCACGCCCTTCTCTGGAGACAATCAAGATCCCAGCTTCAGGAGTTCCCGTTGTGGTGCAGTGGTTAACGAACCCGACTAGGAACCATGAGGTTGCAGGTTCGATCCTTGGCCTTGCTCAGTGGGTTAAGGATCTGGCATTGCCGTGAGCTGTGGTGTAGGTTGCAGACGCGGCTCGGATCCCTCGTTGCTATAGCTCTGGTGTAGGTCGGAGGCTACAGCTCCGATTAGACCCCTAGAGCCTGGTAATCTCCATATGCCTCGGGAGTGGCCCTAGAAAAGGCAAAAAAAGACAAACAACAACAACATCAACAAAAAGATCCCAGCTTCAATGGATGGAAGCTGCAGGGCAGCAAGGAACACTCGGGGCTCTCAGGCACAAGAATGCATTCGTTTAGATTCCCAAAACGTCACCCGTATTACAAAAGCCTTTTGTTTATGGCCTCTCTTTTCCAGGCCCTTAAACATCTCTCTCTTCTATGTTCTGATCATACAAAGAGCTCCCTAACCGGACTTCCCACTCCCCATCCTCCTCTACAGCTGCCATGAGGAGTTTTACTAAACTCTCAGCTTCAATTATGATTTCAAAATAAACAACTGGAGACAGCCCTCACGCTGACCAAAGCTCCTCTAATGTGGACCCCTCCCAGCCCCCAGCTTTGCCTCCCACCGCAGTCCCACGACAGGCATGCTCAAAGGACCAGTGGTGAGTTTTAGCCCCATGGATGCCAAGATCACAGTCCTTGGCAGAGAAGGCGCAGAATGTGAGCGCTGGCTAATATGCCCTGATCTGGAGCCAACCCCCTCCCAGGGCGATGCTGGCACACACCCTCCACCGCTGGACCACAGCTGGGCTGGGAAACAAGCTGCTTTTTCAATGTGCTCAAGTCCTTTCCTACGGCTCTACCTTCGTTCATGGTGTAACCTTGGTCTAAAATGGTCTTTTTTTTTAATTCCCTACTTCTCATTTACTCTTTTCCAAGTCTTCCTCCTTCAAGATTTAGCTTAAATACTCAACAGCTCATGAAAAAGTTTTCTTTACTGCTCCACAGTCTCCCCTGTTTGGCCTTTAAACAGCTTGATTTCATCTTTCTCGTGGCTCATGTTTCTGTCTCAAATCACATATTACTTTTCCTTTCTCTTTCCTTTTTTTTTTTTTTTTTTTGTAATAGCTTCACCTGAGGCACATGTAAGTTTCCAGGCCAGGGCTCAAATTGGAGCTGCAGCTGCAGCCTATGCCACGCTTGTGGTAACACCCAGATCCCTAACCCACTGAGCAAGGCCAGGGACTGGATCCACATCCTCAAGGAGACTATGTCAGGTTCTTAACCCACTGAGCTATGGAGGGAACTCCTCAAAGCACATATTTCTATGCACTTTATGTTCTAATGGATTCTATGCTCCTTGAGGACAAAGACTAGACCTTTGTACACAAACAGTGCTGAGGGACAGAGTAACTTTCAGTTTTAATCTGTTGAGTATCTACGATATATTTAGCAGGCTCCTCACTGTGGGAGTACAGAAGAGATTTTTAAAGATCCTTTTCCTCAAGGAATATGCAATCTAATTGAGGAGAAAAAAAAACTAGATATATGAAAAAGCTTCAACAGAACTTCTTCAAATGGCCAAAATGATAAGATGTTCAAAAACATGAGGGGAGGGGATTTCTCCTTGTGGTTCAGCAGGTTGAGAATCCACATAGTATCCATGAGGATGCAGGTTTGATCCCTGGCCTCACTCAGTGGGTTAAGGATCCAGTGTTGCCATGAGCTGTGGTGTAGGTCACAGATGAGGCTCAGATCTGGTATTGCTGTGGCTGTGGTGTAGGCCAGCAGCTGTGGCTCTGATTTGCCCCCCGGCTTGGGAACTTCCACATCCAGTGGGTGTGGCCCTAAAAAGACCAAAAACGAACCAAAAAAAAAAAAAAAAAAAGCATGACAGGAGGAAAAATAAAATCTTCAGTATCAGATCAAAATATCTAGTATTAGATCATCCCAAAATATTCTGGCCAGTCACCCCCGTCCCCCGGCCTCCCTCCCCTACCAAATCAATGGCATTTGGTCTTCTTTGCTAAAGATCTAAATTAAAGTTAAATATAATAAGAAAACATACCCTATTCGGTGATGTGTGAAAATCAGAATAAAGTTTGAAATAAACCACACATGATATTACCAAGCTCATAGTTGGGTGTGAAATTCAGCTGCATGAGAGCAGTTATATAACAAAGAAGCAAACTGCAGGGAAATCAAACTTGGATCCCTTGAGTTACTGCAGATGGAGGCCTGTGAGCAGGAAAACACATGGATCCCAAGCCTACAGAGGCCGCTAAGCCGCGGGCCGGGGAAGATTAAATGAAATCCACCAAGAATGATTTCTTGGCAGAACCATAGGCAGAAGAAACAGAAAATTGAGTCAGAAATGGAAAAGCCCCAAGTGACCTAAACTCTTCTCCCATGGACCTATAATGCCCAGGGCATGACAGTTAAAAGAGGCATAAAAAATGCCTGGAAGAAATCAAGTAATAGTAATAGGCAGTTTATTAGGACGAATTGTGCATGTGGCAATATTTTTTCCTCTTCAAGTCAAGTGGGGAGTTTGCAACCCAAACAGTTCTGGTGATTATAACAATATATTTTGGGTATCTCCCCTTCAGAATATTTCCTTCCAGAAGAAGGATCCAGTCACAGAAATCTGCCAAAATATGTATGGGGACTGACAGGGCCAAAAGATGCTGCTGGATTAAAGCAGGTGAGTGTTCTGAGTTAGCGAGAGGACCAGAGGTGTGTTTACAAAGGAGAAGAGCAAGGGCTCAAAACCATTCGTGGCAAAGGCAAGGATATGTAAAGAGAGGTTTCTAGTACATTAAAAAACATTAAATCTATTCCCAAATTACAAGCCCTGAGCCCATTTTCCACAGGTCGACAGGGTCATACAACAGATAAAGAAGGAAACACTTTTTTTTTTTTTTTCGTCTTTTTGCCTTTTCTGGGGCCACTTCCGTGGCATATGGAGGTTCCCAGGCTAGGGGTCGAATCGGAGCTGTTGCCACCAGCCTACACCAGAGCCACAGCAACAGGGGATCCGAGCCGCGTCTGCAACCTACACCACAGCTCACGGCAACACTGGATCCTTAACCCACTGAGCGAGGCCAGGGATCAAACCTGCAACCTCATGGTTCCTAGTTGGATTCATTAACCACTGCGCTACAAAGGGAACTCCAAGAAGGAAACACTTTGATCCATGTCTAACTTTAAGGAAAACTTTCCAGCTCTCTAAAAACCTGCAGGAGAACCTTGGGGTACTCTGCCAGCACCTTAAAGAAAGGTTCATCATCCAACCAGCTCCTTAGATAATTTCCAAATTTTAGGGTATGAGATAACTTAGTAATTCACAACTTCTGCTCCAACAACGGCAGTAAAAAATGGGATAAGAGTTGATTATTACTTAAAAACAGACCTTCTTGTAGTGGGTAATTCAGTTGAACTCTCCTGATTTTGAAGGTTTAGAAAAATATACATACACTCAGTCTCAAATTCACTGCTTCAACTGAATGTCCATTAATAACAAGAGTATCATTTTAAACATTTGCAGTCATTCAATGATTAACAATTGATTCAATGATTAACAACTGATCATTAACAATGATCAACCCCAGATTAACAACTGAAAAGTAAAATGTTGTTTCTTATAAGTGAGGGACACATAATGCTCTAATTCAACATCTGCAAACTTAGAAACTAAACATGATTCCAACTGCAAGGTGGCAGACTGGACCCATGCATTTAAATTAATGTAATGCCCCATACTACCAGGCTATAGAAGAAAAATCACATGATCTTAGGAATTGATGCAAAAAAGCATCTGCCAAAATTCAATATCCACTCATGATAAAAAAAAAATACTCTCAGAAAACTAAGAATAGAGGGAACTTCTTCAACCTGAAAAAGACTATGTACAATGAGTTTCTGCTACGGCTCAGTGGGTTAAAGACCCAACATCATCTCTGTGAGGATGTGGGTTTGATCTCTGGCCGTGATCAATGGGCTAAGGATCCAGTGTTGTTGGAAGCTGTGGTGTAGGTCGCCCATGTGGCTCAGATCCCAAGTTGCTGTGGCCATGACATAGGCTGCAGCTGCAGCTGCAGCTCTGATTCCGTCCCTAGCCCAGGAACTTCCATATGCCACAGGTGCGGCCATAAAAAAAAAAAAAAAAAAAAAAAAAAAAAAAAAAAAGAACTTCTATAATAACTATGGCTAACATCATATTAATGATGAAATACTGAACCAAGAACAATGCAAGGAAGTCCACCTCCATAACTTTCATTAGATCTAGTATAAGTAATTCTAGCTAGAATTAGTTCAGAACAGGAAATAAAAGGCAGACAGATTGGTGGTGAAGAAATAAAGTGCCCATATTTACAGATGACATAACTGCCTCTAGAAAATACAAAAATCAATTGTATTTCTACATACTATCAATGAACGTGGGGACACAAATTTGTGTGTGTGTGTGTCTTTTTAGGGCCACACCTGCGACATATGGAAGTTCCCAGGCTAGGGTTGAATCCGAGCTGCAGCTGCGGGTCTACACCACAGCCACAGCAAAGCCAAATCCGAGCCGCATCTGCGACCCCCACCACAGCCCACAGCAACATCAGATCCTTAACCCACTGAGCGAGGCCAGGGAGCGACCCTGCGTCCTCATGGATACTAGTCAGATTCGCTACTGCTGAGCCACAGCGGGGACTCCTGGACACAAATTTGAAATATAAGCGCACTTACAATCACTCAAAAAAACTGAAATATTTAGACGTAAATCTAACAAAACATATCTGTAACCGTTGTGCTGAAAACTACAAAATGCTAACATAAGAATTCAAAGACTTAAAGGGATCTGTGGATTGGAGAACACATTCACAGATTCAAAGACTCAATATAGAAAAGACAGATTTTCCCCAAACTGATATAGATTTAATGTGACTCCTATAAAAATCTCAGCAAAATTACTTTATACATATAGACAAGATTATTCTACCATTTATACAAGGCAGCCAAGAAACTAGAACAGCTAAAACAATTTGAACAAAGAACGAGAGGAATGCGTTTACGCATTTCAGGAATTATTATACAGCGACAGTAATCAAGACTATGTGATGTTGGCAGAGGGATGAACACAGACACCACCGAAACAGGACAGGGACGTACTGACACACATTCAGTGACACACCACATACACATCACACTCACTGACACACACTCACACTCAGACCCTCCCCACGTGACACACACATTCACCAGACTCACATTCACTCACTCACTCTCACCACACATTTACCCACATGCTCACAACAGTCACCCACCCTCTCACACACCACACACACTCACTCTCACATGCACACACTCACAAACACACACAGTCCATGGAAGCCTCCGCAGCAACCCCAGAGGAAAGCCACTTAGATTTCCTAGAAAGAGAATGTCAGTAAACCACAGCTGGGTCACTGCAGCCACAGCAAGAAGGGAAGAATGTCCCTGAAACCAGTCAGTGGCCCAGGGATTGGTAACTCTTTCTAACAGCAAGGGGATGGTGGGTCCCTGCTGACATCCCCCACATCCCAGCTCTGCCACCCCATTCTCCTGTTCCTTGTCATGAGTGCCGGTTGTCCCCCCCTTGATTCAAGCTCCTTTGAAACTGCACTAACAGGGCTGCAGAGACCAGTGGTGGCGATGGGTGCGTGTGTTAGTTTCAGGGACCTGTGCTGGGAGCAAAGCACACTTTGCACACTTTCACACGAAGCCCAACAGGAGCCCCGTTCTGCCCCCAATTTCTTCATCATTCCAGCATTTTCATATTTATTCATTTGAGGGGTTTTCTGTTTTTTTGTTTGTTTGTTTTGTCTTTTTAGGGCCAAACCCATAGCATATGGAAGTTCCCAGGCTAGGGGTTGAATGGGAGCTGCAGCCGCCGGTTTGCACCATGGCCACAGCAACGTGGGATCTGAGCCACATCTGTGACCTGCACCACAGCTCACAGCAACGCCAGATCCTTACCCACTGGGTGAGGGCAGGGATCGAACCTGCATGCTCATGGATACTAGTCAGGTTCGTTACCTCTGAGCCACAATGGGAACTCCCTCATTTGAGTTTTAACTGTAGCTATTATTCAATACAAAACCAAAAAAGAAAACATAATTTCTAAGTTGCTTTAACTGCCTAAATGGCTCTAAAGCTACTGGGTTAATTTTATAAAAGTAACATTTTAAGAAGCCTTTCTTTATACTCCAATTCTGTTTCCTGATGAATCCAATTTAGTTCTCATGCTTCAATAATGAAATATCAGTGGGAGGTTGGGGTTAGCAGAGGCAAATTATTATACATAGGATGGAGAAACAGCAAGGGCCTACTGTACAGCACAGGGAACTACATTCAACAGCCTGTGATAAACCGTAACAGACAAGACTACCAAAAATAGAATGTGAATATATATGTGTGTAACTGAATCACTTTGCTGTGCAGCAGAAATTACAACAATGTGAGGCAATTATATTTCGATAAAAAACAATGAAATATCAGAGAAGTGAGAGCTATTCCTGCAATATTCACCCACAGGTGTGACCCCTCAGGAACATGGAGATAAACTACTGGCAATAAAACCAGTTTAAACTTTATAGTGCCCAAGTCTGAGCATTTCAGAAACAGTCACCTGCATCTGCAAAATGTAACCCTGATTAAGGCTGAGTTGTAAGTTTAAAAATATTAAGCTCATGAGACTTGTAAAAATCGAAGTATATTAGAGAAGCCTCACGATTTTTCACCTTTGGCTCCAGGTCAGTTATAAACTGCAAAATCTGATCTTTTTTTTTTTTTCTTTCTTTTTAAGGCCACACCCGCAGCATATGGAAGTTCCCAGGCTAGGGGTCAAATCCAAGCCGCATCTGCAACCTACACCACAGCTCACAGCAATGCCAGATTCTTAACCCACTGAGCACGGCCAAGGATTGAACCTGCAACCTGATGATGCTAGTCGAATTCGTTTCAGCTGTGCCACCACTGCAAAGTCTGATCTGGATGGCAGTTCAGAGGAACGGTCACAGTGCTTTCCCCACGGCCATCACTTGGAGGTCAGCGTCCTGTTTGCAAACTGTTTCCAGAAATGAAATGCAGGCCTGGGTGGGAAAGCGCTGACAGGCCAGGCCTGAGGCTGCTGTCCGCAGAACACCAGCGTGGAAGGCTGGCCCTTAGCTGGCATCTGGGAACTAGGCTTGTAAGAAGCTCCTTATCCCCATGTGAAGCCTTGTGTCCAGGCCCTTTGCAGACACTGTGACCTGTGGTGAGCATTCGCCTTCTCTTAGGGAGGCTGGGATCTCAGTGGGGCTGCGAGGCAGTGGGTGCCTACCTGACCATCCCCACAATAATGCCCAGTCTCTGGGCTTCTCTGGGCTTCTCTGGGCAGATGCGCTGCAGACAGTCAGCTGCCTTTTTCACTGTTGGGGTGGATGTGTCCTGGGTCATCGTCCAGAAGTTCGGGCCAGGAAGACCGCACAGCTTCGCAGGGTCACTGCCACCACCTCAGCCGTTCGTGTGACCACACACTGATCCTGTGAGTCCTGCTAGTACATCACCAAACGTATGGGTGTTGCCCCACCCCCCACCCCCAAAAGACTGAAAACTAAACACTCGCTCTTCCTGGGTAAATAACAGGCCATTGTCTCTGTTCACTTTCCCACGGGGGAAAACAGGCTGCCGTCGTTAACTCCAGCCCACATTATAACCTGATGCTGCTCATGCAATGGGCATTTCATTACGGAGATGTGACCATAACTTTTGACAGGTTGTTTGCTGCTATTTAGTTTATGGGAAAAGCATAGTGTGGTGACCACAAGGACGTGGCTGTCAAACTACAGATTTAGACAGAGCCTGAATAATAAATCTGTTCTTTGACAGAGGCAACAAAATAAAGCAGAGGAGACAGCTGGAAGACCTACCTCTACCAAAGAGACGAAGACGTTATTTCTCTAATTCAGTCTTAAGAAAAACATACTTTGATTTAATAATTTAACTGAAAAATTTAAATTAACATAGGAATGAATATAAAATATAATTCACTGTCACTACTTTTTAAACATTCACTTTAAAAGATATCGGGAACATAGGAGTTCCCATTATGGTTCAGTAGGTTAAGAATCTGACTAGTATCCGTGAGGATACAGGTTCGATCCCTGGCTTCACTCAGTGGAGTTAAGATCTCACTCAGTGGCCTTACTCACTGGTGTTGCTGTGGCTGTGGCACAGGCTTTAGCTGCAGCTCCCATGTGACCCCTAGCCTGGGAACTTCCACATGCTGCAGGTGTGGCCGTAAAAAGAAAGACGTTGGCAACAAATTATCACTAACTTTTCTTACTGAAATATTGGCTATAATAAACATGAAAACTCAGATGTTTAAAATAAGAATATAGGAGTTCCCGTCGTGGCTCAGTGGTTAATGAATCTGACTAGGAACCACGAGGTTGCAGGTTCGATCCCTGGCCTTGCTCAGTGGGTTAAGGATCCGGTGTTGCCATGAGCTGTGGTGTAGGTTGCAGACGTGGCTTGGACCTGGCATTGCTGTGGCTGTGGTGTAGGCCGGTGGCTACAGCTCCAATTTGACCCCTAGCCTGGGAACCTCCATATGCCGCAGACGTGGTCCTAGAAAAGACAAAAAAATTAAAAAAATAAGGAATATAAATAAATAAAATAAAATAAGAATATAAAAGTATTTTTTTTCAAAAATGGCAAAGAGAAAAAAATGATAGAGCTTTATAAAATAGATAAGCAACCAGGATATATTGCACAGCACAGGGAAATATAGCCATTATTTTGTAATTACTTTAAATGGATTACAATCTAGAAAAATACCAAATCACTATGTGGTGCCTCTGAAACTAATAAAATACTGTAAATCAACTATACTTCCATTAAAAAAAAAATAACACAGAGACCTTCTGAACACTGAGAAGAAGAGAACTCTGAGAAGAAGAAACTCTGTACTACTTCAGAAATACACAGAACTAAACCAAAGCTGACCCCAAATAAACACTTGCTTGAATACTCTTCCTTTCTTTAACAGATCTGATGTTACAAATTCTAGACAGAATCTGAAACAGCTTTTCCAAATATTTCATTCTATTTATGGAGTATATGGGTTTTTTCCCCCCAAATATTTCATTCTATTTCTGGAGAAATATGGAATGTGGGCCCCACAGCCATGCTGGAAGATCACATGGTAGGTCTGATCTTCATCCACCCTGCTGGCTGGACACCCGACCTCACTGTCCTAATGGAGGCTGAAATCTAAAAAACAAGAAAAGCCTTTGAGAAGACAACAAAGAAACAGACCGTGGTTTACAGAAGGGACGTTAGGCCTTTCCCTTTCAAAAAGAGAAGCTAGAGTTCTCAGCTTCGTTATGGCTCACGGGTAACAAACATGACTAATATCTATGAGGATGCAGGTTCGATCCCTGGCCTCACTCAGTGGGTTAAGGATCCTGCAATGCTGTGTCTGTGGCCAGCAGCTGTAGCTCCAATTCCACCCCTAGCCTGGGAACTTCCACATGCCACATGTGTGGTCCTAAAAAGAAAGAAGAAAAAGAAAAAAAGAGAGAGAGAAGCTTTCAACAACAGAGTGACAACCATGGGGAAAACCAGCCCATTCTTCTAGACACTTTCTATTTTATAACTCAGTACCCAGGACAAGGCTGACACTCCACCTGCATGGGGTTCCTGCGGTGGGACTGGAGCACAGCAAGGCCACTCCCAGATCAACCCCAAGGCTACAAATCATTTGTTTCCAATCAAACTGTGAAAGTCTTATTTCTGGACCTACTGACCAAGGCCTGTGAGGGAGGCCTGTTCACAGCGGTCAAGGGCCACCGTGTTTGGGTGTCCATGGCCCTAGCATGATGCTAGCTCTCTTCTGACTCAGCAGAGATGAAATGCATGAAATTGCAAGGAGAGATTTTTCCGCAGAACAATTCACCTTTAATTGAAGATGTAAATTCACAGAAAAGCCTCTCATGGAAAATGAGACTCTGAGAATCTTCTCACAGACCTGTCCTGGAAAGGCAGCCCCTTGCCTAAGGCTCTTTTTTTCTCTGATAATAACTGAGTCTGAGAAAGAGTGGAATGCCAGGCAAATTACTGGGTGGCAAGCTTGCTGACAGCAAGGATTTTGACTTCTGTTTTTCCTTCCTTCCCAATGCCTAGCACAGGCCTTCGAACATAATAGGCGCTCAGTAAATGTTTCTGGATGAATGAAATGAGTATGTTAAAGAGATGAGCCAGTAAAGCAACAGAGAAGAAAAAACTCTGAAGGAGGAAATAAGTCAAATTATCAGGCTAAACCAGAAGGTACTTTTCCTCCCAAAGTCTCCAGACAGCCAAGGATGGAAGATTCTGACAGCCTCTGGGGAGGAACCAATTTGACAACCCCATTTTTTAAAAAACAACAAAGCGAAACTCAAAAAAGCAAGTGAGCAAGGCGCATAGGATGGATACTGCAAGTATAGCGATGGAGTGTGATGGAGTTTGAGATTCAGCACATGTGGTTGCCATGGTACTTACTGGATGGATAAAAATTACTGGAGTACTTTTCACTTAACACAGGAAAAAAAAGTTTTTCAAAACACCAAGAAAAAGCTCAATGTGTTTTACATATTCAATTCAATTACACAAATATGTATGTAGATGGATTTTGTAAAGCAGAATATTTACTTTTCAGTATTTTTCCCCAATTTCTATATTCACTGGTATTTATAGATCAAATATATCAATATAATAAAATATTTCCTTAAGCACATTTTGATAAATGAGTTAAATATGGCTTTAATAGCCTAAGCGGTTGTGTTTCAATATTAGGGTTTTCATTTTTCCCTTCCCCCAAATGGCCACAAAATGCTCTTATGTCCGTCTTACTCCTGCTGTGACAATTTTTGTGCAAGTTACTGACTACACACAAATTATCAGACATTATCCTAACAACAGCTCTGCCTCTGCCTCAGTTGAATGTTAAGAAATCTGTGAATTGTTAGAACTACGATGCCTCATCACTTCCCACTGAACCAGGAATGTAGCATTAAGAATTAAGAGGAGGTTATAAAGCCAACTGGAATTTTCTTAACCAAATCATTTAGAAAATAAATACTTGCAATATCCTCTGACAATGCACGGCAACAGAAAATCTTTCCAGGTCAGTAGTTCCATGAAAACTGTTCCTCCCCCTCCCCAGCTGTTCTGGGAATATCTAGAATGTAGGACAGGCACTCTTGCTGCAGAGGCACTGGAATGGAAATGTCATGAGCAAAAATCTCGCCTATAGGAAACCCCTAGACTCCATGCTTCCCAAACCCCAATCTGCCCCAGTCCTCCACTGGCCCCTAAGTCGGCAGGGTTGTGGGCATCTTCCTGGGATGTGGTTATGGGCACTGACTACGGACCATCCAGAAACTAGGGTCAGGGTGACTGCTGTCTAAGCCTAGCCGCCAGCTGGAACGTCATTCCCCTAGCAAAGAGGAAAGAAGACAGAGCAGCTCCATTTCTCAACGTGATGCTCTTTTCTGTACTGTCTTCTTCCTGTTGCCTGAAGTCCCTTTCTTCTTGTGGGACAGAGTTGTTGCCTTTCTCCTGCTCTCTTCTCTTAGCAAATTCTCCAAGCATCTCTTATCAGACTGTCCTTACACACCAGGCACACTCCTGGACAAGCCCCTGGCAATGCACAGCAACTAAAATTCTTCCAGAATATCAGTGAAATTCTTTCTCAGTCTATTGAGTTGTAGGGACGTAAAATCAGAAACTGTCTCTTCAGGACGTGAAAAGACATTCGTACACCAGCGTTAATCACCAGGATCAATCACTGTAGCCAAAAGAGAGAACTCAACTGTTCACTGACTGATGAAGGGATAAACAAAATGGTCCAGACATACAATGGGGTATTACTCAGTCTTGTAACCCAAGGAAATTCTGACAGATGCTGCAACAGGGATGAACCTTGAGGACATCATGTGCAAGGAAATAAGCCAATCACAGAGAAACAGATACTGCATGCTTCCACTTGTATGATGTACTTTGAGTGTTTAAATTCACAGAGACAGACAGCAAGATGATGGTTTCCAGGAGCTGGGGGACGCAGGAATGGGAGTCTTTGTTAAACGGTCACAGAGTTTCGGCTGTGCAAGAGAGTCTACAGATCGATGGTGGTGATGATTCCACAACAATGTTGGTGGACTCAATGACCGGAAACTTAGGTGACAATTTACACTTAAAAATGGTTAAGATAGTACATTTTATGTTACGTACATTAAAAGTTTTTACTTTAATGCCTAAAATCTTTAGTTTAAATGAGTTTGCTATATACATTTTACCATTTTTTTTCAAAATTAATACTGTAATATACCGAAGCCATTGAACTGTATACTTTATTTATGTATTTACTTATTTTGCTTTTTTAGGGCCACACCTGTGGCATATGGAAGTTCCCAGGCTAGGAGTTGAGTCAGAGCCACAGCAACATGGGATCTGAACCACTTCTGCAACGTATACTACAGCTCATGGCAACGCCAGATCCTTAACCCACTGAGCAAGGCCAGGGATCGAACCTGCATCCTCATGGATACTAGTCAGGTTTGTTACCACTGAGCCACAACAGGAACTCCTGAATTGTATTCTTTAAATAGTTATTTTGAATGTTACTAAATTTATATCTCAAGAAAGTTGATTTATTTTATTTTTTTGGCTGTGCCCATGGCATGTGGAAGTTCCCATGCCAGGGATCGAACCCAAGCCATAGCAGTGACCTGAGCTGTGGCAGTGACAACATTGTCCTTCACCCAATGAGGCACCAGGAAACTCCAATAAAGCTTTTTCTTTAAAAAAAAAAAAAAAGGAGAAATTGGCCTTTGCAATGTGACAAATTCCCAATTTAATTCAATCAACCACAACTGAGGGTCCCCTACTGGATGCGGCAGGAAATTACACAGGACCAGAATCAGGCTGTTCAAAGGGACTGGCCAAAGCTCCCACCCTTCCCTCTGCTTAATCTGCTGTCCACCACTTGTTCATCATGCAATAATCACACAGTCCTGCTAAAGTGCTAATAAAATAACATCTTGATCCCTATCCAAACTCAGATGAAAACTAAAAGCAAACCTAACTGTTCTTTGCAAAGAACTTTAACTCCACCAAACTGAGGTCTTGCCACTAAAACTGAGGTCCCTGAATCAGTGCCACATTAAGGTCCAGGTTGCAGGGCACTTTTGTGGCTTAACAAAGTCAATTATCTGCCGACAGCTCTTCGAAGAGGGTGCAGACAGCAGCTGGGTCATCAGAAGCCCCCTCCCTAGAAATACCTGACAGTGATTTTCCAAAAACAGCTCTGGGAACTTGCCAGAGTCCCTCAAAGTAGATTCTCCTAGTATCTTCACACCCCAAAATATAAGAGATACAAAAGCTACTCAAAGTCTTGCTGGCTAAAAAAATACATGTTAGGGAAAAGATGATGGGTTCCAAGATGTAACAATAAAAGCACTGTTTTGCCAAAAGTCTGCTCATCACTTTGCTGGGCTTTTTGAGGCTTGTTTAACATAAAGCATACCCAAATGAGGGAGGGAAGAGATTTTTTAAATTTATTTTTATTTTTTTCTTTTTTGGCGACACCCGCAGCATATGGAAGTTCCCGGGCTAGGGAGCAATCCAAGCCGCAGCTGTGGCAACAATGGATCCTTAGCCTACTGTGAACAGATAGGGACAGAACCCACAGAGATGCCATATCCTTAACCCACTCTGCCACAGTTGGAACTCCTAAAAAAATTTTATGTTATGGTCCAGGCCTGGTCATTTGGGATCAGAATGCACTTAGGTATTGTAAGAATATAGCACAATGTATGCTAAGGACTTTCAACTGATATCAAAAACAATAAATTAAAATTCTTTAGAAAAACAGAAACAGATCACTGATGAAGAAAACAAATTTTGACTAGTAAATAATACTTAGAAGTGAAGGAAAGAGCCAAACTTACATAAAAGGCAAACAGTACAAGAAGGCCACTGTCTGTCCCCAAGGCACTGGTGGGTGAGGGGGCAAGGTGATGGAAGACAGACAGGGAGGGCAGTTAAGTTTCTTGGCTCCGTTTCTACCACATTCCAAGCACTGTATTACAAAATCCGTGTGTATGATGTAACACATCCGTCACCCTGACTGTGAGCCTGAGCGCATGGAAGCATCAAAGCTGGGGGTAGACCATTTTACAGCCCTGAGTATGAAATGCTTAAAACAAATAGTGCATCTGGGGTATATTTCAGCCAAACCATAATCAACACTAATCATTAAAATTGGGAGAGGCAACTTGCCTATTTCATTATATAACTGGATTTTTTCTCAAGGAAGGCAAATTTGCATTCCAGTGATTCTGGCATCTTTATCTAACGCTTAATAAACATTAAAAAATAAATTGGACACTATGAGTGTGAATAATAAAGCTATGTTCTCACAAATTCAACATCAGATATCAAATCAATCATGACTCTGAACCCAAGATTCACAACAAACTAACAAATGCTACCTTTTCAATTCATTCAAAAACCTTGCTGCTGTTAGTTTTTCTTAAATAAATATTAATTCTTTTGTGAAATACACAAAAATGTAAATGTGAAAATATGAATTTATATAAATAGTTTATTTTACTTTTATCAAAACAATGTGGGCATATACTTTCCAGCTAATGAACAAAAATGGCGGTCCTCCGCCCAACCCACCTCCCGTTCTCAATTCCTACCGACCAAAGGCACTCACTTTCAATCCTTTGAGCTGTTTCTTTCAGCATTTACAGTCATATTTTAACAAATATTCCTCAACTGCTATTCCTGACCCATTTTTACCATCTTCCTACCACAGAAGATGAAGGTTTAGCTCTTAACGTCCCCGGCACCCCCACCAAATCCTCTCAACTTAACTACCTCATACTTTTTGGTTTCAATAATATTCAGCATTTGCATCTCACTATGACATCTGCTCAAATACTGCCCAAAACTGAGCCCCATGGTATACTGTAATTATATTTCTCATGCAATCTTTTGTTTTCCCTCATGTTAATAACTATCTTATTCTTCCATTTGCTTTCTTTTCATGTATCTAACACTAATTTCCATCACACTCTAGTATGAAACTAAAAAACTTATCAAAGAGGCCATCTCTGACTTGCTACTGTTTCCTTCTCCATCCTCCCATCTGATCTGGAAAGGTGGTTCTCCGGACCTGACACAGGTGATACCCAGGTGTCACCTGGAACATCCCTTCACCTCCCGTCAGGTCACTTCCTTCACTTTCTCCTACTTCCTGCATAGTGTTTGGCTTATAACTGCCTGTTGGCAGTGCACTTCCTCCAGAAACTACCCAAGAGAGAGTCATAGACAGCCAATTTTTGAGACCTCTCATGTCTCTCTGAAATTGGCCTTATTCTACTCTCGTGTTTGGCGGACAATATGACCAGGAATAGGATTCCAGATTGGAGGCTATCTTCCCTCAAACTTGGGGTGGGGTAGTAAGTTTCACTTCTTCTAGGTTCCACGACAGCTGAGAAGTCAGAATCCTGAACCTTCGTTTGTGACCTACATTTTCCTCTGTTAAAACTTTAGGAAACATCTCTTTTATTCATAGACTTTATCAGATATATTTTGGAACTGGTCCTTTTTCTTTTTTCTTTTTTTGCTTTTTAGGGCCACACCTGCAGCATATGGAAGTTTTCAGGCTGGGGTCAAATTGGAGCTTGCAGCTGCCAGCCTACTCTGCAGTCACAGCAACTCAGGATCCAAGCTGCATCTGCAACCTACACCACAGCTCAGAGCAATGCTAGATCCTTAACCCACTGAATGATGCCAGGGATTGAATCCTTGTCCTCATGGATATTAGTCTGGTTCATTACCCCTGAATCATGAGGGATGATTTTTTTTTTAAAAAAAAAGGGGGGTCCTCTTTTTAATTCATTGTGCTGGGCACTTAAAAGTACCCTTGCCATATGGAAATTTATGTCCTTTAATTTTGGAATCATGTTCCACATCATTCTTCTTTAATTTTCTTTGATCCCAACTTTCCTGTCCATGTGGGTTTATGCCTTTTTTTATTTGCTGCCTAGCATTTTGGGTAATCTTAGGAAGCAGAGATAAATAAGTATATTCAAACAGCCACAGATAGCCTTAAGGTCCCCAAATCTCATTACAAAAAAAATACCAGGTGAGAAGTCTTGGTTAGAGAACTCTCTTAAAACAGAGTAATATCCCCATCCGTTAACTAGCATTCAGTAGTACGCTGGCAAAAGCATCAGATTCAATTTTTGAATCTATAAATGATAATTTATAGATGACATGGAGAGAATTTAGATTAAAAAAAACAGTAATTAGGCAATTTGGAAACTGGCTTAAGAGAAAGAGCTAAACAATGACAGGGTTTAACAATGGCCATCAGGTAGATAAAGGATTATTACAGACAAGAGAAGGTTGGCCCAGTTTCTCTGTGTTTGTTTGAAATAGAGTAAGAAAATGGATTTAAGATAGAACATAAGGGGACCTCCCATGCGGCTCACAAAAAAGACGGAGCATAAGGAAAATTCACTGACAGTGAAGTATATTAAATATTACCAGGAGATGGAATTCCCATTGCGGCTCTGTGGTAATGAACCCGACCATTATCCATGAGGATTCGGGTTCAATCCCTGACCTCACTCAGTGGGTTAAAGGACCCAGTGTTGCTGTGAGCTGTGGGGTAGGTCACAGGTGAGACTTGGATCCCACTTGCTGTGGCTGTGGTGTAGGCCTGCAGCTGCAGTTCCTAGTTGACCCTTAGCCTGGGAACGTCCATATGCTTCACTGCAGACCTAAAAAAAAGCAAACAAACAAACACAACAACAACAACAAAATTACCAGGAGAGGGTGTGGAATTTTCTTTTCTAGAATTGTACTACAGTGAGAGTAGCCCCCTTCTCAGAGGTGGGATCCTGCACTAGATGACATCTTAAATCTCCTCCAGCTTCACATTTCATTCCAAAAGACCTGTATGCAGAAGATAATTACTGCAACTCCAAGCTTCTTTTTTTGTTAATAGAAATGTTCTTCTGGGACTAAGAAAGATTATTTCTAAAGCAAGTACAGTTCAATTTCAAGATTCACACTTGCAAGTTCCAATAATTTCTTAGCAAAATGAAAGACTGATTTTCTATACATTAAAAGCATGACTACATTCAAAATGAGAGCAGCACCTCAACATTGAGACAAAAAAAAAAAACAAAACAAAACAGCATTGCTAAAGCTTTAGATTCTGCTTTGCAGTAAGATGTACATTTAAGAAGTCTTAGTTTCCAGAGTTCCTATCATGGCTCGGCAGTAAATGTACCTGACTAGCATCCATGAGGATGTGGGTTCGATCCCTGGTATCACTCAGTGGGTTAAGGATCCAGGATTGCCGTGAGCTGTGGTATAGGTTGCAGACACAGCTCGAATCCTGTGTTTCTGTGGCTCTGGCATAGGCCAGTAGCTATAGCTCCAATTTGACCCATAGCCTGGGAACCTCCATATGCCTCAGGTGCAGTCCTAAAAAAAAGATAAAAAATAAAATAAAAAAATAAAATAAAAATTATTAGTTTTCATGTGTAAAGTGACTCATGAAGATAGAGTCAAACTACAGCTAAACAGAATGTGTAATAAGACGTTCATCTTCACAGAACTAAAATGAACAATACAAAAATTTATATGGAACCACAAAAGACCCAGAATCACCAAAGCAATCCTGAGAAGCAAAAACCAAGCAGGCATAACTCTTCCAGACTTCAAGCTATATTACAAAGCCACAGTCATCAAAAGAGTGTGGTACTGGTACCAAAACAGACATACAGACCAATGGAACAGAATAGAGAACCCAGATATAAACCCAGACACCTATGGTCAATTAATCTTTGAAAAAGGAGGCAAGAACATAAAATGGGAAAAAGAAAGTCTATTCATCAAGAATTGCTAAGACACCTGGACAGCTGCATTTTAGGCAATGAAACTAGAACACAACCCTCACGCCACGCACAAAAATAAACTCAAAATGGCTGAAAGACTTGAATATAAGACAAGACAGCATCAAACTCCTGGAAGAGAACATAGGAAAAACATTCTCTGACATGAACCTCATGAATATTTTCTCAGGTCAGTCTCCCAAGGCAACAGAAATAAGAGCAAAAATAAACCAATGGGACCTAATCAAACTGACAAGCCTTTGCACAGCAAAGGAAACCAAAAATAAAACAAAAAGACAACTTACAGAATGGCAGAAAATAGTTTCAAATGATGCAATGGACAAGGGCTTAATCTCCAGAATATATAAGCAATTTATACAACTCAACAGCAAAAAAGCCAAAAACCCAATGGAAAAATGGGCAAAAGACCTGAATAGACATTTCTCCAAGGATGATATACAGATGGCCAACAAGCACATGAAAAAATGCTCAACATCCCTGATTATTAGAGAAATGCAAATCAAAACTATTATGAGATACCACCTCACACCAGACAGAATGGCCATCATTCATAAGTCCACAAATAACAAGTGCTGGAGGGGGTGTGGAGAAAAGGGAACCCTCCTGCACTGCTGGTGGGAATGTAAGCTGATACAGCTGCTATGAAGAACAGTATGAAGGTACCTTAGAAATCTATACATAGAACTTCCATATGGTCCAACAATCCCACTCCTGGGCATGTATCCAGACAAAACTTTCCTTAAAAAAGACAAATGCATCTGCATGTTCATTGCAGCTCTATTCACCATAATAGCCAAAACATGGAAACAACCCAAATGTCCATCGACAGATGATTGGATTAGGAAGATGTGGTATATATACACAATGGAATACTACTCAGCCATAAAAAAAGAATGACATCATGCCATTTGCAGCAACATGGATGGAACTCGAGATTCTCATCCTGAGTGAAATAAGTCAGAAAAAGAAAGACAAATACCATATGATATCACTCCTATCTGTTATCTAATATACAGCACAAATGAACCTTTCCACAGAAAAGAAAGTCATGGACTAGGAGAACAGATTTGCGGTTGCCCGGTGGAGGGGGAAGAAGGAGGCAGTGGGAGGGAGTGGGACAGATTGGGAGCTTGGGGTTAACGGATGCAAACTATTGCTCTTGGAATGGATTTACAATGAGATCCTGCTGTGTAGCACTGAGAACTATGTCTAGATACTTCACAGCACAACAATGGGAGCAAAAATTATGTATACATGTACGTGTAACTGGGTCCCTATGCTGTACAGTGAAGAAAAAACAATAATAAAAAATAAATTAAAAAATAAAAAGACTTTTCTGGAGTTCCTGTTGTGGCTCAGTGGGTTAAGAACCTGACATATTGTCCATGAGGATGTGGGTTTGATCCCAGACCTCACTCATGGGTTAAGGATCCAGTGTTGCTGTAGCTGTAGTGTAGGCCAGCAGCTGCAGCTCCAATTTGACCCCTGGTCTGAGAACTTCCATATGCTGCAGGTGTGGTCATAAATGAGAAAAAAAAAAAAAACCCAAAACTTTTCCTTTCCCATTGACCTTTGAGACCAAGGCAGGGTGGTGGCTAATAAGATGTCACAGGAAAGGACAGAGGGTAAGATGCAGGTAGGATGGATGGAGGCCCAAGGCAAGGACAGGTGAAGGCTCAAGCACACAGCCCTGCCTCCACTGTGTGCTTGATTTTCATGTTAAAAGAAACATAGGTTTGTGTCCACGTATTTTTAGCACAGAGACTTGAGCCTGACCTCATACCACACGCAAGAGTCAACTCCAGGCAGAAGACCTCGAAGGGAGAGACACAAGGTTTGAGGAAGAAAAAGTATAAGAGAACGCCTTCTTGACCTCGGCTTAGGAAAACACCTACTAAATCAGACAAAAAAAGCGCTAATCACAAATACTAATTAGACCACACACACACACACACACACACACACAATACCCCAAAGAAGCAAAAAACGCAAGTCACAGAGTGGCAAAAGATGCTTTAACACATATAACTGACAGATAATGTGAATCCAAGTCATATTTTTAAAAACACCTACAAAAAAAAAAAAAAAAAAAAAAAAAGGTAAACCTAACACTGAAGAAGAAACACAAATGGCCAGAGGACATGTAAAAAGAAGTTCAACTCAGCCATCAGAAAAATATAAAGAAAAACTACAGTAGGATGCCACTCTACACCCACCCAAATAACGATTTTATAAATCTGACAATGCGTTGCATAAGTTGGTTTAACCCCTTCAGAGCTGCTGGAAGCATCTAGTAAAGCTGAAGATACACATTCTCAATGACCAGCATTTCTGGCCCAGCAGGACCACGAGTACAAGTACACATTTATCGGGATCCTACACAATAGTGGAAACTGGAAACAAGTCAAATGTCCATGAATAGCAGACTGGCTAAGTAAACTATCACATTTATCATATCACATTTATCACATCATAACAGGATATTCTGCAACAACAAAAATGAATGAACTACAGGTAACGATGGGAATGAGTCCCACACAAATGAAGGTCAGCAAAAAAAATCCACGGAGATGACTCCATTTAAACAGCATTCTAAATCATGATTCATCATTTTTTTTTTTTCTTTTTAGGGCTGCACCTGTAGCATATGGAAGTTCCCGGGCCAGGGGTCAAATCAGAGCTGCAACTGCAGGCCTACGACACAGCCACAGCAACGCCAGATCAGAGCCATGTCTGTGACCTATACTGCAGCTTGCAGCAATGCTGGATCCTTAACCCACTGAGCGAGGCCAGGGATTGAACCCGCATCCTCACAGAGACAACACTGGGTCATTAACCTACTGAGCCACAACAGGAACTTTTAAATCATGATTCATCTTAAATCAATTTCCAAATGTCACTAGGAATCCATACTTAGGAGGTAGAACTATAAAGAAACCCAAGGAGGTGGTAACTGTACAATCTGGAAGAGGTTCCTTTGGAGGAGAGGGGCACTGTGACTGTGGAGGATTTGGCAGAAGTCCCTTGCGGCTGGCAGTGTCCTGTTCTCAATCTGGTGAAACAGATGTTCACTTTAAATAACTCTTTTGGCTGTACATTTATGACTGTATGTACTTCTCTTTACTAGTTCTTATTTTAAAATTTAAATAGTTAAGGCAGACAAATACAGCATTACATAGAGTAGATACTCTGGCTCCTTACCCCACATTGACAAAGTAACCATTATTAAGGATTTGGTGTATATCCTTCCAGATGTGCCTGATGCTTTTTTTTTTAGTAACTTTAAAATAAACTACTGAGAAGGGAATAGAAATGGAATCATGCAAATGGAATTCACTGGAAAAGTGTTACAGTGAGACTCAGGGTACCTCTGTCCTGAAACTCAGAAGCAATTACAGCAAGGTCCCAGGATACAAAAGTTAGTATAAAAAAAAAAGTCAACCACTTTTCTATATACAAGCAATGTACAAATGGAAATGAAAAACACAGTATCATTTACATTATTGCCCCCAAACATGAAATGCTTAGGTATAAATACAACAAAAATGCGAAAGATCTATGAGCGGTAAACTACAGAACTCTGATGAAGGAAATCAAAGAACTGAATAAATGGTGAGATGGTCCATGTTCAAGGATAAGAAAACTGAATATTGTCAAGATGTCAGTGCTTCTCATCTCGATCTGCAGAGTCAATGCGATACCAACCAAAATCTCAGCAAGTTATGTTTATGGATATTGACAAACTGATATTGAAGTTTATATAGAAAGGCAAAAGATCCAGAACAGACAATGCAAAATTGAAGGAGAAAAGCAAAATTGATGGACTGACACTAACCAACTTCATGACTTACTATAAAGCTACAGTACTCAAGCCAGTGTGGTACTGGTGAAAGAATGAATCAATAAAACAGAATAGAGAGCCCAGAAATAGCCTCACACAAACAGAGTCAGCTGACCTTTAATAAAAGAGCAAAGGCAGTTCAATGGAGCAAAGACAGTTTGACAACGCTAGAACAACTGGACATCCACGTGCAAAAGAAGGAATCTTGACACGCCTTTAAAAAAATTAAATCAAAATGGATCACAGACCTAAATGTAAAATGCATTAACTATAAAACTCCTAGAAGATGACACAGGAGAAAATACAGACGGTCTTGGATTTAGCTGTGACTGTTTAGCTCCAAGACCAAAGGCACAGTCCATAAAAGAAAAAATTGATGAGCTGGTCTTATTAAAACTAAAAACTTCTGCTCTGATAAAGACAAGGTCAAGAGAATGAGAAGACAAGCTGCAGACTGGGGAAAATTTTTGCAAATACACATCTGATAAAAGACTGGTACCAAACTATACAGACTACTCTTAAAATTCAACAAGAAACAAAAAATCTGATTAAAAAAATCAGGCCAAAGATCTTAACAGACACCTCATCAAAGAAGACTACAAATGGCAAAAAAGCACATGAAAAAATGCTCAACACCATACGTCATCAGAGAAGTGTATATTAAAACAACAATGATACAAAACACGCTCATTAGAATGGCCAAAATCCTAAACACTGACAACATCAAATGCTGGCAAGGATGTGGAGCATCAGAAACTCTCCTTCAGTGCTGGTGGGAATGCGAAATGGTACAGCCACTTTGGAAGACAGTTTGGCTGTTTCTTACAAAACTAAACATACCCGTAGCATATAATCCAGAAATCACATTCCCTGGTATTTACCCAAAGGAGCTGAAAGCGAATGTCTACACAAAAACCTGCATGTAGATGCTTACAGATGCTTTATTCATAACTGTCAAAAGTTGGAAGCAAGCACAACATCCTTCATAGGTGAACAAATAAACTGTGGCACATCCAGACAATGGGATACTATTCACTGTTAAAAATAATGAGCTACGACGCCACACAAGACATGGAGGAAACTTGAGTACATATTACTAAATGAAAGCAGCCAATCTGAAAAGGCTACATACTGCAGTCTGAGTCTGACAACATGATATTCTGCAAAATTAAAAAAAAAAAACAGAGTTCCCGTCGTGGCACAGTGGAAACGAATCCGACTAGGAACCATGAGGTTTCGGGTTCAATCCCTGGCCTCACTCAGGGGGTTAAGGATCCGGAGTCATTGTGAACTGTGGTGTAGGTCACAGACTCGGCTTGGATCTGGCATTGCTGTGGCTCTGGCGTAGGCCAGCAGCTGTAGCTCTGATTCGACCCCTAGCCTGGGAACCTCCATATGCCACAGGAGTGGTCCTAAAAAGCAAAAATAAAAACAAAAACAAAAACAAAACAAAACAAAAAACCTGTGGAGACAGTTATCTATCAGTGGCTGCAAGGGATGGGGATGTGGGGAACAGAGGCTGAGGTGGAGCACAGAGGATTTTTAGGGCCGTGAAAATTCTCTGTATGACACTATAAAGATGGAAATGTGTCACTGCGACTTCGTCCAAACCCACAGAACATACAACACCAAAAATGAATCTTAATGTAAACTACAGGCTCTGGGTGATTATCAATGTGTCGATATAGGCTCATCAATTATACCATATGGTCCACTCTGGTAGGAGATGTTGATAATGGGTGAGGTTATGCAGGTGTGGGAGCAGAGGGTATATGAGAAATCTCCGTACCTTTTGCTTTCTTTCTTTCTTTTTTTTTTTCCACAGCCGCACCCATGGCATATGAAAGTTCCCAGGCTAGGGGTCAAATCAGAACTACAGCTGCCAGCCTATGCCACAGCCACAACCACATGGGATCCGAGCTGAGTCTGCACCTACACCACAGTTCATGGCAGTGCTGGATCCCTGACCCACTGAGTGAGGCCAAGGATCGAACCCACTTCCTCATGAATACTAGTTGGGTTCATTAGTGCTGAGCCATGATGGAAACTCCTCTGTACCTTTAAAAGAGGTTTTTAAGATGTTAATATTATTCTCAGAGAGCTGAGAAAAATATCGCATCCATAAGTACAGGATGTCTTGGAAAAAATCAATCACAGAACAAAAAAAATACACAGGAACACAAATTTTCTAATCAATAAAAGGCTGGATGATAAAGCAGAGAAAACCATCTAGAATATAGATAAACACAGGCATCTAAAAGATAGCTTCCAGTTTGTCCAATTGTATATCATCTAAGAGAAGTTCTAGAGAAAGTGGGAGAAAATTAGCAAGGGAAATGGGAAAATTAATGAAATAAAACACACACATGCTCCTGAACACAATAGGGAGAAATTTCAGAACCTCAGAGTGAAAGAGAACCTGCTAAAGATTTCCAAAGAGGGAGTTCCTGTCATGGCTCAGGATCACGACACGGTGGTGGATGTGGGTTCCACCACATGCACGAGGGTATCCATGAGGATGTGGGTTTGATCCCTGGCCTCACTTTGGGGTTAAGGATCTGGCGGTGCCATGAGCTGTGGTATAGGTCAAAGACACAGCTTGGATCTGGCATTGCTGTGGCTGTGGTGTAGGCCAGCAGCTACAGCTCCGACCCTTAGCCTTGGAACATCCATATGCCACAGATGCGGCCCTAAAAAGCCAAAAAAAAAAAAAAGTTTCCAAAGAGAAAACACAGAACACCTACAAAGACCATTAAATTGATATCAGGCTCACCGATGATGCCTGACACCAAAGTGTCTCAAAGCTCTAAGGGCAAATCAATGCATCAGTTTGTCAAGTATCAATATGGGCAACAGGAAAGTCCATGCACATGACAGGAGGGGAGGGGAAAAGGGCGAGAGGCGCTGGGACTCGTGTTACAGGTCGGGGACCAGGTGATTCCATCTGGAAGGATGAAGCAAGAGACACAATATAACTTGATCCCTTACACTCCTGAAAAAGGGGAATTCAAATTTGTGATACAGCGATGATGGGTAAAGGGGGAGAAGATGGGAAAGTATGGCAAGAAACCCATGGACACTGTTTCACCCGATGAATGAGGACATAACAGCCTAAGTGCAGAGCCCAGATTTACGGCAATAATCACCAGAAGAAGCAGTTAGAGGTTTTAAAAGGGTTTCCTTGGAAGAAGTGAGGGGGGCTGGGAGGTGGAGGCAAGAGAGCCATTGCTATTTTATTCCAACCCATTCTGCACTATTTTTTTTTTAGGTCTGCATATAGAAGTTCCCAGGCTAGGGATAGATCAGAGCTGCAGCTGCTGGCCTGCACCACAGCCACAGTGACACCGAATCCAAGTCACACCTGTGACCTATATGCTGCAGCCTGTGGCAACACCGGATCCTTAACCCACTGAGCGAGGCCAGGGATCAAACCCGGGTCCTCATGAACACTATGTCAGGTTCTTAACCCAATGAGCCACAACGGGAACTCCCTAAGCCATTCTGCACTATTTTTTTTAAAACTATGGGCTACTTGGATAGAAATTTTAAAAGAAGCTTTGTTATAAGACAAATGCATAACTAGGTTAATGATGCACTGTTGCAGTGAGGCTGACTAGGGGACTGACGACGAGGCCACCAGCAGACTAAGCTGAGTCAGAATGAAGAATCTGGTCGGGATGCTGGCGAGGATAAGGTGAACACCCAGGAAGAAATGACTGACCAGACATGGAGACACAGGTCAAAGCTGAAGGCAGGGGCAGGAGCTAGAGCTGACAGCTCAGGGCCATCTGTCCAAAGGCCAGTTAAAGACAGGCCTGGGAGGGAGACCATCTGGGAAGCAAATGCAGTGGGATGAAAGGAGCAGACCAAGGATAAACGCTAGAGAGCATCAGATGGTAGGAGGAGCCTGCAACAGAGACCCAGGAAGGGCTGGTGTCACGGAAGCTGGAAGGCAGCGTGTGAAGGAGGAAACTGACAAATTTAGCAGATGCGTGAGAGAGGTCCACTGTAAAGTGCCATGACTCACCCTTCTCAAGATTACCTACGCCACTGGGAGTACTCTCAGCTCTAAGTAAGGGAAGCCTATGCAGTAGATGGATGCATAACCCCACAGGGCTAATAAGGGGCTAAAACCAGACCTTGACGCTAGCTCAACTGGAAATTCCATGAGCCCTCAAACCCTCCCTGTAGCTAAGATGCTGGCTCCTCCTCCAAACCCTACCCATCCAGAACGCACCTGGCACGGAACAGGTGGTTTGATCTGCTTCCACTCATGTTCGCTTTCAGAATGAAATGTACTGTCGCCCTATAGACGCTGCCTAAAAAGACGGATGTCTGCTTTGCGGTAACTCAGCCGTTGGGGGAGGGGTGGTCCCACACTGAAGAAGTAAAATGCTCATCTTCATTCTGCCTCTGAAAACACATTTTAAAACCAGCCATCTGGAATGTCTAGTCTGTGGTGTCTTTTTCCCTCAAAGATAAGAACAGAAATAATAATACCAAAAGTTGGACGAGAAGTACAGACAACAACCTACGTTAAGAGATTACATGAAAAGGAATATTTCATCAGAGAAGAAATCCTGATTGAACATGCGTTCCTTGGATTTCCTAAGGGGATGGGGAAAAAACAGCCGAAATCAGTATTCACAAAACTCAACGGATCTGCCTTCGGCATCAATTCAGAGTCAAGACTCAGTGTCACTGCACCACAGAAGGGACACTGCCCTCCAACAGCGCTGTCCTCTGGGCCATTTAATGAGCTGGCACCTTGCAATGCTGCATTATGGGAGCTGTTCTGTATGCAAGCTCCTCTCTCCCACAAGCAGGCACAAACCAACAGATTCTCTCTTTCTTCTAGAACAGCACCTTCAGTGCCAACACGCCGAGCTGCACCAGCCACATTAATGCCCCATTTATCCTGAAGCAAATCTAACCTCAAAAAGACTTCAAAATTTCCAGGTCGATGCAGAGATGAAAGGCAAACACTGTGAAGCTTCCAGACGTAAACTAAAACCGAACCAGGTGCAGGCATTTCAAGTCAATCCAAGGCAAAGCTAGTGACACCTGTGGGCAGGTGTGCTGTAAACAAACCTCCCGTCTCCGCAGAGGAGGGCCACGTCTGCCCAGCAAACAGCCTGAAGCCTCAACTCCAACATCCCTTGGAAAGGAGCACAAAATCACAGGCTGGCAAAGCATTCTAAGTGGTGGAGTCGGGTGCAAGGGAACAGGCCAGACTGTGAGGGTCTGGATTCCCCTTTGCCTCCCACACCCAATTCTTCAGCTGGTCTCATCACTGTGCCTTTAAAAATACATCCATAGGAGTTCCTGTCGTGCCTCAGTGGTTAACAAATACGACTAGGAACCATGAGGTTGAGGGTTTGATCCCTGGCCTTACTCAGTGGGTTGAGGATCTGGCGTTGCCATGAGCTGTGGTGTAGGTCACAGATGTGGCTCGGATCCCGAGTTACTGTGGCTGCGGTGTAGGCTGACAGCTACAGCTCCAATTAGACCCCTAGCCTAAGAACCTCCTTATGCTGCTAGTGCAGCTCTGGGAAAAAGACAAAAAAAAAAATACATCAATAAGTCATCCCGCCCTCGCTCACTGCTCCTGGTCTCTCACCATCAGCCTGCAGCAGCCTCCTCCCAGCCAGCCCTCCTCCATCCTGGTCCCCGTCAGCCTGTTCAACAGCAGCCGGAATGCACCCTCTTATTCTAAAACCCGAACATTTCCCTAATCGGCTTATCACAACTGCAAAACATGGAGAAGCCACCATCTGATCAGTACCTATCACATGTTTGCAGTAAGTGATATTAGTACCCAGTTTTCACTAAAACCACCTGGTAGTGCACTTTAATTTTCTTTCTGACAGATTCCGGGTTCCTTAATATCCGATTTGTTTCCATTGTGAGCAGGATCTGTTTATACATCTATACTCACCTGCGCAGCCACTTCTGTGAGGTAGGAATCTTTTCTCAGACTGGCTACCTGCCTCTCTGTCCTTCCCAACACTATTTCAGAAATTTGGGGTGGGGGTTATCATCAGGGATCCAAGTGTCGCTACAGCTAAGCAAGTTCTATCTTCAGGGTTTCCAGGTGGTTTCTGAACTCAAAGAATATGTTGATAGAGAAAGAGATGTATGCCCTGGAAAGTTAATTAGCATCAATCAAAATGATAACATATATTTTACATGGTGTGGCTTTTATCTAGATTTTACTCTCTTCACTCACTCATCTTTTGCTTCCAAAAACTATCTTTAGAAACACACCACTCAATTACTGACTCATACTCAAATTGTTAGTGTCACGGGTTATCCAAGACAAGGAAAGCCCTTTGCACGATGACATTCAGTTTGGAGAGTGAAATGGAATCATGGCCAAGTTTTAAATCTAATTATCTTTTGAAAATTGGTTCATCAAAGGAGGAGGCCATTACATACATGTCAACAACATTCCTGTAAAGATTTTGAAAGGAACCCTTTTTTTTCCCCCCATGGGACAATGTACATAAAGGAATTTTCTCATTATTAGCCAAAATGAAACATTCTGAACATGATGTGAAATTTTCCAAGGGAAATCAATTCCAAATATTTGCTATTTCTTGAACTACATGCATGGGTAAATAGTTCTACTTCAATGCAATGGTACCTTTCACATCAAAAAGAATTTCTATTCCTCGGGGAACTTCAGAATGACACTAAATATTTCAAGGCCTTATTTTAACAACAAAGATGGAATCAGAAAGGAAGAAAAATCAAACTCACCTCTCTCAAGAACACAGATACCACCCCCAAATGTCAGCAGCTGAAATCACTGACATATACAATATCAAGTTGATTTTATCCCACATACTAAGTTGGTTTAACACACTGAAAGCTAGGAATTTAATTTCTCACATTAACAGTCTAAAGCAGAAAAATCATACAATCTTCCCAATAAATGCAGAAAATTTACTTAGTAAAACTCCATGTTCATGATTCAAGACCCTCGGAAAAGTAGGAATACAAGATTATGTCTTTCCTCTTCATTAAATGATCCACTCCTTCCCTAAAAACTGCTATAGCAAACATCCAACCTACTGGTTAAATGCACCAATTTTGCCTTTGAAATTAGGAGCTGGACAAGGATGTCCACCATGCCAGTCAACAGTATATGGAGCCCAGCCAGTGTAATGGAAGAAAAGATATAAACAGTATAAGACTAGAATATGCAACGGTATTTACAGATAAGCCGTGTGGAGAGTTTCACGATGGAGAAAAATCAGTTAGCAATGCAGGAAAACCAACTAAATGTCTCTATAGATGTCAAACAGAAAATTAAATCTTAAAAACAATAAGATTTGCAACAGTATAAAAAATCTGAACTGCCAAGCAATAAATCCAGCGAAAGATGTGTAAAACTGCTAAGGTAAAAAAAAAAAACAGAACCTAAGACATTTAAAAAGACTTAACTGGAGAAAGATTCAATATTATAAAATATCAGTTATCTTCAAATTCATTCATTGATTCAATGCAATCCCACTCAAAATCCCAAAACTTTATCAGGGGTGGGGGTGGAACCTAAGTTGATTCTAAATTTTTTTTTTCTTTTTTTAGGGCCTCACCTGAGACATATGGACGTTCCCAGGCTAAGGGTTGAATCAGAGCCGCATCTGCAACCTACACCACAGCTCACAGCAACAGTGGATCCTTAACCCACTGAGAGGGGCCGGGAATCAAAACCACATCCTCATGGACACTGTGTTGGGTTCTTAACTGCTGAGCCACAATGGGAACTCCTGATTTTAATATTTTAAATGGAGGAGTTCCCTTTGTGGCGCAGTGGAAAGGAATCTGACTAGGAATCATGAGGTTGCGAGTTTGATCCCCGGCCTCGCTCATCAGGTTAAAGGATCGGGTGTTGCGGAGAGCTGTGGTTGCAGATGCAGCTCAGATCTGATGTTGCTGTGGCTGTGGTGTAGGCCAGCAGCTGTAGCTCCGATTAGACCCCTAGCCTGGGAATTTCCATATGTTGTGGGCGCAGCCCTGAAAAGCAAATTAATTAATTAATTAATTAATTTTTAAATGGAAATGGACCCAGACAAGATTTTCTTGAAGAGGAATGGCCTCTTGGATATCAAGATTTAAAAAAAATAATAAAATAAACCAGCATGATACAAACACAGAAGAAACTAACACAACAGACTCACACTCACACTGAAATGTGATATATCACAGAGGTAGAAGGAACAGCCTTTTCAAGGGAACTGGGACTATTAAATAACCATAAAGAAGTCAATTTGGATCTGTACCTCACATCACACATAAATATTAATTTCAGATGAACTTTAGACCTAAATGAAAGGCTAGGTATAAAAAATAATTTAATATATAAACACATTAAATTTACTTAGGTTTATTATAGAAAACATGTTAAACATATTTTTTATTTTTTTGTCTTTTTTAGGGCTGCACTCATGGCACAGGGAAGTTCCCAGGCTAGGGGTCAAATCGGAGCTGCAGCCACAGCAACAGCCACAGTCACAGCAACTCGGGATCCGAGCCATGTCTGTGACCTATACCACAGCTCACACCAAAGCTGGATCCTTAACCCACTGAGCAAGGCTAGGGATTGAACCCATGTCCTCGAGGATTCTAGTCAGATTCGTTACCATTAAGCCAGGATGGGAACTCCTTAAATACACAAGTTAATGTAGAAAATACTTCATGACCTTAGGTAGGAAAGAATTCTTAAATAAGGCACAAAAAGCATAAACCACAAAGGAAATAATTTATAAAACTGACTATATCAATATTAAAATTTTCTGTTTACCAAGAAACACCAATAGAAAGTAAGTCATCAGGGAGTGGGAAAGCGAATGAGTTATTTGCAGAACCAGCACAGAAGAGGCATCCAGAATGTCTAAGGAATTCTGCAAATAATGTAGACAGACAACACAAAATGACCTGCTTCACAGAAGAGGAACTCCTATGGCCAAAAACATGTGAAAAAAGTATCCACTTCGTGGTAAACAGAGAAAAGCAAAGACAAGCCACAAAGAGATATGAATACACACTTTCGTTTAGCAAAAACGAAACAAGGTTTGACAACACTAAGTGCTGGCAAAGTCAGATGACCTTCTGGAACAGAGCAGAGGCACAGAGACCCAGAAACGCCCCTTCTCAGCTAACAGAGAACATCAATCTAGCGTGCAGAGGACACAGACCCAGAACATTCAGCCCTGTATCTGTATTCCCCAGATGGTTAAAAATACCAAGAGGTGGATAAACACAGTGTCATATTTTCAATGAAACACGACATGGTAGTGGAATTTAACACATTAGAGCTGCACACAACAAAATAAACACATCTTTCACATATGCGATATCACATGATGTTTGTTTTTCACTAACTTCACTTAGTATGATAACAACTAGGTCCACTCATGTTGCTATGTGGAATCTAAAAAAAGGATTCAAATGAACTTAATTTCAGAACAGAAAACAGACTCACAGACTTTGAAAACAAACTTATAGTTACCAAAGGGAACCGGTGGTGGGAAGGGATGGACTGGGGTCTGGGACTGGCATATGCACAGCACGGTGTGTGAAATGACTGGCCAACAGGCACCTGCTGTATAGCATAGGGAACTCCACCCAATATTCTGTGATAACCTATATGGGAAAAGAATCTGGAAAAGAATGGATATGTGTACATGTACAACTGAATCACTATGTGGTACAGCAAAAATTATCACATTGTAAATCAAGTATATTTCAATGAAACTTTAGAGGGTGAAAAAAATGCATCTTATAAACTTAGTGCAGAACAAAGAAGACACAAAAGAAGTACAGTCTGACTCATCTATATATGCTCCAAAAACAAGAAAAAAAAATGATACTATTTAAAGGGTGGTAAGATTATTTTGTTTGTTTTTTGGTTTTTTTTGTTGTTGCTTTTTGTTTTTTTTGCTTTTTAGGGCAGGTGAAGCATATGGAAGTTTCCAGACTAGGTTGAACTGGAGCTACAGCTGCCAGCCTACGCCACAGGCACAGGCACAGCCACAGCCACGCAGGATCTGAGCCAAGTCTGTGACCTACACCTCAGCTCACGGCAATGCCAGATCCTTAACCCACTGAGTGAGGCCTGGATCATGGATACTCGTTGGGTTTGCATCCTCATGGATACTAGTAGGGTCTGTTTCCACTGAGCCGCAATGGGAACGCCCTAAGATTATTTTCTAAAGGAAGAAAAGTATTATCATAGAAATGAGAAGAACAGTTATGGAGGGAGGAGGAAGGGGTGTGATCAGAAAGGGACCACAGCTTTGGGCAAGTTGGTGATGCTCTGGGTAAACACAGGTATTTATGTTCTGATTATTCATTAATTAATGTATTTACATTTTATGGGCTCTTTTGCATATCTCTTATTATTGAAAAAATGTAAATTCTAGGCCTGACTTAGAGCTACTGGATAAAGATTCATTATCATAAAATAAGTAAAGAAAGATAGGAGAGTGATATGAAATAGCCTAAATTTATGAGTGGAGGCTATTTCCTACTTACTCCTTCCTCTTAGCTTCCCTGGGCTCCTCGCTTGCGCTCCCTCCACTGATCCACAGAAAAAATTCATGTCCACATACTGTGTCCATCTCTGCTGGAGTTGACTTTAGCCCACTGTAGGGCAGTCCAAGGGCAGGGACACATGTGCAAGCCTGGTCCTCCTTCTCTTGGGCAGATCGAGAAGTGGCGGAGGGGTGGCGAGCACAAGACAAGACACGATGCCCCCTTTTGCCTTGTTCCTAGAAACCACCCCAAGGCTAAGAGCATAAGGAACTCCCGTGATGCTGGTTCTTCTTGGGGGAGGAAGCGGAGGCAGGAGAAGCCAGCAGGGCCAGGAGGCAGGGAGAATACCGGGCCAGACACTCCTTCACTCTTGATCCCTAAGCATCTTCATGTCTCCTCATCCCGAGTCCTCCTTGCTGAGCCCCCCACCCTCGTCCTGTCAGGCGCCACCAAATGAGGAGCTGCATCAAACCAACTTCAAGACACTTCAGTCAGTACTCAACTTCAAAAGGCCATTCGTGGTCATTTAACGTAGGTTTTCTAATTAGGCTGACGTGCTCATTTTGTACAAATTCTTAAGCTTCACACACAAAACAGAGTACACAGAGCAGTAAGGACTTAGAACCAAAAAAGTCATTTGCAGCCACAAAATCCACGGGGAAGTTACAGATGACCCGAGTCACCTCCCACGGATCCCACTGGGTGAGAGCCCACCGTCCACCGGCAGTCCCTTGCCACCCCCTCAGGGACCTCACACCTACCTGCCCTCCGCTGGTCGCACCGCCGCCCCACTCAGGTGCTCTTCCCTGCTCTGCCGAAGTAGCCCAGGCAAGGCCCGGCCTCAATCACCCCCCAGCAGCCTGGGCTCAGACCCCAGCCCTGCGAGGGCTCCCAGGACGCCCAGGGATGCCCCACCTGCCTCTAACTTGCACCGCCTCTGCCTCTTCTCCAGCCTCTTACCCCAAGGCCGCCCCGCCCTCAAGCCGCTGCCTCCCCCAACCCCCACACGCTGTCCACTTGTTACCCCCATCTACCCCCTCATCCTGTCCCCGCCCCCACACTTGGGGCGCCGCCCACTCGCGTCCCACCCACGCTGCCCCCCCCCGCCCCCGCCATGACCCCAGGCAGCTCTTTGAGAAGCCTGGAAGGTGCGTCTCCACTGCTCTAACTCACCAAACCCCGCTTCCTTCAAATCCCATTCTTTGCACTGGGAAAAAACGTCCCCACCCTGATTTGACACCTTGGTATTCTGTGCACCCATGAGACTTTGCTTAAACTTCAGCTGAAGTATTTGTTTCATTTAATATGTCTACACATAAATTTTTTTTTCGGTCTTTTCTAAGGCCGCTCCCGTGGCATATGGAGGCTAGGGGTCTAATTGCAGCTGTAGCCGCCGGCCTACACCAGAGCCACAGCAACAGGGGATCCGAGCCGCATCTGCGACCTACACATCTCATGGCAACGCCAGATCCTTAACCCACTGAGCAAGGGCTGGGATCGAACCTGCAACCTCATGGTTCCTAGTCGGATTCGTTAACAACTGACTCATGACAGGAACTCCTACAGCTATATTCTTACCTTTCCTTCCCAAACCTGCAACTCCAGGTTCAATGCTTGGGGCTTTCATCCACCTGGTCAGTCAGACTGAAAAGTGAGGACCCTCTTGGGGAAGAGAGAGCACATCTGAGCCTGTGATCCCTCGCGCCTTCCCTCCATCCATCCATCTGGCAGCCCTGTTGACACTACCTTGGGACCTGCCACCTCGGCCACAGCCTCCCTGCAGCTCTCCTCTGTCTCTTCCTCACCCTCCAACCCCTTCTACACATCAAGACAGAGACCTTCTAAAATCATAAGGCCCATCCATCATGTCACTCCTTCTGTTAAAGGACTCTGACATTCCATTGATTTTAATTTTTTTTAATTTCTTTTTTTTACTGCCACACCTATGCAACATGGAAGGTGTAGGGCCAGGGGTCAAATTGGATCTACAGCTGCAGTTTATACCACAGCCACTGTGACACTGGAGTCAAGCCACATCTTCAACCTCCACTGCAGCCTTCAGCAACACCAGATCCGTAACCTACCCAGAGAGGCCAAGGATAGAACTGGCATTCTCACAGAGATGTGTGGGTTCTTAACTCGCTGAACCCTAACAGAATTCCCATTCCATTGATTTTAAAATAAAATCCATAACCTTTTCAAAATCCTGAATTAACATTCTGGCTTCAAATTAGATAAGGATTAGATTAGGAATATTTTTTGCAATTATAAATCAGCATTTATTGAAAACAGACCAAAATTTGCAAGGGAAATAAATCATGAAAATCAAAACTGATCTTCCATCATTAATCTAATCTAGCTTAAAACTTAGCTATGCTTTCTTCAAAAGAGAAACAAAACAATCATGGGAATATGTCTGAACCCAGTAGGTACCATTGGGGAATCGCCACACCTCCAGGGACCCCACCAGAGAGCAGTGTGACTTTGGGGGCTACTCACAAATGGTCTGATACAAAATGAACAAGAGTGCATGTGGTAAGTCGTTCAAAGATCCTCTACTTTGGGCTGGAATTGTAGCAACTCAAAGTGGTAAGAAGGACAATTTCATTTTGATCAGAAGTTCTAATTGGCTATAGATCATAAAGTAATATCTGAGCACAAAGTAATATCATAGCACAAAGGATCCCAGACAGTAAAAAAAAAAAAAAAAAAAAAAAAAAAGTGGAGAAATTACTTTTTAAAATTCACCAACATCACTGGGAACAAAACAAAGCAAAAAAACAACAGCAGTGGAAATGAATGCTGGAGAGTTCCTGCTATGGTGCAATAGGATCCAACGGGCATCTTTGTAGCACCAGGAAGCAAGTTGGATCCCTGGCCCAGAAAAGTAGGTTAAAGGATTCAGCGTTGCCACACCTGCAGCATAGGTTGCAACTGTGACTTGGATCTGACCCCTGGCCCAGGAATTCCATTTGCCGCAGGGTGACCAAAAAAGAAAAAAAACAAAAAGTGGATGTTGGGTTCCACCTTCAGGAATTCAGATTTAATTTGACTCAGGCGAGACCTAGGGTTTTTTAAGTTCCCACAGACATTTCTATGGCCTTAGAACCGCAGAACCAGGTGCCCGGCCCTAACTCGTTCTCCCACTTCATTTCCTTCCCTAAGCCCCTCACTCACTCAGCTCATTTCTTGGCTCCTCAGAGAGGTCAAGTTCATTCTTACCTCTGTGTCTTTACAAGAGCTATTCCCACAGCCTTGTAGGTTTCTGCACCCTATTGAGCCCAGCCACAGGCTCACTCCTTCCTGCTGCACCCAAATTCACCTCCTTAGAGAGGGCTTCTCGGAGCATCCAATCAAGAAGCCACTGGTCACTCTGCAGCATTTCTTATTTCAAGTATCTGCAGAGCAATTATCATTCCCTAAATTTATCTTGTTCAGTTACTGTCTATTGTCCTTATGTGCTGTTCATCACAGCGTCCCAAGCTTCTAGGACAGTGCAGCGCATACGGCATCAATTTGGTACACATCTGTTGAATAAATGCGTGATGAGCAATTGAACATATTAATAATCCAGGTCACCTCCATCAACCAAGCCTCACTGAAAATCACCATTACATTACAAATTTAGCCAAACTTTAAAGGGACTTCTGTTTCATTGAAATACTTCTTTTTTTTTTTTTTTTTTTTTTGGTATTTTTTAGGGCTACCCCGAGGCATATAGAAGTTCCTGGGTTAGGGGTCGATTGGGAGCTGTAGTTTAGCCGCTGGTCTATGCCACAGCCAGAGCAATGTGGGATCTGAGCCACATCTGAAACCTACACCACAGTTCACAGCCATGCCAGATCCTTAACCCACTGAGCAAGGCCAGGGATTGAACTCGAATCCTCATAGATACTAGTTAGGTTCGTTACTGCTAAGCCACAATGGAAACTCCAATTTAGCCAAACTTTAAACATCACAGTCATCCTTCCTAAAAAATATCCTGTATGTACAGAATGAAATTTGACTTTAAAGACTAAAATCCATCTTTCAGAAAGGTCCTAAAATTGATAAACATTGTTCAAAAAAATTACCAATCTGCCTGATTCCCAGAGGGAGTATATTTAAAATAAAGTACCCCTTCGGTTTCCTCTGGCATAAATTGTCACCTCTCTAGGCAACATAGTGTGACTGCTTACTTACATTCTTCAATATTGTGTACATTTTTTAACTTAAATCTTTTACTCTGTATTTATGACATTCATTCATATAATCAGGTTGTTGGAGATATATTTCAAAGTCCTCTAACAATCAATTTTATTGGAAATAAATAAGAAGTCCAAAGGATCAATGAGAGAGATATTCAAATATTATTTTCTCCATCTCTATATTTTGGGTACTAATAGTAGAAGCACCTCCATTCATACATTAAAGAAATTCAAGCAGTTCCTTCTGTGCCACAGGGGGTTAAGAATCTGACTGCAGCAGCTCAGGTTGCTGCAGAGGCATGGGTTTGCTCTCTGTCTCAGTTCAGTGGGTTAAGGATCCAGCATTGCTGCAGTTGTGGCATAGGTTGCAGCTGCAGCTCAGATTCAGTCCCTGGCCTGGGAACTTCCATACACTTTAGGTGCAGCCATAAAAAAGAAAGGAAGGAAGGAAAGGAGAAAGGGTTGATCTAGTCTTTAAGTGCCCATTTCTAGTAACATTGAGAAAATCATCATCAAAAAAAAAAAAAAAAAAAAAGCTTCCACTTTTAGTGGACTGAATAGTGGTCTCCAAAGAGATATATCCTACAACCTGTGAATATTTTCCCACATGTCAAAAGAGTGAATATTACCTTACATGGTAAAAGATGTGATTGAGTTAATGACCTTGAGAGAAGGTACTTACCCTGAATTATCCAGTTGGGCCCTAAATGCAATCCCATGCAGCCTTAGAAAAGAGAGGCACAGGGGTTCTGACACAGAAGTCGGGGAGGCAGGAGTTCCCTTACGGTACAGTGGGTTGAGGATCTGGCAGTGCGGGTAACAGCCCTGGCCAGGGAACTTCCACATGCCACAGGTGCAGCCAAAAAGAAAAGAAAAAAAAAGGGGGGGGGAAGTTCCTGCGGTGGTACAACAGAAACAACCTGACTAGTATCCACGAGGATGCAGGTTTGTTTGATCGCTGGCATTGCTCAGTGGGTTAAGGATCCAGTGTTGCCATGAGCTTTGGTGTAGGTCCCAGACGCAGCTCAGATCCCACATTGTTGTGGCTCTGGTGTAGGCCGGCAGCTGTAGCTCTGATTCAGTCCCTAGCCTGGGAACTTCCATATGCCATGGTGGAACACAGCCCTGCCCCCACACCTTGATTTTAGACTTCCAGCCTCCAGACTCTGATAGAACACACTTCTATCATTGTAAGCTTCCTAGTCTGTGGTCGTTTTATAACATTTGTCACAATGGTCACAGAAAAACTAATACACACTTAATTGATCATTAGTATGTGTGGGGCACTATGAAAAGCCTGGCACAAGAAATTTGACAGCTATCAAAAAAAGGTTTTGTTTCAAAGTAAATAAATTTCTGAGGCATTTGCATTTTAAATAAGTGTAATTTAAATATAACCAATTTCCATTTGCAGGACAAATCTAAATATGGTGCTTTGGCATCATTCACAATAGCTAAAACATGGAGGCAACCTAAATGTCCATCAACAGATGAGTGGATTAGGAAGATGTACATATACACAATGGAATACTACTCAGTTGTAAAAAAGGATGAAACAATGCCATTTGCAGCAACATGGATGCCACTAGAGAGTCTCACACTAAGTGAAGTAAGTCAGAGACAGAAAGGCAAATATCATATATCACTTATATGTGTAATCTAAATTATGGCACAGATGAACCTATCTACAGAATGGAAGCAGACTCACAGACATAGGAACAGACTTGTGGTTGCCAAGGGGGAGTGGGAGTTTAGGGTTAGTAGACACAAACCATTCCATTTAGAATGGATAAGCAATGAAGTCCTACTGTATAGCATGGGGAACTATATCCAGCCTCTTCGGATAGAACATAATGGAAATTAATATAAGAAAGGGAATGTATATACATATATGCCTGGGTCACTTTGCTGTATAGTAGAAATTGGCACAACACTGTAAAATAACTATACTTTTAAAATTTGAAATAATAAATAAGTAAACATGGTGCTCTGTTCCCCTTACGATTGGAAGCCAACACTTGATCTCTGTAAGGGAGTTTCCCATCTGAAAATATAATATTAAAATTCTTGACCCCTTTGGAGTTGTAGGAATAATGAGAAAAAAGATGAGGACAGACAACCCCTCAAAGATTCACAGTCTGGGAGCTACAACAGCCCTTGAGGAGACGTTAGTGCCAACCTCAATCTAGGGAGGGGAAGACAATGGCTCTCAGGGAGGGGGGTGCGTGAGGCCAATGCCCTAACGGCCAGGAGACCCCAGGGAACTCGACTTTGCCCAGAATCTGTGCACAGTGGCATGCCACCCTCTGAAGGATGCGGGCGCTATTCACCACTCACCCTGCTCTGCTCTCTTCCTCCACTTTCCTCTGATTCAATGCAAACACTCGATCCTCTTAGCGCTAAAGGCAAAATACAGGGCTGGAGCACAGATTGTTTCCACTGAAAAGACTCTGGCTTGACAGGGGTGGCAGTGACAAAACAAAAACCCAAAATGTACTGTGAGGATAACAAGCCAGGCCCTACGCAGAACCAAGCACAGAAAGGAGGTGTCAGGCAACTGTAAACATCAATTCTTCTACCGCCAATTAGCCATGAAAGTGAGTGAAAGGATCTGCCCATCCCAGGCGATAAACAATCTACAACATTTTCATGTGCCTGGGTCAGTACTGCCAACTTCCCATGAAAGAGACAGTGGGACAGACGGACAAAGTGGTGATAAAACATGGGTGTGTGTCCATGTATCATTGAATCACTTCGTTGTACAGCAGAAATTGTGGCAACCTTGTAAATCAACCATGCCCCAATAAAAATGAAAAAAAAAAAAAAAGCCTTGCCATCCCATCAGGATAAAAACACTTAACAAGTGAGAACAGGAGCCAATTTCTTTAATCTGAAGAAGAGTACTGACAAAAACCTTCCAACAGGCACCACATCTATCAGTGAAATGATCAAAGTTTTCCCCTCAGGATCAGAAATAAAATAAAGATGCCCACCACGAACACTTCCCTTCACACTGTACTCAAGAGCTGAGCCTAAGCAGTAAGGCAAGAAAAAGAATAAAAATTAAGGGATTGGAAAAAAAAGAAATAATACTGTTATTATTTATTGATGGATGATTATATATATAGGAAATCTAAAAGGAAGCACCAATAAAATACTAGAATTCATCAGAGTTTAACAAAGTTGCTAGATACAAAATTCAGTATGGAAAAATAAATTGCATTTCAGTACAGCAGCACAAAGAGTTAGAAATGAAATTTAAAAGACACCCTTGATTATATAATCAAAAATATGAAGTATTGGGAGCTCCCTGGTGATCTAGTAGTTAGGACTTGGCGCTTTCACCCCTGTGGCCTGGGTTCAATCACTCTGGGGACTGAGATCCCACATTAAGTCACTTCCAAAAAAAAGTAGCCAATAAAAGTATCTAGATAGAAATGGGTCTAACGAAAAGATGTGCAAAACCTATACTAGGAAAATTATCAAGTTTACTACGTTTCCTAAAGTAACTCAGGTATGTGCATAGGTTTTAGTCATAACAAATGAAAGAAAAATAAACTGGATGTAATTTTCACCATATCTCCCCATTCAAACACTGGTTTTTGAAATCCAGAGGCATCCTGATGGCGTATGTAAAAATTCTGATCAGATGGGTACAATGTAGGTTCTGATGGTGGACCAGAATGCTTATCAATATCCCATGTTTTAAGTAAACATTAAAGAAACATTTGGATTTCCACACCACGAACTATACTAACTGTGAAAAACAAAGAGACTTGTAAGTCTTTTAATTTTATGATGAGTATAGAGAAAAGTCTATACTTTTTTATGTATGTTATATGTAAAATGGCATTTTATGGACATGGGTACAATTTCACTACATCTGAGATCCTACTCCTTCTAGTCTATTCCAATCCATTTAGAATAAGTGGTCCAAACTAATGGATATCTAATGTGGCACATTCATCCTTGAATGGGAATAATTTGAAACTGCTGCCTTATTTTTTCAGTCATTCCCTTGTCAGAGCTACTTTCCATGTAGGTCGAATGGACGGCTTCCCTTTTTTCTTTGCTTTTTACGGTCCCACCAGTGGCATATGGAGGTTCCCAGGCTAGGGGTCGAATCAGAGCTACAGCTGCCAGCCTACACCACAGCCACAGCAATGCCAGATCCAAGCTACATCTGCGACCTACACCACAGCTCATGGCAATGCCAGATCCTTAACCCACTGAGTGAGGCCAGGGATCAAACCCGCAACCTCATGGTTCCTAGTTGGATTCATTTCTGCTGTGCCACTATGGGAACTCCCTGGATAGATTCCTTAATGTGATATTTACAAAGCAAACTTCTCAAACTTCTCCATTAGCCTGAAAATATCAAAAATCTAAGCATCAAAGCTAATTCCTTTGAGCTGAGACACTATATCTCCTATAAGCCATTTTTAAAAGAAAGACATTTCTTGGAAGAGGCAACATGTATGAGCTATTATCAAATCTTAATACAAAACCCAATTTACCTGACTCATAAGTCAGATTTGGGGGCATCAAGCCTGACAATGTAGAGGAGAAAGACAGAGCTTTTAGAGAGAAGGGTCTGGAGTCACAGTGCTCCCATTAGCCAGATGGGTTGGCACAGAACATTGGGCTAGAAAGGACAAAGCTGACGATGACATTACAGTGCTAAAGAAAAAGTGAAAAGATGCCAGGGACAAGCACAATGCACTTGACAATGTAGCTGAGGACACAGTCCTGCTGTCAAGGTGTGTTTGAGCATTGACTGAATATGGCATTTGATCATATCCTGATTTGCAGCGCTGACGGCCTGTTCTGAACGGCACCCCAGTGGAATATGGTAAACCCATGAAAATAGGGGCTATGCTCTATTCGCTCACAGACCCTAAGGCAGTGTAAAGCTGTCAATGATATCACTCAATAATAATAATACCATTTAGTGAATTAAAAATTCATTTAAAAACAAGTAACTAAGTTCTGGGGAATATAAAAATTGCATTTTTAAATTAGAGATAGCTCTTTTTCTTATGGCCACACCTGTGGCATATGGAAGTTCTCAGGCTAGGGGCTGAATTGGAACTACAGCTGCAGCCTACACCACAGCCACGGCAATGCCAGATTCGAGCCACATCTACAACTATGCCGCAGCTCTCAACAACGCCAAATCCTTAACCCACTGAGTGAGGCCAGGGATCGAACCCACGTCCTCATGGAGACAACACCAGGTCCTTAACCCCCTGAGGCACAATGGAAGCTCTAGAGTTAGCTCCTTTTTTAAGGTTAAAAGTTGGTTGTTGACAAAACCAAGTTGTGGAGCAATTGGAACTTGCATAGGATGCTGATGGGAGCCTACACTGACACAACCAATCTGGAACACTGTTTATTGTGTGTTCTAAAGATAAACATAGACTCTATGATGCAGTCATTCAAGAACAGATTTGTTCACTAGAGCTTTATTTGTAATAGCCATTGTGCGAGGGACACAAACTGTCCATCAACAGTAAAAGGATAAATCAGTGGTAGTATGTTCATATAATTGAACACTACACAGCAACAAAGAAGAACAAGCCAAGGCATCAATCTCTCAAGACACAGGCAAAGAAGCCAGAGACAAAGGAGCACAGACCTGAGGATGCCACTTATATGAAGCCCCCAAACCAGGCAAAACTAATCCAAGATGTTGGATCAGGTCAGAGATCAGAGCAGCAGTTATCTTTGAGGGCAGGGCTATTATGTTTGACAGAGGGACTCTCTTTGGTGCTAAACATGTTCTAAATTTTTTTTTGCCTTTTTTGGGGGCTGTACCCGCAGTATATGGAGGTTCCCAGGCTAGGGGTCCAACTGGAGCTGTAGCTGCTGGCCTACACCACAGCTCACAGCAACGCCGGATCCTTAACCCACTGAGCGAGGCCAGGGAACCCGCAACCTCAAGGTTCCTAGTTGGGTTTGTTTCTGCTGCACCACGACAGGAACTCCTCCATATATTCCAAATCTTGATCTGCATGGTGATTATAGGGGTATATTTATATGTAAAACTCCACTGAGCTGTACACTCAAAACTTGTGTACTCTACATAAATTCACCTCATTAAAAAGGTAAGTAAGAAAAAATGTTGGCTGTTTGTCAATGCTTAATATTTGTTTTAATCACTTTAATTACAAGAAGCCAATTTTCTTGAAACATGTTTGCTCTTGGCTATCATTTGAATGTCTGGACCTTGAAAGGACCCGTTAGCCAAGCAAATAAGAACCTATACTCTCCCCCAACGCACATATATAAGTGGTTTTAACTGACTCAATAGTTTGCTCTCATTAACATCTCAAAGGAGCCCTGATCCAAATCTAGACCTCAACAGAGAGCAAAAGGTAATGAGGACAGCCCCCTTGCCAAATGAGAAACAGCTCCAGCTTCGTGACTGAAGCCCCAAAGGGCTCAGGGTGCAGCTCACGCTACCCCTGGGGGCTCTATTAATGTCCTAAGATGTGTACAGAGATGCCTCTGATTCTTTTTTTTTTTTTTTTTTTTTTGCTTTTTAAGGCCTCACCCACTGCATATGGAGGTTCCCAGGCCAGGGGTCCAATTGGAGCTGTAGTCGCCGGCCTACACCAGAGCCACAGCAACATGAGATCCAAGCCACGTCTGCAACCTATACCATAACGAAGGATCCTTAACCCACTGAGTGAGGCCAGGGATTGAACCCGCAACCTCATGGTTCCTAGTCGGATTCATTTCCACTGTGCCACAACAGCAACTCCAAGATGCCTCTGATTCTTGAAGTTCCACACTGAGATACATAAGACACGCATCTGCTAAGCCCTCTGTCTTACATGAGCCAGTCCCTGGCTCAGGACCTATTATTCAGGGAGCCACAGAAATCTGGAGTGGGAGAATTACTGCTGGTGTGCCTACAGTGGAAAGACAAAGGCAGAGGAGAGTAGGCAAAAATTAGGACCAAGGAGAGCGTCACTGTTAGTGGCCACCTTTTTCTCACTGATTAACGTGGCTATGATGGCATCTGCATGAAAAAGGTGCTAAACATATTTTAAGTTAATGATTCAAACATAAAGGAGGAGTTCCCTAGTGGCTCAGTGGGTTAAGGACCCGGCATTATCACTGCTGTGGCTCAGGTTTGTTCCCTGGTCCAGGAATTTCCACAGGCCATGGGTGTAGCCAAACGAACAAACAAACAAAAAACTATAAAGGAGTTGTTGTTGTTGTTGTTTTTCAAACCACTTGAGGGGTTCTCATTGTGGTTCAGTGGGTTACAAACCTGCCCAGTATCCATGAGGATGTGGGTTTGATCTCTGGCCTTGCTCAGTGGGTTAAGGATCCCACAGCATTGCTGTGGCTGTGGTGTAGGCCTCAGATGCAGCTCCAACATGACCTCTAGCCTGTGAACTTCCATATGCCACAGGTGCGGCCCTTTAAAAAGTAAAGCTATTTGAATTGTACACTTTATTTATTTATTTTTGGCTGTACCTGTGATATCTGGAAGTTCCCAGGCCAGACTAAACCCACCCCACGGCAGCAGCCTGAGCCCCTGCAGGGACAACACCAGATCCTTAACCCACTGTGCCAAAAGAGAACGCCAATGTTGTTGTTGCTATTTAAGCAATTCTAGATGGAAATAATCAATATTTGAAAAAAAAATAAAATACTGAAAAGCCACGGAGAAAGGAATTAACTTCAGCTACCACAGCCAAAGTGCATAGTAAGAGGCTCAGCTATTTCAGCCACTGACTTTCAGAGTTTTCAGGCAGATCTACAGTCCATCAGCAAAACAGAACAGATATCTCTGCTCTTTTTGCCACTAGAACTGGCTACCTGAAGAGCTAAAGTGATAGCTCTCAATTTCTAAGAAGACACTAAGTTTTCAGAGGGGTCCAGATAGATAAGCTGGATTCATTTCAAAATATTTTGATTAAAACTGTCTCCCTCATTTTCACCACAGAAAAGTCACAATATTTTGTCTTCTGATAGTTGACTACCTACATAAATGGGAAACACTCAAACAAGTCACATCATAACTGCAGATTTTAAGCAGCTAGTGAAAAGCATCCAACATCAAATGTTTTTTCATACTGAAATCAGTAAAAATCTGCCAGTCAATTGGAAAAACATCATTATCAACAACAAAAATGTAAATACTTCCCTTTAAAGTATTAATCATGTTTTCATATGCTTTTTAAATTTTTTTTTTCTTTTTAGGGCTGCATCTGTGGCATATGGAGGTTCCCAGGCTAGGGGCCGAATCGGAGCTACAGCTGCTGGCCTACACCACAGCCACAGCAATGCCAGATCCGAGCTGAGTCTGTGAACTACACCACAGCTCACAGCAACACCAGATCCTTAACCCACTGACCGAGGCCAGGAATTGAACCCACATCCTCATGGATACTAGTGGTTTTTAACCCACTGAGCCACAGCAGGAACTTCTGCTTTTTTAATTTTAGAGCTGCACCTCCACACCCTCACAGCGTTGTAGGGCCAGTCCTCCAGAATTCCTAAATGTTTATCTATTAAATTTCATCTCCCCTAATGAAAGGGATGAAAATTTTCAAATCAAGCCATGAATTTTCTCCCTTTCTTGTCATTCTTCATTGACATGATGCGGCAAAAGAAGAGTAGTATTTTAGGCTTAACGCTGACTCTAGGAAAAAGAATCATGGCAATTTTCAGAACAGGTTAATACGAGAAGCCAAGAAAGCCAAAAGCAAACAAGAATCCCTTCTGAGAGGAGTTCCTATTGTGACACAGCAGAAATGAACCTGACTAGTATCCATGAGGGTTTGATCCCTGGCGTCATTCAGCAGCTTAAGGATCTGGCTTTGCTGTGAGCTGTGAGGCAGGTCACAGAAGCAGCTCGGATCTGGCGTTGCTGTCGCTGTGATGCAGGCCAGCAGCTGAAGCTCCCATTTGACTCCTAGCCTGGGAACTTCTATATGTCACAGGTGCAGCCTTAAAAAGACAGGAGAAAAAAAAAAAAAAAAAAAAAAAAAGAGTCCCTTCTGGGAAACCAGCCTTCAGAACAGTTAAGCCCTAAATATCAAATGGACAAAAGGCTTCTTTGGCCAGCAAAAGAATCAGTTTATGAGCACAGACTACTCACAAAGGAAAAGAATAAATTCAGCAAATACAATAAATTATTCTAGCAGTTCACAAAAATTCTATTTACCCAACTACAAAGAACCAAATTTACCCTTTGGGTGGATAATGTGCAAGGCACACTTCCTGTGCAAAAGGAAGGAAATTGAATAGTAAATGCTAAAAACAGCATTTCATAGACTAGTATATGTTTACACAACTTAATGTTTTATTATTATTTATTAACCAAGGCCATTTATGACAATTCAAACTCAAGTTTTTCAGGATGTTCATAAAATACAGTTTTTCACTCTGTCCAAGTTAAGTTAAATAACCTGAAATGAGATAATTAAGAACTTTCTCTAGAAAACTACAATGATCCTGAAAATCACATTTAGAAAAGAAGACAATACAAAGGAATCCGCGTCAAAAACTGTACGTGGGAGTTCCTGTCATGGCTCAGTGGTAAAGAACTGACTAGCATCATCCATGAGGACGTGGGTTCAGTCCATGGCCTGCCTCAGTGGGTTAAGGATCCAGCGTTGCTGTGATCTGTGGTGTAGGTCGCAGATGTGGCTCGGATCCCCTGTTGCTGTGGCTGTGGTGTAGGCCCATAGCTGCAGCTCTGACTCGACCCCTAGCCTGGGAACTCCCATGTTGTGGGTGTGGCCCTAAAAAGACCAAAAAAAAAAAAAAAAAAAACTGTACATGTTATGACCTGTGGAAATGACACTAAATGAGAAACACACAGAGGACAGAGGAGAAATGAACAAAGAATGGGTTTGCACGCCCACCAACAGATCGTTCAAAAGGATGCACTCCCTTGGCTGCTGGTCTGAGGTTTTACTTTGATTCAAGACAAAAAAGTTGAAGTCACCATGGTTCATCCCCTCCTCACCCAGCCCAACTCAGCAAATTAACCCTCATCCACTCCTTTATCTGAACCTGCACTGTGTGAGCAACCGGGATGCTGAAAAAGCACAACCACAGAATGTGATCAAAACACAACTCCCCACTGCACGCCCCCCTCCCCCGCCCTTTCAAAGACCTGTCAATGGGAGGGGGCCTTCCCTTGCTCCAGATGACAAGTGCCAGGTCCTTTCTGTTCCCTCTTAGGTTAACTCAGACTCACTCAATCATGAAATAATCTTACTTTGCAGGTTAAATTTCCCAGTCCATTTTATCCCCCAGTGGCACCCATGGCATATGGAAGTTCCTGGGCCAGGGATCGAGTCTGAGCTGCAACTGTGACCTATGCTCCTATGGCAACACCAGATCCTTAACCCACTGTGCCCAGAATCGAACTGGCAACACCAAGAGAGACAAGATGGATCCTTAACCCACTGCGCCAGAGTGGTAACTCCTCCAGTCCCTTTTAATAATCAACATTCTAAATCCGATTGAGGGCTCCCTCCCCCCTTCTGAGGGACCGTCTTGGGAGCAAGTGGGTCAGGCTTTCCTCCTAGCAAATAAGACTCGCTCCCACCGGCTTTGACATCACAGGGAGTGAGTGTGGGCAGGTGACCCGCCACTTCCCAGGACTCTGACTTGAGGAAGACCCTGGAGCTGACATAGAGAAGACTTTGCATCTGTAACGAAGAAAGGAGAATGGCTGAGGTTAATCCCAGACACGGAGCCCTTGAGGCCAACAACTGAAACTACAGGCATCCAATGAGCCTAGCCCTTTGCACAGATAATTCGAAAGTAAGGAACTGGCTGTCATGCAAGAAACCTGGGACCTATAGGGGTAGCTGCCCGGAACAGAGTGGTGGGAAACATTATATCGCAGCCATAGCCGGCTAGCACTTGGTGGACAGGCCAGTGCAGGATCCAGATCAGCAGCAGGTGGCATGCACAGCCCACGTCCAAGGCACAAGGTAGCAGGTAGGCTGCAGGCACCCCCTGAGATTCCATTCCCCTAGCTGTTCACTCTGCACTGGCATGTAGGATAACAACGTGATTTCTAACATCACCTCTCCCAAAAGCCCTGTTACATGAGCTGGGCCAGCACCCAGACACTGAGAACTTAGGATGGGCCAAAGATCAAGGGAGCTCGCCCCCTTGATTACTTAGGGATCAGCCCTCTGATCCTGCTATCTCAAAGAAGACAATGGCTTTCCCTGCCTCTCTTGCATTTAGGGTGAACCATCACCTCTGGACCTCAGGCGGGAAAAAATTAACTGGTGTTTAACTCACTGTATTTGGGAGGTAGCTTAGCCCAGACTCTACAGCACAATAAAATGAGATTCTGTCTCCAGGACTGCAGACCCCACCCTCTCTGCACCATCTGTGAACGTAACATTCATGTGTGTGTATCAATAGCGATGCACAGCCAAGTTTCTCAGAGCTCCGTTAGCCCTGGTGTCTGGTTCTTCTCACCTCTCAGTCCCTCCATCGGACTCCTGCATCCATCACTCCCCTCACCGTGATCCTCCCTGATGTCACCCCTGAGCTTCGTTCCAAAGTCCTGGCTGCCAGATGCCTCAGGAGTCCAGGCAACAGAAATCTACCAGCCTAAACTCCACCCCATCATCTTAATTGTTGACTGTGTCAAGATGAACAGCTTTATTCTACTGCCCGCAGAAAAAAATTGTCTTCTCTGGAGGAAGATAACAACCTCCAAACACCCTATGATTTTCATACGATGACAGGTCCTTAATAAAAAATTACAAAGCACAACAAGAAACAAAACAGGAGTTCCCATCGTGGCTCAGCAGAAATGAATCTGACTAGACTGAGGACAGAGGTTCGATCCCTGGCCTTGCTCAGGGGGTTAAGGAGCCAGCACTGCCGTGAGCTGTGGTGTGGGTTGCAGATGGGACTTGGATGCCACGTGCTGTGGCCGTGGCGTAGGCCAGCAGCTACAGTTCTGATTCAACCCCTAGCCTGGGAACTTCCACATGCTATGGGTATGGCCCTAAAAAGCAAAAAAAGAAACAAGAACAAATGACCAAAAACTAAAGAGAAAGAATAGATAATATATTATACTCCAGATGTAATACCCAGGTGATATAATTATCAAAAAGTAATGTTAATATAATTATAATTGCTGTGTGTAAAAATATAGATCAGGAGTTCCCGTTGTGGTGCAGTGGAAACGAACCCAACTACGAACCAAGAACGTTCAATCCCTGGTCTCGCTCAGTGGGTTAAGGATCCAGCATTGCCATGAGCTGTGGTGTAGGTCACAGATGTGGCTAGGATCTGGTGTAGTTGCAGCAACAACTCCAATTAGACCTCTAGCCTGGGAACCTCCTCATGCTGCAGGTGCGGCCCCGAAAAGACAAAAGACAAAAAAAAAAAAAATAGATTAAAGATGATGAATTGTATCAGATATCTGAAATCTACGTAAAAGAATCAAATGGAACTATAATAATTGAAATCTAAAATGAAATAGACAGGTTTAACAGCAGATTAGACACAGAAAAAAAAGAGGGATTTTCTAAAGTAAAAGAGATGTCAGGAGGAAATATCCAAATAAAAGCACCAAGAGAACAAAAGAACGAATATACAGAAAAGAGCTGAAGTGGCCTCTGAGAATGGCTATAAGAACTAATATACATGTAGCTGGAATCCCAAAAGGAGAAAAGAGGAAAAAAACAAGAGCTGCAGAAATAATCACCAAGAGTTTTCCAAGACTGATTAAAGATATCAAGCCACCGATCCAAGAAGCTCTGTGAACAACAATTAGGGGAACTACATTGGGGTAATAATGTAGATATAAGGAGTTCCCATTGTGGCTCAGTGGTAATGAACCCAACTAGTATCCATGAGGATATGGGTCCGATCCCTGGCCTCGCTCAGTGGGTTAAGGATCCAGCATTCCCACAAGCTGTGGTATACGTCGCAGACACAGCTCAGATCCTGCATTGCTGTGGCTGTGGCAAAAGCCAGCAGCTACAGCTCTGATTCAATCTTTAGCCTAGGAACTTCCCTATGTCGAGGGTGCAGCCCTAAAAAATAAATAATAATAATAATGCAGGTATAACTTACATATTTAGGCTTGACTTAATACTTTCAGCTCAATTATGAAATTCTGATACCCTCACTTACTTTGCTTTTATGTGGAATGAAGGATAAAAAAATCAGGTAATACCCTCCTATAATTCCAAGGTTAAATTTTTTTATTAATTTGGGGCAAAATTCTGCAGGATATCAATTGTGATATATAAATTCTTTTATTTCTGTTTCTTTTTTAGTTTTCAAACCTATCACTTATTCTACAAAGAGAAGATTATTACTGAAGCCTGACGCCTCTTTAACTCCTAAAATGAAAATACATCAGTTACTGGGTATCAACAGTATACTTATATTCATAATTTCACTTTCTAGGAACCCAAGGCCCATGAAGTAGAGAATAAAATTGAGTTATTATTCTGAGGTGGTGAGACTGATCTCAACACAAAGGCTGCTACTGTTAGATATTTAAGAATGATGAGAGAGGAGTTCCCATCGTGGCTCAGTGGTAATGAACCTGACTAGTACCCATGAGGATGTGGGTTCAATCCCTGGCCTTGCTCAGTGGGTTAAGGATCTGGCATTGCCACGAGCTTCGGTGTAGGTCGCAGATATGGCAAGGATACCACATAGCTGTGGCCATGGTGTAGGCAGGCAGCTGCAGCTCTGATTCAACCCCTAGCCTGGGAACTTTTGCATGCAGCAGGTGCAGCTCTAAAAAGCCAAAAAAAAAAAAAAGAAAAAAAAGAGCAGACTTTGGTTGCTGGGGTGGGGGAAGGGGGAGCAAAGGATGCGGAGTCTGGGATTAGCAAATGCAAACCATTATATATAAGATGGACAAAGAGTAAGGTCCTACTACATAGCATAGGGAATTATATGCAATACCCTGTGATAAACTGTAATGGGATAGAATATGAAAAAGAATATATATGTGTATAACTGTCACTCCGCTGTACAGCAGAAGTCAATATAACACTGTAAATCAACTATACTTCAATGCAATTTTTTTAAAAAATAAAGAGTTCAAAAGAGGTCTACCTTTAAAAAAAAATAGGGAGCTCATCATAATTTCAAAGGCTTCAGAAATATCTTCTGATTTTTCCAGCCTACAAAGTCATTCATCTTAGTGAACAGGGAAAGAAAGCAGATGCAAAAGCTCAGATAATTTTGTGAGACAAGGGGGTTTGGGGTGGGTGGAATGGGTGAAGGGGGTCAACTGTGTGGTGACAGGACACTTGCCTTTTCAAGCCTCCTTTTTCTTCCCCAGCTTTTTCAGGACTCATTTGAGTTAGACCCACAAACAGAGCCTGGGTGGGTAAATTATTATCGTGAAATTATCTGTATGGTGACTGTATGGTGACAGACAGTAGCTAGAAAAAACTTTTTATTTTCTATTTATTTATTCATTTATTTTAGGGCCACATATGCAGCATATGGAAGTTCCCAGGCTAGGGATTCCATCAGAGCTGCAGCTGCCGGCCTACACCACAGGCACAGCCACACCAGATCCAAGCAGCGTCTCGGACCTACGCCACAGCTCATGGCAATGCTGGATCCTTAACCCACTGAGCAAGGCCAGGGATCGAACCCACATCCTTATGGATACTAGTTGGGCTCGTTACCACTGGTCCACAATGGGAACTTCCAAGAAGAAACTTCTGAAGATAATTTTGTGATAATTTACCCACCCAGGCTCTGCTTTCTGTCTTACCCAAATGAGTCCTGGAAAACCTGGAAAAGAAAAAGGAGGCTTGAAAACGCAAGAGTCCTGTCACTCAGCCCTTCCTGAAGAAGGCCATGGCTGTTACTGGGCACTACAGCTGACCACCTGTCCCCATTTACTGAGATTTTAGATACAGTCCTGGTGGATGACAACCTAATAGAATATGATGGAAATTTTCACAGATGATTCAGAGAAACCAAGAGAAGAACATTATGGGGGGGGGGGGGCGGAATCAACACTGAGCACCCTGACCAGCAGCAACACTACAGCATCCAGGTTGAGAAAAAAAGACCCCAATGCTGTGTCCCCTCAAGGTCCCCACATCTTAAGGTGAAGAGCCTGGGCACAACTAACCCATCATTCTCTCTAGCTTGTGTGTGAAAGAAGTGGATACACATGACAATGAGCTGATCAACTGAGTAATCCAAACCCCCAGACCCAAGGATGGGTTTAGAGGCGGACACATGCTCCAGTTAATCCAGTGAGAGTCTGTCCTGGGATTTCTGGGATGACCAAGAGAGAAACACCTCCCTCTGAAGCTGGAAGTGAACCTACAGATGCTCACTCTTTCCCACCATCTGAATGAAGCCAACAGAAAGAGCAGAGCTGAGAGATCCGAGTTCCTGGACCAAGGAATCCCAGAAGCCAGCTGCCCCTGTGCGTCATACAAGCCAACATGTTTCCTCCAAAGACTTCTCAGTGGGGAGCCCTGAGGACTGGAGCAGCCAAAGGCCAGATCAGACCCCAGACGGCAGACACTGACAAGGACACATACATCGGAGAAGAAAAGTCTACCCAATTGAAAAATGGGCAGAAGACCTAAGCAGACATTTCTCCAAAGAAGACACAGCAGGCATGTGAAAAGATGCTCAACATCGCTCATTATTAGAGAAATGCAACTCAAAACTACCATGAGGTACCACCTCACATCAGTCAGAATGGCCCTCATTTAACAAATCTACAAACAACAAATGCTGGAGAGGGTGTGGAGAAAAAGGAACCCTCCTACACTGTTGGTGGGAATGTACACTCACACAACCATTAGGGAAAACAGTATAGAGGTACCTCAGAAAACTAAATATAGAACTACCATACGATCCAGCTAGCCCACCCCGGGCATCTATCCAGACAAAACTTTCATTCAAAAAGATACATGCACCCCTATGTTCCTGTATGTTCACAGCAGCACTATTCACAGTACCTAAGACATGGAAACAACCGAAATGTCCACTGACAGATGAATGGACCAAGAAGGTGTGGTGTGTGTGTATATATGTGTAATATAACTGCAATACACAATGGAACACTACTCAGCCATAAAAAAGAATGAAATGCCATCTGCAGTAATGTGGATATAACCAGAGATTCTCACACTAAGTGAAGTCAGTCAGAAAGAGAAAGACAAATAGCACATGATATCACTTATATATGGAATTTAAAATAGGGCACAAGTGAACCTATCTACAAAACAGAAACAGACTCACAGACATAAAGAACAGACTTGTGGTTGCCAAGAGAGAAGGGGAGGGAGTGGGAGGGATGGGGAGTCTGGGGTGAGTAGATGCAAACTATTCCATTTAGAACGGATAAGCCATGAGGTCCTACGGTACAGCACATGGAACTCTACCCAGTCTCTTGGGATAAACCATGATAGGAGTTAATATAAGAAAGGCAATGTATATATTTATATGACTGGGTCACTTTGCTGTGTAAGGGAAATTGGCCCAACATTGTAAATCAACTATACTTACAAAGATTTTTTTGCATTGAAAAAAATAAGAAATTTAAGAAAGGACTATATCTAACCAAAAAATACATACATAGAATTCTGAGTGGCGCTGAACCCAGTGTAAAACCATGACACCCAGATGGTATCTGACCAGCCTCTAACGTTAAAATAAAAGTAGGATGATTTAATTCCATGCTAAGCGACCTTTTCCCAGAAGATAATGGGCTACCTAACATCTCAGTCCTTTCTGATAAGGAGAAGCGAGTATAATTCAGAACAACAGAACAGAGAGAACTATGTTTAATTTTCTCACTGAAAGTGCCAATCACTCCAAGTACTCAGACCACAGGCCTGGTTTGGAATTATGCTCCCTGGCAGGCACTGTTTCAGCTTCTTTAAACTGCCGGCCACCTTCCCACCACCTCCAACCAGGCTTCCAGGTGCTGTTGGCCATGTGCTCTTACCTGGCCTGAGGGTGCTGCCACTGACAACTGTCACTCCAGGCAGCTACAGCTTTGAAGAATGTCCCTGTTACTTGGTTACAATTAAGTAAAGCATAAGCAGCACAAACTGGGCCAAGCCTCACAGTTGGCTACAGTAATAGGCTTGGCTAAAGTGTTTCTTAAAAATACTGCAACTGAGGAGCTCCCATCATGGCTCAGTGGTTAGCAAACCCGACTAGCATCCACGAGGATGTGGGTTTGATCCCCGGCCTTGCTCAGTGGGTTACGGATCCGGTGTTTCCATGAGCTCAGGTGTAGGTCACAGAGTCAGCTTAGATCCTGCATTGCTGTGGTTGTGGTATAGGCTGGTGGCTACAGCTCTAATTGGACCCCTAACCTGGAAAACTCCATATGCCGTGGGTGTGGTCCTAAGAAAACAAAAAGACAAAAAAAAAACCCAAAAAACCTGCAACTGAAGGCAACACTATCTATGGTGACAAAACAAGAAGCTGCACCTGCCACCCACCAGCCTGGCAACTTTTGGAAGATCACTCACCTCTGTGCTTCTTCATCCATAGAACACTGACCTTCTCATGACTTATGACTTAACTCAGTCAAACGAAATGGTCACCATCCAGAGCCAACCTTTGAGAAATCTGTGTTCCCTAAACCTGGCAGCTATGGTCACGTGCCTCCCAGGTGGTGGCATGTGGCATTCTGTGATTAAATTATGGACACAGTTAATATTACTCATACTGCGCTTTTGCAAGTCCGTGGTGATTTTCACATTAGAATTCCAAACTAAGCTGAAATAAAGCGGTTTTCTTTTCTTTTCTCTTTTTAACAGAGCAAGGCTTAGCCTGGATTCTGAATTAACAGAAAGCTTAAGCCAACAGTTAACCTTGGATTAATATCTCTTTTACTAACACTGGCTTTCTAGCACATGTTTTTAACCTGTTTCCTCCAGGAAATTTTTTATGCCATTATAAAATTCTAGCTAATTCCACAATTTCTAGATGCAAAGACCCACTGCCAGTGAGCACTCTTAATTGCTTGTTCAAAAACCAATTGCCTTGAGTTCCGGCTGTGGCCCAGCAGGTTAAGAATCCATCCTTAAGTATCCATAAGGATGTGGCTTTGATTCCTGGCCTTCATCAGTGGGTTAAAGGATCTGGTGATGCCGGAAGCTGTGGTGTAGATTGCAGATGTGGCTTGGATCTGGCATTGCTGTGGCTGTGGCACAGGCCTGCAGCTGCAGCTCTGATCTATCTCTAGCCTGGGAACTTTCAAATGCTGCAGGTGAGACCCTAAAAAGACAAAAAAGAATTTGCCTATTTATAAAGTCAAAAGAAACATAATCTAAACACACCCAGCAGAGAAAACTGATTGATTTTCTGCCACCATATTCTCATCTCTCCAAGTCTGTCCCAGAGACTGGTGACAGAATGAGCTTTGTCCCATGGCTGCAGCAGTACCTAATAAGCATTAAAACACTGTGAGGCATCTCCTTATGTTTACAAGAGCTTGCCATACAGCTCAACTGCAAAAGATATTTAAAAGCAACAGAAATGGCAACCTTGACACAGGGACCAGGAAACCAGAATGGGGCCAGGGAAAATCCAAGTGGACTTTGGAATCAAACATATGTAAGTCTGATTTCTAGCCCTTACTCTCGAGCCATCCTTGCACTCTTGAATAGGATATTTTATCTCTCTAGGCCTCCAGGTCTCCCCTGTACTTAAAGAATGAATAAAAAGTACTTCTCAGGGTCGTGGCAGGAAAAAAATGAGGGAATCATACACATGAAGTAGATTACGTGGCATGTGGAACCTCAGGCAGAAAGTGGCCCCCTTGGAGTTCCTGTTGTGGCTCAGCAGTAATGAACCCGAATAGTATCCATGAGGATGCAGGTTCAATCCCAGGCCTCTCTCAGTGGGTTAAGGGTCCGGAGCTGCCATGAACTGTGGTGTAGGTCTCAGACGGGGATCAGATTCCATGTTGCTGCGGCTGTGGTGTAGGCCACGACCACAGCTCCAATTTGACCCCCAGCCTGGGAACCTCCATATGCTGCAAGTGCAGCCTTAAAAAGAAAATAAAAAAGAAAGAAAGAAAAAGAAAAGAAAATGGTCCCCTTTCCCTCCTCCTGGCCCACCCTTGGCCAGTCACTTTGCAGCTTCACAGAGAGAGTGCGGACCAGCAGCGACTCTCTCATCCACCCATAAATTCACAGGATGGGAGCTGCTTTCCCTCAGAGTTTACACTCTCTGGTGAAAACTGGTATCATTTCTGTGGGGAGAACAGTGATCACATATCCACCATGTGAAGACAAGCCTGATTCACGGGCCTCGGATCAAACATTGAGCCACTGGGGCCTTTCCCACACCCCCAGCAGCGTGGGCACATTTGGTGACTCTGACTTGGCTTTAAAACCGAGCATGACCTATGGGGCCCTCCCAGGACAGGTCTCCCCCACCATGTCCTCTGCCTGCCTTTCGTCTGCAGAAAAACTTCAGCCAAAGTTTAATCCGAAAAGTGAGAAAATGCGGAAGCAGAAGAAAGCAGTCAAACAGGACTAAATAATAATAGTTGAGTCATTAAGCAAAGTCAAGGACCTTTAGTTTCTCAAGAGCTATAGATCATACTCTGAGCCTTGTCCTTAGAGCTCTTTTTGTAGATACTAAGAATCCCACCAGGTGGAAGACGTTAACTACATGATGCCCACACTGTAGCCAGGACATACGCTGCCACGACTCTGAGAACTGGTCTTAAAGAAATGGAAACCAACTGACCCTGGAACTGAAGATTAACTGTACTTAAAATAAGATGATTCTGGAGTTCCCACTGTGATTCATGGGGTTAAGGACCCAAGACTGTCTCTGTGAGGAGGTGGGTTCGATCCCTGGCCTTGCTCAGTGGGTTGGGGATCTGGCATTGCCCCAAACTGCGGGTGTAGGTCACAGATGAGGCTCAGATCGGGGGTGCTGTGGCTGGCAGCAGCACCTCTGATTAAACCCCAGCCTGGGAATTTCCATATGCTACAGGTATGGCCCTAAAAACAAAAGAAAACAAAACAAAACAAAACAAAACACCAGAAAGAAAGAACCCCCCCCCCAAAAAAAGACTACCACATGATCAATTTCAAGATGACTTTCAGAGCTGACAGCTGTTCTGCATGTAGCCCCCTCCCTCTGCCTATACACCCCCTGACCTTCCACTTTAAAAGCTCTTTCCCCCTGGTTGGTGGGGGAGCTGGCCTTTGGACATGAGTCCACCTTTTCCCCCCAGTTTCCAGCCTGCAAAATAAAGCAACTTTTCCTTTCTACCAATTCTAATCTCTTGAGTACTGGATTTCAAGCAGTGAGCAGGTGGACCTGGGTTCAGGATCAGCTTCAGAGTTCTATGTTCTCACCTGGGCCCTTTCCTGGGAAAATGCCTAGGGCAGCCTGTGGCAGGACAACCCACATCACTCTCCCCATGTTAATAGCCTGAGTAACTACTGTAAAAATCCACCAACCTTACCAAGCTCTTCTTTCCCACCTGGCTTCTCAGGATATGATGCACAGAGGAACAGAGACGGGAGAGGACACAAGGCCATGAGGTAAGAGAGGAGAAGAGCTTAACAGGACATTTCTCTGCAGGAACCTGAGACCCACCTCCACGCCACGAAATTACCAGCTGGGGATGGAGCAGGGTTGTAGGTCTGAGCAGTGTCAGAGGGCTCAAGAGCAGGACCTCGGTGCCCCCCCACTTCACCCCTTCCTTCCACCTGTCAGCAACCTCAGGACCACATGGGGCCAGGGCCCCCTGCACACAATCCAGGAAACCCAGAGGCTGAGGACCTTGGAGCCATTCATCACATCAACATGAAAACAATTCCTAACATGCCCAACATCAAAAAAGAATTTGAAGTGGAGATAACTACTGCAGCCTTAGAGAAAAGAAACAGAATTAGAAACCTCTTCCAAGCAGAGTGATTCTCTACCTCTAGGATGTGTGAGACCACCTGCAGAGCATCTTAAAATGTAGGTAACTGGTACTGGCCTCAACACTCAGGATCAGAAACTCTGTGATGAGCTTGGGCATCTGTGTTTTCTCAAAGCTCTGAGACAAAGGCTGAGAAATGCTTCTCAGTCTTTGACTACCAGCGAGGGGCAAACAGGACTCAGAATCTGGTCTTCCCATCTTGGCAGCATGTCTGAAAGCCTGGTAGGTGGAAGGAACCCTGTTCTTAACAAGATTAAAAATTGTTAGAGTTCCGTCTGTAGCACAGCGGGTGAAGAACACAGCTACAGCAGCTTGGGTCACTGTAGAGGTGCGGGTTCCATCCTTGGCCCAGCACAGTGGGTTACAGGATCTGGCATTGCCACAGCTGCAGCATAGGTCCCAGCTGTGGTTCAGATTCAGTCCCTGGCCTGGGAACTTGCATATGCCATGGATACAGCTATAAAAATTTTGTTTTAAAAGCAGAATTGTCACGCTGGAAAAGGGTTCTGTGGAGAAGAAATCTGGTACCTATGAGGTTAATCCGAACCTGAGTCCTCCCTTGAGCACTTCTAGAACCTTTAAGAGGCCCAGGTGCCTCGCACCCCACAAGGGAGGAATCCACGCATGCTGTTTCCCACACTTGTTTGCTCAGGGCTCCCTCCCTTTGAAAAGCATCTCAGAGCTCTAGTAATCTCTGGAAAGCACTCATAGGGAAGCACTGATCTGACATATCATACCGTCCTCAGTTGTCCCTAGAGGTTTCCTGCAAGAACAGGATAGGGAAAAGGCTTGAGTACAAGAAAAGGCAATCACGACTCCACTTAAAAATTAGTGGAATCAGGAGTTCCTGTCATGGCACAGCAGAAATGAACCCGACTAGGAACTATGAGGTTGTGGGTTTGATCCCTGGCCTTGTTCAGTGGGTTAAGGATCCAGCATTGCCGTGGCGTAGGTCGCAGACGTGGGTCGGATCTGGTGTTGCTGTGGCTGTGGTGTAGGCTGGCAACTGTAGTTCTGATTAGACCCCTAGCCTGGGAATCTCCATATGCCAATGTCCACATGCCATGGGTGTGGCCCTAAACAGCAAAAAAAAAGATTAGTGGAGAATCAGGCGACCTGTTTTCCACTTCTCCCCTCAAAGGTGCTAAACAGCTCAACACTCTTCCAACTCAGTCCCAACATAAACAAACATAGGTAGTAGGAGTTCCCATTGTGGCCAAGCAAGTTGAAGACCCGATATAGTGTCTGTGAGGACATGGGTTCAATCCCTGGCCTTGATCAGTGGGTGAAAGATCCGGTCTTGCTGTGAGCTGTTGTGGAGGACACAGGTGCAGCTCAGATCCTGGGTTGCTGTGGCTGTGGTATAGGCTGGCAGCTGCAGCTCTGATTTGACCTCTGGACCAGGAACTTTCATATGCTGCAGGTACAACCCCGAAAAGGAAAAAAGAAAAAAGAAAAAAACACAACAACAACAACATATAGGTAATAAATGACTCCCAAGTAGTGAATAAAAATGAAGCTGTGCACACATCACTAAATTTCTCGGAATCAAGGTTCCCAATGTATCCCCGTTCTCTGATACTGCAAACCCACATGGACCTCCTTCCAAAAAGATGATGCTGTACCAGCCCTACAGGCTGTCATTGGAGGAGCTGACGCCCAGAACATAAATACCCCGAAGCACAAGAGGAATCCTCAAAAGGGAGGGACCTTCCAACCACACAATGCTGGTCATCAAGGGGCACGGCTTTCTTCTCTTCCCCTGGGTCAGAATTTTAATGTCTGAGCACAAGCAGCAGCCTCCAGCCCTGATCAAATCACACCTGCACCCCCTTTGTAACCAGCCCTGCAAATACACAACAACAAAAAAGTCATAGGCAGGGTATTCTGTTGATGATGACAAAAATTACTAATGTCATAATCCTACCTTCAACACTCTAGCCATTGAGAACTCCGCACCAATGTTAAAATTATTTTCGTAGGTTAGTATCTGATTCTGAGTGACACAGAATAAAGTCCATCTAAGACAACTTAAAAGACTCCAGTAACTCATATCCTACAAGAACACTAAATCTATCACCCACAAACATTTTAAGTTAGAGCCTGCGCATGAACCCAATTCACACATTTCTGAGTGTTTCCTACTCGCAGGCAATTTAAGAGGTAGAAATGCAGCCGTGAACAGAAGACAAATCTCTGCCCTCCTGAAGTTTTCATTCTAGATCCAGGAATCCAAATATTTAGCCAATTAACTGGATTTTTGTCACCTCCTTTTTTTTTTTTTTTTTTTTTTTTGTCTTTTTGTCTTTAGTTGTTGTTGTTCTTGTTGTTGCTATTTCTTGGGCCGCTCCCGCGGCATATGGAGGTTCCCAGGCTAGGGGTCGAATCGGAGCTGTAGCCACCGGCCTACGCCAGAGGCACAGCAACGCAGGATCCGAGCCACGTCTGCAACCTACACCACAGCTCACGGCAACGCCGGATCGTTAACCCACTGAGCAAGGGCAGGGACCGAACCCGCAACCTCATGGTTCCTAGTCGGATTCGTTAACCACTGTGCCACAACGGGAACTCCTGTCACCTCCATTTTCTCCCAATGTTTATTCACTACTAAACTCGTATCTCACATAAAGTCCATGGCAGCACTCTTCACAACAGCCAAGTCATGGGAACAAGCCCAGTGCCCGTCAGCAGACAACTGGTTTAAGAAGATGTGATGGGAGTTCCCGTTGTGACTCAGCAGCTTAAGAACCCAATACTGTCTCTGTGAGGATGTAAGTTCAATCCCTGGGTTAAGGATCTAGAGTTGCTGCAAGCTGAGGTGTAGGCTGCAGATGCTCAGATCCAGTGTTGCTGTGGCTGTGGTGCAGGCCTGCAGCTACAGCTGCAGCTGCAGCTCTGATGTGACCCCTAACCTGGGAAGTTCCATAAGCCGCAGATGCAACTATAAGAAAAAAGAAGATATGGTGTATATGTACCATGGAATACTACTCAGTCATAAAAAAGAATGAAATTTTGACATTTATAGCAACATGGATGGACCTAGAAATTATCATACTAAATGATATAAGCCAGGTAGAGAAAGACAAATACCATATGATATCACTTAGATGTAGAATCTAAGAAAAATAACACAGCTGAACTTATTAACAAAACAGAAACAAACTTACTGCCATAGAAAACAAACTTAAAGTTACCAAAGGGGATAGTGGGGGCAGGGATAAATCAGGAGTTTGGGTTTAACAGATACATATTACTCTAAATAAAAAACCAACAATGACCTCCTGTAAAGCACAGGGAACTGTATTCAGTTATCTTGTAATAACCCATAATGAAATATAACCTGCAAAAAGAATTCACTTTGTTGTACACCTGAAACTAACACAACACTGTAAATCAACTATAGTTCAATAAAGAGAAAAAAAAAAAAAAACCTCCAATGTCTCTTATCACAAAAAATTCTGGATTAAGAGAACTGAAGGAAATGACCTAGGCAGCTCTGTGCCTGGCTTGGTCTCCAGTTAGAGGGACAGGGGACATAGACCCTGGCTGTACTGTGACCTCAGATGACTGCTTTTCTTCTCGGAGTCTTGGTTTCGTCATTTGTTAAACCAGGACTGGGTTAGTGTTCGACTCAAGCACAGCAGTCCAGGGGTGTTTGGCAATGCTGGGGGGCGGGCATTCTGACACAGAATGAATTGACACCCACAATGGCTGGGTGAGCCCAGGGAGGCTGAATACCCGACATGTCCCTGCCTGGGCCACAGAGCTCATGAGTGCAGAGCTGGGCACACGACTTGGGGCCCCTTCAGGACACCAGGCTGTTCCACTCTTTCGTTTTTTTTTTTTTTTTTTTTGGTCTTTTTAGAGCCACACCCAAGGCATATGAAGGTTCCCAGGCTAGGGGTCAAATCAGACCTGGAGCTGATGGTCTACACTACAGCCACAGCAATGCCAGATCCAAGTCATGTCTTCGAACTACACCACAGCTCGTGACAACACCGGATCCTTAACCCACTGAGCAAGGCCAGGGATTGAACGTGCATCCTCATGGATCCTAGGCAGATTCATTTCCACTGAGCCAGGACGGGAATTCCATGTTCCACTCTTTTAAGGACTGTTCCAGGTGATACATTCCTTGATTTCCATGAGGCCAGGTGAGGCATCACCTTTGCTGGGGAAGCCATCTGCAGAGACTCTCTACTCTTAAGTCCTCAGACTGGGCAGAACAAGTCATCCCTCAATACTGTTCTAAAGCTACCCCTATTTTCAAAATATCCCCCTTCCTATAAGGAAAGTCTTCTCATACCTGAAGCTCAAATATAAGATTGGAATGATTACATCACTAGATCTAATTTCTACTAGTATCTAACCAATCTGTACGGTACCTTGTTCTGTAAAGATATAATCCTTAGGAGTTCCCTGGTGGCTCCGAGGGTTAAGGCTCTAGCATTGTCACTGCTGTGGCACGGGTTTGATCCCTGGCTGGGAACTTCCGCATGCCGCTAGTGCAACTGAAAAAACAAAAAAGACATAAATCTTATTACAGCCCTGGTTTGGAGATGATTTATAACATTCTTCCAAAGCCTGAAGTGGACCATGCTAAAACATTTGACAAGCGGATCATGAACCCACAGAAACGAAATGGCTGGTGGGAAGAATAACATGTGAACCAAACCACAAAGGTTAAATAAGAGAATCTTATCAAATCAAGAATGTAGTTAATAAGTTCCCATTGTTGTTCAGCAGAAACGAACCTGACTATTTTCCATGAGGATGCAGGTTCGATCCCTGGCCTCACGCAGTGGGTTAACAATCCAGCATTGCCATGAACTGCGATGTTGGTTGCAGACACAGCTTGGATCCCGGGCTGCTGTGGCTGTGGCATAGGCCGGCAGCTGTGGCTCTGATTGATCTGACCCCCAGCCTGGGAGCTACCATATGCCGCACCTTCGGCTCTTAAAAAAAAAAAAAAATTGCAAACAGCTATTCGCTTATCCATGGCAAGCTGGGTATAACACAATACTGACAGTCCTGACCAAGAGGCAGAGACCAGGCCTCTTGCCTGAGCCGTACAGCAAGTAAAGAAGGAATTTTCAGCTTTTGCCAAGTAAGCTGAAATGGCATCTCTGCCTCCTATCCCTACTGGCATTGTCACTGCTGTGGCTTGGAATCATGCCATCTTGATTTAAGGACTGTTTCAGGTGATACGCTCCTGGGTTTAGCATCCTCATCTTGGAATCAGGAGCCACAAGGAGCACTCTGCCTTAGAATATTTTAATTTTTCTTGGCCACGCTCGCAGCGTGCGGAAGTTCCCTAGTCGTAGCTGTAACCCAAGCCACAGCAGTGACAATGCCAATAGGGATAGGAGGTGACAAGGGATAGGGGGTGCAGTGAAATTACACTCTTGCTCCTTACTCTTATTTAACCCTTAACTTGCCATTTACAGCACATATTTGGGCAGCTTAAGCCTAAAGAAAGATTACAAATCATCCCCAGATTCTTATAACTAACTGGATGGTTCCCAAACTTTGCCCTGAGGCACCCTGGGGCACCAAAGTAAATTCACAGCGGTGCCTCAGAATTTTTTTTAATGGCCAAACCTGTGGCAAATGGAAGTTCCCAAGTTAAGGGTTGAATCGGAGCTGCATCTGCAGGCCTACACCACAGCCACAGCAATGCCAGATCTGAGCCCCACCTGCAACCTACCCTGTAGCTCACAGCAACACCAGAGCCTTAACCTGCCGACCAAGGCCAGGGCTTGAAGCTGCATCCCCACAGACACTATGTCAGGTTCTTATCCTGTTGAGCCACAATGAGAACTCTGCCTTAGAATATTTTAATTTTTCTTGGCCACGCTCGCAGCGTGCAGAAGTTCCCGAGTCGCAGCTGTAACCCAAGCCATAGCAGTGACAATGCCCATCCTTAATCCTCGGAGCCACCAGAGAACTCCAGAACATTTTAAATTTTCGAGCCAAGTACTGGATACTAGACAGCTGTTGGACATTATATGCAAACTACTGGCTCCAGGTTATTCACACTTTTGACATTCCTTTGGAAGAGGGCACATCTTTGTAAAACTACATTTTGAGCAGTTGCTGTGATTTAAAAAAAAGCAATGGGTACACAAAATGCAGTGGCAGCATTCGATCTGATTCCAAGGCTGGAGGAGCCGAGCAACACCCAAGAGGGGCACACATCCCTTTATTAAGTAACTGTGGTTAAGAATGAGATAAAGAGTTCCTGTCGTGGCTGAGCGGTAATGTACCTGACTCATATCCATGAGGATGCTGGTTTGGTCCCTGGCCTCGCTCAGTGGGATAAAAGATCCAGCACTGCCGTGAGCTGTGGTGTAGGTTGCAGACGTGGCCCGGATCCCGAGTTCCTATGGCTGTGGTGTAGGCCGGCAGCTGCAGCTCTGATTCAACCCCTAGTCTGGGAACGTCCATATGCACCGGGTGCAGCCCTAAAAAGACCAAAAAAAAAAGGATGAGATAAAATGGTTATTTTTCTTTCAATTCAGTGTAATTTTTTTGTCAATAGCTACTAAGTTGTTAGGACAAAAATACTCACCAGCTAATGAAGTAACTACGTAGTGAAAAAAACCTATCAGCTGTCTTCTTGGTCGAGGAGTGTTGGGGAAATAAAACAGGACACTTGTGGCACCGTGAGCTGAGATGTTAAACCTCTGACCGAACACAGGGTCAATCTCCAAAACAGGGCAGAGAACAGAGAAGTTTCATTTTCAAAAGGTAGATCTTTGGAAAAAGAGGTCTGTCCCGGGCTACATCCTCAAGCACCGAGGCGACAGCATCATGCAGGTCACCACCTTCCCACATTGCGTGGTCACTGCCACCTTTGTTTCCAGGGTTCGCCACGGGCGGGATGAATAACTGCATATATGTGGTAAACACCACCCACAAGCTAAAGATGTATTTTCCCGCTGTCACTAGACTGCAAATTTCCATCATGAATTTAACAGTGTGAGCTCTTTGGAATAACTCACCATATAAGCATCTGTAAAAAAAAATCAGTGACAGCTACTTCAATTTCTTTTCAGGCCTCCTATTCATCCATCTTTCACCCATCCAACTGCTGGCCCTGAAGTCAAGATCAGGTGGGAGCTTCAGCATAAGCCAACAGGCAATCACCTCCCCACACCCAGGTACTGCCCCCAGTCCATCGTCAGGTCTGGACTCAAACTGGGTCAAGCCCACAGGAAAGTGTTCATTTCATCTGCTCCAAAAGATTAGCCTAAAAGGCATGTGCTAGCACTTAATTTAATGTTAACACAATCCATTGTTTTCCCCCCAACAGACCTCTACTCCCTGGCATAGATCCCACAGGCTTGGGATGAGGTTGGCAAGTCACATGTTTTATAAACTTAGAAGATGCATTTAATGACACCCGTTGCCCTGGCTTTGAGTTTTATCATGTATGAGATCTGGGTTCTCCTGTCAACCCTGTGGGCATTCTTCCAACAGATCCCTTCCCTAGTCCATGTCTGGTTTTTCGTTGTTTTGTTTTTTGTTTTGTCTTTTTTAGCGCTGCACCAGCACCATATGGAGGTTCCCAGGCTAGGGGTCAAATCAGACCTTTAGACCCTGGTCTACACCACAGCCACAGCAATGCCAGATATGCGCCACGTCTGTGACCTACACTGCAGCTCACTGCAATGCCGAATCCTTAGTGTGTGTGTGTGTGTGTGTGTGTGTGTGTGTGTGTGTGTGTGTGTGTGTGTGTGTGTCTTTTTAGGGCTGCACCCTTGGCATATGGAGGTTCCCAGGTTAGGGGTTGAATCAGAGCTATAGCTGCCGGCCTACACCACAGCCATCACATGTGATCCAAGCCGTGTGTGCAGTCTACACCACAGCTCACGGCAACGCCAGATTCTTAACCCACTGAACCAGGTCAGGGATCGAACCCCCACGGATACTAGTTGTATTTGTTAGCCACTGAGCCACAACCAAACTCTCATTTCTGTTTTGTTTTTTGTTTTTCTTTTCACAACCAATTCCTAAATGAGAGTCAACATTTTAATGTGCCAAGAAAAAGAATTTTAAATATTAACCATCACTATATTCTAAAAAAAAAAAATTTTACTTTTTATTTCCTTTCTACAGCAAGGACCTGAAGCATGTGGAAGTTCCTGAGTCACGGGTCAAATCGGAGCTGCATCTGCAACCTATTCCATAGCCATGGCAGCACTGCATCCCTAAGCCACTGTGCAAGGCCAGGAATCAAACCTGCATCCTCAGAGACACCATGCTGGGTTCTTAACCCACTGAGCCACAACAGGAACTCTCAGCTTTATAATGTTAAAAAACCTCAGTAACAACTGAGCTGGAAGTTTCCATAGGTCATAATTCTTTCTTTTGCCCACGCTCCATTTTTTTTTCCCCGTCTTTTGTCCTTTTGGGGGGCTACACCCAAGACATATGGAGGTTCCCAGGCTAGGGGTCAAATCGAAGCTACAGCTGCCGGCCACAGCCACAGCCACGCCAGATCCGAGCCACATCTGCAACCTACACCACAGCTCACGGCAACGCCGGATCCTGAACCCACTGAGCGAGGCCAGGGATCGAACCCAAAACCTCATGGTTCCTAGTTGGATTTGTTAACCACTGAGCCAGGACGAGAACTCCCCCACCCTCCATTTCTAAACTTCATCCCCACTTTCCCCTCAAACCTTCACAGAGAGCCCCACCAGACCCTCGCCATTCCTTCTCAGCAAACATGTCCCTAGGTTGACGGTATTCAAGTTTCATTTTAAATTCTTCAGGAGAGACATACTTCAGAGTGGGTCAGAACCTTTGAGCAGAAAAAGAACTGCTTCCTAAGTGTCAGTTGAACGTTGTGAAATTTGTGCTCTTTTAAGCATCAGAGTGTCATTTACAGTTTCAGAGCCATGATTTTCCACATTAAAGGGCCATCAGTGTGATGAAAGAAAAAAAAAAAAAAAAGACTTAAGGAGCTGTCTCCCCATGAGCAAATTAAACCCTAGAGTCTGTCATGCCCTTTGCCTGTGACAGAACAAACATTTCTGCTTTTAATCATAAGAGTAATTTTTAAGTGTCATACAAATATTTCTGGATGACTGATAAGATCCTGTTATCTTTGCTGAAGAAAAACAGGTGAGGAAGTGCAGATTTTTAACTGCAAATATAGGCAACCCTAGAAAAAGGAATAACAAGGTCTAAAATTAAAGTCCAAAGATCTTATCAGTGGAAATAAAATTTGTTTTTATGACTTAATACATTTTTTAAATGAAAAGTGACTTAAAATTTAAGCACATGAAAAATAAAGCTCAAGAAAGGAAAAGTCCCCAAATCAAAGAAATTCCCTTCAATTTTTTTTTTTTTTTTTTTACTTTTAAAAGATTACCTCTTTTTTTTTTTTTTTTTTTTTTTTTTTTGGTCTTTTTAGGGCCACACCCATGGCATATGGAAATTCCCAGGCTAGGGGTCAAATCAGAGCTGCAGCTGCCAGCCTACGCCAGAGCCACAGCAATGCAGGATCCAAGCTGCACCTTCAACCTACACCACAGCTCATGAAACGCCGGATCCTTAACCCACAGAGCGAGGCCAGGGATGGAACCTGCATCCTCATGGATACTAGTCAGGCTTGTTCCTGCTGAGCCATAATGGGAATTCCTTTAATTATCTTCTTAAAGCAGGTTTTTTACTTCTTAAAGCAGGTTTTTTTACTAACTCCTCACAGAGTCCTTAACCTGGTGAGCCACAACAGAAACTCCCTAACTTTGCTATTTTTAATTAGGGTGATATACACAGAACAAAATTTACTTTCTTCACAATCTGTAAGGATACAGTTCAATAGCTTAAGTACATTCACATGGTCGTACAATCAATACCCAGAACATTTTCACCTTGCAAAATTGAAACTCTATTTAACAAGACTCCATTCTCTCCTCCCCTCAGCCCATGGCAACCACCAGTCTATTTTCTGTCTTTATGAATATGGCTACTCTAGCTACTTTGTAAAAATGGACTCATACAGTATTTGTCTCTTTGTGTCTGGCTTATTTCACTCCACATAACTTCCTCAAGGTTCATCTCTGTTGTAGGGTGTGTCGGAATTTCTTTTTTTTTTTTTTTAAGGGCCACACCCACAGGAATGGAAGTAAGTTCCTAGGCCAGGGATTGAATCCAAGCCACAGCTTCGACCTATGCCACAGCTGCAGCAATCCAGATCCTTGAACTCAATGTGCCAGGCTGGGGATCAAACCCACACCTCCACAGCAACCCCAAGCCACCGAAGTTGGATTCTTAACCTACTGCACCACATCGGGAACTCCCAGAATTTCCTTCCTTTTTAAGGGTGAGTACTATTCCATTGTATGCACAGGCTGCACTTTGTTTAGCCATTCAACCATTAACGGACACTTGGGTTACCTACAACCTTCTCTGATGTACTTTTTTTTTTTGTCTTTTTTTGCCATTTTTGGGGCCGCTCCCGTGGCATATGCAGGTTCCAAGGCTAGGGGTCGAATCGGAGCTATAGCCGCCGCCTATGCCACAGCCACAGCAGCTTGAGATCCGAGCTGCATCTGCGACCTACACCACAGCTCGCGGCAACACCGGATCCTTAACCCACTGAGCAAGGTCAGGGATTGAACCCACAACCTCATGGTTTCTTGTCGTATTTGTGAACCACTGAGCCACGAAGGGAACTCCCCTGATTTACTTTTAAAATACTGCATTTAGCTAAGCAAGCACTGATGCTGGAGTCAGACCACCAGGTTCACATCCCTTCCCTCCACAGGCAGCACAGAAAACACAAATGTGAAAAAGGAAGAAGACAGGGAGTGGGGAAGGTAAAGGAAAGATAGACACGCCATCCAATTAAAATACTGACACTGCGGAGTTCCTGCTGTGGCTCAGCGGTAACGAATCCGACTAGTATCCATAGGACTCAGGTTCGATCCCTGGCCTCACTCAGTGGTTAAGGATCTGGTGTTGCTGTGGCTGCGGTGTAGGCTGGCAGGTGCAGTTCCAATTCGACCCCTAGCCTGGGAATTTCATATGCCACAGGTGCACCTGCAGCTTTAAAAAGACAAGAAGGAAGGAAGGAAAGGAAGGAAGAGAGAGAAAGAACGAATGGAAGGAGGAAGGGAGGAAGGAGAGAAAAGAAAAGAAAAAGACAAAGAAATCAACTCGATGAAAGTGGAATCTCAATGATCAGGAACCCAAAACAGAGTAGAAAAGACAAAAGTAAGGCCAATGAAGTGTCAGCCAACACCGAGGGATGGAGGCCCCGGCAGGCGTGTATCACTGAGTACCCACACCAGTGCCAGAGTGAATCTCCTGGCCTTGCCTGGAGTAGCCTCATCTGCGGAAAACAACTGCAACTCAGGAGTATAAATTAAAATTGCAATAGCAAGAGCTGACACTCACGAAAAGCCTACGGACTTTATGCCACATCTCATTCCAGTAAATGGAAATATTCTGAAAGTCTAAAACACGTCCCAAAGACCATTCTATAAAATACAAGCTGCTCTACTTCATTCTCTCGTTTTGCAAATAAGAACAATTTGCCAAGTTATCCCCTTATAGTTTCATATTAATATTTATCAGAGTTCTCTTTGTTGCTCAGCCAGTTAAGGACCCGCCTTTTCTCTGAGTATGGGCATTCAATCCCTGGCCTCGCTCAGTGGGTTAAGGGTCCAGCGTTGTTGCAAGCTGTGGCACAGATCACAGATGCAGCATGGATCCAGTGTTGTTGTGGCTGTCATGCAGGCCAGCAGCTGCAGCTCCAAATGGACCCCTAGCCCAGGAACTTCCATATGCCAAAGATGCGGCCCTAAAAAGAAAAAAAAAAATTTATTACACCCACTTCATTCCAAGAAAAATGGAATCAACTATCATTTTATGGTTTCTGGTAGACGCATGCTAAGGGCTTAAAGGGCTGCAAAAGAACAAGAGGAGTTTGAAGCCCCCAGATGCCAGATGAAAGCCTTAACCGGATCACAGGAGTGAGAACAGAATGTCTATGCCTTGCTCTGGGAGGCCATCGTGGGTCAGGAATGACAAGGCAAGGATGGGTGCCAGCTCAGGAGGGGTTGGGGGGCAGGGAGTCAGCAGTTTCTGCAGGTCCAGGACACCCCTTTGTGCCCCTTCCCACCCACGTGCTCACCCATTCATTGCATCCTTCAGTGCCAACTGGTGCCAGGACCTGTTTCTGAGCGTTGGATGCCCCAACCTTATGTTGACAGCAAACGTCCCCTGGGGGTGCACTAGTGAATAACTGAGGCCATTACCTCTCCATGCAGGGATTCCATGACCACTGGGCATGGGTGTGATGGACCCGCCTACCACTAATCCAACCACTTAACCCCCAAACTTCACGGGTGTTCCTTGCAAGTCTGGCGAATACAGGACTAGGTCTACAGGACCTGGCCTGGTCTGTAAAGGACTCGGTCTGTAAGGATCAGACCCAGAAAACCGAAGGCCTTCCCAAGCTCCTGCTGCCCCAAGGGGAGCCTGGCTCCCTGGCAACAACCTGCCCCTGCTCTGGGAGGCACAGCGCCTAGACCGCCACCAAAACCCAGCAGCTCGGCCTGGCCGCCCTCAGAGGTTCATCCGGGAGCATAAACATCCTGCATTTGTCCAAGCAGATCTTAATCGGCTTCTGATTACTTCTCGACTGAGTACAGTTTTCTTTGGCTCTCTGCTACTATTATTGCCAAGTTTTAATGTCCTGGGGTTCCAATGACGGTCCTCTTCTCCGTCATCCAAGTAATTCTCAAAACATCGCACATCACAAGACCTAAGGGCAGAAGAACCCATCTTGACCCTCAAGTTGGCCCTGAATCACTTAGGCCTCTTGGCCGCTTGACTTTCTACTCAGAAAAGAATTTGTGAAGAATGATTCTGTAGTTAGTTGTGTTGCTCTTATTAACTTTGGCCAAGGTTTTTATTTTTTCCTAATCAGTGACTCACAAACAATCCCTTTAACTCCTCATGCCCTACGGCTTTTAGCACAAAACAGTTCGTTCACGCAAAGTCACAGCCAACGTTTGACTTTCACTCTTTCATCTGAATCAGCGTTAAAGAAGTAAAAACTAAAAAATACAAAATCATGAACACAACCTCTAAAGAAATTTGTTAAGTAAAGAAGAAGAGCAAAGGAGGCTTCCTGAAGTTATAGAGATGCTCAGCCCACCTTACCTGTTTTCATTTTTACACCTATAAAATCATTTCTAGAGGAAACTATAAAAGGAGTTGCTCTGCTGAAGGTAAGGACCCCACACACAACTCCCCATCTTATACTGTTGCATTTCAACTAATTTCAACTAGTGACGTTCCGGAGATTTTTTTTTTTCCCAAAGTTTAGTCTTGCCAGATGAAACAGATATCTTAATGCAGAGAAATTCAATATTATAAATTACAAGAGCAGAACTGAAACAACATTCCCGATCTTTGCAAGCATCCTCAGTCTGAAACCAACCACACAATCCAGGAGGGCACACTGGTCTCTAAGACTTCTAGAAAGGATGCCCCCGAGATGTTCTAAATTAGAAAGGAAAACCACCCTTCAACTTCCTAAACATTTTATTTAAATAGATACTTTGCAACATGGTCCAAATGAGGACGTCCTTCTGATTATGGGGTCAATGTCTGAGAAAGCTTAATATTCTGTCACAACTTCCAAAAAGAGAACAAACGTTCCTATTCAAGTGAACTTTTTTTTTTTTTTACAAAGCATTATGTAGTTCTTCTCACTACATTATTGGTTCCAAGCCTTTGCCACTTTGAGAAGAGATCAATTCTGAAGGAGCTGGCAGAGTAACATATAGATTACAGGCTTTAGAAGGGAATAAAAGGATTTTCCAAAGCAGTCAAGTAATTGCATTACTTTGGAAAAAGTACTTACATCTTAAGATAATTTGTTATTAATGGGACTATGGAAAGCAAAATGAAATTTAGCACATTTCAAACATAGCCAGCATTTTGAACACACTCAGACCATACAAAGCTTCATTTCTTAAGTAATTTGTGATGAACAGACTCACTTACCTAGAAGTGTAAGAAAAGAAGATTAGGCTGAAACTACATCATTCTTCCACTGGGTAAAAAAATACCTTGGCTTCTCTCCTTGAAATGGCAGGGAATCTAAAATATAAAAAATAAAATAAGATAAAAATAGGTGTCGCCCCTGTGAATTTCCACTTCTTAAATAGAGGTGATATTACAACATTTTAAATCATTTAGGAGATAAAATACAATTCATCCAAAGTCTTGCCCAGAAAGACAGGATGGTATTTTCCCCTTTCTATTTTAATGGGTAAAATGTTAAATATTTGTTTAGAACACACACACACACACACACACACAATCAAGGTTTAAAATAAATGAGGAGATCCGTGTGTGTAAGAGCAAAGCCGAGTCACCTTCTTGGAAAAGAATCTCCCCAAAAAAAGCAAACCTTGCAGTAAAGAAAGGCGCCCGCCGCCCGCAACCGCGCGGCTCCAGAACTCGCTCAGCCCAGGAGCTGCGTCGTCGGCACAGAAGCCACGGCTCCAGGTGGGGTCGGAGGAGCAGGCTTGGCGCCGCCACCTCTTTTTTTTTTTTTTTTTTTAATGGTCGTATGGAACGAAATGCTACAAAACAGCAAATCCCAGGAAGTTGGAGAAAATCAGCTCCGTGGGACGCGCGCCCCCGCAGCCCCCGCGGACGCCCCCGCGCAGCCCCGCGCACCGACCAGGGGGCGCGCACCCCTCGCGCGGTACCAGCCGCCGGGATCCGGAGGCATGCACCCCCTCCCCACGCTACCCCCGGCCTCGCGCCCCGACCCGCCCGGCCTTTCAGGAATCCCACATGTCCACCGAGATCAACGCGGATGGAGAAGAGGTAGGAGCAAAAACACCCAGGAAGCAAAGGCAAGGAAAATATGCTGGAGAGGGGCCGAACCTGTAGAGGATTTCGCCCTCCTGTTAAATAAATGCTTATCTTCAATTCACTAACGCAGAGTCATCTTTCCCAAGAGTTTGTGATTTCATCTCCTCTGGCTTTATAAATTCAAGCAAAAAATAAAAAGACTATTAAGGCACCGGTTTCACATTGCGAGAATTAAAAAGGTCCAGGCTGGTTATTCAGGGACCAAGACAAATGGATAAGCTGCTCTGGTTTGCCACCACTAACTAGTCCCCCTGCCCTGAGGGGTCAGCCTCCTGCTGCTAGAGCCTGAGGGGGCGGGGGGGGGGGGGGGGGGGGCGCTGTCACATTTCTGTCCCTTCCTCCACCTAAGTTGGAAGGTTTTCTTTGCGTGGATGACACTTACTAAGTCAGGACACGACATGGGTGAGGTGTGTCACCACAGAAGCCTGGAGTCCATCTGTGTCCACACACTCTAGCCACTTGCCTGTGGGTTAAATGCTGAAGTGGGAGGGCCAGCCTGGGCTGCTCCTCCCAGGCCCCACCAGGCGGGCCTCTCCCAGCTCTGCCCTGACAGCCCACTTCCGTCCCTGCCCGGCTAATTAATTGGTGTCTAAATGGAATTGCAGTTGGCAGAACGGGGCAGCAATGCCAAAGTTGAATAATCATTTGGACCCGAATCTGAGTTGTTTTCCATCCTTGACAACAAATAATGTTACTCCAGAGCCTGCAGGCCAGGAGTTGAAATCAGTTTATAATTTGGCTTCCAATCTCACATTCTCTCCACCACTTAAATGTTCTTTTCTGCTTTTTAGCATGCAGGGGGGCAGCTTTGGGGCTGGATCCCTGACATGGTCTGTACTGATATCTGTAATGAATATTCTTTGCCATCCAAATAAAAAAGAGGAAGAGTCCACATCATTCAAAGCCACACTTGTTTTAACAATGAAACTAAATAGACTGTCGGCCCATACTTTCCTATGATCATTAATAATCTAATTTGTTCTTCTCACTCCAGCAACTTGAAGAGAAACGCTCCGTTTTTTCATCTACACACAGAGTCCCCATTCATTCAGCCCCGAAGTGCCTGGTCCTGGCAATGCCACAGGCGAAGAGCCACAGGATCGCCCAGCCCCTCCTCTTCTCCTCGTAAAGACCTCATTAAAGCTCTGATCCTTGGCTCTGGGAAGGACACGGTCTCTTAGCGGTTCCAATCGTCCTGTACCCCAAGAAGGTAGTCATCTCGAGTTGGAGATGGAAAAGGAAAGAGAAAGTCAGAACCCCTGGCAAGGCTCCCATAGATCAGGGCGGGATCGGAATTAGCATCATGGAAAATTACTGGAGGGAACCACAGGTGTGCAAAGGCAGGTGGGTGTGTCCCACTGGACATATCCCCTATTAGAAGAAACAGAAGAGTCATCACTTGCACACCTGCCACTTGCCATACACCGAGCCAGCTGCACAGCGTGAGCTCAATGCACCCCCACAGCAATGCTATGGTTACATCCATTAACCTTCCCATTTCACAGATAGCGAAAAGGAGACTCAAAAGGGGTAAGAGGAGTTCCCGTCGTGGCTCATGGTTAATGAATCCAACTAGGAACCATAAGGTTGCACGTTCGATCCAGGGCCTTCCTCAGTGGGTTAAGGATCCCGCATTGCCGTGAGCTGGGGTGTAGGTTGCAGACACGGCTCGGATCCTGCGTTGCTGTGGCTCTGGCGTAGGCCAGTGGCTACAGCTCTGATTTGACCCCTAGCCTGGGAACCTCCATATGCAGCAGCCCTAGAAAAGGCAAAAAGACCAAAAAAAAAAAAAAAAAAGGTTGAGAAACCTTTTCAGGAGGCACCTCCCCCCACCGCGACACAGTGGGTTAAGAATTCGACTGCAGCAGCTGAGGTCACTGTGGTGGCATGGGTTCCATCCCCAGTCTGACCCAGTGGGTTAAAGGATCCGGCGTTGACACAGCAGCAGCTCTGATTCAATTCCTGACCCAGGAACTTCCATATGCTGAGGGTGGGCATTAAGATAAATAAATCAATAAAAAAGAAACTTCTCCATCAGGTAACATGGTAAAGCCAGAATTTCCTGGCTTCAAAACAGCAGCTCTAGGAGCTCCTGTTGTGGCGCAAGGGGACTGGCAGTGTCTCTGCAGTGCCAGGAGGCAGGTTCCATCCCCAGCTTGGCACAAGTGGATTAAAAAAATCCAGGGGGTATAAGTTGCAACTGCAGCTAAGACATAATCTTTAGTCTGGGAACTCCACATGCTACGGGGCAGCCAAAAAAAAAAAAAAAAACCAACTCTAAAAAGAAAGCTTTTACTTCTTCTGTGATGCAACATGGTCTGCCCATGTTAGTCCTCCTGGGTTGTACTCCAACACTTGGGGGCTGCTGCCAAGGATAACCTAGCAGATACGCTGCCAGCATCCAAAGGCTGCCACAGAAGCCTTGAGAACCTAGACCCTTCCCAGACTCCTGAATCCTTCATCCTTTGTAAGAAATCACCATGACAAAAGACAAAACCACCCTTGGACAAGCCTCCCTGAGTGTCAAGAAAACAGACAATAAAAACATGCTAAAAATTAAAGCTAAATCCAGGAAAGCACCTATAGGTACACCGTAGACACAATACCCTGCTTTCTCCAATTCAGAAAACAGCTCTCGACAATATCCCTCAGTCCTTTCTTTAAAAATTTTTTCTTTCTACAGACACACTTGCCATGCCCAAGTCAGGGGCCATATCCGAGCTGTAGTTGCAGGCCTACACCATATCCACGGCAACATCGGATCCTTAACCCACTGAACAAGGCCAGAGATCAAACCCACATCCTCATGGACACTACATCAGGTTCTTCACGCACTGAGTCACAACAGGAACTCCTCATCCCTCTGTTTTTGTTTTGTTTTGTTTTGTTGCTTTGTTTTGTTCTCTTTTGCTTTATAGGGCCACACCCAAGGCATATGGAGGTTCCCAGGCTAGGGGTTGAATTGGAGCTACAGCTGCCAGTCTAAGCCACAGCCACAACAACATCAGATCCGAGCCACGTCTGCAACCTACACCACAGCTCATGGCAATGCCAGATCCTTAACCCACTCAGTGAGGCCAGGGATAGAACCCCACAACCTCATGGTTCCCAGTTGGATTCATTTCCGATGCCCCACGACGGGAACTCCTCATTCCTCTGTTTTAATCCAGGTCTAAGGGTTCCTCTCCTGTCATCGGATGCCCAGGTGTTCTGGACAGTTTGGCATAGAGGGTGAGGATTATGGAGTGGCTTCTGTGGCTGCATGAGTTCTAGTTATGGTAAACAAACAAACAAAAAAAGTGGGCAAGAGGAGCATGAGAGTGGATGAGAGAGCATCCTTGGGAAAAAAAAAAAATCACACTTGATTTTGGAAATTCCCCAGTTGAGATTCTAAAGGTTGGGAAGCCTGACCCACCGCACCCCTATAGTCGGACTCCCACCAATTAGCAGCACTCCATAAAGATATCACCTTTTGGGTGTGCCTCTTGTGGCGCAGCGGAAAGGAATCCACCTAGTGTCCATGAGGATGCAGGTTTGATCCCAGGCCTCACTGAGTGGGTTGGGGATCCAGCGTTGCCATGAGCTGGGGTATAGGTCTCAGACGAGGCTTGGACCCTGTGCTGTTATGGCTGTGGTGTAGGTTGTCAGCTGCAGCTCTAATTGACCCTTAGCCTGGAACTTCCATATACCATGGGTGTGGTCCTAAACAGCAAAAAAAAAAAAAAAAAAAAAAAAAAGTCATCTTTTAATCATGTCAAGAGAAGACCACCAAACATCAACTATTGAGAACAGCAGATAGTAATGAGCACGCTGAGATCCATAATAAGAACGCAACGCAACCAGCTATTCCATGTACAATGCGTGAGCACTGTCATTTCCAAAGAACTCCAAAGACACAGTTGGTCCAATGGTGTGACAACGTCCATCCGCGTACATTAAGTTCCAAGGCTTCCCCACCTCCATAAATGTAAATCTAAATCACGAGTCCATCTCAACCACCTCTAGGTCCAACACACTGCTTCCTGGAATGTAAAACATCAGACGGGATGACTAAGGAAGCCCTTTCATCATCAACATGCCTGAAATCAAATGCAAAGCACCGGGAGACTTGAAACATGTCCTCCAGCTCAAGCTGCTCAGTGAGATTTTCTCTGTGCCTACATGGATAATAATGTACACGTTTTAAAATCTTGTTGGTAACGTTTCTATTTGGATGCGTCCACAGAGTCCTCTGGGTTATGGCGGTGGGACACAGAGCACCGTGAGGGGTCAGGATCTGTGCAGCCAACATCTAAAATTATTTTTCTGGAGAATGTGTTTCAGAAAAGAAAGTGCCCTTGGATTGCTACACATTACAAATTGCCTGCTATTATATTCTTGACCGCATTCCTTCCACGTTAAATAATTTTACTGAAAATAGTACGTTAAAACGTGTCTTGAAAAGTTATGCGTTCGTCCCCCCAAATGTGGCCTTCTGTTATTCTGTGAAATGAAAAACGGGGTCTCTGCATCCTGGCCTTGTGTGTGCAGACGCAGACTCAATGGGAAGACGTCCCTGTTTGATTCCCACTCCTTCCAGGAAAGTAGGCCACCGTCACTTTCTCCACTTCCATTTCCCGCTGATAAGTAAATGGGAATAAGTCCAAATACTATTACCAGGACTACCAAGACGGTGAACAAAATCATGTTGCTGAATTATCTGACGTCTCTTCTAAAATGTCTAGGTCTTAAAGTTCCCTGGTGGCAAAGTGGGTTAAGGAACCCCCACTGTCACTGCTGCGGCTTGGGTCACTGCTATGGTATGGGTCCTGTCCCTGGCCCAGGAACTTCCACATGTCACAAGTCCAGTCAAAAAAAAGAAAGAAAGAGAGTTCTTTTTCAGCACAGTCTGCAGTGCTACAGTTGCACTCAAATGCCCTTTCCCAGGAAACGTCTCTGGATCAGCCCCTTTCCTAGGAGACGCTGCAGCTGCCTGGGCACATGCTACACACCTTTACGGATGCTATTGGGGGGGATGTTGAACTTAACTTTGGGCAGAGCAAGAGCTCTGGGTTTTCATCTGTTATGGACTGAATGTCTGAGTCCCCCCAGAATTCATATGTTGCCATTTGAACCCCAACATATTGGTATTTGGAGGTGGGATCTTTGGGAAGTAAGGAGGTTATGAGGGTACAGACCTCTTGAGTGGCATTAGTGCCCTAATGAGACGTCACCTCACTCTTTTTCTGCCTCGGGAGGACACAATGAGAAGTCGGCGGTCTGCAGCCCGGAAGAGGGCCCTCACCAGAACTGGACTGGGCTGACACCAGGTTCTTGAACCTCCAGCCTCCAGAACTGTGAGGAACCCTTGCCTGTGGTTGGTAAGCCTCCCAGTCTGCAGAGTTTTATTACAGAAGCTTGGGCTAAGCCATCATCTTAAATGAGACTTTAGACACATCCGTAACTTCTTTGTCTGTGTTTTCAGATCTAAAAAATCAGAGGCTGGACCAGGCCAGTGGTTCTCAGTGAAGAAGGATGGTCTATATTGGCCACCTCGCCTCCGCATTAGAATTCTCCATTTGAAGGTTGAACAAGATGTGTTACAGAGGGTAACAAGCAGCATAGACAAAAGGAGCCAGATAGGACAGCCTATAAGACTTCGACGTGAAGATGAGGGAAGGGTGCTTTAAGAAGCACAAGCTCGGGAGGTCCCATTGTGGGCTCAGTGGGTTATGAACTCGACTAATATCCAAGATGATGCAGGTCTGATCCCTGGCCCTGCTCGGTGGGTGGGTTAAAGATCTGGTGTTGCAGTGATCTGTGGTGTATGTTGCCGATGAGGCTCAGATCCTGAGTCACTGTGGTTGTGGTGTAGGTCAGCAGCTGTAGTTCCAATTCTACCCCTAGCCTGGGAACTTCCATATGCTGCAGTGTGGCTCTAAAAAGCAAAAAAAAAAAAAAAAAAAAAAAAGAAGAAGCAGAAGCACAAGCTCTCATAAGATATAAAATTACAGCCTTCCTGACTATAAAGATTTGACCAGACTAGTTGATAATGGGTGATTTGACAACCAAAGACGTGGGTTTGCCCATGAACCAACATCACATCTTCCCAGGGAAGCACAACTCTCCACTCAACAAAGTGACTCACTCCCCTCCCCCCAAAGAAGACAGGATGCCCAGGAAGAAGAGCTGGTCAGGATGCAAGGACCCCTACACCGGGAAGCTCACGGAGAACAAATAAGATGTTCCAGCCCCAACACAACAGAAGCAGGGACATGGTGAAGGCATGCCTGTGCGGTCCAGAGACCCCTGGTCCAGATCCAATTTACCATTAAGTTACTGCGTGACCTTGGGCAGGTCATCAGCCAAATAAAAGTTTGCACCAGATCATTTCCAAGTTACCTTCCAGCTCAGGAGGTAACCTACTTTTCATCGTGCTACATAAAACTCTATCTGCTCATAGTATCCTTGCAGTATCTTTAAGATGAGCATATATGTCTCCATATGTATTGGCTCAGTCTTTAAATGCCTGCATTCCCAGGACAGCCACCCAGAACACAAGTCTGAGGTGCAGAACAGAACGTTCGTTTTCTCTGGCTTCCTTATGGTTCCCTCTGGCTAAATTCTACCTTCCACGCAGCCAAGTCTCTGCATTTCTGGCACCGAGGCTTGATCTACAGTATTCATAGGGTGAGTGGCACTGTGATAGATGAAGAAATGACATCTTTCACCAAACTTGAATGGGCATTTTGAATGGCAATTTTTACTTTCTTCATTCCCAGATGCAGAAGCACCAAGAGCTGAGAGGGATGATGATGCTGGTAAAAAAAAGTCATTACAAAAATGGACTTGCCTCCCAAATGGTCTTTTATTATCTTGCAAATGTATTACTTTTGCTATATCAATTTTTAAGTTTATTTCGTGTTGTGCCCTCCCTAGCCGCAAGGGAATTGACGACATACCATCCACAATTTCAAAAAAAGACCATCACATTAACCAAAGAAAGATTTCACCATGGTAATGAAAACACTCTAAATATTTATAGAACTGAATTTATTCAATCAATTTATTGGATCAGACCAATGGAAGGGTGCTTTTTTTTATTGAGAACCAATGAGACAGGAGAAAATTTTAATCTCAATGCTCAAATAAATAAATAGTAATATTGCTTATAGATAGCAATTTTTAAATATGCATACAGAGTATAATTGATATTAGTTTCAGAGAACCTACACTTCCTGTTTAATCCATGTATGCTAGATACCAACAAAATACAAAATAAGAACGAGAAACACAGATATTTAATCAATGAATATTTTTAAATCATTAAAATATGTTTCCAATCCATATTATGGCCAGTTAAGCAAGACAAAGACAGAGTAAACAAAAAATATTTGCGTAATCAGCAATAAAAAGGAATTCACTATTGATGCACATATCAATATGGATAATTATGCTGATTAAAAGAAGTCAAATATGTAGACAACATACTGTATGATTCCGTAGTGTAAAATTCTAGCAGATCAACATTGGCCTGGGGATGGGTGTGGGGAGGGAGGGGGAGAGGAGGAAGAGAAGGACCAGGAGGGAGTGGGATGGATAGGACGGCGGGATCACTAAGGGACAGAAGACAACTTTTCTGATGATGTATACATGTTCATCATCTTGATTTGGGGGGATGGTTTCATATGTATAGCAAAACGAATCAAATCGTATACTTGAGGAGTTCCCGTCATGGCTCAGTGGTTAACAAATCTAGCTAGGAACCATGAGGTTGAGGGTTCGATCCCTGGCCTCGCTCAGTGGGTTGAGGATCTGGCGTTGCCATGAGCTGTAGTATAGGCTGCAGATGTGGCTCGGATATGGCATTGCTGTGGTTGTGGTGTAGGCTGGCAGCTGTAGCTCTGTTTTGAGCCCTAACCTAGGAACCTCCATATGCCACGGGTGCAGCCCTAGAAAAGACAAAAAGACAAAAAAAAAAAATTTGTATACTTGAAATATGTGAGCTTATTGCTCAATAAACCTATAAAAATTATTGGTGTAAGAATCCAACTGCAGCAGTTTGGGTCACTGCAGAGGTACAGGTTCAATCCCCAGCCTGAAGTAGTGGATTAAAGTAGCCCGCACTGCTGCAACTGCAGCATAGGTTACCGTTGCCACTGAGATTCAGTCCCTGACACAGGAACTTTCGTGTGTCATATGTGTGTCTGCAAATTTTTTTTAATTTTTAAAATAAATTATTGAAAGACAAAAATAGAGAAAAAAAATGAAAGATTAGGAGTAGGAAATTTCTGAAGCAATTAAGAGATATTAGATGAAAACCTACAGAAAAAATAAACTGCACTAGACCCATAAAAGACTACCAAAGAAAGATTTCTGACTGTTGGAAGTTCAAGAGGTTTTATAATCCCACGAAAGTCTTTCTGAGCACCTAAGGGCTATGCCTGGACAATACTCTCATTTCTCCATAAAAATAATTTAAATATATATATTTACATACATGTGTGTATATACATATATATATACACATATATACAGTTTTTTATTTCCTTAAGTTTTTTTGTTTGTTTGTTTTGCTTTTTAGGGCTGCACCTGCTGCATATGGAGGTTCCCAGACTGTGGGTCCAATTGGAGCTAAAGCTGCCAGCCTACGCCACAGCCATAGCAATGCAGGATCCAAGCCGCATCTGTGACCTACACCACAGCTCACGGCAACACCGGATCCTTAACCCACTGAGCAAAGCCAGGGATCGAACCCACAATCTCATGGTTACTAGCTGGATTTGTTTCTGCTGCACCACAATAGGAACTCCTCCTAAAGATTTCTGACAGAGACAGTTTTAACTACACTCAGACTCAATGACAATAGCCAGCACTTACTGATCACTTACTACAGACCAGCCCCAATCTAACGGACTGACCCATTTGATCCTCACCTGAGGAAGCTAAGAGATGAAATGAGTACCTCCCTCTGAAGGGAGGATGTCAAAGTCCGGAGAAGTTTGTTTTTGTTTTTAGGGTTTTTGTTTTTGTTTGTCTTTTTACAGCTGCACCTGTGGCATATGGAAGTTCTCAGGCTAGGGGTCAAATTGGAGCTGCAGCCGCCAGCCTACACCACAGCCACAGCAACTCAGGATACAAGCCGAGTCTGCAACCTACCCCACAGTCACAGCAACGCTGGATCCTTAACCCACTGAGCGAGGCCAGGAATCGAACCTGCGTCCTCATGGATACTAGCTGGGTTCATTACCACTGAGCCACTCTTGGAGAGAAGTTAAATGACTTGCTTTGTGTCCTTCACCAGCCTAGTGGTAGAGCTGGGATATGAACCCAGGTCGAGCCCTAAAGTTAAATCTCTCTCCCTCTGCTGGACAAACAGAATCCTGGGCAGATGCTGTGGGTCATGACCTGCTGACTCGCACCGCTGATGGCTCAAAGAAACACTGTGCATTAAATAGCTACACCTCAAAGCCTGAAGGTTAAACATGGGAGCACAGGTGAGGTTGTAAGGAATTGATGGTGGAAGGCAGGGGGACTACAGCAGGGGGCGCAGATTTGGGTTTGGCCATGTGATGACTCAGTGATGACCAGAGATTTGGGCAAGCCATTCTCTTCCTGGAGTCTATATCCTCTTTAGTAAAATCAAGGGTCTGGACTAGTTGATTTCTAAGACTCCTTCCAGCTCAGTGATTCTGCCAGTCCTCTTTTTGGGTAATACACCTTGCATTTTGTAATTTGGGTCAAAAATTTTCCATGAGACCGAACCCCTTTCCCCGTACAAAGCTTCCTCCATCCCTTAAAACACCTGGACCCCTCCCACACTTAGCAAATCCCTTATTTCCCAAAGGTGTTCTCTTCCCAAGGGATCGCCCTAAAGGAAGGTCCAAGGAAAAGGAGGAGGGTCCCTCCATCAGAGCCCGTAAGTTCCCCGGCCCACACTCACAATCTTTTTCACTTCAAAACACTAAAAAGTGGATTTGGAAGGTGTGGCCAAGACAGCAGGGTAGGAAGTCCCCCAGCTCACCTGCTCCCATGGACACACCAAAGTTACAACTATTTATTGAGTGACAATCTATGAGAACGACCTAATAGCTAGCAGGAAAGACTTTCCACAACTAGGAGCTCCTGCTGTGGCTCAGCAAGTTAAGAACCAGACGTAGTGTCTTCGAGGATGCTGATTTCAATCCCTGGCCTCACTCAGTGGGTTAAGGGTCTGGCATTGCTGCAAACTGTGGCATAGGTGGCAGATGTGGCCCAGATCTGGCATTGCTGTGGCTATGGTGTAGACCTGTAGCTGCAGCGCCAATTCCACCCATAGCCTTGGAGCTTCCATATGCTGCAGGTATGGCCCTAAAAAGAAAAAAAAAAGTTTTAAAGATTTTCCACAACTAAGGATGTAAAGAAGGAACTGCAAAGGGATGGGTAGGAGGGTGGAGACACAGTGAAGTCAAGGTTCACAACTCCAGGTGTGCAACCCACAAACGCAAGGGTAACCACAACAGCAGAGCTTCTCCCCAAGGAGCAAGGACTCCCCAGACCAGGAGTTCTGCCCCAGAAAAATGAGCCCCCAGAATGTCTGGCTCTGAAGGCCAGCAGAGCTTGAATGCAGGAGAACCAGAGGCTGTGGGAAAGAGACCCCACTCTTAAAGGGCGTGTACCATATCCCACACATGCCACAACCCAGGGCATAGGCAGTGATTTGAAAGGAGCCTGGGTGGCACCCTCTTGCTGATCTTGGAGAGCCTCTGAGAGAGGAAAGAGGCCACTGGGACCCCAAGGGATGCAAACACTGGTGGAAATAATTTTGAGGAGCTCATTTTATCACATGGACACTGATGTTGGCAAGTGCCAGTCTGGAGTCCTTTCTCTAGCCTACCAGTGCCAGGGGAGAGCCTGTCCACCAGTGGGCTGGCCTCTGTTCCAGCCCCACCATCCAAGCCTTGCAGCCAGCCCTGGGAAACCTGGCCCCACACACCAGCAGGGATCCGTCAGCCCTGAGCACCCCCCATGCCACACAGCCAGGTGCATGGGGGCACCACTGCACCTGTCAGTGTGCTAGTACCAGCCCTAGGATCCTCTAAACCACACAGCCACCTATGCTGGGACCCAACTCCACCCACCAGTGGGCCATCAGCAGCCAACCAGGCCAGGGCCAGGCTTGCCCACCTGCACGCCCACAGAAGTTGGCCTCACCACAACAGAAGAGCCCAAACAGCCCATATCGGGGCACCTCTAGAGCATATAGTTCTGTCAGGGGAGTGTGATACTGGACCTCACCCCATAGATTTGGAAATGTAACCAACCTAAATGATATATAGAAATAAATACAGAGAATTCAGAAAAATACAGAAGCAGAGGAATGTGTTCCCAACAAAGGAATGAGTTCAGACAAATAACAAAATAAAGTGGAGGTATACAATCTACCCAATAAAGCCCTCAAAGAAACAACCATAAGATGTTCTATGAACTTGGGAGAAGATGCTTGAACAGAATGAGAAGTATAAGAGTTAAAAAATATAAAGAGAAACCAAACAGAGATGACTATAGCAATTGAAACAGAAAACTACCAGAAGGAATCAACAGTAGATTAGATGATACAAAGAACCAGACGAGTGGTCTGGAAGACAAAGTAGTGGAAATCATCCCACTGAACTGAAAAAAAAAAAAAAAAAAGAAAAGAATTTTAAAAAAGGACAGTTTAAGAGATCTCTGAGACAACACGATTGTACTAACATTCACATTATAGGGATACTAGAAGGAGACGACAAGGGACAGAGAATTTACTTGAAGAAATAAGAACTGAAAAATTTCCTAATTGGGAAAGGAAGCAGACATCCAGGTCCAGGAAGCACAAAGAGTCCTAAACAAGATGAATCCAAAGAGGACCACACCAAGGCACACTGTAATTACAATAGCACCTATTAAAGATAAAGAGAGAATCTTAAAAGCAGCAAGAGAAAAGCAAGTCATTACATAGGCAGGAACTCCCCTAAGACTATCACCTGACTTTTCAGCAGAAACATTGTGGGCCAAGAGGAAGTGGCACAATATAGTCAAAATGATGAAAAGAAAAAGCAAAGATAAAAATACTCTACCTGGCAAGGCTATCATTCAAGTTTAAGAGAGAGATACAGAATTTTACAGATAGGAGTTCCCATTGTGGCTCAGTAGAAACGAATCTGACTAGTATCCATGAGGGCGTGGGTTCAATCCCTGGCCTCGCTCAGTGAGTCAGGGATCCAGTGTTGCATGAGCTGCAGAGTAGGCCGTAGACGCAGCTCAAATCTGGCATTGCTATGGCTGTGGTGTAGGCTGCAGCTGTAGCTATGATTCGACCCCCTTGCTTGGAAACTTCCATATGCCTTGAGTGCAGCCCTAAAAAAAAAAAAGAATTTTACAGATAAACAAAAGCTAAGAGAGTTCAACACCACTAAACTGGCTTTACAAGAAATGCTAAAGTGACTTCTCTATGCAGAAAAGAAAAACTCACAACTAGACAAATGTAAATGGAAACACAATAATTCAAAATTAGTGGGATGCAGCAAAAGCAGTTCTCAGAGAGAAGGTTATAGCAATACAAGCCAATCTTAGAAAACAAAAAGAATTCTCCAATAAACAATCAAATCTTACACCTAGAGGAACTAGAAAAAGAAGAAAAAACAAAACCCAAAGTGAGTAGAAGTTGAGGAATTTTTAAAAGATCAGAGCAGAAATAAATTCACTAGAGATTTTTTTAAAAAAAGAAAAGACCAATGAGGAGTTCCCGTCGCAGCTCAGTGGTTAAGGAATCCAACTAGAAACCATGAGGCTGTGGGTTCGATCCCTGGCCTTGCTCAGTGGGTTAAGGACCCGGCATTGCCGTGAGCTGTGGTGTAGGTCACAGATGTGGCTCGGATCCCACGTTGCTGTGGCTCTAGTGTAGGCTGGTGGGTACAGCTACAATTAGACCCCCAGCCTGGGAACCTCCATATGCCATGGGTGCAGCCATAGAAAAGGCAAAAAGACAAAAAAAAGAAAAGACCAATGAAACTAAGAGCCAGTTCTTTGAGAAGATAAAATTGACAAGCCTCTAATCAGACTAATCAAAAAATAGAAGACCCAAATCAATAAAATCAGAAAAGAAAAATGTTACAACTGATACCACAGAAATACAAAGATCAAAAGAGATTACTATAATTATATGCCAATAAAATGGACAGCCTAGAAGAAATGGATAAATTCCTAGAAACATAAAATCTCCCAAGAATAAGGACAAAATAGAAAATAGGAAGAGACCAATTATGAGTAAGGAAATTGAAACAGTAATTAAAAAAAAAAACTTCCAACAAACAAAAGTTCAGGACCAGTCAGCTTCACAGATGAATTCTACCAACTATTTAGAAAAGAGTTTTCTATCCTTCTCAAACTAGCCCCAAAAATTGCAGAGGAAGGAACACTTCCAAACTCATCTACAAGGCCAGTATCACCCTGTTACTGAAACAAAATATCACCAAAAAAAAAAAAATTACAGGCCAATAATCACTGATGAATACAGATGCAAAAATCCCCAACAAAACATCAGACAATCAAATTCAACAAGACATTGAAAGAATCATATACCATGATCAAGTGGGATTTCCCCAAGGATGTGAGGATAGTTCATCTGTAAATTAATCAATGTGATACACCACCTTAACAAATTGGAAAGTAAAAATCATATGATCATTTCAATAAGTGCAAAAAAAGCTTCCAACAAAATCCAATATTCACTTATGATTTTAAAAAACTCAGCAAAATGGTATAGAGGGAATATACCCCAACACAATAAAGGACACGCAGGACAAGCCTCACCTAACATCACACGCAGTGGTGAAAACCTGAAACAGTAACCTAAGAGGAGGGACAAGAGAAGGATGCTCACTCTCACCACTTATATTCAACATAGTATGGCAGTGTGGCAGTTCTAGCCACAGCAATCCCGTAAGAAAAAGAAATGTAAAGAATCCAAATCAAAAAGGAAGAAGTAAAACTGTCGTTTTTGCAGATGACATGATACTGTATCTAGAAAATCCTTGAGACGCCATCCAAAAACTGTTAGAATAAAATGAATTCAGTAAAGTTTTAGAACATAAAATTAATATAGGAGTTCCTTCTGTGGCACAGCAGGTTAAGGATCTGGTGTTGTCTCTGTGGAGGCTCAGGTCTCTGCTGGTTCCAACCCAGCCCATCTCCGTGGGTTATCCAGCATTGCTGTAGCTGTGGCATAGCGCAGGTACAGCTCGGATTTGATCCCTGGCCTGGGAACTTCCATATGCCACAGGTGGGGCCATTAAAAAAAATTAAATTAATATACAGATACCTGTTGTGTTTCTATACACTAACAACAAACTATCAGCAAGAGAAATTAAGAAAACAATCCCATTTACAATTGCATCAAGAAGAATAAAATACCTAGGAATAAGTCTAACCAAGGAGATGAAAGACCTGTACTCAGAAAACTGTAAGACACCAATGAAAGGATTTGAAGAGGACACAAACAGAAGGAGAGATACACAGTACTCATGGGTTAGAATAATTAATACTGTTAAAATGACTGTACTACCCAAAGCACACTACAGATTTAATGCAATTCCTATAAAAATCCCAATGGCATTTTCCACAGAATTAGAACATTTTTTACAGAACAGACTTCAGACTATGCTTTTTTTTTTTTTGTCTTTTGTCATTTTAGGGCCGAGCCCACAGCATATGGAGGTTCCCAGGCTAGGGGTCAAATCGGAGCTGCAGCTGCTGGCCTACACCACAGCCATAGCAATGTGGGATCTGAACCGCATCTGCAAACTATACCACAGCTCCCAGTGACGCCTTAACCCACTGAGTGAGGCCAGGGATCAAACCCGTGTCCTCATGGATACTAGTCGGGTTTGTTAACCACTGAGCCACGAGACAGGAACTCCGACTTCAGACTATACTAAAAGCTACAGTAATCAAAACAGTACAGCACTGACACTACAATGAACTCATCAATCAATGAGACAGAATAGAGAGCCTAGACATAAATCCACACTTATACAGTCAATCTACAACAAGGAAGGCAAGAATATATAATGCAGAAAAGACAGCCTCTTCATTGAATGGTAAAGGGAAAACTGGACAGCTACATGAAAAAGAATCAAACTGGCCAACTTTCTCACACAATGAACAAAATGGATTAAAAAATTCAAAATGGACTAAAGACTTAAATGTAACACCTAAAGCCAGAAAATTCCTAGAAGGAGGAGTTCCCATCATGGCTCAGCGGAAATGTATCTGACTCGCATCCACGAGGATGCAGGTTCAATCCCTGGCCTTGCTCAGTGGGTTAAGGATCTGGTATTGCTGTGAGCTGTGGTGTAGATCAAAGACATAGCTTGGATCCAGCATTGCTGTGGCATAGGCCAGTGGCTACAGCTCTGATTCAACCCCTAGCCTGGGAACCTCCATATGCCATATGCCGCTAGTGCAGCCCTTTATAGACAAAAAAACACCCTCTTAGAAGGAAATACAAGCAGAATGCTCTTTGACATTAGTCTTAGCAATGCACACGTGCACACACACACACATGTATTTTTGCTTTTTAGGGCCATACCCAAAGCATGTGGAAGTTCCCCGGCTGGGGTCAAATCGGAGCTGCAGCTGTCAGCCTAAGCCACAGCCACAGCCATAGCAACACGGGATCCAAGCTACATCTGCAACCTACACCACAGCTCATGGCAATGCCAGATCCTTAACCCGCTGAGCGAGGCCAGGGATTAAGTCCACATCCTCATGGACACTAGTCAGATTCGTTTTCGCTGCTCCCCAATGGGAACTGCAACAATATATTTTTTATTTTTCTTCTCGGATAAGGAAAACAAAAGCGAAAATAAACAAAAGGAGACTACAGCAAACTAAAAAGCTTTTGCCCAGCAAAGGACACAATTAACAAAATGAAAAGGTAGTCTAATGAATAGAAGAAGATTTTTTTCACGTGATATGTCAGATAAAGGGCTAATCCCCAAAATATACAAAGTACTCATACAACTCAATACCAAAACAAACAAAAAATCCAATTGAAATATGAGGAGTGGACCTGAATAGCCATTTTTCCAAAGAAAACATACAGATGGCCAACAGACACATGAAAAGATGCCCAACGTCATTAACCACCACAGAAATGCAAATCAAAACCACAGTGAGATAGCACTTCACACCCATCAGAATGGCTATCATCAAAAAGAACAAGAGAGTTCCCGATGTGCTGCAATGGGATTGGTGGTGTCTCTGAAGCCATTAGACCCAAGTTCAATCCCCAGCCTGGCACAAAAGGGTTAAGGATCTGGCTCTGCTGCACCTGTGGCTCAGAACTCCATTTGTTGCAGGGAGGCCAAAAGAGAAAATAAAAAAAAGAAAAGAAAGAACATAAATAACAAGAGAATGTGGAGAAAAATGGAACCCTCGTGCTCTGTTGAAAGAAATGTAATTGGCACAGACACTATGGAAACCAGCATGGAGGTTCCTCAAAAAAGTATGATCCAGCAATATGATCATATGATCCAGCAATTTCATTTGTGGGTTTTTACCCAAAGAAAATAAAAACACTAATTCAAAAGGATATATATGCATCTTTATGTTCATTGCAGCATGAGACTGACATAAAACCAAGACGTGGAAGCAACTTAAGTGTCGGTCAATAGATGAACGGACAAAAAAAGATGCAGCATATATATACATACACACACACACACACACATACTTATATGTGTGTATATAAGATATAACTTATATACATATGCTTATATATGTGTGTGAATGTATATAACTTGCAGGATATATATACATATACTTATATACTTGGGTATGTATGTATACATAAGACATAGCATATATATACATATATTACATATGTGTGTGCATATATATAAGATGCAGCATATATATATATATATATATATATATATATTCCGATGTGTGTATATATATATATATATATACATTTAAAATACACAATGGACTACTACTCAGCTGCCAAAAAAAATGAAATCTTGCCATGTTCAACAACATGGATGGATCTAGAGGGTATTATGCTGAGTGAAACAAGTCAGAGAAAGACAAATACTACATGACTTCACTTACACATGACATCTAAAAATCAAAGTAAACAAAACAAAAGGAAAACATACGCAGACACACAGTGTGGTTGCCAGCAGGGAGGGGAGTGGGGGTTGGGTGCAAGAGGCGAAGGGGATGAAGTGGTACAAACCTCCACTTGTATCAGTTATATGATACATAAGTCACGGGGCTGTAATATATTGCATAAGGAATATGGTCAATAATACTGTAATAACTCCGTATGGGGACAGACGGTCACTAGACTTATGGTCATCATTTCTTTATGTATGCAAATGCCCAATCAAGACTTGGCTCATTTGAAATTAACATAATATTGTACATCAACTATATTTCAAAAAAAATAGAAAGTTTTAAGTGTTGGTTTGGGCTTTTGGGTGGTGAAAAGGGGGCACCCTGGTGGCCGGCAGCTCACTCCACTTGCACTGAGAAGCTTCCAACATGAGAGATGCTTCCAACTTTTTAGCCTGTTGCGGCCACGAGGCCTACCTCCATTTATCTCCATTCCTGTTGCTTCTCTAAAGTGGCTGTTCTTTCTCTGCACTAAAAACACACCATTTTCTCTTTTTAAATGATGGATTTTGTGACCCTTTGGGGAGACATAAAAAATAAGAGCAACTAAATAAGGCAATTGTAAACTATTTCAGCATTTATAAAACTATTTCCTTTATCACAAAAAAGAAAAGAAGGAAGAGCAGCTGGGGGGAAAAATGCAACTGACAGGGAACTAGATAGAGAACAACTTCTCTATTAATTTTCCTCTCTGTATCTGGGGGTTTTAGCTGCCTTGAAAATTATTTCAGGGAAAAGTGCTTCTTAAGTGTGATAACTATTTTCACGGTGGATTGGTGAGGCAAACTCTGAAAAACTGCAGAAAACATAATGTCTATTTTTCTATAATTCCACCTGTATTTCTGCTCTACAATTTTTTTTTTTTTTTGGTCCAAGCCTGTAGCATGTGGAAGTTCTGGAGCCAGTGGATTGAACCTGTGCCATAGCAGTGACTTGACCTAACAATTTTTTTTTTATTTATTTTTTTTGCTTTTTAGGGCCACACTAGTTCCCAGGCTAGGGGTTGGAGCCACAGCCACAGCAACGTCAGATCCGAGCCACCTCTGTGACCAACACCCCAGCTCATGGCAATGCCGGATATTTAACCCACTGAGCGAGGCCAGGGATTGGACCCAAATCTTCATGGATACTAGTTGGGCTTGTTTCCACTGAGCCACAATGGGAACTCCTACTTGGCAATCATTATACCATAATAAACCAAAAATTAAAATATAGATCATAGAACACCTCTTTCCCACATAAAATCAAAGATTCACAAAGTTCCCTTCCAACCTTTATCTGTGCACAGACATGAGTTTTACGTGGTTGTGTTTGTATGTGCACCTGATTTCCCAATTTTTTGCTTGAATTCTTCATACATCTACTCAGGCCATACATCTGTTATTTTAAATGGAGAAGTATTCCATTGTATTGCCAAAGGGGTTTAATTAAGCCATCTTTCAGCTAGTTGTTTCCACACGTTATAATTCAGTCAAGCATTTTGAAGTAAATAAATTCTGTTTTTCCTTTTTGAGCTCTTTCCTTGGGCTGTAATGTGAAAAGTGGATTACCAGTTTAAAGACCATCATTAGCTGGGTGACTTTTATTACTAGTTGCCAGGGGCTCTCCACAAGAGGCATTACCGATTAGCAATGTCACCGGAGAAATAGGAGTCTAGCTTTTTCTTCATAGTCTCCTTAACACTGCACCTTCTGGGTTTTATTTATTTTGCAGTGATTTCAAAAGAATGATGTAAAGTCTTTTAGTTCTTTAAATCAGTCATATGTTTGTTTAATACTCTTACTGCCTCTTTTTAAAAATAGGTATTGATCACCTACTATATGCCAGGTGTTTTATGTGGCTTATAACTCACTGAATACGTCTGACTGTCTCATGACGTAGACACTATAAAATTTATTTTTCAGTAAAGAAACTGGAGTTCCCATTGCGGCTCAGCGGGTTAAGAACCCAACATGGTGTCTGTGAGGACATGGGCTCAATCCCTGGCCTCGCTCAGTGGGCTAAGGATCCGGTGTTGCTGTGACTGTGACATAGGCCTCAGCTGCAGCTCTGATTCAGCCCCCAGCCTGGGAAATTCCATGTGCCACAGATGTGGCTGTAAAACAAGGAAAAAAAGGAAACCGATTCCCAAGAGCTTAAATAACAGGCACAGATTGGAAGACTCATAATTTTATGTCGTCAGGATTCAAATTTGCCGTCTACCTCTGGGAGTCCTGCATTTCACCATCCTGCCTCATAACAATAACCTTTAAACATCTTACCAATTTTTCTTTTCTTTTCTTTTTAGGTTTATTTGCCCAATTTATTGAGGTATAAAATACACAAAGTGATTGAGGTGCCCTCATCTTAAAGGTACAGCAGATGCATTCTGACATCCATATACACAATGCAACCACCACACAGATCAGACACAGAATTTTTTTTTTTTTTTTTTTTTTTTGGCTTTTTAGGGCTGCACTTGTGGCATGTGGGAGTTCCCTGGCTAGGGGATGAATCAGAGCTGCAGCTGCCAGCCACAGCCGCACCAGATCCAAGCCTCATCTGCAATCTACACCACAGTTCACAACAACGCTGGATCCTTAAGCAAGGCCAAGGATTGAACCCAAACCCTCGTGGATACTGGTGGGGGTCGTTACTGCTGAGTCACAACAGGAACTTCCTAGACACACTTCCTAGAATCTTTTATCAGCTTAGATCTTTTCTCTACTTTTTAAACACAGATCAGTTTTGTGCTTCTCATTCTACATAGGGTCTGGTACTGAAGCTATGCAAATAGGAAACTCTGTTTAATCACAGGAGGTTGAAAACTAAAAGGGACCTCAGAGACTATGTCTCAATCTCTTAAAGTGAAGCCCAGAAGGAAAGTGGCTTCTCCAGGATCTGATAATTCAGAGCTCTTTCTGCCCCTTCATGCTGCCTGCCCAGGCCTGGCTGGTTGCTTGCCAGGCCTTACACAGCAGACATGCAACAGGCAGGTTGCACAGCAGAGAAAGGGACCTAGATAAAGAGGGTTTTTGTTGTTGTTGTTGATGTTATCTTTATTTTAAGTGAGTCTTGAAGTAACCAAAGGGTCAAAATACAGTAAGCTGACTGTTTTTACATAAAAGTATCAACACTTGAAATCAAATGAGTTTGCCTGTCAGAGGAGCCTATTTGGGAGGGTAGACACTTATCCCAATAATGCTCCATTGCTCATGACGCCTTTTAAACACCCTCTTTTCTAAGAACTTTCAGAGCTAACTTGAATCAAACAGACCAATTTTGTTGTATAAAGTACAAAATTAGTAACAACAGAGTAAAAACTGGATGGGTTCCTTTCAAATCATAAGGAAGAAAACAAAAATATGATCCATATAACAAAAGCACAGAGAACAAGAAGCATATTCAGTAAAAATAAATGTAACTGACAAAAGATCAAACTTATCAAATATGACAATAAATGTGAATGTGTTAAATAGACCCCGAAAAAGACAAAGATTCTCAACATCCAATTATATGCTGTTTATGAGGAAGGCCTAAAACCAAATGACTCTGAAGTCTAACATAAAAAGAGGGGCAAAATGTGTCTAGAAAACACAAATGGAAAGAAGGTTTAGATGGAAATATTTACACTAAACAAAGAAGAATTTGAGGCAAAAGAACATTTAACAAGACAGAGTATGTGAAAATTTTCAATTGCACCAGTAATTAAATTTTCACTTTTAAGAAGCAGTTTAGTTTATCAAACTGGTAAATATATTTAATTATAACTATTTTATCATTAAAAGAGTACAGGCAAATGGACACATCCTTAGCTACTATTAAGAAGACAAAAGATACATGTACCCCAATGTTCACTGAAGCACTCTATACAAGAGCCAAGACATGGAAACAACCTAAATGTCCATCCACAGAGGAGTGGATAAAGAAGATGTGGTACATATACACAATGGACTATTACTCAGCCATTAAAAGGAAAGAAACAATGGCATTTGCAGCAACATGGATGGACTTAGACATTACCATGCTAAGTGAAGTCATCAGACAATGAGACACCAACATCAAATGCTATCACTTACATGTGGAATCTAAAAAAAGGACACAGTGAACTTCTTTGCAGAACAGATACTGACTCACAGACTTTGAAAAACTTATGGTTTCCAAATGAGACAGGCTGGGGGGTAGGGGGATGCACTGAGGGTTTGGGATGGAAATGCTATAAAATTTGGTTGTGGTGATCATTGTACAACTATAAATGTAATAAAATTCACTGAGTAATAAAAATAAAAATAATTTTTTAAAAAAGAAAACAAAAGGAAAATGGTCAATATAATATGGTTTCATATAACGGAATAAACTGTAGCCACTAAAAATCACGTTTTAAAATTTTAGTGAATGGGAGTTTCCCATCGTGGCTCAGTGGTTAACAAATCAGACTAGGAACCATGAGGTTGCAGGTTCGATCCCTGGCCTTGCTCAGTGGGTTAAGGATCTGGCACTGCCATGATCTGTGGTGTTGGTTGCAGACGTGGCTCGGATCCCGTTTTGCTGTGGCTGTGGTGTAGGCCGGTGGCTACAGCTCCAATTAGACCCCTAGCCTGGGAACCTCCATATGCCGGGGGAGCGACCCAAGAAATGGCAAAAAGACAAAAAAAAAAAAAAAAATTAGTGAATGGCATCAAAAAATACTAAGTAAAAGAAGCAAGATACAGGCATACCCAACAGGATCTCAATTTGTGCTAAATAAAATACACACACAAGATATTTCTTTAAATTAGAAAAAAAATACCAAAATAATACTCTGGTTATATTTGGGGAGATCTCCAGTTCTTTTTATGCTATTTTTCCCTTAAAAAAGAAAGAGGGCCTGAAGTCCAAGATAAGTGAAAAGACAGTGTGAGGGGACTTTGCTTCCTTTCTTAAGTAAATTGAGGCATCCAGACTTCCTGATACAGATAAACCCCATCCCAGGGCACTGACAAAGCAGTTGGATAGATTTTTTTGTCTCAGATGAGAATTCTCCAACTTATAGCATCTTCAGGTTCTAAAACCATGATATTTAGGGAGTTCCTGTCGTGGCTCAGTGGTTAACGAATCAGACTAGGAACCATGAGGTTGAGGTTTCGATCCCTGACCTCACTGAGTGGGTTAAGGATCCAGCATTGGCATGAGCTGTGGTGTAGGTCACAGACTCAGTTGGGGTCCTGCATTGCTGTGGCTGTGGTGTAGGCCAGCAGCTGCAACTCCGATTAGACCCCTAGCCTGGGAACCTCCGTATGCCCTGGGTGCAGCCCTAGAAAAGACAGAAAAAAAAAAAAAACATGATGTTTAGTGTTTTCTTTCACGGACTGACTAGTTTTTAACCGGGATATAGGCTAAGTTAATTTTCTTTTTCAGTCTAGGCTCCCCAAATGAACACAGAATAAGGAAACGAATAAATAAAGTAATAACACAGTTCACTCACCCACTTTGTTCACCAATCTGTCCTGCAAAGACAGATCTACCAGCGTCAGAAATAAGAATGTGCAAATGACCAAGGAGAATGCTGAACAGAAGTTCCAAACGTATTTTAAGGCAAGGCGGTCTCCTAGGAACAGCCTCCTGTACATCTTCACTGAATTACTTTGCATTCATTTCAATGTATATATTTTCACATGTTAGGGCATCTTAAAATATAAGTGAACTGATTTATGTTACCATGTCATTTATTTAACAATGTGAAGGAAAACAGATAAGCTTTTAAGAGAGGAACTCAATGCCGAGGGAGAGGGAGTGTGATGGACTCAGAATTTGGGGTCAGTAGTTGCAAACTATTACATGCAGAATGGATAAGCAATGAGGCCTTGCTGTACAGCACAGGGAACTCTATCCAGTCTCCTGGGATAGACCACGATGGAAGATAATGTAAGAAAGGGAATATATATATAAAATCAACTATGACTTTAAAATGTAATAAAAAAATTTTTAAATATATCATGTAAAAGAGGGATTCAGTAAAAGTCATTATATTCCTATGTGCCTAAAGTGAGATTTGCACTCATTATCATTATTGGGAAATAATCAGATTTTTTTTTCTTTTTTTTTCTTTTTTTGCTTTTTAAGGCCGCACTGGCAGCACATGGAGATTCCCAAGCTAGGGGCTAATCGGAGTTGTAGCTGCTGGCCTACGCCACAGCCATGGCAATGCAGGATCCAAGCCAGGTCTGCAGCCTACACCACAGCTCACAGCAACACCAGACCCTTAACCCACTGAGCAAGGCCAGGGATCAAACCCTCAACCTCATGGTTACCAGTCAGATTCGTTTCCGCTGCACCACAATGGGAACTCCAGATTCCAAGTCTTTTGAGAAGTTCTGTATCTTTGCACAATATATACCCCCAAATTATAATACATCAACTATCAAGTGTGACTGAAAGGGTCATAGATCTAAAAGAATCCTAGTAGTCATGGCGCCCAACTTTCCATCTCCGGGAAACCACAGTCCAGAGAGCAGGAATGACTCCTCCAAGTTCTTTTCCCCCCAGTTTTTATGAATTCTTTTTTTTTTTATTGAAGTATAGCTGATTTACAATAGTGAGTTAGTTTCAAGTGTAGAGCACAGCGATGTGGTTATACATATATTCATTTTAAGGATCTTTTCCCGTATAAGTTATTACAAAATATTGAGTATAGCTTCCTGTACTTGTTGATTACCTATTTTATATATAGTAGTGTGTATATGTTAATTCCAACCCCTAATTTTTCCCTCTCTCCACCCCCATCCCCTTTAGTAACTAAAAGTTTGTTTTCTGTATCTGTTTTAGAAATAAGCTAATCTGTATCTTCTTTTTTTTTAGGTTCCACATATAAGGGATATCATATGATATCTGTCTTCCTCTGCCTGACTTACTTCACTTAGCATGATAATCTCTAGGTCCAACCATGTGGCTGCAAATGGTATTACTTCATTCATTTTTATGACTAAGTAGTATTCCATTGTGTATATGTACCACATCTTCTTAATCCATTCCTCTGTTGATGGCCATTTAGGTTGTTTCCATGTCTTGGCTATTGCGAATAGTGTTGCTATAAGCATATGGACGCGTGTATCTTTTTGGATTATGGTTTTATCAGGATGTATGCCCAGGAGCGGGACTGCTGGATCATATAGCAACTTCTGAATTTTTCCTTCCTGTGGATCTACGTCATATAACTATTACCACCACCCAACCGCTTCCATATTGAACTCCTTACCTCAAAAGGAGAAGAGAAATTTTTAATGGAGTGGAGGGCGAATAAACAGGCAAACTGCCCACTCATCTAACAGAAATGTACCGAGTGCCCCCAAGTGTCAAGTTCTATGATGGGGCTCCAGCCCCTGCCCTCAGGAAGCTCCTGGACCATCTGTTCCCCCACCATCTAAAATTGAGAAGGCTGGGGACCTGGGAGCATGCACAGGGATCTGGGGGAGCTCAGACTCACACCTGAGCCATGACAGGCAGGTGACAAGAAGATGAGAAGAGAAATGGGAGAGAGGAAAACAGCAACGAGGCGGGGAACCCACAGAAAAAGCAGAGACCTGAGAAAGTATAACAGAGTTTGGGGCCTAGGAGTTCCTGTCGTGGCTCAGCGGTAATGAACCTGACTAGGATCATGAGGATGCAGGTTCTATCCCTGGCCTTGCCCAGTGGGATTTGGCATTGCCATGAGCTGTGGTGTAGGTCCCAGACGAGGCTCAGCTCCCGCGTTACTGCGGCTGTGGTGTAGGCCGGCAGCTACAGCTCCGATTCGATACTTAGCCTGGGAATTTCATATGCCGCAGGTGCAGCCCTAAAAAGCAGAAAAAAAATATAAATAAAAAAGCAGAGTTTGGGGCCTTCAAGGAAGCCCTGCAGATGCCCAGGAGACCATGGAAGCTGGTGAGGGGGCAGAGACGGCTGGGAGCCCCCATCATGAATGAACCGTATCCTAAAGGCCACGGAGCCACTAAAAGAACTTAACTGAGAGATGGAAATGGTCAGATTTATACTTTAAAATGCTCAATGTAGGGTCATGACACCACATGCGGAACCTACTAGAAGGCTACAGCAGCAGTCACCAAGCTGGGGGGCTGGGGGCTGGCCCAGAAGGGCTGGGGTTGTGGGGCCAGTCAAGGTGACATCCAGGCAGGCACTCAGGACAGGACAAGGGTAAGGAGGAGGCTGTTCAAACTTGTAACTTTCCTCTCTTTTAAAACAGGTATTTGAATCATTTACACATTTATATGTTACAAAATCAAAACAGCCCTGTCCTCAGACTCTAAACGTCAAGGAATATTGTTTCTGACAATAAAATGGGAAGCAGAGGCCAGTGAAGTCACTTGAGAGACAAAGGAGAAAGAGCACAGACCACTGACCAGACACGGGACACTACAGTGGTCAGAGTGCAGATGAACATGGATTCAAACCCCAGTTCAGTTTGAAACCCTGGACAAGTCACCTTTATTACATCTCACTTTTCTCATTTCTAAAATGAGGGTATCGAGTTCCCTGGTGGCTCAGTGGGTTAAGGATCACTGCTATGGCTCAAGTGGCACAGGTTCGATTCCTGGCCTAGGAACTTCCACATGCCATGGGTGCAGCCAAAAATAAATAACCTTAGAAATATATCTTTTTAAATCATTTATTTATATATATTTTTCTACTGTACAGCATGGTGACCCAGTTACACATACATGTATACATTCTTTTTTCTCCCATTCTCAGGCTCCAACATAAGTGACTAGACAGAGTTCCCAGTGCTACACAGCAGGATCCCGTTGCTAATCCATCCCGAAGGCAACATTCTGCATCTATTTACCCCAAGCTCCCAGTCCCCCCATGGCCATCATTAATAAGTCCACAAATAACAAGTGCTGGAGGGGGTGTGGAGAAAAGGGAACCCTCCTGCACTGCTGGTGGAAATGTCAGCTGGTACAACCACTATGGAGAACAGTACAGAGGTACCTTAGAAAACTATACATAGAACAATCATATGACCCAGCAATCCCACTCCTGGGCATATATTCGGACAAAACTTTCCTTAAAAAAGACACATGCACCCACATGTTCACTGCAGCACTGTTCACAATATCCAAGACATGGAAACAACCCAACTGTCCACTGATAGATGATTGGATTAGGAAAATGTGGTATATATACACAAAGAAATATCTTTTAAATAAACAAAAAATTTTAAATGAGGGTAAAGAGGGACCTACCCGAGGAAGGGAATCAGAAGATTGATATAAGAATAAAGTGCAGGAGTTCCCGTTGTGGCGCAGTGGTTAATAAATCCGACTAGGAACCATGAGGTTGCGGGTTCGGTCCCTGCCCTTGCTCAGTGGGTTAACGATCCGGCGTTGCTGTGAGCTGTGGTGTAGGTTGCAGACACGGCTCGGATCCCGAGTTGCTGTGGCTCTGGCGTAGGCCGGTGGCTACAGCTCCGATTAGACCCCTAGCCTGGGAACCTCCATATGCCGCTGGAGCAGCCCAAGAAATAGCAAAAAGACAAAAAAAAAAAAAAAAGAATAAAGTGCAGAGTTCCCATCATGGCTCAGCGGTAATGAATCTGACTGGTATCCATGAGGACAAGGGTTCGATCCCTGACTTTGCTCAATGGGTTAAGGATCCAGCGATGCCGTGAGCTGCAGTGTAGTCACAGACAGGGCTTGGATCCCAAATTGCTGTGGCTCTGGCGTAGGCTGGCGGCTGCAGCTCTGATTTGACCACTAGCCTGGGAGCTTTCATATGCTGCAGGTGCAGCTCTAAAAAGAAAAAGAAAAGAAAAGAAGAGAAGAGAAGGGGAAGAAGAGGAAGAAGAAGAAGGGGAAGAAGAAGAAAGTGCAAAATGCAGCATCTGACCCCAATGAGTACATGTTCAGTGATCACTGTTATTATCAAGTACAGAGAAGATTTCCTAGTGCTAGGAAAGAATACTTTTTTCATTTATGATATTGGCTTTTACTGTTAAGATAGCCTGAGTTCTGGGCATTGGACAAGAAAGAGGGCATCACCACTGGGCAGGTAGCAGTGACTTCCAGTCACCGTCAGATGCTCCTTCTTAGATTTAAGCAGGGGCATCAGAAGGTGCAAAGGTCCTCTCATGGGGCTGTGAGATGCCCCCACCCAAATCTGCCAGAAGGACTCTGGGAAGTTCGCTGACCCAGTAACAGAAAGACCTTTTAGGCAGGAGGAAGGAGTATCTGCTTTGTATTCTGAACAGATGAGCAGAGGAACCCAATTCTGTGAAAAAAAAAGATGCTGCAAGTGTTGCGAGTGAGGCCAGAGCTGATAAGAGGGTAAGCTAGTTCAAGTTCTAGGGAAACCTGGGCAGAGTAAGAAATGTTTAAAGAAGCAAATGCTGTAGTTAAGTTAGTAGCATCTGGTACCTTCCGTGGAGGATCCCATAGGAAGTCAGCTGATACAATAACAATGCTTGTGTGTGTGTGTGTGTGTGTGTGTGTGTGTGTGTGTTTTATTTTGTGTGTTTTTTTAAATTTCACCATTGTATTAATACTTCAAACACATATCCTTAGGTTACAAGCATTTTTATACACATGCATTAATTTATAATATTTTTCTGAAATATCTCATAAGACAAACCACCCCCAGAAACTGGGCTAGATTAAAACCGAGTGATTTTCACATGGTCATTCCTTTTTTTTTTTTTTTTTGCTTTTAGCTCAATGAATTCAATTATATTTATAGTGGTACAACGATCATCACAACCCAATTTTACAGCAGTTCCATCCCAAACCCCCAGTCCATCCCTCCCCGCAACCTGTCACCTTGGGATTTTTTGTATTTATTTATTTTTTATGAGAGTATAAATTGACATAGCACTGTAAATCAATTATACTCTAATAAAATAACAATGCTTTTAATTGCAGTTTGGAGGAATGACGTCAACCAGCTTTCTCAGGAAAAAAAATGCCTATAGACCTGCATCTGTGTACATAAGTTAATCATGAGTTATAATTAGAACATTAATTATAAATTTTACTGATGGAGAGTATTAGTATCCAATTTACAGGTAATAATTTAAAAAGGTCTTTATTATAAATTCTGTGTATCCAATGAACTCATTAATTTTTTTTTTACCTTTTATTTATTTACCTTTTTCCTACTGTACAGCATGGTGACCCAGTTGTGCATACATGTATACATTCGTTTTTCTCACATTACATGTTCCATCATAAGTGACTAGACAGAGTTCCCAGTGGTACAAATTCATTAATTGTTGGCAAATTCTTGTATCTGTAGAAAAACTATGATGGTTGCAACTGAGAACCAAGCGTTATTAGTTCCAACAGGAATGCCTACTGATACTTTATTTCACATCCAGAGTCACTCACATCAATGGCAAGACTGATTTTTTTGCGGAGTCAGATCACTGTCATTGATTATCAGAAGACGATTTCCATAATTCTTGTGCTATCCATGATGTAATGGTACAGACAGGAGAATTATTAAAAACTATGACATTTAGAATGAATAAGCAATGCCATCCTGCTGTAAGCACAGGAACTATATCCAATCTCTTGGGATAGACCATGAAGGAAAATAGTATGAGAAAGACAATGTATATACATATATATGTATGTATGTATGACTGGGTCACTATGCTGTACAGCAGAAATTGGCCCATTGCAAATCAGCTATACTTTAACGAAGGATTTTTTAAATAAATAAATTGAATCTGCAATTTTCTGAAAACAAAACAATAAATCACACTCTGACATACAGTCAATACTCCCAAGAAGTTCCTTAAAAAGCTAAATACAGAACTACCATAAGATCCAGCAATCCTACTCCTGGGCATATACCCAAAGAAAACCATAATTCAAAAAGATACATGCCCAATGTTCACTGCAGCACTATTTACAATAGCCGAGACATGGAAACATCCTAAATGTCCATCAACAGGGGATTGGATAAAGAAGATGTGGTGCATACACACAATGGAATAGTACTCAGCCATAAAAAAGAATGAAATAACGCCATTTGCAGCAACATGGATGGACCCCGAGATTATCATACTGAGTGAAGTAAGTCAGGCAAATATCATATGACATCACTAATGTGTGGAACCTAACAAAAAATGATACAAAAGAACTTACACAACAGAAACAGACTCAAAGATTTTGAAGTAAAATTCATGGTTACCAAAGGGGAAATGTAGGGTTGGAGGGCCAAATTAAGGGGTTGGTATTGATATATACATGCTACTATATATAAAATGGATAGGTAATAAGGACCTACTGTATAGCACAGGGTAATCTACTCATTACTATGTAATAACCTATATGGGAAAAGAATCTGAAAAGGAATGGATATATGTATACGGATAACTGATTTACTTTGCTGTACACCCGAAACTAGCACAACTTTCTAAACTGACTATACTCCAATAAAATTTATTTTCAAAAATATAATCTCCCTTGGAGTTCCCGTCATGGCTCAGCGGAAATGAATCCGACTAGTATCCATGAGGATGAGCGTTCAATCCCTGGCCTTGCTCAGTGGGTCAGGGGTCCTGCATTGCTTTGAGTTGTGGTGTAGGTTGCAGACACAGCTCCGATCCCAAGTTGCTGTGGCTGTGGCTGGCAACTATAGCTCCAATTTGACCCCTGGCCTGGAAAATTCCATATGCCACAGGTGTGGCCCTAAAAAGCGAATACATACATATGTATATATATTTTTTTCTTCTCCCAAGAAGTAAATAGTCCAACACGGCCAGTTTCAAGCCACAGTTCACCCACAACTGACCAGGGCTTGGAAGAAAAGCAGTAGCACACATGTTCCCACCACACAGCTGCCCCATTCTTGACATATTTACAAATTTCTCTCAATTCGTCATCCAGGTCACCAGTAAAAATGTGCCCTGATCTGGAATTCCCATTGTGGCTCAGTGGGTTAAGAACCTGACTAGCATCCATGAGGATGTGGCTTCCATCCCTGGCCATGCTCAGTGGGTTAAGGATCTGGCATTGCTGCAAGCTACGGCATAGGTCACAGATGCAGCTTAGATACGTGTTGCCGTGGCTGCGGTATAGGCCTGCAGCTGCAGCTCCAGTTCAACCCCTAGCCCAGGAACTTCCGTATGCCACAGGTGCACTGCTAAAAGAAAAAAAAAAAGTGCCCTATCTGGTGAACTTGACAAAACATGGTGGTCATTTCATGGTTTAGGGATAGAAAATATCCATATGTGTAGGCTGAGATGTTCGGAATCCCCAGGATTATTTTTATTAAACTTGGTTATCAGTTTAAGGAATGACTTTACACAGTGGTGTAGTTGCACCAGCTCATCCAGACTCACAAAAGATAATTATTCAGTTCGCAAGGATTTTGTAAGCTGGTTGTTTAATACAACTATTACGAAAAATAAATTCTACAGGTGTATAATTAAATAAATTATATTTTAAAATTTAAAACAAAGATATTACATATTTAAGACTCATCACTTCCTATCAATGTTACCACTACATTCACGGAGTTGCTCAAAAACCCAAAAACTTGAAAAGAGCAGCATGTAAGTTTGGGGGGTATAAATGGAGTTCAAGTAGTCTAAAGTCCTTGTATACTGATTTGTATCAGCCTTTAATAAGTCAAAGATGAACGCTGTACCCTCTCTAAGGCAACCTCTAGAAGAACATAAAAGAATGCACAAGGAGTTCCCGTCACAGCGCAGCAGAAACGAATCCGACTAGGAACCATGAGGTTTGGGGTTTGATCCCTGGCTTTACTCAGTGGGTTAAGGATCTGGCGTTGCATGAGCTGTGGTGTAGGTCGCAGACGCGGCTTAGACCTGGCATTGCTGTGGCTCTGGTGTAGGCTGGCAGCTACAGCTCCGATTAGACCCCTAGCCTGGGAGCCTCCATATGCCACGGGTGCGGCCCTAAAAAAAAAAGACAAAAGACCAAAAAAAAAAAAAAAGAATGCACAGCTCATAGGCCAAAGAGGAAAAAATGGACAAGTAAAAAATGCTTATCTGAAAATAATTCGAGACAGGAGAGAAAAATGAACCAGAACAGATGGTGCAAAGAGAAGTCAAAGAGTAGGATGGTAGTTTGAAACCCAAATAAACATGTGATTTTTTTAAAGGCAAAGAGACTTGTCCAATTATAAGACAAAGACTGACAAGATGCACAATAAAATGTAACTACGCTGTTTGCAGGAGACATGCTTTAAACATAAGGATGCAAATGTCTGACAGTAATGGGTTTTTTGGTTTTTAGGGGTTTGGGGGGTTTTTTTGCTTTTGTTTTTGTTTTGTTTTTGTTTTTGTTTTGCTTTTTTAGGGCCGCATCCACAGCATATAGAAATCCGAAGGCTAGGGGTCAAATTGGAGCTGCAGCTGAGGCCTATGCCACAGACACAGCAATGCAGGATCCAAGCCACCTCTGCAACCTACAGCACAGCTCTCAGCAACACTGGATCCTTAAGCTACTGAGCAAGACCAGGGATCAAACCCACATCTTCATGGATACTAGTTGGGTTTGTTACCACTGAGCCACAGGAGGAACTCCAGTAATGCAATTTTTTTTAAAAAGAGTATGCCAGCACTAACCAAAAGAAATCTGGAAGCGCTATGTTAATTAAAGTAGACTTTAAGGGAAAAATCACTGTAATCAGACTAATAAAACAATCCTATACTTTGTATAAATGTAGTAACAGGCCTTGAACTATATAAAGCAAACATAAGAAATAAGGAAGAATTAATCTTAATCCATAATCCATATCCTAATCCATAATCTTAGTGAGGTATTGTAACACACCTCTCTCAGGAACTAACAGAGTAACAGGAAAAACTCAATTTTTCGTTCCTTTTACTTTTTTCTTTTTTTTTTAATGGCCACACCCACGGCCTATGGAAGTTCCCAGGCCAAGGACTGAATCTGAGCCACAGCTGTGAGGCCAGATCCTTTAACCCATTGCACCAAGCCGGGGATCTAATCCACATCTCTGTAGCGACCTGAGCCGCTGCAGTGGGGTTCTTAACCTACTGTGCCACAGCAGGAACTCCCTACTTTTTGTTTTGGCCTCGCCCTGTGGCACATGGAAGTTCCCAGGCCAGGGAACTGCACCACAGCAGTAACCTAAGTCAATGCAGTGACAATGCCAGATCCTTAACCCACTAAGCCACATAGGAACACCTCTATCCTTTTAATTTCTCTATATTCTTAGGTCAAGAAGTGTCCCTTGTAAGTAGCGTTCAGTTGATGTGACACTTTTAACTGAACAATATTATTATCACTCAAACACTCTACTCAACAACTGTAGAATTATGTATCATTTTCAGAAGTCAGTAGAATGTTGACAACAACTGACCACATGCTGGGCCAGGAAGTATGTCTCAGCAAATTTCTAAAGATGGAAATTACTTTGAGCGCATTCACTGAGCACAGTAAAATTAAGCCAGAAATCAATAGCACAACTGAAACATCCCCTGGTGTGTGTGGACAGTAACGAATAAGCTTTTAAATAATTCATTCATCAAAAACTACCTAGAACTGGAGGGTGGGGAGAGATAAATTAGGAGTTGGGATTGACATATACACACTACTATACATAAAATAGATAAACAGCAAGGACCTACTGAATAGCACAGAGAACTCTATTCAATATCTTGTGATAACCTACAAAGGAACAGAATCTGAAAAAGTGTATGTATATGTATACATTTACATATTTTACATATATGTAAAATATAGCGTATATGTAAATGTAATGTACATATATATTACATTTACATACATATGTGTTTTTTAAAACTACCTAGAACTGGATGATAATGAAAATATAAATCCTGGTGTTCCCGTCATGGCTCAGCAGGTTAAGAACCCGATTAGCATGCATGAGGATGTGGGTTCAATCCCTGGCCTCGCTCAGTGTGTTAGGATCCGGTGTTGCTGTGGCTGTGGTGTAGGCCAGCAGCTGTAGCTCTAATTCAACCCATAGCCTGGCAACTTCCATATGCCGCGAATGCAGCCATAAACAATGTAGATAGATAGATAGATAGAACTAGATATATTATATAAATACTTTCAGAGAGGAAAATCTCTAAGCTAAGAAGGGTCTTTTGATGCATTCTTTGTCTTTTTTTTTTTTTTTTTTTTTTTTTTTTTGCTATTTCTTTGGGCCGCTTCTGCGGCATATGGAGGTTCCCAAGCTAGGGGTCTAATCGGAGCTGTAGCCGCTGGCCTACGCCAGAGCCACAGCAACTCGGGATCCGAGCCACGTCTGCAACCTACACCACAGCTCACGGCAACACCGGATCGTTAACCCACTGAGCAAGGGCGGGGACCGAACCCGCGACCTCATGGTTCCTAGTCGGATTCGTTAACCACTGCGCCACGACAGAAACTCCTTGATGCATTCTTGAGAAGAGATCAGCTCCCCGAATGACTTGCTCTCATGAGTTCTAGGTCTTTTTTGGTTTTTTTGCTTGTTTTATTTCGTTTTTGGCCAGGATCAGATTTGAGCCACAGCCGCGAACCAAGGTACAGTTGCAACAATGCTGGATCCCCAACCCACCGGGCCAGCCCAGGGATTGAACCCACTTGCATCCTAGCACTCCCAAGATGCTGCCGTTGCACCACAGCGGGAGTTCCTCAGACATTTTTGTTAATGACTATATGCTGAGCCTCCAAGAAGGGGCTTCTAAGAGGTCATTTGAGGCAAATGCTTAAACACCTTGGGTATGGACTCTGGGCAGCCACCCCCTGGAACACAAGAATCTTCTATTTTACAGTCAAAAATGATACAGTCTTCCCTTAAGAGACCCTCCAAGACTTTAACTTCTGCCATTCTAAGGAACTATGATCTTGACTTTCACCTGGATATGAGACCTGCCTTCTGATGCTTGAGAATTACATAAAATGTACATAAAACCACACATACATAAAAACCTCAAAAGTCTAGTTTGGAAAGGAATGCTTGACAAATGAAGCTCTCCTTGTGCTACAGTCTCCAGCTCAACTGCCTTCATGCTTCATAACGTATTTCCTGTGGCTCATGTAAAATCAGAGTATTTAGAGAATTATAAAAAATATCATATTCAAAAGATAACTTTAAGTTTTTAAACATCCATCAGTATATTAACTGGCTACATTAGCACTAAGTGCTGTAACCCATCCCCCTCTAATCTTAGCCGTTTAAAACAACAAAATCCAATCATTACAGTGACTCAGGCTGCTACACCTTCTGGCTTCGGGGTCAACAGGTACCACTCAGCCAGCAGAGGCGCACACAGGAAGTCAGATCAGACCAGGTCAAACTTGGCCCCTCAGCCTGGAAGTCACACACACACACACACACACACACACACACACAAACACACACACACACACACACACACACACACAGGCATAAATGCACGCACTCGGCCATGCTCACATTTCATTGGCCAGAACTAGTCACATGACCCTCCCAGATGCCAAGGGGGCAGGCAAGTGTGGTCCCCCAGTGAACAGGAGGAAAGCGAAATAATCTATTAAACACCTAACAGGAGTTCCCTTTGTGGAGCAGTGGAAATGAACCCGGCTAGTATCCACGAGGAGGTGGGTTCAATCCTTGGCCTCAGTCAATCCTGGCCTCAAAGGATCCAGCATTGCCTGTGAGCTGTGGTATAGGTCGCAGAAGCAGCGCCACGTTGCTGTGGCTGTGGTGTAGGCTGGCAGCTACAGCTCCTATTTGACCCCTAGCTGGGGAACTTCCATACGCTGCAGGTGCAGCCATAAAAAGCAAAAGTAAATAAACAAACACGTAACAGTGTCCCTGACTCAGACATCAAACCTCCCAGCCCACTAAGGAGGAAGGAGGAAGGAGTGGCATTCACCGATTTGGGGAACCAGCCTCACACACAAGCTGCTTAAACAGAAAGAAGGCTTGGTGGACCAAACATCATGCTCCCTTTGATAGGTGAAGAAACCGAAAGCACAGAATTAGCAAACAAGCAAGTGGGGAGCTGCCCTGGATCTGTGGTTCCAAGGCCATGCACTCTCTTTTTGTGTGTTTGTTTGTTTCTTCTTTTTTGGCTGCCCTGCAGCATACGGAGCTTCTGGGTCAGGGATCAGATCCAAGTCACAATTGCAACCTACACTATAGCCACGGCGACATCAGATCCTTAACACACTGTGCCGAGCCAGTGCTCCCAAGACACTACACATCTCGTTGCCCCACAGCAGAAACTCCCACATGCTTTTTCGATCATTGCTGTCTGCTCTGAGTGTGGCCCACGACCCCCTGCACCAGAGGCACTTAGATGCCTCTTCGCATTGTGGGTTCCTGAGCCCCACACCACACATACTGAACAAGAACCCCAGGGGCAGGAACCTGCACTTTTAACAAGTTTCCAAGAGGACCCCATACTATTGATCACATCATCTCTGGAATTCAACAGAAAGTTCTAATTTTTTTATGCTTAGATGAACAACATGCTAATTTAAAAAAATTTTTTTTTCATTATAGCTAGTAGAAAATTCTAAATAATCCCTCTCGAGAAAGTAGAAAGGAGTTCCCCCACCCCAGCACAGTGGGTTAAGAACTTGAGTGCAGTGGCTCTGGTCCCTGCAGAGGTGTGGGTTTGCTCTGCAGCCCAGCACAGTGGGTTAAAGGATCTGACATTGCCACAGCTATGGCATAGGTTGCAGCCACAACTCAGATGCAATCCCTAGCCTGGGAACTTCCATATAACCTAGAGTGTGGCCTTAAAAAAAAAAAAAAAAGGACGGGAAAATGAAAAGATTCAGTACAGTTAGAAGGAAGGCCTTGTGACAAATTGACAATTCTCCAGGAGAAGGAATCAATAAACCAATAAATCTCCTGAGTGACTTTAGAAGTCACTCACCCTCCCTGCATCTTTTCCAAAGAAAGACTTTTCCAAGAGTTCCCACTGTGCCTCAGTAGTAATGAACCCAACTAGTACCCATGAGGACTTGGGTTTGATCCCTGGGCTTGCTTAATGGGTTAAGGATCTGAGGCATTTTCATGAGCTTGGTGTAAGTCGAAGATGCAGCTCGGATCCCACATTGCTGTGGCTGTGGTATAGGCTGGCAGCTGCAGCTCCAATTCAACTCAGCCTGGGAACTTCCATATGTTGCAGGTACAGCCCTAAAGAGAAAAAAAAAAGATTTCTCCACTGAAAAATTTTGGAATCTTGATAAACGATCTCTAAAACTCACTTTGGCTCTATGATGATGTGAGAACTGTAAAGCAGGACAATAAAACAAACACAGAATGAAAAAAGTCATACTAACATTTAAAAATAATAGCTCATCCCAGCAAGGCTTTTTGCCAGTAAAGACAAGCTTCTTCTCAAATGTATATGGAAAGGCAAGAGAACTAAAATAACCAAAAACAATTTTGGAAAAGAAGAATAAAGAGAGAGGAATCACAATATCCCAGTTTGAGGCTCACTCTGTAACTGCAGTAATCAAGACAGTGTGGTGTTTATTGGCAGAGGAACAGACACATCGATCAATACAACAGATTTAAGAACCCAGAAATAGCTCCACATCAATTTTTTTTTTTTTGCAAAGGCACAAAAGAAACTGAATGGAGGAAGTACAGTGTTTTTAACAAATGGTGTTGGAATAATTGTATATCCACATGCAAAAAAAAGGGGGAGGGAGAATTTCAATCTAAACCTCAGATCTTAAACAAAGATTAAATAAAAATGGATCTTAGAGCTCAATGTAAAATGTAAAAATATAAGGCTTTTAGGAAAAACATAGAAAATCTTTGTAATTTAGGGTTAAGCAAAGAAATCTCAGGCATAACAACAAAAGCCTGATCACTAAAATAAAAACAACAATAAATTAAACACTTTCACTCTGCAAAACATCCTGTGAAGTGGATGCCACAAAAAGGGATAAAATAAATGCAAATCACATATCTGACAAAAGACTTGTATTCTGAATATGTAGACTTTCCAAACTCAATAATAAGAACACAAAGAGCCCTTTTTTTTTTTTTTTTTTTTTTTGTATCTTCAGGGCCACACTTGCTGCATATGGAAGTTCCCACACAAAGGTGCAATCTGAGCTGTAGCTGTTGGCCTAATGCCACAGCCATAGCAACATGGATCCAAGTTGCATCTGCAACCACTGCAGCTTGTAGCCATTCAGGATCCTTAAACCCACTGAGCAAGGTCAGGCATCGAACCCGCATCCTCATGGATGCTAGTCGGGTTCGTAACCTGCTGAACTGCAATGGAACTGCCAAGAATCCAATTTTTTAAATGAGCAAAAAAAGTCTTGAACAGACTATCACCAAAGAGAATATACAGATAATAAATAAATACATGAAGACATGTCCAACATCACTAACCATGAGGGAAATGCAAATTAAAGCCACCATGAGATGTCACTTCACATCTACTAGAATAGCAAAAATAAACAGCAATGCAAAGAAACCAGATCCCTCCTGTGTTGTTGGTGGAAATGTAAAATGGTACAGCCACTAGAGAAAATAGCTTGACAGTTTTTTTTTTTTTAAGTTAAACATAACTTCACATCTGACTCAACAATCACAATTTTAGGTATTTATTCTTTGAGAAATGAAAACGGCTAACACAAAATGTACATGAACTTTCAGAGCAGCTCTATTTGTAATAGCCAAAGAATTGACAGCCACTCAAATATCTCTCAAGGGATAAATGGATAAACAGACTTGGGGCACCCATATAAAGGGCTACTTACTCAGCAGTGAAAAGGCACAGACTGTTTGGATGGATCTCAAGGTCATTACAATGAGTGAAAAAGACCAATCTCGAAAGGTACGATTCTACCTGTACAACATTCTCCAAAAGTGATGGAGAACAGATACTCGGTTCCCATAGCATGGGTTGGGGTGCGGTGATTGTGGGGGGACAGCCTTTGTGAAATGGAACAATCCTGCCTCCTGACTGGAGCAGTGGTTACATGAAGACATGTCATGAAAGTTCACAAAGCTGTACACACACACACATGCACATACAAAAGAGCACGAAAAAAAGGGTGAAATCCAAACGAAGCCTATAGTTCCATTAACAGTGTTATACCAATGTCAATTTCTTGGATTTGATAAAGCATTATAATTATGGAAGATATTATCACCAAATGAAGCTGGGGTAGATTCATGGGAAATTCCTATACTATTTTTATTTATTTATTTATTTTGCTTTTTAGGGTGGCACTCATGGCATATGGAAGTTCCCAGGTTAGGGGTTGAATCAGACCTACAGCTGCCAGCCTATGCCACAGCCGCAGCAAAGCAGGATCCAAGCCATGTCTGCAAGCCACGTCTGCAGCCTACACCACAGCTCACAGCAATGCTGATCCTTAACCCACTGAGCAGGGCCAGGGATCGAACCCACACCCTCATGGATACTAGTGGGATTCGTTTCTACTGTGCCACAATGGGAACTCCATTTTTTAAAATTTTTAATGAAATACAGCTGATGTACAATATCAGATGTACAGAACAGTGATTGTGTTTTACATACACATATAGAAAAGTATATACTATTGCCTTTGGAATGGATTAGCAATGAGATCCTGCTGTGTAGCATTGGGAACTCTGTCTAGTCTCTTATGATGGAGCATGGTAATGTGAGAAAATAGAATGTGGGAGTTCCCGTCGTGGCGCAGTGGTTGGCGAATCCGACTAGGAACCATGAGATTGAGGGTTCGATCCCTGCCCTTGCTCAGCGGGTTAATGATCCGGCGTTGCCGTGAGCTGTGGTGTAGGTCACAGACGCGGCTCGGATCCATCGTTGCTGTGGCTCTGGCGGCTACAGCTCCGATTGGACCCCTAGCCTGGTAATCTCCATATGCCGCAGGAGCGGCCCAAGATATGGCAAAAAGACAAAAAAAAAAAAAAAAAAAGAAAATAGAATGTGTACATGTATGTGTAACTGGGTCACCACGCTGTACAGTAGAAAAAAAAATTGTATTGAGGAAATAACAATTCAAAAAAATTTTTTTAATTTAAAAAAATTAGAAAAGCATATACTTTTTCAGATTCTTTTCCCTTATAGGTTACTACAAAATACTGAGTTTAGTTTCCTGTTATACAGTAGGTCCTTGTTGGTTATCTATTTTACATATAGTAATGTGTGTATATATTAATCCAACCCCCCTTTTTCCTTTGGTAGCCATAAGTTTGTTTTTTGTGCCTGTGAGTCTCTTTTTGTTTTGGAAATAAGTTCATTTGTATATATATATATGTTTTTTAAGATTCCACATACAAATGATACCATATGATGTTTGCCTTTCTCTGTCTTACTTCACTTAGTGTGATAATGTCTAGATCCATCCATGTTGCTCCAAACGGCATTATTTCATTCTATGTTATGACTAACATTCCATTGCGTGTATGTACCACATCTTCTTTATCCAGTCCTCTGTCGATGGGCATTTCTTCAACTTCTTGTGAGTCTCCGTGATTTCAAAACAGTTAAAAAAATCACTAATATTTGTTGTGTACTCTCTATGTAACCATGCTGGTCTGAAAAGTTTATATTTATCCACATATTAAATACTTAAATCTTCACAGCAGACGCTGTGTTCATCACATTTCACAGATGAGGACACAGAGTTTCAGAAAAGATAATTTGGGCAAAGCTACAGTTGGTAAGAAGAGGTGGGACTCAAACCCAGGAAGGCCAGCTCCAGAGCTACACCTAAGCTAATAAGCAGTATTGAAAGGAAGGAAGGAAGGAAGGAAGGAAGGAAGGAAGGAAGGAAGGAAGGAAGAAAGAAAGAAAGAAAGAAAGAAAGAAAGAAAGAAAGAAAGAAAGAAAGAAAGAAAGAAAGAAAGAAAGAAAGAAAGAAAGAAAGAAAGAAAGGAAGGAAGAAAGGAAGAAAGAAAGAAAAAGAAAAAGGAGTTCCTATTGTGGCTCAGCACGTTAAGAACCTGACATCGTGTCTGTGAGGATGGGGTTCGATCCCAGACCTTGCTCCGTGGGTTAATGATCTGACGTTGCCACAAGCTGCTGCACAGGTCACAGATGCGGCTCAAATCAGGCGTTGCCATGGCTGTGGCGCAAACTGCAGCTGCAGCTCAGATTCAACCCCTGGCCTGGGAACTTTCATATGCCACAGGTGTGGCCATAAAAAGAAAAAAAAAAAAGCAGGTCAAAGAAAAGGTCAGAACAGGGGTCAATAACATGGAAGGAAAGGAAAATGACACAAAAGAGGAAAATGGACGGGCAGACAAAGGCCCCAGAGTGACCATCCCTGCCGCTCTGCGTGTGATCCCAGAAGGACCCTCCTTCCGTTTTTTGGAGGGGGTTGTTGTTGTTGTTGTTGTTTTTATTTAATTTTACTGGAGCATAGCTGACTTACAATGTTGTATTAACGCCTTCTGTTTTAATTGCATGTTTCTAAAGACTGAGGAGGAACCAGAGAGTGCGTTTTCAAAGGAATGTTAAACCGATCCTATTAGAACATGTCAGAGGAATTGGGGTTATTTAATCTAGAGGAAGTCAAGAAGGTGGTTTAATTATCACCTTGCTGAAAGTTCTCCAGAGAGCGTCTAGAAAGGAAAGAAGAATTAAATTTACTAACTTTTTACTGAAGTATAGCTTATTTACTACACTGTGTTATTTCTGCTGCACAGCAAAGTGATTCAGTTATACAAACACACACATACTCTCTTTTAAAATATTCTTTTCCATTATGGTTTATCATAGGACATTGCATATAGTTCTCTATTCTCTATACCAGGACCTTATTTTTCCATTCTATATATCATAGCTTACATCTGCTACCCCCAAGTTTGATATTAAAAAACATTTTCCCCAACCACATGAGGAGGAATAAAACCAGGAGAGATCAGAAGGCAGGTGACTCTTCTGAGACCTGCAAGAAGGAAAGCATGAAGCATGAATGCATTCTACTGAAAAGCAAACCTGTGTGAACAGAGCCCCCTGTGCTGTGCAGACCTGCTGGAGGGCATGTAATATGAGTTGTCTGATTGAATCAGCGAGTTATAAAGTAGGTGTGGCCAGTCCCTTTTACAAAGAAGGAAGCAAGAGGCTGAGTTCCAGCCTAAGAGCCTTGGCTGCCCTGGGGTCACATGAGATGCTAGCCCGGGTTTTTCTGCCTTCGAGCCCAGATGGTCCACTACATGACACACTCTGCTAAATTCAGAGACATCAGGACTTGGAGAGTCCCCTGCCTGCTGGCATTAAAAAAGAAAAATCAATGATGATCTCTTCCAGCTGCAAAAATATCTATCCCTCAAAATACAGCTAAAGGGAATTCCCACTGTGGCACTGTGGGTTAAGGATATGACTGCAGCAGCTCGGGTTGCTGCAGAGGAGCAAGCTCCATCCCTAGCCCAGTTGGGGGTGGAGGGGGTGGGTGTGAAATGCAGCTAACCTGGTTTTACACCAGCTCCATCTCCCCTATCTGTTCCAGATCTGTCCCTGAAATGTTCTTTCAGGAGCTCCATCTCTCCAGCCAATTAGCTTATAACTCTGATTATCGTTCTCTTTACAATATCCCTCTGCGTATGACAAGTTGAATTAGAAGAAACTCGACAGAAAAGAGGAAGAACAATGATTCCCATTTTACAGACGAGAACCCAGGCTGCCCACTGGGACAGGCAGGCGTGGGATTAAAACTGTGTGCCCGTGGGGCCTCCTGAAGATTTCCAACCAGAGCGAGTGCAGCCTAGGGGAATCCAGCACAGAGCAGGTGCCCCGGGGAAGGCTCTTCCCACCACGCCGGTGTGCCTGTGCTGACCAGGCGGCAGCCAAGTTACCGCTGCCAGAAGCGAGCACCAAAGGACCGCATGTGCGCATGCGTGTGTGCACGTGCATGTGCGCACCAATGAAATTTCATTTCTGGACACAGAATTTTGAATTTCATTTCACTTTCTGCTGATTTTTTTAATTAATAGACGATTTGGGGGGAAGTTTTTGGTCTACAGAAAAACTGAGCATAAAATATAGGAAGTTCCCACATATTCCCAACCACGCCCCTGGGTTTCCCTGTTACTAAACATCTTGCATGCCTGTGGAACCTCATTACAATTGATGAACCAATAATGGATACACTGTTATTAACTGAAGTTAACTATTATTATTATACTATGACACTATTATTATTAAGTAAATATTAACTATTATTAACTGAAGACCATACCTTGCACAAGCATTTATTCTTGGTCATAGAGTCTTATTGGTTCTGCCAAATGTATAATGACATGTATCCATCATCACGCAGGAGAGTTTCATTGCTCTAAAAATGCTGAGTGCTCTGCCTATGCACCCCGCCCCAACCCAATCCCTGCAACCACTGATCTTGTACTGTCTTTATTTTACTTATTTTTATCTTTTTATTTTTCGTCTTTTTGCCTTCTCTAGGGCCATACCTACGGCATGTGGAGGTTCCCAGGGCAGGGGTCTAATCAGAGCTGTAGCTGCCGGCCTACGCCACAGCCACAGCAACTCGGGATCCGAGCGGCATCTGCAACCTATATCACAGCTCACGGCAACACTGGATCCTTAACCCACTAAGCAAGGCCAAAGATTGAACCCGCGACCTCATGGTTCGTAGTGGGATTCGTTAACAACTGAGCCACGATGGTAACCCCTGTACTGTCTTTGATGGTAACCCCTGTACTGTCTTTAGAATTCTGCTTTTTCTAGAATGTCAGAGTTGGAATCACACAATATGCAGCTTTTTAGACTGGCTTCTTCCACTTAACAATGTGCCTTTAAGGCTCCCTATGTCTTTTCACGGCTTGATAGGTTTTGTTTTTCTTTTTAGGGCCACACCTGCAGCTTATGAAAATTCCCAGGCCAGGAGTCGAATAGGAGCTGCATCTACCAGTCTACACCACAGCCACAGCAACACCAGATCTGAGCCACATCTCCGACCTACAACACAGCTTGCAGGAACATTGGATCTTTAACCCACTAAGCAAGGAATTGAACCCACATCCTCAGAGACAACGTTGGGTCCTTAACCCACTGAGCCACAGCGTGAACTCCATGATAGATTTTTTTGGTTTTAGGGCCACCCCAGCAGCATATGGAAGTTCCCAGGCTAGGAAACAGAGCTGCAGCTGCTGGCCTACACCACAGCCACAGCAATGCAGGATCTGAACCACATCTGGGACCTTTGCTGCCGCAGTCTGTGGCAACGCCAGATCCTTAACTCACTGAGAGAGGCCATGGATAGAACCCACATCCTCATGGATACTAGTTGGGTTCTTAACCCACTGAGCCATAACAGAAACTCCTTGATAGATTTTCTTAATACATTTTTTTTAAAGGGCAGTTTTTAAGTTTACAGAAAAGTAGATCAAAAAGTACAGAGAGTTCCCACACGCACCCCTCTCCCCACACACTCACAGTTTACAACTTGTATTAGTGGGGTGCATTTGTTATACTGATGAACCTGTACTGATACATTATTATTAACTGAGGTCCACACTTTGACATGAGGGTTCACTCCGTTTTGACAGATGTCTAAGGACATGTGTCTCAATAACACATTTTTTTTTTTTTTGGCCATGCCCATGGCATGCAGAGGTTTCCAGGCCAGGGACTGAACATGAGCCATAGCAGTGATAACACAGGATTCTTAACTGCTAGGCTACCAAGAAACGCCAACTCATTTCTTTTTACCACTGCATAATATTCCATTATATGGATGTACCATAGTCTATCCATCTATTGCTGAAGGAATTTTTGGTTTCTTCCAATTGGGGGCAATTATGAATGAAAGTGCTATAAATGTTTGTGTTGCAGGGTTTGTGCTGACATAGTTTTCAACTCATTAGGTGAATACTTAGGAGCATGATTGCTGGATCCTGTGGTGAAAATGCATTTAGCTTTGCAGTAGCTGCAAAGCAGCTGTACCATTTCGCATCCCCACCAGCAATAAACCAGAGTTCCTGTTACCCTATACCCTTGTCAGCACTTGGTGTTGCCAGTGTTTTAGAGTCATCCACTCTAAAAGGTACGGAGTAGTATCTCAGTGTTGTTTTAATCCAAGTATATATGTATGCCATGCCTGCAGCATACAGAAGTTCCCAGGCCAGGTATTAAACCCTTGCCACAGCAGTGACGACAGCACATCCTTGATCACTAGGCCACCAGGGAATTCCAAGCATACATTCTTTACAAACACACTGTTGAGTTTCCATGGTGGTGAAGCAGAAATGAATCTGACTAGTATCCATGAACATGCAGGTTCAATTCCTGGCTTCGCTCAGTGGGTTAAGGATCCGGCATTGCTGTGAGCTGGGGTGTAGGTCACAGAGCCAGCTCACATCCAGCAGTGCTATGGCTGTGGTGTGGGCCAGCAGCTGTAGCCCCAATTAGACCCCTAGCCTGGGAACTCTCACAGGCCATGGTACGGCCCTAAAAAGCAAATAAATAAATAAATACACACTGTTCAACTCCCTAAAGTAAAAAGCAAGTTCCAATAAATTGCATAGTAAACTGCCAGGATTCAGCCCATAATTGTCATTCACAGACATTCCAATCACCCTAAATCTCACCCTGCTGAAAGAGAGAAAAAAAAATCTTTAAAACAATTAATTCCTATTGCTAAAGGCAAGGCTGGTATGACGTGGACCCTGAAATATGCCAGGCTTGAAAAAGCCAAAGCAATACCTCTCCCTTCATCCCTAATCTACTGAAGTGAACTTTTCAAGGCAGGAGGACACCTAAAGTTTAGAGGTAAAAAAAAATTGTCTTCTAGTGACCACCAGCCACATTCAGGCATTTTCTCTGAGGTTCTTGGATTTGGCTTTGATAAAGTTCTCAGGTTCCAACAAACAGTGTGCAGTTCTGAATTTTTCTGTGCTCTTTCTAAGGCTCTAAAACTTGTGGAGGGAGAGAGGGCTGGGCTTTTTCCTTCTATATCTTATCCAGATGTTCTCTAACACTTTTTATGGAAACTGGGGCAAGAGAACACCAGGAAGAAGGTTTCCACTGTATATTATTACACCTGCTCTGCCTTGAATTCTCAAATAGTGAAAGATATTCTCTTCCTGTATTTATGTCTAAGCAACATCTCACACCTGCATGTTTATATAATGGTTTAGATCTTCATTACTCTACAAAGGTTTAGGCAATAACATGCAAAAAAAAAAATTCTTGCAGAAAGAAGTCACTCAATTTCATACATTTTTGCCAACGTGTGAACTTGCCAGATGAAACTTAACATAATCAAATGTCACATAACACACCTACCTTGAAAAATTATTGGCAGGCATCTTAAATTTTTAAACAGCCCATTTTACATTCCCATTCCTAACAGGCATGATATAACCATATAAAACAAGTGCTTTATCCTTAACGCTGGATCTGCTGTTTATGGCAGCTCCTCAAAAGCCTTGGAAATAGTCCATGATGAGGTGGCAAAGATGCCTGAAAACATTTCCAAACCAAATGGCAAAGCATTTAAGAGAAGCATCAAAAAAGAATTTGCCAGGAAGGAGCATAACATTTGGAATACCTTTTCTCTGCATTTTTATCACTGCCTTTTGAAGGATACATTCAAATACTTCTGTTTTTAACCACTGGCTACCTACAAAGACTGATGCTAGGCCTCCCCATATTTTATATGGCAACATCCTCTGCTGTAAGAAGCTTCAAATAAAAAGCTGAAACACCCACACTTCAGTAATGCTAAGAAAACTCCCCCCATTATTTGGCTGTCAACCTGAGCAGAGTAAGTATGCATTCTGCTGAAAGCTTTCTGAAGGGGAGTTTTGTGGATAGTAAAAATAAAATACAGTCTAGCCTATTTTAGATTTTTTTCTTTTTCCTTTTTTTAAAGCCACACCTGCAGCATATGGAAGTTCCTGGAATAGGGGTCCCACTTAACAAGGCCAGGGATCGAACCTACATCCTCATGGATACTAGTTGGCTTGATAACCCACTGAGCCACAATGGAAACTAACGGGCTAGCTTATTTTAAAATTTCCAATGAGGGAGTTCCCATTGTGGCTCGGTGGGTTGAGAATCCTACATTGTCTCTATGAAGATGCAGGTTCGATCCTTGGCCTCACTGAGTTAAGGATCCAGCATTGCTACAAGCTGTGGTGTAGGCTGCAGATGTGGCTCATATCCAGTATTACCATGGCTTTGGTACAGGCCTGCAACTGTAGCTCCAATTCAACTACTAGCCCAGGAACTTCCATATGCCACAGGTGCAGCCATGAGAAGAAAAAATAAGGAGTTCTCATTGTGGCTCAGCAGGTAAGAACCCAACTTGTACCCATGAGGACATGGGTTTGATCCCTGGCTTTGCTCAGTAGGTTAAGGATCCCACATCGTTGCTGAAAGCTGGGGCATAAGTCACAGATGTGGCTTGGATTTGGTGTTGCTGTGGCTGTGGTGTAGGCTAGCAGCTGCAGCTCTGATTCGACCCCTAGACTGAGAACTTCCATATGCCACAGGTGCAATCCTAAAATAAGAAAAAAGAAAAAAATAAGGTAAAAAATAAAATAAAAAATAAAATTTCCAGTGATGGACTCATGGCCCAGAGGATATAGGATTATCATGCTGAATTGCTAGGTCAACCACACATCATCACTAATCATGTTGTGGAGTCTCTAGGACAGGAGAAGTGCTGATGTTTAATATAGTACAAGTAACTGGAAGATTTTTGTAATTCACTCCTTTCCTCTTTTACCCACAGTGTGCTAAACATACCACTCCCTTCCACACCAAAGATGGAAAACTTTCCAGCACACTGCTATGGGCTATACTGTGTGCCCCCTCAAAAAAGATGTATTTGAAGTCCTAACACCCTCAGAATGTGACTGATTTGGAAGCAGGGTCTTTGCAGATGCAATAAGGTCACACTGGAGTAGAGTAGGTCCCTAATCCAATGTGGCTTGAGTCCATATGAAGACAATGTGAAGACACAGGGATAGAACGTGGTGACAGAGACAGAAACCAGAGAAGATTGGAGAGATGCATCTCCAAGCCAAGAAAGGCCAAAAATCCATCCCCACCACCAGAAGCTAGGGAAAAGGAAGGACGAACTTTCCCTCCCAGGTTTCAGGGGGATCACCGCCCTGCCCACACTTTTCAGATCTACAGATTTCAGACTTTGACCTCCACATTTATGAGATAATACATTTCTGTTGTTTTATTATGGGATAATACATTTCTGTCGTTTTAAGCCCCTCAGCTTGTGGTTATCTGTGTGGCATCCTTACAAAACAAACACACATGATCAAGTGAGATTTCTTCCTGGGACACAAGGATGGTTCCGCATTCATGAAACAACCATTGACACACCACATTAACAAAATGAAAGATAAAGACGATATGTTCATCTCCATAGATGCAGGAAAAGAATCTGACAAAATCTGACAATATCCTTTCATGATAACAAATTGGATACCAAAAGAATATACCTCAACACAATAAAGGCCATATATGACAAAGCTATAGCCAATATCATACTCAAGAGTCAAAGATTGAAAAGTTTCCTCTAACATTAAACAAACCAAAAAAGTGTCCACTGTCACCACTCCTATTCATCATAGTCTTGGAAGTCCTGCCCAGAGACATCAGGCGACAAAAAGAAATAAAAGGTATCCAAATAGGAAAGGAAGATGTAAAAGTACCTTTGTAGATAGCATGATCTTATATTTTTTAAAAATCCTAAAGACTCCACCAAAAAAAACTGCAGGAACTAATTAGCAAATTCAGTAAAGCTGCAGGAAACAGAGAGAAAATGGTACATATCTAAATACTGAAAAAAATCAACATATAGAGAACAGCTGTGTTTCTATATACTAACAACAACATATCCAAAAAAGAACTAAAGCAAACAACCCCATTCACAATAGTATCAAAAAATAAATTTAGTAATAAATTTAACCAAGGAGGTAAAAGAGCTGTATATTGAAAACTACAAGACTTTGATGAAAGAAATTTTAAAAGACATAAACAAGTGGAAAGATATCCTATGTTCGTGGACTGGAAGAATTAATACTATTAAAATGTTCCTATTACCCAAAACTATCTACAGATTCAAAGCAATTCCTATCATAATTTCAATGGCATTTTCATAGGAATATAAAAAAACTATCCTAAAATCTGTATGGAGCTACAAAAGACCTCAAACGGCCAAAACAATTTTGGTAAAGTAGAACGAAGCTGGAGGCATCACACTTTCTGATTTAAAACCGTACTACAAAGCTGTTGTAATCAAAACAGCGTGGTACTGGCATAAAAATACAAACACAGACCAACAGAACAGAATTGAGAGCCCAGAAATAAACCCACCCACACACGGTCAACTAATACTTGACCAGGCACCAAATATACACAATGTGGAAAGGATAATCTTTTCCACAATGGTACTGGAAAAACTGAACAGCCAGAAGAATGTGTACCACTCACAAAAATTAACTCAAAATGGATTAAAGACAAATTTAAGATGTAAAACCATGAAACTTCCAGAAGAAAACATAGAGGGAAGAGCTCATTAGCATTGGTCTTGGCAGCAATTTCCTGGACATGATGCCGAAAGCATAAGCCACAAAAGTAAAAATAAGTGAGTGGGACTCCATCAAACTAAAAAGCTTCTGCACAGCAACAAAATGAAAAAGGAACCTACTGAATGGGAGAAAATATTTGCAAACCATATATCTAATAAGAGCTTAATATCCAAAATATATAAAGAGCTCACATAACTCAATAGCAAAAAAAAAAAAAAAAAAAAAAAACTCAAATAAAAAAATCAGCAGAGGAACTGAGTTTTTCAAAGACACCTAAATGCTCAAAGTAGAGTTCTCCAAACTCTACCCAATATTCTGTGATGGTCTATAAGTGAAAAGAATCTGAAAAAGAATGGATGTATGTATATGCACCACTGAATTACTTTTGCTGTACAGCAGAAATTATCACAACATTGTAAAATCAACTACACTTCAATAAAACTTCTTTTTAAATGGCCAAAGTTGAAAAGTATCGCTAAAAGGTGCTTGACATCACTAATCATCAGAGCAGTGCAAGTCAAAACCACAATGAGATCTCAGCTCACACCAGTTAGAGTGGCTCTCATCAAAAAGACAAGAGATAATGAGTTGATGAGGATGTGGAGCAGAGGGACCCCTAGTGCATTGTTGGAGGGAATGGAAACTGGTACAGCCATTATGGAAACCTCTTACGATGGTTCTTCAAAAATGTAACTATGATCCAGCAGTCCTACTTCTGGGCATTTATCCAAAGAAGTTAAAATCAGGACCTCGTAGAGATACCGCACCCCATTTTCATTGCAGCATTACTCACAAGAGCCAAGATATGGAAACAACCTAAGTGTCCAACAACAGATGAATGGATAAAGAAGATGTGAAATCTACATATCTATAGAGATAGAGACACACATGTACACACATGGAATATTCAGCCATAGGAAATAAGGAAATCCTGCCACGTGTTACAACTTGGCTACAACTTGAGGATATTATGCTTAGTCAAGTAAGTCAGAGAAAGACAAATACTTTATGAGAACATATACCTGGAATCTAAAACAGCCCAACCCAGGAGAATAGAGAGTAGGGTGGTGGTTACCAGGGATTGGCGGGGGGAGGAAGGGGAATTGAGAGATGCTGGTCAAAGGGTACAAACTTCTAGACATAAGATTAACAAATTCTGAGAATCTAATGCATAACATGATGATGATGGCTAACAATACCAAAGCATATACTTGGATGTTGCTAAGAGAACAGATTTTGAGTATTCCCACCACAAAAAAGAAATAGTCATTATGTAACAAGATGGGATCATTAGCTAATGCTATGGTAGTAATCATTTTGCAATATATAAATATATCAAATCAACATGTCATACACCTTAAATTTTTGCAATGTTGTATGTCAATCCTATCTCAATAAAACTGGGAGAAAAATAAAGAACAAACTGTAACATTTGGGCTGGATGGGCAATGGGCTCCTACTGTGCAGCACAGGGAACTGTGTGGGGTTGGGTCACCTTGATGTGCAACAGAAATTTTTTTTTTTTTTGTCTTTTTGCCTTTTCCAGGGCCACTCCCGAGGCATATGGAGGTTCCCAGGCTAGGGGTCTAATCAGAGCCGCAGCCACCAGCCTACACCAGAGCCACAGCAACTCGGGATCCGAGCCCCATCTGCGACCTACACCACAGCTCACGGCAACGCTGGATGCTTAACCCACTGAGAAAGGCCAGGTATCGAACCCGAAACCTCATGGTTCTTAGTCGGATTTGTTAACCACTGAGCCATGACGGGAACTCCATACAACAGAAATTGAAGAAACATTGTAAATCAACTACACTTTCATAAAAAATAAAATCAATCATCATCAAGGAAAAAAAGGGAAAACTAATAACACATCTTGTGAAAAATAAGTTCTGGAGTCAGACAATGGTTCAAACCCTGCTGTGTGGACAAACTTTCACAGCATTCAAAGCTCCTCTGGGACAGTCTTGCTGCAGTAACCCATCCTCAAGGGCCTGAATCCTGCCCCCACCCGGAGCCAGTACCCTGCTGCTTGTCCCCAGATGTCCCTTAGCAGGGAAACAGCCTCCAGTGATACTAGCAAAGGTCTGCAGTCGGAATTCATGGAGGACCTCCAAGGACGTGTGAATTTGTTTTTGGCTTCTTTGACATTTAATAAACTCAAAATAAACTGGGACACTTATTTCACCTTAAAATTAAAATATGCCTCAGATATTTTAGGTCATATTCATTCATCCTAAACTATATTACTTTTTATCCATATAAAATAGCTTTCGCTTCAAAGTTATTCCTTGATGTGGGTTGAACTGTGTTGACCCAAAATTCCTAAGTTGAAGCTGTAACCTCCAAGGTCATGGTGTTTGGAGGTGGGGCCTTTGGAAGATAATTAGGGTTAGATGAGGCCATGAGGGTGTCCTTGTAAAAAGATACCAGAGAGCCTGGGGGGGGGGGTGTGTGTGTGTGTGTGTGTGTGTGTGTGTGTGTGTGTGTGTGTGTGTGTCTATCTGTCTGTCTCTCCCCTGACCGACACCATGTGAAGACATAGCAAGGAGGGAGAAATACAAGCCAAAAAGAGAGTCCCCACCAGAAACCCACACGCTGGCATTTGGACCTCCAGCCTCCAGGGCTGTGAGAAAATGCATCGCTGTTGCTTAAGACTCCCAGCCTATGGTATTTTGTTACAGTAGCCAGAGTTGACGAAGACAGCTGTCATACATAAGTGAGAACACAGTTTCAGGAAATGGTGAAAATACCTCAAATTCTACAGTGGTACCTAGATATCAACTGGGCCAGAAGTTTTAGTGGCTTTAAGCTCCGCAAAGGTCCAAACGATTGTGTTGAAATCTAGCTGCTGTGCTCCTCTGCTCTCAACAACAAAGAAGAGGATCATTTGTTTGTGTTTTCATGGCCCAGCCCTGTGCCCTGAGGTTGGCTGTAGGGCCAAAGCGGAATCGGAGGAGGGCAGGGAAAGAGGGCTCTCCAGGAGTTCCCTCTGTGGCTCCGTGGGTTATGAACCCAACTAGTATCCATGAGGACTTGAGTTCAATCCCTGTCCTCACTTAGTGGGTCAGAGATCCTGAGTGGCTGTAGCTGTGGGGTAGACCAGCAGCTGCAGCTCCAATTAGACCCCCTAGCCTGCGAACTTCCATATGCCACAGGTGTGGGCATAAAAAGCAAAAAAAAAAAAAAAAAAATCATTGGAGTATAGTTGATTTCCAATGTTGTGTTAGTTTCAGGTGTACGGCAAAGTGATTCAGTTATACAAAGACATACATCCATTCTTTTTCAGATTCTTTTCCCATATAGGTTATTCACAGTAGAGTTCCCTGTGCTACACAGTAGTTCCTTGTAACTTAGCTACTTTATGTACAGTATTGTGTCTGTGTTAACCAGGCACCCCAGCTCTACTCATCTCTGGCCCAAGCACACCTTTCAAAACATTTAATCACACAATACCTTGACTAACTTGGTTCTTGCAAATCAGTAGAGATGAAGAATAAGTAATTAGCAGAATAAGTAATTAGACCAGATCTCTTCGCAAGTTTCCCCTTCACTAACCTCCTGAACAAACTGTGAACAAGACAGAATCTAGGGAGTTCCCACTGTGGCACAGAGGTTTAAGGATCTGGCATTGCCACAGCTGTGGGGTAGGTCGCAGCTGTGGTTCAAATTTGATCCCCGGCCTGGGAACTTCTACATGCTGCAGGTGCAGTCAAAAGAAAAAAACAGACAGCATCTAAAGGAAGATCAAGAGATGACAAGCCTGCACACAGGGAAGGATGGCAGTGACCCTGACCATCCCCCAACTCAATGATTAACTGAGATGACTTCTCTTGTTTCCCTTAAAATTTTCATGGCTGAGCAGAATCTTCAGAGGTGGGTTGGCAGTACGCTGAGTCCACCAGCTCCACAGATTGCCAGCATTCTGATGGGCAGCATCTTTCTCCCCTATCATTTATGAATTTGTCATTGTTTTTGTAAGTAGCAAGCCGAGTGACCCAATTTATTCCATAAGAAGGTGAATACTCCTCCTCTCACCACTCTCAGCACCTCCGCAACCTGCTTTTGGGGTCACTTCATGCAGGGATGAGCAGAGGGAACAGGGTGAGCATCCAGAGTAGGGCAGTTAGGAAGTCTGCCCACTTGCCTCTTCTTTCAAGATTTTCAGAAGGCCTCTCCTACAATTTCTCAAATTTCATAGTAAATATCCCCAGAAATGATATATAAGAAATGCCAGAACCCCAGAGAAAATAACTCTGAAATCAGCACCACTTTTGCAGAGTTAGGATCACATCATAGAGAAGGGCTAACTTTTTTTTTTTTTTTTTTTTTTTTTTGCTTTTTAGGGCCACACCCAGAACATACGGAGGTTCCCAGGCTGGGGGTCTAATCGGAGCCAGCTGCTAGCCTACACCACAGCCACAGCCACAGCAACATCAGATCCGAACCACGTCTGTGACCTACACCACAGCTCACTGCAATGCCAGATCCTTAACCCACTGAGCGAGGCCAGGGATCGAACCTGCAACCTCATGGTTCCTAGTCAGATTCGTTTCTACTGCACCACGACGGGAAATCCAGGGCTGACTTTTTTTATCTTCTCTGCTTCTTTGTCTCTGAAAAGAATTGACAGCTCCATAAAGACACACTGGTTTACTATTTTTTATACACCCGAACGACAAAACTCTTCTGGCCAAAATCAGTGTTCAGAGCAACTGAGGTTCCTTGGTACCCTATATGCACAGCCGACAATGGATTTCCCTAACTTTAGGCAGATCTTTGTAACAACCTTCTAGAATTCTCTCTTGAACAAGAATAGCAACAAAGTCTTTCTCCTCAGGGGTTTTCTGACTTTTTTTTACCTTGATTATGTGATGCATCATTTTATACCATTTGAATATGGATGCTTTCACAGGCTAATCAAATCATTGAAACAATGGTTTCAAATGTATCATTTATTAAAGAAAGTGATGACTTAAGTTGCACCATCTATTTTCATTAAAATGTCTTAAGGAAATTGTTCTGCCTTAAAGGCGGCTCTCTTTTCTAGCTCATATGCAACTAAATCACCCCCTTCTTTTCCATGAAAAACCTTTATTCTTGCAAGTTGGAGTTGGTGATTTTAATATTTAGTAATAGCGGCAATCATTCTTTTTTATTTACCATATGCAGTTGGTGAGATTTTTATTTTACTATTTTTCTTTCCACTTTATGATAATGTTCTCTTTTTCGGTATGATAATGTCATAAGCCTAATTTTCCCTTCTGTTAGGTCTTGGTTATTCCCCCCAAAGGCTGATATTTTAAATGAAAGCATTTAAAACTTAATGTTAGTAGAACAGTTATGTGGTCACATGCATACAAGGGGAAATAAGCCTACAGATCCTGTTAATATTATTCTATGCAAATTAAGTCTAATGCAGCACATGTAGTAAGCAGCTTCAGGGCTGAGCTAATTGTAAAACTGAGGCTAAAGTTTTAAAAAGGTAATAAGAAAGCAGAAGGGCAAATAAGGAGGAATCCATTTGTCAACTGCTGCTGTAGGGCTGACTTCTGAATATCATTTGCACCTGACAAAGAAAATCGCAACCGAAGAATTAGACCTATCATATGGGAGTCTAGTCTAAATTAACCTGACCAATTTCTTTTTATTTTTTACACACATATACATTCATTTTAATACTCTTGACTCAGGAGACTGGATATAGTTCCCTCTGCTATACAGTAGGACTTTGTTGTTTATCCTAACCTGACCAATTTCTTCTTCTTTTTTTTTTTGTCATTTTGCCTTTTTCTAAGGCTGCTCCCTTGGCATATGGAGGTTCCCAGGCTAGGGGTCTAATTGGAGCTACAGCTGCCTGATCCAAGCTTTGTCTGCGACCTACACCAGAGCTCACAGCAACGCCAGATCCTGAACCCACTGAGCAAGGCCAGGGATCGAACCCCCAACCTCATGGTTCCTAGTCGGATTCGTTAACCACTGAGCCACGACGGGAACTCCTCTTCTTGGTATTTTTTAACAAACATACCAGACTGGTGTCTCTCGCAGACATTTGCTGAGGTTGGCACAAGGGATCAGTTCAATAGGTCCTTCAAGGTTACCTGGAGCCAAACGGCAAGTTGAAAGAGATGCTAGTTTAACTAAAGCCAGAAGATGCGGGTCATAGGAAGTATAGGTTTCAAGAAGGCAGGAAGTGGCAGAGATCAAGTTTACTGGCTTGACAACCAGCCTAAATGGGCAGTTCCTTGAGAGCAGGCACTGACTTAAGATTTCACTCTAGCTTCCCACTTCTAACATACGCTGGAACCTTCTCTGTGCCTGAAGCTCCCTCCCTGCCTCTCAGCATTGCTGGGGCCACCCAGCCTTTTACGCCTCATTTCAGACCTCGGCCAGGGCCTGCCCCAGCTCTGTGTTCCAAGAAGGTAGAGGAGAGATGAGAAGCAGACGAGGACAACCTGCAGGGAAGAAATGGACATGATGTGCCCGCCTCGGAAACCACACCCCAGCAATGCCTACTTGTCTTTGGGCTCAAACCTGGCCCTGGACCTTCCCTTCTTCTTCATGCCCTGTGTGATTTTGGCCTCACATGACTCATCATTCTAATTAATTTGGTTCCCAGGAGCATCTAACCAGTTATCCCAAAGTGAAGTAAAAGAAACTGGAGGAGAAGTTCCTGCTGTGGCTCAGTGGCTGACTGCAGAATCTGACTGCGGTGGCTCAGGTGGCCGCTGAGGCCCCAGTTCAATCCCCAGCCCGGTGCAGTGGGTTAAGAATCCAGGGTTGCCGCCGCTGCAGTATAGGTCGCAGCTGCGGCTCAGATTCAATCCCTGGCCCCGGGAATTTCCACATGCCACTGGTGTGGCCATTAAAAAAAGAAAAAGAAAAGGAAAAGAAACTGGAGGAATTGGAAAGGGAATAATAGCAAAAAAAAAAAGAATAATAAAAAGAGAAGGAGTAAAGGGAAGGTATTATAATGGAATGAAATCTAAATGCGCTAAAGCCTGACCCACCTGGAATCAAAGTTTTAGGAGATCTTTGTAAGAAGTGATTACGTAAGTGGATGTTTGAAAAGCACAGGGCATAGACAAGAGGGGCCACCGTGATACTGCCCTGGCTGAAAGATACCGTGAAAGTGTTGAACTGGGCCTCTGCAAAGGTATTCTGTAAAGTCAATGCATTGCCATTACTTGCTTATCACATTTAAACCCTTAGCTTTATTTTTTTCATTTTTAAATATTTTATTGCAGTATCGTCTGAGCTACAATGTAGTGTTAAGTTCTGCTGTCCAGCAGAGTGATCTCACCATGCATATCCACATATCCATTCTCACACGGGTTATCACAGAAGACGGAGTAGATTTCCTGGGGAAGGTGCCTGTTGACCACCGATTCCATATAATTCAGGGTGCATATGCCAAACCCCAAATCCCAATCCATCCCTCTCCATCTTCCTCTTTGATAACAAGTTTGTTTTCGATGTCTGTGGGTCTATTTCTGTTTTGGAAGTAAGTTCATGTGTGTCATACTTTAGATTCCACATACAAGCGGTATCATTTGATATCTGTCTCTCTCTACTCCACTTAGTATGAGAATCTCTAGGTCCACCTATGTTACCAAAAATGGCATTATTTCATTCTTTTTATATGGCCAAGTATGACTCCTCTGTGTGTGTATGTGTGTCTGGATAGATAGATAAACAGACAGATAGACAGACCAACCAACCACATCCTGATCCCTTCATCTGTCAATGGACACTTAGGGTGCTTTCATGTCTTGGCTATTGTGAATAGTGCTGCTATGAATATAGATAGGGGTGCATGTGTCTTTTTGAATTATGTCATCACTTTTACAGACCCCATTCTGATATAAAAGCCCATATAGGGAGTTCCCATCGTGGCTCAGAGGTAACAAACCCGACTAGTATCCATGAGGATGCAGGTTCGATTCCTAGCCTCGCTCAGTGGGTTAAGGATCCGGCATTGCCGTGAGCTATGGTGTAGGTCACAGACGTGGCTCAGATCCCAAGTTACTGTGGCTGTGGTGTAGGCCAGCAACTGCAGCTCCAATTGGACTCCTAGCCTGGGAACTTCCATATGCCTTGGGTGCAGTCCTAAACAGCAAAATAAATAAAAGCACATACAAAGCCTCATGGAATTTCTAAGGTCAGTTAAAACTAGCACATACACAACTTGACGAAAGCTTTTTTAATACTATAAACGTCAACTTTTGTGTTCTTTTTCCGAACTTTGATGGCTCATCACATGTCATCAGATGTAGTCTCTAATGGATCCACCCCATCTATTCAAGACTGAAGAGGGAAAATCGCAAGTATAAATGTTTCCCTAGCCCTTCGAAAAGTACAAAATTAAAGATGCCCATTATCCTGAAATGGAAATATTCTATTTAATTGAAATCTCATTTTCAAGTGACCCAAAGGCAGAACAATCAACAATCACAGGCTTTATGTCCAAACGGGAGAGGAGAGGGCACAGCCAGCTTGCCCTTGGGTTAAAAGAGTTGAGTTTAAACAATGACAGCTAAACATGTCTATACCATGGGCTCTGAGGAAAATATGCTGGGTATTTTTTTTAATTAATGGGAATTTTGCTCCCAAATTTCCACAGAAAGCTTTTTCTTTTCTAATCTGATTACTCATTGCAGTTTTAGCCACTGCCAGGAAGAAGTCAGAGGGCTGTAAAAATCTATATGGCATCTGATCTGAAGCAATATGATATCCAATGAGGGTCCAGCACAAGCTGAGGGTGGGTGGGCTCAGGAGAGATGTGCATGAAACTCCAAGCTTGGGAGGTCCAGCGAATTGGAGCAGGTATTAAGAATCACAATCACACTGGAGTTCCCGCTGTAGCACAGCAGAAATGAATCTGACTAGTAACCATGAGGATGCATGTTCCATCTCTGGCCTGGTTCTGTGGGTCAGGGATCCAGTGTTGCCGTGAGCTGTGGTGTAGGTCACAGACATGGCTTGGATCTGATGTGGCTGTGGCTGTGGTGTAGGCCGGCCGGTGTAGCTCCAATTCAACGCCTAGCCTCAGAGCTTCTATATGCCATGGGTTTGGCCCTAAAAAGAAAAAAAAAAAAAAAAAAAGATTGGAGGAAGGGAGATCAGAAGGTAAGAGTTTATAATCTTAGTTGAAACAGCGTCATTGCAGTCTAATGAAATGCCTGAAAGATTTTATTTTCGGTTTTATTTGGTGATATATAGGATATTCTTTTACAAGGAAAACAATGAAACATACCAAGATTACTTAAAAGGTTTACTTGTTCTCCTGCAAGAATCTTGAGGCTCTTAATGTGAAAAATCCGCACAGGACCAACTCCTACAGCAGTAACAGCATCACACAGCACTTTATTCTGCAGGTGCCTCAGATTAGTACTTTATGTCAGCAACATGGTAATTATTATTCCCATGTGAGGAAATCCACCAGCCAAGACCCAAAGAGTCAGCATGGGACCAATCCTATCAACCAGGCTTCCAAACACCAAACGCAGCACTTTTACTATTTGCCTCCTCATTAAGGTCAAGCTTTCTCTGGAAGAAAATCAATCTCCTTAAGAAAGGTAGTATTGGAGTTCCCGTTGTGGCTCAGCGGTAACAAACCTGAATGGTATCCATAAGGATGCAGGTTCGATTCCTGGCCTTGCTCAGTGGGTCGGGAATCTGGCATTGTTGTGAGCTGTGGTATAGGTCACAGACACGGCTCAGATCCTATGCTGCTGTGGCTGCTGCAGCTCCTGTTCAACCACTAGCCTGGGAACTTCCATATGCAGCCCTAAAAAGGAAGGAAGGGAGGGAGGGAGAAAGGTAGAATTGCAGAATTTCTTCACTTTGACAATCAGAGCACTGGGCAGTAATCACATCACGTAAACACCATGGGTCTTTGTGATACTTTGTTTTAATTAAACAGTCAGATTCCCCTGGTCCGTCAAAAAAAAAAAAAAAAAAGGACTCCACGTAGTTGTGGTTGAGTATGAGTTCTGGAGACAAACAAACCTAACTCCTGAGCCTTGCTCTGCCATATTCCAACTGGGTAACCTTGACCAGTAACCCATCCACTCTGGGCTCAGTTTTACCTGTGAGACCCATTGTCACTATACCAGCTTCTGGTTCCTGGTCCCCCTTCCTAGAACACAGAAGGCATACCTCTCAGCTTCCTACAGCTGGATGGCACCACGTGACCAGTTCTGACCAATGAAATGGGAGCAGATAGGGCATGTGGTGTCCAGGAGCAGACAGAGAAAAGGCCACGCAGGCAAAATGCCCTAGCTCCTCTGGTACCCAGCCCTGGGCTGAGATGGCAGAGGCATGCTGAGACCATCCCGGCTCGAGCATTCCTTCCTCAGGCCCCTTCTTGTGAAGACCAAATGAAAGGACAGAGGAAATTAACACAGCCCCCAGCAGTGTAACCACACAGGGGCGAACTAGGAGAAGGAAGGCTGGATGCTCAGGATACCTAATCTATTTATTTTTTTCCCCACTACATATGTTTACCATGTGCCAGGCCCTCTGCTGGGAGCTAAATATACTCCCCCAAAAATAACCACATCTTTTTTCTTTTAAGTAGGAGCAATTTGATCTCAAATTTGTTCTTGGTGCAATACTCTGTGTTAGTGTTGTGTTAGTCTGATCGTATTTCCCTGTTAGAGTCTGTTTTACGGCTGAAGAGCTCTTAAGGCCAGTAATTCATGAGGGAGGAAACACGTAGAAATGTTAAGTGACCCTTTCCAGCTCTCAAATCTCATTCCCGATAGAGAGGAATGGGGGAACTTGGGTTTCCTCTTTCTGCATTGCTCTCCAAAAGCGCTGTTTCCAACTTTATGTTTCACATAAGGGTTTCTTTTGGCTTTTTGCTTAAGGGCTGTACCTGCAGCTTATGGAAGTTCTCAGGCTAGGGTTTGAATTGGAGCTGCAGCCACCAGCCTACGCCACAGCCACAGCCACACCAGATCCGAGCCTCATCTGCAACCTACATCACAGCTCATGGCAACGCTGGATCCTTAACCCACTGAACGTGGCCTGGGATCAAACCTGCAGCCTCATGGATTCTAGTTGGGTTTGTTGCCACTGAGCCACAACAGGAACTCCTCATGTATGTTTTTTCTTTCTTTTTTCTCTTTTTTTGGCTGCCCCATGGCATATGGAGTTCCAGGGCCAGGGATCAGATCTGAGCCACAATTTCAACCCATACTGCAGCTGCAGCAATACCAGATCCTTAACCCACTATGCCTGTGGGCCTGGGATGGAACCTGCCTCCTAGTTCTGCAGAGATGCCCTCAATCCTTTTGCATCACAGCAGGAACTCCTCTTTCTTTCTTTCTTTTTTTTTTTTTTTTTAAGGTTTTTGAAGTGTCATTGATGCGCATCTTTAAAATCACCTAGAAAGCCCTTCCTGAGGGAACTTAGATGCAACTCTTCATGAATATGTGCAGATCTGTCCTAGCAACTTGGAATGGAATGAAGCCCTGCCCAGGCAAGGATCTGAGGTTTTAGAGCCTGTCTAGAAAGCTCCATCCCACACTGTCTCCATCACTCACGTCCTCAATGGGCTGTCCTGCCTGCTGATGAGTGTTCTAAATGTCAACACACCTGGTGGAAACAACAGAGGTCCACCAAGAATATCCCAGTGAAGGAACAGCATATTAGATTAACATCTCACACTGATGCCTACAGCCCTTGCAAGGTACCCGCTCAGTGGACCAAAGTGAGCCAGTGAGACAGATGCAGATCCATCACCCAATATTTTAATCTTGCTTTCTCCTTGATTCTCAACAACTATACTTTTGGGGGGGAGGTTTGGGATTGGCCTATGTACACTATTGCATATGGAATGGATCCTGCTGTATAGCACAGGGAACCCTACCCAATATTCTGTGACAATCTATCTGGGAATGGATATGCATATAGGCCTGGCTGAATCACTCTGATGGACAGCAGAAAGTAACACAGCATTGTAGACTACACTTCAATCAAATATTGAAAAATGAAAAAAAAAAAGAAGTTTAAATGTTTTTTAAAAGAAATGATGGCAATGCATTGACTTTACCAAGCACCTTTGCAGAGACCTAGTTCAAGTCTTTCATGGTTTCTCTCAGCCAGGAGAACAATATCTCTTCTCTATTCCTGTTCTTTTCCATTCACTTACATAATCACTTCTTGCAAAGATCGCCTAAAACTATTTGAATTCAGATGGTCAGTCTTTAGTGCATTTAGGTTTCATTCCATTATAATACCTTCCCAGTACCCCTTTCCCTTTAATTATTCTTTTTTTTCTTAATTCTCTTTCCAATTCCTCCAGCTTTTTTGTTTTGATTTGTTTTTGTTTGTTTGTTTGCTTTTTAGGGCTGGACATATTGAAGTTCCCAGGTTAGGGGTCCAATCAGAGCTGCTGGCCACAGCCACAGCCATAGCCACGTGGGATCCAAGCCAGGTCTGCAACCTATAGCACAGTTCACAGCAACACTGGATCCTTAACCCACTGAACGGGGCCAGGGATCATACCCAAGTCCTCAGGAGACTGGTCGGGTTTGCTACCGCTGAGCCAAAACAGGAACTCCTTTTTCTTTTTTTTAATGGCTGCACCCAAGGCATATGGAAGTTCCTGGGCCAGGGATAGAAACCAAGCTGCAGCTGAGACCTAATGCCACAGCTGCAGCAACATCGGATCCTCTAACCCATGTGCTGGGCCAGGGATTGAACTGGAGCCTTCACAGGGACCCAAGCTGCTGTAGTTGGATTCTTAACCCACTGTGCCACAGCAGGAACTCCAAAACTACACTATTCTTGAGTGGAAAATTCTCCAAAGACTCCTTGGAGTCCGGCCACTAGAATCTTCCTGATTGCACATCAATCTGCTAAGGGACACGTTCTCAAACCAATAGCTTTGTGCTCCCGATATGCCCGTGTTTTCATTCACTTAGGGAAAGTGATTTCATCTGGAAAATGCAGATACTTGGACTCAAAACTCCAAATCGGTACCCACTGCATCAGAAAACAACACTCCAGCATTTCCAGTGGCGATCAGTCACACTCAAATCTAATTTAAATTCCCAGCAACCATGCTTTAGAGGTATTTCCATGAAATTTGGTCTTTGCCTGACTTGTCTGCTGTAAATTCTATTAACCAGACTCTGCAGGGCCTTACACTACTCTTGAATAATTCCACACTTGGGGGAAAAAAAAAAATTATGAACCCTCTAGCAAACACCTTCTATATTTCAGATAGTAAATGTGGGCGCTTAAGACTTAAATGTTGGTTGTTTTTCCTTTCACATTATCCAAAAGGCCGGATTCAACTGAAAAATCATATTTTCCAAGATGCAGGAGAAATTCCCTAAGTTTGGACCCACCCCTTGAGACTCGGGCTGCTCGAACATGAAACTGGGGCTCACTGGTGCTCTCTGGCCCTTCCTTCAGCAGCACTGGAATGTCTGGAGCAGAAGCAGGACTGATGTTATTTTTCTGACTCACTGTCTGAATCTCTCTTTCCTCGGGGTTTCCAGGTCTCAGGACCAGAAACAGTAACCTGAAGACCCCGTCTGTCTCCTGTCAACATCTCTCAGAGTTCCCATCACGACTTAGCAGTAACGAACCCAACTAGGATCCACAAGGACACAGGTTTGATCCCTGGCCCCCGCTCAGTGGGTTAAGGATCCAGCATTGCCCTGAGCCGTGGTGTAGGTCACAAACATGCCTTGGATCTGGCATGACTGTGGCTGTGGCGTAGGCTGACAGCTGCAGCTCTGATTCAGCCCCTAGCCTGGGAACTTCCATATGCCAAGGGTGTGGCCATAAAAAGACAAACCAAAAGAAACAAAACCCATCTCTCGTCCTCAGGTCTCCTCCCAAAACCTTACCAGTCCTCCAGCTCCTTCAGGACATCCAGAGGCCCCAATGGCTACTTCCCTGCCTGAGCTGCTAGACCCACACTCCTGTCAGCGTTCCTCCTGGGAAGGTGGGGGGAGTCTGAGCTTTCTGCAGCGATATCATCCTTTAGTATCCGCAGGGGAGTGGCTCTGGAACCCCCATGGATACCAAAATCTGGGGATGCTCAAGTCCCTTATATAAAAGGGTGTATTTGCATATAACTATGCACATCCTCCCCTATACTTTAAATCATGTTTAGATGACTTTTTTTTTTTTTAATGGCCATACACACATACATGGAAGTTCCCAGGCCAGGGACTGAATCCAAGCCAAAGCTTAGACCTACGCACCACAGCTGCAGCAATGCCTGGATCCTTTAACCCACTGGGCTGGGCCTGGGATCAAACTCAAGCCTCTGCAGCAACCTGAGCCGCTACAATCGGATTCTTAAAACATTGCGCTACACTGAACTCCTAGATGACCGCTAATACATAATACAATGTACATGCTACGGAAATAGCTGCTGGAACACAGCAAATTCCCAAGTTTTGTTTTTTTGGAACTTCCTGGAATTCTTTTTCCAGAATTGTGTGTGTGTGTGTGTGTGTGTGTGTGTGTGTGTGTGTGTGTGTGTGTGTGTCTTTTTTGGGCTGCACCTGTGGCATATGGAAGTTCCCAGGCTAGGGGTCCAATCGGAGCTGTAGCTGCCAGCCTAGACCATAGCAACAGCAATGCCAGATCCAAGCTGCATCTGAGACCTACACCACAGCTCATGGCAATGCCGGATCCTTAACCCACTGAGCAAGGCCAGGGATCAAACCACGTCTTCATGGATACTAGCCGGATTTGCTACTGCTGAGCCACAACAGGATTTCCTTTTCTGAAATATTTTTCATCTGCAGTTGGTTGGACCCTCAGATATAAGTGTAAAAATCATGCTGGCTCGAGGGTCACAGACAGGCAGCCTTGGCCACTTTGGCTGTTCTCAGGCTGCAGTGGCACAGCTCTGCCTTAGACCTTTCTTGGTACTCAAACTACAATGTGTGATGACCATCTCAATAGACACGACACAATTGCAGATTAAGCAGAACACAAAAAACTAAGACGCTTTTGTTTTAAAAGAAAGTCCCTCCTTAGGCACTGAAAGAGCTCAGTTCTATCTAAACCATTTTATCAGTTGTACACAATTCCAGTAATAAGTCGAAGAGATGTTTAGATTTCCTTTGGTTTTGCTTTTGTTTGCGGTTTTGCTTTAGGGTAGGAGTGGGGAGAGAAAGGATAACGAATTTGGCAAAATCATTCTATGCTCTATATTTAAAAAAAATCAAAAAGTTCAAATAAGTAAGTTCCAGAAAATAATTGCAAGAAGGAGAAATACAATCTCTCAAGTAAGAAACATATTATAAAGCTACAGTAATTAGGAGTACAATTTCAGGGTGAATAATAAATAGAAGAATAAAACAAAATATTATAGAAACTGACCCTAAGATATAAAAATACATAATGGAGTGATGACAGAAGTCTCTGGTGATATGATGGCTTATTCAACAAAATAATTGCTGGGTCAACTGAGTATCTGTATTGGGAAATCAAGTTAAAAAATACACTCCAAAATAAATTCCAAGTAAATCATAAAGTTCAAAAATTCCATAAGAGAAGCTATAAAAAGTAGTTAAATATACTATCTCTTTTCTGGATGGGGAAAGACTTTTTAAACTATGACCAAAATCATATGCACATAAAAGATGTAATTTTTTTTTCTTTTTAAGGTTGCAATGCAGCATACAGAAGTTCCCAAGCTAGGGGTCAAATTGGAGCTGCAGTTGCCGAACTATGCCACAGCCATAGCAATGCAAGATCTGAGCAGCATCTGTGACCTACATCACAGCTCACAGCAATGCTGAATCCTTAACCCACTGAGCAAGGGCCAGGATCAAACCTGCATCTTAGTGGATACTAGTTGGGTTCTTAACCCAACTGAGCCACAACAGCAACTCCCATAAAAGATATAATTGACTACTTAAAAATTAACATTAGTAAATGAAATTACTAAATTTATTTTTACATGATAAATTATTCTACAGCATATTATAAAGTATATAGTAAATTAAAATTATAAATAAAAATTAATTAAATGGATCTAAACATCGAGAAATGAAAAGTCAACAACTAATTAGGAAAACATTTTCAACAAATATAATGGAGAAAGGGTTGATAGCCTTAATATACAAAGATCCCTTCTAAGTTGTTAGGAATACACTAGACTTCAAGAGTTTAAAAAGGGTGTTTTTTTAAAGAATAGAAAAGTTAATGTACAGATAAAAAATGTTTAACTTCAATTGGTAATCAAAGAAATATAAACTGAAACACCACTGGTTTTTTGCTCCTCAGATGAACCAGGCCAGCACACAAGGCCTGTTGGGGTTTATGAGTCCCAGGCTGTCACCCACTGCTGGCTCGGATGGAAACTCACTCTGTCAAGCATTGAGTATCAAGTACTTTTAAAGTGGTCCTACTTTTTGACCTGTTAATTTCACTTTGAAACATCAATCTAAATGAAACAACCATAATTCCGGACAAAGTGGATGCACTGAGGCATACACGGGAGCATTATTCATAAAATTGGAAACAGCTGCCTAACACTGGGGAGTAAGTTATGACATATACATACTATGAAACATTATATTGCCATTAAAATTGTGCTCCTGAGGAGTTTTTAATGTTGCAGAATGCATTACGATCGTTAAATGAGAAAGGAAAGTACAAAGTTGTGGGAGTTCCCACCGTGGCTCAGCAAAAATGAACCCAACTAGTATCCATGAGGATGCAGGTTTGATCCTTGGCCTTGCTCAGTGGGTTAAGGATATGGTGTTGCCGTGAGCTATGGTACAGGTCACAGACGCGGCTCGGATCCCAAGTTGCTGTGGCTGTGGCATAGGCCAACAGCTGTAGCTCCAATGCAATCCCTAGCCTGGGAATTTCCATATCCTTCTGATGCAGTCCAAAAGAGGAAAAAGAGAAAATAAAAAACAAAATTATGTATGTGTTGTGACCTCAGGTCTGATAAGATACACACACACACACACACACAAAATCCCAAAGTGGTTAATAGTGGTTCTCACTAAAAAGCAAGATTAGAGGAGGTTAATATTTTATCCTTTATATATCTCTCTATTTTCCACTTTTTGCACAATTAATACATATCAACTTCCTACCTGCAAAAAAAAATAAACTTTAAAGACATCTCTCGACCCCTCAAAAAAGACAGTAAGAAAGGAAATATTGATTCTTAGAAAACCAAAATTTTGGAAACCAGAATTACAGAACCAAAAAGTACCCTAGGCATCTAATCTAAAACTTTCACTGTAGACTAAAAGTCATTGTCAGTATTTTTTGAAACTGAGACATACCCTAAATTTATCAAGTCTGATCCCAACCTGCACTCAGCTATAATATTCTGTTGTAAACATCAGCAGAACACTCAAAAAAAAAAAAAAAAACAGTACTGATAAAAGGAAAGGACCCATGGAAAAAATCCTTTGAGCATCAAAGTTCAACTCACCAAAAGGAAAATAATCAATAACCTTATTTTTAAATGATTTTTATTTTTTCCCTTATAGTTGGTTTACAGTGTTCTGTCAATTTCTACTATAGAGCAACCTGACCCAGTCACACACATGTATACATTCTTTTTCTCTCATTATCCTCCATCATGCTCCATCATAAGTGACTAGATATAGTTCCCTGCGCTAATAACCTTGATTTTGATGTTATTAGATGATCAGGACAACACATGATATTACTTTAGACCTGCTCTCACAGTGGCAGGAACAGGAAACAGGATTCACCAGGTTCTGACCCTAATAGAACATGCAAGGAAAAGAGTGTAGTGAGATTATTAATGAGAACAACTTCAGGGCGCATGATCCAACAGCAGTAAGATACAAGCTAAGATGCCCTCTAATCAGAACATGAAGGAGCTAACACCCAAATGAAGATAATAAAAGGCGTAGAGGAGTTCCCGCTGTGGCGCCGCAGAATCAGTGGCATCTTGGGACTGCTGGGACGCAGGTTTGATGCCTGGCCCAGCACAATGGGTTAAGGATCTGGCAATGCTGCACCTGAGCATGGGTTGCACCTGTGGCTCTGATCGGATCCCTGGCCCAGGAACTCCATATGCCATGGGACGGCCAAAAAAGAAAAAAATAATAAAAAAAATAAATAAAAAGTGTAGAAAACACTCAAGCACCAACTTCACTTGGACAAAAAGGATGTGCTGTGATGGAAACAATGCAGACAGACCGGGCCGGAATCCCAGAACATCCACTTACAAGCTACCTCAGCCGCCTTGACTGTCAAACACGGAGCATAATGAACCTCAGAGGTGAGTGTCAGACACCTGGTTCAAAGCCCAGGGTGCTTAACCACGGATGGAACCTGTTACCCACTCTGGTAGGAAGGACCAGGGGCCCCCGAGGCCAGCCACCAACCACCCCCACCCCAGTTCTTTCCCTTACCTGCCAACACCCGGGCACCAGGAGAAAAGCCTTGCTTGACGCTCGTGGGGAGCTGGGCAGGTAGGAAGGGAACGGTGGGCAGGACCCAAGGGACCCTGATGGTCACCGGCCTGGCCCTGGACCTCCACAACCCAATCCAGGCTCTAAGCAGCTGGAGCAACTGAAGAGAACTAGAGCAACAGGAACGGGAAAACAGTAAAAAGAATCCCCAGGGAAAGACCAAAACACAATAAGCCTTATTATAAGTAAAAGAAAAATAACAAAAAATAAATTAAGAATGAGAAATCAGGGAGTTTCCATTGTGGCTCAGCAGGTTACAAAGCCGACTAGTATCCATAAGGATGTGGGTTCGATCCCTGGCCTCGCTCAGTGGGTTAAGGATCTGGCGTTGCCATGAGCTGTGGTGTGGGTCGCAGATGTGGCTCAGATCTCGAGTTGCTGTGGCTCCAATTTAACCCCTAGCCTGGGAACCTCCCTATGCCGAAATGCGGCCCTAAAAAAATAAAGAATGAGAAATCGACAGATCTCTGTAAGCCTAATTCATGCTTTAAAAGAGATGTACACACACACAAAAATAAATAAATAAAATAAAAGAGATGTACACAAAGGATGAAGGAAATTGGCAGAAAATTGGAAGTGATGGGAAGAATTAATGAAGACAAAAATCAATATCGCTCAGTAGGAAGACAGGGGAAAAATACAGGAAATACAAGGTGAGCATGTGTAAGATAAGCATGCTGCCTGGTGTGTTTGAGGATCCTAAGAGAAGCAGACAATGACTTTGCTGGGCAGCGAAGAAGGGAGAGAGAAAAAAGAGAGAGCGCGAGTGCTCCATTCATCACTAGAAGATGATGAAAGACCCTGCGTGGTACTGCTGATGGGTGAAAAGTTAAAGGGTAATTTCTGACACCTCGTCAATGAATTAAGGCCTCACTTTGCAGAGCAGTAATAAAGATAATTGGAGGAGATACTGAAAATCATTAGCAACATTTAAAATTGACCATAATTACATTATGGGTAGTTGAACGAGGAGTCATAAGGAGCTCTTATTTAGAAAAAACCATTGCACCAGACAAATGTGACAGCTCCTTACCTCAGTGGGGGCGCTTCTATTTTTAGCTGGCAGACGAGCCCAGAGGACAAGGAGGCATCTGTCTTCAGTCCTTCTGTCCCCTTCTTAGATTACAGGATAGGTAATCTCTTTAAGCCTCAATCTTTCATCTGTTGGTGACCACTAACAATTAACTGAGGAGTTCCCATGATGGCTCAGCATTAAGGAACCCAACTAGGATCCAAGAGGGTAAGGCTTCCATCCTTGGCCTCACTCAGTGGGTTAAGGATCCACCGTTGCTGTGAGCTGTGGTGGAGGTTGAAGACATGGCTCAGATCCCAAGTTGCTGTGGTTGTGGCGTAGGCTGCAGCTCTGATTCAACCCTAGCCTGGGAACTTGCATATGCTGTGGGTTCGGCCCTAAAAAGCAAAAACAACAACAACAACAAATAAACCAAAAAAACCCACAATTACTTGAAACCAACAAAGCCTACGGTATAGCACAGCGACCTCTACTCAATACTTTGTAATAACCTCCATGGGAAAAGAATCTGTGAAAGAGCGGATATAAGTATATGTAGCACTGAATCGCTGTGCTGTACACCTGACACTAACACAACATTGTAAATCAACTCTACGCCAATAAAAATTTTTAGGACAGAAGTTAATTGACAAAAAGACCAGTACATTGTAAGAGCCACACAAATGGCACCTCTTGTGAAGCTTCAACGGCATCTAGTATGTTGAGGTAGATTCTCAAGACGGGGAAAAAGACACACTCCTCAAGTCAAGATCTTGTCCAGTTGCTAAGAAGGGAAGACAGCCATGCTGGTAAATAGTCTGGTACCAGTTCCCACTGGGTGAAACGGGATGGGCAGCGTCTCTGTGGTACCAGGACACAGGTTCGATCCCCGGCCCAGCCCAGTAGGTTAAAGGACCCTGTGTTGCCACAGCTGCGGTACAGGTTGCACCTGTAGCTCAGCTTTGATCCTTGGCCCAGGAATTCCATATGCCACAGGGCAGCCAAAAAGGAAAAACAAACCAACTTAAATAAAAAAGAAAGAAAGAAAAGAGTCTGGTTCCCACTCCTCGGAGAATGCATGCATCTTCTCCTTGGCTCCTGACAACAAGGTGAGCACAGAGGGCTGCGATTCAGAGCACCTGGAAACCCTTCTGGTCCACAGGTCCCTAAATCAGAGCAAAGCTCCCGCAGCCCCGTGAGGGCCCCACAGTGGGCCTGACAAACCACAGAAACCACGTGGGCATCATAGGCCACCCTGAAGGTCATTTTCTGGATTCCCAGAAGCCAGGGATCCCTACCAGGTGAGAAGCAGTCAGCCAAGAGCCTGGTGGTATCACCTTGACCGAGGCATTCAACACACTTCCAAATACATCCAGCAGGTATTTCCTGATTGCGACCCTGCGTTACATGCTTCCAGGGACATAAAAGTTGTCTTCGTTTCTCCTTCAGCCCCTCAGCTCATCTGCACATTCAGAAAGAACCTAGTGATGAGCATCTGCTACATGGATTAAAAATGTGTATTTTAGTGCTAATCGTAATTCTCACCACCGACTAGCACTATGTTCCCGGAAGGCAGCATATTATGTACTCTGTTAAATTCATCAGCTGAATTATTCACAAAATGTAAAAGAGATAAGAGGATTGCAAATACTTTGAACTACTCAAAAATTACTAAGTAAGGTCGCGTGTTTCGCCCACATGCTAAATAAAAGCTGACGGTCAGCACAGTTGGCAGCAAGCGTTTGTACAATAAGACATTTTGTTTTTGTTTTTGTTTTGTCTGTTGTCTTTTTAGGGTCACACCCTCTGCATATGGAGGTTGCCAGGTTAGGGGTCCAATTGGTGCTGTAGCCACCGGCCTACGCCAGAGCCACAGCAACTCCAGATCTGAGTAGCATCTGCCACCTACACCACAGCTCACAGCAACGTCGGATCCTTAACCCACTGAGCGAGACCAGGGATCGTACCTGCGACCTCGTGGTTCCTAGTCAGATTTGTTAACCACCGTGCCACGACAGGAACTCCCAATGAGACGTTTTGAGTGAAAGAAAGGGGCTCTCCACAACCGACCTCGGAAACGAAGACACCCGACAGAGCTCTGAGGAGCTCAGAGGCCAGGCGCAGGTGAACCTAGAACACCAACTATATGGTTGTTCCTGGTTCCACCAAACTGTTTCAGTATCTTGAGAATACGCTGGGAGTTAGTGACTATAATGACAGTTTGTTTCGTATTGTACCTTCCTCACCATGCCTCTCTGACCCTCCTTTAACACCTCAGAACTAAGTATTATCTTCCCACCAACCTGCTCCAAAGAATCTAGAAAACAATGACATTTCCCAATATGCATGGCTATTTTTATTACATATTCGTGAAAACTGTATTTTTTTTTTGTCTTTTGTCTTTTTAGGGCTGCACCCCTGGCATATGGAGGTTCCCAGGCTAGGGGTCGAATCGGTGCTGTAGCCACCAGCCTACACCACAGCTACAGCAACATAGGATCTGAGCCGCGTCTTCAACCTGCACCACAGCTCACGGCAATGCCAGATCCTCTACCCACTGATCGAGGCCAGGGATCGAACCCACAACCTCATGGTTTCTAGTTGGATGCATTTCCGCTGCACCATGACAGGAACTCCATGAAAACTGTATTTTTTTAAACTCTTTTCGAAATAGAGTTGATTTACAATGTCCTGTTAGTTTCAGGTGCACAGCAAAGACTCAGTTTTATATATATACATACATACATATAATATACGTTCATATATATCATTTTTCAGACTCTTTTCTACTAGAGGTTCCTACAAGATATTGAATACAGTTCCCTTTGCTATACAGTAGGTCCTTGCTGTTTATCTATTTTACATATAGTAGTTTGTACCTGTTAATCCCAAACTCCTAATGCATCCCTCCCACCCTTTCCCCTTTCGTAACCATAAATTTGTTTTCTATGCCTGTGAGTCTGTTTCTGTCTTGTAAATAAGTTCATTTGCATCATTCTCTTAGATTCCACATGGAAGCGATATCCTATGATATTTGTCTTTCTCTGTCTGTCTTAACCTCACTTCGTATGATCACCTCTAGGTCCATCGACGTTGCTGCAAATGGCATTATTTCATTCTTTTCATGGCTGAGTAACATTACAATGTGTGTGTGTGTGTGTGTGTGTGTGTCAGTGTACACTACATCTTCCTTATCCATTCATCTGTTGATGGACATTAGGTTGCTTCATGTTGTAGCTATTGTAAATTGTGCTGCTATGGACACTGAGGTGCACGTATCTTTCTGAATTAGAGTTTTCATCTTTTCCAGCTATAGGCCCAGGAGAGGTATTGCTGGATCATATGGCAACTCTATTTTTACTTGTCAGGTTTTTTTGGCTTTTATTTTTTTTATTTTTATTTTTGTCTTTTTGCCTTTTTCTAGGGCCGCTCCCGCGGCACATGGAGGTTCCCAGGCTAGGGGTCTAATCGGAGCTGTAGCCACCGACCTATACCAGAGCCACAGCAATGCGGGATCCAAGCCTTGTCTGGGACCTACACCACAGCTCTCGGCAATGCCGGATCCTTAACCCACTGAGCAAGGCCAGGGATTGAACCCGCAACCTCATGGTTCCTAGTCGGATTCCTTAACCACCGAGCCATGACGGGAACTCCCTATTTTTAGTTTTTTGAGGAACTCTCCAGAGTGGCTGCACAATTTATATTCCCACCAACGGTGTAGAAAATCTTTTCCCTTTTCTCCGCATCCTCCCAGCATTTATTATTTGTGGATTTTTTTGTTGATGGCCATTCTGACTAACGTGAAGTAATCCTTGGGGTTTTTTTGGAGGGAAGCATTGCTTGTCTATTTGTTTGGGGGGTTTTTGTTTTCTTTTTATGCAGCACCTGCAGCACATGGAAGTTCCCAGACTAGAGGTCTAATCAGAGCTGCAGCTACTGGCCTACACCACAGCCACCCACAGCCACAGCAACACCAGATCTTTAACCCACTGAGCAAAGCCAGGGATCGAACCCACATCCTCACAGAGACATCGGGTCCTTAACCCATTGAGCTACCACAGGAACTCCTGAATTAGTATTTTAAAGAAATGTAGTTTTATTCATCTATCGACTTGTTCCCATATTTAATTACTCCCTCACTTTTTCCAAGGACTTGAAAAAAATCAGAAATAAAACTTCACCAGCACAGAATTCACAGTCATGCATACAAGCAATTTCCAAGATAATCATGGGGGAAATATAAAATATGCACGCAAAAAAATAGCATTAAGCCTACTGCTACGGGTGAGAACAAAACTTGTTCACTTACTAAAGACTATCCCAGACTCATCAAAGGCAGGAGGAGTTCTGGACTTTGTTATTTCTACATAAAGAGAGAAATTAAATGCATTCCAAGTAGCAGAAAGAAGAAAAACAGGAGCTCCCACTGAGGCAAAATGGGATTGGCAGTGTCTTGGGAGCACTGGGATATGGGTTCAATCCCCAGCCTGGCACAGTGGGTTATGGATCCAGCATTGCCACAGCTGCGGCCTTAGTTTGCAGCTGTGGCTCAGATCTGATTCCTGGCCCGGGGACTCCATATGTCACAGGGCAGCCAGAAAAAAAAAAAAAAAAAAGAATAAAACCATACTCCATCTGTCTCTTAATTATGATCTATCTCCAACAATAACCAAGAAAAACAGCTATTTTTTTCTGATAGGGAAAACATTCATCATAAAATATAAAGCCCCATCATCACAACACATAAAAGGTATAAAATGTCTGTGAGGTAGGGCTTTCCGTTTTGTGTGTTTGTCTGAAATACACGAGGTCAACAGAGTGGTGCTTCTCAAATTTTAAACGCTTTAATCACAGGGGACCTTGTTAAAATATATATTCTGACTCGGTAAGTCTGGCTGAGGCCCAAGACTCTGCATTTCTAACACCTGTACTAGGCCAACCGCATTCTGAGTAGCAAGGTCCTTGACAATACCTGCAAGTAGGTACAACCACAATCTGATAAATTAAGTTGTAGAACTAAATTGCAGCTCTTAAAATCTTAGTCCCTTCAGACACATTTGAGAATTCTGCAAAGAAGTAGATCTGAATGGCTCTGTATTTTCTCTTGAAAACTGAACACTGTAATAGTCAGAAGGAAAATGTACCTGTTTAAGCAAGGGGCTTTCAATTCGGTCAGTAATTCCGAGTGGTTTCAAAAGAGTCAGGAGACGATCTGGCTTCAAGAGTGGCTGAGAAGAGCCAGCGATTAGCACTGTTTTACATGTAAGTGAGCAATTTTGAAGCACTTAAATTTTTTCAGCTTCGAAATTCACATACTGGGCATCAGTACCCATCGAGCAACTGTGGGACACGTGCTCATGTGGTTCCATCCTCCAGGTCAGAGCAGACATGTGTCAGCCCCATCACAGTGGGGCCTCCCAGGGGGCACAGAGGATACTTGAAAGTGCACAAGTAGATGAAAATGACATATGTAAGGGCCGGGGGAATTCAAGGCAAAGAAACAAACCCCTGAAGGAATTCCCACTGTGGCCCATCAGGTTAAGGATCTGGTATTGCTCCAGCTGTGGCGTAGGTCGCAGCTGTGGCTGAGATTTGATCCCTGGCCCTGGGAACTTCCATATGCCATAAACACAACCAAATATATATATATTAAAATACCACACACACAATGGTATAAGGAATACGCTGGGGTTATGATAACGATTTCAGAGAGGAAGTAGGTCTTGGCATTTTAGAAAAGGTGCAGAAAAGCAATCTGGGTGAAGCAGAACAAACCAGCATCCCATTCATGGAGGGAGCAGACTAGGCAGAGATCCCCTCACCATGAGGGGCACCTGCCTTTAGCACATGTCCCCTTAGGAAGCACCCAGACAGGTGCATTTCCAGGGTGTGGCCAGGATAGGTGTAAATCGGCTCTACTCTACAACCAGAAGCACTGAACTTCCCGAGAGAGGGGCTAGCAGGGCATCTGGAGAATGCCAGGGACACAGAAGGAAGTGCTCTCAGAGATGGGGAAGGGAGAGGCTCCTCAGAGATCAGCATCCTCTCTTCGCCGCAGTTTTAGCACCTCTCCAGAGGTCAGGAGACTTTCCGAAAAGGGGCCAGACAGGGGCTATTTTAGGCTTTGCCATTGTGCCAAAGCAGCCTGGGAAGATGTGTAAATGAATGAACTGGAATATGGTCATGTGTCAATAAAACCTCATTTTACAGAACAGGCAGCAGCAGGCGGAGTGTGCCAATGTCCCCCAACAGCAAGACGAGGATGGGGATAACTTTCCTAATGTTTGGGGCGCAGTTCAAGGAGGGGAAGTGGATGTCACTTGTCTACCATTCAGTATTCACTGACCACAAATATCTGTGTCCATCTAGAAACATCTGCATCCCTCTCATCTTGACCTCCATCCCTCCTGATCTCGGCAGGGGTGGGAGGTGTCTCTTCCCATATCCCTCCTTCCTCCTCCAGGACCTCATTCCCCAAACCTTCTCTCCTCCAGATCATCAACCAAACTCACTCTACTGCCTCTTTCGTTAGATTACAAACAGCACACACCGGAGTTCCACTGTGGCTCAGCAGATTAAGAACCCGACTAGTATCCACTCGTATCCACCAACTAGTGCCGGTTCAATCCCTGGCCTCGCTCAGTGGGTTAAGGATCCAGCACTGCCACAAGCTGTGGTGTAGGTCAAGGATGCCATGCAGATTCGGGGTTGCTGTGGCTGTGGCGTAAGCCTGCAGCTACAGCTCCAATTCGACCCCTAGCCTGGGAACATCCATATGCCTCAGCTGTGCCCACCCCATAAAAGACAAAACAAAAACAAAAAACAAAACCAAAAAAACCAAACAGCAGAAATCTATTCCCGCCCCCACCCCACCCCCTGCAAAACCACATACATTCCTCTCTATCTACGGCTCCACTGAGTCAGCTTCGAGAATCAGGGACCTGCACAGCTTGCCCACTTCTCAGCTCTTCCACTTACAACTCCTGTGCTAATTGCATTTTAACCTCATTGTGCTTCTGTAACAGTCTTCACCAAAATCAATAGACGCTTCTGAGTCGTTAACTTACCTGTCCCCTTTCTAGCAACAGAAACTTCGGACAGCCATCCCTCCTTCAAACTCCCTCTCGCTAGCTTTCGGCTTCGAACCTCCTCTCTGCCTATGCAATAATTGAGGTAACACGTGTTTGAGAATCATAAACTTCTCCTGTGAATTAAAGCCACAGGCATGAATTAGGATGAACACTGACTCCATCCCTTTCTCTTCAGAGCTGCCCCATCTGCCCAGATGTGCTGTCCCCTCAGTGGGACCAGCACCCATCTCGATACCCTCACCACAACCCAGTCCTCCTCCACTGCTCTCCGCAACCCTCATGTCAACTGATGGTTGTCTCCCATCAGTTTTAAATTTTCTCACAGTCCTCAAATCTCACCAATGAATCCAAGGAGCTCTTTTCAATTTCACTGGGACACCCTCCAATGGCAGCCCCCACCCCCACCCCCACCCCCACCGGATGTTTGGGGCCCCACACTCCCGCCCCTTAGGGTAATTGTTCCCATCACCACCTGGAGGCTCCTTTTTATGGCCCTTGTGCACTTCAAAGTCCTGAACTCAGTCCCGATCCAACCCCACCGCTTTAAGTCCCATCTGCATACAGTAAGTACCAAATCAGAATTTTTTTTCTTTTTAGGGCTGAACCCACGGCATATGCAAGTCCCCAAGCTAGTGTCGAATCAGAGCTACGGCTGCCGGCCTACACCACAGCCACAGCAATGCAGGATCCAAGCCGTGTCTGTGACCTACACCACAGCTCAGGGCAACACCAGATCTTTAACCCACTGAGGAAGGCCCAGGATCAAACCCGAGTCTTCATGGATACTAGTCGGGTTCATTACTGCTAAGCCAGGATGGGAACTCCCCAGATCAGAATCTTTACCTAGTCTTTTCTCCAGGGCATCAGACCCCCACATTCAACTACCCCACCCACGTCTCCATTTGCTTATCATCAAATGCATAAGAGTGGCTAGAGTTTCTGACCATCCAGCCTGCTTCATGCCCCCCACCCCCACAACCTCTCCTTGGGAGGGGGCCACCCTGAGTGGTTCATGCAAGACAAGCCCCCACATCCCACCACACCCATCACTCAGAGCCCAGCAGCCCCTTGGTGTGCCCTTGGCACCAGCCACACCCAGTTCGACAATCACTGCAAACATGCCTATGACTACTTCTGAGTGTGTCAGGACCTCGCAATAAGACACAAGCATTGGTCATTAAGTCAGCAGGAGTCACTGAACATAATAATATTTTCCAGCTGCTTCTCCAAATGCAAAGTAAATGACAGGCACTAGAAATGCTCGGTCACTTTCCGACAAGGTCACATCCTGTGAATATCACAATGAGCTTTCAGTTTCAAATGGGAAGGGAAAATGTTGAAGCATGTTTAATGCTGAACATTTAAAACCTGACCAAGTCATCTTATAAAAGCTGAATCTGGGAATGTGAGGTGTCCCAGAAAGAAGGCAGAGCTCTGCGGTCCAGTGAACCAAATTTTAACAGTCCCATCCTTAACTGGTGAGTGACTAGGACAAGTTATTTTGCCTCTATTTTCCTATATTTGTTATTTTTTTTTTTTCTTTTCTAGGGCCACACCTCCGGCACATGGAGTTCCCAGGCTAGGAGTCGAATCAGAGCTACAGCTGCTGGCCTACACTACAGCCACAGCAACGCCAGATCCCTGCTGTCTGCCACCCACACCACAGCTCACGGCAACGCCAGATCCTTAACCCACTGAGCAAGGCCAGAGATAGAACCCCTGTCCTCATGGATACTAGTCGGGTTCGTCACCACTGAGCCACAACAGGAACTCCTTTTCCTTTAATTATTGAATGAAATATTCCAAACTGCTGCTTAAGGCCTTTTCCCGAGTGCTAAGGAACAGAGAACCATGAATAAAACATGGAGCTCTCAGTCTGAGATAAGAAAAACGGTGCTGCGGTGATTCAGGAGAGGGATGCCTTTGGAGTTAGCGTGGAAATCAGGACGTCTTCCTGGAGGGGGGAGCCTTCGAGCCAGGACTGGACGGCAGGATGAGGGGTGAACACATTTCAGGCAGACAGGAGGGGACCCGTGCCTCCCACACCTCCAGGGACACCACTCGCCTCACCGTCATCTCGGATTTTAACGCCATCATGAATTTTTCCTGACTGATAGCCATAAAGTATCTTAAAAAAGGAGTGGGTTTTTTTTTTTTTTTTTTTTTGCCCTAATTTGCACAATGTCACCATGTAACAAGCAGTATGGCTGCCTCCCAGGGGCTGCAGGCAAATCTGACTGTCTCAAACTTTGTAACGACATGGAAGAGCAATTTTTCCAAAAATCTGCCATCACGATCTGGCCCAGAGTTTCTGTTGTAGCTCAGTGGTTAAAGAATCCAACTAGGAACCATGAGGTTGCAGGTTCGATCCCTGGCTTCGCTCAGTGGGTTAAGGATCCAGCGTTGCCGTGAGCTGTGGTGTAGGTCGCAGACAAGGCTCGGATCCCAAGTTGCTGTGGCTCTGGCAGAGGCCGGTAACTTCAGCTCCGATTAGACCCCTAGCCTGGTAACCTCCATATGCCACAGGAGTGGCCCTAGAAAAAGACAAAAAACAAGCAAGGAAAAAAAAAAAAGATCTAGCCCTAAACAACAAGATCCTCCCATAGGGCACAGGGAATTATATTCAATATCCTGGGATAAACCACGATGGGAAAGAATATGAAAAACAATGTGTATATATATCTGAATCACTTGGCCGTACAGCAGAAAAATAACACAACACTGTAAATCAACTATATGTCAATCAAATACATTTTTTAAAAAAGAACTGAGAGTTTCCGCTGTGGCTCAGAGGATTATGAACCCGACTGGTATCTATGAGAATTCAGATTCAATCCCTGGCCTCACTCAGTGGGTTAAGGATCTGGCATTGCTGCAGGCAGTAGCACAGGTCACAGAAAGGGCTCAGATCACGCGTTGCTGTGGCTGTGGTGTAGGCCGACAGCTGCAGCTCCAACTAGATCCTTAGCCTGGGAACTTCCATATGCCACAAGTGCAACTTTAAAAAAAAAAAAAAGAAAAGAAAAGAACTGGGACAAGATAAATGTATTATGGAAAGCGTATTCTGTTTTGTTTTGCTTTGTTTTGGAAAGAGCATTTTAGACAGAGGGGTCAGAAAGTACAAAGTACAAAGGCCTGGAGATGGGCACACGCTTGAGATATTTGGGGAAAACGCTCATGTATTAGAGGCAGATTACATGGGCCTATAAAGCAAATTTAAAGACCTGAGCTTCTCCACTGGGAAACTTAGCAGAGCGTCCATTTGACCACACTGACGGAGCCGCACACTGTTGAGCGTTTAGACATCAGTCAGAAGGCCTGATTCACAGATGACTCAGACATCCCCTTTGTGGTCCATTTGGGCCTGATCTTTAAGGCTCCTCTCCACCTTGAAATTTTTTTTTTTTTTGGTCTCTCTTTTTTTTTAGGGCCACACCCGCATAATAGAAGTTCCCAGGCCAGGGGTGGAATCAGAGCTGCAGCTGCCGGCCTACACCACAACCACAGCAACTCAGGATCGGAGCTGTGCCCGTGACCTACACCACAGCTCACAGCAACACCAGACCCTTAACCCACTGAGTGAGGCCAGGGATCGAACCCGAGTCCTCATGGATTACGAGTTGGGTTCATCACCACTGAGTCACAACAGGAACTCCCTCAACCTTAAAATCTTATTCAGGCAGAACAATGACAGAGAAATTATGGTTAATTATTATTCAACCAACCATACTATATGAAGATATACTTCAAGATAGGAACCACCAAGAAAAGCCAAGAGAATTTTAAAATCGAAGCAAATTCTGTGTAACCCAGTTTTCAGCAACCCTGGCATTTACCAAGCTTCAGCTCCTTGAAGGGAATTTTTTTAAGCAATAACATAGGGCTTACCTCCTAATCAGGAAACCTTGTGCTGAACAGGTCTGTGGATGTTATAGTCAAAAGCCGGTACCTGATGGCTAGAGCTACATCTGTTGAAGTTGTGAAGAACTAGCTTCATAAATGGCTTTTCTGCTAATCTAAGTGATGGAATCTCCTGCTCAGTGGTCACTGGAAAGTGAAAGTTTCTTGCAACTTGCCTGTCTTTGTCATCTACATTTTTTGGCAGGATGGTTGTGGCATTTTATTTATTTATTTATTTATTTATTTATTTATTTATTTATTTATTTATTTATTTATTTCTGCCGCACCCAAAGCCCATGGAAGTTCCCAGGCTAGGGGTCAAATCAGAGCTTCAGCTGCTAGCCTACACTACAGCCACAGCAACACAGGATCCCAGGGACGTTTTCGACCTGCACCACAGCTCACGGCAACAGCAGATCCACCTCCCCACTGAGTGAGGCCAGGGATTGAACCTGTGTCCTCATGGATACTAGTCAAATTCATTTTCCACTGTGCCACAACCGGAACTCCTGGAGGTGGTATTTTAATGTCCAGTGTATCTTTGGGGGACATGTATATTCTGGAAAAATTTATCAAGGCATCTCCCAGAAGAAGAGGGTGTGATGGCATTCCTTTGCCCATCATCTTAAATTCATGCAGAAAACCAGAATCTATAACTCAGTGCCCCTGTGCCTCCCACTATTTCCCACCTGCAACTCTCTAAGAATCTCTTTCTTTGCCTCAACTATGTTATCATTCTTTACTAGGACTCTCCCCCTCGTCCTACATTAGAGGTTCCCCACACTCTCTTTGTATCACCCCTAAACATGAATTCTCACCACCAATTCAAACACTCCCACAAAGTGCTCTGCAAGTAAATCATGTGCTTCCAACAAAACTGAACGCTCCTCAGAAGTAATTAATCATATGAATCCCCCCAGAACTGGTATCTCTGTACTGGTTCCAAAAGTATTGACATTCAAATATCGTCTTAAATTCTCATTTTCTTTTCTGCATACAAGAGATAGGACACACAGCCTGTTAATCTCTATCTAGACTGTTGGCTAAAGGCTGGAGGATCATCCAGCCTTGCTTTGTATGTGGCCTAGAATGTTGTCTGCCCAGACCCTCAACTTCCAGGCAGCTGCATGGGGACAAAGCGTTGCATCCTGCCAACCACAAAGTCTCCGCCTCTTCTCCTGCCTGGAGAGATGGCAGCAAGTTGTGGCAAAATAATAATAACTCATCACATGCTAGACTGTGTCCTAGGTGCTTTCTAGACAGTAATTCATTTGCTAACAACAAAAGGTCGGTACTACTGCTACCCCTGGCTTATAGATGGAGAAAGAACCAAGGCACAGAGAAATTAAATAACTTGCCCAGATTCACAGCTAGGATGTTAATCTGGTCAATCTATTGGGCTTTGAAGTTCACATTTATAACCACAATTTCATATACAGGGGCTTAAAGGATATACTGTTCCATCCCCTGCATTCCACATGGATCAGAGAGAAAAAAAGAAAAGAAAGGAAAAAGGAAGGAAGGAGGGAGGGAAGAAAAGGAAGGAAGGAAGGAAGGAAGAGAGAGAAACGAAGGAAGGAGGGAGTAAGGAGAGAAGGAGGAAGGGAAAGGAGGGAGAAAAAAGGAAGGAAGAAAAAGAAAAAAGTGAAGAATAAAGGAAGGGAAAGAAAGAGAGAGAGGAAGGAAGGAAGAAAGAGGAAAGGGAGAGATGAGAAGGGGCAGCAGATTTCAAAGCGCAGTCTGGAGCCCCAACTCCACTATGCAACCTCAGGCCAATGACTTCTCTCACTAAGCCTCAATTTCCTCATCTGTAAACTGGGGATAATTATACCTTCGACCACTGCTGATGAGGGGCAGGAGCAGCATTCAGCCCCATAATCTTTCCATAACACTATCTGCTACATTCTCCAGAAGATTATCACCTTCCAAAACTGTGGGGAATAGCAATGCTTCCCAGCTGCCGGCTGGCTTGGAGGCAACCGCACTGCCAACCAGAATCTCCTGGTCCCATCACATCTAAAAAGACTGGGTTCTGAGCAAACCCCGTATCATGACCCAGACACATTTCCTAGCAAGCCAAAGCCATCCTCTTCCTCACAGGCAGCTCCACTAGCTAAGGGGGTGTACTCAGAGCCCACCTGCTTGTAAGCCCCTCCGTCAAAGGCCCTGGCATCGGAGCTGGGAGTTACCAGCATCTACTCTGAACAGCACACTCCCTCCTACACACAACAAAACACAAGGTGGTATTATTATTATTATTATTATTACTATTACTATTATTACTATAGTTAAGACATGTTGTGCCAATTTCTGCTGTATAGCAAAGCAACCCAGTCATACATATACACACATTCCCTTTCTTAAATTATCTTCCATCACATTCCATCACAAGAGACTGGATAGAGTTCCCTGGGCTGTACGGCAGGACCTCATTGCTTATCCATTCTCAATGGAATAGTTTGCATCTATAACCCCAAACTCCCCGTCCATCCCACTCCTTCCTCCTCCCCCTTGTCAATGACAAGTCTGCTCTCCATGTCTGTGAGTCTCTTTCTGCTTTGCAGACATGTTCACTTGTGTCATGTTTTAGTAGATAAGGTTCTTTTTGTTTGTTTGTTTTTGTCTTTTTAGGGCCAAACCCAGGGCACATGGAAGTTCCCAGGCTAGGGTTCGAATCAAAGCTACAGCTGCCGGCCTACGCCACAGCCTCAGCAGTGTGGGAACTGAGCACATCTTCGACTAAGCTGCAGCTTATTGCAACGCTTAATCCACTTAGTGGGGCCAGGGATTGAACCTGCACCCTCATGGATACTAGCCAGGTTCATTACCACTGAGCCACAACAAGAACTCCTAGTAGATAAAGGTTTGTTGTTTGCTTGTTTTTATTTTTTCTGCTTTTTAGGGCCTCACCTGTAGCATATGGAAGTTCCAAGGCTAGGGATCTAATCAGAGCTATAGCTGCCAGCCTAAAGCCATAGCAACGCTGGATCTGAGCCTTGTCTGAGATCTATACCACAGCTCACAGGAATGCTGGATCCTTAACCCACTGAGAGAGGCTAGGGATCAAACCCACATCCTCATGGATACTAATCTAGTTCATTACCACTGAGCCATGACAGGAACTAATAAATAAGGTTCTTAAATTGAGCTTGCCCTGCCTCCAAAGCCCCTAGAGAGCCCTCCTGCTTGGGGGAGAGGCCTTTCAACCCTCCCTCCCTGGAGCTGTGAGGGATCAAGGGCCCTGGCAACCCCCAAGGCTCAGAGCACTTGAAGATGAGTCACCAAGGGCGAGAACTCTTGCCAGCATCACCTGGTGTGGTCCCTGGTCCCCGGTGGAATGCTGCAAAGTCCCTTCATGACTCACTGTGCAGCAGCAAGCAAAGTGGTTTAGAAAACAAAAGGTTCAAAATCAAAATGAAAAACTAGCCAGAATCTAAGGAACCCACCAAACCAACAGTGTCTGTGTGAGGGTTTTGGTTTCTGAGCTCATATTTTTTTTTGAGACTTTTTCAAAAGTTCTATAATACAGCTCTATTATGGCTACATAGATTCTTTCTCCATACTTGAATGGGGGGTTTTTTTGGTATTTTTTTATTAAAGTGTAGTTGATTTAGGGAGTTCCCATCGTGGCTCATCGGTTAATGAACCCAACTAGCACCCATGAGGACACTGGTTCAATCCCTGGCCTCACTCAGTGGGTTAAGGATCCAATATTGCTGTGAGCTGTGATGTAGGCTGCAGATGCGGCTCGGATCCCAAGTTGCTGTGGCTGTGGTGTAGGTCAGCAGCTACAGCTCCAACTGGACCCCTAGCCTGGGAACCTCCCTTATGCCATGGGTTTGGCCCTAAAAAGACCAAAAAAAAAAAAAAAAGAAAAAAAAGCGTAGTTGATTGACAATGTTCTGTCAATTTTAGATTTTTTAAGTAACACAGATAACAAGTAGCCTGGATTGGAAGAGAGCTAAGGATCTTCACCTCCGATCTAGTCCATGACCATCTGCGTTACTCTCCCTATAGAGATAATGGGACAGGAGCTCCCACAGTGGCACAATGGGATTGGCAGCATTTGAGAGTGCTGGAATGCAGGTTCAATCCCAGGCCCCTCACAGTGGGTTAAGGATCCAGTGTTGCCATAGCTTCGGCTTAAGTGGCAACTGCGGTTCAGATCTGATCCCTGGCTGGGGAACTCCATATGCCACAGAGCAGGCAAAAAAGAAATTTAAAAATCAAAGAACCCTAAAAGTCAGGTATATCTCAGCTTCTAACAGAAGTTGGTACATACAGTTAAGGGTACATCCTGCCTTTCCACCTCCTCAGTAAATTTCATGTGTGAACAGCATCTGCTCTTATGAAACTCATTCTGACCTAAGATTTCATCCTAATATGTCAAGGTTTGCTTTACAAGCCCACATTCCATCAGCCATTCTTTTTCTTAATGTTCGCTCTTCTGGGATTAAAAGGTTAGATATTTCTAAGTAACTAAAATAACTGCAACATAAATTTATGTTCCCAACACTCTTACTGACTTAAAAAATCAAAGTTAAAAATTCTAAGGTGAATGTCCATCAAAAGATGAATGGATAAAAAAGATATGGTATATCATGAAATACTACTTAGCCATAAAACAGAATGAAATAATGCCATTTGCAGCAACACAGATGGACCTAAATGTTATCACACTAAGTGAAGGAATCAGAAAGAGAAAGACAAACGCCATATGATATCACTTATATGTTGAATCTAAAATACAATACAAATGAACATATTTACGAAACAGAAACAGACTCACAGACATAGAGACATGATGGGAATTTCCATTCTGCGGTTGCCATTGGGGAGGGCAGTGGGGAAAGGAAGGATTGGCAATTTGGAATTAGCAGACGCAAACTAGTACATAGCAGACGCAACTAGTACACTTAGCATGGATAAACAACAAGATTCTACTGTAGAGCACAGAGAACTATATTCAATATGCTATGAAGAAACCATAATGGAAAAAAGCATTTTTTAAAAGTGTATACAGAGAGTTCCCTGGTGGCTCAGTGAGTTAAGGATCCAGCATTGTCTCTGCAGCAGCTCGGGTCACTGCTATGGCATGGGTTCATCCCTGGCCCAGAAACTTCCACATGCAAGGGATGCAGCAAAAAAAAAGGTGTATATATACATATAACTGAGTCACATCACTTACAGCAGGAATGAACACAACACTGTAAATCAACTATACTTGAGTAAGTTTTGTTTAAATGCTAAGGTGGTGTTTTGGTTAAAAGGTTTGCCTCGTCCAACAAGTGTATGCCATCTAAAGAGTTCACAACCGTATTACTAGCAAACAGATTTCCTCTTCATGAGAAGGCCTCCTATTATTCCACTTCCTCTTTCCTGAAAGGAAGCCCTTTAGTCCTGAAGTGGAACACAGCAGCTGCCCCGAGCACGGAAAAACAGTCTGCTGGGAGGATGCTGAGGTTTGAGCAATAAACATATCAGAACCAGATATTTGTTAGTTTCACTCCTTCAGTGACAGGGGCCAACCTGGTAAAACCCTCACCAGGCTCCGTCTCTGCTGTGCACTGTGGGCGACGAGGAGACACAGCCCTGTCTAAAGTGGCCTCAGCAGGGCTGCCCTTCCCCCAACCCCAGAGGGGGCCGCCCCCTGCATCCGGCCACTCTGAGCCCGAGGCCACCCAGCAGAGGAAATGGGAGCCTCAGCTCCCACCCACGGATGCACCCCACAGCAGAAACTCAAGCTTTATTCATCTACTCAGCCCAGCACCTCACTCAGGACTTAAGGAGAAGAGAAAATCTGCAGATGCGACACATGCCCAGAAGAGACCACTAAGCAGGGGTACGGGGTGCTGTCCGTGTATGTGTCCCGTTTCTCATTGATCATGACCACTCTGCCTCTGTGAGGCCACGGACCCCCGCCCCCCGCCCGGAACAGTTGGGAAAACACTTTCCTGAAGCAGCATCAACACAAAGAGCACGGTCCTGGAGTTCCCATCGTGTTGCCGTAGAAACAAATCCGACTAGGAACCATGACATTTCGGGTTTGATCCCTGGCCTCGCTCAGTGGGTTAAGGATCCGGCGTTGCTGGGAGCTGTGGTGTGGGTCACAAACACGGCTCGGATCCTGCCTTGCTGTGGTTGTGGCGTAGGCCAGCAGCTGCAGTTCCCTAGCCTGGGAACCTCCACATGCTGTGGGTGTGGCTCTAAAAAGACAAAAGATGGAGAAAAAAAAGATAAACACGGTCTTGATGATGGATTTTTCCATCTTCCATAACTTAGGGTCTGGTCTGCACTTACTATATATTTTTCATCTCCTACCAGGGTTTCAGACTATGAAAACCATGTTTTCTTTGGGAGATTTTTTTTTTTTTTTTGCTTTTTTTTTGGGGGGGGCACCCAAGGCACATGGAGGTTCCCAGGTTAGGGATTGAATCGGAGCTACAGCTGCCAGCCTACACCCAGCCACAGCAATGCAGGATCCTTAACCCACTGAGTGAGGCCAGGGATCAAATCCACCACCTCATGGTTACTAGTCGGATTCATTTCCACTGTGCCACGACAGGAACTCCTCTTTCAGTGATTATTTTGATTCTAAACCTCTCCCCCAGTCCCAGAAAATCTAAAAGCCAAATGTAGTGAAAATCACTTCCTACAATAAAAGCTATCCAGAGCAAATCTTCCATTTAAAACAAACAGTGGGAGTGCCCGTCCTGGCTCAGTGGGTTAAGAACCCGACTAATGTCCATGAGGATGCGGGTTCAATCCCTGGCTTCACTCAGTGGGTTAAGGATCCACTGTGGCCGCAAACTGTGGCACAGGTCTCAGACGCAGCTTGGATCCTGAGTTGCTGTGACTGTAGTGTAGGCTAGTAGCTGCAGCTCTGATTCGACCCATAGCCTGGGAATTTTCATACGCCGCTGGTGCAGCCCTAAAAGATAAAAGAATTTTTCAATTAAAAAAAAATTTTTTTAATAAATAAAACAACCAGTGACCTAACCCCTCAAGCCGCCTTTCCTCCCAGGATGAGGGGGTCCCACAGTGGGCTTTCTTCCAGACACACGCATTCAATGCTTTCATGAGCTGGGAATAGTCGGTCCTGCAGGCTGCAAAGGAGGCCTGATTCTCATGCCAGGCACGCATGGCCTGGATGACAGTGCTTCCTTAAGCTTTCACAACTCGAACCTTGGATGAAGGTATAAAGAATTATGGCTGATGGATGGGGCTGGGGAGGGGACTAGGGCGACGTCAGACATCTGTAAAACTTAAAGAGACAAATGGTCTGAAACTACTTGGGGGAAATGCAATCCTACATTTCTAAGATGCAAAAGTACCAATTCATCAGGAAGGAATCTTTGGTATGAGAGCTGGTAAGAGCCAGGGAGAGAATCCAGCCCCTCCCCCCGCCCCAGCACACAACCCCACCCCACCCCCCCACCCCGCGCCCCACCACACACCACATTTTCTGTTCCAGATTTTTTTTGTCTTTGGATGGTGGGGGGACCAGATGCATATGGAGGTTCCCAGGCTAAGGGTTGAATTGGAGCTACAGCTGCCCACCAAAGTCACTGCTGCAGCAACATCAGACCTGAGCCACGTCTGTGGCCTACACCACTGCTTGCAGCAACGCCAGATCCTTAACCCACTGAGGGAGGCCAGGGATCAAACCCACATCCTCATGGATGCTAGTTGGGCTCATTCCTGCTGAGCCATGACAGGAATTCCCTCTCTCTTCCTGATTTTATTTAACCCTGAATCTACCTTTAAATCTGAGTCCGAGCAGACACTGGAAATTTTAAGACAACAGACAAAGGTCACTTTGTATATGTGACTAAAGAGGACTCTCTCCTAGTAGCAGAGACTTTTCCAAGTAACAGCAGAGGGCCCCACGGCTGAAGAGGGCTCTCCATGACCAGAGTGTCCTCTCCAGTGTCCTTTACCTGGGGGGCCGGCGGTGGCTCAGGCCAGGCCCTTGGAAACAGAGCAATGATGCTCTCATTACCTCTTAGTATTGCTATCCTCTCCCTCTGTTCCTCAGACTCACACTTTACACTGAAAATATTTCCAAACAGAGTTCCCATTGTGGCTCAGGGATAATGAACCCAACTAGTATCCAAGAGGATGCAGGTGTGATCCCTGGTCTCACTCAGTGAGTTTAGGATCCGCCACTGCCACAAACTGTGGTGTAGGTCACAGATGCGGCTCGGATCCCGAGTTGCTGTGGCTGTGACACAGGCTAGCAGCTGCAGCTCCAATTCAACCCCTAGTCTGGGAATTTTCATATGCCCCGCAGGTGCAGCCCTAAAAAGCTAAAGAAAGAGAGAGAGAGACAGAAAGATAGAAAGACAGACAGACAGACAGACAGAAAGAAAGAAAGACAAATAGAAAGGAAGGAAGGAAGAAAATATCTCCAAAGCTCTAAACTGAGAAGTGGAGTGAAGACATTACTGGTGTCACAGGGCGGCTGAATAAAGAAATGGCATTTCTACTCAGCTTCAAACTATCTTGATAGATAAACCTGGGACTTACAGCAGCAGGTGGATGGACCTAGAGATGGTCATGCCAAGTAAGTCAGACAAAGACAAAAATCATATGTGATCACTTCTATATGGAATCTACAGACAGGAATGGATTTATTTACAAGACAGAAACAGACTCACAGACTTCAAAATCAAACTCACGGTCACCGAAAGGGAAACATGGTGAGGAGGGATGAATTGAGAGTTTGGGATTAGGAGAAACACACCACTGTACACGAAATAGATAACCACCAAGGACCCTATACAGCACAGGGAACTTACTCAATACTCTGTAATAATTCCTATGAGAAAAGAATCTAAAAAAGAATGGACATATGTATATGTATAACTGAATCACTTGGCTGTACACTTGAAACTAACACAACAACACAGGAAATCAACTTACATTCCAACAACAGCAAAAGATTTTAAATAAAAATTTTTTTTTAATTTAGGGCTCATAAAAATCAAAGCGAAAGCTGTCTGTAAAAGTATTCACCTCTGAAATGTGTTAAATATGATGGTTCTTTCAGGCTTTTAACACAGTGTTTAAAACAGTTACCAAATGTCTATTAATAACCCACCACCTTGCCTCCTAAGATAATACACAGGAGCCAGAACTCACAAGGAGGCAGCTGTCTCAAAGGTCCTCGGGCTCTGGGTGGACTTTTGGTGGAATAAATGCTCGTCTTCACAGCCTGTGTTGAAATCTCCCAGGACAGTGATGACTCACCACACCTCTTCCAAACCTGGAGCCTGGATGTCGTGGGCCCCACCCCATCACCACTGACGTGCTACCCGAGACAGAGCCACTGTCCACTGAGGAGACTTCGCTTCTGCCTTCAGGACCAGAGTGAACTGGTTGCCTTAGAAGATATGATCCTCGGAGTTCCTGTCGTGGCTCAGTGGTTAACGAATCCGACTAGGGACCATGAGGTTGCGGGTTCGATCCCTGGCCTTGCTCAGTGGGTTAAGGATCCAACGTTGCCATGAGCTGTGGCGTAGGTTGCAGATGTGGCTTGGATCTGGCGTTGCTGTGGCTGTGGTGTAGGCCGGCGGCTACAGCTCCGATGAGACCCCTAGCCTGAGAACCTCCAAATGCCGAGGGAGCGGCCCTAGAAAAGGCAAAAAGCCAAAAAAAAAAAAAAAAAAAAAAAAAAAGGCGTGATCCTCCACTGTTAACCTTCCAGAGGACAGGAATTTCCCCTGGACCTAACACGTTATGTAAGGGTGTGGGTTACTTACACTGGGGATAACAGATAACTCAAAATGTACTACTTGTCAAAGAGCATGGCCTCTATTCATTTAAACTTAACACGCCAACGTCCAAGGGGCAGCCCTGCAGTCTCACTCCCCTGGAAGAGGTCAAGGGTCCATGTTCGTCTAGCTTGTCCTTGATGGTGTCCCAGACTTCCTACCTCCGTCTTCCCAAGTCCCCGTTCTCTTTGCATTTCCTCCATGACAGTGTTCACGTGGCAGTCCACACTTAGCTTATTTTATTTTTTGTCTTTTTAAGGCTGCACCTGCTGCATGTGGAAGGTCCCAGGTCCCAGGCTAAGGGTGGAATCAAAGCTGCAGCTGCCAGCTTCGCCACAGCCACAGCATCGCCAGATTCAAGCCACATCTGTACCTACACTACAGCTCACAGCAACACCGGATCCTTAACCCATTGAGGGAGGCCGGGATGCAACTCACATCCTCATGGATACTAGTCGGGTTCGTTACCACTGAGCCACAGCAGAACGTGCGGGAACTCCCACATTTAGCTTATTTTAATTCCTCCTGGAGTCAACGTCCAATTGTCCAGTTTATTCTTTTTTTTGGCTGTGGTGTGCAGCAGCTTGATGTGGGATCTCAGTTCCTAGGGGTCGAACCCAGGTTGCAGGGGTGAAAATGCTGAGTCCTAACCACTAGACCACCAGGGAACTCCCTTATCTGTCTAGTTTAAATCTAGGCAAGCTTAGAGATCCTTCCCTTCATTTTTTTAAATCAAATTTAGTTTTTATTATGGTAAGTTGATTTACAGTGTTGAGTCAATTTCTGCTATACAGCACAGTAACCCAGTCAAACATATATATATACATTCTTTTTCTATTATTTTTCATCATGGTCTATCCCAGGAGATTGCATATAGCTCCCTGTGCTGTACAGTAGGACCTCACTGCTTATCCATTTTAAATAGTTTTTAATAGTTTGTATCTACCAACCCCAAACTCCCAGTCCATCCCACTCCCTCCTCCTCCCCCTTGGCAACCACAAGTGTTTTCCTGGTCTGTGAGTCTATTTCTGTTTTGTAGATAGGTTCATTTGTGTCATATTTAGATTCCACATATAAGTGATCTCATGTGATATTTGTCCTTCTCTTTCTGACTTCCCTCACTTAGTATGAGAATCTCATTTCCATCCATGTTGCTGCAAATGGCATTATTTTGTTCTTTTTGTGGCTGAGTAGTATTCCGTTGTATATATATGTACCACATCTTCTTAATCCATTCATCTGTTGATGGACATTTAGGTTGTTTCCATGTCTTGGCTATTGTGAATAGTGCTGCAATGAACATAAGGGTGTATGTATCTTTTCAAATCATAGTTTCGTCCAGTTAGATGCCCAGGAGTGGGCTTGCTGGATCATATGGTAGTTCTGTTTTTAGTTTTCTGAGGAACCTCCATATTGTTTTCCATAGTGGTTGTACCAATTTACATTCCCACCAACAGTGAAGGGGGGTTCCCTTTTCTCCACACCCTCTTCAGCAGTTGTTGATTGCAGACTTGATAAATGATGGCCTTTCTGACAAGTGTGAGGTGATACCTCACTGTTGTTTTGATTTGCATTTCCCTACTAACTAGTGATGTTGAGCATTTTTTCATGTGCCTACTGGCAATCCGTATGTTTTCTTTGGAGAAATGTCTATTTAGGTCTTCTGCCCATTTTTCGATTGGGTTGTTTTTTTTTTCTTGTTGGGTTGTATGAATTGTTTGTATATTTTGGAGATTAGGCCTTTGTCAGTTGCATCAATTGCAAGGATTTTCTCCCATTCTGTGGGTAGTCTTTTTGTTTTTTTTAATGGTTTCCCTTGTTGTATAAAAGCTTTTAAGTTTAATTAGGTCCCATTTGTTTATTATTGCTTTTTTGTTTCCATTCCTCTAGAAGATGGATCCAAAAAAAGATTGCTGCAATTTATGTCAGAGTGTGTTCTGCCTGTGTTTTCCTCTATGGGTTTTAAAGTATCTGGCCTTACATTTAGGCCTTTAATCCATTTTGAATTTATTTTTGTGTATGGTGTTAGAGTGTTTGTTCTATTCTCATTCTTTACATGTAGGTGTCCAGTTTTCCTGGCACCACTTATTGAAGAAACTATCTTTCACTGTATGTTCTTGCCTCCGTTGGCACAAATTCATTGATCATAGGTGCTTGGGTTTATATTTGGGCTTTCTGTGCTGTTCCATTGATCCATATTTTTGATTTTGTGCCAGTACCATATTGTTTTGATGACTGTAGCTTTGCAGTATAGTCTGAAGTTGGGAAGCCTGACTCCTCCAGTTCTGTTTTTCTTTTTCAATATTGCTTTGGCTATTCAGGGATGCCTCCCTTTACTGGTGTGAAACATTAAGTAAAAGGAGGCTATTCTATGTCTTCCTAAAGCTCATGGAATGAGGCAGATATGCTGGGGGAAGAGGACCTCCCCTCCCAGAGCCCCAAAGCCCACGTTACCAGCCTTTCCTGTCAGACTGTGAAATGTTAGTGCTGCAGGGGAATCCGAAGCACCACTGGCCCTCATTACAACTGAGGGGTGGAGGCCCAGAGAAATTCCATCACCCACCCCTGCAAGTCCCACAAAGAAAACCCCTCTCTTTACTTCCTCTTATTCTAGTCAGTGACTTGCCCCAAGTCACTCCGTACCATCTTCTCCTCCAAGCACAATTTCTACTCTACCTTAGTACTTAAAATGTGAAGTGATCTCTTATAATGGAATCTAAGACATGATACAAATGAACTTACTGACAAAACAAAAGCAGACTCACAGACATAGAAAACAAACTTATGGCTACCAAATGGGAGGAAGGGATAAATTAGGAGGTTGGGATTAACATATACATGCCGCTATATAGAAAATAGATTAGTAACAAGGACCTGCCGTATGGCTCAAGGCACTACATTTAACATCTTGTAATAATCTACAATGGAAAAGAATCTGAAAAAATATATATATACATGTATGTACAGTCATTTCACTTTGCTGTACACTGAAACTAACACAATACTGTAAATCCAATACACTTCAATTTTTTTTTTTTTTTTAATGTAGGAGTTCTCTTATGGCACAGTGGCTTAAGGATCCGGCATTGTCACTGCAGTAGCTCGGGTCACTGCTATGGCTCAGGTTCAATCCCTGGCCCAGGAACTTCCACATGCCATGGGTATGACCAAATAAATAAATAAATAAAAATGCGAAGCAACCTCTTATATGTGTAATCTAAAAAATAATGCCAACAAAACAGAAGAAGACTCACAGACATAGAAAACAAACTTACGGTTGCCAAAGAGGAAAAAGGGAGGAGGGATAAGTTAGGAGTTTGTGATTAACAGATACACACTACTGTACATAAAAGAGATAAACAACAAGATATGTATTTGACTCACATTGCTGTACACCTAAAATTAACACAACACTGTAAATCAACTATGCTTCAGTTTTTGAAAATGTGCAGTGATCTAAGTGTTCCCCCGATGAAAGGAGACAATGAGGGGAACAGGTCAGGACCATCGGACTCCCTTGGAACGAGCATGACTGGACTTTGGACAGGACCCTAAAACCAACACAACCAGAGAAGGACAGTCAGGAAACGGCATCTGCAACTCAAAACCTAACGTCTCCCCCTGAATGAGAAGAACTTCCAAAAATCTGAGAATACCATTTGCTGCTTCGTGAGCGAGAATGTGAAAAATCAGAGGCCGTAAATCACCCTGAGTTACCCCACGGAGAATGGAATGTAAGATGATACTAGGCACATATTTTCATTATAAGAGTACTAAATAGTGGTAAGAATTAAAAAACTTGAGAAAGCATATGAAACAAGTATGAAGATCATGAAATCGACTTCAACTAAATATTGTAAAAGGAAATATAATTAAAGTACAGATTACGACTCCTTTGAAATGAGGATAGGGATGTGGAACAGAAGGAACCATAAAAATTCAATACTAGAAGCAGCAGCTAGAAATGGATTAAGAAAGTAAAAACCTCAGCAGCATACACTGCATCCTGTAACTTTTCCAACAAGGGAGAAAATTTTCGCTCTGAAATATAAAACATAGTCATCTACACCGGGAAAAATACTTTTGACAATTTTTTCTATCTTTTAATCAAAATGCAAAAAAGGAAAGGTAAAAATCCTACACAATCTCGTCATTCTTTCAAAAGTATAAACTGTAAGAAGTGACGGTCCCCTCCCCTGCTCCTCCAATCCCACCCTCAGTCCCTGGAGCCACTTCAGGGACACAATTCGGGGCCAAATGTCCATTAGCATGCGCGTGTGCACAATCGTGTACACAGCCCTAACTTAGACACACACACGCAACTTTTATAAAAATAGGCAAATTGGAATTCCCTCAGGGGTTAGTGAACCCGACTAGCATCCACGAGGACGCAGGTTTGATCCCTGGCCTCGCTCAGTGGGTTAAGGATCTGGTGCTACCATAAGCTGTGGTGTAGGTCGCAGACTCGGCTTGGATTCCGTGTTGCTGTGGCTGTGGTGTAGGCTGGCAGCTGCAGCTCCGATTCAGCCCCCTACCGTGGGAACCTCCATATGCTGTGAGTGTGACCCTAAAAAAGACCAAAAAAAAAAAAAAAAAGGAATTAAAAATAAGCAAACAGGAGTTCCCGCTGTGGCAAAGCAGAAATGAACCCAACTAGGATCCATGAGGATGATGGTTCGATCCCTAGCCCTGCTCAGTGGGTTAAGGATCTGGTGCTACCATAAGCTGTGGTGTAGGTCGCAGACCCGGCTTGGATCCCATGCTGCTTCGGCTGTGGCTGTGGCATAGGCCGGCAGCTACAACTCCAATTGGACCCCTAGCCTGGGAACCTCCATATGCTGTGGGTACAGGCTTAAAAAAAAAAAAAAAAAAGGCAAACATTCCGTATGAGTCATCGATTTGCTCTCTTTATGAATATATTTTAGAATTTAAGATCTAAAAAAGGTAACAAGTTGAATATTTTTAAAGTAATATCAAAAAAGAGTAAAAAATTGATCAACTACTTTTCTAAGTGTACTTAGAGTATCTCTGTGGCTTCTTTTTTTTTTTTTTTTTTTTTTTTTTTGCTGCACCCATGGCATATGGAAGTTCCCGGGCCAGAGACAAATCCAAGCTGAAGCTGCAATCTATACCACAACTGCAGCAATGCTGGTCCTTTAACCCGCTGGTCCTTTAACCCACTGCTCCAGGCCAGGGACTGAACTCGCACTTCTGCAGCCAGTGCAACCTGGGCTGCTGCAGTTGGAGTCTTAACCCACAGTGCCACAGTGGAACTCCTCTGTGTGGTTTCTTTAAGATTCCACATAGCTCCCAGCCATGGCACCTCTGGCATCTTGGTTAAAGCCAGATATGAACAAGCGTCTCCCGAAGGCCAGTGTGAGAGCAGTGAACTAGGGATGGTGTTGGAATGGTGACCAGGAAAAATACAGCCTGGGACGGAGAAAGGAGGAGCAGGGGAGGCATACAGGCATCTGTGTGATGGGGAAATGGAAAAAGGGAGGCACAAAGCCCAGCCACGGTCATGCACAAAGCCAGGAGAAGCCCAGAGGTTCTGAGACCCATCCAAGCAGCGCTCATTATACATACATGCTCTCTTCAACTGTCCAATTAGCCAGGGCCCAGATAAACTACTTAGGTCTATACAAGGAATTCGTATGCAATAATGTCTTATTTAAACTTTTTCCCCTCTAGTTATAGATATAATCCATGTTCACGATAGAAAATATGGAAAAGTCTGAAAAGTAAAGGGAAATAACTAATAACAATCATCTGTATTAAATCCAACCCATTTCTTTCAACATTTATCCAACAGTCACAATATTTATTAGGATCCACCATTGCCAGACACATCAGAAAGCAACAGAGAAACAAAAAATCCTTGGGAGTTCCTGGTGGCCTGGCAGTTAAGGCTTTGGCGTTGTCACTGCTGTGGCAAGCGTTCACTCTCTGGCCCTGGAACTTCCACATGCCATGGGTGCAGCCAAAAAAAAGATTTTAAAAAGACACACAAAAAAAAATGAAGGAAAGAAAAAAACCTCTGCTCTCCTACAATTTATATTCCACCAAGAGAGAAAGACAAAAAGCAATAACACAGGCGTTCCTGCTGTGGCACAGTGGGTTTAGAATCCAACTACAGCATTTTGGGTCGCTGCAGAGGCATGGGTTCGATCTCAGCCTGGTGCAATGCGTTAAAGTATCTGGTATTGCAGCACTATGACTTGATTCAGTCCCTGGCCTGGGAACTTCCATATGCTGCAGGTACAGCCATAAAAAAAATTTTTTAAAGTAACATGGACAAGCAGACTGAACAGAATCTAGCAGGTGGTAGGTGCACAGAGGTCAAGAGAAGGGCAGCGTGGGTGGGGAGTGTGGCCAGGCAGCCAGGGCGGGATGGAGGCGTTAGCATATTGAGATCACCCTTCTCAACTTCTTAGACGGTGAGTGTGTCCTTGTGTCATTACATATCCTTTTGCAATATGGTTTTCCACGTCTCATGAATGTATTGTAATTAATTGCACCATTCTGTTCTATGCGGCAATTAGGTTTTCTTTGTTTTAACTATCAGAAATCAAGCTTTAATTTCCTCCAAAGTAAAGAAGAGGAACCACATAGCATGGAGCCCACTGTTGAGGCTCATGGCACCTGTCACCACCCAGGACACAGCGTCTTCAAGCTCAGACCCTCATCCTCCCTTTCAGTTAAGGTTCCTGCCACCTGACAGTCTTTTCATCAACTCACAGAAGTGCTCCAGCTTCTCCCTCCCGCCACCACTGGCTGCTCTATGTAAAAGGAACCTTTCCCTAGATGTCCACCTGGCACTGTGACAGGTCTAGAGCAGAAGATGCAATAAATATCTCCTGGATTAATAAATGGATAAAAAATGAATGAGTACTCAAAAATCACTCTGGCTTTCAGACAGTCAGGGAGCTGCTTAGAAATTTCCTTTCTCACTAAGGCTTCCATCCATCAAGAGGAGTGAGTCATGTCTTAGACACATTCAGCATCTTCCCACCAGGGCTGCAAAGCATTAGTGCTGGAAAGTGCACAGAACCTGGACTGCCAGAGAATACTATTAACCATCTAAATTAAATGCTAAGTAGCACACAGAGACTCTGCAGAAAACACTGCCATTACTTTCCTTCTTTCTACTTAAAGATGACAATTATACACTACCTTATGCTTGAAACCTAAGTGAGAAGTATATCTTTTAATAGACCATAAGGTTGTTTCACCCTAAATTCCCACCATAGCATTACAAACTGCTACTCTCATCAAAAACAAAAACAAAAAAACAAAACAAAACAAAAACACTTAAACTGTTGCATAAAGAAAGAAGAAAAGGGAGTTCCCATTGTGGCTCAGCAGTTAACGAGACCGACTAGGATCCATGAGGATGAGGGTTTGATCCCTGGCCTGGCTCAGTGGGTTAAGGATCAGGCGTTGCCATGAGCTGCGGTGTACAGACCCGGCTAGGATCCCACATTGCTGTGGCTGTGGTGTAGGCCAGCAGCTGTGGCTCCGATTCGACCCCTAGACTGAGAACTTCCATATGCTGCAAGTGCGGCCCTAGAAAGCAAAAAAGAAGAAGAAGAAGAAGAAAGAAGAAAAGCTTTAAAATGATGTGTATAAAAACCTGGCAGACAATGCAATTCGTGTTGTGGCTCAGTGGGTTAAGAACCCAACAAAGCATCTCGGAAGATGGTTCCACCCTTGGCCTCACTCAGTGGAAGAAGGATCTGACATTGCCACAGGCTGTGGTGTAGGTCACAGATGCAGACCAGATCCTGCGTTGCTATTGCTCTGGCTGTGGCGTCATAGGTCGACAGCCGCAGCTTCAATTCGACCCCTAGCGTGAGAACTTCCATATGCGGTGGGTGCAGCCCTAAAAGGGAAAAATAAAAGCCAAAATAATGAGAATGGACAAAAGGAAGGAAAGAGTGCAGATAATTCTTTTGAAAAGTCTTGCAGGGAAAGGGAGGAGAAGACAGAAAATTGCTACCAATAGAAGGGGGTTCAAGAGTGCATATTTCAAGATGGAAGGTATTCTGAATGCTGATGAGGCGACCAGGGAAGAGGGGAAATTACTGACGTAGAGAGAGTAGGATCGATTTAGAGAGATGTCCCTGAGTGGGTGAGAGGTGACAGAGTTGAGCACAAGCAAGACAGGCCCTGGACAGACACACAGATCAGAGTGTGGGTGTTTGAGCAGGAAGGAAATCAGCATCTAGAAGTGCAGGTGCAGTGGGTTGGTAGATTTAGCTGAAAGGATAGATCTGTGTCTCCAAAGTCAAAAATCTCAAAATGCAAAAAAAAAAAAAGAAGAAATGCCGTACCTCTTGACCTGTGAAGGAGAGCTCTCAGAATATGAAACAGGCTCCTTGAGAGTAATAGAGAATACCCCCAAATTAAGGAGGAGACACCAGAAAGCACAGGAAACCCACTGAGGAACGGAAAGGAAGAGACTGCTTGCAGTGTAGGGGACCCTGGCTGCAGAGACAACAGGACAAGAACGGAAAATGCATGAACAGGGACCCATCACTACCGCCAGGCACGGTGCTCAGTCATCTCCACGTGTCATCATCCCCATTTTACAGACAAGGGACAGCCCCACGATGTTACGCCACTGACACCATGGAAAACAGGTTTCACAGTGTTCTGAAAACCAGCAGTTATTGTTCTACGTACCGGAACTCTTCAAAGTAAGGACAGTCAAGATTGCTACAGAGCCACAAAACAAATACAACACCTGAACTCCACATGCACGTCAATGTCATCTTAAAGTAGGGACGAGGACACTGAGAATGTGGATCCAATGGGCCCCGCGGCCACCTCTAAATTCGATAAAGCTATGACTCCTGCTGCCACTTCAAACGTCCTCTCACTTTAACGTGCTCATGGTGTGAAATCTAATGGGCACTCGTGGAGCTGAGGGTCCTGGGCTCCCCCGCACCCCGGAGCTCTCTACCCCCAAGTGGGCTGGTTCCACATCCACAGGGAGGAAACGGCATTCCTCCAGTCTGATCAGGATAGAAGAGGGCGGCGAGGTGGGATCAGAGGCCTGGCTTCAGGGAAGGCTTGCGTAGCTTTATAGAAATTACTGCACACTCTCTGGTCAGTTTCCTCACCCATTTATCCAAGGAGATGGGCTCAAATCACACCCCTGCAAATATAAATCAGTGCAACCACTATGGAAAACAGTAAGGAGGTTCCTCGGAAAGCTAAAAACAGAGCGACCATATGATCCAGCAATCCCACTCCTGGGCATCTATCCAGACAAAACCACAATTCAAAAAGATATATGCATCCCTATGTTCACTGCAGCACTATTCACAACAGCCAAGACATGGAAACAACCTCAATGCCCATCCACAGAGGAATGGATTAAGAAGATGTGGTACATATTTTATTTTGTTAAATTATAAGTGGGGCACAATAAATCATTCTGCTTTTGAAAAAAAGACATAGTACATATTTTAGATTCCATATATAAAATATCATATGGTAACTCTTTCTTTCTGACTTCACTTAATATAAGAATCTCTAGTTCCATCCATGTTGCTGCAAAAGGCATTATTTTGTCCTTTTTTATGGCTGAATAGATCCTATCCATAAAACAGAAACAGATCATGGACTTGGGTTTGCCAGGTGGGAAAGGGGAAAAAGGGGGCCAGACAGAGAGTCTGGGGTCGGTAGATGCAAACTATTACATTTAGAGTGGATAAGTAATGGGGTCCTACTGTACAGCACAAGGAATCACATCCAGTCTCTTGGGATAGAACATGATGAATGATAGTATAAGGGAAAAAAAGAATATATGTGTATGTATGGCTGGGTCATTTTGCTGAACAGCAGAAATTGAAGGAACACTATAAATCAACTACACTTTAATAAAAGAATTTTTAAAAAAGAAGATGTAGTACATATTTACAATGGAATACTACTCAGCCATTACAAAGAACAAAATGATGCCATCTGCAGCAACACGGATACAACTAGAGATTCTCATACTAAGTGAAGTCAGTCAGAAAGAGAAAGACAAATACCATATGATATTACCTATATGTGGAATCTATAAAATCTATAATAGGGCACAGGGAGTTCCCATTGTGGATCAGTGGATTAAGAATCCAACATAGTCTCCATGAGGATGTAGGTTCAATCCCTGGCCTCACTCAGTGGGTTAAGGATCTGACCTTGCCACAAGCTGAGGCTTAGGTCACAAACGTGACTTGGATTCTGCCTTGCTGTGGCTGTGGCGTAGGCCTGCAGCTGCAGCTCCAATTCCACCCCTAGCCTGGGAACTTCCATATGCTGCAGGTGTGGCCATGAAAAGAATGGGGGGGAAAAAGGTAAAATATGACACAAATGAACCTATCTACAAAACGGAAACAGACTCACAGACATGGAGAACAGACTTATGGTTGCCAAGGGGGAGAAGGGAGGGAGTAGGAAGGACAGGGAGTCTGGGGTTAGTAGATGCAAATTATTGCATTGAGAATGGGTAAGCAGGAGTTCCTGTCGTGCCTCAGTGGTTAACGAATCCAACTAAGAACCATGAGGTTGCGGGTTTGATCCCTGGCCTTGCTCAGTGGGTTAACGATCCGGCGTTGCCATGAGCTGTGGTGTAGGTTGCAGACGCTGCTCGGATCCGGTATTGCTGTGGCTCTGTTGTAGGCCGGTGGCTACAGCTCCAATTAGACCCCTAGCCTGGGAACCTCCATATGCCACGGGAGTGGCCCTAGAAAGGGCAAAAAGACCAAAAAAAAAAAAAAAAAAAAAAAAAAAAAAAAAAAAAAAGAATGGATAAGCAAAGAGGTCCTGCTATACAGCACAGGGAACTACACATCCAGCCTCTTGGAAGAAACCATGAAGGAAAATAATGCAAGAAAGGGAATTTTTATATATTTTACATATATATATATATGAATGACCAGGTCACACACACACACACACATATGCTTTTGTATATATTTATAAATATATATGTATGAATGACCAGGTCACTTTGCTGTACAGCAGAAATTGATACAACTTTATAAATCAACTATAAGTTTAAAAAATCACTGCCCTTCAGAGCTGCAAGGGGGCCACCCATCAGGTTAGATCTGATTCCGTTTTCTTCCTCATGTGCAAAGAGCACCATTCAGGTCCAAAATGCTAAAAATAACAGCCACGATGACAAACACATCTTGGTCTGAAAGTTCACTTGTAAATCAGTTATTTGAAACTGGGAAGGTACTTCTGCATAGAAACAGTGTTATTAAAAGAGCTAGGTTTCCACGTCAACCCACACAAGCCACCCTTGTGGAATATCTGAATCTGGGTAAGACCATGATAATGTCACCGCTCGCCGCAATGCAAAGGAAGGCGCGCCCCTCCCATGAAGCCCCCACTGCCCTGCCAAGCCAAGTATGAGGAGAAGGAAAGTCTCAGATGAAAAGAGGTACATGAGCGTGAGAATGGAAATGAAGTGGAAAGACAGGTCCTGGGTCGGGGTGGGGTCTGAGGCCAGGAGTGAGGACCAGGACCACAGACCCAGAAGAGCAAAGGGGGGTTGGGAAGCCATGTGCCCTTGGCCCTCCCCAGCCCCACTCCTGGCCCTTTTCATCACAGTGGCACTGAAGCCACATTATAAGGAAGAACCAGGATGGGGGACTGGAAAGGAAAGGGTCCGAGATGGGCTCTGCGTCCACTGGGTCTGCATCAGATGAGTCATGAATCTGCACAAATCTAGTACACCTACTGCCCACAACCCAGAAGCCATTAAAGGACATTTTTCTTTCTTTTCCTTTTTTTTTTTTTTTTTTTTGGTGGGGCCAGTGGCATGCAGAAGTTCCCAGGCCAGGGGTTGAACCCATGCAACAGCAGTGACAATACCAGATCCTCAACACACTGAGCCACCAGGGAACTCCCAGAGGGCATTTCTTTTTTTTTTTTAAGGGGGAACCTGCAGCATGTGGAAGTACCTGGGGTAGGGGGCAAATCAGAGCTGCAGCTGCCAGCCTACACCACAGCCACAGCAAGGCCAGCTCCAAGTCACATCTGTGACCTACACCACAGCTCACAGCAACACCAGATCCTTAAATGCACTGAGTGGGGCCAGGGATCAAACCTGAATCCTCATGGATAGCAGTCAGGCTCTTAATGCACTAAGCCACCAGGGAACTCCTAAAGGGCATTTCTAAGAACAGCTTGGCACATCCCAGGGCCGTCATTATTAACCCCTGCAGCACCTCACCTACTGGCTCCAACCTCCCACCTGCTCCATCCCCCCTCCCACCTCCATCACTACCCATCCCCCCAACCCCCCAACACTGTGAGTCATAAGCTGGGCAGGAGGCAGGGCCCATGCCCTGAGCACCAAGCCCAGAGGACCCCTCTCACACTTCCATCTGTGCCACATCCACCGGCAAGGGGCTCACAGGGCCCCCATCCTCCATCCCTCGCGAAAGCCCTGGGACCTGCTCCAGGCCCCACCAGGTCCACCCATTCTCCCAAGGGTGGGCCGCTCCTCCATGCGCATGAGAAGGCCGCCTGCAGGAGGGGCAGACGGAGCTGAGACATTCAGCAAGGATGGACACAGGTACCGCAGGTACCACGGGAGATGCTGGACAAAAAACCCAAGGAGGATGAGAACTCTAATTTGAATCAGGCCATCCAGGTCGTTACAAAGGTATATTTATCAGGGGAGGAGGACAGAACTTGACTTACAGGCAGACTGACAGACACCTTTGAACTCTTTTCAGACACACGGTATGCAAGCCTCCATCTGGGCTCCCGGACGAGCCAAGCAAACATCAGAGGTGGGGTCACCCCTTCCCCACTGCTCCAGCCAAGGCCATGGGCAGTGTGCCCTGAAGGGCTGGTCAGGTGTGTAGTGAGCTGGCATGTGAGTTGATCTCCTTCCTTTAGGCTCTTTCTAATTAGAAATAAAATGACTCCCACCCCTCGGATGGAAGGTTCCCCAAATTTCACTCCTACTGGGAACACTTCCCCCACCACACACACAGGAGAGCATAAAAATCACCCCTGCAGGTGCCATAGCCCAGAGTTTGTTCCCCTGCCCTGGGATGTGAACTCACTCACTGGCCCACACGGGGGTGGCAAAGCCCACAAGAAGTGTTGCTTCAACATGAAACAATGTTCATGCCAAACAGATCTATACCACAGGTAAGTCATGGGTGCAGATCTCAGGTTACTCACCTCTTGTGCCACCTGGAGACCACATAGCTGCAGACCCCGGCTGCCCACCTGGAGATCTGGTTGTGAGCCACCTACTGGGTTTTGGCGGCAGGGCCCCCAGCCTGACAGCAGGTCCCCGCCAGGTACACATGCAGCCAGCCAGGAGCTTCCTGCTACCTGTGCTCCTCCAGGGCGAGTCCTTTAAATGACCTGGAGACACAGATCTGCGTGGTTAGACAGGACAGACCAGGTAACTGAGAAACAGCCCTGTCCTACCAGGCCTCCAACCAAGTTAAATGTCAGCCCAGGATACAGGATCTAATCTGCACTGTGGCAGAATCTGTGCAGAAGGATTCACACTTTGCCAGGCCCTCAGCGATTTCAGTACGTTCCACAAGTTCTGTGTGTCCTAACCATTCCCCCTCTCCTTTTTTTTCTTTTTTTTTTTTTTTCTTTTGTCTTTTTGCCTTTTGAGGGCCGCTCCCGAGGCATATGGAGGTTCACAAGCTAGGGATCTAATCAGAGCTGTAGCCGCCGGCCTACACCAGAGCCACAGCAACACGGGATCCAAACTGCATCTGCGACCTACACCACAGCTCACGGCAACGCTGGATCCTTAACCCACTGAGCAAGGCCAGGGATCGAACCTGCAACCTCATGGTTCCTAGTCGGATTCGTTAACCACTGAGCCACGACGGGAATTCCTCCCGGCTCTTTGCTCTATGATGATGACTAGGATCATGTCCTGCCTGATAACGTCATCAGTGTGAGGTCACCAGGCCCTGACTTCCTCCCACAGCACAGGGGCTAGTCCTTAAAGCATTTTATCTGATTTTATTCACCAGAAACCACTCCAAAAATGGGTTTGGTGAGGTGTCAAATTCTTTTTTAAGAAAGTCTTTCTACATACCAACAACAGCCAGTTAGCAAAGATTATGGGAGAGAGATATAAGATCCCTTTCATAACAAAAATTCTAAAAATAAGATATCTGTCTAGAACTGAGCATTAAAAATATGCCAGGAGTTCCTGTTGTGGCTCAGCAGGTTAAGAACTGATGTAGTGTCCACAAGGATGTGGTTTGATCCCCAGCCTTGCTCAGTAAGTTAAGGATCCAGTGCTGTCGCAAGCTGCAGCATAGGTCACCGATACGGCTCAGATCCAGTATTGCTGTGGCGTGGTGTAGGCCAGCAGCTGCAGCTCCAATTTGACTCCTAGCCTGGGAACTTCCATAGGCTGCAGGTGCAGCCATAACAAGAAAAAAAAAATTGCCAAAAGGAGTTCCAGTGTGGCTCAGCAGGTTAAGTATAGAGCATTGTCACTGCCATGGACCATTGTCACTGCTGTGGAGCAGTTTCAGTCCCTGGCCTGGGAACTTCCACATACTGTAGGTGAGGCACCCCCTTGTCCACAAAAAACACCAATCACAAAAAACCAAGATGGAATAAAGAGAAATACCATATTTTTTGGAAAACAATTTAATACTATATAGATTTCAAGTCTTTAGAAAATGATCGAAAATTAATACCCAACAGTATTTGTTTCTGGAACTTGGCAAAAATGATCCTAAACATCACCTGGAATAATAAATATGTGAGAAGAGTCAAAAAAATTTTTAAAGCAACGCCATAGAGGGGACAATACCCTCCAATTGGAGACTTTACCCTCCAAATATAAAACCATATACTAAAGTTCAGTGATTGACTGAGCAGTGGCCTGGGGTGGGGGGAGTCTATCAATGCAACAGAAAGGACAAGCCAGAAACAGATTCAAGTATAATTAGTCATTTAATATGCAGTAAAAGTGGCATTTCAAATCAGTGCAGCAAGACCAATGAGTGACCAATGGATTGAAGCACCTGGTTAAAACTTGGAAAAAATAATAATAAATTAGATCCCCATCCCAAAACATTCACCAGATTAAAATGGATGTGACGAAGATAAAACATGAAACCAGAAGGTTACAAGAAGAAAATGCCAGCAGATGTCTGCACCGTCGTGGGGCGGGATAGGAATGGTTCCTCTCCTGCTGCATGATCCCCAGACCCCCAGGCTCAGCTCAGAAGAGGGGCCTCCTCCCCTGGCCCAGCCCTGGGCCCCAGGGTACCCAGCCCTGCTCCCCCGACCCCCGCCACCTCTGGCAGCCAGTGAGGCGTAAACAGCAGGACCCTCCACACACTGGCCCAGGGGAGGGTACAGTCTTTCTGCTCATGAAGGAAGAGCCACATGACAATCTGATGGTGATGCCTTTTGAGTATAAGCTTTTCTGGCCAACTGGCCAAAGAGAGCCCAGAGGGGAAAAGGACCTGGATTTCCAAAGTTGCAATGCCTCTTCCCATTCTAAGCAAAGATTCACTTTTGCATCTACTTCTGTACTTCGAAGTTTATATTCTTCTTAAAAAGAAACCAACATGGCAGAAGCATCAGGCCCCACAAAACCTGGACCCATGCTGCCCCTACAGTTTCTGCATAGGCCCTCACTACAGCAGGATATGTTAGAAAGAGATCCTCAATAAGAAGTCATGAAAGATAATGGAATATTACTCAGCCATAAAAAAGAACAAAACAATACCATTTGCAGCAACACAGATGGACCTAGAGATGATCACACTACATTGGACAAAGACAAATACCATATATCACTTATATGTGGCATCTTTAAAAAAATGATACAAATGAACTTTTTACAAAACAGAAACAGACTCAAAGATTTCAAAGCCAAACTTATGGATGGTTACCAAAGGGGAAATGTTGGGGGAGGAATAAATTAAGGGGTTGGGATTAACATATACACACCACTATATATAAAATAGATAAGTAATGAGGACCTACTTATAGCCCAGGAAACGCTACTCAATATTCAGTAATAACCTATATGGGAAAAGAATCTGAAAAAGAATGGATGTATGTATATGTATAACTCACTCACTTTGCTGTACACCTGAAACTAACACAACATTGGAAATCAACTACACTCCAACGAAAACTTTTAAAAAGAATTCGTGAAATACTTACACATTTATAACACACAGTATAGTGATGGTTAGAGCACAGCTGGTGAAATTGCGCAGACTCTCAAGAGTTTCGGTTCCCTTTTCTGTAACATGGGGGTTTTCATACTTTGCAGATTGGGAAGAGTTGATGAGATCAGATACGTAAAGCCGCTAAGAACAGTACCTATTCTATGGGAGTGAAATCTAACAGAAAGAAGGCCCCCCAAAACACATGCTCAGATGGTTGCCTCTGGGCAGCCAGATAACAAGAGGTTTTGCTTTACTTCTTTTTTGTCTGTATTTTTTAATCTATTAGCAATAAGTACATACTCCTTGAGAAGGAAAAAAAAAAGGAAAAAGAAAGTTATTTGGCAGTGATCCTAGTTAGTATTAACTCGTTCTTAAATGAGTGGGGGATTTTTTTGTTTGTTTGTGTTTGTTTTTGGCTTTGTTTGCTTTTTACGGTTGCACCTGCAGCATATGGAAGTTCCCAGGCTAGAGGTCGAATTGGAGCTGCACCTGCCGGCCTACACCACTTCCGCAGCAACTCGGGTTCATCTGTAACCTTCGCTGCAGCTTGTGGCAACACCAGATCCTTAACCCACTGAGGGAGGCCAGGAATCAAACCTGCATCCTCTCGGATATTAGTCAGGTTCATAACCCTCTGTGCTGCAATGGGAACTCCCTTAAATGAGGGTTAAATGGCTCTGCGACAAGAGCAGTTTCAGATTTGGGAGCTGACCTGTCACACTGTCCATAGGGACAATGAATGAAACTGCGGATGAAGTTAAATGGGAGGCAAGGACCCCCATCCGCTCCAGTGAAGACTCTGCCCCTCAGCCAGCACCACCACAGAGTCCAGCTCAAGTGAAACTGAGGGTGTTCAGCCCACCACCGGACCCTCCCAGCCACGCATCCCGGGGACCATAACAGACCTGGGCACCACCCCTGCTGGTAACTGTTCTCACTTGAAACGTTCCTCACCTAAACTCTTGGTCACTGAGGTTTTCTGAGCCTGGTAGGGGGCGTATGGAAGTTCCCAGGCTAGGGGCTGAATCAGAGCTGCAGCTGCGGTCTACACCATAGCCACAGCAACACTGGATCTGAGCCACATCTGCAACCTATGCCAAAGCTTGCATTAATGCCGGATCCTTAACCCACTGAGTGAGGCCAGGGATGGAACCTGCATCCTCACAGAGACAACATCAGGTCCTTAACCCGCGCAGCCACAACGGGAATTCCCTGGTCGGCGTTTCAATGAAGGGTGTTGCATTGCTAATTCTGATGTGTCAGAGTGAGCTGCAAGAGGTGTCTGCGGAGTCAGGAGGCCCGGGTTGAAGTTCACTTCCTGCCACTTAACAGCACACGTTTTGGGCAAATCACTTCACTGTTCACCTGTAGGACTTGGACAACAGTATCCACCTGGACTAAGACATCATCACGAACAGGGACATCCGTGTGCTGGGGACCTGGGAGGTGTCCAGCGAGGGCAGGAACCACAGTGATGACCACAGTCAGCCAAGCACAGGTAAGAGGCCCAGCTCTTCTTCTCCGTCACCCAGCCTTGGCTGGGGCTGCTCATTCTCCCCGGGGAGGGAGGAGACGAACACCCAAAAGGGGAGGACCAAAAATATCATGCAACACAAAGGCAGCCTGGAGGTCATCTGGGGCACTCTGGACGCCAGGGATGAGGCTGAGGCTTCCCAGCCCAGGAAGAATTCGGAGACCAGCAAACTCACTCCTGCTGCCTCCACAGGAGTCGAGATGGCCACAGGAGAGCAGCCCCCCACCACAAACATATCTGAGCATCTTTCCTCTCAGCTCTGCTCACTCCAGATGCACGTTCCAGGGGGAAGCACATCAGAGTCAGCAAGGCAACACCCTGCATTGAAACGACAACCAAGGAATTCTCGTTGTGGCTCAGCAAGTTAGGGACCTGATGTTATCTCTGTCAGGATGTAGGTTCGATCCCTGGCCTCGTTCAGTGGCTTAAGGATTAATGCAAGTTCCAGGGGAAAGCTGGCTGCGTCTATGCCCACCTCCCACCCACACCACACAATGGAGGATGGAAACTGGGGCAACCACCATGGAAACAGAGCAGGGACTCCTCAAAGAATTAAGGCTAGAACTGCCAACTGATCCGGCCATCCCACCTCTGGGTAGATTAAAAGAAAACAAAAACACTAACTTGAATAGATGCATGCAGGCGCCCTGGTGGCCTGGTTAAGGAGTCGGCATTGTCACTGCTGTGGCTTGGGTTTGATCCCTGGTCTGTGAACTGCTGCATGCTGTGGGCATGGCCAAAAAAAAAAAGAAGAAGAAGAGGCAAAAGAAAAGAAAAAGGAGTTCCCTTCATGGCTCAGGGGTTAACGAACCTGACTAGGATCCATGAGGATGTAGGTTTGATCCCTGGCCTCACTTAGTGGGTTAAGGATCTGGTGTTGCTATAGCTGTGGTGTAGGCCAAAAGCTGTAGCTCTGATTTGACTCTTAGCCTGGGAACTTCCATATGCCTTGGATGCAGCTCTAAAAAAAAAAAAAAAAAAAAAAAAAAGATGCATGCCCCCCAATGTTCATTGCAGCATTATTTATAATAGTCAACATATGGAAGCAACCTAAATTCCATCAACAGATGAATGGATAAAGATGATGTGGTGCATATATACAATGAAATATTATGCAGCCATAAACAAGATGAAAGTCTGCCATTTGCAACAACATAGATGGACTTTGAAGGGTGCTGTGCTTAGTGAAATAAGTCAGATGGGGAAACACAAATACTCTATGATTTCACTCATATGTAGAATTTGCAAAAACAAAGAACAAAATAAATGAACAAACAAAAACACAGAGATACAGAGAACAGAGCAATGGCCCCAAGAGGGGAAGCAGCAGGGAGGAGGGTGAAATGGGGCAATAGTTATAGCGACGGATGGAAAAGAAACTCTTCGTGAGCGCATGGTGATATAAGTTGAAATACGTTGAGCCCAGGAAACATATACCATCATAAACCATTGTTACCACAATAAAAAATTAAGGAGCTCCTGCTGTGGTGCAATGGGATCAGCAGCATCTTGGGAGCTCTGGGATGTGGGTTCAATCCCCAGTTCGGCACAGTGGGTTAGGGATCCGGCATTGCTGCAGCTGCAGCTCAGATCTAATCCCTGGCCCAGGAGCTCCATATGCCTCAGGGAGGTCAAGAAAAATAATTAATTTTTAAAAAGACACCATGCAGAAAGGGGAGTCCTTGAGGTAGAAATTACAGCAAAAAAAAAAAAAAAAAATGTGCCCTTGATCTGAATGAATCGCCCTCAGCCTCTGTGGAAAGACCAGAAAACTCAGGTTCCTCCACAGCCTGACCCCTAGGAAGTGCAAAGAGGGCCAGCTGGCCAGGGAAGAGCACTGGGGATGGTGGTGGCCTCAGGGAGGGACAACATGGTCCAGGGACCCCCCTGGGAAATAATAGGGTGTCACCGTGGTTTCAGGACAGGAGGCAGGCCACAGTTGGCGAGGCTGTCCCTTCTCTGACTCCTCATCCAACACAGCCACGTGTGTCCACCTCCCCCACTGGGCCCACGAGCTTCCATCAGGGCCAAAATGTCATTGAACACAGATGCAGACATGCTAGGAAACGCAAATATCAAAGCTAAGTTTTTCAAACACCCTCTCCATTACATAAATGTTGTTGACCAGGGCAGTCCAGACAGAGTCATGATCTCAAGGCTTCTGCTCACATTAAGAACTGCAAAACCGAACAGAACACTATAAACCAACTATAATGGAAAAAAATAAAATCATTTAAAAAAAAAAAAAAGAACTGCAAAAATGTGCACAGTTTGATAAGGTTTGTGACCTCTGATCCCCTCAGAATGAAAGAGACATCACTGAGGTCGCCAAACCACCGAAGAGCTTTTGTCCAGTTGGCCTCCTAAACAGCCAATTCCCCCGGCAAAACATTTAAGCATCAAGCTCTACATACGATCATTTAAACACACACACACTTCCTCTGCTGAGCAGAAAAACTGAGGAAATAAATGCACACCTGTGTCTCATCCTTTTGTCCTCACCTAAGTTTGGGGTTAGAAAAGAATACAGTTGCCCTGCAACGGACACCTTCCTAAAAAAAAAAAAATCCTACATATGCGCAAGTTGTAAGAGAATTCTAAATGCATGGTGCTGTACAAACAGGGTGAGAAGGAGTTCCCGTCATGGCTCAGTGGTTAACGAATCCGACTAGGAACCATGAGGTTGCGGGTTCGATCCCTGGCCTCGCTCAGTGGGTTAAAGATCTGGTGCCGTGAGCAGTGGTGTAGGCTGCAGATGTGGCTCGGATCCCACATTGCTGTGGCTGTGGCGTAGGCCGGCAGCTACAGCTCCGATAAGACCCCTAGCCTGGGAACCTCCATATGCCACAGAAGCAGCCCAAGAAATGGCAAAATGACAAAGAAGACAAAAAAAAAAAAACAGGGTGCGAATTATTGAAAAAGGAAATTAAAACTGCAATTCTTTTCCTGTAGCAGTTAACTGGCACTAATTATAAACTGGAAGCTGTTTCTTTCTCCACGATATATGCCCGAGACCCCTGCCACACTAATATGAATCATTTCAGAAATGTCTTCAACCTTTTCTCAGGTGTCAGAGAAAATGTGGCTTCCCAGGCTTGTGGTTCCAGAGACGAAATGCCAAATCTCCCGTTATCGACTCCGGTCAGTGGTTTCTACCCCCTTAAAAAGAAAAAAAGGACTACATGGAAAGAGTGCTGTTATTACTGTGGCCACTACAACTGTAGATCATGAAGCAAAAAAAAAAAAAAATCACTGCAATTTTTCAGTTGCTGACACTTCCAGGCAATTTCTTACATAAGTCAAAAAAATGGAAAAATGACTGAAGCAGATACTATATGACCCTCAGAGAAAAAAAAAATCAGATTTCTCATAAAACGTAAACACCCACACTGGCCTATGAGACCACAAATAATCAGTTCCTTACATGTGTATAGCCCTCTGCGGTTTACAAGGTTTACGGTTTAGAAAGCACTTTTATGAGCGTGATCAGTCATACAACATCCCCCTAAAGTGGGTGTTCATACCCGATATTACAGATGACCAGCTGACAAACAAGACACTCCAAGACAAACAGCTCTCCAAGCAGGTCAGGGCTTGGTCCTGGGGCCATCAGCAGGGGCTTATAGAAGCCCTCCAAGCCCCAGGTCATCCCATGGCTGCTCTGCCTCAATGGGTGATCTGGAGGGAGTTTCCTGGTGGCCTAGTGGTTAAGGATTCAGGGTTGTCATTGCTGTGGTACAGGCTCAATCCCCAATCTTGGAATTTCCACATGCCATGTGGGCAGCCAAAAAAGAGGGGGGAAAAATGGAGTTCCCGTCGTGGTTTAGCGGTAACAAACCCAACTAGGATCCATGAAGATGCGGGTTCGATTCCTGGCCTGGCTCAGTGGGTTAAGGATTCTCGGCATTGCCATGAGCTGTGGTGTAGGTCACAGACACGGCTCAGATCTTGCATCGCTGTGGCTGTGGCAGAAGCTGGCTATAGCTGACCTCTAGCCTGGGGACTTCCATATGCCATGGGTGTGGCTCTAAAAAACAAACAAAAAGACTTCATTGAAAAAAACATATATGAACCTATCTATAGAACAGAAACATACTCACAGACAAGGACATCAGACTTGTGGTTACCAAGGGGGAGGAGGAGAGAGTGGGACTGATGGGGAGTTTGGGGTGAGTAGATGCAAACTATTACACGTAGAACGGATAAGCAATGAGGTCCTACCGTACAGCACAGGGAATTATATCCAATCTCTTACGATCCAATGTGATGGAAGATAACATGAGAAAAAATATATATATATGAATGACTGGGTCACTTTGCTGTACAGCAGAAATGGGTACAACACTGTAAATCGATTATTCTTTAATTTAAAAAATTATTGTTACTAAAGAAAGAGGTGATCTGGAAAGCAGGTAGAGTTTGCTAGTGAGCTCTGTGAGGTCATGTTAAGGGGAAAAAGTTAGGAATTCCAGTGAGGGTCACTGGAAGGTCATAGCTTCTTCCATCCACGTGCGAGACTGATTTTCATTGAAAATCTCCATGGTCTGTTGCAAAACCAAATGGCAGGCAAAGGGCCCCACCCTGAAGGGGAAGGAAAGAGGCCACACAGAGGGCCTGGTGGGATACAGGTAGGATTCTTTTGCTCCACAGCCACAGCTCACCAACTGTGCCAGGACCTCTGCCCTCAAGGAAACGCAAAAGAAGTGAGTTCCGCAGGTGGACAAGGACGCCACCACCTTACACTTGGCCTCGGCTCCTTGCCTTCCGCCTGTGACTTCCATCCCAGAAAAAAACAAAATTAGGAAAAAGAAAAGGAAAGAAAGCCGTCTAGGCCCACACTCACTCTCTTCTTCAAACCCCCGCTAAGCACTAAGAAGGCATCTTCACCCCCGCTGTCTGCACAGCCGTGGTCACCGGCCGTGGCTCCGGAGGCCTGCAGCCTGGCCTCCGTCCCGACTGTCCCCACAAGACTGTCTCGCCCAGCTCCAGACCAAGTCCCATCAGGCAGAGAATACTGTGAAAATTACAGGGCAGTATCTCCCTAGTGACAAGCCACCAAAGTCTTGCATCCAAATGTTCACCAGAGGCTGCTGTTGGGGGCCGGCCCTCCCCGTCCACAGGTAGAGCCTGTGGTCCCCACTCCTCCAACATGGGCGACCCTGGGAGCACCAGTCAGGCCCTGAGATGCTCAAGGCTGGCTGAAGACTATGTCACAGCTCGCCACCTGGATCCACCGGGGTGAGCACTCCCAGAACCCTGCTCTCGGAGAGAGTCAGGCGGCCAAGGAGGGTCTCAGGGGGAGACGGGCCCAGGCAGCACCCAGGCTTCAGCAGGAGCCAACTCCCAGTCCTGCAAGGGGAGTCTGGGAAAAGGATACCCCTGCCCCCCCTCCCCTGCCCTTCTCATCCCACTCACCCGTCACCCTCCTGCCCCCTCCCATCCCATCTCTCTCCCCTCTCCTCCCCTGCCCCTTAACCCTTTCCCCAGCCCATCCTCTTCACCCTCCTCCCTCCCCCACTGCCTCCCCCCACTCCTCCCCCACCCCACCCTCCTCCCATCCCCATCTCCCACCACCATCCCCTCGTCGCCCCTCTCCTTGAACCCATGACCTGCGAGATGTGCATGGTGCACCAGCCTCCCATGCCGAGTTCAGCCCAAATTGCTTGTTTGTGTATAAATAATAAATGACTATTGTTGTTTTGAGCCAGTATGTTTGGGGAAGGTTTGCTGTGCAGCAATAAATAACATACACGGGGCTGTAGAAAACTCTGTTTTTACTTAGAAACTCTGAAAGAAAGATGGTGAAATTTTTCTGTGTATTAAACCCATTCCATAAAGTACGAGACTGGATTTGAGAGATTAACTGGAACTCTGGAGGTACAAATTTGTGAGAGTCTGAAGAAAATTGTTTTGAAGAAAAGGTCACAAACATTTACTTTCTAACAGACTGTCTAATATTGATTAGCAATGAATACATGAATGCTTTTGGAACTGATTTCGAAAGTAATGGAAAATATGATTTCCCACCTTTTCTTTCCAGAAGACAGCATTAGCTGCATGTATAGCCAAGTAAAGCTGTTTTTAAATCTCTATTATCCAGATTAATTATCTACATTATTGTAAATCCACCCATTTTTCTAATTAATCCAGATCCCTAGACTTTCGGTCTTAACTGGCTCTTTCTGCACAGGAAATATGAGGGAAGCTTCTGGGAGTGTGATATACAGACCCCTTAAACGGAACAGCTCGCATGTCTCCCAACTCAGAATTTGGCTACGGTTTCCCCAAAATGAAAAAAAAAAAATAGGAACCATATATAAAACAGCTTTTTCCTCTACAGGCGCAGCCCATTTATAATAAACTGCGTGAGATATTCAAATCTGCCTCATCATAATAGAGCTGTTTAAAAATACATGGCTGGAATCCACATTTGCAGTTTGCAGATGGAACAATAAAGATACTCTGAATTAATAATTCATATGTGATTTCAATCCAGCGGGGGAGGAGGTGGGACGTTGTGCTCACTCTCTCACCTCTTTATCCTTCAGGCCCTAAGTCTTCCTGCGGGGGGTTCTATTTGGTGGGTGACTCGAGAAGTTAGGCTGAGTCTGTGGGTCATGTGTCCCAGATTAGGGATGAGAAGTCACGACTCTGTGAAGGCGGCAATATCCATCCACACGGAAGACTGATTTGATTTAAAATGTCCTCAGTTATTGCGAAAGAAAATGCCAGGCCACAGGCCACAGGCCACACTCCAAGGTAGAAGGAAAGAGCTCTCCGCATGGTGGCAAATGCCCACACTGCAGGTCGTGAGCCCTTGGGAGGTCCTAGCACAGAGGTCAGCAGATCACAAAGAGGGTCCCTTCTTGAGGGCGCCGGAGTGGGGTTCCCCACCCTCAGACAACCCAGTCAGCCTCAGTCAGCAGGGGCCACAGAATAAAATTTAAGAAAGAAACTGACACAGAGTTCCCACTGTGGGTTAAAGGATCTGGCATTGCCGCAGCTACAGTGTAGGTGGCAGGTGTGGTTCAGGTTCAATCCCTGACCTGGAAATTTCCATATGCGGCAGGTGCGGCCAAAGGAAAGAAAGGAAGAAAGGAAGGTAGAAAGGAAAGAGAGGGAGGGAGAGAAACAAACAAACAAACTAGGGCTATAAGATCAAACTACAAATTCTGCAAGGAGCCAGTGGCCTGACCCACCGAGGGTCAGCACCAAAGCCCTATGATGGTCCAGGCCTCACTGCTGTCAAGCCCAGGAGGACACAACAGCTGACCCAAAGAAGAACCTCTTGCTATCCTTCTCAGCCATGTGAGCTTGAGCAAGTGACACTGAACTAACCTCAGCTCCTCTGCCTTAGCATGGACGTAACACCACCTGTCCATCACTTTGCGAGGAGCCCAGGAACTCAAGCTGTGAGTCTCAAAGTGCCTCCTGGGACCATCTGGCAACTAGTGAGAGATGCTCATTCTTGGGACCCACCCCAGACCCCACTGAATCAGAAAGAGTAGGAGGTCATAAGGCAGAGAAACTGCTTGCATTTTAACAAAGCCTGTAGCCGATTCTGAATCACACTGAGGTCTGAGAACCACGGCCCAGCTGAAATTTTTTTTAATTACTTTTTTTTGTTTTATTAAAGTATAGTTAATTTACAATGTTGTGTTAGTTTTAAGTGATTCCAGTTATAAATACATACATATATATAAATATATATTTGCCTTTTTAGGGCCACACCCATGGCATATGGCAGTTCCCAGGCTAGGGGTCTAATTGGAGCTGTAGCCGCCGGCCTACACCACAGCCACAGCAACGCGGGATGTGTGCTGCGTCTGCAACCTACACCACAGCTCACGGCAACGCCGGATCCTTAACCCACTGAGTGAGGCCAGGGAGCGAACCCGCGTCCTCACAGACACCATTTCAGGTTCTTAACTGGCTGAACCATGATGGAAACTCCGAGGCAACATTTTTCTGAGTTAGTCCTCTAAACTCTCAGCCGTGAACTTAGCTATCTTCTGATCTCTGTCCCTCTTCCATTTGCTGGATTTAGAACAATTGCCGTCTTAGTCATGCTTGTCACCACCCTACCCTTTCCCTGCAAACTGCCTGTCACCATCCTCATTGTCACCAGCACAGAAATTGAATACCCTGTCAGAAGGACACTGTGTCACCTGCATTGCAGGGAAGGGATGAGGTGAGTTCGGCTCTTTGTAACCATGATGATTATCATTTATTGAACCATTAACATATACCAGGCACCGTGCAAAGTGCTTAAAGAACAGCTGGGCCATAAATTAGGAGTTTGAGACGAATAGATACACACTATTGTATATAAAATAGGTAAACAACATAGCACAGAGAACTGTGTTCAATATCTTGTAATAAACTATAATGGGAAAAAAATCTGGAAAAGGATGTGTATGTGTGTGTGTGTGTGTGTGTGTGTGTGTGTGTGTACAGAGTTCCCATAGTGGCTCAGCAGAAACAAAGCTGATTGGCATCCATGAGGACTCAGGTTCCATCCCTGGCCTCACTCAGTGGGTTAAGGATCTGGCATTGCCGTGAGCTTCAGTGTAGGTCGCAGACGCAGCTTGAATCCAACATTGCTGCGGTTATGGGGTAGGCCTGCAGCTGCAGCTCCAATTCAATCCCTAGGCCAGGAACTTCCATATGCAGCAGGTGTGGCCTTAAAAAAAAGAAAAGAGAAGCATTGCCTCTGCAGCCATCAGGGACACAGGCATGAAAGGAACCTTGTTATACAGAACGATTCTATTTTAGTCCGCACTGTCCTGGAATTCTCCATCATTCATCCAGGGAGGTCTGTGCCTTCACGTGGCAGTAGGGATTCAACAAAGCGCGTCCACAGCCTGAAAAGGCGCCTGCTCCCCCAAACCTGGCTGAGCTCCCAACCCATCACCTTTCGCTGAAGGCTTGCTCTACAGATCCACTAGGAACAGCCTCCCATCAGCATGAAACTCGCCTGGAGTGTGTCTCCCTCCAACCCTGACCCCCGCCTTGTGCCTACTGCCAGTCACATGCCTGTTTGCATAAGGATCCATTCCCTACCCTTCCTCCGCAAACTGCCTAAGACTCACCTGCCTGTCAAATGGCCCCAGCTAGACTGAGGAAGAAGGCTGGAGAATGGGTGGAAGGGAAAAGCTGGAATATTTTTCCCTCTTCTCTCTCTGCTTTGGATGGTACCTCCAGCGGTGGCAACAGATAGGCCTTCCCCCCACAGCCTCAGCTACTTCTGTGAGCTTCCATGGAGATCCGGCTCTTGGCCTCTGGTAATAACATGCTCCCCATCCCTCTGTTCTACCAATCTCAAGGTGTCGCTGGTTTCCGCTATTGCCTATCCCTGGGTGACCACATCGCCCCCCATTTGGCTTTCAGATATTTTAAAGACCTCTATAACTCAGTCCTTGCATTAAAGGGCTCCTATTTGACTGGGTGGGCCACAACTAATACAGCCTCCTCATGTCTTCAGCCTTGATCCTGCCTTACCTGATGCCTGCCCAACTGACTCAGCAATATAACCATGACTTTCCTTGGGATATCTTCTCTTACGTGGAATCTCATTCACATCAAGGTCTTTAGTTCTTATCCTTCTGTGATCAACCAGATTTGATACTAGCCTATGCACCTGTGCTGACACCAACCCCATCCCCAATCATCCAGACTTGATATCCATCTAATTCTAGCTCCCCCAAGGATCACAGTGTGCCACCTGTCCCTCCTTGAACTCAGTAACTAAGTTGAACATGCACATCAAGTTTCTCAATACTTTACATTTTAAACTTTTTCCAGGAGCAACCGTACACCCTTACCCAAGTAGGTTAATCAGGCAAAAGTAAATTCATCTTAAAATATCTAATGGGCCCCAAACCCACCTGATACTTTCACAACATTCCACTTTCCTCCGGCTAGAAAAGACAGAGCAGATGTACACACGAGAATCAGAACACAATGTTCCAGAAAAGGAGGATGCTTCTGGCAACTACCCACATAAGTGCGGTAAGTACGGTATTAATGACTATCCTTGCTCGATGCTTCTTGTAGCGGGATCTCTCCCACTTCGTCTTGCATTTCCAAAAGAAATCACCGAATTATCCTTAATGACCAAGCTCAAACTGCTCCACTCTCTTAATTCATTTCTCAAAAAGTGAAAAAAACAAAAGAGACAACTGCATGTAAGCGAGAACAGGCTGGTGTTGATCTGGGATTGGAGCCAGGACTGGCAGACACAGTGACTTTCCTGGGCAGACAAGCACTATATTTATACGTGTTGCACACCGCACTACAGCTTTTTGGAAACATTCAGTTAATGTCCATAAGAGCTTCTAGAAAGGGAAAGGGTACGGGTTTCCTTAAATGTTAAGTAAACTGCTAGAAATGATCAACTACTTTAATATGTGTGCTTCTGAGCCCTTCTGACGTTACCCAGATAGTCCCAGTTTGCCTTGAAGCAAAGGCAGGCAGCTGTTTTAAGGAAAAGCACATTCATGAAAAGAAGGAAAAGGAACAAGCACAGATGTACAGGTTATTTTCTACAGCGATCCACTGCACGAATGCACGAGGTCCCCAGGAGTATATGCCATGTTGCCTGTGCAAAGGTGGCACACGGGAGCACGCTGTTTGCCGAACAGCCAGGGCCCCTCCCGGCCCCGCGGCATATGGAATTCCCAGGTCAGGGATCAGATCCAAGCCGCAGGTGGGACCTAAGCTGCAGTTGCGGCAATGCTGGATCCTGTGATCTACTGTGCCAAGCCAGGGACTGAACCTGTGTCCCAGTGCTGCTAAAACACTGCCAATCCCTTTGTGCCACAGCGGGAACTCCAAGAGTCTAATATTCGAGCATCACCTAACACTCTGAATGAAGATGGAAAAGCCCAAGGAAATGCATCTCTAGGAACATCAATGTGAAATTCAGTGCTGTTTTCGAAAGGCATTGTTATTCTTATTCTTACTCTTTTTTTTTTCTTTTTTTTTTTTATTTTCCCACTGTACAGCAAGGGGGTCAGTTTATCCTTACATGTATACATTGCAATTACAGTTTTTCCCCCACCCTTTCTTATTCTTACTCTTTTAATGACTTAATTTCAGGTGTCTACAGAGTTGGAAATAATTTAATCATAAGAAGTGAAAACATAAGAACTTGGACTTTTAATATTTTTTCCCACCCAAGTTTGGGGATGATTTCATCCCTGAAAACTTTACAAAAGGGAAAATTTTCAGCTCGGAGTTGGGATCATGTGAGTCTTGTCCTGGTTCCTGCCTCCGCTCTGCCACTGTCCAGTCATATGACCTTGCGTGTATTTCATCATCCTGGTCTTTCTTTCTTATAAACAAGGTGGCCCCTTCTAGGCCTAAAATGTTCTGATTAAAATGTATAATAAGGAGTTCCCATCGTGGCACAGGAGAAATGAATCCGACTAGGAACCATGAGGTTGTGGGTTCGATCCCTGGCCTCGCTCAGTGGGTTAAGGATCTGGCGTTGCCATGAGCTGTGGTGTAGGCCGCAGACGAGGCTCCGATCCAGCATTGCTGTGGCTGTGGCGTAGTCCAGCAGCTGTTGCTCTGATTCGACCCCTAACCTGGGAACCTCCATATGCTGCAAGTTCGGACCTAAAAAGCAAAAAAATAAAAAAAAATTAAAAATAAATAAAATAAAATGTACAATCGGTTCCAGAATAGTAACTGAAGGGTTTGATTCAAGGTAAATTTGAAGCATAATGAAATAAAAACATGGGCTTTTATTTTTTTTTTTTTATTTTGCTGCTTTTTTTTTTTTTTTTTTTAATAGGCCCGCACTAATGGCATATGGAGGTTCCCAAGCTAGGGGTCAAATCAGAGCTACAGCTGCCGGCCTATACCACAGCCACAGCCATGCCAGAACTGAGCCAAGTCTGCTACCTACACCACAGCTCACGGCAACGCTGGATCCTTAACCCATTTAGCAAGGCCGGGAATCGAGCCCACATCCTCATGGTTACTAGTCGGATTCACTTCTGCTGCACAACAGAACTCCCAAACATGGCTTTTAGATTTCTAAGATTATTTTGGAGGCTACACTGCAGCTTGGGTTTGAGGTTATGAATGTAAAAGAAACAGCAATAAAAAGCAAAGGAACGTGTGTGATTTAGAACGGCTTCCAAAAGTTACTAAGGTTTCATATGAGGTAATGCACATGGATTGCTTTTGCTTTTTCGTTTGCAGTCAAAAGCCTTTTCCTTCAGTACAGAAGAGTTTATATTTCTAAACGACAGCACGTGAGGAAGAGAAAAATCAAATTACGCTACATGAGTTTTTGTCCTACCACAAAGCCATTACAGCTAAAAAAAAAAAAAAAAAAAAAAAAAAAAGGCACTGTTAAATCTTATCGTTTTTTTCTCAAGAAAATGAAAAATAAACAGAAAACCCTAAAGATAAATTTTTAAAGACTTTAAAAATCTAAGACCAATAGCATAGTCTTTCTTTTTTTTTCTTTTTTTTTTTTTCAACGTACAGGTAGGTTTGCATGTGGCTTCTGCTGAGTTTTGCCTTTCTCCACTGGCATCATGATAAGATGATGCCAATTAGATATCCTGCAGTCCCAGGTCACTGTCCTCAGGAATCTGGGGACCTAACAAGGTGAAAACAATTGTGTCCCCAACTTAAACTATACCATGCAACATACTGTTTCAGTCACCTGCCCTCAAACCAGCCAACCCCGCACTACCCTAAATTAGATCTAAAAGCCGGAGACAGAGTCAACATTTGTTTAGTACTTACTGTCCAGTGCTTCACAAACTGTACCCCATTTTTAATTCTTTTTATGGCCACACCTACGTCACATGGAAGTGCCTGGGCCAGGGGTCAAATCAGAGCTGCAGCTGAGGCCCATGCCACAAACATGGCAACGAGAGATCTGAGCTGCATCTTGTAGCAATGCTGAATCCTTAACCCAGTAAACCAGGCCAGGAATCAAACTTGCATCCTCTAAGGGACGTCGGGTCCTTCACCCACTGAGACACAACTGGAACCCCACGAACTGTACCCATTTGATCAGACACGTATGCCCCCGAACATTTTACATTTTTTAATCGCCCCATCATAATATATCCTAATAACAGTAACACTTAAATCGAACTTCGGGCAGAGGCCAGTTGTAAAAGGCCAGAGAGTATACATTTTCAGCTGTTCCAGCCAAGAGGCAAAACTGAGGCTATTATGCAGGTATTTATATAACAAGAGAACACACACATACTCTTAAATTTGTTATTGACCAAATTCAAAAGACAGTAACACCAAATGAATACAACAGATCTACAAATAAGGAAGAACAGAAATCCTGGGAGAGCTAACACTTCACCTAACTGGCTTTTAGAGTTCATGTTTGTTCCCTCTTAGCAGTTCGATTGAGAATATTCATCTGTAAATTCTGAGCCTGTGGGCAGTGCAGAAACTGGCAGCAAGTCACATCTGCCTGAAGTTGGCCAACCCCTGTCTTTTCTCCATTGTATAGTCTTGCCTCCTTTGTCATAGATTAATTGACCATAGCTGCATAGGTTTATCTCTAGGCTTTCTATGCTGCTCCACTTATCTATACTTCTGTTTTTGTGACAGCACCATACTGTTTTGATTACTGCAGCTTTCTAGTAATAATATGAAGTCAGGGACCCTCATTCCTCCAGCTCCATTTTTCTTTTTCAAAATTACTTTGGCTATTCAGGGTCTTTTGTGTTTCCATACACATTTTGACATTTTGTGTTCTAGTTGCAAAAACTGCCATTGGTAATTTGATAGGGATTGTACTGAATCTGTAGATTGCCTTGGGTAGCACTGTCATTTTGACAATATCGATTCTTCCAATCCAAAACATGGTATATCATTCCATCTGTTTGTGTCATCTTCATTTTCTTTCATCAGTATCATTGTTTTTGGAGTACAGGTCTTTTGGCTCCTTAGGTAGGTTTATTCCTAAGTCTTTTACTGTTTTTGATGCATTGGTAAATGATGTTGTTTCCTTAATTTCTCTTTCTGACAGTTTGTTGTTAGTACATAGAAATGCAACAGGTTTCTGTATATTAATTTTGTATCCTGCAACTTTATCAAATTCATCGATGAGCTCTAGAAGTTTTTTGGTGGCATCTTTAGGATTTCCTATGTATGGTGTCATGTCATCTGCAAACAGTGCCAGCGAGTTTTACTTCTTTGATTTCTTCTTCTCCTCTGACTTCTGTGGCTAGGGTTCCGGCACAGAGGACACAAGCATGACCCAGGGCTCCCCATGAACTTGGAGGAGAGTGTACCAAATGCTCTAATAGAGATGTATGTGAGATAGGTGGGGGCCGGACAGCCCAGGAAGAGGAGGCCACCTCTGTCTGACGCAGCCAGTGCTACTCCAGGGATTCAGGGCCCAAAAGTCTAAAATGAAACTGCCTGCCAGCCCCTAGCTGGCTATGTGATCCTGATCAAGACATTTAACCTCTCTGGGCCTCCATTTCCCAACTGCAAAATGATGAGTGAAAATAATAGTTCTTATCTGACAAGTGGTTTTGAGGACCCAGAAAATTAATTCATGGAGAGCATCAGAACAGTGACTGGCACACAAGAGGTTCATCCAAGTGTTGGCTGCTCTCCTTGTGACAGAGAGGGCTAGGATGGCACTGAGTCTTAAATGATGAGAGGGAATTTCCAGGAAGACAAAGCGGAGAGAGCCCTTGCAGCAGAAATCAATGTGTGCCAACACCCACCTGAATGAAAAAGCAGCCCTGAGTACTTTGTTTTAGTTCAGGACTGAAGGGGTTTGGGAGGCAGGAGGTGAGGATGGCAAGAACAGATGGCAGAGGCTTGTGTGCGCCACTCAGAGGAACCAGCTGTTGATCCTTAAGCAAGGGGGGTGCAGGTTCTAGGCAGCCAAGAGCAGCAGCATCAGAGGGTCTAGCAGAGGGGTGGGGGCTGACCAGGAAGAGGCTAGGATGGGGACAAAGCGACTGGACACGCGGCTGAGGCAATAGTGACAAGGAGAGATGAGGACACAGAGGAGGTGAGGCCATGAGAGCCCTGCACAAACAGCCTCAGAAGCTCAGGGGCTGGGTCGCAGGGGAAAAGGGACGAGGGGGAGTCCTAAGTGACAGCCAGATCTCTGGCCTTTGAAAAAAAATCGGGTGGGGTGGGGGCTGATCCCCTGATGGGAACTCAGGTGGAGGAAGAGGAATAGGTAGGGAGAAACAATCTGAAAAGATTAGCCCTGGGGGAGACCCTGCCATGCCCCTTCAAGGTAACTAGGCTCAACTGCCCAGAGCTGGGCAGAGCAGGGCAGAAGGAAGAGCGAGGTTAACAGTCCGGAGGATCTAGAGGATGGACCAGGGATGCTGGGATGGAGGTGGGGCGGCAGAGGGCAAGTGGCCCCCATGCTCCTCGGAAAACGCAGGGAGGTAACGAGCTCCTCTGGGGACCTGCCAACTTGAACGAGCTCAGAAGGGAGCTGTCCAGAGGGGCATGAGGTTCAGAAAGTGAGGTGGAAAAATACAGATTCAAGAGTGATGAGAAAAGGTGTGGAGGTGGTCCCCTCCACTCGCGCCCCCCAGAGAACAATTAGAAGAAGAGGAGAAACAGGATGCTGAGAAAGAACTCACTGAAGGAAATGAGAATCAGAGGGAAGCCATGTCCCAGGAACCAAAGGGAAGATAAAAGACAGGGCTGTGAATTCCTGCCATGGCACAGCCATAATGAAACCAAACAGTACCCATGAGGATCCGGGTTCCATCCCTGGCCCCACTCAGTGGGTTAAGGATCTGGCGTTGCCGTGAGCTGTGATGTGGGTTGCACGCGTGGCTCAGTCCCAAGTTGCTGTGGCTGTGGTGTAGATGCTGCAAAAGAGTCAGGACGACGCGGCCCAGCGCTCTCAAGACTTGGCAATTAGAAAGGCACAGAGCTGAGAAGGGCAGAGCAGTTTGCCAGGAAGCTGGAACCTTGCGGGTGGGGAGACGGGGGAGAGAGTGGGAAGCCACAGGGTGGGCGGCGGCCAAAGGAAGGCTGTGGGACTCCCACTTCTGGGAGTTTCTCCAGAGGAAATGAAAACACTATCTTGAAGAGACATCTGCATCCTCAGGTCCACGGCAGCATCATTCACAACAGCCAGGACAGGAACAAAACCAAAGTTTCCATCAGCGGATGAGTGGGTAAAGGACTGTGGTGTGTGCATACAGATGATGGGATATGACTCAGCTGTGAGAAGGATGGAAATCCTGCCATTTGTGACAACCTTGAGGCAGCCTGCTAAGTGAAATGAGCCAGACAAAGATATTAAATACCTTATGTTCTCAGAGTTCTCGTCGTGGCTAAGCGGTTAACGAATCTGACTGGCATCCATGAGGATGCAGGTTCAATCCCTGGCCTTGCTCAATGGATTAAGGATCCAGTGTTGCCGTGAGTTGTGGTGTGGGTTGCAGACGCAGCTCGGATCTGGTGTTGCTGTGGCTCTGGTGTAGGCCAGCAGCTGTAGCTCTGATTCAGCCCCTAGCCTGGGAACCTCCATATGCCTTGGGTGTGGCCCTAAAAAGGGAAAAAAAAAAAAAGAAGAGGAAGATATGATACATATATACACAGTGGAATACTCAGCCATAAAAAAGAACAAAATAATGCCAATTGCAGCAACATGGATGGAACTAGAGACTCTCATACTAAGTGAAGTAAGTCAGAAAGAGAAAGATAAATAACATATGATATCACTTATATCTGGAATCTAATATATGGCACAAACGAACCTACCTACAGAAAAGAAACAGACTCATGGACATGGAAAACAGACTTGTGATTGCCAACAAGGAGGAGAAGGGAGTGGGATGGACTAGGAGTTTGGGTTGGTAGATGCAAACTATTGCATTTGGAGTGAATAAGCAATAAGCAATGAGATCCTGCTGTACAGCACTGGGAACTATATCTAGTCACTTGCAATGGAACATGATGGAGGATAATGTGAGAAAAAGAAAGTGTGTATATATACATATGTGTGACTGGATCACTTTGCTGTACAGCAGAAACTGACAGAATATTGTAAATCAACTATAACAGGAAAATAAAAATCTTAAAATTAAAAAAAAGACCAAACTCATAGAAACAGAGTGTAGCATGGTGGTTACTCTTGTACATGGACTGGATAATCAGCAGGGACCTGCTGTTTCACACAGCGAGATCTACTCAATGGTCTGCGAACACCTATATGGGAATGGATATGTGCATACGTACGACTGAATCACTTTGCTGTACAGCAGAAATTAATACAACATTGTGAATCAACTGTACTTCAATACAATTAATTTTTTTTTAAGGTTGAATGCTGGTTGCCAGGGGGTGGGGGGAGGGAATGAGGAGATGCTGTTTAATAGGTACAAGGCTCAGTTGTGGAGGGTGAAAAAGTTCTGCAGATGGTTACACCCTGTGAAGGCCATTGGAACTGTATGCTCAGAAATGGTCGAGGTCGCCAATTTTATGCTATGTGCATTTCACCACACTTAAAATAGAAACTTAGGCGCAAAGGAGTTAAGTCATTTTTTTTTTCTTTTTTTGTCTTTTTGTCTTTTTCCAGGGCTGCACCCGTGACCTATAGAGGTTTCCAGGCCAGGGGTCCAATCGGAGCTGTAGCCAACAGCCTACATTACAGCTCACAGCAACGCCGGACCCTCAACCCACTGAACGAGGCCAGGGATCGAACCCGCAACCCCATGGTTCCTAGTCGGATTCATTAACCACTGAGCCACAACAGGAACTCTGGGTTAAGTCATTTTTTTCAGTTGTATAAATTGGTTACTGCAGCTCTGAGCCTAGAGCTGAAACCTCCTACTTCCGGGTGTTCATCTTTCTCGATAGCGCTCATGGGCTTGCTTCCAACTCCAACTATGACTTGACATTAAATAAGTCATTATACCTCACTGCCATGGTCTTTCTTTGTGTATACTTCTTGCCTGATAATCTTCCTTATTTACAGAATCAGGCTAATGACCGCCCTTCTTTGCATCCCAGGATGAAATGGATACTGTTTTCCTCTTCCTGTCAACCTGTCTATAGTTAGAAACGTGACGGACAGGATATGGGCCACGTGACAAAGCCTCCTTCGCCATTAGTCAGAGAGCACCTCCCACAGAGTGCATCTTATGTAGGAACTAAACTCCCCTATACCTATACTGACACCTAATTGAGCTCAAAACATCCTATGTTCCCATCTCTTTCTGTAATTATTTTTTCTTGAACAAACTTCTTAAAGGCAAAAACTTCCCTATGCTAAAAAGGTAAATGATCAGACTCCCAGAAGTTGTGGATCTAGGAGAAGACAGTCAATTACTAACACAGAAACAAAATTATCCGAAGCCCTTGAGGTATTTTTCCTGCAGGGAGATCCTGCCATGACAGAGACCACTGGCTGCCCATACAATATCCATCCTTCTCTTTAAACTTAGTAACAGAACATGTGTATTTTGAGGGGAGCAAAGTGACTGGAGAAAATTAACTTTCCCAACATCCCCTGAAGATAGAGCTGACCAATGAGATATTAGCAGAAGTTCTTAGGTACGGTCTCTAGGAAGGAATTTTAAGACGAGCTTATTGAACCAGAAACTATCCTTCTGGTTAGTTCCATCCTTCATTCTTCTTCCTTTGGTGAGACAGACATGATAGCCAGAGCAGTAGTAGCCGTCTTGAGCCCATGAAGGAAGGAGACCAAGAGAAGCTCAGTTACCCTGACATCCTTGAAGACACCAAAGCAGTGCCAGCAACTGTCCACCCACAGGCTTCTTATTAAGAAAACAAACCCTTAGGGAGTTCTCGTCATGGCTCAGTGGAAACGAATCTGAGTAGCATCCATAAGGACGCAGGTTCAATCCCTGGCCTTGCTCAGTGGGTTAAGGATCTGGCATGCCTGTGAGCTGTGGTGTAGGCCAGCAGCTACAGCTCTGATTTGACCCCTAGCCTGAGAACCTCCATATGCCATGTGTGGCCCTAAAAAGGCAAAAAGAAAGAAAGAAAACGAACCCTTAAAGTTTTAGACCATGGTAGGGGAAGGTGTCAGTTACTCTCTTGGTCAAATACAAATTCCTAAGGGGGAATGTTTAGGACAGTGAAAAGATCCTGTGTGTCGGTGAAGTAAGATACTGAATTTGTTATAAATGTTACTAGATGATGATGATGACATTACATTTATGAAGGTGACAGGCATGGAGGCAGGTTGAGTAGCTCATCCCAGGTCTCCCGGCTAATAAAAAGGAAGCTGGGCTTTGAATCCAGAGTCCACGCTTTTAACTCCAAGACAATAATATCACACACAATGAAGAAATACAGTCTGCACAAGTTAACCTCCACATATACACAAATATTAAAGGAGCTTCGTTGATTCATTAACAAAAAGTCTTACTACATGTCATCCCTACACTGCTTCCCTACTTGAGAGATCACTTCCTGTAGGAACTGAGGTGCTTGTTAAGCCTGGCAATACATTTGACTGGTGTCATAGCTGCCTTATGTGTTACCTTAAATACCGCTGGGACCATGATCACAGAGTCCACTGCAAGACTCATCTCCCAAAAATGAGCTCTGATCACATCCGAGCCCTTCGCCCACGTCTTCAGCAGACCTGACACCTGAGCCACAGCGGAACTCCCGAACTATCCCTAAGTTAAATGATTTACCGGTTAAGTTGGGAAGGGGTTTGGAGGCTTCAGGTGCAGACAGAGAAAGAGAGGTATAAACAGCTGTCCCCTTGCTGCGGTTTACTGTGTAAAGGGGTGTTGGGGGTGGGGAGGGAGTGGACATTTGTTTTTCAATAAAACCCAGCATTCATGGTGCTTTGTAAAAAATCTATCTAAGTCTAGCCTAATGGGGGCTCCCAGAGCAGGTGGACTCTGGTCATTTTGCTTCTCTCCTCTTGGGCAGCACACATTCACCTGGGGACTTGTTTTCTAGGGAAGGGGGTGTGGAGGGGAGGGGAGAGGGGCGAGAAGGGTGTGAGGGTGACCAACTGAATTGCCTCATGAACCCTGAAATGCAGCTGATTTGGAGCTTTTTCATTCTTCGTTCATTTGAAACCTTATAGAGCCCTTGTTTGTGCAATGTGACGTGTTAGTCTAATGGGGCAAGAAAAGCACTTCAGACCATCAGACGTGGGTGCTGCCCATGCCCCCACCCCTGGAGCCCCAGACACTGGGGAGATGCCACAGCCAGAGGCTGCACCCTGCACATATATGCACGAGACTCTGGAGGCAGGGAGCAAAAGCCTGTCGCATCCTGTGAGCAGGGGGGCACTGCTCGAAATAGCTCAATTTGAAGAGAACTAAAATGAGTCACAGCACATAGGCTTGGGTATTACATGTGACTTAGTGCAGAATATGTGGTGTTTTTTTATTTTTTGGTTTTATGTATTTATTTATTTATTTATTTGGCTACTCCCTTGGCATGTGGAAGTTCTCAGGCCAGGGATGAAACCCACGAACAGCAGTGACCCTAACCACTGCCGTGGCAACACCGACCTTTAACCCACTGAATCACAAGGAAACTCCTAATCTGATAACTTTGTATCAGTTCAGTGGGACCATCCTAGAGGATGGTTTGTGTTCCACTGAACTTGGTTTTCCTGGACCAAATGCTGGGCTGTCGATAGTAATCAAGCCTTCCGTTACCTGGAGGTCTCAAGAGAACTGAGCCCCTTCTTAGGATGTAACAGCCTTGGACGAGCTGCTGGATTTCCCTGACCTGGATGGCTTTGGTCCATAGGTCAGAGAGGTGGCAACCACCTGCTGGCTCTACCCCTCGGCGCTGGAAGAGATTTGCTGGGCCCTCCTCCTTCCCCTTTCTCCCACATCCCAGGGGTTCCGTGTTTCCTTCTGGTGATGTGTTTTTAGCCTGAAGGCTGTCCAGGGTGTTGATTTTGATTGACAACAGGAGGGACATGAAAGTGCAGCAGGCAGGGGGCCAAGGAGGATGAGAGGGGGAGGAGGGGGTCCAGCCTGTGGCCCTGGTCTGGGTGGGGGCCACTCTCAGGTTGTGCTACATTCTCCCTCTTTATTTTTAATTTTTTTTTTATTTTTTTTGTCTTTTTGCCTTTTCTAGGGCCTCACCCGCGGCATATGGAGCTTCCCAGGCTAGGAACCTCCACCAGAGCCACAGCAACACCAGATTCAAGCCGTGTTTGCAACCTATACCACAGCTAGGAACCTCCACCACAGCTCACGGCAACGCCAGATCCTTAGCCCACTGAGCAAGGCCAGGGATCGAACCCACAACCTCATGGTTCCTAGTCAGATTCGTTAACCACTGAGCCACGACGGGAACTCCCCCCCAAAAAATAAAAGAACAACCCATGAAAGGTTGTAGTGAGCTCAGGACAGAGCCCTGGAGCACCCTGGACTGAGGCCTTCCACTTAAGAACAATGGCTGCAGTAGCATCTATACTGAACTCAGCGAAGGCCAGGTGAGGGGGCGTGTCCACAGCAGGTGTAAATGAGTAATGACTTATTTCCACTTCATAGCCTGGAAGGAGGCAAGACAGCGTGTGAAGGACTGACTCCTTGGAGGCTGGTTGTTTCCTCCTTAAGGAATACTTCTAGGAAAAACATCGCAACTAAATCAGCTTACTCCACATCCCTGGAAATTATCCGCTACTTCTCATGTAAAGTGTTAAAAAAAAAAAAAATACCCAAGAAGAAGGCGTAAATTAATTAGAATTGTCTCTGTCATTCCATAAAATGCATAATTAAAAATTAGCACAGCATGACTCTGCGTGGGGAGTGAGTAGGGTTTATCATCCATATGTCAAGAAATAACGACCAGCTGAGAGAGTCAGCGGCAGGGCTGCTGCAGGCAGCCAGTTTACAACCTGTCTTAAAGCGGTAAGGTCATCTGTACAAAGGATGGTTCCTGTAGAAGAAGCAGATCACCTCAAAGATTACATGCTCCATGACAGGAAGCTCACCAAACCACAGTGGTTTCCTCTGGGGAGGAGGGGAGGGAGGGAAAGACAGAAATGCCTTATTTATTTCATGTTTTAAAATCTGGGAGTTCCTTTTGTGGCGCAACAGGATCAGTGGCGTCTTGGGAGCACCAGGACCAAGGTTCAATCCCCAGCTTGGCACGGTGGGTGAAGGATCCAGCATTGTGCAGCTGTGGCTTAGGTCGCAACTGTGGCTGGGATCTGATCCCTGGCCCAGGAACTCCATATGCCATGGGGCGGCCAAGAAAGAAAAAATCTGAAGCAACATGGCCTGACATTTATTATTCTAGAGAGTGGTCCATGAGTGCTTATTGTATTTGCTCTATACTTTTCTGCATGAAAAAGAGAGAGGAAGAACAAGTCTGAAGGATAAAAAAAAAAAAAAAATTTCTTCATTTAACACTTCTTGCATAATGTGTTAAATTGGGCTGAAACCCTATAATTATTTCTTAGCATTACTGTTTGCCAGCTTCTGAGGCAATGTTCCTGAATTCATCATTAGCATTTGTGCTCCTGTTATATTTATACATGAGGGCTGTTAAATGCTTTGCAGATTGTCTATTTCACACTTTTATTCAGTCAAATAAAAGAGGGCCTTAAGTGACTCCCTGCCTTCTTCCTAAGAGTACTGCAGACAGAAGGGCTAATAAGATGGTCTCTGTGACCTCCCAGGAAACAGCTTCTGTGCCTCACCAGCTCCAGAACCCTGCCACCGACTTAGAGATTTGGGGCAATCTTTACATATTCCTTTTGTCTTTAATTTATGCTTTCAACACAAAACCATATTTCAGAGGACAATACAACTTTAGGTTCTCATGTGTCTTTAAAGGATAATTCATGGTCCTGGTGCTGAGTCAGGCCCAATAAAAAGTTAATCATCAAAATGAGAGTTGAGTAGTGCTGCAGGGGAAAAAATATAGAAACTGAAAGTTTTAGAACTGAGGGTTTCATCCTGAAATGTTTATCAATCAATTTTACAGCAGTAGAAAACATTTCCCTCCTGCAGGAAGGTGGGGTGGGGAGAAGGCAGAACAAGAGACAAAGAAAGAGATTCTAACAAGTTCAACAATAAATTTTCAAAGGATTCACTTTGATGATAAATATGGTAGATCAAACCCTGTGTGTTGAGTGGCAGGAATTCCTATATCCCAACACTGTGGTATCAATTTAAAGGGAACTCACAAATAAAACTTAAGCTTATAGGGAAGCTTTTACAGTATAAACTCCTAAATCTACATTGTCATTACATTTAAAAATTAACACTTTTCACAAACTTATGGTTACGTAACAAAGGGGATAGTGGGGGGCAGGTGGATACATTAGGAGTTCAGGATTAAGAGATACACACCACTGTGTATAAAACAGATAAACAGGAGTTCCTGTTGTGGCTCAGTGGTAAGGAGCCCAACTAGTATCAATGAGGACACAAGTTCAATCCCCGGCCTTGCTCAGTGGGTTAAGGATCCAGCATTGCCGTAAGCTGTGGTGTAGGTTGAAGGTGCAGCTCAGATCTGGCGTTGCTGTGGCTGTGGCAAAGCCCACCAGCTACAGCTCCAATTTCGACCCCTAGCCTGGGAACTTCCATATGCCACAAGTGCGGCCTTAAAAAGTCAAAAAAAAAAAGAATCTAAAATAGATAAACAACAAGGACCTACTGCATAGCACAGGGAACTATATTCAATATCTTGGAATAACCTATAATGGAAAAGAATCTAAAAGACTGTATTATGTTATGTTACATTATATATAAAAATATATTGTTATGTTATATATTACATTATATATAAAGAATATTTATAATATATAATATATATTATATATAAGAATATATTGTATTATATATAATATATACTAAAAAGGACTGAATCACTTTGCTATACACCTGAAACCAGCACAACATTGTAAACCACCTCTACTTCAATTTAAAAATGGTTTTTTAAAAAAATTCACATTTTTCAGAAGTTCGATTATCAAATGCATCTTAGGCTCTAAAAGAAAAGAACAGTGAGTAGAAAGCTCAGAGCCTGCGGACTTCCAGGCCTGACTGTAATCCCGACTCCACATCCCACAGCATCACACAGACACTTTTGCTGGCCGTGGCGCCCCTTGCTCTTCAAAACTAGGAGAGGACAAACTCACATTGTGTGGCATCTCAGACATGCCCAACGTGCCCAGCAGTGCTGGGCTGGCCATTTTTCAAATACGTTATTTCGATGACTCTTCCCAAGAGTCCCCCAGGGTAGGGGGGTCTTCCCTGTGTGACAGGTGAAGAAGCTGCAGGTCTAAGTTCACAGAAGGAATGAAGCCGACAGGTCAGAGTCAGACCTCAGAGCCACCCAAGACCAAAAGCACGCTCCTTCCTTTCTGCTCCACCCACCTCCATGGGAAAAGTAAGAGGATTGATGTGGGAGGAAGATTCCAGCTGACGGCGCTGGGGCCAAGGACCGGTGGTGGGGGCAGCCTTGTCAAACCTCAGGGCCCACCCCTAATCCCAACACACTCTGCTTCTGAGAAGTCACTCTGCTTGTTTTCCGAGGACCCAAGTGGACTTGGAATTGTTTCTACCAAACCACCAACTCACAGCCCAACCTAAAGCCATTCCCACAAATCTACTCTCTATCACCACCGAGCCTCTGCCTTCCAACCACCATCAAAAAACAGAAGCACCAGGAATTCCCATTGTAGCTCAGTGGTTAGCGAATCAGACTGGGAACCATGAGGTTGCAGGTTCAATCCCTGGCCTTGCTCGGTGGGTTAAGGATTCGGCATTGCTGTGTAGGTTGCAGACACGGCTCGGATCCCACGTTGCTGCGGCTCTGGTGTAGGCCGGTGATTACAGCTCTGATTAGACCCTTAGCCTGGGAATCTCCATGTGCCATGGGTGCGGCCATAGAAAAAGACAAAAACAAAAAACAAAAACAGAAGCACCAGAGTTCCCACTGTGGTGCCATGGGATCAGAGGCATCTCTGGAGCACCAGGACACAGGTACCATCCCTGGCCCAGCACAGTGGGTTAAGGATCTGGCATTGCCACAACTGTGATGTAGGTCACAACTTCAGCTCTGATCTGATCGTTGGCCCAGGAACTCCATATGCCACGGGGTGTCAAAAAAACAGAAGCTCCAACCACTGCACTTTTTAAAACCTTCCCTGTTGGCCAAAATAATCCCCCTAAAATTACATGGATGAACAATTTCTGTTATGTTTACTAAAGACAGGTGAACTTCTCACTGAGGTGCTTAAATGCACAGACAGAAACACAGACAGGGGTTCACAAAACTCTACAGAGGGTGGTGCCTGATGGAAAGCAGCCCAGATGCAACTGTGACAATGACCCCAATAAGCTTATTAACAGGCCACTGGGTGAGCTCCAAGCAGAACGTCCAGAAACAGCATTATCAACATAACCACCATCATACCCCAGACAAAAACAAACAAACAAACAAAAAAACAACAGTATATTAAGAAGCAGCCTACATCTCCCAACACCCAATCCTATCTCTTCTAGGAATGCTGTCTCATGAGTTACCATTTACCGCAGCAACTCCTTTATCCTGAATCCGTGCTGGTTTGGGGGATGCTAAGGCATTTCGCAAGGAGGTGCCTGTGGCTCTCTGCAGGGTACCAAGAGCTGGGGATGATGTCTGCCCACAGGAGGGGGAGCCAAGCTACCACACCCCATGAGAGGGGAGGCTTGGAGGAGGGGGAAGGAAGCTGGAAGAGGGGGAAGGAAGCTGCAGGTGGGAAGCAGCATCTCAGGGGTCCTCCGATGCTAGCTCATCTCCCAAGAAGAAAGTTTCAGAAAGAGGGATGGAGACATAGCAGGTATGGGAGCTGAACTGTGTCCTGGTCCAAAGAAAGACATCGATGGAGTTCCTGTTGTGGTTCAGTGGTAAAGAACCTGACTAGTACCCATGAGGATGCCTGTTCAATTCCTGGCCTCACTCAGTGGGTTAAGGATCGGCATTGCTGTGGGCTATGGTATGGGTCACAGACCCGGCTCGGAGCCTGTGTTGCCACAGCTATGGTGTAGGCCTGCAGCTGTAGCTCCAATTCGACCCCTAGCCTGGGAACATCCATATGCTACAGGTGTAGTGAAAGAAGAAAGGGAGGGAGGAAAGCAAGAAAGCAAGAAAGCAAGCGAGCAAGCGAGCGAGCGGAGAGCGAAAGACAGGAAGGAAGGAAGGAAGGAAGGAAGGAAGGAAGGAAGAAAGAAAGAAAGAAAGAAAGAAATTAATTGAAGCCCTCATTCCAGGACCTCAGAACATGAACGGCTATGCAAAGAGGGAAGTTGCAGGTGTAGTTAGTCGAGGTGGGACCACCCTGGAGCTGGGAGGATCTTCGTTCAATATGACTGGTGGCCTTAAAAGCGACCAGGGGAGGACAAGACACCGAAAGGAAGACACCACTTGGGGACAGAAGCAGAGGCTCAACGCTGTAGCTACAAGCCAGTGGGCTGTAAGGATGCTGGTGGGGCACCAGGAGCTGGGGGCACAGGGAGGACCCCCCCACCTCCCACAAGGGAGCCTCTGCCTCTGTCCCCAGGTGGTGTCTTCCTTTTGTGTCTCGTCCTCCCCTAGTCGCCTCTTCTCCCAGTGGCTCCACTGGCCCAGCAGTCACAGTGGCTGTGCACTCACGGTGACCACGGGCCCTGGGTGAGGGTCTCGGCTTTCACCCACGTCCTTTCAGAACAGGACTCATTATACTTTAACAGGACTTGTGATCCACACCCGGGGCTCGGGATCCAGCCAGGGATGGGTGCAGGTGGCCTTGATGGCAGCAGGAAGGGACAGAGCCCATCATGCCACACAGCCAGGGGTGACTTCCCTGGACCCTCTGGTGCCACCTGCCAGCTCCCGGGGCAGCTAAGGAGCAAGTCTGATGTCCTCGGAGGAAGGTGTCCCCTTCAATTCAGGTTCAAGAGAACATGACCAAGAGTGACAGAACAGAGGAACAAAAAAATTTCCAGTGTCCCCATGGATAGCAAGCCACAAAACCTCTCCCAGGGGGTCAGAGGGACCTAGAGTTGGACATGAGGAGGTTCCTAATAAGGTGGCAGGGCAGTGGCTTTCCAGAGCCGTGACACTGCTGGGCCTCCAAACTCTGTGCAGTTATGCAGGTTCTAACAAATGTAGCGAGTCCTGTAAAACACGGCCCATAAAACCAGGCCCATCCCTCCACTGTCCCCTCGTGCTGCCCTGGGTGAAGTCTGGGAATGAGGGTAACACAAAACAGCCAGCATGCCTGACTCGAGAGCCTGGATGCCAGGCCTCAGGCCCCCGAGCTCCTAACTGGGATCAAGAAAGCAACAACCCAACGCAGTCGTCCTAGGACCACACACCCAGGCCTTATCTCTGTGGACGAGTCTCTCTAAGGCTAGAGCCATTTCAAGCTTCTCAAACCTCAACCCCCAAAGTGTCCCCTAGTCTAGCCTTGGGCACCACTACATGGCTGGCTCCGAGGATCCTGTGGCCAAGGAGCCCACCATGGCCCTGTCCTGAACACCTGGCCACAGCATGATGGACACGCTGCCCCCTGGAGTTCAGAGCCCAGGGCATCCTCACTCAGGATGCCGGAAAGGTCTGAAATGTCACAAGCTTTCTATTTCTTTCCTTCCTTCCCTTTTTTTTTTTTTTTTTTTCTTTTTAGGGCCGCACATGCAGCATTTGGAAGTTCCCAGGTTAGGGGTCCAAACAGGAGCTGCAGCTGCCGACCTACACCACAGCCACAACAACGCCAGATCCAAGTCATGTCTGTGACCTACACGACAGCTCATGGCAACGCCACATCCTCAACCCACTGGTGGAGGCCAGGAATCAAATCCTCATTGTCATACTACTTGGGTTGGTTACCACTGAGCCACAAGGAGAACTCTCTTTCTTTTTTAACAGCCACACTCATGGCACATGGAAGTTCCCAGGTCAGGGACTGAATCCAAGCCACAGCTGCGACCTATGCAACAGGCACGGCATCCTTAACCCACTGTGTCGGGCTGGGGATCAAACGCACACATCACAGCATCCAGAGCTGCTGCAGTCAGACTCTTAACACCACGTGCCACAGCGGAAACTCTATTTCTTACCCACTTCCTCCTTTACAAAGTAGAAGCCAAACACCCAAGGTGAAATCAATGAGCACCATTCCTATGCTATAGCAACAGAAACGAATAGTCGTAAGAAATACGTTTGTGTTCTCGAAGTGCTCTAATGGAATGAATTCTCTCCTCTTTTTTTCTTGCCGTCAGTATACTGTTTTCATCTCACATGAACTGGTAATTATTGTATGCAGCGTTTTCCCATCAGGAGCACTTAGTAATTTTCAAAAACACTGCTCTGATCCCATCACTTCCCCGCCCCTAAACATTTCACAGTTTATCTGATGAAGTCCAAGCCATTTAGCCATTGCTTAATTTGGCCAGATCGCCTCCCACGACAGAGCTCTGCTCTGGAAAAAGGATTTACGTGCACCTTCTCTAGCCCTGCACCTTCTGCAAGTGTCGCCACCCCAGGAAGCCTCAGACCACTGACAACCAGACTGAATTTCCTCCCTCATCTGAATGTCTATAGCCCCAACTCCTCCTGTCCTAAACCACCTTGAGTGAGCTCCTCTCTGCCCACTAGATCACTCAGCACTACAAAGTGTCGAGCTGTCTTTGCCTCATGGACACGACAGCTGAACAGCTCAGAGCTAAATGCACCTCTTGCTTCCTATAGGTACAGGACCGTGTGACAGACACTTCCTACCATTCCTCCAGCCCCAGTTCCAGTCCCCTGTTCTGACCCTTATCTCCTCTCAGACACATGTGCTTCTCTGACTTGTAACTCATTTAATTTCACCACGTGCATGTATCCCTTGGAGGAGGTGAGAATATACGAGAGAATGAAGCTCGTTCCAGACTACACCGGGCTCAGGCATCCTGCACCCTCCACGAGGTGAAGCTGGCAAGAGGGGGAGTTCCCTGGTGGCTCCATGAGTTAAGGATCCAGTTCTGCCACTGCACTGGTTGCTGCTGTGGTGTGGGTCTGATCCCTGGCCAGGGAACATCCACATGCTGCAGGTAGGGCCAAAAAAAAAACACCAAAAAAATGGGAGTTCCCTTTGTGGCTCAGAGGGTTAAGAACCCGACTGGTATCAAACTCGGTATGCTTGTTTGATCCTTAGCCTTGCTCAGTGGGTTAAGGATCTGACGTTGCCACAAGCTGCAGTGTAGGTCACAGATGCAGCTTGGATCTGGCGTTGCTATGGCTGTGGCTCCGTTCAACTCCTAGCCTGGGAACTTCCATAAGCCATCAGTGTAGCCCCAAAAAGACAAAACGAAACAAAACAAAACAAACAACAAAAAAAAAGCAAAACCACAAGCTGGCAAAAAAGGTCTTAACAGGCTGACATTTGTCGTTATATAAAGATGTGTCAGAAATAAGCAAGCACAAATGCTGAGATTCTGAAGGCCACCACTGCTGTGACCAACCACGACTCATAAGCTACTCAACCCTGGGTGCAATAACCAACACTGAGGCCCTGATCTGACCCAAATTCAGAGGTTTCTCATTCTTTAAGATATTTTCAGAAAAACTGTAAGACTGTCCATACCACCCAAGGTAAAATCCCTACCAAGATTTCAATGGAATTTTTAAGCAAAATAGAAAAGACAATCGTGAAATACACACAGAACCAGAAAAGACTCCCCAGATCACCAAAGCAGTTTTGACTATGAAGAGCCAAAATGGGGCCATCACACTTCCTGGTTTCAAACTATTTTACAAAGCTATAGCATTCAAAATGGTATGGTATTGGCCTAAAAACAGGTATATAAATTAACAGAACAGAACACAAAGTCTGGAAATAAGCCCATGTATATCCAGTGAATACACTTAATTTTCAACAAAAGCATCAAGAATATGCAATGGGGAAATGATGATGGTGGGAAAACTGGACAGCCACATGCAAAAGCATGGAACTGGAGCCTTTTCTCCCACCACGCACAAAAATCAACTTAAAATGGATTAAGGACTAAAATGTGAGACCTACAACAATAAAACTCCTAGAAGAAAACATATGGGATAAGCTCCTTGGCTTCGATCTTGGCAATGGTATTTTGGGCCTGACACCAAAAACACAGGCAACAAAAGCAAAAATAAACAAGTGACACTATATCACACTAAAAGGTTTATGCACAGCAAAGGAAACCATCAACAAAAATGAAAATAAAAAGGCAACCTGTAGAATGAGAGAAAGTATTTGCAAACCATGTATCTGATAAAGGGTTGACGTCAAAATATATAAGCCAAAAAAAAAAAAAAACAAAAAACCTATTAACCTAATTTTTAAGTGAGCAAAAGACCTACATTGACATTTATCCCAAGGAGCCATGCAAATGGCCAAGAGATATATAAGAAGATGTTCAGGAGTTCCTGTTGTGGCTCAGCAGTAACAAACCTGACTAGCATCCATAAGGAGGCAGGTTCGATCCCTGGCCTTGCTCAGGGGATTAAGGATCTGGTATTGCCATGAGCTGTGGTGCAGGCTGCAGATGCAGCTTGGGTCTGGCATTGCTGTGGCTGTGATATAGGCTGGCAGCTGACTCCTAGCCTGGGAACTTCCATGTGCCAGAGGTGTGGTCCTAAACACCAGACACACACACACACACACACACACACACACACACAGACACACACACACACAAAATGTTTAACATCACTAATCATCAGGAAATTTATATCAAAACCACAATATCACCTCCCCTCATACCTGCCTGTTATCAAAAAGACAAGACATAACAAATGCTGGCAAGAATGAGGGGGAAAGAGGAACACTGCCCGTGGTAATACAAATCAGAGCAGCCATTATGGAAAAAATTACGAAGCTTCCTCCAAAAATTAAAAATTGAACTACCACGTAATCCAGCAATTCTATGTCTGGGTATAAACCCAAAGGAAATGAAATCACTATCTCAGAGGTAGCTGCACCCCCCCGCCCCCGCCACATTTGCTGCAGCATTATTCACATGAGGCAAGTACAGAAACAGCTTAAGGACCTAAGTGTCCATCAATGGATGAGTGGATAAAGAAAAAGTGAAACATGCACACACACCCCCAAAACAGAGTATTATTCATCCATCCCAAAGAAGGAAGAACAGTTGACCCCTGAACAACATGGGGTTGAAGTGTATGCGTCTACTTTTATTCAGATTGTTTTCAATAGGAAACAGGATCTGATGGTGGTTAAATCTGCAGATGCAGAACTGTATGCCCAAGACCCATGTACAAGAGGAATGGAGGGCTGGCTGTGAATTATGGACAGATTTTTGGCTGCACAGCGTCAGCACCCCTAAACCCGGAGTTGTTCAAGGCCAACGGTACCGAATTTGCAACAACGCGGAAAAACCTGGAGGACATTATGCTAAGTGAGGTAAGTCAGAGAAAGACAAACACTGCATGTGTAGTATCACATGTGAAATCTGAAAACAAAAAAAAAAAAAACAGGAATTCCCATCATGGCTCAGTGGTAATGAACCCGACTAGGATCCATGAGGATGCATGTTCGATCCCTGGCCTCGCCTAGTGGGTTAAGAATCCAGCTTAGCCACAAACTGCAGCATAGGTCGTTGATGCGGTTTGGATCTGGCGTTGCTGTGGCTGTGGTGTAGGCCGGCAGCTGCAGCTCCGATTCAACCTCTAGCCTGGGAACTTCCATATGCCACAGGTTCAGCCCTAAAAAAAAAAAAAAAAAAAAAACCACTCATCTGGCAAGTGTTCATTTCAATCATTTCTACGTGGGACTATGTCTGACAACACTAGCTGCCTACATTCTCCTTTCTTCTCTACCAATAGAAAGCCCAGTTTTGCTCCAGGATGCTATGTACCCTCCATCACAAAGAAACTTCATTTCCCCAGCTCCCTTGCCGCTAAGGATGGCCTACTTCTGGCCACAGGGGTGCGGGCAGGAGGAAGAACAAGAGGAGCCCACTCGGCTGGCCCTTACCCTCTGACCTCAACCATTCACTCTTTTTACTGCATGGAAGGCCATGTAAGGACAGAGGTACAAGAGCCATGCGGAAACCTGAGAAGGAGAAGAGACAGAGCAGAGAGCTAAGGGGGCCCTGGACCATAAGGAGGCTGCGCCACCACCTCCTCTGCACATCTCAGTGCACGAGAAAAACACCCCCCCCCATTTCCATCCAGAGGTTTGGGCTTCCTCTTACATGCAGACAAACTCAATCCCAAGGTGCTGGGGGGGGCAGGGGGGGGAGGTGTCCTTGAGGTGTCATCTTTTACTAAAAATGACTAAGGCTTGGTTCCAGCCCTCGGGGGAATATGAAATCCTAATCCCAGACAGAACGTGACCAGCCCCCGGGTAGCGGGGGTGGGGGGCGGGCCACAGCTGGGGTGCTAACGGGAGTTCAGAGGAGGCAGAAAGGGCTTCCAGCTAAAAGCATTTAAATTGGGCCACTTCACACTTGCGTATCACCTTTATCCCGCCTGGTGACACTGTTCAATACAAGAGGGTACATCTCCACTGGCGTGTGAGCCTCTTGGTGGGGGGGTTACCCCAGTGGCTCCCCTTCCACTGAGGAGCACAGCGGAGGCAGGTGGGGACACAGGAAGGTGTCCAGGACTCCCTCCCTCCCCTCTGCCTTCCACTCACCCACTCAGAGAGCCCTGAACATGTGTTGTTGGGGCCCCAAGGGGAGAAACCTTCTTCTATCCTCCCCAGCTGATTCTGGTATGGCTGGCCTGTGCCCAGGAACCCCTGGGCAGCTCCCTGGAGGAGGCTTTGGTCTCAGGGTTTTTTTGTTTGTTTGTTTGTTTGTTTTTTCATTTAGGGCCACACCTGAGGCATATGGAAGTTTCCAGGCTACGGGTCAAATCAGAGCTGCAGCTGCCAGTCTACACCACAGCCACAACACGGGATCCAAGCCACATCTATAACTTACACCACAGCTCACAGCAATGTCAGATCCTTAAGCTACTGAGTGAGGCCAGGGATCGAACCCAAGTCCTCATGGATATTTGTCGGGCTCCTAACCCACTGAGACACAATGGGAACTCCCTTGGTCCCATGTTTTAAAGCATCACAGCAAAAGCCCTGCTGAGGAATCTGAGCGACAGCCTATAGGGAAAGTGGCCCTGCCATGGCTGTGACAACAGTCCCATGCTGAGACCCAGAGGCTGTCTGAGCTCACCTGCTACAGAAGCTGCCCAGCCAGGGAGCCCAAGAAAACACACTGAGGGCTTTGCAGCACTGTCTTCCCCAACAACACGAGACCTGGGCAACAAATAGGGGGTCACCAGAAACAAGAACCCAACTGTGCAGCTGGCCTTCTCCCCCTGCTGGAACTCAGCCACCCTGAAGTATGCCCAGTGGGTCTTCCACTCAAGGCTGGCACCCGCAACCCTCATGCGGATCCCCACGGCTTCCTCCCAGAGTCCCCAGGGGTCTTCTGCCACTGCAACCTCCACCACTCGCTGCTGCCACCAGAGCAGGGCTGGCCCCCTCCCACACTCCTAGCCCTGGCTCCCAGAATCCCAAATGGGGGCACCACCCTCCATCCCCCCACTGCACTCCACGCCGGCCACACAGCAGCCCTGTGCTTTCAGCATCCTCCTATCACCAGACACTGTTTAGTATTCACATCCTGTTATTTTTCCATTTTTTTATTGAAATTTGATTGACTTATAACATTGTGTAGGAGTTCCTGTCGTGGCTCAGCAGAAAGAAATCCAACTAGCATCCATGAGGACGCAGGTTTGATCCCTGGCCTCGCTCAGTGGGTAAAGGATCTGGCGTTGCCGTGAACTGTGGTGTAGGTCACAGACGCAGCTCGAATCTGGCATTGTCGTGGCTGTGGCACAGGCCAGTGGCTACAGCTCTGACTTGACCCCTAGCCTGGGAACCTCCATGTGCCGCAGGTGAGGCCCTAAAAAAGACAAAAAAATTGAGTAAAAAATAAAAAAAATACTCTTAAGTTTCTGCTGTATAGCAAATGATTCTTATATCTATTCTTTTTCATATTCTTTTCCATTATGGTTTATTACAGGCTACTGAAGAGAGTTCCCTGTGCTCTACAGTAGGACCTTGATGTTTGAAACGGTATTTTGAAACTGCTAATCCCAAACTCCTAATTTGTCCCTCTCTCACCTACCGCTGTAATCATAAGTTTGGTTTTTTTGTATGTTTCTGTTCTGTAAATGTGTTCATTTGTATCATTTTTAGATTGGACATATAAGTGATAGCATATAATATTTATCTTATTTGACATATAAGTGATAGCATATAATATTTATCTTTCTCTGTCCAACTTACTTCACTTAATATGAGAATCTCTAGTTCCATCCAGGTTTTTGCAAATGGCATTATTTCATTCTTTTCATGGCTGAGTAGTATTCCATTGTATATATGTACCACATCTTCTTTATCCATTCATCTGTCAGTGGACATTTAAATTGCTTCCATGTCTTGGTTATAGTAAATCATGCTGCAATGAACATTGGGATGCACGTGTCTTTCTAAACTAGAATTTTCTCCAGGTACATACCCAGGAGTAGGATTGCTGGATCATATGGTAACTCTATTTTCAGTTTTTTAAGGAACCTCTACATTGTTTTCCATAGTCGTTGGACCAATTCACATTCCTACCAGCAACGGAGGAAGTCACACCCTCTGTTTTGAAAACTGCCACTGCCTGCTGGGACTCAGACCAAGTTCACCAGGCCAGGCCAGCGAGAGGGTAGCATGTGGGTGTAAGTCCCACACACCCTCCAAAAGGTGACACCTGTTACGGACCCTCAGGACACCTGGTCTGCATCCTTTCTTGGAAGGCCCCAGGTTCTCCTTGTAAATTCCATCCTGCAGACTGCAGAACCATGTCAGACACGGAGACATGACAGATACACCCTGGAGCCCCAGCCAAGACCTCAAGCTCCCTGCTTCCACCCACCCCACCCAACATGGGAAAAAGGATTCTGATCAAAGAAGCATGGAAAGCACTGTTTTCACTATGAAGTCAGTAACTACAAAAATATTTTACCTAAAACACATAGGCTGGCATAGTCAACAGAATTCTATTTGTCATCTCAAAGGTTAAATTTGAAAAGACAGCTCTTTCTTCTCACCATATCATGCAGTTGAAAAATACCACGCATCACACTGAAAACACATTTACATCTAATGAGCCAGACTACATATGCAAATTCATACATGCTAATTGGCTTTGGCTGTTTCTTTTACATAAAGTCAATATTTTTATGGATCATTAAATGTCTCCCTTAGCATATTAATTTCAAAAGAGAAATTAATGGCTTTAAAAACAAATTCCCTGCTGCAACCAACACAAAGACTGAAAACACGCTGCTGTAGTCAATGTCTTTTTATTTTTTTTAATTTTGTTATTAAAGTATAGTAGATTTAGAGTGTTGTGTCAATTTCTGCTGTACAGCAAAGTGGCCCAGTCATACATATATAGACACTCTTTTTCTCATGTTATCTTCCATCATATTCTATCCCAAGAAATTGGACAGAGTTCCCTGTGCTGCAGAGTAGGACCTCATTGCTTATCCATTCTAAACAGAATGGTTTGCATCTACTAACCCCAAACTCCCCATCCATCCTACTCCCTCCCTGTAGTTAGTGTCTTAACATGCTGGTTCGAACACCAAGTAAATCCTCAACTTAAGCACAAAATCAGCTTTGTACTAAAGTCTTTCTCGGATTTAAAGCTGACTGACCAATTCTGGTTTAAGATCAATGTAAACTATTTTTCTTACATTTAAAATGGTTTAAAATAAGTATTTAGGAGGTCTCATCGTGGCTCAGCTGTTAAAGAACCTGACTAGTATCCATGAGGACGCAGGTTTAATCCCTGGCCTTGCTCAGGGGGTTAAGGATCCAGAGTTGCCATGAGCTGTGGTGTAGGTCGAAGACACACCTGGATCTCACATTGCTGTGGCTGTGGCGTAGGCCAGCGGCTGCAGCTCCAATTGGACCCCTAGCCTGGGACTCTCCATACGCCACAGAGGCAGCCCTAAAAAGGCCCCCCCAAAAAAGTATTTTTTCATCTATTTTTTCCTAATTAGATGAGAGAAAGAACATAAAAATTATGAAAGTAGCAAGAGGAATCAGGTCATGAGGCTACACAGGGACAGTTCTTGCCCAGAATCACACAGCAAGGCATGTGGCACAGAAAGGAGCCTGATTAACATTCTCAGATAACAAAGTACTGTACATAAAATAGACAAACAACAAAGACCTACCAAAGAGCACAGGGAACTCTATTCAAAATCCTGTCAGAACCTACAATGGAAAAGAATCTGAAAAAGAGTATACATATAACTGAATCACTTTGCTGTATACCAGGAACTAATATAACACTGTAATTGTGTTGAAACCAGTCATATTTCAATAAAATAAATAAATAAAAATAAAACAAAAAAATTACTGGCATTCCCACTATGGTGCAGTGGGCTAAGAATCTGACCAACTGCAGTGACTTAGGTCGCTGCAGAGGCAAGAGCTGGATACCCAGCCCGGGAACTTCCATATGCCACAGATGCAGCAATAAAAAAAAATATCACAAACAAAAGAAATAAAAGGCATCCATATAGGAGAGAAGAGATAAAACAGTCACTGTATGCAGATGACATGATACTATACATAGAAAACCCTAAGAACTCAACCTAAAAACTACTTGAACTGATTAATAAATTCAGCAAAGTAGCAGGATACAAGATTAACATTCAGAAGTCAGTCGCATTTCTGTATACCAGCAATGAACTATTAGAAAAGGAATACAAAAATACAATACCTTTTAAAATTGCACCCTCCCAAAAATCAAATACCTCAGAAAACACCTGACCAAGGAGGTAAAGGGCTTATATGCCAAGAACTATAAAACTTTAATCAAAGAAATTAAAGATGTAAAGAAATGGAAAGATATTCCATGTTCATGGATTGGAAAAATCAATATTGTAAAAATGGCAATACTACCCAAAGCAATCTACAGATTCAATGCAATCCCTATCAAGTTACCCATGACATTTTTCACAGAACTAGAACAAACAATCCAAACATTTATATGGAACAACAAAAGGCCCAGAATTGCCAAAGTAATCCTGAGGAAAAAAAAAAAAAAAAAGCAGGAGGCATAACTTTCCCAGATTTCAAGAAATACTACAAAGCTACAGTCATCAAAACAGTGTGGTGCTGGTATCAAAACAGTGTGGTACTGGTATCAAAACAGACAAACAGACCAATGGAACAGAATAGAGAATCTGGAAATAAACCCTGACACCTATGGTTAATTAATCTTTGACAAGGGAGGCAAGAACATAAAATGGGAAAAAGAAAGTCTATTCAGCAAGCATTGCTGGGAAACCTGGACAGCTGCATGCAAAGCAATGAAACTAGAACACACCCTCACACCATACACAAAAGTAAACTCAAAATGGCTGAAAGACTTAAATATAAGACAGGACACCATCAAACTCCTAGAAGAGAACATAGGCAAAACACTTTCTGACATCAACATCATGAATATTTTCTCAGGTCAGTCTCCCAAAGCAATAGAAATTAGAGCAAAAATAAACCCATGGGACCTCATCAAACTGAAAAGCTTTTGCACAGCAAAGGAAACCAAAAAGAAAACAAAAAGACAACTTACAGAATGGGAGAAAATAGTGTCAAATGATGCAACCGACAAGGGCTTAATCTCTAGAATATATAAGCAACTTACACAACTCAACAGCAAAAAAGCCAATCAACCAATGGAAAAATGGGCAAAAGACCTGAATAGACTGTTCTCCAAGGAAGATACACAGATGGCCAGCAAACACATGAAACAATGCTCAACATCACTGATTATAAGAGAAATGCAAATCAAAACTACCATGAGATACCACCTCACACCAGTCAAAACGGCCATCATTAATAGGTCCACAAATAACAAGTGCTGGAGGGGGTGTAGAGAAAAGGGAACCCTCCTGCACTGTTGGTGGGAATGTAAACTGGTACAGCCACTATGGAGAACAATTTGGAGATACCTTAGAAATCTATACATAGAACTTCCAAATGACCCCGCAATCCCACTCTTGGGCATATATCCAGACAAAACTCTACTTAAAAGAGACACATGCACCCACATGTTCATTGCAGCACTATTCACAATAGCCAAAACATGGAAACAACCCAAATGTCCATCGAAGGATGATTGGATTCGGAAGATGTGGTATATATACATAATGGAATACTACTCAGCCATAAAAAGGAATGACATCATGCCATTTGCAGCAACATGGATGGAGCTAGAGACTCTCATACTGAGTGAAATGAGTCAGAAAGACAAAGACAAATACCATATGATATCACTTATAACTGGAATCTAATATCTAGCACAAATGAACATCTCCTCAGAAAAGAAAATCATGGACTTGGAGAATAGACTTGTGGCTGCCCAACAGGAGAGGGAGGGAGTGGAAGGGATCGGGAGCTTGGGCTTATCAGATACAACTTAGAATAGATTTACAAGGAGATCCTGCTGAGTAGCATTGAGAACTATGTCTAGATACTCATGTTGCAACAGAACAAAGGGTGGGGGTAAAAATGTATACATGTAAGAATAACTTGATCCCCATGCTGTACAGTGGGAAAAAATTTTAAAAAATAATAATAATAATAATAATCATATAGGTGAAAAAATGAAAGAATGAGTGGCTTACAATGTCTCATGATGCCTGTAGCTAATTAAAATAATACCAATAGCTAAAATTTCTTCTAAGCTCAGGTACCCAAAAAACATAGGTAGTCTCCCCAGTTCACAGACAAGAAAACTGAGGCCCAGCAAGGTTACATGTCCAAGGTCAAGTAGCTATTAAGTGACAGCCAAGATCAAAAGCAGGCGTGGCCACAAATACCTAACACCACCTCCCCCTCACTTCCCTGCCCTCAGGGCCCACGGGCAGTTACCAGAGAAGCGTGTGGACAAGAGCGTGTGGCCACCAGATGCTATCTGGCCAGCCGCTGCACAGTAGCCTCACGGCCCTGGGGACACACCCCAGCCCAGAGTCGTGGTGGGGCACTGGCCTTGCACATCCAGAAACCAGCAGAGGCAGAGTCCTTTCTCAAAGAGACTCAGGCCAACCTAGTCCCCACGCTGGGCGTGATCAGTGCACCAGCTCCTCTTCTGCAAAGGGAAATAACATCACAGGGACAGGGGTGCAGAATCTGAGACACAGGAAGCAAAGCGGTCATCAGAACCTGGCTGAGAAACCAGAATAAGGTCAGGGGCAGCCACCCTGTAAGTCTTTTCAGAGCAACAGTTGGGACGTCACTGGCTTCCACCCACCTCAGCCCTGGGGATCAGGTGTAGAGAGGCAATCCCAATGTCTGCCTCAAGACTGTCCCTTTCAGGGTCTCCACCTGAGAGCCAGCCTCCTCCAGGTACCTAAGCTCTTCACTTAGGGCACCCTCAAGCTGAAATCCTGGGCAACCTTCCCCTCTTCAAAGAGACGTGGCCTTCTAGGCTCCCGCCAGGAAACCCAGTGGATTGATATCAAAATTTCAGGTCAATCCTTATTTCCCTTTTTTTTTTTTTTTTTTTTTTTTGTCTTTTTGCTATTTCTTGGGCCACTCCCACAGCATATGGAGGTTCCCAGGCTAGGCGTCTAATCGGAGCTGTAGCTGCCAGCCTATGCCAGAGCCACAGCAACATGGGATCTGAGCCGCGTCTGCAACCTACACCACAGCTCACGGCAACGCCGGATCGTTAACCCACTGAGCAAGGGCAGGGATCGAACCCGCAACCTCATGGTTCCTAGTCGGATTCGTTAACCACTGCACCACAATGGGAACTCCCCCTTATTTTCTTATATTTGGGAGGATTTTTGGTATATAAGTCTGAAGAACTGAAAACAATGTATGTGTATTTTAACATGCTCATAAAAGACAAGTGTGCTAATAACAAAAAAAATCTGACCAGCACTACATGTTAGCATTAAACACTATATACTAGCATTTAACACTACATATTAGCATTAAACACTATATTAGCATTAAATGCTACATGTTAGCATTAAACACTATATTAGCATCAAATACTATATGTTAGCATTAAACACTGTATGTTAGCATTAAACACTATATTACATTAAACACTGTATGTTAGCATTAAACACTGTATGTTTGCATTAAACACTATATTAACATTACACTTCATGTATTACCATTAAACACTATACGTTAGCTTTATACATTAGCACTAGGAATTCGCATCACGTCAGTGGAAATGCCACATCACTTTCAGGCCATCCACATTGCAGGGACTATTGAGAAAAAGCGTAAATGTTTATCTCAAACCTCAGGAATGGCTGACGGTACTTGTCCTCAGGTTAACAAGAGTCAAAAAAGGAAATGGGCTTTATAACACTCACCACTAGCGAGGCAGTGCCCCTGGGATAAAAAGAGAAGATGAGGGCAGGGACAGGAAGGTGGACCCACAGGTTCATTTTCTAGTTCAGGGCACTGAGTTTATGCTCAGCTCCTCCTAGGTTATGTGACTTTCATTTTGGAAAAAAGTGTCTTCTTAGCAAAGCTCATAATCAAGCATAATGATACACCGTCCCCATTTAATGGTACGGTACACGAGAAAATTCTATAAACATCCTGGAAAACTCAGGTGGCTATATTATCATCCGTAAACTGTCTTAGCCCCAAATTCAAATGAAAATAAAAATAGTGGGTTGGAAATAGAGTTCCGACCAAGGGCTCCACTCTTCACCAAAGGGTCTATCTTTAAAGGCAGAAGAGAATTTTTTCTATGAATAGATGTAATTTATTCTATTTTTATCACCAATTTCATCACCTTTTTGTAGGCAGGGGTTTCAAATATCCCATCTCTCAAATCCTAGGATGTTCTGGTTGTTGGGTATATTTGTGCCTGAGAGTGGAGCTTCTGCATGAAGCCTCCCTGGCTTCTTAGTTTCCCACCCCTACCCGCCCACCCCTCCCCGAGCCCGGCTGACCAGGGACGCAAGGCCAGCCCAGCAGCTGGGATCCACTTCCTGTGACTGAAAACCACATCGATTTATTCCATTACAGTTCTGGAGGTCACAAATCTAAAGCGGGTCTCCCTGGGCTCACCATGGTCTCACAGGGCTGGGTCCTTCTGGAACCCGTCAAGAATCATCTCTTTGGAGTTCTGGCCATGGTGCAGCAGAAACGAATCCGAATGGGAGCCATGAGGTTGCGGGTTCGATTCCTGGCCTCGCTCAGTGGGTTAAGGATCTGGCATTGCCATAAGCTGTGGTGTAGGTCACAGACACGGCTCGGATCCTCCTATTGGACCCCTAGCCTGGCAACCTCCATATGCCACCGGTGCGGCCCTTAAAAGCAAAATAAATAAATAAATAATAAAAATCGTTGCAATTTTCCCTTAAAATCAAAAATGAAAAAATGAAAAGAAAAAAAAAAAAGAATCATGTCTTGACTATCCCAGTTTCCAGAAGCCACTTCACTCTGGCTGGGCTTCTTCCTCCACCTTCGAGGCCAGCAATGGCTGGTTGCATTTTGCTCACATCACGTCAATCTGGGTCTCTGTTTCCTTCATCACATGTCTTTTCTCTCTCTCTCTTTTTTTTTTTTATTTTCTAATGTTTTATTGACATCTGTTCGGTTTACAAGGTAGGGATCATTTCTTCTGTACAGCAAAGTGACTCAGTTATACATGTACACACGTCCATTCTTTTTCAGATTCTTTTCCCACATAGATTATCACAGAATATTGGGTAGTTTTTTCTCTTTTAAGACTTCTGATTACACTGGGCCCTCCCAGATAACCTGGAATAATCTTGCCATCTCCAGGCCCCTAATCCCAATCACGGCTGCAAGGCCCCTTAGCCCCATAAGATACCACACCCGCAGATTCTGGGGATAAAGATGTGGCCGTCTCTGGGGGCCACTCTTTGGCTACCACATTACTCTCAGCTCATGAATGACAAGTGATAAGGGACAATGGAGCTGCAGGGCACACGTTTAAGTCCCTTCTGCTCAGACACATGACATTCTGTGTGTCATGCCTACATGTCATGGCCTTTCATTGCTGGAGGGGCAAAGGGTGGCAGAGGTGTCAGATGGGACGGAGAGAGCCCCCCGCACCCCCTGCTTCATCTCAGTGCCTCAGCCATGACCTCCACCCTCATGTCAACCTTGGCCTGTGCCTTCACTGACCCATGACCTCTGCTGTCTAACGTGACCTTGATTTCCTCCTGACCCAATAAGCTACCTCGGATCAGGAATAAGCACAGTCTTCCTCCGACAGTGTGGGTAATGGCCCATTTTCAGATGGGTAGAGAATCTGAAGGCACTGACCTTCAGCAAGCATCTCGCCAGTATAGCCCACTGTCCAGAATAGAGCTGGGTGAGTTTTGGAACACACAGCTATCAGCATCATTGCCCACTGGCTGCCGAAGACACTGGGGGACATCCAGAGTGGCTCTGAAAGGCAATTCAGTAAGTATGAGCCCATGGCAACACACCAGGAGACCTGAACTTCAGCAAAGACACTGCAGCCATGTGATCCAGGAAAAGTCAAGGAGCCTCAAGCTTATTAACAAGACATTGGCAATTCTGCCTGAATTGTCTATATGTTAGGAAGCCTATACTTGGACATGCATGTTTGGAATTTTTTGTTTTAGGGCCACACCTGCGGTATATGGGAGTTCCCAGGCCAGGGGTCAAATCAGAGCTGCAGCTGCTGGCCTATACCACAGCCACAGCAACACGATATCCAAGCCACATCTGTGACCCATGCCGCAGCTTGAGTCTATGCTGGATCCTTAACCCACTGAGCGGGGCCAGGGATCAAACCCACATCTTCACAGAGACTATGTTCTGTTCTTAACCTGCTGAGCCACAATGGGAATTCCCATATTTGGATTTTAAAAGATATTGTAAATAGTGTAAAGCTTTAAGAAAAGTGAAAAATAAATGTTAATGCAACTATATTCAGGACTTTTAATTCATGAAGTAGCCCTATATTCCTAAAATGATGCCTAATAAAAAGATATTTATTTCAGAATCAAAAAACTATTAATTACCTTCATAAATATGGAACATCCCTGTTAATCTAATATTAACAGCTACTTTTATGAACTGGAAAAAATACTTATTTTTAGAATAGGTATAAAGTTGTTTGAACAATGCAAATATTGGGTATGTAAAAACAGATGAAGAGGCAGCAGAAAGAAAATACACTGAAGGTTGGCAGAGATTTCCTCTAGATAGCGCTGTATTGGTTAGCGATCTTTAGCTGCAAACACCAGGGACCAATTCAGACTAAATGGAACGCAGGGGATTTTATTACAATCCTGAGCGCTCAGGGGACCGAAAGCTCAGAAGCCAAGCTATTAAATAAGTGAGAACTAAGGCAACTTCAGGAGAGTCCTCACCCAGGAATGCCACTCAGGTGCCACCACCAGCATCCATGAGCTCCAGCATTTCTAATTTTCATCCCTTTCCTCTAACCCTTAGGAAGGAATACCATCTATGCACCCAGGTCACAGAGCCACCTCCAGAGCAAGGGGACAACAAGGCCCATGCTTCACAATCCATCCAGACTCTACCCTCTGGGGAAAGATGAAATCCCCCAAGAAGAGGTCAGAGGGCTTAACGGGAGGAGTGGGTGATGGAGAGTTTAAAATAAAAAGTCTGGAGTTCCCATTGTGGCACAGCAGAAACGAATCCAACTAGTAACCATGAGGTCACGGGTTAGATCCCTGGACAAGCTCAATGGGTTAAGGATCCAGCGTTGCCGTGAGCTGTGTGGTGTAGGTCATACACTTGGCTCAGATCTGGCGTTGCTGTGACTGTGGTGCAGGCTGACAGCTGTAGCTCCAACTCGACCCCTAGCCCGGGAACCACCATATGCCATGGGTGCAGCCCTAAAAAGCAAAATATGAAAATAGAAATTAAAAAAAATTAAAAGTCTGGGGAGTTCCCACTGTGACTCATCAGAAACGAATCCAACTAGTATCCACGAGGATTTGGGTTTGATCCCTGGCTTCGCTCAGTGGGTCAGGGATCCAGCATTGCTGTGGTGTAGGTCACAGACACAGCTCAGATCCCATGTTGCTGTGGCTCTGGCACGCATAGGCCAGCAACTGTCACTCCAATTCAACTCCTAGCCCAGAAACTTCCATATGCCGCTAGTGCAGCCCTAAAAAAAGGCAAAAAAAAAAAAAAAAGCCTGCTTCAGTGAATTAGGACCGATTTTTTTTTTTCTATTAAGTACCTTCTTTGCTGGCTAGATTTCTTACTGTGACAATATGTTATTTCTATCACAATAATTAGGTTCTTGGGAGTTCCCATTGTGGCTCAGCAGGTTAAGGACCCAACATGGTTTCCATGAGGATGTGGGTTCAATCCCTTGCCTCATTCAGTGAGTTAAGGATCCAGTGTTGCCACAAGCTACAGCATAGGTGCATATGTGGCTTGGATCTGGTGTTGCCATGGCTGTGACATAGGCCTCAGCTGCAGTTCTGATTCAACCCCTAGCCAAGGAAACTTCCATTTGCTGCAAGTGCAGCCATTAAAAAAAAAAAAAACAAAAAAAACAAAAAAACAAAAAAACATAATTATGTTCTTCTTTAAACACACAATGGACACTGCTGGTTGCCCATCAAAATGCACTCTCCCCTTTTTCCTCAAGCGATGGCTCAATTACACATCCCATCTTTCCTTGCAGACAGGCATGGCCCTGTGACCAGGGCAGGTATAACTAAGTTCTCTTCGATGGAAAATGAGCAGAGGGGAGTTCCTTTTATAGTCAGTGGGTTAAGAACCTGACATAGTATCCATGAGGACACTGGTTCAATCCCTGGCCTTGCTTACTGGGTTAAGGATCCTGCATTGCTGCAAGCTGCGGTGTAGGTTGCAGAGCTGTGGCTGTAGAGCAGGCTGGCGGCTGAAGCTCTGATTCAACCCCTAGCACAGGATCTTCCCTCTGCCACAGCTATAGCCGTTAAAAATATATATATCACACAGCATGCCTGGGCCCAGCAGGCCTCCGAGCAGAGGACAGGCAACTTCTACCTCCTCTCCCCTCTCAAGGGGCAGGGTGTGCGCATGGTCACCCCCCAGCTCCCACCACATAGGTGACAACAGTGCCCTAAAATAATAGAGCGATGATGTGGAAGAGACAGGAATCTGGGTCCTTGAAAGACTCCAGGCAGCAAAACTGTCCTGCTCGCCAAGATGCCCCTCAGACCTCATAACAGGGAAACAAAACCTTCTTTTCCTTATGCCACTAATATCATCCTGGAGTCCCTCGGCTGTAACCTCTAGGCCTCAATCTGATACAATAGATGCAAGATGTCACTACAAGGGGGACAGTGATTCTGTGAGCTATGCTCTGAGAGGCTGTGTCAGGAGTGACCAAGAGCCACCCCCAGGCAGCAACAAGGATGGACCCAGAGATGATCATACGAGTGAAGTAAGTCAGACAGAGAAAGACAAACACCATATGATACCACGGGTATCTGGAATCTTAAGATGATACAAATGAACTCATTCATAAAACAGAAACATACTCAAAGATTGTGAAACCAAATTTACAGTTACCAAAAGGGATATATGGGGAGGGGGATAAATTAGAAGTTGGGGATTAACATATTTACTCTACTACATATAAAAGAGATAACCACAAGGCCCCACTGTATAGCATAGGGAACTCTATTCAATAGTCTCCAGTAACTTACACGGGAAAAGAATCTGAAAAAGAACGGATATGCATACATGTATAACTGAATCGCTTTGCCGTACACCTGAAACTAACAAGATGTTGAAAGTCAACTATACTCCAATAAAACTTTTAAAAGTAAAAAAAAAAAAAAAAAATCGTAAATAAAAAATAAATAAAATAAAATCTTAGAAGAGATTTGCTTGAATAAATACATGTTAACAGGAACTATTCCCAGAGTCCTGGTGATTAAAATCAGCCTATCTTAATTTTCTAAACTTGATTCTAAACTGATGTTATGACTCAAACACCATTTTCAAAAATTCTTCGATCAAATCAAAATTCTTAATATCACCAAAAAAAAGGCACACCCAGGACAAACCACCATCAGGACAAACTGCCATCAGGACAAGGTGCCAGGCCTCCAGCCACCCCCCACCAGCAACCAGAGGCAAGGCCTGGGTGAGCTGGTGAGCCCTCAGGGCCTCAGTTCCCTTGTCTGCAGGATGGCAAGAGCGGCAGTGCCCACCTGTTACACGTTGTGAGGATTAAAGGAATTAGTCTGTGTCAAATACCACAGTGACTGGGACATAGGCATCACATTTCTCCATTATTTCAGCACAAGTAGTCTCACTTTTTACGGTCATATTTCAGCTATTTGATTTGGAAAACAATTAACATACCCACTAGTGAGCCCTAAAAATAAGTAGTGGGAATGCCCTTTGTGGCTCTGTGGAAAGGATCCCAACTAGTGTCCGTGACAATGGGGTTCATCCCTGGCCTTGCTCAGTGAGTTAAAGGATCTGGTGTTGTGCAAGCTGTGGTGTAGGTCGAAGATGTGGCTCCGATCTGGCGTGGCTGTGGCTGTGGTGTAGGCCAGCAGCTGTAGTTCAGATTCAGACCCTAGCCTGGGAACTTCCATATGCCGCGTGTGCACCTCCAAAAAGCAAAAAGCAAAAAAAAAAAAAGTGAACAAGGATGAAGGTTAGAATACGGAGCAGTCTCTGTGTGTGCAGCAAGAATTATCAGAACTCTAGTAAGAATGAAGTTTCGAAAAGGCTTAAACTCAGTGGTGTGATGGTGTTAGCGGCCTGGGTTCTGGGCCTCCTTAATAGAAATGGATTAGAAGCCAGGCAAAAACTTCAAGTAAGACTTTACTGGGGGCCCCTGCTGCAGCAGAGGGGAGAGACAAAAGATAAGAGGTTCCCTGGCTTGCTCTCTCCCTGGTGGGGGCAGGGGGAGCTGGTTCCTTATACGGGGCAAGGGTAGGAGGGATGAGTCCAGGGGTGGAACCAGAGGGGTGGCTCAGGTGGCCTGCCAACCCCTTTGGTGGTGCTTTGGCATGCGGAGTGCCCTGCTTTTGCTCCCAGCTCTTCAGAAGCAGCAGTTGGGTATTTAGGTTTTTTTGTATCTCCTTGCCCATAATTTGCTCTAACTGCATATGCTCTGCAGTTATTTTTAGCCTATAGAAACTCTAAGTTTCTTTGTTGTTCCAAGAGCTGTTTTTCCAGGTGCAAGCACTGCCACCTCGGCAGCGAGGGGTCCCAGGTCCCAGCCTGACTCAACAGTGTGAGCTGAAGATGATAGGGTTTTACTCTAAATTCTTCTCTTTCAGGGTTCTGTGAGTTTAGGTCAAACTTCATGTATTTGCACAGATTCCTTCTGCTCTGAGCGTGCACGCACAGACACACACACACACACACACACACACACACGCAGACACACGCACCCAGGCACCCTCCGTGATGCAGAGCTGGCTCCACCTTCCTGCCCACGACTTACGCAGTGGAGGATAAAGTGCTATTCATTCCAGGAAGAGGCGCATGGCTGTCGCATAAAAGGTGGCTTGTTAATTCATTTCTCAAGTTTTAATACTTTCTTACAATTTCTACCCAAGACTCTGGAATGTTCTTAGGTGTGTATTACCATGCTGTGGAAAAAGAAATTAACTCTTTCCTAGACCCGAGGAGACTTCACTCCCCTGTGGCCTGGGCCTGGCAAGAAGGTGAAATAAAAAAAAAAAAAAAAAAAGTAAACGAAACTGTCCTTCAGTCAAGTAGTTAGGAGTTTACAGATGTCATGTCACTGGAAAAATTACTAAGGGAAAATGTTAACTGTTCCCTTTATTTTTTAAGCTGAATAGATTTCCCCAAGGCAATTAACCAAATTTCCTATCTTCCGACAAAATATCCCACGGATATCTCCATAATTGCATAAACCAGCTAAATAGGATCTACCAGATTCAACCCAATGTGGTTGAACCACTGCTGGCAGGAAGGAAAAGTACTATCTTTGGAAAATGAACGCACACATTTGAAGCTCTGGGCACCTCGGGCCAAGGGAGGTATATAACACAAAATAGGAGTTCCCATTGCAGTTCAGCGGGTTAAGAACCCAACTAGTATCCATGAGGATGCAGGCTTGAGCCCCAGCCTCACTCAGTGGGTTAAGAACCTGACATAGTGTCTGTGAGGACACGGGTTCGATCCCTGGCCCCACTCAGTGGGTTAAGGATCAAGCTGCAGCATAAGTCACAGGTGTTGCTCGGCTCCCAAGCTTCTGTGGCTGTGGTGTAGGCTGGCAGCTGCAGCTCTGATTCGATCCCTAGCCTGGGAACTTCCATATGCTGTGGGAAGAAAAGAAAAAAACAAAGCAAAACAAAACCCCACAAAGGAACACCAGAATCAAGAAGCAATCTCTGCTCACTCTCGTATCATCCACTTGTGTGCCTGCTTGCTTGTTACACAAGTGGGTGCACATTTCAGATAGGGTCCACATGCAAACCATACACTTTCTTATCCAATTGCTCTTCGTGTCTCTAAGGGGTAGAATTTAAGACCCATGGGCAGAAACCGTAGAAGACATAAGGTAAATTTTCAAATTGGGCCCTCCAGATTCAGAATGGATCACCTTGTAAAGTGGTGAGTTTGCTGTCCGTGAAGTATTCAAACACAGACTGGACAGCCCAGGATGCTGGAGAGCCCCGGCCAGACCCGATCAAGGTCTAGGTGATCTCAGACAGCCCAGGACCTCAACGAGACAAACCAGGAGGCTCCTACTCCTTTCGCTTCAATCTAATGTTGTTTTTCTCCCCATCTGCCCAGCCCCCCGAGGAGCCAGCTGCAGGGGCTGTGGGGCACATACCTAGAACATGACAAGGCTTCGCTTCCCACCCCTTGTTCCCCCGCCCCAGGGAAGGGTAATCGCCAACACCCTGTGCCTCGGGGACTCTGGGTTCCTCCTGGGGACACGTGGCAGCAGTGAGGAGGACAGGTTAATGTGGATCCCATAGAGACGATCCTACCTCCTCACAGGGGGAGGGACCCCTTCCTGTGAGGGGGCACAGCCTCACCTCCCAGGCACCCAAGCTCCCTGGAGGGGGCGCTGATGAGTTCTCGGCTTGAGAAATCTGGGTGACTGTGCTATCCCATGTGCAGAGGGGTGTCTGCAGGGTAAGGTCCACGGGATAAAGGGGAGTCCCCAGACCAGCTCACTCCTAGGTAAATTCTTCCAAATCTTTCTCTTTCTTCTTTTTACGGCCACACATGTGGCATAGGGAAATTCCCAGGCTAAGGGTTGGATCAGAGCTGCAGCTGAGGCCTACATCACAGCCACAGCAACACCACAGCTTGCAACGACATGGGATCCTTAACCCAGGGATCAAACCCGAATCATCATAGAGACTATGTCAGGCTTTTTTTTTTTTTTTTTTCTTTCCTCACTTTGTAGGGCCGCATCCACAGCATATGGAAGTTTCTAGGCTAGGGGTCAAATCAGAGCTGCAGCTGCTGGCCTATACCACAGCTCATGGCAAGGCTGGATCCCCAACCCACTGAGCAAGGCCAGGGATCAAAACCACATCTTCATGGATACTAGCGGGATTCATTTCCACTGCACCACAATGGGAACGCCAGTATGTCAGATTCTTAACCCACTGGGCCAAAACGAGAACTCCCTTCTTTCTGATGGTGCCCAAGGAATACTTAGAGATCCCTGATCTGCAACCCCAAACCTCAGTGGCTTCAGTGACAGAAAAGCAGAAAGCTCATTTCTTTTTTTTTTTTCTTTTTTTTTTTTTTTTTTTTTTTTTGTCTTTTTGCCTTCTCTAGGGCCGCTCCCGCGGCATATGGAGGTTCCCAGGCTAGAGGTCCAATCAGAGCTGTAGCCGCCTGTCTACGCCAGAGCCAAAGCAATGCGGGATCCGAGCCGCATCTATGACCTACACCGCAGCTCACAGCAATGCTGGAGCCTTAACCCTCTTAGCAAGGCCAGGGATCGAACCCGCAACCTCATGGTTCCTAGTCGGATTCATTAACCACTGAGCCACGACGGGAACTCCCAGAAAGCTAATTTCTTCAGAAACGCAACACCAAAATCTCTTTATGAGCCATCACACTCCCTTCCTTAGTCCCCAAATCTGAACGAACCAAACGAAGGATTATGAAGGCAGAGACCAGACGACTGCTGGGCACCAATGCCAGGCTCCTGGCGTGGCTCCCGGCTCAGCCCCAGGCTCTGGAGAGGCAGCTCGAACAGAATTTGCACAGGGAGGGACTTGCAGCCAAGTTGCTAATAGAGAAACTGCTTACGCGGAATGACTAGAAACATTCTGCATTGTTCAGTGTGTATGAGGTACAAGCTGCAGTTGGAATTCATGTGAGTGACTGCTACTCTGAATAGACTTGATCCAAAAAAGCGGAGGGGATGAGCAAAAATGCAAAATGCAAAAGGTGGACCCACAGCCAGGAATACATAGGTCGCGGCTCTGAGCTGACTTCTGTCTTCCTTGCGCAAGGAGCCCCGGACCTGCGTCCTGTGGGACTCTCAAGGCCTCTCCAAGGAGATAAAACTCAAACAGCCTCTGTCAGAGATAAGACGGACCGAACCCTTATCATCACCCCAACCATCTCACTGTAATGCCCCCTCCCCCACCGTGGGCAACCTGGCCTGCTCCTTCCTGCCCCTACTAGGAAAAGTATGTGGCCCACTCCTCACTCTGCCCCAATAGGGGCCTTATACACCCCCAACCAACCAGCGAGTGCATCCTAAGACCTCTCTTTCCCCAACCAATTAGCACGGCAGCAGGTGTATCCTGAGACCTCTCCTCTCTCCCTGGGCTGTAAAAACAGACAGGACCAGGTCTGCTCATTGTCAGTTCTCCCTGATCATCAGGAAGTCTTCCCACTGCGCTGGCAGCATCTCTTATCTCAATAAATTTATCTTTTTTTTTTTTTTTCTTTTTAGGGCCATACCCTCGGCATATGGAAGTTCCCAGGCTAGGGGTGGAATCAGAGCTGTAGCAGCCAGCCTAAACCAGATCCAAGCCACATCTGTGACCTACACCACAGGTCACGGTAATACCAGATCCTTAACCCACTGAGTGAGGCCAGCGATCAAACCCACGCCCTCATGGATACTAGGTCGGGTTCATCACTGCTGAGCCACATCAGGAACTCCCAAACTCATCGTTCTTTTTCCACCCCAATATGAATCTGGAAATTCTTTTTCCAACTCTCGTATGGACCACAACACATCCACACGGCAGCGGCACCTCCAGGCCCACCCGGTGACTCCTGAGTGTAACCCATAGCCCAAAGGGTCCCTGAGCAATCGGATCATCCCTGATCATCCTGACTGTATTCCTGGATCAGTGCTTCCTTTAGGTTGCTGGTGTTCGTCAGCAACACTGAAATAAACCCTGTGTTTTTCTGATCATCTGGAAAACCAGACTCCAACGGCCACTGGCCAGAACTTCCTCATTAACCCCAGACAGCTGTTCACAGGCAGGCTGAAGCAGCTCTCAGGCACTGGGGTGACTGCGACTTGGTCTCATGCATCCTTCAGGCCACCAGGACAGAGTCTAAGGCCTGCAAGGACTTTGAGCAGATACCCCTGAGAAGATTAGGAGAATGGGTGGAAGCATCAAGGAAACAGGGAGGGAAGTACATGTCTGACTCCACACTGGATCTGTTTCTTTCACTTTTTTTTTTTTTTTTTTTTTGTCTTTTTGCCATTTCTTGGGCCGCTCCCGCGACATATGGAGGTTCCCAGGCTAGGGGTTGAATCGGAGGTGTAGCCGCCGGCCTACACCAGAGCCACAGCAACTCGGGATCTGAGCCACGTCTGCAACCTACACCACAGCTCATGGCAACGCCGGATCCTTAACCCACTGAGCAAGGCCAGGGATCGAACCCTCAACCCCATGGTTCTTAGTCAGATTCGCCAACCACTGAGCCACGACGGGAACTCCTCTGTTTCTTTCACTTTAACCTTTGCATTCTGTTGCTTTTGCTACTAGTTAAGAACATTGCCTATAGTATGAAATACCTGTATAAGCCCATTCTCAAGACTCTGAGCTTTGAAGGTGTAACACTTTTCCACTCAGAGTTAAAAAGTTGCAGAATAGAGAATCACGTCTGTCTAGTTGGAAGTTTACAGGAACATCTTGACCTGACCTACCTGGACAGATGCAAGAACAAAGGATTCCAACCCCAAGAAGGGTGCAACAACCAGCAATACCCCTCCCTTTTTAATATAACATAAGCCTGCATTTCAGCTTGGATAAGATGGTTCTTTGGGACACTAGTCCACCATCTTCTCAGTCTGCTGGCTTTCCAAATAACGTTGCTCTTCCTTGCCCCAGCAACGTGTCTCTTGAATTACTGGCCTGTGGTGCAGCGAGCAACACAAGCCTGGACTTGGCAGCAGAACAAACTTGACTGAGATCCCCATTGGGATGAGGGAGTGTGAGTAAGTGGAAGGGCCCTTAAAGAAAGGGCCTCTGGAGTTCCCTCTGTGGTGCAACAGGAATGGCAGCGGTTTTATGGACCAGGACACAGGCTTGATCCCCAGCCCGGCATCGTGGGTTAAAGGATCCAGCATAGGTCGCAATTGCAGCTCAGATGGCGTTCTGGCCCAGGAATTCCATATGCTGCAGGGTGGCCAAGAGAGAAAAAAGCGGGGGGGGGGGGGGCCTCATGAGTCCTCTAAAGATGAGTGTTTTGTGACACACCCCTTAAAACCTGAGACCCTCTGGTACCACCTTTCCATCATAAAACTCTATCAGGCTCGCTAGAATGCAGCCCCTCAAAATAACTAGTAATAACAGTCAGCTCCTGAAAGAGTTATGGGGATGGAGAGTGGTGATGGCTGTGTCACCTACCTGGGTTCTGGCCTTCCTTACTTAATCAACAGAAACCGATAAAAGGCCAGGCAAGAAATTCAAGCAAGGCTTTTGTGGGGCCCCTGCTGCAGCAGGAGGGGAGTGAAAACAAGTAGCAGGTTCCCTTGCTCACTCCCTCCCTCACTGATGGGGGGGTGGGGCAAGCTGGTTCCTTATATGGGGCAAGGGTAGGGGTGGGTCCAGGGGTCAGGCCAGAGGATGGCTTAGTTGGTCTGCCCGCCCCTTTGGTGGTGGTGTGTGCAGGGGACATGCATAGGACCTTGTTTTTGCTCCCAGCTTTCCAGCAGTGGCAGTTGGGTGTTTTGGCCTTTTTTGTATCTTTTTGTCCAAAATTTATCCCAATGATGCATGCATGTAGTTACTTTCAGTCCCTTACAGTTTTTTTTTTGCATCTTGTCACCAGAGGAGACATCTGTCCAGGTATAAGCACTGCAGCCACTGCAGCCAGGGGTCCCAGATCCCAGCCTGTTTCAGTTGTACAACAATGTAAATGTACTTACGGTCACTTAACTGTCCACTTAAAAATGGCTAAGATGGGAAGTTTATGTTAGGCGTATTTCAGCACAATAAAAAAGAAAAGATCTTGCTTCGGCTTTAATTTTTGATCACGCAAGAGCAGATACTTACTTGTCAGCATCCTCTATAATTTTACCTTAAGAACTTCTTTTAAACTGTTGCCATGGTTAATAATTTAGAAAATAAATTAAGATGTTGAATCAAATAATAACCAAGTTGTCAAGCCATGCCGCAACTCTGTCTTTGGTGTTTCAATTATGTATGGCATTAGAGTTTTTATCTCCACAATGGGTAGAGAGCACACAGAAAACAGGAACATTTCCAAAAAGGTGTCAGTTGCCAAACCTTTTCTTAGAATCAGCTCTAGATCTTCCAAGTCAAGAAGATACTACTTGAAATTAAGTAATGTAAGCTAAGGCTATAAACTGGATCAATCTAGGTTGAATCGGGTCTTCCTTTCCTCTAGAAATTGATGCGCTAAAGATGGCGTGTTTTCAAATAAAACTAACAAGGGTTAATTGTATGTCTCCAAGTGTGTCTGATGGCTGTTAACAAGAAAAATCTGCACTCAAAAACAGTATTTTTAACTTCCTGAAATACAGAAGTTAAAGAGTTTTAAATGGTATTTCTACAACAAAATACACCAGTTTAAGATCCATAAGCAGTTACGGCAGTTAACTTGATTTATTGGCTTTCATAAAACAGGTATCAAAATTAATTGCTGTGCTCAATGTCCATCTCGTGAAGACCAAAACATGAACACAAATTCTGACTCCCCAGTAACTGACCTTTCACTCAGATATTGAATTTCCCCAACCCTGACATTAGAATAAAAAGCGGTTGTATCTTCATGTGACTTTTCCCTGACACCAGCTCAATGCAGGACACACAGCAGGAGCTCCATGAGCATGTGTTAAAAGAATAAATAATAACATCGAGGTTCAAGAGTTTACAATATACACTAAAAGAAGTATTCACAGACTCGGCTTTCAGCAATAAGTCAAGTTGCAAAAAAGTTATATATGTGAATCTCTAAAAATTATGTCATTTCCAGGAGTTCCCGTCATGGCTCAGTGGTTAACGAATCTGACTAGGAACCATGAGGTTGCGGGTTCGATCCCTGCCGTTGCTCAGTGGGTTAAGGTTCTGGCATTGCCATGACCTGTGGTGTACGTTGCAGATGAGGTTCAGATCCTGAGCTGCTGTGGCTCTGGCGTAGGCTGGCAGCTACAGCTCCGATTCGACCCCTAGCCTGAGAACATCCATATGCCACGGGAGTGGCCCTAGAAAAGGCAAAAAAAAAAGAAAAATTATGTCATTTACAAATAAACTATTTGCTATATGAGATGCCGCCTATATTTTACCTTATATCACTGCATCCTACGAAGGAAAGTTCCATGGGGTTTTTTTTTAGAATGTAAATAACTCCATAATTTATCTATTTGTAACTTTGGTGATAGTTTATTGTTGCTCTTTATTCATTACAAAAATAGATCATGTAGGAGCTCCCGTTGTGGCACAACAGGATTGGCATCATCTTGGGAGCACTGGGACACAGGTTCAGTCCCCAGCCCAACACAGGGGGTTAAGGATCCTGCATTGCTGCAGCTGTAGCTTAGGTCGCAATTGCAGCTCAGATCTGATCCCTGGCCCAGGAACTCCATATGTCTTGAGGTGGCCCAAAAATAGGGGAAAAAAATATAATCATATTAGCATTGCCGCCATGGCACAGTGGGTTAAGAATCTGACTGCAGTGGCTTGATTCCCCGCTCAGCACAGTGGGTTAAAGGATCCAGCATAGGTTGCAGCTGTGGCTCAGGTTCAATCCCTGAAAAGAAAAAATCTGTCCATACATTCTATTTTTTTTTGGGGGGGGGGGCTTCACCCACGGCATGTGGAATTTCCCAAGCCAGGGATGGAACCCGCACCACAGCTGTAACCAGAGCCGCAGCAGTGACAACACCAGATCCTCAAACTGCTGAGCCACCAGGGAACTCCTATCCATATATTCTAAATACGCAATTTTATAAAGCACCCTGGTCAATGTGCAACATACTACTTGCAATATGTTCCTGCTACAAGGTCACATCCAAGGCCCACACTTTTCCAATGGTCCATGTGAAATTCTACTTAGCATAAAACAGAGTCCATTATTTCCCACCTCAAAGACCAATACTTTCCATCCGTAAGAATAAATCAGTTGCTCGCCTAGGACAACCACCAAGTCCATCTCCACTGTCTCAAACTTCGTGATTTAGGAGGCAGCAGCTGTGTGACACTGAAGTTTCATGCCGACATGCATGATCACTAACCTCCTCCAAATTCCTAAAACAGAGTTTTAATCTATGGGTCCCGGGGGCAGGGCACCAGAAACTGTGCTAAGAGGCCCAGGTCTTTAGGCGGACAGGGAAACACTCCGGCTAATCTCACCTCACTCGCTGAGCTTTGCCAACAAGAGGCAGACAAACAAAAAGAAACTTTTTGAGGTAATCAAGGAAAAGAGTTTCACTCATCCATTTATTGTCATCATATTAGCACACCATTCATCGTCTACACCATCCTTTCCAATGGTTAATAAAAACCCTTGGTCTGGAGGGTTTTTTAACCATTTTTTAAGGATGGATCCTCAAGATTTTTTCTCTATAAATCTGGTTTCAATGAACACACTTTATACACATCTTTGGATACTGGTCTGATGCTCTCCGCAGGGGGAATGCTTATCAGCAGACTTACTAGGTTAGAGTACGCATTCTTTTTCAATTATTTTTATTTTCTTTTATTAAAGAATATAGTTGATTTACAATGTTCTGTCAATTTCTGGGTACAGCAAAGTGACCCAGTCATGCATATATATATACATTCTTTTTCTCATGTTATCTTCCATCGTGTTCTACCCTAAGTGATTGGATATATTATAGTTCCCTGTGCGATCCAGCAGGATCTCATTTGCGTTCTTTTTTTTAACTGAGGCATCACTAACATAATTCCTGTCAGATGTACAACATAAAGATCCAATATTTGTATAAACTGCAAAAACGCCACAGTGAGGCCAGTTAATACCCAACACCCTGCTTAGTTACAAAATAGGAAAATTTAAACATGGCCTGGGTATTAGGTGATTTTTAAAGGATGATTATTAACTAATTTTTTTAGGTATGAAAAGGCATGGTGGTTACATATAACAAAGATGTTATTCAGGTGAAATATATAAAATATTCAGGTGGAATGCTTTCCCCCTGTTTCCTAGGGAAACTCTGGTAGGTCCCATAATTCTCTGGCCACTTGTGGGTAAGAGAAAGTCCTAAAGATACTTTAAATCACAAAATACAATTTTGAGTTAGAAAATAAAATGTCAGTCAGTCCATCTCTGATCTTTTAAGTAAGGCCCAAAAAAGTAAGAGGCATTGGCCTCTGCTTTCCACCCGACCCCACCCCCACTTGCTAGCCACGGTTACCCTCCTCTCCGTAGTTAGAACCTTTGGAGAAAAGCCACTTGCTGCTAGTGCCACGAAAAAGAAGTGCCACAGGCTGCTGGCTGCCTCCCAGTACCCATTTTTCCTCTTGACAAAAAAGAATCCCAATTTTGAATGTAAGTTAGTACAGCCGCTATGGAAAACAAGTATGGAGGTTCCTCAGAAAACTAAAAATAGAACTACCATATGATCCAGCAATCCCACTCCTGGGCATCTACCTGGACAAAACTTTCACTGAAAAAGATACATGTGCCCCTGTGTTCATAGCAGCACTATTCACAGTAGCCAAGGCATGGAAACAACCTAAATGTCCATTAACAAAGGAATGGATTAAGAAGATGTGGTACATATACCCAATGGAATATTACGCAGCCATAAAAAAGAATGAAATAATGGCATTTGCAGCAACATGGATGGACCTAGAGTTTCTCATACAAAGTGAAGCGAGTCAGAAAGAGAAAGACAAATCTCATACAAGATCACTTACATGTGGAATCTAAAATACAACCAAATGAAACGATCTATGAAACAGAAACAGACTCACAGACATGCAGAAACAGACTTGTGGTTGCCAAGGGAGAGGGGTTTAGGGGAGGGCTGGACTGGGAGGCTGGGGTTAGCAGATGTATCCCCTGGGGGGATAAACAAGGTCCTACTGTATAGCACAGGGAACTATTTTTGATGTCCTATGATAAACCATAATGAAAAGGGATATTTTTAAAACAGTGTATATATATGTATGACTGGATTACTTTGCTGAACAGAGGAAATGAACACAACGTTGTAAATCAGCAATACTTCAATTTTTTAAAAAGAATCCCATTTTTTACACTGTGCCCATGGCTTTCCAGCAACAAGCTTATATCTCTGAGCCTGGAGCTGGGTGTGACCCTGTGACTCAACTCTGGCTAATGAGACATAAGTGGAAATGTCGGGTGATGTATCTTGAAAGTATTCTTAAAAGGGAGGGGGCAGACCTGCCTCTGCCCTTCCCTTCCCCAGTCTTCCTGAACCAGGATGTGATGGCTGGGGCTGCAGCAGCCCCTCTGACCATGAGTACGAGGACACAGTCATGGGAAGCAGGATCCCCACATCTGTGTGGAGCCCCCAGCTCATCCGTGAATTGCCTTCTTCCCAACTGAATCTCTTCTAAGAGAGAAATCAGCTTCTACTGTGTGTTACCACCATTCCCTTACTTACAGGCAGGCAAACTTACTCCCCACCAGGACTCCCCAGAGCAGCAGGCACTCAGATCTGACTCTGTCTCTCGTGGGTAATTTTCCGGGTTCTCCAAGGACTCCTCTCAAACCCTGCTGGTTTGGGGGATGCCCAGCCCCTAAAACTCACTCCCCAAGCTCACTCACTCTGCTGGTTGTACCTCTTGGGCAGGGGTCAAGTTTCAGGCCGGCTCTCCCTCCCCGCAGAGGCCACAGCTGGTCCAGGGGAAGCAGGCACAATCACCCCAACCAACGTGCAGTGGAGAACCCTGTCCCAGCTGCTCTCCACTCCCCACACCCCCAAAGCATCTCGCCAGAGTCAGAACCGGCCCACAATGCGCCCAGCTGAGGGGACACAGGGCTCAGAGCAAGGAGACAGCACCCCCACCCACGCTGCCTTCAGGAGCCAGGCGGATAGTACGGACTCACAGCAGAGGTGTCTCCAAATAGACTCATGCTTCTCAAACCCTCAGAATAAGGAGGATTTTTCCAGAGCTGTGAGCCTGGTGTTCAGATACTGCCTTTGAAAATGCCCATTTTGGGAGTTGCCGGCATGGCTCAGTGGTTAACGAATCCGACTAGGAACCATGAGGTTGCGGGTTCGATCCCTGGCCTTGCTCAGTGGGTTAACGATCCAGTGTTGCCTGAGCTGCGGTGTAGGCTGCAGACGCAGCTCGGATCCAGTGTTGCTGTGGCTGTGGTGGAGGCCGGCAGCTACAGCTCCGATTCGACCCCTAGCCTGGGAACCTCCATATGCCGCGGGAGAGTCCCAAGAAATAGCAAAAAGAAAAAAAAAAAAAAAAAAAGACGAAAAAAAAAAAAAGCAAATGCCCATTTTGGTCTTTCTCACAACTTATTTTTGTTTTGTTTTTGTCTTTTTTTTTTTTTTTTGGCCATGTCTAGGGCCACTCCCGTGGCATATGGAGGTTCCCAGGCTAGGGATCGAATTGGAGCTGTAGCCACTGGCCTACGCCAGAGCCACAGCAACGCAAGATCTGAGCCGTGTCTGCAACCTACACCACAGCTCTCAGCAACGCCGGACCCTTAACCCACTGAGCAAGGCCAGGGATCAAACCCGCAACCTCATGGTTCCTAGTCGGATTCGTTAACCACTGAGCCACGATGGGAACTCCACAACTTATTTTTGTAACTGCTATCTCATATATCTGGAGGCCTTAAATCATATTTTCAAATTCAATTGCCTGTCACAAAAACAAATTATGTGGAGGTGCACGTTCATGGTAAAACTCTAAGAAACCAAGAAAAGCACTGATACAATATTTGGAAGAGAAGTTACCCCCGGGTAGAGGGTAGGTCAGGAGGAAGGAAGGAAATATGACCAGGAAGCACACATGAGGGGCTTCAGAGGGAATGTTCTAGATGTTTACTGGAGAATTATTCACTTATATTATTATAAGTTAACAGGTACACATGTTATAGATACATTATTTATCACGACATGAATTTAAAAGGAAATGAGGAGTTCCTGTTGTGGCTCAGCAGTAATGAGCCTAACGAGTATCCATGAGGATGTGGGTTCAACCCCTGCCCTTGCTCTGTGGGTTAAGGATCAAGTGTTGCCGTGAGCTGTGGTGTAGGCCGCAGACACAGCTCAGATCCCGAGTTGCTGTGGCTGTGGTGCAGACCAGCAGCTACAGCTCCAATTCGACCCCTACTCTGGGAACTTCCATCTGCTGTGGGTGTGGCCCTAAAAAGACAAAAAAATAAAAAAATAAAATAAAAAAAATTTTTAAATACAAGGAAACAAAAGAACAGACACAACACCAGGTCCTATTTAAACTCCACAGCAACATGATCTGGAAATAAGCCTGCACTTAACAAGGCTCTGAACTCTACAAAGTGGGAGGAAGCTGATCAAAGAATAATTTACAGTGGCTGCAGGATTTTCTCAAAGAGGGGAACGCCAGCCATGACCTCTGCAGCAGAGGTCAGTGCTGCGGCAGCGATCATGCCCTGGGCGTATGTGATCCACTCAATCGTCCGGATGACAGTTGAGAGGAAATATTCCAGACCTGCTGTCCGCCCCCCGGAGCCATGAGCAGTGGAGAGAGTCACCCAGCCCCATCGGCTGGAAAAGGAGCCTGAGCCCACAGCCCTGGCTGTGCCCACACTGTCCACATACAGGGACGTTTGATAAAGGCTCCTGAATTCTCTCTGCATGACTTCTGTCATTGCCGAAGTGTCTTTCGCTTCATGATCCGGCTTCTAGAAGCTCATCAACAGGCAAAGAAGATGCTGATCACGTAGATTTTCTTGTTGCTGTTTTTAAGGCAATGTCAGCTTTGTTACAATTAACGATGACGGCTAATCGTGCTCGAGTGCTTATCCCACTTGATCCTCACAATCATCAGAATCCGACTGAGAGGCAGCAGAGGGAAGCCATCAAGAGCACCAGGCTGCTGAGATTCAAACCCTGGCTCTGACCCTTAACAGCTGTGTAACCTCGAGCAACTGGCTGAACCTCTCTGGGCTCCGGTCTCTGCATCTGCCAAGTGGGAATTAAGGTAGCACCTACCTCATGGGGTTGTTGTGAAGATTAAATGTGTTAATGGTCCTAAAGTACTGAGACAGCAGCTGCCACATAGCGAGTACAATATAAATGGTTGCTGTTGCTCCATTTCACAGACAAAACAACTGAGGCTCAGGCGGTAATGCCCAAATTCCGTAGCTACTCCACGGCAGCTCGTCCAACCCAAATATGTTAGGCTTCGGACCCCAGGTGCTTAACCACCATGCTTGTTATCAACCATCAAGAGGAAAACTGGACTTCCCGTCGTGGCACAGTGGTTAACAAATCTGACTAGGAACCATGAGGTTGCGGGTTCGATCCCTGGCCTTGCTCAGTGGGTTAAGGATCTGGCGTTGCCGTGAGCTGTGGTGTAGGTTGCAGACGTGGCTCGGATCCCAAGTTGCTGTTGCTGTAGTGTAGGCCAGTAGCAGCAGCAGCTCCGATTAGACCCCTAGCCTGGGAATCTCCATATGACGAGGGAGCGGCCCAAGAAAAGGAAAAAAGACAAAAAAAAAAGAGGAAAACTAATCCTGGTCTCTGTGCCTTCTTGGATCCTCCTCAACCTTGGGATGTGTTGGTTAGACAGCCAGACTCCAGACCTTGGAAACAGAGGCCCCGACTCCCCAGCTCCCTGGGTCAGCCCAGCAGCAAGCGAACTTCCCTTGGGTCATTAACCAGGACAACAGACAGCTATCTCCCTGCTGACTGCCTGCTGAACTTCCATTCTCAGAGGCAGGAACTGTCCCGAGTTCTCCATTCCTGGGAAAATGGACACAGGACCCTATGGTCCTTCCCCCCGTCACCGGTGTCCTCCACCTGCCTTTTGTCTGTAGAAAAAATTTAGTCAAAGAATAAGTTCAGGAGATCCCCCTCTGCCGCAATGGGATCAGCAGTGTCTTGGGAGCACTGGGATGCAGGTTCGATACCTGGCCTGGCACCATGGGTTAAGGATCCGGCACTGCCACAGCTGCAGCTTGGGTCAAAACTGCAGGTAGGATCTGATCCCTGGCCAGGAACTCCATATGCCGCAGGTGGCCCAAAAAATGGAAAAAAAAAAAAAAAAAAAAAAAGAGGAGTTCCGTGTCATGGCTCAGAGGTTAACGAAACCAACTAGTAACCATGAGGTTGCGGGTTCGATCCCTGGTCTCGCTCAGTGGGTTATGATCCAGCACTGTGGTGAGCTGTGGTGTAGGTTGCAGACGAGGCTCGGATCCCGAGTTGCTGTGGCTCTGGCGTAGGCCGGTGGCTACAGCTCCAATTGGACCCCTAGCCTGGGAACCTCCATGTGCCGCAGGTGCGGCCCTAGAAAATCCAAAAAACAAAAACAAAAAAAATACGTTTAATCAGAGAAGTAAGAAAACGCAGAAGCAAAGGAAAACAGTCAAACACGAGCAAATAATAAGAGTTGAGTCATTAAGCAAAATCAAGGGCTTTTAGTTCCTCTTCAAGGGCTGTAGATGATATTCGGAGCCTTGTCCTGTGAACTGTCTTGTAGACACTGAGAACCCCACCAGGTGGAAGGTGTTAACCAAACGATGACCAGACTGTAGCCTGGACATAAGATGCCAGAATTCAGAGAACTGGCCTCAAAGATATGGGAACGAACTGACCCTGGAACTGATGGTTAACTGTACTTCAAACAATTAAAATGATGTTGATCAGACAACACATGACCCATTTGGAGATGACTGTCAGCGCTGACTGTGCTGTTCTGCAGGCTACCCCCCTCTCTCCACCTTGCCCACTGGTTGTCAGTGGGGGGAGTCAGCCTTTTGGACAGAAGTCTGCCTCTCCTCCCCCCAGCTGCTAGCATCCAAAATAAAGCCAACTCTCTTTTCCAACCTTGCCTCTTTATTGAATTTAGACCAACAAGCAGACCCCACTTTCAGTAACACTAGTCGTTTTCCAATTAGCAGATACAAAATATAAGTTCTTAGGTAACCCTGGACAGGTTCAGACTACCCCCACTCTGCCTTGAGTTGGCTAGAAGGCAGCAAGCTTCCCTTCCAAGCCTTTCCCATCTACCCGAGCCCAGGTCCTCTACATCTGCAAAGGGCGGGCAAACAGGAACAGGCCGACTGCCACCAGCAGGCCTGGAGACAAAAGCTATGGTGCGGGACCTCTGCTGAGACCACATGGCCTTGCCGGGCGACCTACCTCCCTGAGCCTTGGCTTCCCCACTCAGGAAGCAGAGAAATTAGAACCGATGATCTGGTGCTCCCTTGTGGTCTTTGATCTTTCTATCCACATTTGAACTCAGAGCCAAATCTCATTGGAGTTATCACATTCAAAAACAACTCAAAATGAACCACCACTATAAGATCAGGCTGCTTCCTTTCTTTGTTTTCTTTTCAGGGCCATACCCAAGGTTTATGGAAATTTCCAAGCTAGGGGTTGAATCCGAGCTACAGCTGCCAGCCTATGCCACAGGCACTGCAACACCAGATTCGAGCCAAGACTATGACCTACACCGCAGCTCATGGCAATGCTGGATCCTTAACCCACTGAGCGAGGCCAGGGATCGAACCCACATCCTCATGGATACTCGTTGGATTTGTTTCTGCTGTGACACAGTGGGAACTCCCCAGGCTGCTGTCTTTCCTTAATGCCTAGAAAGTGAACAACGCCAACACTATTTGCAATTGTGAAAGGATTAAGGTGCTTTTGAAACCCCAATATGAGCTGCTGAGACCACAGAAAGGAAAAAAACCCATCAGCCTGATAACCACCATCACACAAAACATGGTTTCAAAGCATCTCTCCTTGGAAACAATAAGCAATAAACTGGACCTAGTCCTAACCTGGTCCATGCCCATCAGCCTCAGATTACATGTGTGTACATGTGTGTGCCTGTGTGTGTGTGTGCATGCTCACAGCAGACTGCAGTTTTTTTCAGAAACATCAATAATGAGGAAGTTCCATGCACATTTCCAAAAAAAAGACAACATGCTTTACAGTGATTGTCTCAAGAAGATGAAATAGCTTATGAAAGATGCTAGAGTGATTCACAGTCTAACTTTGGGCCTTATAAAATGCTTGCTACTAAATCCATGATGCAAGTTCTTTTTTCAATTAGACTGCACAAAAGAAATAAGTTTAAAAAGTAAGTCACAGACCACTTTCAGGTAATACTGGTTTGACACCTAAAATTATTCTTTTTATCAGCAGTAGGTATAAAATATGACGACTTCTGTGTTTGTGTTCTCTTCTCCCAACCATCAGTGTAACTTGTGTTTTTCTCTTTGGCCACACCTGCAGCTTATGGAAGTTCCCAAGCCAGGGATCAAATCCAAACTCCAGCTACAACCCTATACCACAGCTGCAGTAACACCAGATCCTTAACCCACTGAGCCAGGCCAGGGATCGAACCTGCACCTCAGCAGCGACCCAAGCTGCTATAGTGACAACACCAGATCCTTAACCTGCCGTCCGACAACAGGAACTCCTATAGCTTTTATTCTTATCTTTAAAGCCATTTTAAGATTCTTTAATTTAGATATTAGTTTCTGTTCAGATGACCATCGTTAAAAAGTCTATAAATAACAAGTGCTGGAGGGGTGTGGAGAAAAGGGAACCCTCCTACACTGTTGCTGGGAACGTAAACTGGTGTAACCACTATGGAAAACAGTATGGAGGTTCCTCAAAAAAACTAAAAAAAAAAGAGCTACTATATGATCCTACAATCCTACTCCTGGGCATATATCTGGAAAAAACTATAATTCAAATGATACATGCATTCCAATGTTCATAACAACACTATCCACAATAGCCATGACATGGAAACAACCTAATTGTTCACTGACAGATGAATGGATTAAGAGGATGTGGTACATATACACAATGGAATACTACTCAGCCATAAAAAAGAATAAAGTCCTGCCATTTGCAGCAATAGGGATGAAACTAGAGTGGAGTTAAGTCAGACAAAGACGAATATCATATGCTATCACCTATATGAAGAATCTAAACTGTGGCACAAATGTACCTATCTATAGAACAGAAACAGACTCAAAGATGTGGAGAACAGACTTGTGGTTATCAAGGGGGAGGAGGGAGGGAGTGGGATGGACTGGGAGTCTGGGATTAATATATGCACACTATTTCATTTAGAATGGTTAGACAATAAGGTCCTACTGTATAGCAAAGGGAATTACATCCAATCTCCTGGGAGAGGCCTTGATGGAAGATAATATAAAAAAGAAAGTAGATAGATAGATAGATAGATAGATAGATAGATAGATAATAGATAGGTAAGACGGAGTCTCTTTGCTGTGAACAGAAATCGACACAACAGTTAATCAACTGTTTCCATTAAAAATTAGTTAAAATTTAAAAAAAGAAATATTTGCTCAGAAGCCCGATTTGTGAACAATGCAAACTAGAGATAACAAATTTCTCCATTCATCTGTTAAAGGTCTCAAAATCTCTGTGGCCTGACGTCCTTAATGGCCCAACAGTGCAGAAGCCTTCATCACACTTTCAGGCACTACATTTGGTACCTGGGTAGGCCACTCTGATAGGCAAGGAGGGGAAAAAAAAAAAAAGAGAGAGAGAGAGAGAGAGACAAATGATCCAGGAAGGTGAGGTACATCACAGGTAATGACCAGGCTATTATTCTGAAGGATAACGCTGGGTTGGCTCTGAACACTCTGCCTAATTAGACTTCACACACAGAGAAAGAACGCTTTAATATTTAACAAGTATAACGGCATAATCGATGTACACAAATCAGGCCTGAGAAGGAATACTGCTTATTTAAGGGGAGAGACCGATGGCTATGAGAAAGGTAGAATCATTAAATGTCAAATCCCACAGGCTCCCACTGTGGACACCAGCCACATACTCTCAAGTGACTCCAACCCCAGCCACTCCGTGCATTATCGAGTCTGTCCTCCTGCTCAGGAACCTAGAGACAGGCCCCCTCATGGATGGAACAAAATAATTTGTTCGAAATAGATCATCTTTGCTGTTTCTCAAAGCTCTTAATCACTTTGGCTCCTGTCAAAATCCCAGTTGAGTCAAGACGGCCAACATCTCATCATCACTTCAGCGAGATAATTAGTCCTCCTTTTTATTACCTTCAAGAACACTTAATGTGTTGGAAGCCTTCCTCACGCTATAACATCCACGCAGACTGCCATGAGAATTCACAATTTGTTTACAGGTAGCTTGCAAGAAAACACCAAGTAAGAAAAGAGTAGGTGAGAATATAGTTTAAAAACAAGCATGCTTAAGATTGGCAAATTTATATTAAAAGAGATTGATCTTTCCTTTTTCTTTTTATGGCCAAAACTGTGGCATATGGAAGTTCCTGGGCTAGGAGTCAAATTGGAGCTGCAGCTGAGGTCTACGCCACAGGCACAGCAACACCAGATCAGAGCTGCATCTTCGACCTTATGCCACAGTGTGTGGCAACACCAGAACCTTAACCCATTGAGCAAGGCCAGGGATCAAACCTGCACCCTCCTGGAGACAACATCAGGTCCTTAACTCACTGAGCCAGAATGGGAACTCCCTAAAAGAGGTATTTAAGGATGCATTATCTATTTGATTTCTCCAAGGTCAGCTTTACACTCAAAATACAGGGATCCTAGAAAGTAATTTGCCCTGTTAGTGGACATAGTTTCATACAACCCTGCTGACTCTTTAGTTGCTGCCTCTGTTTATCTCACACATACCGACAGGGAACCCGCTGTGCCTATACCCTGTGTCTCACTGTTTATAATACATCAAAGAGTCATGGAAACTACGGTCCCCATGCTCCATGGCTCTGCAGTTCTGTCCAAGCAACTACAATGCCACTGCCACATCACAACTGGCCACGCTTGATAGCCATGGAGGTGTCACAGCAGGCTGGGTGCAGGAGCTGCAGCGGCAAACAAAATACTGACTCGGCCTCCCACACCATCTGACCCACCCCACCAAGGCATTCCATCTATCTGAACTTCAGCTCTTCCAGTATTTCTGCATGGCTTTAAAAAGATTCCAGGGAGTTCCCGCTGTGGCTCAGCAGGTTAAGAACATGACATGGTGTCTGTGAGGATGGGGGTTTAATCCCTGGCCTTGCTCAGTGGACTAAGGATTCAGCGTTGCAGCAAGCTGCAGCTTAGGTTGCAGATGTGGCTCAAATCCGGTGTAGCCATGGCTGTGGCATAGGCTGGCAGCTGCAGCTCTGATTCAATCCCTAGCCTACCAACTTCCATATACCTCAAGTGCGGCCATAAAAAAGGAAGAAAGGGAGGGAGGGAAGGAAATAAATTTTTTTAATTTCTTTAAGAAATAAATAAAAATTTTTAAATAAAAAGATTCCACAAAAAAAAAAAAGTATTTCAGATAGTGTTTAGTACATAGTAGATTTCTTCCTGAGCTTCTGCCACTTCCACATACCCAGGCGGAAAAAAATGGGCTTCATTTTAATTAAATGCCCATTTCTCAAATTAAAGTATAGTTGAGTTGCAATGTTGTACCAATTTCTGCTGTAGAGCAAAATCACTCAGATATATATGTGTGCGTGTGTGTGTATTTAGTTTTATATACACACATTCTTATATTATGTTCCATCACAGTCTGTCTCAGAAGAATGGACATAGTTCCCTCTGCTGTACAGCAGGACTTCATTGTCTATTCATCCTAAATGTAATAACAGTTTGCATGGGAATTCCCGTTGTGGCTTAATGGTTAACAAATCCGACCAGGAACCACGAGGTTGCAGGTTCGATCCCTGGCCTTGCTCAGTGGGTTGAGGATCCAGCGTTGCTGTGGCTGTGGTGTAGGCCAGCAGCTACAGCTCCCATTAGACCCCTAGCCTGGGAATCTCCATATCCCACGGGTGCAGCCCTAGAAAAGACAAGAGAAAAACAAACAAAAAAATAGTTTGCCATCTAGTAATCCCAAACTCCCAGTCCATCTCTCTCTCTTCCCCCTCTTCCTTGGCAAAAAGTCTGCTCTCCACGCCTGTGAGTCTGTTTCTGTTCTGAAGACAGGTTCATCTGTGCCATATTTTAGACTCCACATGTAAGTGATGTCATATGGTATTTGGCTTTCTCTCTCTGACTTACTTCACTCAGGATGAGACTCTCTAGTTGCATCTATGTTGCGGCGAGTGGCATGATCTCCTCAAAAGAGCCCATTTTTCAACCCCTGACTTAGCTGCAATGACATCCATGTCCACATCTTATTTCCCTCTGGCATAAACAATCCGATTTTTGATTTGTGTCCATAAACAAACTCCTCCAAAACTATTCTCACCAAGGTTCCAGAAAGATCATGGATGTGAAGTGCAGAGAACAGAGGGGACTTTTAATTTAATCTCGTGGAGTGTGTACAGATACAGCTGGGATCATTGAGAGTCAATCTGATTCACGAAGCTTACTGTCCATTTCTGAGGCTGTAAAATCAACAGGAAGGAAGCACTAATCCCGTCGACCTTGTAGTAGGCGCCGAGAGCTTACTGTATGCAGGGAAGATGTTCCATGTGTCATTAAGACATGGCTTGATAATACAGTCCCTTCTTTGTACTTCACTCCACTGCGGGCTCCTTGTGGTCAGGAACCCCATCTTTTCACCTACATATCTCTAGCACCGAGATCAGTGCCAGGCACTCAGCGGGAGCTCCATAGTACCTCTGAAAAACATGACAGCAGGGAGGTGTGTCCATAGCATCATCACTTAAAGCTACCTGCCAGCCAGCCCTGGTACCCAGGGACCCTGCACAGCCCATCAAGATGAAACAAGGGACCTGGGCTCCATTCCCAACAACGTCATTCCGCTAAATGGCTGGGTCATCATTTGGGGGGGCAAGGGTGAACTCTATTTTACAGATGATAGATATGAAGGCTTTTTCTTGAGGCACTTTTTTTAAATTAAAGCATAGTTGATTTAGGAATTCCTATTGTAGCTCAGCAGGTTAAGAACCTGACATAGTGTTTGTGAGGATGCAGGTTTGATCCCTGGCCTTGCTCAGTGGGTTAAGGATCTGGTGTTGCCCTGAGCTGTGGTGCAGGTGGCAGATGTGGCTTGGATCCCCTGTTGCTATGGCTGTGGTATAGGCTGGCAGCTGCAGCTCTGACTCAACCCCTAGACTGGGAACTTCCATGCACCTCAGGTGCAGCCCAAAAAGCAAAAATAAAATTTAAAAATTAAAAAAAACCAAAACCCGTTCCACATCAGGCCTAAGGAGGTGTGTTCTCACAGCCTCTGCTCCCCACACTCCTCATGGTGCTGTCACCAAGCAGGACCCTGTGAGGCCTTCCCAGAGTGGACGCTCACTCATGTCCCCCACCTGCCTTTTAATCTATAGAAAAACGTTAGTCTAAGAAGCAATTAAACCAGAGAAGTGAGAAAATACAGAGAAAAAGGAAAACAGTCAAGCAAGACAGAATAATAACAGTTTAGCCATTCGACAAAGTCAAGGACCTTCAGTTCTTCAAAGACTACAGATAACATTCTGAGCCTTGCCCTTGAAGCTCTTTTGCAGGTGCTGAAGCTCCCACCGGGTGGAAGACGTCAACCTGTATGCTGCCCACAAGCACACAGACCCAAATCAGCTGGAACCAGAAGGCTGATGACACTGACTCCCAATGACCTCACCACCACCCAATCAGGAAAATTTCCATGAGCCGATCATGCCCTGCTCCTCAAACACTGTAAGACAGACTCCTCACTACCCTCTCCAAGGCAGGCACAGTCCTTGAGACACTAGCCTGCTGTGTTCACCTCTTTGCCTGGTAATTAAAGCTACTTTTCCCAGAGTTCCCATCATGGCTCAGCAGTAATTAATCCAGCTAGTATCCATGAGGACACAGGTTTGATCCCTGGCCTCGCTCAGTGGATTCAGGATCCAGCATTGTCAAGAGCTCTGGTGTAGATCACAGACACGGCTTAGATCTGGTGTTGCTGTGGCTGTGGCGCAGGCCAGCAGCTGCAGCTCTGATTCAACCCCTAAGCCTGGGAACTTCCATACACCTCGGGTGCAGCCCTAAGACAAAAAAAAAAAAGCTACTTTTCCGTTTTTTCCAATTCTGTCTCTGAATTTCTATTTGCCATCAGTGTACAGAGGCAGCCAATATTTAAGCAACGACCCAGGTACAGGTCCAGACTCACTCTTAGAGGAAGAGAAAAAGGTATTTCCAGTGAAACGGGATAAATTCTCCTGTCTACCCATGGATATTCAGCGAAAATATCTTCAGGACTCTTAATTAAGTGAATAATAGACTCTCTACAGAGAAAAGTCATGTTTGTGACAACACAGGATGTTGAATCAGCTTACTTGATCCAGCAGAGTCCCTAGTCTGAGGCTCAGGCTTTGGTTTCAGCAATCATTTGGATTGATGAAGCCATTCACAGTCCATAAATTTCATTGGTTTGCATTCAAATGGGCCCTGAGTCTCAGTGATTAAATTCCTACTTTAGGGATTAAGCATTTGCTCATGGCCACAGAGTGAGTCAGCTCTGGAATCCTTTCTCCAGCAACCTGGTCTCCTTCTGTAGCGACTTCTGTACCCCTCTGCCTCCAGGAGAGACACCAAACAAAAGAAACAAAAACTCTTCACACTCAGGTTACTCTGGCCCAGAAATCTACTGGCCATGGGTTTAGGGAAAAGACAAAAGGATCCTCCCCCGAAAAGAAAACGCTTTAGATACAAGAGCATGCAGGTCACAGGTACATCCAAAGAAATATCCCCTGCAAAACATAAGATTCTGCCTTTGGTTTCCCCGTACTTTAAAGAAATGTTACGTCTATGCAAGCAAGATACAAAAAAAAAGTACCCTGAGTTTGTCTGGGTTTTTTGTTGTTGCTGCTGTTGCTGTTTTATATGGCCGCACCCGCTGCTTATGGAAGTTCCCGGGCCAGGACTGAATCCAAGCCACAGTTGTGACCAACACCAGATCCTTTAACCCACTGCTCTGGGTGGGGACTGAACCCACACCTCTGCAGCAACCCAAGCCACTACAGCTGGATTCTTTTTTCTTTTTTTTTTCTTTTAATAATGGCTGCACCTGCAGCATATAGAAGTTCCTGGGTCAGGGATCGAACCCACACCTCAGCAGCAATCTGAGCTGCTGCAGTCGGATTCCTAACTGGCTACACCATGGTGAGAACTCCTACCCTGAGTATTTTGAGTTATTTATGTCTTTGGAGGCCCAAGAAGTATTTCTCTTCCACCCATTTCTACCTGGAGCAGATGGGAAATAAGAAAAGGCCAGCTGGGGACAGGAGGAATTTACTCTTTAATGGCTAGTCCCAGTCACTGTCTCACTCAGTCTGAGACTGTGAGCTACGTGAGGACACTCGGGGTGGTTTTCTGGGACCAGCGTCCACACCAAGCATCCTACCACAGGGACATGTACATAGAAGGTGATCAAGACATATTTGATTATAAGCATCTAGAACTTAAGACATTAAACATCATGCAAGAGGGAGTTCCCTGGTGGTTAGTGGTTAGGACTCAGTGCTTTTATTCGGCTGCAGCCTGGGTTCAAGCCCTGGTCTGGGAATTGAGATCCCACATCCAGCCGCTGCATGCCATGGCCAAAAAAAGCAAAACAAACAAAACTACGCAAGAGTAGAACTAGAGGAGTCCAGGTCCAAGGTGAATGCAGATGCTGCTCCTCGCAGTCTCAAGGCTTCTGACCCTCGTCTTTCCCTCCACCTCCCTTCCCGTGCTCCTCTGTAATCACAACAGTCGATACCATCAAGTTTCCACCCAGCCTTTTATTATGTTCGCTTGGATGGATTGGGAGCTTGGGGTTAAGAGATGCAAACTATTGCTTTTGGAATGGATTAGCAATGAGATCCTGCTGAATAGCACTGAGAACAATGTCTAGTCTCTTATGATGGAGCATGAGAATGGGAGAAAAAAAACATGTGTACATGTATGTGTAACTGGGTCACCATGCTGTACAGTAGAAAAAAACAAAAACTGTATTGGGGAAATAACAATAAAAATTTAAAAAAAAAAGTTTCCACCCAGCAAACTGCCCAGTAGGATGGGCACTGTTACCCTCATTTTAGGGATGACAAAACCCAAAAGAATGAAGTAATTTGCCCAAGATCTCAGTTAAGAAAGGGTGGAATGTTTGGAGTTCCCCTGTACTTCAGTGGGTTAAGGATCCAGCATTGTCACTGCTATAGCTCAGGTTGCCACTGTGGCATGGGTTCGATCCCTGACCCGGGAATTTCCACATGCCCAGGGCACAGCCAAAAAAAAAAAGAAAGGGTAGAATGTGAACTTGGGTGACCTGACTCCAGCCCCCTGGGCTGCTTCCTCACTTAGCTCATGGTTTCCCATCCTTTCCCACCTATAAGAACGATCAGCAAATATTCACTCCACGCACCTCCCCAAGAACCACAGGAACCAACCTGGGTTTCATTGCAAGGATTCTTCTTCTTCCCACAAAGCCATCATTTTGTTACTTTTTAAAAGCCTTCTTGTTCATTTCATTTTAATACACTCTATTAATTCTATAAAATAGGGTTTTGAAAATTACAGTAACTTGCTTTAAACAAACTGTTGCCCTATTCAATACCTTTTTTAAATGTCTTGCTTTTTTGGTTCCCCCCCCCAAAAAAAAAAAAAAAACCCTGAATCAAGCTTCTCTTGCACCTGGACAGGTTCTGTCTGCTTATTCACAGAAGGGCTGGTTTATGCCCCTGTGCTGACACAAAATAAACGAGTCTGGGCCTCCCCCTCCCTGGCTGAGGTAGAGCTTCCCAGACTGTAAGGATTTTGTAAAGGCCACACTCCCTCCCTCCCTACCACACTCAGCATCCACACCCCCCCACACACACCAAACAAGGCGGCCCATTATCATCAAACCACAGAGAGCATCTCCCTGAAACCACCCCCTGGTCTCACGGCACAGTTGCAGAAATGCCAGCCAGACCCTCCACAGGCCGTGGGCCTGGCTCCCTGCCTCACCATGAACAGACCTGGGTGTATTTTTAACCAAGTCTCCAACTGGCATCAATAAAGGCTTCTTTTCCTGTGATACCAGCTACCCCTGGAAGATCCAGAGTGGAAACTGGCAACAGCCACTAATTTTGATTTAGCTGTTTGCGGGGAGAGGCTGCACCACTTTTGGAAAAATCCTGCAGTCAGAGGCCAGGGAGTAGATGTCTTATACCAGGCCCTGCAGCAAACAGGGTGCGGGGTAGGAGGGAGCCAAGGGTCTCTCCCCAATGCTCAGCACAGCCTGCCAGCCCCACATCCGAGTCAAGTGACCCCCCCACCACCACCACCACCACTGGCAACCCCTCCCCCAAGAACAAGCTGCTAGTGTTCTTGCTTGGCTCCCCAGCCAGTTTCCCAAACCCTTTCCACCCGGCCCACTTCCAGCTTCATTTCTGGCTTGTTCCCATTTCCATAAGACCCGAGTTCTGGGCTTCACCCTCAAAGAGCCTCACCTTCACCCCCTGGACCCACAGGCACCCATCCTGGGCTCCACGCTGCCCTTGCTTCCTGGAATTCATCCTCTTCCTGGGTAATAACCAGAGTGTCAGGCCCTGACATGGTACCAGCTCACACATCACCCACTAGGTCCATGCCAACCCCCCACAGGGGAGAACCAGAAAGGAAAATTTTGTTTTTGTTTTTTGGGTTTTTCTTTCTTTTTTTTTTTTTTTTTTTTTTTTATGGCCTCACCTGCAGCATATGGACGTTCCCAGGATATGGGTCAAATCAGAGCTATAGCTGCCAGCCTACACCACAGACACAGCAATGCGGGATCTGAGCCATGTCTGCGACCTACACCATAGCTCATGCCAACACCAGATCCTTAACCCACTGATCAAGCCCAGGGATCAAACCTGTGTCCTCATGGATACTAGTCAGGTTCATAACCCACTAAGCCGCAATGAGAACTCCCCAGAAAGGAACATTTTGATTCATTCTACTTTGGATTTTAAGTATCTCCACCACACTCTGTAAAGGCCGGGGGTGGGGGTGCAGTGGGTGAGAAGGGACAGGTAAGACTGAAGAGGAAGGGCATCACTGTGGGTCAGTACCCACTACTTCTGGTGGCCTGATGCCTTCCCCATGCATTTCATTTAATTCTTTTTTTAAAATTTTATTGGAGTAGAACTGACTTTTACAATGGTGTGTAAATTTCAGGTGTACAGCAAAGGGATTCAGTTATACATACCCATATACACATTCTTATTCAGATTCTTTTCCCAGACAGGTTATGACAGAGTATTGAGTAGCATTCCCTGTGCTCTCTAGCAGGTCCTTGTTGGTTATCTATTTCATACACAGTAGTGTGTCTCTGTTAATCCCAAACTCCTAATTTATCCCTCTCCCCCACCTTTCCCCTTTGGTAACCATATATTTGACTTCAAAAATCTGTGAGTCTGTTTCTGTGTTATAAATAAGTTCTTTTGCATCATTTTTATTAGATCCAATATGTAAGTGATCTCATTTGATTTGTCTATGTCTGACTTAATTCACTTCGTGCGATCATCTCTATGTCCATCCATGTTGCGGCAAATGGCATTATCTCATTCTCTTTTTAGGGCTGAGTAATACACACACACACACACACACACACACACACACACACACACACACACACCTTCTTTATCCACTCCTCTGCTGGTGGACATTTAAGTTGCTTCCATGTCTTGGCTATTGTGAATAGTGCTGCAGTGAACATTGGAGTGCGTGTATCTCTTCGAATTATGGTTTTCTCTGGATAGAGGCCCAGGAGTGGGATTGCTGGATTGTATGACAGTTCTATTTTTAGCTTTCTAAGGAACATCCCTACTGTTCTCCCTAGTGGTTGCACCAATTTACATTCCCACTGACAGTGCGGGAGGGTCTCCTTTAACTCCTCCAACAGCCTCTGAAGTATTATTATTCCTACTCTGCACACAAGGAAACTAAGCCTCAGAGATGCTTAATGATGGGGCGAGACCCCCAGTCAGTAAGCAAGAGAGCTTTGACTCAAACCCCAGCAATGCCCAGCCCCAAAAGCTCAAAGCTTTCCCCTCCACTGCAGTCCTCCCCATCTTTACAATCCCCGCGGTATCTAACAGTGTCTCTTAATAGAAGTGAATAAGAAATATTTATTGGAGTTCCCGTCGTGGCTCAGTGGTTAACGAATCCGACTAGGAACCATGTGGTTGCGGGTTCGATCCCTGCCCTTGCTCAGTGGGTTAAGGATCCAGCATTGCCGTGAGCTGTGGTATCGGTCACAGACAAGGCTCGGATCCTGAGTTGCTGTGGCTGAGGTGTAGGCCGGTGGCTACAGCTCCAATTCGACCCCTAGCCTGGGAACCTCCATATGCCACGGGAGCGGCCCAAGAAACGGCAAAAAGACCAAAAAAAAAAAAAGAAAGAAAGAAATATTTGTTAAATGAATGCACGGACAGGTGATTCCAACCTTCACACCTTCATCTTCTACAACCCACATGCTTGATTTTCTTCCACTTATAACAAGCCTGCAAAGTGCCCTGATAAGAAGTTAAATGCTGTACAGAAATAAGTTGTACCACACTGTATTGTATTTTGAGCTACTGAAAAAAGCCCCATATAAAAATCTATAAATACAAAATGCTGAGGCAGACACAGTGATAAAAATTCATTTGTCATCTTGTTCCCTCCTGTCTAGAAAAGAATATAAATACAATAATCTAAGGAAGACCAATGTTTCCCCATTTGGTTGACCCTTGGAACTCGAAGACGTTTTCTGGGATACCAATGTAAGGATTATTTATGCTGGGGAAGAGAGCACAGAAGTTCAGGGGCCAAGCAGACACGGACTCAAGGCCAGGTCCGCCACCCAGGAGTGGGCCCTCAGCACGTAACGCAGCTCCCTACACCTTGGTTTTCTGGTCTGTAAAATGCAGGTAATAATAACGCATGCGTCCTAGGGTTGCTGTGCTGATTGAATGAGTAATTCCCAGCCCACATTTGGCAGAGCAGCTGCCACGGAGCTAAATGCTCTGTGGGAGCCTTTTTTTGTCACATGAAGGGAAGAACTGTAGGGGAAATGCAACAAGAAACCTGAAATGGGAGTTCCCGTTGTGGCTCAGTGGTTCACGAATCCAACTAGGAACCGTGAGGTTGCGGGTTCGATCCCTGGCCTTGCTCAGTGTGTTAAGGATCCGACATTGCTGTGAGCTGTGGTGTAGGTTGCAGACACCACGTTGCAGCCACGTTGCTGTGGCTGTGGCATAGGCCAGCAGCTACAGCTCCGATTCGACCCCTAGCCTGGGAACCTCCATGTGCCACAGGTGCGGCCCTAGGAAGAAACCAAAAAAAAGAGACACCTGAAATGAATGAATCACTTGCTTTTACAAACACTGTTATAATCACTAAATTCACCTGAATTCTCTGTTTCAGATTACTGTGCCTAACAGAATGGTCTACCCAAAAGCAATGCCACCAGCAATAATAATAATAACAATAACAACAATAATAATAACCATCACCTCCACCAGCAGTGATACATCTCTCACCGACCATGTGCCCAGCACTGTTCTAACCACTTGTACAGAGGTGAGCCTCACACCCAGCTGTGCAGACCGTGCCCCACAAGGTGCCCAGCGGGAGGTGGGTGGGCTGACGTTCACTCTGCTTCCCATGCCCTGCACCCTGGAACAGATGTTCCACTTCCAAGGGGCACTTCATGGGCTAGAGGCAACCCTGTTCACAGATGTCAGCTGACACGTTAGCTATAGCAAGTCCCTAAAGGACAGAAGACAGAAGTAAAAAGTCACTTTTTCTTTCCAATTGCACCCACAGCATGCGGAAGTTCCAGGGCCAGGGATGGAACCCGCACCACAACGGTGACCCAAGCCACACCAGTGACAACGTCAGGTCCTTAACCCACTGCGCCACCAGGGAACTCCTAAAGTCACTTTTGAGAGTAGCCAGGACCTAAGTCAAAGACCATCATCTTGCTAATTTCATTAACAGAGGAGCTGAGGATATCCCCAAGTCACCAGTGAACAGCACCTATTACTAAGTGCCCATGTGCCTCGGGAACAGAAAATAAGTGGTCCCGGTGTCCAGTATAATCAACAACTCCTATCTACCTCCTCCCTGTTTCCTGCTTCCCTTTTCCTCCACCAACTCAAATATCCCCATGGATGAAAATGAAAGAGGACCAGACGTGACCCCAGGATAACCAAATGTTATGTTTCTCACTATCTAAAAACCACAAAAATTATCTCTGGGGCTAAGTCATGTTTCACTAAGTTATAGGATCCATAGCTTGCTTTGCAAACGCTAGAGTTGCCATTTCCATGCATCCAGCGGGCACCACCCAAGCGCAGATGCGGTAAAAGACTCCCAGGTGTAAACACTCAATTCCTCCCACCTCAGGCCAGTCATAATCTTGGTCAGCTCAGGGGCTCGTGGAGATCCCTGGTGGCGCAGCAGATTAAGGATCCTGTGCTGTCACTGCTATGGCTCAGGTCATGGCTATGGCTCAAGTTCAATCCCTGGCCCAGGAACATCCCCATACTTCAAATGTGGCCAGAAAAAAAAAAAAGGAGAGGGCTCTTGTCCAAACTAAAATGCATCACTCTGCATGCAGTGCTATACCTATCATTTAGCTAAACCTTAGCTTCCTTCTTGGGAGAAGTGGAAGAGGCAGAAAGACACCAGGCTGTCTGCACACTTTGTAAAACAATGTTGCCTATAGCTTGAAATATACAGGATAGCCTATTCTCAGGGCTCTGACCTTTAAGAATCCATTCATATAGAGATATAAAGTTGCAGAACAGAGAATAACATCTGTCTTGTTGGAGGTTTACAGAAACATGATCTGACCTACCTGGACAGCTGCAAGAACAAAGGATTCCTGCACCAAGAAATCTGCAACAACCAAGCACGCCCCTTCCTCACCTGGTCTTTTAAAAGTGCTTTGCTGTAGTTCCCTGGTGGCTCAGTGGGTTAAGGAACCTGCCTTGTCACTACTGTGACTCTCCTTACAGTTGTGGCCCAGAGTTTATAAAAAAAATAAATAAATAAATAGGCTTTATTGAAACTCTTCAAAGAGCTTGGACTTTTTTGGGCACCACCCACCCATCCCCTTGCATGGCCCACACTAAACCTTTTTCTGCTCCAAACTCTGACATTTCAGTTTATTTGGCCTCACTGTGCATCGGGCATGCAGACTTGCATTCAGGAACATTTGCACAAAAGGGATCTATGTAGCTTTCTGACATGCTGAGCATTCTAAAAGTAATCCCTGGCGTTCCCGGCGTGGCTCAGCAATTAACAAACCCAGCTAATATACATGAGGACACAGGTTCGATCCCTGACCTTGATCAGTGGGTTGAGGATCCAGCATTGCGGTGAGCTGTGGTGTAGGTCGCAGACAAGGCTCAGATCCAGCAGCTACAGCTCCAATTCGACCCCAAGGCCGGGAACCTCCATATGCCACGGATGCGGCCCTTAAAAAAAAAAAAAAAAAGTAATCCCCAAAAGTTAGCTTAATCTGGAGGAAGCGATAATAAAAATTCTCTATGACCTTCTTGCAGTTCTTCCTCTTCCCCAGTTCCCTAAAGAGTACTGACCTAGACCTTGACAGAAAATTAGCAAAGATCACCTTTCTTGTTTTAAACTCCCACCCGGTGAAAATCAGGTCGGAGTTGTGATGACCCTCTGAATTCAGAAGAAATCCATCAGTAAGATTTAGGGCCTACAATGCACTGAGCTCTCCTCTAACTGTTCTAAGTTTTATTTTATAGATTCCTGATGTTTACCACTGTAATTAAATTTCACTGAAAACCTGACAATACAATATTCTCTTATCCATTCATAAACAATATGGCAATATTTTCAGTAATCATGTTTGCTTACATACATGGCTGGTATTTTTCCTACCAAATAGCAAATTACATCTGACAAATAAACACACTGACACACCTTCAAGATGTTCTGTAGTCTCGAGCCTGATTCACTTCATTCAAGTCAAAATTTAGAAATGAGGGCTTTTCAAAAACTCCCTGAAGAAAAATGCCTTTCAATGATACGTATTGGAATGTAATAAAACACATTTTTTTAATGTGTGAAATTTAAGGTGACCCCTTTGCAAAAAAGAAAAGGCACCAGCAGCTTCTACTGGCCAGATAAAATTCCTTGAAAAACAACTTATTAATGCTCCAAGTACCTATTAAGGAAATGACACAACATTGAACATATTAAAAGATAGATTTCAAAAAGCTCTAACCAAAATCATACCCCAAAGCCCCTGAAAATAGTAGACCAAAATCATATATTTGAGTTTTTGGAAAGTCTTATTTGAATTTTTGGAAAGTCTTTTTTTGTTGTTGTTTTCTTTTTACGTCCACACCATGGCATATGGAGGTTCCCAGGCTAGGGGTCTAATCGGATCGGAGCTGTAGCCACCGGCCTGCACCAGAGCCACAGCAACACGGAATCCGAGCCACGTCTGCAACCCACACCACAGCTCACGGCAACGCCAGATCCTTAACCCACTGAACAAGGCCTGGAATCAAACCCGCAACCTCATGGTTCCTAGTCAAATTCGTTAACCACTGCACCACGACGGGAACTCCTAAAGTTTTTCTAAAATAGTACCCAATTCCTCAGTTAAGACCACTGGCTCCTGCTGTACAGCACAGAGAACTATGTTCAATCTCTTGGGCTACAACATGATGGAAGATAAGAGAAAAAGAATGCGTGTGTATATATATATATATATAATACATATATATATATTATATATATATACACACTGGGTCACTTTGCTGTACAGTAACAATTGACACAACATTGAAAGTCAACTATCATTTTAAACAATTTTAATTTAAAAAAAGACCACTGGCATGTATTTTTCAGCATGTGGGGAATGCTTTTTACACCAGGTTGCCCTTTTCTAATAAAGTACTCTAAGTCCAGAAACCAGGAAGTTAAATTCCTTTGACACCTTACAGGGCAAAGTAATGGTAATAAATGACAGCCTGGGTGATACACTATGCAGAGGAGGCCCCTAGTGGTGGAGCCGCTACGCCAACTTGGCTTGGTCGGTTTTCTAAGACTGCTTCATCACCAGGGCAAAATCAATACATAATAAAGTCTACCTGAGTTACCTTCTTTAATGACCTCTATTGGCCCTAACCTATAGTAAGGCCATCACTTAGAATCCCAAGGTCCTTTCACCAGGAACAACAACAAAAAGTGACCTAAAGAATAACTAACTTCATTACATTCTGTCTTTCAAATTCACAAATATTTATGAAGCGCCACGCTCTGCCAGGCCTGCGCTGGCCTGGAGAGACAGGGTAAAACACGGAGAGTGTGACTCCTTTCCAATGGGACAATATTACACTAGGGACAGAGCTGGAACAACACGAAGACCGGGAAGTACATTCATCATCATATGACCTTGTGATGGAGTCGGAGCAACAGGAAAAACCTGAAGTATTGCCCACCCCCACCCCCAGAGTGGCAGCTGCTCATTTCCGAACACCCAGACAGGGCAGCATTTGAGGTCCTTCCTCCAACAACAGACACCTGAATGAATGGGAGGTGAAGGAAAACTGCACAGAAGAAGGAATTTTAAGTTAAAAATAACAACCACATTGAAACATGCCAGACCTGGGGGTTCCTGAAAGTCAAGGAAGACAAGAGACAACATTTCAAGGAGTTCCCATTGTGGCTCAGTGGTAATGAACCTGACTAGTATCCACGAGGATTCGGGCAGGTTTGATCTCTGGCATCGCTCAGGGGTTAAGGATCTGGCGTTGCTGTGAGCTGTGGTGTAGGTCACAGATGAGGCTCGGAGCCTGGGTTGCTGTGGCTGTGGTACAGGCCGGCAGCTGCAGGTCTGATTCCACCCCTAGCTTGGGAACTTCCATATGCCACAGCAGCAGCCCTAAAAACCAAAGAAAAAAAAAAAGAGAGAGAGAGAAACATTTCGAGAACATGTACTGTGTTCTGGGCACTGGGATAAATTCCTAAGTGTTACCTCATTTTTCCTAGCATTTTCATAAGGAATAGCACTGGGATTTTACAAAGTCGAAACAAAGACTGACTTGCCCAAGGTCACACAGTTCCTAAATGGGAGGCTGCTTGGAGCCCAAGTGTCTGGGACGGCAAAGCAAATGCTCCTTCACTTTAGGATCACCTGGTGGATCCAGAACTTTGTGATGTTTCTTTGAACCCCATTAGCCCAGTTCACAAACAGCCGTATGAGATTTGGAACACAAAGATGAATAGAATTAAAGCATTTTTACATGGTACACTTCCGAATACACACAGGATGGAAGGAACTACCACATATTTACTAGGTTCCTACAACAGTTATGACCCATCTCTTGCTTTCCAGGAATTAACCTTCTCTGGGAACACAAGGGCCACCCCATGTGCCATTATGCACTGTTAGACATGTGCAAGTCAGTTTTTATGACTGAGGCGCTTTTGTTTTATGCTTCTATTCCCCAGTTTGAAAGCTCCTTCCAACAAACAACATGACAGCACCGTGCAGAGCTTATTAATGTTCATTGTTACAAGCAAGGCTATAATAATTACGACTTTCATGGATGAAAATGTTAAAAAAAAAAATCCAAGAAATCCGGTAGAAATGAATTTAAAATTTCTACTAAAAAAGACGTGACAGAACAGTTAATTATCATCTAGACCTATCTAATGACATTTAAGGAAAAAGCACTCCGAGGCTTTGAAATCAGAATGAAAGCAGAGTTTGCGAAATACCCACTCTATCATGTATTAGTGTTTCCCAAGGCTCGCTGTTTCGGCATGCACCAAGCTGTTAGACCTTCTCCTCTCTCATCCCTTTGCTCATCGATGAAAAGATAACTTCAAAGTCACTGACGGTTGTGCAGGTGCAGGAAACGCCGCGGAAACAACAACTTCGCCGCATCTTTGTACAGCTTTCCTCCTCCGCCGCCCTTCACCCCCAACCCTCAGACCGTGCCCTAGCGCGGCTCCTCCGCCGACCGCACACAGCATTTCTTCCCAGCGTCCTGGACCGCGGTGACCCTCGGGCACGTTCGCCCGGGCCCGGGTCCGAGGCAGAGGGCAGGCTGCCCATCGCCCCCCGCGCTTCTCCATCCCAGCAGAGATGATTCTGTGCAGGAGCAGCACAGCAGTCACGCGGGCACGTGCAAAAGCTACTTTTTAGTGGGTGTTCGAGAAAGTAATTAAACAGCTAAAGACCACCAGAGGCTGGTGAAGCCAAGTGATCCCGGGGCGGGCGCGCCTGGGCCCTTCCCGGGAAGACCCCTCTATAACCCCGCGGGCCCACCTGCGGGCGCCGCACCCCACGAATCGAGCCCCCTCTTCCGCTGTCCTACCCCTCCCCCCCTGCGGCGCGACCCCTCACCGCGGCCCCGCCCTCCGCGAGCCAGCTGGGGCCAGGGGGCGCAAGGATGCAGCCCCGACTGGCCCGCGGCACCCACGCCCGGCCAGCCCCGGCCCGACTCACTGCGAGGTGCTGCCGGCCAGCTCCTGCCGCTCTCGCCGCCGGCCGCTCCTCCTGCGCGGCGCCGCGGGCTCGGCTCCACCTCCGGCTCCGGCGGCCGCGGAGCCTCCGGAGACCCGGGGGCGGGGAGCGCGCGGGACCGCGGCCAAGCCCCGCGCGCCGGGTGGGGGCTGCGAGCCTCGGGGAGGGGGGCCGCGAGCCGCCGGGCGGGGGTCACGCCGGCCGCGCTCCCGCAGTGGGTCCCTCCGCCGGGAGCGGGCGCCCCCACAGCGGCAGTCACACCGGGAGACCACCCCGCAGGTGGCGGCTCCACGCGCGCCTGTGACCTGGAAAAGTTGAGGGAGGGGCAAGGACTGGGCGGTGGCAGGGGGCCCCACAGAAAGTGATCGGTGGCTACTCGGCGAGTGTGGTCCTTCCTCTTTCTGGGCAGAGCCCCCCTCGCGCAGCCTCCTCCTTCCCCCCCTTCTTGTCCCCCTTGCTTTCCGTGGGCTGCCCTCCCCTCCCCGGGCAGACTGACTTACCAAAACTTTGCAGATTGCACTTGGGAGAATCAATCCTGTGCTCACTGTCTTTGCGGTTCTGGTAGGTTAAAATTCTTTTCCTCCTCAGCTTCGCTCATGGCAAAGGTCAGGAAGCCCGTGAGCTCCGGGAGAGCCCACCGCCGTGGGGAAGTGATGTCTGCAGGGACCCCTGACGGCCACTGGGAGGCCTAGGCGGGAAGTCGGAACGGAGGGGGGAGGATGGAAAGCGGCCGAGCCCGGTGTTGAGCAATCAAGGCCCCTCACACAGGGGCACCGCGCTCACGCTCTCTCTCTCTCTCTCTCTCTCTCACACACACACACACACACACACACGCTCGCACACACGCCCTCGGGGCCACAGGTGTCTTTGACTTGTAAGTCCTCCTGCACTTCTCTGTGGAAGAGGAAGTTCAGGGGTATTTTTAACCCCAGTTCTCATTGTAATGAAGGAGGCTCAGGACTCATCAGGCTTAGGCTGGAAGAGATCATCTCCCCACCTACCTTGCAGCTTGCAGAGGACCCACGGCAGAGCCAAAGCAAGACCAGAGCTAGAAACCAGACCTCCGGGCTCGTGGTGCAGTGCTCCCGCCGCTGCCTGGCCAGCTGGCCAGTGGAATGCTCCAAGTCCGCATCCTGGAGTTCCCAGTGTGGCACAAGGGGATAGGCGTTGTCTTGGGAGAGCAGGGACGCAGGTTCCATCCCCTGCCGGACACAGTAGGTTAAGGATCCAGCGTCGTCGCAGCTGCGGCTTAGGTTGCAACTGCCTCTCGGATCTGATCCATGGCTGGGGAATTGCATATGGCGCGGCAGCCAAAAAAAAAAAATATCCTCATCCTGGAGATCCCGGAGCACTGACTGTGTCTGGGCACTGACTGTATCTGGGCACGGGGGCTAGTCCAGGAGGCAAGCACCTGGAAGCATCACAGAAGCCAGCATTCCACCAGCAAGCCTTGCTTCCAGCCCACCCAGGTCATCCCTCCTCCAACCAGGTGGCCCTGGAACCTCAGTGGCTCTGTCCCCATCCCCCTACCCCCGAGTTATTCACCTTGTGATATGAGGAGACCATAGCACCTCACCTGGGGTTTAGGAAAGAAGGGAGAAGCAGGTGTTTACCAAGTGTATGAAAACTAGTGTCAGGGTAACAACCTCTGCCCAAATGTTGCAAGGTAATGGAAGTGGTAGTTAAATAGCTAACCCAGCATCCACACGTATGAAGGTACCACTTATTGATCAAGTCTCCTCCACACATTATCCCCCAGCAAGCTGGGGAGGGAAATCATATGACAGTCCCCACTGTGAAGATGGAGGGGCCGCTGGGAGGAGGTTGGTGATGAGTTGTGTTAAGCTTAGAGCCTGCACAATCTAGCGCTCTTTGTAACGAAGTAACCTCTTCAGAGCCTTCCAGTTGTCACCAAGACGTTCCCCCCACCTCCATGTAGTGATGGGTGGGTTGTTAAAGCATTGATTTTCTTTCCTCTGCTGAGATATTGCTGATCACTGTTCAGTGATGTCTTGGGTATTTCTCCATAACAGGGTTCAAGCAGGGAATCTGATTTGGAGGATGGACAGCGGACTTGCGTTGGGGTGGCTGTGCCCGCACATGGATGGACTTGGACTCTAGGAAGGTGGAAGAGGCACTCATCCCTGTGGCTGCAATTGTCTGTATCCAGGAGGAAAAAAGACATCACATCAGGGTTAATCACATTTCCGTCTGGGCTTGTAACACACCTGTCAACATACCAAAAGAAGATTTCTAAACTTTTTCTGTTAACAGATCAACACAGCAATGTAGATATTAATACATAGCACCTCAATATATATTGGGTCTTTTTTTTTTTTTTTTGGTCTTTTTAGAGCTGAACCCGTTACATAAGGAAGTTCCCAGGCTAGGGGTCAGATGGGAGCTGCAGCCGCCGGTCTAAGACACAGCCACATCAATGCCAGATCCAGCCTCGTCTGGGACCTACACCACAGCTCACGGCAACCCCCATCCCCAACCCACTAGGTGAGGCCAGGGATTGAACCCTCGTCCTCATGGTTACTAGTCAGGTTCGTTACCACTGAGCCACAACGGGGAACTCCTATATTAAAAAACTTAAAGCCCTTAGCTAAGGGCTTGGTACCTCCAGGTACATTTTCACAGTAATTGGTACAATAATGAGAAAATAGAGTTGAAAAGTGATAAGACTACAAAACTTTGGAGTTCTTGTCTGGCAAAGAGGAAACGCATCCAACTAGGAACCATGAGGTTGGGATTCCATCCCTGGCCTCTCTCAATGGGTTAAGAATCCGGCTTTGCCGTGAGCTGTGTGTGGTGTAGGTCACAAATGCAGCTTGGATGGGGCAGCTGTAGCTCCAGTTAGACCCCTAGCCTGGGAACCTCCATATGCCACAGGTGCAGCCCTAAAAAGGTCAAAAAAAAAAAACCCTGAAGCACAATATGAGAAAAATATATTTCTGTGGATGTGTTACCCAGAAAGAAGGTAGACATTATTTCAATTATTATTTAGCAGATACTATTTTGTTTATATGGACTATCTTTTGGGGGCCACTGGGTTTTTTTTGTTGTTGTTTTTGTTTGTTTTTTGTCTTTTTAGGGCCACACCTGTGGCATATGGAAGTTCCCAGGGTAGGGGTCAAATCAGAGCTGCAGCTGCCATTCTCATGGATACTAATTGAGTTTGTTTACCACTCATCCATGCCGGGAACTCCACTGGAGGCTACTATTAGGCAGTGTCAGCCACCCTTAGTCTCCACTGTTAACAGGAACAGAACAAGGGGAAAGACCAACCAGCTCCCACCCAGCAGAATTCAGATATAAAACTAGCGGATGGATGGGTTTCCTTAGACATTCTTACTTTTCTACATTGATTTAAGTTTTTGGGTTTTTTTCTTTTTTTGCCACACTCACGGCATATGGAATTTCCCAGGACAGGTTTCAAAACCTTGCCATGGCTGTGACAGAGCCACAGCAGTGACAACACTGGATCCTTAACCCACTGAGCTACTAGGGAACCCTGGATTTAAGCTTTTTATCTGTAGTGTTCTTATGTAAACATTTTTCATAAACATAGTGATTTAGGCATCAGAATATGTTATTTGCATTTCCAAGCACATTATAAAGGCGCTGCAGCTTCATCTGGTGCTGGTAATAAGGTAACAGTACAGAAGTATGTAGAAAATTCTGGAATGAGTAAGATCATGACGTGATTTTATCCTCTTGGGGGGAAAACTAGTCCATGTAAAAATATACTGTATCTTGGCATAGAACATGATGAAAGATAGTATGAGAAAAAGAATGTATGTATAGATTTATATGTATGACTGGGTCGCTATGCTGTACAGCAGAAATTGACACAACACTGTAAATCAACTATACTCTAACAACAACTGCATATATACTGCAAAACAATCTGTAAAGTGTCACACTTTGGCACTTGTAAACTGCAAATTATGTATAGTAAATATAATATGTACTTTGTTTAGTAACTTAGTGCAGAGAGTACATAGTGCAAAGATATTAAACTTGAAGGTCAAAAATATTTCAGGCAGTCCAAGGTCAGACTTCTCAGTCCCACCAGGATCCCTGAAGAACCTTGACCCAGAGCCATCCAGGGGCTAAAGGAGCAGTTGTGAAGCTCATTCATGAAAATTCAATTAATGCTTTACTTTCTCAGAGACAGTCAGGAAGTTACTCAAGTGTGTTGACTCCTACCTTAAACTGCTCTAATAATCAGGGTTATCTGAGTTCTTAGATCATAGCAAATGTGCTGGGGAGTCAGAACGACTCATTAAATGGAAGAGGTCTGCTGTGCTCAAGCATGAACACTGACTGGAGAGGTGAGTCACTGAGCTGGGATCTAATTATAGTCCACAGCGTCTACTTCAGAAATGTTTAAAATATGCACAGAGTTCCTGTTGAGGCTCAATGGTAACAAACCTGACTGGCATCCATGAGGACTCGGGTTCGACCCCTGGGCTTGCTCAGTGGATTGGGGATCCAGCATTGCCAAGAGCTGTGGTGTAGGTCATAGATGTGGCGCAGATCTGGCATTGCTGTGGTTGTGCTGCAGTCCGACAGGTGCAGCTCTGATTCGACCCCCAGCCTGGGTACTTCCATATGTGGCAGGTGCAGCCAGAAAGAAAGAAAGAAAGAGGGAGAGAGAAAAGGAAGAAAGGAAGATAGATCTCTAAAACGTGCAGTGTATTTCCAAATAGGTTTTCATGTAAAGTGAGGAGAGTAGGTGGCACAGCAGGTTAAGGGTCTGGCGTTTGCCCCTGCTGTGGCTCAGGTTCTATCCCTAATGCTTGCTGAAAGCACGGCCAAAAACGGAAAATAAACACGTAAGTAAATAAAATGAGAAAAATAAACTGTGACCCAAAAAAGTAAGCTTTGTTTTTCTAGACCAAGAATCACACCCTTTGAAGACCTCATTTCATAAGCCCCGTAACTCAAACAAAGTGGGGCTCAATTAAAATTTGTTGACTTGGGAGTTCCCTGGTGGCTCAGTGGGTTACGGATCCCGAGTTGTCTCTGCAGCGGCTGAGGTTACAGCTGTGGATCTGATCCCTGGCCCAGGAACTTCTGAATGCCTCAAGTATGGCCAAAAAAATTCTTTTGGACTGAATAAAGGATGCATTCCAGATGTTTTGCCTTAACGTCTTTAAATATACACATCAAAATCAATGAGTTGGTTGGCAGTATTTTTTTCTTTTTTTTTTTTTTTTTTTTTTTTTTTTGCCTTTTACAGCTATACCCCCAGCATATGGAAGTTCCCAGGCCAGGGGCTAAATCCCTAGCTGCAGCTAGAGCTCTACACCACAGCCACAGTCACACCAGATCTGAGCCACATGCCGCTTGTGGCAATGCTGGACCCTTAACTCACTGAACTCGGCCAGGGATCAAACCCACCTCCTCACAGTTATTAACCTGCTGAGCTACAGCCGGAACTCCAGGTGGTAATATTTTCGATCTTATACTTTCCGTTCTTCCACTGTGTCTCTCCAGGCCAGTCCAGGAACAAGACAAGCAGGAGAAAAGAGCTCTCCTCCCTGCCCCCCCCCCACCAAGTGCCCTTTTCCAAGTGACAGGAGGCTGGAACCGTTCTGCAGGTGAGTGCTGTCATCAGCATCACTGAGGCCTCACATAGAAGCATCTAGCACACCAAGAACCCCCCCCCGGGGGGGGGCAACTCTGCCATTCTGCTTCTGTGCACCCAGCCTGGGAGGAAGGAAGAGCATTACAGAGGAAACTACAGAAAAACAAGAGTAGGGCAGCATCAGAGATAATCCACATTTGGTCTGCACCCATCTGACATAAAATCCAAGATCTCAACACAGATCAGCTCAAGACTGCCTTTTATTTCTACAGTAGTTGCACTAACTTACCCTTGGACAGCTCTAGCTCATCCAGGCCTGTCTTCTTGGAAACCAGAAATGCTGGCTTGCAAACATTTCCCTTTGACAAATTAAGCCTCCAAGATATACAGACAAGGAGTCATGTGACTTTCACTCCAGCTTTAATTTTTTAACATTGGTGGATAGATTACTTTAAATTATTATTATTTCTTTCCAAGCATTATTAGCATATTTAAAAAAATAAATTGTTTATCATTTAAGTCAATATCTGAAATATCCTAGGAGTTCCTGTTGTGGCTCAGCAGGTCACGAACGCAACTAGTATCCAAGAGGATGTGGGCTTAGTCCTTGGCCTCGCTCAGGGGCTTAAGGATCCAGCATTGCCATGAGCTGTGGTGTCGGTCACAGACACGGCTTGGATCCCGCGTTGCTGTGGCTCTGGTGTAGGCCAGCCAGACCCGATTAGACCCCTAGCCTGGGAACCTCTGTATGCCATGGGAATGGCCCTAGAAAAGGCAAAAAGACAAAAAAAGAAAAAAAAAGAAAAAAGAAATAGAGATCTTGAACTCAGTGGGGTGAAGCCAGGGATACAGACAGGATAGAGGGTCCTCCACGTATGAACTACAATCATTCTGGGGAGTTCCCTTGTGGCTCAGCAGGTGAAGGATCTGGCATTGTTCCTGCAGCAGTTTGGGTTACTACTGTGGCTCCAGTTCGATCCCTGGCCCTGGAACTTCCACATGCTGAGAACATGACCAAAAAAAAAAAAAGAAAGATGATCGTTTAAATGAGGATGAAAGCATATAAAGTGAAAGAAAGGTGTCTGTAGGCACAATCCAGTGGGACATTAGAATTAACAGGACAGGAAAAGAGGTTTTCCTCCTACGCTGTTGGTGGGAAAGTAAGTGCAGCCACTATGGAAAACAATATGGAGGTTCCTCGGAAAACTAAAAACACAGTTACCGTATGATCCAGCAATCCCACTCCTGGAAATATATCCAGACAAAACTGCAATTCAAAAAGATATATGCACGCCTATGTTCACTGCAGCACTATTCACAATAGCCAAAACATGGAAACCACCTAAATGTCCATCGACAGCTGAATGGATTACAACGTGGTACATATATATGATGGAATACTACTGAGCCATAAAAAATAATGCTATTTGCAACAACATGGATGGACCTAGAGATGCTCATACTAAGTGAAGTAAGTCAGAAAGACAAAGACATACTATATGATATCACTTAAATGTGGATTCTAAAATGTGGCACAAATGAACCTATCTACAGAACAGAAACAGGCTCACAGACTTAAAGAGCAGACTAGTGGTTGCCAGGGGGGGAGGGAGTGGGATGGATGGGAAGTTTGGGGTTAATAGAAGCAAACTATTACATTTAGAATGGGTAAGCAGCGAGGTCCTATCATACAGCACAAGGAGCTATATCTAACCTCCTGCGATAAACCATAATGGAAAGGAATATAAAAAAGAATACACATATGGGGAGTTCCCTTCATGGTTCAGTGGTCAACGAACCCGACTAGTATCCATGAGGATGAGGGTTTGACCCCTGGCCTTGCTCAATAGGTTAAAGATTCGAGTTGCCGTGAGCTGTGGTGTAGGTTGCAGACACGGCTTGGATCCAGCATTGCTGTGGCTGTGGCTGTGGCCAGCAGCTGCAGCTCCAATTGGACCCCTAGCCTGGGAAACTTCCATATGCCATAGGTGTGGCCCTCAAAAGCAAAAAAAATTAAAACACCTATACAGCCAAAATTAACACATTGTAAATCAAGTATACTTTAATTTTAAAAACAGAAAAGAGGTTCTATGAAGGACACTGGAAGGCAAGGTGAGACAGACAGGAACCCAGGCGTCTTAGCAGCCAGAGAGCTTCAAGAGGTGGAGGCTGGGTAGGTGCATGAAGTTCTGGAGCATCTACTGGGTTTGTCAAGAATCTCCTTCAGTTATAGATGGGCCTTTAGCATCATTTCAAAATCCCAGCGGAAGAGGTATGTATTTATCCGCAATAAGACAGCCTCAGCCAACTAAATGCAAAGGTTTCCGTTTTGCTTTCTAAAATCAAGTGAAATCTGTGCGGTTACACTGACATTTCACAACGGATCCAAGCGGATTTGCTGCTGATGACGTTGTAGGACTTGACTTCCTGGAATGTGGATGGTGACTGTCCCTGTACACACAGGATCCAGCAAGCCATCGGTCTTGGCCTAGGAGCAAGTGCCTAGATTTTTACTCATCCTAGTTGTTTGGTGTTTTTTTTTGGCGGGGGGAGGGAGGCTTGCCCATGGCATGTAGAAGTTCCCAGGGCAGGGATCGAACCCATGTCACAGCAGCGACCCAATCTGAGCAACCCGAGCCACTGCAGTAACAACACTGGATCCTTAACTTGATGCACGAGAAAACTTCCCTGATTGTTTTTTTAGCATCACAACCATATCAGTAATTCAAGCCATAAGGTAAATGTATTATATCCTTTGGTAATGGCGAATCATTGGTTAAAATCTGGGTGGATCGGAGATGACACAGAAAAATGTGACTGACTACAAATGGAAAAATCATTTTTTTTAGAGGCTCTCAAGACCTTGAATTGAAAGAACCAGCCACATTCAAGTCCTGAGTTTGTCCTAAACTATTTGACTCCAGAGCCTGACGGTGGAGCAGGGGGTGCCTCTGGCCCTGCCCTCAGTCTGTACTGTGAGCATCTGCTCCCCACCAGCTGCATCCTCTCCCTTCCTCCTCTGCATCCTCTTCTGAGAACAGTCTTTGCTTTGAAGCCTGGCTTTCTGACCTGGGGCCCTGATTCCTTCTTGGTGTTTTCTTTGTTTCTTTGTTTCTTTGCTTGTTTTTGTGTTTTTGTTTGTTTTTTTTTCCAATTTCACTTCCTGTACCTGCAATACTACTCCCTAACTGAATCCTGCTCCACGCTTGACAACCCAAGCAAAATCAGCCTAAAAAAACAGGACCATCTCTGCCTCCAAACTCCTGCTGTCCAGGTCACACCCCCTTAAAGGCACAGTAACATCACTCAGGCCAAAGTAGGCTGTGTCCTTTTGGGCATTGTGGGTGGGGCTCTAGCCAACTCTCAGAAGGACCGGCCCTTCTATTCGGTTAGTTCAAATAATAATAACAGTATTATTAGGACTTCCCTGGTGTCAAAGAGGCTTAAGGGTCCAGGGTTAATAGATGCTGCAGCAAAGGTTGCTGGTATGGCACAAGTTCTATCCCTGGCCCAGGAAACTCCACATACCTGGCCAAAATAAGAAAAAAAAAATTTTAATAATAATAGGGAGTTCCCACTGCAGAGCAGTGGGTTAAGCATCCAACTGCAGTACCTCTGGTCGCTGCAGAGATGAGGGCTCAATCCTGGCCTGGCACAATGGGTTAAAGGATCCCATGTTGCCACGGCTGTAGCGTAAGTCGAAGCTGTGGCTTGGATTCAGTCTCTGGCCCGGGAACTCCCATATGCCATGGGTACAGCCTTTAAAAAATTAATATTTAAAAAATTTAAAAAGAATAATAGTGTTATTATCATCATCATTATTAAGATTTTGGCTTTTACCATGTTCCAGGCACTGCTGTAAGCCAGATACGCATTTATATACTTGGCTCATCCCATGAGGAAGCAGGCTTAGAGAGCATATACCTTCCCCAAGGGCATGTTGCTAGTGGCCATGGGGCCAGGATTCACACCCAGACCAGCATCCTTTTCCAATGGACACACCTCTGGCGTTCTGTGTCTTAGCCTCAGTTAAGAGTTTAGACAATGATAAAATCATTGAAAACATCATGTATGCAGGGCAAAAATAATGAAATAGGGTCTTTGTAGTGGACAAGTTGGGGACCAATAATCTCTCCAGTGTCCCCTGAGAGAACAAGGTAAATCCAGAATGGGGCTCTAGCACCCCTGACCCACAGTCCAGGGACCTCCTGCTGGGCTAGCGTGTTGTTCTAAATATAAAAATGGTCAGAGTTTTTAGGAAGTGTGGCCAAGTATTACAATGGAAAGTTACACAAGATTTTTTTTTTCTTTTTAGGGCCATACCCACAGCATATGGAAGTTCCCAGGCTAGGGGTTGAATCGGAGCTGCAGCTGCTGGCCTACACCACAGCCACTGCAACATGGGATGTGAGCCACGTTTTTGACCTACACCACAGTTCACGGCATCACCAGATCCTTAACCCACTGAGCGAGGCCATGAATCAAACCTACATCCTCCTGGATCCTAATCATGTTCGGAACCCACAGAGTCACAATGGAAACTCCCTAAACAAGATTTTAATTAATGGATCTGCTTTTTCCATCATTTGTTTTATTCTTCAGTCACATGGTGCCATACACTGTGTTCTTGTTAAGGCAAGCATCGATATCATTTATGTATTTTCTTTTTTTTTTTTTTTTTTTTGGCATTTTAGGGCCGAACCTGCAGCATATGGAGGTTCCCAGGCTCGGGGTGGAATCAGAACTACAGCTACCAGGCTACACCAAAGCCACAGCAACTCGGGATCCCAGCCGCGTCTGCAGCCTACACCACAGTTCCTGGCGACACCAGATCCTTAACCCACAGAGCGAGGCCAGGGATCAAACCCTTACCCTCAGGGTTTCTAGTTGGATTCATTTCTGCTGCTCCACAACAGGAACAGGTATTTTCAATTTTTTAAGCCAACAGCTAGAGTCATACTAACAGTGTTTACCTAATAAGATAAAGAAGACTTTTTGCTTCCTTTTCTTCTCACAGAGCAGATACTTCTGGTTCCTAATTTTCCTTTTTTTTTTTTTTTTAACCAGTATCTTGGAAGACGACCAGTCCCCAGGACCTATAATCAGTTCTTCCCTCCAGATAGAGCTTTTATCTTGATTGGGCGGAGGAGATGGACTGCTCTCTCACTGAGAAAGGGCTTTGGAAGGTGTTTATATAACTTCTGCTATGTGTATGAGAATAATGTCCAGGAAAAGTGGGGGGCAGGGGGAGTACTGTTGCTATAGGTACCGTTCTTTTTTTTTTTTTTTCAAAGTAATAAAATGGGAAAACAAACAACTTCACAATATCACACTGCAGCTGAATTTCATCACAAGGGAACTGGGCACTCTTCCACTGACTTTTGGAAGTTTGCACGTGTGGCCTCTCTTTTTCCCAGGGCAGGAAGAGGCTGCAGGGCCAACTCTTCCTGGGGAATCTCTGTAAAGCTTGCCAGGCTCTTCCGCTCCTCCAACCCCTCCCAGCAACCCGCTCTGAGGAAAACTGGGAAACAACAACGGATTTCAAAGTGATTAAAAAGCCATCACAGTGACACAGGAAACTGTTTTCCAGTCAGGGTTCCCTGTGGCTATCTCCTTGCAGAAGCTCTGATACAGCCCTGAATTTCTAGGTATAAGAACTGGAGGTGAACTGCGGCTATGCTATTTTATTTCTTTTTTTTTTTTCTTTTTTTTTTTTACTGTTTTATTTTGTTTTGTTTTTGCTTTTCAGGGCTGCACCTGAGGCATATGGGAGTTCTCAGGCTAGGTGTTAAACTGGAGCTGCAGCTGCTGGCCTACACCACAGCCATAGCAATGCCAGATCCAAGCCAGGCCTGCACCTGCACCACAGCTCACTCACAGCAATGCAGGATCCTTAAACCACTGAGTGGGGTCAGGGATTGAACACACATCCTCATGGATACTAGTTGGGTTCGTTACCACTGAGCCACAAGGGGAACCACACTTTTTCATTTTTTTTATGGAAGTATAGTTGATTTACAATATCATGTTGCTTTCAGGTATACAGCAAAGTGCTTATTATATACATATTCTTTTTTGTATTCTTGTCCTTTATGATTTATTATAGGCTATGAAATATATTTCCCTGTGCTATAACATAGGACCTTGCTGTTTATCTATGCTGTTTTATTTTATTTTATTTTTAATTTGTTGGCCATGTCCACGGCAGGTGGAAGTTCCCAGGCTAGGAATCGAATCCACACCACAGCAGTGACAGTGTCAGATCTTTAACCCACTGAGCCATCACAGAACTCCATCTGTGCTATTTTAGGTGGGGGTTTGCCAAATCTGTTTATATAAAAATACCGTAATTAGTCTGAGCTTTCAGATTATCTTTCTTCAAAGGGACTGCTCAGGGCCAAATAAATTGAGAGGCCAGCCAGGCAGCTTCCTGGACAACAAGCCATATGTAAAAGGAAAGTAACAAATCAGAGCTATAGCCCTTGTTAGCCTGAATAATATACAATTGGTCTTGCTACCCTTGAAATAGATGCCATTCTGGAAAACAAACAACATACACACATACATACACCCCTATCTCTGTTGAGTATGCTGTGAATGTTTTGTTTTTGTTTTTGTTTTTGTTTTTCTGTCTTCTCAGGCCCACGCCTGTAGCATATGGAGGTTCCCAGGCTAGGGGTGGAATCAGAATTACAGCCAGAGCCACAACAACACGGGATCTGTGCCGTGTCTGTGACCTACATCACAGCTCATGGCAACACCAAATCCTTAACCCACTGAGCAAGGCTGGGGATCGAACCTGCATCCTCATGGATACTAGTCAAGTTCATTAACTGCTGAGCCACAGCAGGAACGCCTGTTGTCAGTGTATATGTACTAAATAGTAATTTTGCCTTCAGCCCAAATTCTGAAATCAAATCATATATGACATAATGTTTCCTGAAGTGAAAGAGTTGATTATCATCCAAAATGTTAAGCCCTTTAACATACCTCCTAAGATGTTGTCTGGTTCAGAAAATCATCAAAGGAAATGGAAGGGCAAACAAGAACTGCAGAAAAATAGAAAATAAATTCACATAAGCGTATCATCAGCCAGTGAAGTGGATTAAATAAGTGCCTCTAACTCCATGTGATGTTCATGAGCATAAACTAGTTTCTTGGAGTTCCCATTGTGGCTCAGTGGTTAACAAATCCCACTAGGAGCCAAGAGGTTGCGGGTCCAATCCCTGGCCTTGCTCAGTGAGTTAAGGGTCCGGCGTTGCCGTGAGCTGTGGTGTAGGTCTCAGACACAGCTGGGATCCCACTTTGCTGTGGCTGTGCAGCTCCGATTCAACCCCCAGCCTGGGAATTTCCATATGCTGAGGATGCAGTCCTAAAAAAGACAAAAATAAATACATAAATAACTAAATAAATCCAAAGATTTACATGCAAATGTTCATAGCAATGTTATTTGTAATGGGCAAAAATCCAATCTAAATGTCCTTCAGCCTTGAATGAATATAGAAATTGTATTGGATCCATACAATGGAATACTACTCAGAATAAAAAGGAATGAAGGAACAAGTATAGCACAGGGAACTATAGCTAATCTCTTGGGATAGACCATGATGGAAAATAACATAAAAAAGAATGTATAGGAATTCCCCTTGTGGCGCAGTGGTTAACGAACCCGGCTAGGAACCATGAGGTTGTGGGTTCGATCCCTGGCCTTGCTCAGTGGGTTAACGATCCAGCATTGCCGTGAGCTGTGGTGTAGGTTGCAGACGCAGCTCGGATCCCGCGTTGCTATGGCTCTGGCGAAGGCCGGTGGTTACAGGTCCGATTAGACCCCTAGCCTGGGAACTTCCATATGCCGAAGGAAGTAGCCCTAGAAAAGGCAAAAAGACAAAAAATAAAATAAAAATTTTAAAATTTTAAAAAAGGATGTATAGGAGTTCCCAACGTGGCATAGAAGAAATTAATCTGACTAGTACCCATGAGGATGCAGGTTGGATCCCTGGCCTCACTCAGTGGGTCAGGGAGCCAGTGTTACCATGAGCTGTGGTGTAGGTCACAGACTGGCTTGGATGCTGTGTTGCTGTGGCTATAGCGTAGGCTGGCAGTCATAGCTCCAATTTGACCCCTAGCCTAGGAAGCTCCCTATGCCTCGGGTTCAGCCCTAAAAAGCAAAAAAAAAAGTATAGGAGTTCTGTGGCTCAGTGGGTTAAGGATCTGGTGTTGTTACTGCTGTGGCTCAGGTCACTGCTGCAGCAAGGGTTCAGTCCCTGGCCTGGAACTTCCACACGTTGATGGTGCAGCCAAAAAAAAAAAAAAAAAAAAAAAAAAAAGCAAAAAGCATGTGAGGTACATAATTTACAATTTTTTACTATAAACTTTATAAAGCTAATCAGTCCCTACAGAGTATTTTTTTTAAACTTTTTGCCAAACTCTTTTATCTATAGTCAACCTGTGGTTGTCACTGATGGATAAGTGGAACTCTGACATGAATGCTGGTTGATGTTTTCATTTATGTTAATGAGTAAAATAAAAGTTAGAGTCAAATATTAACGATGTAAGAGACTCCTTTGCTGAATTGTAATAGCTTATTGAATATTGGAAGACTATTTTCTCATACTTTCTACTATTCAATATACAAATGGCGTGGACATGATACATACTTTTTTTTTTAATTTTTATGCCTGTACCCATGGCATATGGAAGTTCCCAGACCAGGGACTGAATCCAAGCCTCAACTGCTACCTATGCTGCAGCTAAGGCAACAGTGCACTGGGCTAGGAATCAAAACCTTGCCTCTGTAGCAACCCAAACCATTGCAGTCAAATTCTTAACCCATTGGGCCACAGTGGGAACTCCAATATGATACATTTTGTTTGTTTGTTGCTTTTTTAGTGCCTAACCTGAAGCATGTGGAAGTTCCCAGGTTAGGGGTGGAATTGGAGCTGCAGCTGCCAGCCTACACCATAGCCACAGCAATGCCAGAGCCTAGCCTCATCTGCAACCCACACCATAGTTCACAGCAACACCAGATCCTCAACCTACTGAGTGAGGCCAGGCTTCGAACCACGTCTTCATGGATACTAGTTGGGTTCATTACCACTGAGCCACAACAGAAACTCCTAAATATGATACATTTTTAAGTTCAATCTGCCTTATTAACATTTTCCCCATTACTTAAGTCTGGAAATCAGCGAAACCATAAACCAAGCCTGGCTTGTATTTGCCAATTTCCATGGTGTAAATGCTCCCATGTGGCTGATTTCAAGCAACCGCTGAATGAACAGTTGGGAATTGACACCCAGCAGCCCACAGTGACACAGTATTTCCACCAGACACAGTGGGCTGGCCTCAAAAGCATAGATCATAGTAAAGTGTAGTAAAGCCCAAGAAGTGATGAGTTTTGAATATTTGTTACCTTTGTTTTTAATATAATACATTTTTATTGTAGGCTTATATAATGATTTGATGTTTTTATTTGTTTGTTTTTGTTTTTAGGACCGCCCCCATGGCATACGGAAGTTCCCAAGCTAGGGGTTAAATCGGTGCTGTAGCTGCTGGTCTACACCACAGCAACACCAGTTCCAAGCTGCCTCTGAGACCTACTCCACAGCTCACGGGGCAACAGGTGATCCTTAACCCACTGAGTGGGGCCAGGGACCGAACCTGCATCCTTGTGGATTCTTGTCAGGTTTGTTACCCACTGATCCGCAACGGGAACTCCCAACTTACTGGGGTTTTTTTTAATGTTTAATGATTTTTATAATTGGCTCATAAAACTCCTTAAAATTTAATAGTTGGTTCTCAAGAGCCAGTGTTAAGTTGGCTCCAGCAAACCACTGGCTCCAGCTCAACTTAAGGAATTAAATTCTCTGGGACTGGGGGCATGAATTTACATTTTTAATATCTCCCAAGATGATAACAGTGTAAGATACTGGCAGATAATCTAATTGAAAGCTTTTTTTTCTTTTTAGCTGAAAAGTAGGTAATCCCTAGAGGCAACATGTTTTATGAGGAAAATATAGGATTAAGTATTAGAAGCACTAATGTTCTATGGTTTTGCTACTAATTATATGGCCTTGGGCAAATCACTAACCCTCTTAGTTTCCTAATCTAATAAGGAAGGTGTGGAACTAACAAAGGATTAATAGATGTAATTTTTAAAGGATTTACCTGCATACTGACGTATTTATGGGTTTAATGATCTGGTATCTATGGTTTTCTTTAAAATGCTTTGGGAAGCAAAAAGAATTGGGCTGGGAGGTAGGTAAAATGAGATTGGCACACTGTTTTGGTGATGAGAACATGGGAATTTGGTATTATACTAGCCTCTCTACAGTTGAGTATATTTTAAATTTTCCATAAGAAAATTTTCTTGAAAAGTCACTAATAACCTTCCAGGATCCCCTCTATCTTTAAAAATAATGTTTCAGGGAGTTCCCAGTGTGGCTCAGGGGTAACTGACCCGACAAGTATCCATGAGGATTCGGGTTCAATCCCTGGCCTTGCTCAGTGGGTTAAGAGCTAGTGGCTGTGAGCTGTGGTGTAGGCTGGCAGCTGCACCTCTGATTCGACCCCTAGCCTGGGAACTTCCATGTGCTGCAGGTGTGGCCCTTAAAAACTGAAAAGAAAAAGTTTCTAAGTTCCTGCTGCGAGCCAATGGGATCAGCAGCATCTCTGCAGCTCCAGGAGGCAGGTTGAATCCCTAGTCCTTTAACAGTGGGTTAAAGGATCTGGTGTTGCCGCAGCTGTGGCATATGTTGCAACCACAGCTGGTATCTAATCCCTGGCCCGGGAAATCCATATGCCCTGGGGTAGCCAAAAAGAAAGAAAAAGAAAAGTGTCACATCATCCTTGGGTTTCTAAACTCTTTAAGGCAGCGGGGGTGAGGTATTAGCATCCACTACACATCTGATGCTTTAGGAAAATGAATCTCTTCCAAGACTCAGAGCAGGTCAGTGTCTGGTCTGTCTTCTGGACTTCAGTTACACCAAGAGCCTGGAGTGCTGCTGTCCTGCTGTCACATCTCACAGGAACATGGCAATGGGAGGGAGAGTGGAATGGGCTGCTGACTCAGATCTTCCTGGCCGTGCTTCATTACTTGTTTCAAAATACATACCACTTCTAATCACATGCAAAATCAGGGGCAAACATTACCACCAGTAGTTAAAAAACTGTCACAAGTAATTCTCTGAGCAGTTTCTGAACTGTTGAGAAACTGCCTGTACCATTCCCATCTCCACTGATTTTTTTTTTTTTTTAATGCCGCATCCATGGCATACAGCAGTTCCTGGGCCAGGAATCGAACCCATGACTCTGCAGCAACCCAAGCGGCTACAGTCTGATTCTTAACCATTGTGCCCCAATGGGAACTCCTCCACTGATCTTTTCAGAACAAAAATAAGAAAGAAAAACTGGGCTCATTCAAGCCAACAGAGCATTGTCTTTGTTTCAGCCAGGCTGACACCTCACACAGAGTCCAGCAAGTGGCAAAAACTCAATAAATGTATTTGGTGGAATCTAGGTAACCATAAATGTTTCTAGCTATTTGTGCTAAAGGCACATTTAGAACTTTTATATTACAGATGAATTTAGTAATTTTTGATTCCTTTAATCATTAATAAATTATTATATCAATAATCTGGCAGTTTTTTCAGTCTGGGAATCTTCAGGGCCCTCTTGTATAAATTTCACACAATACAATCAATTTGAAAAGCATCAGTAAAAGACAAATAGTTAGATTAGAATACTTTGAAAGAAAGCAAGACTGAGTTATATGCTGTCTACAGGAACCACCTTAAATATAAAGACATAGATAGATTAAAAGTGAAAGGGTGGAAAAAGATAGGCTGTGCATGGGGGTTCCCATCCTGGCTCAGTGGTAACAAACCCAACTAGTATCTATGAGGACGCGGGTTCAATCCCTGGTTCTGCTCAGTGGGTTAAGGATTTAGCATTGCCACAAGATATGCTATAAGTCACAGACACAGCCCAGATCTTGAGTTGCTGTGGCTGTGGTGTAGGCCGGCAGCTGCAGCTCCAATTCAACCCCTAGCCAGGAAATTTCCATTGCCTTGGGTGCAGCCCTAAAAAGCAAAAAAAAAAAAAAAAAAAAAAAAAAAAGAAAGAAAGAAAGAAAAAGAAAAAGAAAATCAACCAAATCTGAATTCACAACACAGTATCACCAAACACATAAGGAAATAAGCCACCATGACCAACAGTCCAGAAACAAGGAATAATAAACTTAGAACTTTAAGAACTTGAATGTCGAGGTTGTCAGATACAGAATAAAAAAATAAACTCGTATAAAAAGGGGGAAAATGTATAAAAGAGCAATAAGGAAGCAACAAAACGTAGAATGAGCCAACAACTTTTTGAAAGAACCAAACCAACAATTTTTTAAAATATAATAATTGACTCTCAGTGAATGGGTAAAATGGCAGATTAGGTGTAGTTGAGAGAGAACTGGCAAACTTAGGGATAGATTAGGAAAACAGCACAAATTGCTGCAGGAAGAGGCAGGAAAGTAAAGAATGTGCCATGTACCAGGGGCACTGATGACAATAAATCTAATTCTAGACACATTTTATGAAACTGAAAACCACAGAAGAGAAAAAGATCTTGAGTTTGATGGTAGCCATATTGCTTATTGTCCAATCTGGGACACATTTTTGGAGTCAAAGAGGACATTGTTAATAATTATCCTAAGGCAAAAGACTTAAACTAGGCTGTCCTGGACAGACTCAGAGGCAGGGTCATCCTGTTAGAGCAGCCAATGAGACAAGATCACGTCCACAAAATGACAGACTGACAGCTGACTTTTCACTGTCAGCAATGGAAGCCACAAACTACTGTGTATCTCGAATTATGGATGCAGAAAGATGTGTTTCAAGAGTAAAGTTAAAGACATTTTCAGATAAACAAAAACTGAAAATTTATTCTCCGTGCATCTTGACTTTTTAATTTTTTTATTTTTTTGTCTTTTTAGGGCTGCACCTGCAGCATATGGAGATTCTCAGGCTAAGGGTCTAATCGGAGCTACAGCTGCCGACCTATGCTACAACCACAACAACGCCAGATCCAAGCCACCTCTACAACCCACACCACAGCTCAAAGCAATGCCGGATCCTTAACCCACTGAGTGGGGCCAGGCATTAAACTCGCTTCTTCATGGACACCAGTCAGGTTCATCACCACTGAGTCACAACTGGAACTCCTCCACTTTAAAAACAAACAAACAAACAAACAAACAAAAAACCTTATAAAAGAACTTCAGAGGGGAAACAAGAACAAAAACAAAAATAAAACCTGCTTCAGGAGTTCTCGTAGTGGCTCAGGGGTTAATGATCTGGCATTCCTGCAGCTGTTAAGGATCTGGCATTCCTGCAGCTGTGGCACAGGTCAGAGATGCAGCTTAGATTCAATCCCTGCCCCAGAAACATCCATATACCACTGAAAAAGGAAAAAAAAAATTAATGAGCCACGAACAGAGAAAGTGGTGTGTATATGTGTGTGTGTGCCTAAAGAAAACATTATCTGTGTAAAATAATGTCTAAGTGGTTTCTTGGCTTGGGGTTTGTTTTTGTTTTTTGGGTTTTTTTTTGTTTTTGTTTGTTTGTTTGTTTGTTTTTTGTGTTTTTTTGTCTTTTTAGGGCTGCACCACATAGGAAGTTCCCAGGCTAGGGGTCAAATCTGAGCTGCAGCTGCAGGCCTACACCACAGCCACAGCAACACCAGATTTAAGCCACATGTGAAACCTACACCACTGTTCACAGTAATGCCAGATTCCCCAGCCCACTGAGCAAGGCCAGGGATGGAACTCTCATTCTCATGAATATTAATGGATTCATTAATACTGAGCCGCAACGGGAGCTCCTAAATGGGTTTTTTTAAAGGATGAAATGCTGGACAACGATAGCATAAAAATTGGGAATGAGTAATCACAAGCAAATGTTCTAAAGCTCTTTTATGACCTTGGGAGGGAAAAATGCTAATTAACATTAGATTAAATATGTATGTAATTATATTTAGAATGGATAAGCAATGAAGTCCTACTGTATAGCACAGGGAACTGTACCCAATATCTTGGGATAGACCGTGATGGAAGAGCGTATGAGAAAAATGTGTGTATATATACGTAGTACATATATACCCAGTGACATAGCTGGGTCACTATGCTATACAGCAGAAAATGTCACAACACTGTGAATCAACTATACTTCAAAAAAATAAAATGCAAAAAAAAAAAGAGGAAAAAAAACCTATGTAAAATACTAAGGGTAATCACTAAAATAGAAGAAGTCAAGTATATAACTTCCAAACCAGTGGAAGAGGTAAAATGGAATAGGAAGAAGATTAATTTTAAAAAGAAAGAGAAGGTCCATAACTAACAGGTCTGGCAATACAAACAATTGGCAAGACTGTGGAGTTATGAGAATTTTTTTACATGCTTTGGAAAAGTGGCATTATCTTAAAGTACAAGATGTATGCTCTACTCTCCAGCAGTTCCACGCCAGTGTGTGTGGTAAAAAAAACTCACATACACATGTATAGAAATAAAGAATGTTTTTAGCACCATTGTTCTTAATATTAAAAACTAGAAATAAGTGTTCTCATGGTGGCTCAGTGCGTGATGAACCCGACAAGGTGTCCTTGAGGATGCAGGTTCAATCCCTGGCCTCACTCAGTAGATAAAGGATCCAGTGTTGCTGTAAACTTTGGCATAGCTCACAGATGCAGCTTGGATCTGGTGTTGCTGTGGCTGAGGCATAGGCAATTTGACTCCTAGCCTGGAAACTTCCATATGCTACAGGTACTGCCCTAAAAGGAAAAAAAAAAAAAACACATATATCTCTTATGAGAGTTCCTGTCCTGGAGCATCAGGTTAAGAATCCAATTGCACTGCCTCACTGCAGGGGCACAGATTCGATCCACAGCCTGGTACAGTGGATTAAAGGATCTGGCATTGTTGCAGCTGCAGCGTAGGTCACAGCTTCAGCTTGGATTCAGTCCCTGGCCCAAGAACTTCATATGCCGTGAGCACAGCCATTAAAAAAAAATTAATGATAAGTTTCTTATGATATTTTCAAGTAGGTTTATTTGAGAAGGAGGAATGCTGCTAACTCATTTATACTATTTCATAGTTGTCCTAATTTCTTATTATAGTCTTAAAATAATTTAACGGGTGCATAGAATTATAATAAGTCTTTGTAGGGACTAGAACGTGTCTGGTACGTTATTCCATATATCAGACTCTCTCCCTTTCTTTTGTAGTTCAAATATGATACATTTGTGATTTTTATCCCATGTATAGTGAAGACACAAAACCCACTTATTTTTAATCTCCTTTCCTTTTAAATTAATGATTGTGCTATTGTAACCATACAGATTACTTTCTTTATAGCTGTATCCTCAGCCTTGGCCCTGTAGACAATTTAGATCAGGTAATTACAGGAACCGGCCCTCTGTTAGTGCAGAGGTGGAGCTGCATCCCTGGCCTTTGCCACTAGATGGCAGTAGCACACCCCAGCCCCACCCCCAGTTAGGACACTAAAAGCATCTCCAGATGCTGTAACAGGTCCCTTGGGACAAAATTCACCCTGCTTCAGAACCACTGTTCTAGAGCATTCCTGGTGCAAAGGACAGATACACTACACTGCAATTAACTTCACCCCCTACTCCACTGTCCAATCTTGCCAAACAAATCCGGTTTCATTTCTTTTCTTTTCTTTCTTTTTTTTTTTTTTTGGTCTTTTTGCCATTTCTTGGGCCGCTCCTGTGGCATATGGAGGTTCTTGGGCTAGGGGTCTAATCGGAGCTGTAGCCGCCAGTCTACGCCAGAGCCACAGCAACGGGATCCGAGCCGCGTCTGCGTCCTACACCACAGCTCACGGCAACACTGGATCCTTAACCCACTGAGCAAGGCCAGGGATGGAACCTGAAACGTCATGGTTCCTAGTGGGATTCGCTAACCACTCAGCCACAATGGGAACTCCTCCGTTTCATTTCTTAATACAAGGTCTTAGTCACCAAGACAATGTTGAGCACATGACCACATAGAAACACTAGCGAAGACTGCATTTGATTGTTTTTAAAGGTTTCACCTCTCAAAAGAGCTGTGGATGTAGAGTGAAGAGAAGGTTCTAAATTTCTCTCTGTTGTCCTGGTGGCAAACCTTATATTTTAATCTTTGACAGCTGCAGACAATTCCATGCTCTCTTAAACTTTCCTAATCATGTCACAAGATTGTAAAATACTATGCAGAAAACTTTTTGTTTGTTTGTTTGTTTTAGGGCCACACACAGATCATATGGAAGTTCCCAGACTAGGGGTCAAATCACAACTGTAACTGCTGGCCTATGCCACAGCCACAGCCACAGCCACAGCAATACTAGATTTGGATCTGCGACCTACACCAAAGTTCATGGCAATGCTGGATGCTTAACCCACTGAGCGAGGCCAGGGGTGGAACACTTACCTTCATGGATACTAGCCAGATTCATTACTGACAGTTACTGAGCCATACTGAGTTACTGGAAACTCCAGTAGGCAGAAACTTTTCTTTCTACTTTCCCATAAAGGTATTTATATATTTAAGATGAATCTATTTCTTATATTGGATATATCTCCGAAATGAAATTATTGGCTCAAGTTTATGAATAGTTTTACAGCTCTGGAAAATATTACCAAACCACTTTACCAAAGGGTGGTCCTAAGTCATACCATATAGCTCAGCTGACTATATTTAAATCCTGGTCTTAACTCGATTTAGCCAGATCCTCCATCACACCACATTCTTCTAAAACCTTTAGATGGCAAAATATAGGCATTTACCAATCTTTAAAAGAAAAAATACAGTTCTTAACTAGGACACAAGAGGACCTAACTCTCATACTTAAAAAGAGGCACTTATGAAAATAAGAAGGGAGTTCCCCTTGTGGATCAGCGGTAATGAACCTGACTAGTATCCATGAGGATGCAGGTTTGATCCCTGACCTCGCTCAGTGGGTGAAGGATCCTGCATCCCCATGAGCTGTGGTGTGGGTCGCAGATGCTGCTCAGATCTGGCATTCCTGTGGCTGTGGTGCAGGCTGGGAGCTGTAGCTCCGATTCGACCTCAATCCTGAAAACTTCCATATGCCATGTGTGTCACCCTAAAAAGCAAAGAAAGACAGACAGACAGAAAAAAAACAAAAATTAGAGGAAAAAATAACTTTTTTTTTAAGGCACCCCACAGCATATGGAGTTCCCCCACCATCAGACCCGAGTTGCAGTTCTGAACTACGCTGCAGCTTTGGCAGCACCAGATCCTTTAACCCACTGTGCCTTTCTTTAATCACAGCACTCAATCAGGCATATGAAACAGACTCCAGGCAAGTCTCAGTTTCTCCATCCATAAAATGGGGTTAGCATTACCTGCTTTGCACCCCTGTTCTCTCCCTGCTCCTCCTCCCACCATCACTGAAAGGTGAACACCAGGGCAGAACTCAGACTCTAAACTGAGAACAAGAAAGTGGGTAATCTTAAATATGAATCCATGTTGAACATTCACCTTAGTACTTTTTAAAAATTAGGCAAGTTAAAGGGGGGAGCTCCCACATATGCACAGATAAATTTTTCTGTTTTGTGTGAAAGGAAATCTAGTCTGTGGAAGCATAACACATCAAAAAAATAGTTTTAAATGACACACAAATCAATAGAACAAGAAATACCAAGAAGAAGTCTTCTTATCCTTCAGAATTAAAAACATGATCATGGAGGATGTAATTCATTGGGCAAGACAAGGATTATGGAGCACATGGTGTGGGGAACAAGAGGCACACATTTGGGGGTAAAAATTGCCTTTAGATCATCATCTCACAATATATATATACACCAAAATTAATATCTTGAAAAGCAAAATTACATTTCAATCATCACCTTACGATATACACCAAAATAAAAACCATAATAAAAGCCAGTAAAAAAAAGAACCTCATATTTATTGAGCCTTTAAATGTAAAGGCCTTTTCAGGTTGAAACGAATTGTTTAAGAAAAGCATAAAGGAAAGGGTTGGCAAATGTGACATCAACTACAGTCAAAATTAAAAGCTAACAAGAAATCTTCTCAGCTATCACAAATGGGCCAAACTGAATTACGAGACTGTGATTCTGGAAATGGACATTTTCTAAGACAAAACATTACTTCATTAAAAAAAATCAAAAGCTAGCAAACAGAATGTATATTCTCGAAAGTACGAAAGACAAAGGTGAATATTTTTGCTTCATGAAGAACTCATATGTTTGTCTTTCACTATGACTAATTTCACTTAGTATGATAATTTCTAGGTCCATCCATATTGCTACAAAGGCATTATTTCATTCTTTTTTATGGCCGAGTAATATTCCACTGTGTATATATATACCTTGTCTTCTTAATCCGTTTTTCTCAGCATCATATAATATCACTTACATACAGAATCTTAAAAAGGATACAAATGAACTTATTTTCAGAACAGAAACAGACTCACAGACTTTGAAAAACTTATGGTTACCAAAGGGGACAGATGGGGGGTGGGGGAGGATGGATTGGGGGTTTGGGATTGGCATATGCACACTGAGGTATATGGAATGATTAGCCAACAAGGACCTGCTGTATAGCAAAGAGAACTCTACTCAATATCCTGTGATAACCTATATGGGAAAAGAATCTGGAAGAGAGTGGATGTGTGTCCATGTATAACTGAATCACTTTGTTGTACAGCAGAAATTATCACAATACTGTAAAACAACTATACTTCAATAAAACCTTAAAAATGAAAAAAAGAACTCACATCAAACTCATTTCCCTCCTACCCACTACCACAAAATATAAGTGATGAACTCAAATCATAGAGAAAGGGCTATAGGTGTATCTGCTAACCCAGTCCTGCGGAAGTGAGATGGAGCAGATGCAGGGAAGGAGAGGAATTATCTATTTTTACATGCATTCTAAACTGTTTTAATTATACAATAAGCATGTATTACTCTCATGACTTGGAAAGACATGGGGTTTTGAAGATAAAATGCTACATCACACATAGAGAATAGACATGTGGTTGCCAAGCAAGAGAGGTTTGGGGGAGGGAAGGGTTGGGAGTCTGGGTTAGCAGACGCAAAACTGGTATATACAGGATGGATAAACAAGATCCTACTGTAGAGCACAGAGAACTGTGTTTAATATCCAGTGATAAACCATAATGGAAAAGAACATGAAAAAGAATATATATACACCTATATATGTATAACTGAATCACTTTGCTGAAGAGCAGAAATTAACACAACATTGTAAATCAACTATACTTCAATAAATTTTTTTAAAATTCTATATCACAACATATAATTCACAAAAAAGAAAATAATACTGTTAAACATGGGTAAATGATTAAACTCGGTCATAATCAAAGAAAAACTGATTAAATACATCTATCATTTTGGTTCTGTCAAACTAGAAAAGAACAAGAAACATCCAGTATTGTTATATAATGATGATGGCAATTTAGTTAGCAGAACCTTTTGTTTTTTGTTTTTTGGGTTTTTTTTTTTTGTCTTTTTGCCTTTTCTAGGGCCGCTCCCACAGCATATGGAGGTTCCCAGTTGAGGGGTCTAATCAGAGCCGTAGCCACCGGCCTACGCCAGAGCCACAGCAACGCGGGATCCGAGCCGCGTCTTCTACCTACACCACAGCTCATGGCAATGCCAGATTCTTAACCCACTGAGCAAGGGCAGGGATCGAACCTGCAACCTCATGGTTCATAGTCAGGTTCGTTAACCACTGCACCACGACGGGAACTCCTAATAGCAAGTGATTTTTTTTTTTGAGCAGAACCTTTTGGCAAAGCAGTTTGAAAACATTCAATCAACTATAATTTAAAAAAAACACATTAAAACTCTAAAACTATTCATTATCTTGAGCCAATAATTTCATTTCTGATAGATCCATTCTAAGATATAATCTATTTTATGAAATTAGATATAAAGAGCTTTATGTGAAAAAGAAGATATAGGGAGTTCCTGTTGTGGCTCAGTGGTAACGAACCCCGAATGAGGATTTGGGTTTGATCCCTGACCTTGCTCAGCTCATTGCCATGAGCTGTGGTGTAAGTCACAGTTGCAGCATGGATCTGGCATTGTTGTGGCTGTGGGGTAGGCCAGAAGTTGCAGTTCCAATTTGACTCCTAGCCTGGGAACCTCTGTATGCCATGGGTGCGGCTCTAGAAAAGGCAAAAAGAAAAAAAAAAGAAAGGGAAAAAAAGGAAAGAAAAAGAAGAAATAATAAATGTCCAACAATACGGAAATGGATAATGAATTATACACATGCATTCAATGAAATATTATACAACCAGTAAAAGGATACTTTTAAAAGACTTTCTGATAACATACTATAAAAGTGACATCAAAGAATACAGAACTGCACAGAAAATTTTTTTATGAAAAATAGAATTCAAAACTATACACTACTATTATAACTACATACTTTTTCATATTTATTTATTTTTGGCCATACCCATGGCATGTGGAAGTTCTGGACCAGAGACTGAACCCATTGCACAGCAATGAACTGAGCCACTGTAGTGACAACGCTGAGTCCTTAACCTGCTGCACCACAAGGAACTCTTACATACTTTTTAAAATGTCTATACACAGAAGGAAAGAATCACAAACTAATATTCCAAATATTACCCAAAAATGGTTGTATTTTCCCCCACATAACTCTACCACAGGCTGGTTCACAGAGAATGTTCAGTAAAAGATAGCTGATATTATTGTTCTTATTATCATTAATGAAACCAAGTATTTTTCTACTTAATGAATGTGTATTACTTAAAATAAAAACTAGCTCTTTGAAAAGCATTAAAAACTGGAGTTCCCATCGTGGCTCAGTAGTAACGAATCTGATTATTATTCATGAGGATGCAGGTCTGACCCCTGGCCCCGCTCAGTGGGTCAGGGAATCAGCATTGCTGTGAGCTGTGGTGTAGGTCACAGACGTGGCTTGGATCCTGCATTGGTGTGGCTGTGGTGTAGGCCGGCAGCTACAGCTCTGATGTGACCCCTAGCCTGGGAACGTCCGTTTGCCACATGTGCAGCTCTAAAAGACAAAGAAAGAGAGAAAGAAAGAGAGAGAGAGAGAAAGAAAGAAAGAAAGAAAGAAAGAAAGAAAGAAAGAAAGGAGGGAGGGAGGGAGGGGAGGGAGGGAGGGAGGGAAGGAAGGAAGAAAAGAAAGAAAAAGAGAAAGAAAGAAAGAAAGGAAGGAAGGAAGGAAGGAAGAAAAGAAAGAAAGAAAGAAAGAAAGGAAGGAAGGAAGGAAGGAAGGAAGAAAAGAAAGAAAGAAAGAAAGAAAGAAAGAAAGAAAGAAAGAAAGAAAGAAGGAAGGAAGGAAGGAAGGAAGGAAGGAAGGAAGGAAGGAAAGAAAGAAAGAAAGAAAGAAAGAAAGAAAGAAAGAAAGAAAGAAAGAAAGAAAGAAAGAAAGAAGGAAAGAAAGAAAGAAAGAAAGAAAAAGTAAAAAAAGAAAAGCATTAAAAACTAGATATTATTGGTGGTGACTTCTGGGTAGTGGAATTATCTGTTTTTTTCCGAATTTCAAACAAGAAGCACATATGGATTACATACATTTTAAAGAGTTTTAATTTTTTAACACATTTAACATGTTTTTTACTAATCCGAACATGCTACTGTCCTCAGATTCACTCAGAGCCAATATATTGAATCATATTCATTTGCTATGTTGATAATGGTCAAGATAAGTGTCCTGGAAACTGGGACTTACACTTTGTACCCAGTAGACATCTGTAAAATTTTACATTTCAAAACTGAATATGTATACATGTATTACCTGCGTAATTTTAAAAATAAAACGAAGAAAAAACAAAAACTGTTTCGTTTTCAGACTATAAGCAGGACGCATAGTACTCTGTCAAAAAATTAATCCAGGACTTCCCCCTGTGGCACAGTAGAAACAAACCCGACTAGCATCCATGAGGATGCAGGTTCAATCCCTGGCCTCGCTCAGTGAGTCAAGAATCCGGTGTTGCCTTGAGCTGTGGTGTAAATCGCAGACATAGCTTGGATCCCTTGTTACTGTGGCTGTGGTGTAGGCCCATAGCTGTAGCTCTAATTTGACCCGTAGCCTGGGAACATCCGTTTGCCGTGGGAACGGCCCTAAAAAGAAAAAAAAATTAATTCAGTAACCACTCAAGTAGTAATCCCAAACAGATACATAGATTTTAGGAAGGAGATTACTGTATTTGGAGGGCAGTTCAGAAAAAAAGAGAGAAAAGCCAGTTATTTCTTCAGTTTGTTTTCTTGGTAACTAGGGCAGCTCTATGAACTGTTTTCTATTATTTTCCAATCCCATCACAGAAAGAGAATTTTCAAATGGGAAAGCAGATGCGCCAAGGGTATAATTAATCTCCCTGAAAAATGTCCCATTAAAAATAACGTCAGGGACATAAGGATAAAATTGAATCCCAACAAAAGCACTAGAAAAATATAAGCCTAAAGCCAGAGTGTTACATATTTTGGTTCCCTTTTCACAGTAATAGGAAAGATTTTGCAATGGACCAAAAATCTCTACAGCTGGAATCTAAAGAGGCCCAGGCAAGCTTGCTCAGAAACCAGTCAGAGTGGGAAAAAGCTTCCCGGGGCCAAAATCACTAATGCGAAGGAATAAGAGTCCCACTGGTGAAAGCTCCAAAGAGGAAAGAGTATGACCTCATGGGATAAATCCTGCTAAATGGAGTCTGTTTTCAACAGCCATGTGTAAAATGAGAAATAGGAGTTCCTGCTGTGGCTCAGCAGTGATGGACCTGACCAGCATCCATGAGGCAGGTTCGATCCCGGGTTAAGGAACCGGCATTGCCGTGAGCTGTGATGTAGGTCCCAGATGCAGCTTAGGTTTGATGTTGTGGCTGTAGTGCAGGCTGGAAGCTGCAGCTCTGATTCAACCCCTAGCCTGGGAACTTACAGAGGCTGCTGGTGTGACCCTAAAAAGACCAAAAAAAAAAAAAATTTCTTTTTAAAGAAAAAGAAATTAATTCTACCAGAAGTAACTCAAGGAAACAAACCTCTGGACAACTGAATGCCGCTAACATTACACATTAACCAAAATGTCTTGTGTTGGCAGCGTTCAGAGCTGCGTTGCTAGCAAGACACATCACGAAGCACCTGAAACAAATCAATCACAGTCAACCATGCAGACTCCACCAGCATCTGTGAAGTGGAAATTTAAACAGAGATAGATTGCTCTTCGTTGGGTTTGATTTGGGGCTCCTTTCGAGTCAGTTGAACTTGATGCAATTGGAAATGTTAACAATTTTTTACTAGACTTTGAGAGCGTAAAAAAGATCAAGGATCTTATTTTCTTACTTTTTTTCCCCTCTCTACACTGCCTAGCATAGATGGATGATGTCTCTTTTAGTGAATCAATAAACCAACTGGGAACATGTCAGCAATCTCAGCAATTGGAAGAGAGAGATCCTCAGACTCAAGCAAATAACAGATCAAATAAGCTGCCCTGATATCTGGATGGGCTAGCTTCAAAAAAAATTTTTTTTTAAGTTAAAAAAAAAAAAAACAGGAGTTCCCGTCGTGGCGCAGTGGTTAACGAATCCGACTAGGAACCATGAGGTTGCGGGTTCGATCCCTGCCCTTGCTCAGTGGGTTAACGATCTGGCGTTGCCGTGAGCTGTGGTGTAGGTTGCAGACGCGGCTCGGACCCCGCGTTGCTGTGGCTCTGGTGTAGGCCGGTGGCTACAGCTCCAATTCAACCCCTAGCCTGGGAATCTCCATATGCCGCAGGAGCGGCCCAAGAAACAGCAACAACAACAACAACAAAAGACAAAAAGACAAAAAAAAAAAGACAAAAAAAAAACAGAACCCTTAGGTGATCCCTAAGAACCATACTTTTTGAGTTACTCTCTACTCAGGAAGAAAAAATTTTGTATTTAATTACAGGGTTTTGTTTTTTTTTTTTCTTTTTTCTTTTTGGCTACACAGCAGCATGTAGAAGTTCCCAGGCCAGGGAATGAACCCATGCCACAGCTGAGACTTGTGCCATAGCTGTGGCAACCCTGGATCCTTAACCCACTGTGCCACAGGGGAACTTTCTAATTAGAGGCTTCGGAAAAAATGTTTAGAAATAAAGGTTCCAGAGGATGTTGACTAGACTTATTGTGGTGATTGTTTTGCAATATATACAAATGTTGAATCATTATGTTGTATGTCTGAAACTGATGTAGTCTCAGAAGTCAATTATACCTCAATAAAAAATAATAAATTAATTTTAAACATTGGCGTTCCCATTGTAGCTCAACAGGTTAAGAACCTGACATAGTGTCCATGAGGATAAGGGTTCAATCCCAGGCCTTGCTCAGTGGGTTAAGGATCCAGTGTGGCCATGAGCTGCAGTGCAGGTCAAAGACACAGCGTGGATCCCACGTTGCTGTGGCTGTGGTATAGGCCGGCAGCTGCATCTCCTACGTGACCCTAGCCTGGGAAATTCCACATGCTGTGGGTGCAGCGTGGCTGGAAAAAAAAAAAAATGTCTTTTGTGTTTTCCTCTTCTCCTTCTCCTTCTCCCTGTTGAAACAATGTGGGCTCTGAGTCATTAGATCATTATGTGGGGCTGAACAAGACGGCATGGCTGTGGTTGGGTGTGCGGGTGGGGCAGGGTGTTGGGTTTGCCCAGCGAGGAGGGGATGGGCCATGAGGAATGATACTGGCAGCCCCACGGGAAGGGCCAGAAGCCACGCGGGGAGGAGACGTCAGCAGGGGGGTCAGCCTGATGCACGATGGCCGATGGCCGGGGCAGGGAGTTGGAGTCCCAGAGGAGCAGAAGGGCGTCTGCCATGGGGGCGGCAGTGGTAGGAAAGGAGATTCAGCGAACAAAACAATGTGCTGAGGATAGTGGGAACCAGGCTGCTCCCTGTCGAGGAAGAGAGGGCCTGCTGGGGAAAGAGAGAAGAGTGGAGGGGAACTTGTGGTTGTGGACTGAAACGGGCAATATCAGTGTGAATTTCTGGGTTTTAAAATAGATAATTATTTAGGAGTTCCTATTGTGGCTCAGTGGGTTAAGGACCCAGCGTTGTCTCTGGGAGGATGCAGTTTCAATCCCTGGCCTCACTCAGTGGGTTAAGGATCTGGCATTGCCACAAGCTACGGTGCAGTTCGAGGAGGCAGCTCAGATCTGGTGGTGTTGTGTCTGTGGTGTAGGCCGGCAGCTGCAGCTCCAATTCAATCCCTACCTTAGAAATTTCCATATGCACAGATGTAGCCCTAAAAAGACCAAAAAAAAAAGTGTATATGTTTATAGCTATGAATGTGTGTGTGAATTTGTATATCAATCAGCTCCAGGAGCAGGCGACTCCCAGTTATGGTGAGCACACCTAGCTCACAGATCTTGATTCTACACTCAAAGGAGCCAGGGCTCAGAGTTCCCATTGTGGCTCAGTGGTTAATGAATCCGACTAGGAACCATGAGGTCTCGGGTTCAATCCTTGGCCTTGCTCAGTGGGTTAAGGATCCGGTGTTACCATGAGCTGTGGTGTAGGTCGCAGACGTGGTTCGGATCTGGCGTTGCTGTGGCTCTGGCGTAGGCTGGAGGCTACAGCTCCGATTAGACCCCTAGCCTGGGAACCTCCATATGCCGGGGGTGTGGCCCTAGAAAAGGCAAAAAGACAAAGGAGCCAGGGCTCCTCGAGAAATGGGTAATTGTAGGCCATTCCCAGAGCAAGGAAAGGACCTTGTGTTAGTCATGAGGCTGCTGTTACAAATGACCACAAACCTGGTGGTTTCAAACAACAGAAATATGTCCTCCCGTAGCCCCAGGGCTGGAAGCCCAAAATCAAGGTGTGGTAGGACCATCCTCCCTCTGGGGGCTCCAGGTGAGAACCTTCCTGGCCCCTCCACCCCTGCTGGCTCCAGCCTTTCCTTTTGGCTCCTTCATTCCCGTCTCTGCCTCTTTCTTCACAGGGGCTTCTCTGTCTGTTTCCTCCTCTTCTGTCTCCTATAAGGACACCTGCCTTTGGGTTTAGTGCCCACTGGATGATCCAGGATGATCTCCTTATCACAAGATCTTTGGCATAATCTCATCTGCAAAAATCATTTTTCCAAAAAGGTAACAGTCACCAGTTCTGGGGATCTGGGCATAGACATATCTTTGGAGGGGGCTCCATTCAACCTGGTGGATGGATGATCCTGGAATATATATGGGGCCAGAAAGTAAAGAAGAGCCCAAAGAATGATGAGCACATGTCAAAAGAACATAGAAGATAGCTTGAAAAGCCTCCCACTGGTCAAATACGGACACATTGAATGTTAAATAAATAATGACAGAGAAGATGGGATTATAAAAAAAGGAATAAAATAGGAATCCATGTGTCCACAAAGATAGAAATAAACAAATTGAGAGTTTGATGAAGAAAGTTTACATGATCTCAGTGGACCTCATCACACAATACTTATCCTTTACAAAGCGAAAGAAGGGTAACTTCACAGTGGAAAAGGCTGAGAAGATCAAGCGAATGTCCCAGGAAGGAGACAAATGGAAGCTGTGCCCCTTCCCAGCTGATTCCGAATGCCATGAGAAGCATCACTTCTGAGACTTTCTTGCCAAACATGCACAACTTAATCTAATTGTACAAACCCCAATTGAGGAATATTCCACAAAACGTCTACAAAGGTGTCATGAGACGAAGAACGGCTGAGGAGTTCTTCCTGATTGAAGGGAACTAGAGAGACAATGAGAGCAATATGCTGCCCTAACCTGGATCTTTTTGCCAGAAAGGACCATTATTGGGACAATCACAAAATCCTGAATGTGATCTAAGGATCAGACAATAGTAAAATATTATAATGGCTAATTTTATGTGTCAGCTTAGCTAGACCACAGTGCCCAGATATCTGGTCAAACATTATTCTGGATGTTTCTGTGAGGGTGTTTTTGGATGAGGTTAACATTTAACTAAGTGGACTTTTTTTTTTTTTTTTTTTTGTCTTTTTGCCATTTCTTGGGCCGATACTGCGGCACATGGAGGTTCCCAGGCTAGGGGTCCAATCGGAGCTGTAGCTGCCAGCCTACACCAGAGTCACAGCAACGCGGGATCCGAGCTGCGTCTGCAACCTACACCACAGCTCACGGCAATGCCGGATCGTTAACCCACTGAGCAAGGGCAGGGATCGAACCCGAAACCTCATGGTTCCTAGTCGGATTCATTAACCACGGCGCCACGACGGGAACTCCAGGTGGACTTTGAGTAAAGCAGATTGCCCTCCATTATTTGGGTGGGCCTTATCCAACCAGTTGAAGACCTTCATAGAACAAAGACTGATCTTTCCTGAACAAAAAGGAATTCTACCAGAAGAAAGACTTCATACATCGCCAGCCATTTTTCTCTGGGTTTCCAGCCAGCTGGCCCACCCTGCACAGTTGTGTGAGCCAATTTCTTAAAATAAAATTCTATCTATCTATACATATCCTGTAGGTTTTATTTCTCTGGAGAACTCTGACTAATGTGGATATCAACATTAATTTCTTGATTTTGATGGCTATATTGTGGTTACATAGGAGAATGACCCATAACCAGGCACAGTAAACAAGTATTCAGGGGTCAAGGAACATTATACTGACAACTTACTTTAAAATAGTTAAGGAGGAGTTCCCATAGTGGCTCAGCAGTTAAAGAACCTGACTAGCAACCATGAGGATGTGGGTTCGATCCCTGGTCTCAGTGGGTTAAGGATCCGGCGTTGCACCTAGCTGTGGTGTAGATCACAGAGGCAGCTAGGATCCTGTGTTGCTGTGGCTGTGGTGTAGGCTGGTGGCTACAGCTCTGATTGGGCCCCTAGGCTGGGAACCTCATGTGCCATGGGTGCAGCCCTGAAAAGACAAAAAAATAAAAAATAAAATAATTAAGGAGGAAAATGTTGACTGTTCTTATCTTTGCTGTAAGTTTGAAATTATTTCCAAATGAAAAAAATTTTAATTCATAAGTGCACTTTTAAAAAGTGTGTTCAAGTACATTTCACCTCTGCAGATACATACAGGTAAATGGTTTTATATACTGGATGTATACAGCATTGCTTATTTACCCAAAACTTCTCTGTTAGACATTTACATTCTTTCCAGCTTTACATTATTCCAAATAGTGGTTCATTGAACATTATTGTAGTGATATACCTGAGTATATTCTCTTGTTTATCTTTTCACAGCTGCACCTGCAGCATATGGACATTCCCGAGCTAGGGGTCAAATCAGAGCTGCAGCTGCCAGCCTACACCACAGCCACAGCCATACCTGTATCTGCAGTCTATGCCGCAGCTCACAGCAATGCCAGATCCTTAGCCCACTGAGTGAGGCCACGGATTGAACCCACATCCTCACAGAGACCACACTATAGGTGTGACCATAAAAAGAAATAAACAAATAAAAATAAAATAATATAAAAATAATGGAGTTGAGTTGTAGGGCACCCAGCTGCCACTGTAAACTTATTGGCTGGTGTGAGGAAACCCCTCATCCCTACACCCCCTACTGCCCAAGCCTCCAACCCCCCACCAGCCACCCTGCTGAAATGGGTGCAGAGCCCTGTACTCAGCCACACTCAGCCACCAGCTTGGAGCAGTGGTGGATGTCAGAGCACAGCCCTGGCCCTTGCCCTGTTTGGTCCCCGAAGTCAGAGGACAGAGAGGCCCAGGCTCACGGCCACCACACCTCACACACTCCCTGTCCTTGCAGGTTTCCAGCATTTAACCTCCTTTGGGGAGTAGCAGCTCATACTTTTGAACCAGTCCTGCCTCTTGGGAAAAGGAGCTAAATGATGATATTAGTCTAATCGGGAAGAATGAGTAGGACCTACAGGAAGGTACTGACAGAACTTAACTGAGGACGCAAGAAAAGACTAGGAGAAAGAAAGAAATATGTTTTCTCCCGAATGAAAACGTTCTAGATTATGAAAACATAATTTCTTCCAAATTATATGATACTCCAGTCGAAACACCCGTGGGATTGATGAAATTACTGTAATATTCATCTTCAAGAATCAATGGGAAGGACTTAAGTAAGGAATGTTGAGCAGGATAAATAACAAAGGAAGGGTCTGCACTTAACAGATACAAAAAGCTGCAAAGTTTGGTCATTAAGAGGGTGATGTGGTCACAGAAACAGACACATGGAAATCATTAAAGGGCTTAGTAACAGACCAAAGTACAGAGAATATATAGTCTGTGATGAATGAAGCCTTTTAAATCAGCACGGAGATAAGTGAGTGACTGGTTTTGAAATGACTACTATTTGTAAGAATAAAACCAGGTCCCCAAATCACAGGAAACACCAAAAGAATTACAGTTGGATTTTCAATGTACAGAAAGAAAGGAAATAATAAATACTAAAAAACAAAAAACAAAAACAAGAGATTGCTTACCTGAGGGGTTTTTTGTTTTGTTTTGTTTTTCATTTGTTTGTTTGCTTGCTTTTTAGGGCTGCACCCGGGGCATATGGAAGTTCCCAGGTTAAGGGTCGAATTGGAGCTGCAGCTGCAGGCCTACATCACAACCACAGCAGTGCAGGATCGGAGCCGCCTCTGTGATCTACACCACAGTTCACGGCAATGCTGGATCCTTAACCCACTGAACAAGGCCAGGGATCGAACCCATGTCCCCTTGGATACTAGTCGGGTTCATTACGGCTGAGCCAGCAAGGGAACTCCCTTACCTGAGTTTAGAATGGAGGAAGCCCTCCCAGGCACACGAGCATAAGGGTAAATCACAGCAGTGCAGTAAAAAGCGATGAATTTGACTCCATTCAAAGGAAGACTTCGGCAAGTCAGGAAAAAAACATAAAAGATTTTGGGAAGATCGTGGCAAAAGAGATGACATAATTTGGGGGACTTCTTGAATCCCCGTGTCATAATAGAAAGAGAAACTAGTCAAAATCATGGCCATCATTTGCAACAAATGTGGGTGACAAGGTATTCCCACAAATCCCTGCCAACTAAAAATTGTCACTTGATATCCGCTTCTACAAGGATGAGGTAAAAGGTCCCTGCAGTGGCTGACCTTCGGCGCACCCTGAAATGAGTTCACGGTGGAGACCAGGAGTGAGGCACTCCATGCTCTGGGGGAAAAACTGGCAGAACAGACCTTCAGATAGATATTTTCAGGAGAGTTCATGAGCCAAATTTCTTGCATCTTCTCATATCTAGAAAGGCACTAAAATCATTAACAGAGACGTCTGCTCCTCATGACTCACAGTAACCTTCTTGTGCTTCTCAGCAGCAACCTTCTACCCAAATATGTGCTTCATTGCACATATCCCCCTCCACCAGAATCATCTCTATACTGACCTGTCCTTCTGCCTTCTGGGAGCAGTTCCTCAGAGCTACCTGAGAGCCTGTCTCCCAGGCTATAGTGCTCATGCTGTCCTCACTGCCCCAAAGAAAATCTTAACTCACAACTCTCACATTATGGGGTTTTTTTTCTTTTTTTTTTTTTCCGGTTAACAATGCAGATACCAGCAGAGAAGGGCAGCCACCAATAGCCACAATATCTGCACGATATTAACACCTTTGCAGGAGGAAGCAGAGGCATCCGTGAGGCATCCAACAGATCTGTGAACGGCAACACCATAAAATAACCCATGGATATTCACTATCAACTACAGCTGGTTACCTTGAAAGCAAAAGCTGAAACTGAAGGGATTTCATTCAATCCTATAGCAGGTAAGCCTAAGAATCCATGTTTAAGTCTGAAAGCCTCAGCCTTTCAGACCCTCTGCACTGTCAAAACTGACCAGCTAGGAGTTCCTGTCGTGGCTCAGTGGTAACAAACCCACCTAGTATTCATGAGGATGCAGGTTTGATCCCTGGCCTCACTCAGTGGATTAAGGATCTGGCATTGCCATGAGCTGTGGTGTAGGTCATAGACATGGCTCAGACCCCATGTTGCTGTGGCTCTGATTAGACCCCTAGCCTGGGAACTTCCATATGCTGTGGGTGTGGCCCTAAAAAGAGGGGAAAAAAAAGAAAGAAACAAACAAACAAACCAACCAACTGACCAGCTAGTACTCCCTTCCAGAACTGGACTCCTGCAAAAAAATAAATAAATTATTAGAAATGGAATCAAGATTGAGTAGAATAAGGACAACAGAGGCAAAGAAAAAACAAGGCACACAAAACTGGGAGAGAGATCTAAGCCAGGAAATTTCAGAAAGCAAACCACCATGGTTTTTTGACACTACACAAAAGCAACAGAAGAGGGAGCCCAGTGAAGTTCTAAAACTTGACTGAAGCACTCTTCCTTCAAAAAGTTCAGGAAAACTAATTTCACATGAAAATGAGCAGCTGACAATGGTCAAGGTTAAATCCCATATAAAACCCAAGTGAATATAAGGAACAGAATAACATCTCGGCCATCAAGGAACACACACCAGAAAGATATGCCCACAAAACACGCCAGGGCTTTTACCTATTATTTCATAATAAACTAAAATTGTAAAAACTCTTTGGAAATCAGGCAACTGAGCAGTTAACTAACCAGGATATGGAAGTTAGACTGTCATCACATTTTTTTGTGATTTTTACCTTTAAATTTTTTTTATTAAAGTGTTGTTGATTTATAATGTTGTTCCAATTTCTGCTATAAAGCAAATGACTCAGTCATACATATATATAAACATTCTTTTTCTCAGATCTTCCATCATAGTCTATTCCAAGAGACTGGATACAGTTCTCTGTGGTGTATAGTAGGACCTCATTACTTACATTCTAATTTTAATAATTTGCATCTATCTTCTCCTCCACAAGTCTGTTCTCCATATCTGCCATCACATTTTTTGAAAGCAACACTTTATACTAGAAGTAAATATAAGATACTCAAGCAAAGAAAATGTGAATGAAGGATTTTATACCTAGTAAACTTTTTTTTTTTTTTCTTGCTTTTTAGGGCTGCATCTGAGGCACATGGAGATTTCCCAGGCTAGGGGTCTAACTGGAGCTAGAGCTGCAGGCCAACGCCACAGCCACAGCAATGCCAGATCCAAGCCACGCATACAACCTACACCACAGCTCACGGCAATGCCGGATCCTTAACACACTGAGCGAGGCCGGGGATTGAACCTGAAACCTCATGGTTCCTAATCAGATTCATTTCCGCTGCACCACAACAGGAATTTCTATACCTAGTAAACTTTTAAGTACAAAAAGTTAGAAAGTCTATTATCAAAACATACAAGAAATCAGGGAATAATTTTCTCATGAGAACTTCCAGAAATATTTATTGGAAAAGAAGCTACAAACAACCAAAAGTATTAGAGAGACATTGACATAAGGATTGGTCATGAGCATTAAATATATGGTTTCTTTAACACTAAGTCTAAATGAGGGTAAAAGACAAAGTTTTAGTACTAAATGGCTATACGCCTAAAAAGGTAAATAATATATAACCACTAAAAATGGGGAGGAGTTCCCATCATGGCACAGCAGAAACAAATCCGACTAAGAACCATGCAGTTTCGGGTTCCATCCCTGGCCTCCCTCAGTGGGTTAAAGATCTGGCATTGCCTTGAGCTGCGGTGTAGGTCACAGACATGGCTAGGATCTGACATTGCTGCGGCTGTGGCTGTGGTGTTGGCCGGCAGCTGTAGCTCCAATTGGACTCCTAGCCTGGGAACCTCCATATGCCATGGGTACGGCCTTAAAAAGTTAAAAAAAAAAAGAGAGAGAGAGAGGAAAGACTGGAAATAGCATAAGTAAAATTTAAAATATATATTCAGTAATCATTTTAGTGATAGTAGTATTAACAGTGCTGGTTTCAGATTATCATGAAATAAGGCAAACATATAATGTAAGATATTCTAATTCCATCATTTCCTGTGTCTTTGAGAACCAGGATATCCAATATGGAAGAAAGAAAATACAGGAATATGGATGAGACTAAGTGAAAATTCTAATTTTATAAATGCCAAATTTCTTTTTTTAAACTCAATTTTATTTATAGTTGTACAACCATCAGCACAACCCAGTTTTACAACCTTTCCATCCCAAATGGCCAGCCCATCCCTCCCCCCTGCTCCGTAAATGCTAAATTTCAAGTGGAACGTGTTTTATAGATGACAGATGGATGTAATTCCTAGACTTGTCCACTGAAAGGGCTTATAAGCAATAACCATCCAAGTGGCAATGGGAATCCATCAAACCCAGATTGTCATCTTGAAACACCACTTCCCGCTAAATCACCACATGAAACAAAACAAATAAATAAAAAGGTTTCTTGAAGTCATGGCTGAAGATGTAGAAGATAAACCTGGAACGTCTTATCACACCAGGTAAAAAAGAAGCTATCACGACATTAAGAAGATTGTACAGGAAGGGTCCATCCAAGACGGCGGCTCAGGAAGCTCCTGAACTCACCTGCTCCTAGGGACACACCTACAACTACTTATGGGAAAACCCCCCCCCCTGGAAGAAATCCGGAGGCTGAGTGGATGAGAAAATAACCACGTTGGAGTTCCTGTTGCAGCTCAGTGGGTTAAAAACCTGACCAGTGTCCATAGGATGTGGGTTCAATCCCTAGCCAAGCTCAGTGGGTTAAGGATCTAGCGTTGCTGTGAGCTGTGATGTAGGTTACAGATGCAGCTCAGATCTGGCTGCTGGGGCTGCGGGGTATGTAGGCCAGCAGCTGCAGCTCTGATTCGACCCCTAGCCTGGGAACTTCCACATGCCACAAGTGTGGCCCTAAAAAGTGAAAAAGAAAAGAACCACATCAAAATGGGTAGAGAGGCGAGGCTAAGACACGATCCCTGCCATAAGCCCCAACCCCTGCATGACAACATAGAATTAGGAGGAAACTCACAACTCTCTTTAAAGACAATGTTTTTATTTTCTGTGTTTTTTAGGGCTGCATCTGAGGCATATGGAAGTTCCCAGGGTAGGGGTCGAGTCTGAGCTGTAGCCACCAGCCTACACCACAGCCACAGCAACTCGGGATCCTTAACCCACAGAGCCAGGGATCGAACCCACATCCTCATGGATACTAGTCCAGTTTGTTTCTGCTGCGCCACAATGAGAATTCCCGAGAAAACATTTTTAAAGTTCTTGTGATGAGTCCCAGCTCTCCCCTCAGGCCTTGGAGCAGAGACAGCCCAGTCTTCCCCTGAAAGAGGACTCTTTGTATATCTTGAAAGCTGAAGGCTGAGGATCAGGCCTCTGATTTAGCACAAATTAAGGGGCTGACTGTGGTCTTCTCCAGAGAGAGGGAGGCCAACAGGTACCATCTTCGTGCTCTCTCTCTGCCTTGATCTCCATCTCGAGTCTCCCTGAAAGGAGCTGGTGCACATGTCTGGTCCCCAGCCTGTGTGGCTGCCACCCAGGGACACACCCCATGACTGACTATCTCTGGGGGCCAGTGGAACATATGCTCCCAGATCCCACAGGACTATAAGATATAGAAAAAGAGTTCTTACTGATTATCCCCCCAAGGCTCAGTGCAGAGACATGAGTCAAAAACACCAAACTCCCAGAATTCCCGCTGTGGCACAGTGGTACTGGCAGCATCTTGAGAGCACTGGGACACAGGTTTGGTCCCCGGACCCACACACTAGGTTAAGGATCCCGCATTGCTGCAGCTGCTTCTTAAGTTGCAACTGTGGCTCACATCTGATCCCTGGCCTGGGAACTCCATAAGCCGCAGGGCAGCCAAAACAAACAAACAAATAGAAAAAGAAACACCAAACTTCCATCTTTCTCTAAAAAGGCCTATTCGAGGAGTTCTCACTGTGGCACAGTGGGTTAAGAATCTGAGCACAGTGGCTCGGATTGCTGCAGCAGCTTGGGTTTCATTCCTGGCCTGGAGCAGAGGGTTGAAGGATCTGGCACTGCCACAGCTGTGGTTCAGATTCAATCCCTGGCCCAGGAACTGCCACATGCCTCAGGTGCAGCTATTAAAAACAAACAAACAAACAAACAAAAAAACTCCTATATGTTTATCTGAAATGCTACAGCCTGAGAGTCAAACTTCTAAATTAAAACACATCGAGGGGGCAAGAACAACACTCTCCAAGATTGAGGAGGCCAGCAGGAACATTTTCACTCTCTCTCTCTCTCTGCCCCTTTCCAAGTTGCCACTAGAAGAGCTGCTGCACCCTGGGTTTTGTGGCTGCCATCCAAAGGACCCATCCCTCGATAGCCTGGCTCTGATGGCCAGTTAGACTTGTGTTCACAGGTTCAATGGGACTATAGCAAACAAAGAAACAGTTCTCAACTGGCTACGCCCCCAGAGCTCAGTGCAGAGGGAGCAGAAAGAAACTTTCTTCCAGTCTTTTTCTTGAAAGAGGTCTATTTCCATACTTGAAAAGCTGCTGCCTGGGAGTTCCCACTGTGGCACAGTGGGATAGATGGCATCTCTGCAGCGCCAGGACACAGGTTTGATCCCCAGCCTGGCACAGTGTATTAAAGGACCCAGCATTGCCACAACTGTGGCATAGGTTGAAACTGCAGCTCAGATCTGATGCCTGGCCCAGGAACTCCATTTGCAGTTGGGCAGCCCAAAAGAGGGGGCAGGGGGGAAGCTGCTGCCTGAAGGTCCAGCCTCCCATCAGCCTGAATCTAGATATGGACTGAAATCCTCCCCTCTTGGACACTGACAGGTCTTGACACAGCCTCAACTCCTGGGAGGCACTAAGAACAAGGTAGCCTGCTTAGACAATCACAAAGATTTGGGAGACAGCCAAGAGTAAGGACAGGGTTGAGCAGTAAGTTTCATTTCCTATAGGAGGCCCCTTTTTCAAGGCAGGAAGAGGTGGCTATTTTATTTAATGCATAGAAACCAACACAGAGAGTCAAGGAAAAAGAAGAAACAGAGGAATATGTTCCAAATGAAAGAACAAGATAAAACCCCAGAGACAGGTCTTAATGAAATGGAAATAACTTACTTTCCTGATAAAGAGTTCAAAATAATGGTCCTAAGGATTCCAACCAAGGTCAGGAAAATAATGCATGAATAAAGTGAGGATTTCAATAAAGAAATAAAAAATATAAGAAAGTACCAAAGCAGGGAGTTCCCATTGTGGCTCAGTGGGTTACAAACTCAACTAGTATCCACCAGGATGTGGGTTCAGTCCCTGGCCTCGATCAGTGGGTTAAGGATCCAGTGCTGCTGTAAGATGCAGTGTAGGTTGCAGATGCAACACATATCTGGCATTGCTGTGGCTTTGATGTAGGCCGATAGCTGCAGTTCTGATTTCCTCCCTAGCCTGGGAACTTCCATATGCTGCAGGTGTGGCTATAAAAAGGAAAAAAAAAAATTTTTTTTTTGGGAAAAGAAAGTACCAAACAGAAATCACAGAGCTGATGGACACAATAGCTGAACTGAAAATTTTAATAGCAGAGTAGGTGACGCGAAGAAAAGATCGGCAAACTTGAAGACATCGGTGGAATTCATTCCATAAGAAGAGCAAAAATAAAAAGAATTAAAAAGTGTGAAAATAGCTTAAGGGACTTATTGGACACCATCAAGTGGACGCAAAATGGCATAGAGGTCCCAGAAGGAAAAGAGAAAGGGGCAAAACGCTTATTCAAAGAAATAATGGCTAAGAACTTCTTTTACCTGGGGAAACAGACATCCAGATCCAGGAAACCCAGAGAATTCTAAAGATGAATCCAAAGGGACTGTACCAAGACACACTATAATTCAATTGTCAAGAGTTAAAGACAGAGAATCTTAAAAGCAGCATCAAAGAAAAACAACTTGCTATATTTCAAGGAACCCCCATGTCCAGATTTTCAGAGAAACTCTGCAGGCCACAGAGAATAATAAAATATATTCAAAGTGCTAAAAGGAAAAAAAAACTGCCACCAAGAGTACTCTACCTGGAAAACTTGTTCTTCAGAATTGAAGCAGAGATAAAAGAGTTTTCCAAACAAGCAGAAGCTACATACGAAAGAAACCAGTGTTGAGCATGAAAAGCTACCTGATGTCACTGATCATCAGGGAAATTTAAATCAAAACCACGTGAGATATCGCCTCTTAACTGTCAGAATGGCTGTCATCAAAAAGATAAGAGAGGACGTGTTCCCATTGTAGCTCAGTGGTAATGAGCCTGACTGGTATCCATGACGATTCGATTCCTGGCCTGGCTGCTTAGGTTAAGGATCTGGTGTTGCCAGTGAGCTGTGGTGTAGGTTACAGATGAGGCTAGATCCCGGGTTGCTGTGGCTGTGCTGTAGGCCAGAAGCTACAGCTCCGATTCAACCCCTAGGCTGAGAACTTCCATATGCTGCACCTGCAGCCCTAAAAAGGCAAAAAAAAAAAAAAAAAAAAAAAAAAGAAAGAAAAAAAAAGAAAAAGACAAGAAATAACTGTTGGCGAGGACATGGAAAAAAGGGAACACTTGTGGGGTGTTGGTGGGAATGTAAATTGATACAGCTACTCTGGAAACAGTATGGAGATTTCTTCAAGAAATTAAAAATAGAGCCACCATACGATCCAGCAATCTTCTGAATATTTTCTGAGGAAATGAAAACATTAACCTGAAGAGATATCCGCACTCTTAGGTTCAATTGCAGCATTATTTACAACAGCCAACACATGGAAACATTTGAAGTGTTCACCCGTGGATGAGTGGTTAAAGCTGTGGTACATATGCGTGCATGGCACACACACACACATACAATGTGTATACACTCAATGTGTGTATATATATATACGCACAATGTATATGTGTTATATGCATGCACACAATGGAATATTGTTGAGCTACAAGCATGGAAGAACACGGATATAACTTGAGGGAATTATGCTAAGTGAATAAGCAAGTCTAGGAAGACAAATACTATATGGTACCATTTATATGCGGAACCTAAAAAAAAAGTCAAACTTACAGAAACAGTAGAAAAGTGGTTTGCGGGAGCTGGGGATGGAGGAAATAAGGAGAGGTTGGTAAAGGCTTCAAACTTGCTGCTATAAGATGGATATGATGAAAAAATGTATAAGATTTGAAATTAAGCTGTAACAGTGATTATATTAAACTATAATATAGTTACTACAGTGACTAACACTATTGTATAACTGAAATATGTGTGTATATACAAGTCTGAGGATTTCTTTCACACTGTATCAAATCATCACTAAGTACATTTTATTTTTTTAACTTTTTATTAAAGTATAGTTGATTTACAATGTTCTGTCAATTTCTGTTGTACGATAAAGTGACACAGTCATATGTGTATATATATGTGTGTGTGTGTGTATATATATATATATATATATATATGCATTCTTTTTCTCATATTATCTTCCATTGTGTTCTATCCCAGGAGATTGGATATAGTTCCCTGTGCTGTATAGCAGGACTTCATAGGTTATCCATTCTAAATGTAGTAATTTGCATCTGCTAACCCCAAAGCCCCAATCCATCCACTATGTACACTTTAAATGCCCTAAAATTTTTGAATTAGACCTCTGTAAAGCTAAAAAATAATAAAACATAACTGATTAAAAAAAACCCTCATAGATGAGGTGGCTTTTATATGTATATATAAAACACCTCCTGGATGAGGTGGCTTATAAACAACAGCCATTTATTTCTTACAGTTCTGGAGGCTGGAAGACCAAGGCAGAGGCACCAGCAGATTCGGCATCTGGTGACAGCTGGCTTCCTGGTCCACAAGCACCTTACAAAGGCCCCCACCTTTGAGGCTCATCACCTTGGGAATTAGGTTTCGATACATTAATCTATGGGGACACAAACATCCCATCTATGGCAGTTATGCGTGGAAGTGATTTTATAAAATCAACACAGTGGTTCTTTGTTGGGGAGGGGAGAGAGCTGAGGCTGGGCGAATGGGGCTCTGGGGAGACCAAAGCTCTGTGTCTTCACCTCATTTAGACATTACAAGGAGGTTTGCCTTAGAACAATTCACAAAACTACATGTTTGTTTTGTGTGGTCTTCTATATCCATCTTCTACTTTACAAGGAAATTACTATTTTTTAGGAGTTCTCTTGTGACGCAGCAGGTTAAGGATCTGGCATTGTCACTGCAGCAGCCCAGGTCGCTGCTGTGGCACAGGTTCAATTCCTGGCCCAGGAACTTCAGCATGCCTCTGGCTCAGCCAAAAAAAAACTATTTTTTAAAAACATCATAAGCACAATGAAAAGGCACACTGGGAAAAGTGTATGCGTATGTATACACACACATATGTATATATATGGAAGCAAAATATTATACTCATTGTATAATAATTTTTTTAACTAATAAGGGAAAAGTTAACATTCCAATTAAAAAATGAGCAACGATGATTCGTAGGAAATCTGCAATGGGCAGTAAACATATCTGTAAATGTTTGATCTTTCTAAAAACAACAATGTGAATGATCAAATTGGAAAAGTTAATAAAATGACAATACTTAATGTTGGGGGTGGAGAAAATTAGCATGCTCCCACAATGCTGACAGGTTTTTTTTTTTTTTTTTTTTTTTTGTCTTTTGTCTTTTGTTGTTGTTGCTATTTCTTGGGCCGCTCCCGCGGCATATGGAGGTTCCCAGGCTAGGGGTCTAATTGGAGCTGTAGCCACCGGCCTACGCCAGAGCCACAGCAACGCGGGATCCGAGCCGCGTCTGCAACCTACACCACAGCTCACGGCAACGCCGGATCATTAACCCACTGAGCAAGGGCAGGGACCGAACCCGCAACCTCATGGTTCCTAGTCGGATTCGTTAACCACTGCACCACGACGGGAACTCCCTGACAGGTTTGTTATAACATTTTTGGAGAGTAGTTGACAACATTTAACCTTTTGAAAAAACTTTAAAATGTGTTCACTTTATTTGAATAATTCCAGGTTTAAGGATATATCCAAGAAGTTTACTGGTGTTCTAAGTGGTTGGGATTCAGCACTTTCACTGCTGCAGGCTGGGTTCAACCCCTGGTCTGGGAACTGAGATCCCACATCAAGCTGCTTCACGCTGTGGCAAAAAACAATAATAATTAATAAAAATGTGTACAAAAGAAACTATCATGAACATCTGAAAGGGTATATTTTACAAAGATGCATCACAAACCATTATTTGTATTTAAAAATCTGGAAACAAGTAAAATGTCCAATTATAAAGAACATAAAGAATTCAAGGAGTACTGTGCAGTCATGAAAAGTAGAAGACTTAATGGCATTGAAAAAGCAAATTTCAAAGCAGTGCCTAGTGCAATACTTTTGTTTCCCTTTATACATTTTTATTGTTCAATATAACACATGAGGAAGAAGGCACAAAAGAAACCGGTATAGTTGATTTACTGCAAAGTGCGTATCTTGTAACCATCACCTGGGTCCAGAATAGAACAGTTCAAGCATCCAGGGTGTCCTCCTGCCACCCTCCTTCCCCAAATGACCCACACTCTGGACGTGCATGTAATGATTCCCTTTTCTTTATAGTTTCACCACTTGTATATATCAGGAAACACTTTGGTTTAGTTTTGTCTGTTTTCAAACTTTATTCAGTGGAACCATAAAGTATGGGCACTTCATGTCTGGCCTCTTCCACTCCCTGACTTTGCACAGAGTGGTGGTTTGTCATTGTTGTGATTTGGAATGGGGACAGCCTTTCTGAGTACTTGCGTGAATAGAGCGCAATACACTTTATTCTGCTCTTGAAGGATACTTGGGGCTGTTACTGATGATGCTCCAATGAACAAGCTTCTACCTGCATTTTCCTGCACGGGCGCACACATTCTGTTGTGTAAATATTTAGGCGTAGGATTGCTAATGGAGGTTCCCAGGCTAGGGGTCGAATCGGAGCTGTAGCCACTGGCCTATGCCAGAGCCACAGCAACGCAGGATCCAAGCTGCGTCTGCAACCTACACCACAGCTCACGGCAACGCCGGATCGTCAACCCACTGAGCAGGGGCAGGGACCGAACCCGCAACCTCATGGTTCCTAGTCGGATTCGTTAACCACTGCACCACGACGGGAACTCCCCAGCTGTCACTTTTAACAGCAGTCTGAGAGTTTCCATTGTTCCACATCCTTAATAATCCTGGGTATTGTCGGTCTTTCTTGATTTAAATTGTTGTATGGTTATAGAGCAGTATCTTGCAATTATAATTTATATTTCTTGATTTCTAATGGATTTATTGGCCATTTTATGAGTGGCCTATTCGAATCTCTCGCCCATTTTTTCTGTTGGATTGTTTATCTGTTTCTTTAAAAGAATAAAATATAAGTGGAAAAAATTTTTAATGACTCCATAGATCATGGTAATAACAGTTATTTCTGAGTGATGGAAATAGTAATTTGTATTTTCTTCCTTGTACTTCTCTGCTCTTTTCTAATTTCCTATAATAATTACATCTTATTTTCAGAACATTAAGTTTTCACAATTCTAATGAACAAAAGCAATGGATTTTATGAAAGATACTACCTAGGGAAAAAGTTTGAATACTTAACTGTTAAATTTATGGGATATTTGGATGATTTATGGTAGTGATTCTCAAACTCTTCCAAGGTGTTCGAGAGCTAAAATTGAAAAATGTGCCCTCTTCCAATGTGAAGTAGTTTCATTTATTTTGTTTAAAGCCTACAACCAAATTTAATATATCAAGCTATCAACCTATATACACATCCGTGAATTATTAATATGCCAAATAGAATCCAGCAGAAACAGATATTATGAGAGAAGTTTGAGCCAAAATTAGGAAATCATACTCCTATATCAAGAATTTCTGGAGTTCCCATTGTGGCTCAGCAGGTTAAGAACCCAACACAGTGTCCATGAGGATTTGGGTTCAATCCCTGGCCTTGCTCAGTGGGTTAAGGATCTGGCATTGCCACAAGCTTCGGTTTAGGTTAGAGATGTGACTTGGATCTGGTGTGGCTGTGGCTGTGGCTGTGGCAAAGTCCTGTAGCTGCAGTTTCCGATATGGGAAACTTCCAAATGCTGCAGGTGCACTGTAAGAAGGAAAAAAAATAATTTCTGCTTTCACTTCCATCAAAACTCCTATTAATGCGGTAGCTTCTAAAATAAAAGTATTCACATCCTGACAAAGTACAGGTTAAAAGGTCTTAGATTTCTCATGCTCTGAAAAATTAATCACAAAATATTAATCGAATAACAACTGTTCCCAATCGTGTGTAGCTTTAGAAAGAATTAAAACATAATGCTTGACCTCAGAGAGCTTGCCATCTGGAGAAATAAATCAAGCCCTTATGAAAATAACAGAATGCATGATGTTGGGAGTCAAAGAAAACAGATTTAACAGTAGAATGGGAGTAGCTGCTGTGGCACAGTAGGTTAAGAATCCAACCAGAGTTGCGGGTTCAATCCCCAGCCCGATGCAGTGCGCTAAAATTTTTTTAATGATGAAATGGTCATAGCAATTTTCTAAAGTAACTCCTGCCTCTGGCCTTGATGGATAGTATAAGTCACATTTATAGTCCCACTATAAATAGCTAAAAAACTAGAAAACATATAAAACAACTATCTTCAAGCACAGGGCTGCAATCCTGGAAGAAAAGAAACCAAGGCCAAGTGAGCTCAAGATCCACCAGGCCTTCTTCACTGGAGGTAGTTTCCAAAACTAGTGCAGGGAAATGGAGGCTGAGCAGGGAACTCTCACTGGAGGAACAAACAAATGAACAAACAAAACAAAACAAAAACAGAGACTGGAATTCAGAGCTGCTAAGGCAGCTGAAATTTGGGGAGCAGTTTATCAGAAAGGAAGGAGCTACAGAGAAAGAATCCCAAAAGTCTGCATAGGGGTTCCCCTGGAGACTTTTGTTTGTTTGTTTGTTTGTTTGTTTAAGGCTGCACTTATGGCATATGGACGTTCCTTTGCCAGGGGTCCAATTGGAGCTGCAGCTGCCAGCTGCAGCCACAGCCACAGCAACACCAGATCCAAGCCATGTCTGCCACCTACACCACAGCTCACCACAATGCCAGATCCTTAACCCACTGATCAGGGCCAGGGGTTGAACCCTCATGGATTCTACTCGGGTTCTTTATGTATTTATTTATTGCCTTTTCTAGGGCTGCACCCACGGCATATGGAAGTTCCCAGGCTAGGGGTCTAATCAGAGCTGTAGCTGCCAGCCTACACCACAGCCACAGCAACTCCAGATCCAAGCCGCATCTATGTCCTACACCTCAGCTCACAGCAACACCGCATCCTTAACCCACTGAGTGAAGCCAGGGATCGAAACCCGCAACCCTATGGTTCCTAGTCAGATTCATTAACCACTGAGCCACGATGGGAACTCCACTACTTAGGTTCTTAACGTGCTAAGCCACAATGGGAACTCTCTCTCTCTCTCTTTTTTTTTTTTTTTTTTTTTTCCCAGCTGTGTCCTAGCATTCGGAAATTTCCAGGCCAGGGATCTTGCCACAGCAGTGACCAGAGCCACAGCAGTAACAACACTGGATTTTTAACCGCTAGGCCACCGAGAACTCCTTCCCTGGGTGTCCTTTTACAAATTCGAAGCTATGTATGTGCAGATGAGGCTCTGAAAAGCCTGAGAAGCAGAGGAGAACTGCTGAGGGACAAGAATCTGCAGAGGAATGTCAGGGGTTTCACAGCCCTGGGGAGACGCTGACTGGGCCAGAAAGGAGAGACTCTGGAACACTCATCTGTAGAAGCAAAGATCATGCCCTAAAATTGAGGGCAAGATGAAACAGACCAGCCTTTAACAAGCCTAGAACTAAAAATACAATACAATACAATACAATACAATACAATACAATACAATACAATACAATACAATAAGGAGTTTCCATCGTGGTACAGCGGAAATGAATCTGACTAGGAACCATGATGTTGTCAGTTCGATCCCTGGCCTCACTCGGTGGGTTAAGGATCCAGCATTGCCATGAGCTGTTGTGTAGGTCACAGATGTGGCTCGGATATGGCATTGCTGTGGCTGTGGTATAGGCCGGCAGCAACAGCTCCAATTAGACCCCTAGCCTGGGAATCTTCATGTGCCGCGGGTGCAGCCCTAAAAAGAGAAAAGACGAAAAAAGAATAATAATAAAAATAAAATAAAATGTTAAGATAAACAAAAAGGTGGCGTTCCCACTGTGGCTCAGTAGGTTAAGGACCTCCATATCGTCTCTGTGAATACGTGAGTTTACCCAGTGGATTAAGGATCTGAAGTTGCTGTGACCGTGGTGCAGGCCGGCAGCTGCAGCTCCAATTCGACCTCTGGCCCAGGAAATTTTTATGCTGCAGGTGCAACTGTAAAAAAAAAAATTAATTAAAAGCCTATAACTAAGTCTTAATAAGATCAAAGTGGTCCACATTAATTTATGCATCTGCAGAAATTAAAATTCAAAACCCTTTTGAAGAAAATAACAAAATCTAGAACCTCTAAAATAAATCATCAAATGTCCAGCGTATGATTGAAAATTACTAGAAACGTCAAGAAAGAAAACATGTAGAGTAAAAAGTAGAATCTGTCAATAGGAACAGATGCAAAATACTATGCCTCAAACACACAATAATATGTAAAAGAATCTAGAAAAGAGGGTGGATAAATGGTGGAAAGAGATAAAGAATTTTGGAAGAATTATAAAAATTATATATATAGTTTCCAGATGAAACTCTAAACCTGAAAAAAAAAAAAAAAACAGAAATAAATATTTGCTGGATGAGATTAACTGAAGACTGGACACCACAGAAGAGAGGATTAGTAAACTTGAAATAGCTCAAAATAAATCACTGAAACAGAAGAAGTAAACTATTAGGAGAAAAAAGAACCAAGCCTCAGTGACCTGTGGGACAGTCTCCTATGGTCTAGCATATGAGTAGTTAGCACATAACCGAGCAGGATCTTCTGGGCCTTCCTGGGGCAGGCCCTTCCCCCCGATCCTCTGCTTTAGCTCCTCTCTGAAGTATAACATGTGTCTTGTTGGAGGTTTACAGAAACATCAGTGACCTGACCTCTGTGCCCAGCTGCAAGAACAAAAGATTTCTGCACCAAGGAGTTTGCAAGAACGACCATGCCCCTCCCCTCACCCCTCCTTCACATTGCCTTTAAAAATGCTTTACAATTGGTTTGGGGAGTTCCAGTTATTTGGGGGCCACAAGGCCCCTATCCGCTTGCACGGCCCTTCACTAAAGCTTTATCTGCTCCAAACGCCAACATTTCAATTTGTTTGGTCTCACTGTGTGTCAGGCACAGGGACTTGGGCTAGAGTTCTAGAAGGATGGAGACAGAAAATGAAGTAGGAATAATATTTGAGGCAGTTTTTTTGTTGTTGTTGTTGTTGTTATTTGTTTGTTTGTTTTTGTCTTTTTAGGGCAACACCTTCGGCATATGGAAGTTCCCAGGATAGGGGTTGAATCAGAGCTGTAACCTCTGGCCTCTACCACAGTCACAGCAATGCCAGATCCAAGCCGCCTCTGTGACCTACACCACAATTCACCACAAGGCTGGATCCTTCACCCACTGAGTGAAGCCAGGGATTGAATCTGTGTCTTCATGGATACTAGTCAGATTCATTTTTGCTGAACCATGATGGGAACTCCTTGAAGAAATTTTAATCAAAATTCCAAATCTGATCAGGGAAGAAACCCACAGACAGGAAAATCAATGAACCCCAACCGGAAAAGAAAATACATCTAGAAAGAAACACACCTAACAAAGAAAACCACACCTACACAGATCACTGTCAAATGGCTGAAAACCTGATAAAGATAAAATCTTAAAGGCAAGCAGAGGCAGGGTCTTGAAGAGATATGGGTCCATAGCTGCATTCTGTACATTCACTAATGGGCGAATTAATAAGCAAAATGTGGCATACACACAGTGGAATATTATTCAGCCTTAAAAAGCAAGGGGATTATGACATGTGATACACCATGGATAAGCCTTAAAGATGTTATGCTAAGTGAAATAAGCCATCACAGAAAGATACAATATGATACCACTTACAGGAGTTACCTAGAGTAGTGAAACTCATAAAAACAGAAAGTAAAGCATTGGTTGCCAGAGGCTGGGGAAATGGAAACAGAAAATTCTTTAGTGGACGCAAAATTTCAGTTTTGCAAGATGAGAATGGAGACTGGTTATATAATGGGACTATACTTGAAACTCTACATTTAAAATTGTTAAAATTGGGAGTTCCTCAGCAGAAACGAATCTGACTAGCATCCATGAGGATGCAGGTTTGATCCCTGGCCTTGCTCAGTGGTTTAAGGATCTGGCATTGCCACAAGCTTCGGTTTAGGTTAGAGATGTGACTTGGATCTGGTGTGGCTGTGGCTGTGGCATAGGCCAGCTCCGATTCAACAGCCTGGGAACCTTCATGTGCCACGAGTGTGGCCCTAAAAAGACACACACACACAAAAAATTGTTAAATCTTATATCGTGTATTTTACCACCATTAAAGTTTTTTTGAGACAAATTTTAAAGAGCAAATATACGATAAAAGATACAGTATGTGCAGACACAATAATAAAAATAAAGCTGACATCTCATTAGTACTAATGAAAGCCAGAAGATAAGGGTAACTTTATTTAGTCTTTTTAGGGCCACACCCACAGCATCTGAAAGTTCCCAGGCTAGGGGCTGAATTGGAGCTACAGCTGCCAGCCTTTGCCACAGCCTCAGCAATGCCACATCCGAGCCGCGTCTGCAACCTACACCACAGCTCACGACAACGCCAGATCTTTAACCCACTGAGCGAGGCCAGGAATCAAACCTGCAACCTCATGTCTCCTAGTCGGATTCATTTCCACTGCACCACAACAGGAACTCCTGTTTTTAAAATTTTTTATTTATTTTTTGTTTTCTTTTGTTTTTTGCCTGCACCTGCAGCATGCACAAGTTCCCAGGACAGGGATCAAACCTGAGCCACAGCAGCCACTGCAGTGACAGCATCTGATCCTTAAGCTGCTGCACCACAGGAGAACTCCCAAGGGTAACTTTAAAGTGCTAAAAACAAATAAAAAGTATCAATTATCGAACTAAAATTCTATATTGAGTGAAAATATCCTTCAAAAATAAAGGCAAAATAGAGGAATGTTCATTATCTCTTTGCTGCCAGGCTGTAACGGCTAAGGAGGGATGCCTGTTCTGCAAGATTCACCCCGTTATCCCTGTCTCCAGGATTTAACAAGAGTAAAATTCCAGAATGGCCATGTATCTACCTGGCCTTAAATAGTCTCTCTGTTTGCCTATTGCTGCAGTGGAGAAATCAGAAACACCTTGAATGAGTGATCAAAATGAACATCACCAGAGAGGGGCAAGTGGACACTGTACGCCCCTAGGCATGATGCCCAGAGAAGGGTAGATCAGGGGTGTAGTGTCCCACCTGGGAATGCACAGCTGAATCTAGTTGTAGGAAGGAACAGAGGAGCCCAGAATGAGGAAGTTTCTATTTAAAAGCAAACAGAGGAGTTCCAGTTGTGGCTCAGTGGTTAGCAAACCCAACTAGCATCCATGAGGACATGGGTTCGATCCCTGGCCTCACTCAGTGGGTTAAGGATCTGGTGTTGCCGTGCGCTGTAGTATAGGTCACAGATGCTGCTCAGATCCTGCGTTGCTGTGGCTGTGGGATTAGGCCAGCGGCTACAGCTCCTGAGAATCTCCAAAGGCCATGGGTGTGGCCCTGAACAGACAAAAAGACCAAAAATAAAAGTAAATGGAGAAGAGCCCTATTCCTCAAAAATGTCAAAGTCATAAAACACAAAGTAAGGCTGTGGAAAATATTTCAGATTCAAGAACACTAGGTAAAAAGTGAACACAATACCTGATCCAAGAGTGGCTCCTTTACTAGAGGAAGAATGCTGTATAAGACATTATTGGGTCAATTAAAAAATTGGAACATAGATATAGAGTAAATGAAACGATTTTATTAAGGTTAAATGTACTGAAGTTATCACTGCACTGTGTCTACATAAGAGAATATCCTTATTCTTAGAAAACATACCCTGAAATATTTAGGAATAAAGGGTCACAACATATACAATTTACTCATAAATTGCTCAGTAAAATATATATTATGCACATATTTATTGAGAGAAAATCCACGCAAGTGATATAAAATGTTAACAATTAACGAACGTGGGTAAGCAGTATGCATTAGCTTGCTAAGGCTGCCAACAAAGTACTACACACTTGGCATGGCTTAAACCTCAGAAATGTACTGTCTCCCAGCCCTGGAGGCTAGAAGTCCAAGATCAAGGTTCCTCCTGAGGCTGTGATGGGAAAATTGTTCCAGGGCTCTCGCCTGCAAAAGCTGCTGGCGCTTTGCTGTAAACCTTTCATTCCTTGGCTTTTAGACGTAGACACATCACTCATCTCCATTTTCATGTTCCCGTGCCATTTTCCCTGTGTGTGTCTCTGTGCTCACATTTCCCCTTTGCATTAAGGACACCAGTCATATTGGATTAGGGCCTAAGCTAAAGACCTTAAGCGAAAAACCTGATCACCTCTGTAAAGACCCTATTTCGAAATAAGGTTCCATTCCGTGGTATCAAGGTTATGATTTCAACATATCTATTTTGGGGATACAATTCAACCCCTAACAGGTGTATGGATAATTTTTATCCTATTTTTATTCCTGTAATGTTTCTGTGTGTTTGAAATTATTTCCAAGTAAAACTTTTTTTTTTTTTTTTAGGAAAAGAAATTCCTATACAACCTAAAGAGTGAATCACAAAACCCAATTCAGGAAGAGAAAAAGTATATTCCAAAGGAGTTGCAGGATTCTACCAACTCACAGCCACAAGATCCTTGGAATGGACAATAAAGGCATTGACCAAATAGGATGGATTATAAAATTAGAGAGGACGAAACTGATCAATATGAGTGCACTTGCCAAGAATTCTAGATTCAACATGTCCAGTAGCAGCCAAGGAACTGCCTGTCAAATGGATATGTTTTGCTCCAATAGGCGTTGTTAGGGGCTGCATACAATATCCCTATTCATCACAGACATTTTGGATGCAATTGGATCTGTTACCATAGCTGCAGCTCTCTCTTTTGCTTTGGTCCTGAAATGGCTGTTAGGGTACCAAATGGTGCTAAGGGTTTGCTTGTACAGCTGATTGAAACCTGGTTCCTAGACGGCCCAGGTTGAGATGCTGAAACTTTCCTAGCATATGTTAGAGGAGTTTGATGGCTTAGTGAGATGGGATGCTGGTGTTAATTCACTATGTGCACCCAGCCCAGCCAACCCCTACTGTACAACCCAGGAGGCCCAGGAATGCTTTAGTGAAGGGAGCACCAGCATCCATAAAAATCATCTGACTGCCCTCTGTAGGCCAGAGATGTTACTGGGAGATACTGCCATTGAATTGGGTATCCTGATTTCAGTGGGAATAATGGGTCCCCTGTGTGGTAGAGGTCAGGTGGTGGCACCTGACCAGCAAGGACCAGCAGGGACAAAGTGGGCACAATTAACATAATAAAGCACAGGGCAGAATGGCCATTGGAGCATTTAGCCTCTCAGGGTCTCTGGCAATTTCTAGTTGATCATAAAGTTCCCAAGAATAAAATAGATGGACAGCTTCCACCAAGGTATGGCTTTATCTAAAAAATTGGAGAGAGTTCCCACTGTGGCTCTGTGGAAATGAACCTGACTAGTATCTGTGAGGATGCAGGTTTGACCCTGGCCTCGCTCAGTGGTTTAAGGATCCAGCGCTGCTGTGAGCTGTGGTGTAGGTCAGATGTAGCTTGGGTCTGGTATTGCTATGGCTGTGGCGTACGCTGGCAGCTCTGGCTCTGATTGGACCCGTAGCTCGAGAACTTCCACATGCTGAGGGAGTGGCCCTAAAAAGACCAAAAAAAAAAAAAAATCAGAGAAAGTCTAGGAGTTCCCTGGTGGCCTAGCAGTTAAAGGATCCAGCATTGTAACTTCTGTGGTGTGTGTTCTATCTCTAGACTGGGAATTTCTGCACACCACAGGTGTGACCAAAAACAAACAAAAAAATCAGAGAAAATCTAAGCCAGGTAAGCAGAAATCTTAGTTGAATGACTATACAGAAAGTATCCAACACCCAGACTCCTGTCAGTTCATAGATCCAGAGTTCCTAACTGGAAGAAGGGAGGTGAAAGAAGCTGAGAACCCAAACTGATACTAAAACCAAGAATTTATTACAGCATCAATCTGTGCTGTTATTACATATCAATCTGTGCTATTCTCCAACAGAACAGCCTCCTTAGTGTTCATTGAATATATATTGTACCTGTTTCAAGCCAGTCACAACATCCAATCCAAGAAAATATACCACAGGATGGATCCAGGGTTGTTAATTTGAACAGTGGATACAGTGGTGGGTAAGAAGCAAAGATGTTGAACATGCTGAGTGTCCAAGCAAGGCATTAGCATGAGTAGGAAGGATATAAGCCCAGGAGGAGGCAGCTACTCTAAGAGGAAAATGCAGGTTTCAAGGTCTGCAAGCTAAAAATCAGGGAGAAGAGGGAGTTCCATTGTGGCTCAGTGGTAACAAATCCAACTAGTATCCATGAGGACTCTGGTTTGACCCCCGGCCTCATTCAGTGGGTTAAGGATCCAGCATTGTTGCCATGAGCTGTGGTGTAGATGGCAGACATGGCTTGGATCTGGCCTTGCTGTGGCTGTGGTACAGGCTGGCAGCTGCAGCTCCCACTCAACTTCCTATGCCCCCGGTGGGGCCCTTAAAAAAAAAAAAAGAAAAGAAATTACTCCTTAGATATGCATCTTAACTAGCGCCTGGATCCTGTTTTTCTCCATCCTGAACTCCCCTCATGAGGCAACATCAGGAACTGAGGGGGTCGTGCTACAGTGGCTGATGGCTTGATAGCAGGCAACACTTTTGGTACACAATGTATATACTGTGCAACGTATACATTCATATTTAACATGTGTACAATTTTTCGATGTATAGAAGTATATAGTAATTTTTTCTTTCTTCTTTCCTTCCTTCTTTCTACAAACAAATCAGCTTTGAATCTCTAATCTTGGATCCAAATAGAAGCTATCAGTGGTACTAGAACTTGCTAAAATTCTTGTGTATAGACTTTGGATTGGAAACTCCAATGAAATGTTTAGAACCCACGTTTTGGCACATTCTTCCTACTAGGCAAATAAACGCCTCTGGCTCCTGAGTGCGGCCTCCCTTCACGAGAGCAGGGAGATTATTTTATTTGGTGAAAAGGACACTGATTTCGATTGGAGGAGATGATTAAACAGCTGTTTTCTGTAGGTCAGCCATCCCCAACGATGTAAACTCCGGCTGGACCAGGATAATCAACTCTGGAGTTCCCCAGCACGCAGCAAAGCACTCTCCAAGGACTATCACCGCAACCGCTCGATAAATGTTTGTTGAAGAAACCAGGGAATAAAGGCGCAACAACAGTGGGACAGGGCGGTACCGAGGCTCCATGGCACCGGCGTTCCCACCGAACTCAAACTGGCGCAGGCTTTTCTGTCCATTCGAACCAGCAGCGACTCCGCGTCAACCTCCGCCCTCCAGCTTCTGCCCCGCCCCAGCGGTGGCTTCAGGGCGCCGGGACGCGCCGGCCACTGGGGGCGGCACCAACCGCCCGCCTCCCGGCGCCGAGGAACCAGGCTCTGCGCATGCTCCCTGGAGGTACCAGGGTCACACCCCAGTCCGCAAGATTGAGAATCCGATTCTCCACGTCTTGGAGGCGACCTGGAAGAGTCTGGACCAACACCCAAGCTCCTCAAAAGAGGAAGGGGCTGGGCGGAGGCGGAGAACCGACACGAAAAGGCTGCTTACAAAACCCGGAAGCCCTTCCGGATCCACGTGCGGACGTCCTCCCGACTCCACTCATGCGCAGTAGCGGCGGCGGCGGCGGCGGCGGCGGCGTCGGCGGCACTAGTTAGTGGTGGTGTCTCCTAGCCGGAAGGTCCGGTTGCCTCTGGGCGCCCGACGCCGCCGGGGTCATGTCAGCCCAGGGCGACTGCGAGTTCCTGGTGCAGCGAGCTCGGGAGCTGGTGCAGCAGGACCTGTGGGCCGCCAAGGCTTGGCTAATCACGGCCCGCAGCCTCTACCCCACCGACTTCAACATCCAGGTGAGGCAGGGCCGCGCGCTCAGGTGGGAGCGCCCTCCCAGCCCCCCTCCGCCCTGCCCGGGGCCGCCCCGCGGGGCGGCACCCAGGACCCCGGGGCCCTTCCCCAGGCCAGGCCGGCGCGGGAGAGGGGAGCGTTAGCATCCTGCGGCCCGGACCGCGCCTCGTGCGGCCGGGGAAAGCTGCCAGCCGGCCCCTGGGTCCGGACCGCGGCGGTGGGGTTGGGGCGGGATGGGGGCGGGGCGGTGTTTGAGGTTCCCACGGGTTAGAGCTCCTGCGCTGTGTAGTGAGCACCAGCGATAACTCTGGGCTGTAGCTATGGAAGGGGATGGAACGCCGCCACATCTGCAGCCAATCAAAGTGTATACGTGTATCAGGGGAACGAGAAGCGCCTAAGCTTACAGTGTTAGACGCCAGGTGCCTTCAGTAATTCTGATCTTAGTGGCCACCTGCTATCTCTGAGCCGTTCCTGCACCCATCTGGGAACCGGGGCTGGGAGTGAGCCTGTTAGCCCTGTGGTAGTGTCTCCAAGTGATGCCTGACTCTGGGACCTCCAGGGGTCGGGGTGGGGGCCGAAGGGGGTGAGCAGGGCTGGCCCGGGGCCAAGGGCCTGACCCCTGGCTCTAACTTGTGTTGCAGTATGAAATGTACACGATTGAGCGGAACGCAGAGCGGACGGCCACCGCCGGGAGGCTGCTCTACGACATGTGAGTGGGGACGCCGCTGGGTCTCTCAGGAGGTTTTGTTCCTGTCCTTGGAAGTAGGAGCTGAGGGAAGATCTTCAAGTTCACCTGCATATGGGGTGCCTAAAGCTTACCCAGTCACGGATCCAGGCCTTGCATTAATTGCTGCCATATCTAATGCAAAGAGGTCTTCTTAGGTTTTATTCGTGTTAAAACTCTACTATCCAGTTTATTTTATTTTGGAAAATTTAACTTTGCAGAAGTTCAGACAGTACTGGAGTGTAGAGAACAATAGGTGGGAGTCCATCCTAACCTTAACCAGAGTTAAGTGTGTGTATATATGTGTCTGTAGACATACAGTACTCATCAGTAAATGGGGGGAGGGTTGTGACAGTTCATACTATTCCCACTTTGCTGCAGCTTTCTTTCTTGGCCCACATGTAGGCATATAGAGATCTATGTCATTCTTTTTCAGATCTGAAAAACATTTCTTCCTTTTTTTTTTCTTTTCGTTTTATGGCTACACTGTGGCATATGGAAGTTCCTGGTCCAGGGATTAAATCCAAGCCACAGCTGCAACCTATGCCTCAGCACCAGATCATTTAACCCACTGTGCTGGGCCAGAGTTCCAACCTAAACCTCCCACAGTTATCCAACTCGCTACAGCTGGATACTTAACCCACTGTGCCACAGGGAGAACTCCTGCATAGCATTTTTTTTAACCACTCTTATTGTTGGACATTTGGATAGTTTTCACCTACTTGAGATAATATTCAGCGTTTCAGTAAGCAGTTTTATAGTCACATTTTGGTGGTTTTTTTTTTTTTTCCCCTGTAAAACTATATTCTTAGATCTTCATGGTCAAAGGGTAGATTTTAAATTTTGATGCACTATGGAATATGGAAGTTCCCGGACTAGGGGTTGAATTGGAGACAGCTGTCGGCCTACACCACAGCCACAGCAAACTGGAATCCAAGCCATGTCTGCGACCTACACCACAGCTCACGGCCACGCCAGATCCTTAACCCACTGACTGAGACCAGGGATTGAACCCACTGATGCTGGTTGGTCTTGTTACTGCTGAGCCACAACAGGAATGTCCCTTAGTTTTTATTTTTATATCTTTATCTTGGTTTGTTTTGGTACGTGATTGTATTCATGTGGAATAAGGTAAAATGTATTTTTCTCCAATGCTAATGTTTTATTTTCTTTTTTTGGATGCTGTATGGAATCTGACATTTTAATTTAATGCATTCATTTTAAAAATAGGTTTGTGAATTTCCCAGATCAGCCGGTGGTGTGGAGAGAAATCAGCCTTATTACATCAGCATTAAGAAACGATTCACAGGATAAACAAACCCAGTTTTTAAGAAGTAAGAATGAAGTGATAATGATGTATAAATTACCATTTCTGGAATACCACATTCTGTGTAGTAATTTCCCCCAAAAAGGTCACATCTGTGTTATTGGTACCCTTGTGTATGTTTTGTTCTTGGCAACTCAAGCTTGTACAAAAGATGCCACTTGGACCCTTGAGCGTTTGCTTAGAACCCTTTACAATTCCTTAAAGGATGTAGATTTATCACTTTGCCTGGGGAACTGAATATATATATATATATATATATATATATATATATATATATTTTTTTTTTTTTTTTTTGGTCTTTTTGCCATTTCTCGGGCCGCTCTCGTGGCATATGGAGGTTCCCAGGCTAAGGGTCCATTCGGAGCTGTAGCCACCGGCCTACACCAGAGCCACAGCAACGCAGGATCTGAGCTGCGTCTGCAACCTACACCACAGCTCACGGCAACGCCGGATCGTTAACCCACTGAGCAAGGGCAGGGATTGAACCCGCAACCTCATGGTTCCTAGTTGGATTCGTTAACCACTGCGCCACGACAGGAACTCCTGAATATGTTTTTAATAAGTTCCACAGTAATCAGAAAGCCTCTGTAGATTAGGCAGATCCCCACGGTACAGGAGAGAAAGTTCTAGTAATTTGTTTTATGGTCATTTAGTGAACATGCCCCGTATGTTCTGACCCAAAAGCCTTCCAGAGTGTAGATGAAGTACAATGATAGTGATTTTTCACTTAGCATATCTCATCCTATGCACAACAGTGTCTTAGTTCCACTTTTGCTTCCATGTTTTCTTTCTGAAAGAAACTTTTAAAAGTGAAATGTGTCATATACAGGTTTATTTGAAACTCTTCCTGGCCGGGTCCAGTGTGAAATGTTACTAAAGGTTACAGAACAATGCTTCAACACTTTGGAACGATCAGAGATGTTGCTTCTCCTGTTGAGACGCTTCCCTGAAACAGTGGTGCAACATGGGGTAAGATTTGATCCTTTCCTTTTTCTCAAAAGAAAAATTGACCGGTGGATTCATTATATGTTTAAGAGCTGTAGTGTGTATTATTTTAAAGAAGAAATTCTGAGGAGCACTGGATAAGATTGAACTCACAGCGAGGAAGTTGTCGTAAAGTTTAAAAGGACGTCCCTGTTACCAAGCTATGAATTTCGAGTTGAAGTTGTCTTACCAGTATAAGGAAACAGTCACCAGGCTTTGACAGTGCTTCTTGTCTGCAATTTGTGGAATACAGTAAAGTTGGAAAAAAGTAATCCATTCCAGAGTTCCCCTAGTGGCTCAGCAGTAACGAACCCAAGTAGTATCCATGAGGACTCAGTTCGATCCCTGGCCTCCGTCAGTGGGTTCCAGTGGGATCCAGTGTTGCCATGAGCTGCGGTGTAGGTCAAAGACATGACTGGGACCTGGCATGGCTGTGGCTATGGTATAGGGCAGCAGCTGCAGCTCTGATTCAACCCCTAGTCTAGGAACCTAGATTTTCTGCGGGTGCAGCCCTAAAAAGACCAAAAAAAAACAAAAAAAAAGTAATCCATTCCATTGTATTCAAGTAGTCCTAAGATGCGTTTTTCACATGCTTTTGCTGTATGAACACTGACTTTCCTCTACTCTGCCCATTCATAGGTCACTGAATGTAGTTCTATGTGCTGTACTGTAGGAGCTTGTTGTGTTTTTTTGTTTGTTTGTTTTTTGTCTTTTTGCCATTTCTAGGGCCGCTCCTGCGGCATATGGAAGTTCCCAGGCTAGGGGTCTAATCGGATCTGTAGCTGCCAGCCTCCACCAGAGCCACAGCAATGCGGGATCCGAGCCGCGTTTGTGACCTACACTACAGCTCACAGCAATGCCAGATCCTTAACCCACTGAGCAAGGCCAGGGATCAAACCCACGACCTTGCAGCTCCTTGTCAGATTCGTTAACCACTGAGCCACGACGGGAACTCCAGGACCTTGTCGTTTATTCCCTCCATGTATAATAATAATAGCTTACATCTAGTAACCCCCACCTCCCAGTTCATCCCTCTTCCAAACCCCTCCGCCACGGCAACCACACGTCTGTTCTCATCCATGAGTCTGTTTCTATTTTGTAGGTAAATTCATTTGTGTCATATTTTAGATTCCACTTATAAGTGATTTCACGTGATGTTTGTGTTTCTCTGTCTGACTTACTTCATTTAGTATGATCATCTGGTTGCATCCGTGTTGCTGTGGGATTCAAATCATTAACTCTCTTAATTCAAACTTTTCTGCTTATTCTCTCCCTCTCCACCCTTCTGGCTGCTGGCCCCCCGTTAACCCTCTCTCTTCCTTCGTGTATTTGTTTCAAAGGCTGCTCTAACAAAGTACCAGAAGCTGGGTGTCTTAACACAGCAAGCTTATTTTCTCATAGTTCTGGAAGCTGGAAGTTCAAAAGCAAGTTATGGGTAGGGCCGTGCTCCCAGTTAGGGCTCTGGAGCAGATGCCTGCCCGCCTCGCCCTGGCTTCTGGTGGGTGCCAGCAGGCCCTGCCATTCCTTGTCTTCATCACTCCAGTTTCTGTCTCTCTTGTCACCTGGCCTTTTTTGTGTGTCTACATCCCAGTATCTTTACATGACTTTCTAATAAAGATGCTAGTCGCTGGATTTAAAGCCCCCCAATCCATTCTGACTTCATCTTAACCAACTGCATCTACGAAGACATTTCTTGTAAGATAAAAAATAGATAAAGTCATGTTCTGAGATTGTGCATGGACATGAATTTGGGGGGACACTATTCAACCTCTTATATACTCCCTGCTCATTACTCTTTTAACTTCCTGTCTCAGGTCATCTTTCACATCGTTCTCCCGCTCCCACCCCCTGCATCCTCAGGTGCTTTGCATGGAAGAGGTTGCAGACATCTTGTTGGATTTTGACAAGCCAGCTTTCTACTGTAGTAGGGCGTCAGTAATGGAGAGGTGGTATTTCCAGGCTGATGGCTGGCTACTCCTGGCAGCTCTTGAAAGTGCTAAGCTTTGTCTACATAACACACCTTGACGTGAAGAGTAAAGTTAGTTTCCACATTTCTTAGAAAAACATCTACGTCTCTATTACCATTCTAACTCATTCCAGTCCTTCCTTTAATCCTTCCTTTAAGTTTCTAGACATCTTGTTAGCATTTTAATTTTATTAGTTCAGAGGAGAATAACTGAGTCTAGTCAGGTGAATGTCGCCGATGGGTGCTTTTGTTTTCATCTTTAAAACGAGAATTTCTTCGGGAAGTTTGAATGTACAAATTATGTGGTAAATAAAATACGCTTTTTTTCATGTAATTCCAACATCTGAAACTGTAACACATTTAAATGATAAATTGTATTTTCATACAGGTTGGCCTTGGGGAAGCACTATTAGAGGCTGAAACTATTGAAGAGCAAGAATCTCCTGTTAACTGCTTTAGAAAATTATTTGGTAAGAAAAATCACATTTTGTATTAATTCCTTAAGGTAAGTAGAATATACTGGAGTGAGTGCCATTTTAGAAATAAGGTTGTTTGTGGAAAGCAGAGGAACTTTTCGCGTTATAGAGTTTAAATCCTTGGATTTTTTTTTTGTTTTTCCTTCAGTCCGGAAAGCATTTTAAGCAACGTCTAAATATTTTTTTTTAATGGCCTCATCCACAGCATGTGGAAGTTCCTAAGCCTGGAATTGAATCCGAGCCACAGCTGTGGCAGTGCCAGATCCTTTAACCCGCCGCGCCGGGCCGGGGATCAGACCTGCACCTTCACAGGGACCCGAGCCGTTGCAGTCAGGTTCTTAACCCACTGTGCCACGGTGGGAACACTTAAACTTTTATTATGTAATAGTTGATACCTCTGAAAGAATATGTGTAACCTTGTACTTAAATATGAAGCACGATAACAAACACCTGAATTTCCACCCGAACATCATCCACAATGTAGAATCTGCCTGAGGGTTTCCTTGCTAATAACTCCATCCACTGATGTCGTTCTGTACTGCGGCTTTTTTTTTTTTTTTTTTTTTTTCTTTTTTCTTTTTAGGGCTGCATTGCGGCATATGGAGGTTCCCAGGCTAAGAGTCCAGTCGGAGCTACAGCTGATGGTCTATGCCACAGCCACAGCAACGCAGGATCTGAGCTACGTCTGTGACCTACACCACAGCTCATGGCAACACCAGATCCTTAGCCTGCTGCACAAGGCCAGGGATCAAACCCTCAACCTCATGGTTACTAGTTGGATTTGTTTCTGCTGCGCCACAACGGGAACTCCTTATTTGGTTAAACTTTTTTTTTTCTTTTTTTTTGGACTGTGGCTTTTAGATAAATGTGCTAGAAGAGTTTTTCCCCCCGCCATATGTTAGATACTACATGAGTGAATTTGAAAGGAAATTTTGTTGCCAGAACCCTAGAAGAGACAAACAACTGAATCAGTTTTTTCTCACTATCCTTTCAACAGTTTGTGATGTCCTTCCTCTGATAATTAACAACCATGATGTCCGGTTGCCTGCCAACTTGCTATACAAGTACTTGAACAAAGCAGCTGAATTTTATATCAATTATGTCACTAGGTCTACTCAGATAGAGAATCAGCATCAAGGTAAGTAGGAGTATCCTGCAATTTATTTTGTTTTCTAAAATGTCAAGCTCAGAAATGCCTAAGCATTCTGATTATTCTCCTGGATGCATGCCAATTTGATAGTCTTTCTAAAAAATGATCCCTAGGAGTTTCTGTTGTGACACAGCAGAAATGAATCCAACTGGTATCCATGAGGATGCAGGTTGGATCCCTGGCCTTGCTCAGTGGGTTAAGGACTGCATTTCTGTGAGCTGTGGTGTAGGTCACAGGCGCGGCTTGGATCCCGTGTGGCTGTGGCTGTGGCTGTGGCGTAGGCTGGCAGCTGTAGCTCCAGTTTGATCCCTAGCCTGGGAACTTCAATATCCTGCGAGTGAGGCCCTGAAAAAAAACAAAAAACAAAAACAAAATAAAATGTAAAAGACAATCCCTAGGAGAAAATACCACAGGTAGGAGATGAGACTTTTCTGAAACCAGTTTTACTCCTCCATTGCAACAGCAAACCTGCCGAACAGAATCGTTTGCTCCGTACGCGTGCCACAGGTCAGAAGTCACCTCCTGCTATACCACCAGCTGGTTGTGGGTCATTAAACAAAGTACACAACACATTGAGATTCTGCGCTCTTGCTTTTTGAGTGTGGGGAGGTTCAGGCATTTTTTTTCTTTAGAAGTAGCGCATAAGTAGTAAGTGGTTATTATTGATTGTCAGCTACTTTTTCCTCACATCTCAGGTGCCCAAGAAACATCTGACTTAATGTCGCCCAGCAAACGTAGCTCTCAGAAGTACATCATAGAAGGGCTGACTGAAAAATCGTCCCAGATCGTGGATCCCTGGGAGAGATTGTTTAAGATTTTGAATGTTGTTGGAGCAAGATGTGAATGGCAGATGGATAAAGGAAGACGGTAAAACAGTATTCATTTCGGGATTGCCTAACAAATTTTCTCATAATGTCTAAAGCACAAAACATGAGTTCCCATTGTGGCGCAGTGGAAATGAATCCGACTAGGAACCATGAGGTCACGGGTTCAGTCCCTGGCCTCGCTCAGTGGGTTAAGGATCCGGCGTTGTAGGCCGCACATGCAGCTTGGATCCCTAGTTGCTCTGGCTCTGGTGTAGGCCGTTGGCAACAGCTCCAATTCGACCCTAGGCTGGGAACCTCTATATGCTGTGGACGTAGCCCTAAAAAGACAAAAGACAAAAAAGAAAAAAAGAAAACACAAAAACACTTTTTTCTTTCTTTTTTTGGGTCTTTTTAGGACTGCACTGGCAGCATATGGACGTTCCCAGGCTGGAGGTCAAATCAGAGCTACAGCTGTCAGCCTACACTGCAGCCACAGCAATGTGGGATCCAAGCTGCATCTGTGACCTGTACCATAGCTCACAGCAGCACCAGATCCTTAACCCACTGAGAGAGGCTAGGGATCGAACCTGCATCCACATGGATACTAGTTGGTTTCGTTACCACTAAGCCATGATAGGCACACCCCCAAAACACTTTTTTTCTAAAAGCATGCAATGTATAGGTACACTTCTCTCTGGGCAAATTCTATATTACTCAGTGTTTACACAAAAGAGTATGGTTTTTCAGTTTATTCCCAGTGGAAGCGTGAACTCTCAAGAGGCTGTTGAGTTTGAAGCACTCCTTGGTGTTCAGAAGGGAGAGAAGCTACTTGGCATGTTTGTGTCACAAACTTGTGGCCTGATCCCTGCTCTAATTCAGAAAGGGATTTGCACGCCTAAGCAGACCGTGAAGGGTAATTTTACATGCCTAGAGCCACATTTGGTAAATGTAAGCATTCCGTTGGGGCTTTTCTCTGGGCATTTTGCTGACGAAGCTGGAGTGATTTTAATGATTTTTATCCTTCCTCTTTCAGAAGCTACAGTGATATTTTGCATAGAATGAAGGATCTCTGCAGATACATGAACAACTTTGATAGTGAAGCTCATGCAAAATATAAGAACCAAGTGGTTTATTCCACCATGTTGGTCTTCTTTAAGAATGCATTCCAGTACGTCAACAGCATACAACCATCTCTATTCCAAGGTTGGTTGAAGAGTTTGAAGAGTGGCCTCATTGGGGACAGTGAGGAAGATGAAAATGTTTACCTTAATGTTGTTCTTGGATCCAAATAACTGCGAGGGTGATGATAGTGCTTTTATTAGTTGGCGGTGGGTTTTTTTTTTTTTTTTTGTCTCTTAGGGCTGTATCTGCAGCATATGGAGGTTCCCAGGCTCTGGGTCAAATTGGCCTGCACTACAGCCACAACAATGCCAGATCCAAGCCGTGGCTGTGACCTACACCTCAGCTCACAGCAACACCAGATCCTTAACCTGTTGAATGAGGCCAGGGATCGAACCTGTGTCCTCATGGATGCTAGTCAGATCCCTTTACGCTGAGACACAGTGGGAACTCTTTTTGGTGGTTTTTAGGTAAGGTCATTTGCGTTAAAAACTCTATCAAAGGATGAAATGGTACTGCGAAACTAAACACAGATACCAAGTGCCTCTATTTTGAAAAAACAGCAGCTATAGCAAAGTATTGATGATTTCACACTTGGCAGTAAACAAAGATTTTTAAAATAATCATGCATATAGAGTGTAGAAAATGTGAAAAGTAGAAAAGAGGGTAAGATCACCTACAATACTTCCAGTGTAGCCTGTGGTATTTCATACATTTGTTTGGAATTTCTAACCATAACTTTGTAGACTTACTTTTTTGGGTAATTTTATGGCTCCAGATACAAAGAAGGTGCTTTCACTTGTAATCCACAGAACCGTTATCATCAGCTTGGGGTATATCTGTGCAGTCTTTTATTTCTGTGTGTCCGTACTGACTTACCCAATTGGGATCAATGACTTACATTTTCATGTGACGGTTGAGTGTACTTCCAGCTGATATCAAGTCCTCCCTTGATTTTTGCGGCCGTCTTCAGTGTTGCTGTTTTCCCTCCCTCCACAGGTCCTAATGCCCCGAGCCAAGTTCCGCTGGTTCTTCTCGAGGACGTGGCGAATGTGTATGGTGATGTAGAAGTGGATCGCAATAAACACATTCATAAAAAGAGGAAACTAGCCGAGGGAAGAGAGAAAACCATGGTAATCCTCTCAGATGCATGTGTTAACAGATTACATGTTTATGGTTTGCTAGAAATGAAATTCATAAAATAGGGCTTTGGAGCTAAATTAATAAAGCTTAGGTCTTTTCATTGTGAGATAGAATTCATGGATAAATTGGTGGTTCTCAGCGGAGAGGTGGTTCTGCTCCCTGGCATATTTGGCAACGACCGAGGACATTTTTGATGGGCATGGCTCAGTGGGGAGGGGTTGCCTTTAGCATCTAGTGAGTGGGGGCCGGAATGTAGCTAAACACGCTACCGTGTGCAGGACAGCACACGACAGAGTTACCCAGCCCAAAAGGCCAGTGGTGCCGAGGTCGAGAAACCCTGGTATGAGTTATTTATACCTGTGTGAATGGTGTTGATTAAAGGACAAAACCAGATGAGCTGCCTTGGACATGTAGAGCTGTGGTGGGTGCTGGCTGCAGAATGGGGAGTCTCTCGGCCACCAGTCAGGGTGGGAAGTCATTACAGCCCCAGGAGAGATGTTGGAAAGGTTTCATGAAGGAGGTGAGCTTTGGGCATCAGGTCAGCCTTGCAGGATGTTTAGGCGGTTATTGTTTGGAATTGGGATTTTGTCAAGAGGCGACAGTTTGCACAAAGATGCAAGAAGCCAGAGGGTGTGAAGAATCATTAGTCTTCCGGTTTGGCCAGGCGGCCGGCCAGCCTGCATACAACACTAGTTTCCAGACTCTTTTTTTTTTTTCTTTTTTGGCTGCCCCACAGCATATGGAGTTCCTGGGCCAGGGATCAGATCCAAGCCACAGTTGTGACCTTAGCCACAACTGTGGCAATGCTGGATCCTTAATTTACTGTGCCGGGTCGGGTATCGAACCCACGTCCCAGTGCTCCAGAAACGCCACCAATCCTCTTGCACCACAGGGGGATCTCCACAGTTTTCAAACTTTTTAAGCAGAGGAATCCTTTCTTGCAAGGAAAGCTTTAGTGGAGGCCTGTCGTGTATCGTGACAGTGGGGACATCAGGACTCTGCTCCCTTTCTTTGTAAAAAGCCCAATGGTGAATATTTTAGGCTTTGCAGACTTTTCAGTCCTTAGTTGCTTGGTTGGTTCCCCATGTCCTCTCACCAGAGTACAAGCTCCACAGGGCCAGTGACCTTGTCTTGTCCACCCCAGTGTCCTGGGCATATGAACAGAGCCTGAGCCCCCAGAGGCCTCTCGTGACATTGTGGTGCTTGAAAGGATTCCCATTCTGCCTCCCGAGTTTGGGTCCAGCCTGTGGTAGAGTTGTTTAGCCTTCCAGCCCCTCTGTTCCTCCTTCCATTTGTCACCTGTCCTGTGTAACCTGGCAGGCTCTGCTCTTGTGCCCTGGCCCTGCAGGCCATCTGGGATCTCCATCCCCTACTCTGCCTCACCTGATGCAAATTCAGCCAGATCTTTTTGTCCCATTGCAGAGGACATACCTGGTGGCCCCGGAGCTCAGCTCACAGACCTGTTGTGTTTTACTCATGGTATTTTGTTTTTGGTAACCTAGCATCTAAAAATTGGGCGCTTTCTCCTCACAATGCAGGTGTCTGCCTCCCTTTAATAACTGAAGTCTCAAATAACGATGGCCCCTGACGGTGGCTGCCCCCTGCAGTGGGCTGGCAGTTCTCCCCGAGACTAAGTGCCCTGGACCCAGGGGGCTCCTCTCTGTGGGCAGTGTGTTCCCACCCACCCACACACGCTTGAGTACCTTCCTGGTGATCAGGCGTCTTGCTTCAGAGTGTACTTTACATTTCAAAATCAATTTCTCAAAAGTTTACAAATAGTTTGGACTCCACACTATCCCCACCACATCTGAGGTCCCCTCTGTAAACTCCTGGTCTCGTTTTGAGGCAAAAATGTGTCCCTGAGTCACCACAGCAGTGAACGCAGCATTCATGTAACTGTGTCTGACTGCCCACTCCCGGCAGGAGCAGGACCCTGGCAAACTCGGATGCCTGGCAGGTGGGTTTGGGGTGCAAAAGGGATTGGCGTGTATGTTACTATTGAGTATGACACTACTACAATATGATGTTAAGTAGGGTGGGTCAGCAAGATCCCCAGCTGTCAGGGAATTGGGTGAAAGGTGAGTTGTGGGACGGAAATGCCAGTTTTTTTCTGAGATTAGCTTAAGGATTGGAGCTTTTTTCTTTTAAACTGTAGTTGATTTAGAATATTGTGTTTCAGATGTGCAGCTTCAGGTTCTTTTCCATAGGTTATTACAGGGTGTTGAATGTGGCTTCCTGTGCTGTATACAGTAGGTCCTTGTTGCTTATCTATTTATATACAGTAGTGTGCATCTGTTAATACCAGACTCCTGATTTATCACTCCCCCTCCCCTTCCATAACCCTAATATTTGTCTTTGACTCATATCACTTAGTATGATAATCTCTAGGTCCATCCACATTGCTGCAAATGGCATTATTTCATTCTTTTTTATGGCTGAGTAATATTTCATTGTGTGTATATATAGTATCATGTTATCTGCAAACAATGACAGTTTTACTTCTTCCTTTCCAATTTGGATTCCTTTTATTTCTTTTTCTTCTCTGATTGCTATGGCTATGTTGAATAAAAGTGGCAAGAGTGGACATCCTTGTCTTGTGCCTGGTCTTAGAGGGATTGCTTTCACCCTTTCACGGTTGAGTATGATTTTTGCTGTGGGTTTGTCATGTATGGCCTTTATTATGTTGAGGTAAATTCCCTGTACACGCACTTTCTGGAGAGTTTTTATAAGTAGATGTTGATTTGTATCCAAAGCTTTTTCTGCATCTATCGAGAAGATCATATGGTTTTTATTCCTCAGTTGTTAATGTAGTGTATCACATTGATTGATTTGCAGATATTGAAGAACCCTTCCATCCCTGGGATAAATTCCACTCACTCACGGTGTATGATCCTTTTAATGTATTGCTGGTTATGATTTGCTAGTATTTTGTTGAGGATCTTTGCATCTATGTTCATCAGTGTTATTGGTCTGCAGTTTTCTTTCTTTTGTGTGTGTGTGTGTGTGGTATTTTTGTCTGGTTTTGGTATCAGTGTGATTGGGGAATGTTTCTTCCTCTAAAGTTTTTTGGAATAGTTCCAGAATGCTGTTAACTCATCTCTAAATATTTGATATAATTCACTTGTGAAGCCATCTAGTCCTGGACTTCTGTTTGTTGGAAGTTTTTTAATCACAGTTTCAATTTCAGTACTTGTAATTGGTCTGTTCGCATTTTCTATTTCTTCCTGGTTCAGTCGTGGAAGGTTGTACCTTTCTAAGACTTTGTCCGTTTCTTCTAGGATGTTCATTTTATTGGCATATAATTGCTTGTAGTAGTCTCTTATGATCCATTGTTATTTCTGTGGTGTCGGTTGTGATTTCTTCTTTTTCCATTTCTAATTTTATTGATTTGAGCCCTCTCCCTTTTTTTCCTGATGGGTCTGGCTAAAGGCTGATCAATTTTGTTTATCTTTTCAAAGGACCAGCTTTTGGTTACATTGATCTTTCCTATTGTTTTCTTCATCTCTATTTCATTTATTTCTGTTATGATCTTTATAAGTTCTTTCTTTCTACTGACTTTAAGTTTTATTTGGGGGGGTTGATGTGATTTTCTTTGTTTTTTTAAATTCAGTGCTTTTATTATATTTATAGTTGCACAATCATCATCACAATCTAATTTTAGAACATTTCCATCCCAAACCCCAGTCCATTCCTCCCCACCAACCTGTCCCCTTTGGTAACCATAAGTTTTTCAAAGTCTGAGTCTGTTTCCGTTCTGCAAATAAGTTCATTTGTATCCTTTGTTTAAGATTCCACATATAAGTGATAACATATGATGTTTGTCTCTCACTGTCTAACTTCACTTAGTATGATAATCTCTAGGTCCATCCCTGTTGCTGCAAATGCCATTATTTCATTCCTTTATTCACTCCTCTGTTGATGGACATTTAGGTGGCTTCCATTTCTTGGCTATTGTATTTAGTGCTGCAGTGAGCACTGGAGTATGTATATCTTTTCAAGTCATAGTTTTCTATGGATAGATGCCCAGGAGTGGGATTGCTATTTTTAGTTTTTTGAGGACTCTCTGTATTGTTTTCCATAATGATTGAACCAGTATACATTCCCACCAACAGTGTAAGAGGGCTCCATTTTCTCCACACCCTCTCCAGTGTTTATTGGGGTTTTTTTTGTTTTTGTTTTTGTTTTTGGTTGGTTGGTTTGGGTTTTTTTGTCTTTTCTGGGGCTGCTCCCACGGCATATGGAGGTTCCCAGGCCAGGGGTCTAATCAGAGCTGTAGCCACCAGCCTACACCAGAGCCATAGCAACGTGGGATCTGCGTGCATCTGTGACCTACACCACAGCTCATGGCAACGCCAGATCCTTAACACACTGAGCAAGGCCAGGGAGCGAACCCACAACCTCATAGTTCCTAGTTGGGTTCATTAACCACTGAGCCTCTCCGGGAACTCCCAGTATTTATTGTTTGTAGTCTTTTTGATGATGGCCATTCTGGTTGGTATAAGGTGGTACCTCACAGTAGTTTTGATTTGCATTTCTCTCATAATTAGTGATGTTGAGTATCATGTTTTTTGGCCATCTGTGTGTCTTCTTTGGAGAAATGTCTGTTTAGATTTTCTGCCCATTTTTGGATGAGGTTGCTTGGTTTTTTTGATATTGAGCTGTGGGAGGTGTTTATATATTTTGGAGATTAATCCCTTGTCAGTCATTTCATTTGCAAATATTTTCTCCCATTCTGTGGGTTGTCTTTTCGTTTTGTTTAGGGTTTCCTCTTCTGTGCAAGAACTTTTAAGTCCCATTTGTTTGTTTTTGGTTTTTACTGTCATTACTCTAAGAGGTGGATCTGAGAAGATGTTACTGTCATTTATGTCAGAGAGTGTTTGGCCTATGTTTCCCTCTAAGAGTTTTATAGTGTCTGGTCTTATATCTAGGTCTTTAATCCATTTGAAGTTTATTTTTGTGTATGGTGTTAGGAAGTGATCTAATTTCATTCTTTTACATGTGGCTGTGCAGTTTTCCCAGCACCACTTACTGAAGGGACTGTCTTTTCTCCATTGTACAGTCTTGCCTCCTTTGTCATACATTCGTTGACCATAGGTATGTGGATTTATTTCTGGGATTTGTATCCTGTTCCATTGATCTCCATTTCTGTTTTTGTGCCATAACCCTACTGTTTTGATGATTCTAACTTTGTAGTATAGTCTGAGGTCTGGAAGCCTGATTCCTCCAGCTCCATTTTTCTTTCTTAGGATTGCTTTGGCTATTAGGGATCTTTTTTGTTTCCAATTTTTTTTTTTTTTTTTTTGGTATTTTGTCCTAGTTCTGTGAAAAATGCCATTGGTGATTTGATAGGGATTGCATTGAATCTTTAGCTTGCCTTGGGTAATATAGTCATTTTGACAATATTGATTCTTCCAGTCCAAGAGCATGGTATATCTTTCCATCTGTTTGTATCATCTTTGATTTCTTTCCTCAGCATGTTATAGTTTTCAGAGTACTGGCCTTTTGTCTTTAAGGTAGGTTTATTTGTAGGTATTTTATTCTTTTTGATGCTATGATAAATGGGATTGTTTCCCTAATTTCTCTTTTTGCTCTTTCATTATTAATATATAGATATGCAGTTAATTTCTGTGTATTAATTTTGTATCCTGCAACTTTATCAAATTCATTGATGCGCTCTAACCATTTTCTGGTAGCATTTTTAGGATTCTCTAGGTACAGTATCATGTCATCTGCAGCAGTGATAGTTTTACTTCTTCCTTCCAATTTAGATCCCATTTATTTCTTTTTCTTCTCTGATTGCCATGGCTAGGACTTCCAAAACTATGTTGAAAAGAAGTGGCAAGAGTGGACATCCTCTTCTTGTTTCTGATCTTAGTGAGAATTCTTTTACCTTTTCACCATTGAGAATGATGTTAGCTGTAGGTTTGTCATATATGGTGTTTACTATGTTGAGGTAGGTTCCCTCTGTGCCCACTTTCTGGAGGGTTTCTATCATAACTTTGAGTTTTGTTCATCTTTCTCTGGTTGCTGTAAGTGAAAAGTTAGTATTATTTATTTGAGATTTTTCTTGTTTCCTGAGGTAAGGTTGTATTGCCACAAACTTCCCTCTTAGAACTGCTTTGGCCCATAGGTTTTTTTTGTTGTTGTTGTTGTTGGTTTTTTTTGTCTTTTTGTTGTTGTTGTTGTTGTTGTTGTTGCTATTTCTTGGGCCGCTCCCGCGGCATATGGAGGTTCCCAGGCTAGGGGTCGAATCGGAGCTGTAGCCACCGGCCTACACCAGAGCCACAGCAACGCGGGATCCGAGCCGAGTCTGCAGCCTACACCACAGCTCACGGCAACGCCGGATCGTTAACCCACTGAGCAAGGGCAGGGACCGAACCCGCAACCTCATGGTTCCTAGTCGGATTCGTTAACCACTGCGCCATGACGGGAACTCCTGGCCCATAGGTTTTAAATTGTTGTGATTGTGTTTTCATTTGTCCGTAGGGTTGTTTGTTTGTTTGTTTGTTTGTTTTTAGGGCTGCACCTGCAGCGTATGGAGGTTCCCAGGCTAGGTATCGAATTGGACCTGTAGCTGCTGGCCTACACCACAGCAGTGCAGGATCTGAGCTGCATCTGTGACCTATGCCACAGCTGACTGCAACACCAGATCCTTAATCCAGTGAGCAAGGCCAGGGATCAAACCTGCATTCTCATGAATGCTAGTCAGATTTGTTAACTCCTGAGCCATGATGGGAACTTCTGTCTGAGGTATTTTTTGACTTCTTCAGTGGTTGTTTAGTAACATTTTGTTTAGCCTCCATGAGTTTCTGGTTTTTACAGGTTTTTTTCCTGTAATTTCTAAACTCATAGTGTGGTGGTCAAAAATACTTTATATGATTTCAATTTGCTTAAATTTATTGAGGCTTACTTTGTGCCCCAGCATGTGATCTATCCTGGAGAATGTTCCATGTGCACTTGAGAAGAATGTGTATTTTGCTGCTTTCAGATCGGATGTTCTATAAATATCAATAAGTCCCTCTGGTCTAATGTGTCACTTAAGGCTTGTGTTTTCTTATTGATTTTCTGTCTGGATGATATGTCTGTTGATATGAGTAGAATGTTAAAAGTCCTCCACTATTAATTGTGTTATTGTCAGTTTCTCCTTTTAGGCTGATAGCATTTGCCTTCTATATTGAGGTACTCCTGTGTTGGGTGCATATATATTTGCAATTATTATATCTTCTTCTTGTATTGATCCCTTGATCATTATTATATAGTCCTTCTTTGTCTCTTATGATAGCCTGTGTTTTAAAGTATATTTTGACTGATAGGAATACTGCAACTCCAGCTTTCTTTTGATTTCCAGTTGTGAAGCATACTTTTTCCATCCTGTCACTTTCAGTCTGTATGCATCCCTAGACCCTAGATCTGGGTCGCCTATAGACAGCATATATACAGGTCTTGTTTTTGTGTCCATTTAGCCAGTCTGTGTCTTTTGGTTGGAGCATTTATTCCTTTTACATTTAAGGTAATAATCAATATATACGTTCTTATTGCCATTTTGTTCATTGTTTTGGGTTTGTTTTTCTGTATCGTTTTTCTTCTCTTTCTCTTTTGTTCTCCTATGATTTGATAACGATTTTAGTGTTGTGTTTGGATTGCTTTTGTGTGTGTGTCTGCATGTCTTGTAGATTTTTGATTTGCTGTTACCATGAGGTTTTGATATAGCAATCTATATACATGTGAGATTGTTTTAAGGTGCTGGTCACTTAATTTCAAATGACTTTCCAGTATCCTGCATTTGTCCTCTCCTCCACTCAAAATTACTGGGTTTGATATTATATTTGTGCGTGGATGATTTCCTACCTTTACTGTATATTTGCCTTCCCTGATGAGCTTTCCCATTTACAGTTTTCTTGTTACTGGTTGTGGCCTTTTTCCTTCCACTTAGAGAAGTTCCTTTAGCAGTGGTTGTAATGCTGGTTTGGTGGTGCTGAATTCTCTTAGCTTTTGCTTGTCTGTAAGGCTTTGGATTTCTCTGTTGAATGAGAGCCTTGCTGGGTAGAGTATTCTTGGCTGTAGGTTTTTCCCTTTCATCACTTGAAGTATATCATGCCACTCCTCTCTGGCCTACAGAGTTTCCACTGAAAAATCAGCTGATAACCTAATGGGAATTTCCTTGTCTCTTTCGTTACTTTTCTCTTCTTGCTTTTAGTCTTTTGTCTTTAATTTTTGTCAGTTTGAAAAATATATATCTTGACATGTTGCTCCTTGGGTTTATCCCCCTATTGTAACTCTCTGCACTTCCTAGACTTGAGTGTTTCCTTTCCCATGTTAGGGAAGTTTTTGGCTAAACTGCCTTCATTTCTCTTCATTCTTTTTTCTCTATTCTGCTCCATGGCAGTGATTTCCCCCAGTCTGTCATCAAGCTCACTTATTGGTTTCTGCCTCATTTATTCTGCTATTGAATCATTCCTGTTTTTCATTTCAGTTATGGTATTGTTCATCTCTGATTTGCTTGTTACTTAAATCCTCTTGTTTGTTAAACATTTCTTGTATCTTCTCAGTCTGTGCCTACATTCTTTTCCTGAGATTGTGGATTACATTTACTCTCATTAATCTGAATTCTTTTTCAAGTAGATCGCCTGTCTCCACTTTGCTTAGTTCTGGGGTTTTATCTTGTTCCTTCATCTGGAACATATGCCTTGACTTCCTCATTTTGTCTAACTTTCCGTGTTTATGGTGTCCATTCTGCAGGTTGCAGGATTGTAGTTTCTCTTGCTTCTGGTTTCTGCCCCCTGGCAGGTAAGGTTGGTCCAGGGGCTTGTGCAGGCTTCCTGGTGGAGGGACTGGTGTCTGCCCACTGATGGGTAGATCTGGGTCTTGGCCCTTTGGTGGACAGAGCCCCATCAAGGATATGATGAGAGGTGACTATGGGCTCAGTAAGACTTTTGGCAGCCTCTCTGCTAATGGGTGAGGCTGTATTCCCACCCTGTTGGTGGTTTGGCTTGGGGCACTCCAGCATTGGAACCTGTGGGCCATTGGGTGGGGCCAGGTGTCACTCCAAAATGGCAACCTCCAGGAGAGCTCATGCCTGTGATTATCCCCAGGACCCTCTGCCACCAGTGTCCTTGCCTTCTCAGTGAGCTGCAACCACATTCCACCTCCCCAGGAGACCCTGTAAGGCCCATGGGTAGATCTGGCCCAGGCTTCTATGGAGTCACTGCTTTACCTTGAGTCTCAGTGCATGTGAAACCTCAGTGTGTCCTCCAGGAGAGGAATCTCTGTTTCCCCCAGTCCTGCTAATGGTCCCTCTGGCCTTTAATGCCAAATGCTCTGGAAGTGCCTCCTTCTGATAGAGAAGGGTGGGGGCCTGATATGGGGCTCAGAACTCTCACTCCTGGGGGAGAATCTCTGCAATATAATTTTACACTTTTTGTGTTGCCCTCCTGGCAGGTATGGGATTTGATTATGTTGCAAAGCGCCCCTTTCACTGTTTCATGTGACTTTGGCTTTGTGTGTACAATATCTTTTTTGGTAGGTTCCAGCCTTTTTTGTTGATGGTTATTCAGCAGCTAGTTGTGATTTTTGGTGTTTTTGTGGTAGGAGGTGAGCTCCAGTCCTTCAAGTCGACTATCTTCTCTCCTGATTTCTCTGTAGGGATGATTTTTATAGCTTTAAACTAACCATGTCCTTCACATTCTCTAAGCAGAGTTCGGACGATGAAGACTGTTCGACAAAAGGAAGGAATCGTCACATTGTTGTCAATAAGGCAGAACTTGCTAACTCGATCGAGGTGTTAGAAAGCTTTAAGCTGGCCAGGGAGAGCTGGGAGCTGCTCTGTTCCCTAGAGTTCCTTGACAAGGGTAAGACTTGCTTGTCCTTTTGTGCCATTCTACTGTTTTACATAAAATCATCATGCCAGAAAAGGTCATTATTCTATTTGAAATGTCAAGGCATTGATGGCTTATTAAATTGATTGCAGTAGTTCACACATTGTATAGGATTCTTTTTTTGAGCAGTGTACCTAATCGGTTATCACTCAGATTTATTCACCTATTAGCCGAGGACACCCTCGTGTATTGGAATCAGGGTTTGGGTGGATTTGCAGGGAGAGTTTTTGGTCTTTCCTTTATAAATTTATATTGATGGGCTTTTTTTTTTTTTTTTTTTTCCATCTTGCTGGGTCATTTTTTGCTTTTATTGTTCTGTCCCATTGCTTTGTATCTCTTTCCACCTATACAAAAGGTAGTGCTAAAGCCTGTTTGGAATACAGAGATAAACTAGAGGGAGTTTTCTCTGTATGAATTTAAAACTATTGAGTATTTCAACATTGTTAAGAGATCACTAGCACTTTGCTCACCAGGAGAGCTTTCTAAACTTTGGGATCAAGGCTATTACTTTCTTTTTAGCCAGTGGACATTCGTCCCTGGCCTGCTTCTGTCACATACCTCTATAGTTCCCTTGTCCCATGTGTCGTGTGGTATTTTCTAAGTAAACATCACATCGTTCAGTTTCTCCTTGTCATGTCTAGAATTGTGGACAGGTGTGTGACTGCTGGAGATAATTTTTTTTTTTTTTTTTTTTTTTTTTTTTTTTGGCTTTATAGGGTCTCACCCACAGCCTATGGAGGTTCCCAGGCTAGGGGTCGAATTGGAGCTGTAGTTGCCAGCCTGTGCCACAGCCACAGCAATGCAGGGTCTGAGCCACGTGTGCGACCTACACCACAGCTGACGGCAACGCCTGATCCTTAACCCACTGAGCGAAGCCAGGGACCCAACCCCTGTCCCTATGGATACTAGTCAGTTTGGTTACTGCTGAGCCATGACGGGAACTCCTGGAGGGGATTTTTTCCTTTAGTTATAAATTGACTTTTTAAACAATGATTGAAACGTTTAGCGTCATGTTTTTATTATTTTAACTGAGTGAAAGCAAAGTAGTTTAAAGGGTAAGTGAAATAATGCGTGAAGAGCATTGTGAGTAGCTCTTAGCATCTTGGGAGGTGTGGGTGCCTGATAAGAACATTGCTTGTATGTTACTAGTAAGCATTCTTCTGCTCCAACTTCACTATCTAACTGAAAAGCTGGACCATCGTTTTAGAAATCAGAGTCTAAAGTTACATCCCTTTTTTGGTAATTTGTTTCTCTGACTGTTGTTCCCTTGATGGGTTTGTGAGTTTTATTCTCCGCTTCCATGTTACATATTTTTGGTAAATTTGCTTTTGAATTCTTGCTCAGAATTTACGAGAATTTGTTTGGCGTGGAAGACAGATACTTGGCTTTGGCTGCGAATCTTCCTCAATGACGTGATCATCTATCAGGTAGTGTGATGTGTGTGCAAGGACCTGTCTGCACCACGCTGTGGTTCTGCGAACATCCTCAGCACGAAGGCATGTGTGTTCCCTCTCTGCACTGGCCCCTGCTCTGAAGATGTGAGTTCTGTCTTCAGTAGCAGAGGGATTGTGGTCCACTTTCATCTCAGAGTAACTCCAAACACAGGGCCACATCTTCTGTGGTACTTATGGTGTGTCCGGTCACATCCCTCAGTGAAAGTAAGCATTCTACTTCATTTTTGTGCTTTTTAGGGCCGCGTGTGCAGCATATGGAAGTTCCCAGGCTAGGGGATGAATTGGAGCTGCAGCTGCTGGCCTACACCACAGCCACAGCGACACCAGATCCTTAACCCTCGGAGCAAGGCCGTAGATCAAACATAGGTCCTTATGGATACTAGTTGGGTTCATTATCCCTGAGCCAGAACAGGAAGCCCAAGGATTTGATGCGATGTGATGCACCTGTGCCATATGGAGGGTCTTAGACTAGGGGTCGAATCAGAGCCACACCTGCAACCCTACACCACAGCCACGGGAACATAGGATCGAGCCACCTCTGTGACCTCCACCACAGCTCATGGCAATGCCAGATCCTTAACCCACCCACCGAGCGAGGCCAGGGATTGAAACCCGCAACCTTATGGTTCCTAGTCAGATTCATTTCTCCTGTGCCATGACAGGAACTCCCCTCCAAGGGTTCTACTTTAAATGAAAGATGAACATCATTTAAAGCTCCCATCGTGGCTCAGTGGTTAATGAACGTGACTAGTACCCATGACATGGGTTCAATCCCTGGCCTCACTCAGTGGGTTAAGGATCCAGCATTGCCGTGAGCTGTGGTGTAGGTCGCAGACATGGCTCAGATCCCAAGTTGCTATGGCTGTGGCATAGGCCGGCAGCTGTAGCTCTGATTCAACCCCTAGCCTGGAAACTTCCATATGCCACAGGTGTGGCCATAAAAAGACAAATAAATAAATAAATAAATAAATGAAAGATGAACACATTTCCCCCCTCCTTACTGCTCTGGTGGAGTCCTTCTGCCTTGCCCTGCTATCCTCAAGCTGCTCATGCCTGGAAGGGAGAGGATTAAGTAATGAGAGAGGCTTTGTTGTTGAAATGGGCATGTTGCTTCTTCCAGCTTTCATAAAAGAGAAGTGGTTTCATTGGCAAAAGATTTATAAAGAAAGGTTATATCCAGAGTTCCCACTGTGGCACAGTGGGTTAAGGACCCAACATTGTCTCTGCAGAGCCTCTGGTCGCTACTGAGGCTTGGGTTCAATCCCTGGCCCGGTGCAGTGGGTTAAGGATCCGGCATTGCCACACTGGGGCATAGGTGGAAGCTGCCAGCTCAGATTCAGTCCGTGGTGCAGGAACTTCCATATGCCACGGTTGCAGCCAAGAGAGGGAAGAAAAGAAAAGAAATGGTATATCCAAAATCTTCTTTATCAAGAACTTATTTAGGCTCAGGAAAGAAGACCAGAAAGAAAAGTCTTTGTATTTAGGAAATACCTCCATACAGACCCTCCATCTGGCTTTAAGTTGGTTTGATTTTGTTGCTCCGTTTCCTTTTCCCCCCTCACATAATTAAGCAGAGGTACCTAATTTGTGGTTGCTTGCTAGTTGCTTAATTAGCTCTGGAGATTTTTTTTAATGGCAGTGTTTTTCCCTCCTTGCTGCTGTGACTCTAAGGGTCAATATAAGAAGGCCATAGCCAGCCTGCACCACTTGGCAGCTCTCCAGGGATCACTTCCTCAGCCACCGATCTCAGGACAGGGGACCTTGGAGCATCAGAGGGCGCTCATCCAGCTGGCCACCTGCCACTTTGCTTTGGGGGAGTACAGAGTGAGTACTGGGTACCCACAGCGTACTCGGCCACACCCAGGGGTGGGGGGTGGGGGGCTTGCTTTCTTTTTCTCGTAGTAGCTTTTTAACCTAGTGGATGTTTACTTGAAGCTTTGATTTTTCTGCCTAGATTTTATTACCTGATCTGCTGGTGATGATTTTGTTTTATTTAATTTCCTCTTTACTGTGGCTTCCTTGAATCCTACTCATTATTCTGTTTGTGAGAAGATGACTTTTACTTTCTTGCCTGGAATCCCTTTAGAGTGGAGCCAGTCCTGTGGTACAAGTGGGAGATGGAGATTCAAGTTAGCTTATCTGAACCTCACATTCTCTCTTTATGTGGAGATGACACTCCCAGGGGTGTTGCAGGAGCGGCATAAACGGGCCTGTCCCCTCGGTGCTGTGAGCCCCTCCTGGCCCACAGTTTCCGTACGCAGTAAATGTCTGTGTTTGGCAAGAGTGATTGACACAGTCTTTGTCAGTCACTCTTGTCAAAAACACGGTTTTGCATAAATTCAAGGCCGCAACGCATAGACTCTTGACTTCTCATTTCTCTATATGTCAAGTTGATTACTTTGTGATTGAAAACCGTAAATTAGGGAGTTCCCATTGTGGCTTGGCAGTAACGAATCCAGCTAGTAACCATGAGGATGTGGGTTTGATCCCTGGCCTTGCTCAGTGGGTTAAGGATCTGGCGTTGCTGTGAGCTGTCATGTAGTCTGGCAACTGCAGCTCAAGTTGAACCACTAGCCCAGGAACTTCCGGAAAAAAAAAAAAAAAAAAAATGAGAAAAACCTAAATTAAGTTTTTAACTTGAACTTTGAAATACGATTTATAATTTGCCATGATGGTTTTTAGAAAGAAACAGCAAGTACATAAGGTGTACGCACCTAAAATTGAAATGCTTTTCTACTGTCGTTTATGTTGTCACCAGTTACACAATTCTAAGTTTCAGTAAATTCCTTCTGAGAACTTAAGCAAGCACATACTTAGCCCCACAGATCCACGTTTATCATACAGAATTAGCTGCACGGCATTGCTGCTCTGCATGGTGATAGGAACATGAAGTACACTGGTAGCTTGTTTGTTTTTTTGTTTTTTCTCTTGTCCTTTCTAGGGCTGCACCCGTGGCATATGGAGGTTCCCACACTGGTAGCTTTGATGATGCGACACTCATTGTCTCTGAGGCTTCGCTTCCCACCTCCCCAGTCACTGTTAGGCCTGCATCTTTGGTTGCTAGCTTACCTGATTCCTGCCTCTCTGACGGCTCGTCTCCAGCTCAGACTCCGCATGTCCACTCATGTCCTTAGGTCTCTGGCCCTTAGATACAGACGGTCATGTCATAGGTGACTCTTACTCGAGCTGATCCTTTGGACTCTTCCAGGATGGCACCACCTTTTACTCCCACTGCCACCACCCTAACCGCTGGTTTTTAACTGAGTTTGTTGCCTGTAACCTTTTCCCCAACCCTATAAGTTATGGTCATTGCTCTAAAACCTTGCTGTCATCATTCCACACAATCGAATATTAGCTCTCTGGGTGGCCCAAGTTGAACTGTGTGCTGGGCTGGGAGCATGAGCAGGTGGATCCCCTGTATTCACAGATGTCTAATTTGAGTGGAGAGAAAAGTGTCAGTATCCGTACAAAACAGTTAAAGATCCAATATTCATGGTATGTCTCAGACCTGTACACAGCAGGCATTTAGGGAAGGGTGGTTTCACCAGGGCCCATGTCCTCGAGGAAGGATTTGCAGAGACAGTTGGCTGGAGGTGGGATGGCAGCCTGACTCTGAGTTAACCCCTGGCCCCACCACTTAGAGCTCTGTGACCCAACTCCAGGGTTCAAGTTCTTAACTACTCAGCTGCCTATCTCTGGAAGCCAGAGCCTTAGGACTCTGGCCATAGCTGGTTCTGAATGTGCCAAGATAACACCACCACCCCACCCCCCTCCCCACTGGCCTCGGGGCAGTGAGCTCTGGCCCCAGGCAGCTAGGCAGCTAGAGCCCCAGGTCACTGCTGCCACCTCTCAGCAAACATACAAATAGTATTTTCTGGGTGTGATAAGATATGGAAAAGGTTGGGAAGCATGGATTGAAGAGTCTGCTTCCTCACCTGTAAAATGGAGATAATAAGAGGGGTTTGCCTGGCGCAAGGAAAGGGCTGTGTCAGCAGCTTCTGTTACTGCTGGAACGTGACTGGTGGACTGACTGATGCCAGGCCTTCCTCTCTGGGTGGAGACCAGCCAGCTCACTGTGGTGTCGTCTGTCCCATTTTATCTCTCTTTCCTAAACCACACCTTCTGTCCCCTCAAGTAAATCATTAAATCCAATACACAAGCCACGCCCCCTGCCCCCCACATTTTTCTCTCCTTCTTTGAAAACCCTTTTTTCTCTTTTCTGTGCTCCCAGTCCTTCCCCCCTTTAAGGCTTTAATCAGAATAATCTTCCTGCCTGAAACTTTTCCTCCTAGCTTGGCCTGTGAGTATTGCTATTTAATTTTATTTTGCTCTGAAAATAATATTTAGTCCTCTACCATATGTCCTATTTTGAAGTTTTGGTCTTTTGTTTTTTTTAACAGCAAAGAATGAGTTCCTGTTCCCTGAAAGGTCGAATATATAGATTTAATCTTGGTTATTTTTCTCCATTCACTGCCAAGCAAACAGTAATGACCTCAGGGAGCTGTGGGGCAGTGCTGCAGACCTATGTGCATATTGCCCTGCTGTGTGCTGCAGACACAGATTCGGTCTCAGAAAGAAAGTTCCAGCTACTTCCTTTTGGTCGTGTCTTCTCTAGATGACATGTGAGAAGGTCCTTGATTTGATGTGCTACATGGTCCTCCCCATCCAGGACGGAGGCAAATCACAGGAGGAACCATCAAAGATAAAGCCCAAGTTCAGAAAAGGTACAGTGATACTCTTCATTTTTATTCTGTAAAAATAGCTTTAGGACCCAAGGCTGGGGAATTTTTTACAATTCCTGACAAGATAATATGGTGTGATCTGCAGAGCTTAACAAATTGTATAAGAAGTGAATTGCCGGAGTTCCCGTCGTGGCGCAGTGGTTAACAAATCCGACTAGGAACCATGAGGTTGCGGGTTCGGTCCCTGCCCTTGCTCAGTGGGTTAACGATCCGGCGTTGCCGTGAGCTGTGGTGTAGGTTGCAGACTCGGCTCGGATCCCGCGTTGCTGTGGCTCTGGTGTAGGCCGGTGGCTACAGCTCCGATTCAACCCCTAGCCTGGGAACCTCCATATGCCGCGGGAGCGGCCCAAGAAATAGCAACAACAACAACAAAGACAAAAAAAAAAAAAAAAGAAGAAGTGAATTGCCCACCAAGCCATTTCTTGGCTTTGATTTCACAAGCAGCTGTAAATCTGTCTTTCTTCCAAAAGTTCTCCTCACTTCCTGAGATTATTCTCTGAATGTCAGTGAATTCCTTTTCCTATCTTTACCAGTCCAAGGAAAACCTGTAATGGTTAGTTGAGGAGGATCTCTTAATATACCCCTCTTGGGCTGTTTTGAGCTTACCTCCAGTTGCTTATATTTGAAAAACTGTATCAACTGAGTTAACATGCTTTATAAGAAAGAAAGACCCACTGTCACTGATCTAAGTTCCACCTTAAAAGTTAGAGAAAGATAAGCTGCTAAATCCAAGCAAATAGAAAACAGGGAATAATAAAGGCAAGAGCAGAAATTAATAAACTAGAAAACAAAACAGAGAACATTAATAGAGGCAAAAGTTGGCTTTTGAAAAAAAAAACTAATGAAGTTGATGAACCCCTAACAAGACTGGTCAGAAAGAAAGTGAATGCAAATTACCAATATCAGGAACGGAAGAGAGAACATCATTCCAGATCCTGCTGAAATCAGGACAGGAATAGAAAAAGCTATGAGTAACTTTACGCCAATAAATTCAGCAATTTCAATGCAATGGAAGAGTTCCTTGAAAAACACAACTTATTAAAAATGACACAATGAAATAGAAAATCTGAATTTTCCTATATCAAAGAAATTAAATTTGTTATCAGAAACTTTCCCACATAGACAACTCCAGGTTCAGATGGCTTCACTGGTGAATCCTATCAAGCATTTAGGAAGAAATAATTCCAATCCTGTATACTCTTTTTGAGAAAATAGAGAAAGAAGGAACACTTACGAATTCAGTTTTAAGACCAACATAACCCTGATAGCAAAACCAAACAAGAGCATTCATTACAAGAGAAAAACATTAAAGGCCAGTATCTATCATGAACATAGATGCCAGAATACTTAACAAAATACTAGCAGGTACAACAGTATGTAAGAAGGATAATACACATATTACCAAGTATACTGGGTATGCAAAAGTGGTTTAACATAGGAAAATCGATCACTGCAGTTCACCACATTAGCAGATTAAAGGAGAAAAATCATAAGATTTTCTTAATAGATGCAGACAGAATTCTAAGTTCCGCCTTATGGAACCTAAGTTCCAATTATATCTGCGTTTATCATTCATGAAAATAATCTTAGCAAACTAGAAATAGGCGAAAGCTTCCTCAGCATCATTCTTAACTATGAATTGCTTTCTCAAAGACCAGGGACAGTACAAGGCTGTCCATTCTCAGAACCTTAATTCAACATTCTGGAGATTCTCTAACCAACATGTAAGTGAGCCAAAAAAATAAAGACTGAAAAATAACTGTCATTCACAGCTGCATATTTGTCTATATAGAAAAGCCTAAGGAATCTCCAAATAGAATAACATCAAAACCCATAACATATTTGGAGATAGGAGTTCCCGTTGTGGTGCAGCAGAAATGAATCCGACTAGGAACCATGAGGCTGTGGGTTTGATCCGTGGCCTTGCTCAGTGGGTTAAGGATCTGACGTTGTCGTTAGCTGTGGTATAGGTCACAGACGTGGCTTGGATCTGGTGTTGCTGTGGCTGTGGTATAGGCCAGCAGCTGTAGCTCTGATTTGACCCCTAGCCTGGGAACCTCTGTATGCCATGGTGCGGCCCTAAAAAGGCAAAATAAATAAAAAAGAAAAAAAAGTACTTGGAGATAAATTTAATGAAAGATGTGCAAAATCATGTTTGTAGGTCAAAAGACTCAGCATTGTTAGGGTACCAATTCTCCCCAGATGTTTTTATAGATTCAGTGCAATCCCAATCAAAATCCCAGCAGACTTTTTTTTTTGGTAGAAATTGACAAGAGGATTCTAAAATTTATATAGAGACATAGTATAGACCAGCTAAAACAATTTTGGAAAAGATGAATGAAACTGGACAAGTTCCCCTACCTGATAGGACTTAATATAAAGCTACAGATATCCAAAACAGTATTGGCACAAGACTGACACATGTGTGGTCAAATGATTTTCAACCAAGACACCAAAGTAATTCAGTGGAGAAAGGAAAGCTTTTTCAGCAAATGGTGTTGGAACAAAGGGATTTTCATGTAGTAAGAAAAAAATCCTCAACCCCTGCTTCATATTCACAGAAATTAACATGAGCTGGAGCAAAGGCTAAATGGAAAAACCAAATGGTAACATTTTTCAGCAGAAAATAAATAATCTCTGTGACTGTGGTAGGTTTTTAGGACACTGAAAGGATTCTAGATGACTAAAGCGTGACAGTTTTGGTAACTGTTGAAGCCCTTTGAAGTATATGGGATTTCATTGTACTGTTCTCTTTACTTTTTATATGTTTAAAATGGTCCATAACAAAAGTTTGGGGGAAAAAAAAAAAGAGACCAGGTCCTTTCAAAAATTACTCTCTGTGGAACAGAAACAGATCAAGAGGGTAAGACTTGACCTAGCTGATATCAAGTCTTATTTTAAAGTGTAGTTTTGGTGTGGAGATTGACCCGTGGAATGGAATAAAGAACCAAGAACTGAGTGGCATTACAATTCAGTGAGGGGGGAGGGAGAAAGATGGTGGACTAAAAGGACCTTGGGCTCACCTCCTCTCTCAAGCACACAAAATACACAACTAACCACTGAACAGCCATCAGTAAAAAAGACTGAAACCTTCCAGAAAAAGTATTTTACTGCCAAGGATATAAAGAGGCCACAACAGGAGTTCCCGTCGTGGCACAGTGGTTAACGAATCCGACTAGGAACCATGAGGTTGCGGGTTCTATCCCTGCCCTTGCTCAGTGGGTTAAGGATCCGGCGTTGCCGTGAGCTGTGGTGTAGGTTGCAGACGCAGCTCGGATCCCGCGTTGCTGTGGCTCTGGCGTAGGCCAGTGGCTACAGCTCCGATTGGACCCCTAGCCTGGGAACCTCCATATGCCGCGGGAGCGGCCCAAAGAAATAGCAAAAAAAAAAAAAAAAAAAAAAAAGACAAGACGCCACAACAAAATGGTAGGAGGGGACACACTCACAATGTAATCAAATCCCCTACCCCCTGTGTGGGCGATCCACAAACTGGAGAATAATTATTATCACAGAAGTTCTCTCACAGCAGTGAGGGCTCTGAGTCTCATCTCATGTCAGGTCCCCAACCTGGGGGTCTGGCATTAGGAGGAGGAACCCCCAGAGCATTTGCTTTGAAGTTAGCAGTGGTTGATTGCAGAAGCTTTGCAGGACTAGGGGATTCGGAGACTCCACTCTTGAAGGACATATACAAGGTTTCACATGCTCTGGGTCCTGGGGCAAAGCAGTGACTCCATAGGAGCCTGGGCCAGACCTATCTTTTTGTCTTAGAGGGTCTCCTGGGGAGGCATGGTATGGCTCTGGCTCTCCCTGGGAACGTGGACACTGGTGGTGGAGATTTTGGAGAGTATTCAGCTACATGAACTGCACAGGAGGCACATATCCTACTTGGGTCATCGGCAACAAGACCCAGCCCCACCCAATACCCCGCAGGCTGCAGTACTGGGACACCTCAAGCCAGACAAACAACAGAGCCCCACCCATCAGCAGAGAGGCTGTCTAAAGTCATCCTGAGCCCACACCACCTCTAGACACACTCCTTGACGGGGCCCTGCCCACCAGAGGCCCAGTTCCATCCACCAGTGGGAAGACACCAGTCCCCCAACCAGGAAGCCTGCACAAGCCTCTGAACCAACTTCACCCACCAGGTATTTGCCAGAAGAACTAGAGTCCTGCAGCCTGCAGAACGGAGACCACAGACACAGAGAGTTAGACAATATGGGATGACTGAGGAGTATGTTCCAGACAAAGGAACAAGATAAAGCCGCAGAGGAGCAACTAAGTGATGTGCAGACCCACAATCTTCCTGAAAAAGAATTTAATAATATAGTAAATATGATCCAAGATCTTGGGAAAAGAGCACAGGCACAGACTGAGAATATAGAAGAAATGTTTAACAAAGAGCAAAAAGATTTTACGAACAAACAAAACAGAGGTGAACAATAACTGAAATGAAAAATAGGAATGAATCAATAGCAGAATAAATGAGGCAGAAGAAGCGATAAGTGAGCTGGAAGACAGGTTAGTGGAAAACACTGCTGCAGAACAGAATAGAGCAAGGATGAAAAGAAATGAGGACAGTCTAAGAGACCTCTGGGACAAGTAAATACACCAGCATTTGCACTGTAGGGGTCCCACAAGGAGAAGTGAGAGAGAAAGGGCCTGAGAAAATATTTGAAGAGAAAAGAGTCCAAACTTCCTAATCTGGGAGAGGAAATGGCCACCCAAGTCTAGGAAGCACCAAGTCCCAGGCAGGATTAACCCAAGGAGGAACACACCAAGACTCGTAATCAAACTGACAAAATTTGAAGACAAAGAGGAAAATATTAAAAGCAACAAGTTGGAGTTCCTGTCGTGGCTCGGTGGTTAACAAATCCAACTAGGAGCCATGAGGTTGCAGGTTCGATCCCTGGCCTTGCTCAGTGGTTAAGGATCCAGCATTGTCATGAGCTGTGGTGTAGGTTGCAGACGTGGCTCAGATCCCGTGTTGCTGTGGCTCTGGTGTAGGCCGGTGGCTACAGCTCTGATTTGAACCCTAGCCTGGGAACCTCCATGTGCTCCTTGGGAGCGGCCCAAGAAATGGCAAAAAGACAAAAAAAAAAAAAAAAAAAAAAAGCAACAAGTAACATAAAAAGGAAACCCCGTAAGTTATCCACTGATTTTTTCAGCAGGAACTCACAGGCCAGAAAGGAGTGGCATGATATATTTCAAGTGGTGAAAAGGAAAATCCCACAATCAAGAATACCCAGCAAGGCTCTTGTTCAGATTCAATGGAGAAATCCAAAGCTTTCTAGACAAGCAAAAGCTAAATGAATTCAACACCATGGAACCAGCTTTACAACAACACATGCCAAAGGAACTTCTTTAGGTGGAAAAGAAAAGGCCACAACCAGGAACATGAAAATTGAGAATGGGAAAGCTCACCAGGAAAGGCAAACATATGGTAAAGGTAGGAAATCATCCACGCACGAATATCAAAACCAGTAATTGTGAGAGGAGGAGGGTACAAATGTAGGATATTGGAGATGCATTTGAAATTAAGTGACCAGCAACTTAAAACAATCTCACATATATATAGACTGCTACATCAATACCTCATGGTAACCACAAATCAAAAATCTAGAATAGATATGCACATAAAGAGGAAAAGCAATCCAAACACAACACTAAGTTATCACAGAGGAGAACAAAAGAGGGAGAGAAGAAAAAAGACTTAAAAAAACAAATCTATAACAACTAACAAAATGGCAATAAGAACATACACACATATCAATAGTTATATTAAATGTAAAGAATAAATGCTCCAACCAAAAGACAGACTGGCCAGATGGATACAAAAATCAAGACCCATATAGATGCTTTTTACAAGAGACCCACGTCAGTTCTAGGGATACATACAAACTGAAAATGAGGGGATGGAAGAAGATCCCTTGCAAATGGAGATCAGAAGAAAGCTAGAGTGTCATTACTCCTATCGCATTACAAAAGAGAAAGAGGAACACAACATAATGGTCAAGGGGTCAATCCAAGAGGAAGATAAAACGATTGTACATATATATGCACCCAACACAGGATCACTACACTATATAAGGCAAATATTAACAGATATAAAAAGAAATTGATAATAACACAGCTAATTCAATGAGGGAAGAGTGGATTTATCCTCGAAGTGCTACTGTTACAGTAATGAAAAAGATATCTCCTTCATGCTGTGCAAAAATCCTTCAAATTTTAAGATTTAAATATGAAAATGAAACTTTTAAACTTTTAAAAGACGGGAGTTCCCATTATTGGAACAGCGATGGCAATGAATTTGGCGATGTCTCTGGAGTGCTGGAATCAGGCTTGATCCCCAGCCCAGCACAGTGAGTTAAGGATTCAGCATTGCCACAGCTGCAGCATAGGTCACAACTGTGGCTCAGATCTGATCCCTGGCCTGGGAACTCTATATGCCACAGAGCAGCCTAAAAAGGGAAAAAACAAAAACAAAAACAAACTTTAGAAGACAGTACAGAAGGAAATCTGTGTGCCTTCTAGTTAGAGAAGGATTTAGGCTACAAAGAGCATGTAACATAAAAGATACTTTCACTGAGGTGCGTGGAATGACTGGCCAGTGGGGACCTGCTGTGTACCACAGCGAACTCTGTCCAGTGTTCTTTGATGGTCTGTGTGGGAATAGAATCTGAAAGAGAATGGATGTGTGTCCATGTATAACTGAATCACTTTGTTGTACAACAGAAGTTATCACATTATAAATTAACTATACTGCAATAAAACTTTAAAAATTGAAAAAAAAGATTAGTGAATTTGTTCATGCCAAAATAAACATTTTAATGAAAGATATTATGATCAAAGCAAAAAGAGAAGCCATAGACTACAAGAAAATTGTTAGGCACATATATACCCAACAAAAACTTAGTATCTAGGAGTTCCCATCATGGCGCAGCAGAAACGAATCCGGCTAGGAACCATAAGGTTGCCAGTTCCATCCCTGGCCTCGCTCAGTGGGTTAAGGATCTGGCATTGCTGTGAGTAGTGGTGTAGGTCGCAGATGTGGCTCGGATCTGGCATTGCTGTGGCTATGGCATAAGGCCAGCAGCAACAGCTCTGATTAGACCCCTAGCCTGGGAACCTCTTTATGCCATGGGTGTGGCCCTAAAAAAGGACAAAAAACAAAAAACAAACAAACAAAAAAAACCTTAGTATCTAGAATTTTGAAACAGCTCCTTAAAACCAGTAAAAAATAATCAAGCTCCCCAACCCCCAACAGAAAAATAAGCAAAAATGTGAACAACAGAGTCCCAGAAGCAGAAATCCCAAATGGCCAGAAACTATTTGGGGAGATTCTCCACCGATTGGTAATGCAAGAAATTCAGATTAAAACAACAGCTACCATTTCACATCAGGATGCAGAGAGTAAGGGGTGGCCACGTGGACTGTCAGGATGTGAAGACACATGTTCCTACGTGCTTCTGGATGGTGTATAAATTCATGTGGTTGCACAGTAATCAAGACAGTGTGGTACTGGTACCAAACAGACATACAGACCAATGGAACAGAACAGAGAATCCAGAAATGAACCCAGACATCTACGGTCACTTAATCTTCGACAAAGGAGGCATGGGGGAAAGACAGTCTTTTCAACAGGTGGTGCTGGGAAAACTGGACAGCTGCATGTAAATTGCTGAAACTGGAACATACATACCCTCATACCATGCACAAAAATAAACTTAAAATGGCTTAAAGACTTAAGACAAGACACCACATAGATAAAACATTCTCTGACATCAATTGTACAAATGTTTTCTTAGGTGAGACTCCCAAGGCAACAGAAATAAAATAAAAGTAAACCATTGGGACCTAATCAAGCTGACAAGCTTTTGCACAGCAAAGGAAACTAGAAAAAGAAAAACAAAAAGACAACCTACAGATTGGGAGAAAATAGTTTCAAAGGATGCAACTGACAAAGGCTTAATCTCTAAAATATGCAAACTATTTATACAACTCAACAGCAAAAAAAAACCCCAACAATCCAATTGAAAAATGGACAAAAGACCTGAATAGACATTTCTCCAAAGAAGATAAAGAGATGGCCAATAGGCACATGAAAAAATGCTCAACATCATTGATTATTAGAGAAATGCAAATCAAAACTATCATGAGATACCACCTCACACCAGGCAGAATGGCCATCATTAATAAGTCCACAACTAACAAATGCTGGAGAGGGTGTAGAGAAAAGGGAACCCTCCTGCACTGTTGGTGGGAATGCAAACTGATACAACCACTATGGAAAACAGTATGGAGGTACCTCGGAAAAGTAAATATAGAATTACCACATGACCCAGCAATCCCACTCTTGGGGCATATATCCAGACAGAAATTTCCTTGAAAAAGATACATGTACCGTATGTTCATTGCAGTCCTGTTCACAATAGCCAAGACATGGAAATAACCTAAGTGTCCATCAACAGATGAATGGATTAAAAAGGTGTGGTACAGGAATTCCCATCATGGTCATGGTGCAGTGGAAACGAATCTGAGTAGGAACCATGAGGTTGTGGGTTTGATCCCTGGGCTTGCTCGGTGGGTTAAGGATCTGGCGTTGCTGTGAGCTGTGGTGTAGGTTGCAGATGCAGCTTGGATCTGGCTTTGGCTGTGGCTGTGGTATAGACCAGAGGCTACAGCTCCAATTCTACCCCTAGCCTAGGAACCTACATATGCCATGTGTGACCCCAAAAAGACAAAAGGACAAAAGAAAAAGAAGATGTGGTACATATACACAATGGAATACTACTCAGCCATTAAAAAGAACAAAAAAATAATGCCATTTGCAGCATTGATGGAACGAGACTCTCATCCTAAATGAAGTAATTCAGAAAAAGACAAATATCATGATATCACTTATATCTGGAATTTAATATATGGCACAAATGAACCTTTCCACAGAAAAGAAACTCATGGACTTGGAGAACATACTTGCAGTTTGCCAAGGGGAAGGGGGAGGGAGTGGGATGGACTGGGAGTCTGGGGTTAATAGATGCAAACTATTGCATTTGTAGCAGATAAGCAATGAGATCCTGCTGTACAGCACAGGGAACTGTATCTAGTCACTTATGATGGAACATGATGGAGGATATTGTGAGAAAAAGAATGTGTGTGTGTGTATATATATATATATGTGTGTGTGTGTGTATATATGACTGGGTCACTTTGCTGTACAGTAGAAATTGACGGGGTACTGTAAACCAACTATAATGGAAAAAATAAAAATCATTAAAAATAAATAAATTCATGTGGTTGCTTTGGAGACCATGTTAACAGTACCAAGTCAAACATCTCTTTACTGGTTATGTACCTCTTCCACATATAGAAGTCAGTGATTTCCAAACTTGGGCCCTCACCTACTGGGTCATGAATTTCAACTAGAAATTTTCTTTTTTAATGATACACTGTAGCAGTGTTATTAAAATAAGTGAGTGTATCTCCAGTAAAAACGATGGGTTTTATTTTATGAAACTTTTGTTTTAAATAGTTGACCTCTGAACAACGTGGGGCTTAACTTAGGAGTTCAGACCCCTACCTCCCCTTGCTCTAGTAGTACTGTTCTCTCAACCTCAATAATGGGAACTGATGGGCTCAGCAGGTTAAGAACCTGACTAGGATCCATGAGGATGTAGGCTCGATCCTTAGTCTCACTCATTGGGTTAAGGATCCGGTGTTGCTGTGACTGTGGCATAGGCTGGCAGCTGTAGCTCTGATTTGATCCCCTAATCTGGGAACTTCCATATGCCATGGCTTCGGCCCTTAAAAAAAAAACAAAAAACTGGAACTAATGGGTGACCCACCCCAGGGCAGGAAGCTGAAACAGTTTGAAGAGAATCAGGGCTCAAACCTGAGTTATTTTGGTTCCACATATTGTATTCTATACTTTAACACAAACTCTTTCACATTTAGTTCATTTAAAGATCTTTAAAAATTCAGCTAGTATATATATTGAGGAAAAACCTATGTATAAGTGGACCTGTGCAGTTCAAACCTGGGTTGTTCAAGGGTCACCTGTATCAACGTCTCTGTATACACAGGGTCCTCATGTTAAAAAGTGTATTTATTTCTTGCTACTTCTTGCCCTTGGGGTAGAGAAGGATTTAGGATATAAAGAGCAGAGACCATAAAGGATAGGGTTAAGGTCTTAGTTTGGAAAGCAACCGCTGCTCAAAGTTTTTTCCATAAGTGCACAAGAAAAAAATGTTATATGTATCTAATGTTATTCTTATATATTAGTGTTATAAGAATATGTATTTCAGCATTGTTTATAATAATAGAAATCTCAGTGTTCACCATAAAAGAGTGGATAAATCAGTAGTGGTCTATGTAGCCTCAGTTACATTGAAAACCAGTGAACTGGAGCTGCCTGTCTCAGTACCAGAAACAGTCTGCAAAAGGATACATTTGCTATGACACCGTTTATGTAGTAGACGGAAAATGTGCAAAACATTTCTCTGTGATGTGTATGAACACAGATCCCTGTTTTAAAAGTGTGTGGGAGTTCCCATTGTAGCTTAGCAGAAATGAGCCCAACTAATATCCATGAAGATGCAGGTTCAATCCCTGGCCTCCCTCAGTGGGTTAAGGATCCTGCGTCGCCGTAAGCTGTGTTGTAGGTCACAGACGCAGCTCGGATCTGGCATTGCTGTGTCTGTGGCACAGGCCAGCGGCTACAGCTCCGATTCGACCCCTAGCCTAGGAACCTCTATATGCCATAGGTGCGGCCCTAAAAAACAAAAAAAACAAAACAAAAAGAAAAAGCGTGTGGTATTTATAGCAGTAATGGACATTTATTCAGAATAGCAGTTACCTCTGGAGGGGGAGAGGAGAATGGGATCAGAAAAGGTTCACAAGCGGTGAACTGAACGTGTGATGCTTTGTATTAAAATCTTTAAAAGCTAGAGCAAATGTCAGCATTTCATAAAGCCGAGGGGCGAGCATGCTGGTGTTTGTAATATTCTCTATCGTTTTCTAAATATTTCAGATTTTCATAATAAGTATTTAAGCAACATTAGGAAAGGAGATTGAGAAATGAAATCTAGAGACGATTCAAAAACCAGTTTCACCTTCACTAAATATGATTGTAGTTTAACTGTATTTGAGATTGTGTGATTGTTGCTTATCTTTTTTTTCCTTGAAGGAAAGCACCTTAAACCTTTGCTTTTCAAAGCTGTTTTCTTTGCTGCTAACAAGCATTCCGTGGACTTCTCTTAGGTTCAGACCTGAAGCTTCTGCCCTGTACCAGCAAGGCTATCCTGCCCTACTGTCTGCACTTAATGTTAGCCTGTTTTAAGGTAAGCTTTCAGATAGTTAGCATGACAGAAACTTAATTCCGAAGATTGTTCTGATGAGCGGAAATGACTGAACTGAGAGCCTTGAGCACAAATGTTAGTATGCTTTCCTTGGAAAGCGCAGGTTGGAGTAGCGAGGAGGGCTGAGCATCAGGCTCAGAGTTAACAAATATTTGTTAAACGTCCACCGCGCGCTAGGCAGAGATGAGTAGGAAATGACCCTGTCCTTGGGGGTTCACAGGTAACAGTGGGGCAGACCTGCTTGCCTGTAGTAGTGCTCAGTGGATGGTAATTAATTAGCAGACAAGTAGACGAGATTAGTTGTGGAAGAAGGCAGCCCGTGTGCTGTTGGGCTCCTAGAGGGATGTGCATTTGTCGTAAAGACGCAGCATCAGGATGAGCACGTCGTGATGCTCTGGCATGAGCAGAGGCCCTCGGAGCTGGGAGAGTAACGGCGTGGAGAGCCTGGCCTGTGGCTGTTTGGAGTGCAGCCCTGGCGTGGACAGGCTTAACTGTCCCCTGGAAGCTTCTGAGCAGGAGATCAGGGAGGGTACTGGGTCTCTACTTTAGGGCAGTAATTCCCAAACCTGACCCTTCATCAGAAGTACCTGGGGTGACAGAAACAACTGACAGTGGTTTTAGGCCTGGCTGCTTGTTTAGAACAAAAAGCCCTTTTTTGCTCACTTCACCCTCTGCCTCCTTCCTGTGGTCCTGCCCCCCTCCCCCCATGTTCTCCTCAAACCCTCTCACCCAAGTGGCCTCTTGCCCTCCACCCTCACCTGGACCCTTCTCCCTGTTGTACAGAACCACTCAGCTTCCTCTCTGCCCTTATCCCCACTTTCAAAGCTTCAGGCCTGCTCTGCGAACCCCCACCCCCACAGATGATCATGTGGGGGGCAGGGGAACCGCTTCTCCAGTTAGTGCCTCCCCCCCGCCCCAACAGCAGCAACTTTTGCAAAGCAAGCTTGTTTTCTGCTCTTCCCTTCTGCCTCCAGTGATCTTTGTCATGCATCTTCCCTGGGCAGCTTTTTGGGGGAGCGGGGTGATGTCTGCCGTGTTGTAGATCACCCTGTGACTTGCTCTCTCCCATCTGCACAAACTCTTGTCTTGCAGCTGCGGGCGTTCACGGACAGCAGGGACGACATGGCGCTGGGGCATGTCATCGTTCTGCTGCAGCAGGAGTGGCCACGGGGAGAGGCCCTGTTCTTGAAAGCTGTCAACAAGATTTGCCAACAAGGAAATTTCCAATATGAGAATTTTTTCAATTATGTTACAAGTATCCTTTTTCTTGTTAAAGCGTAAGAAATTTGTTGTTTTTTTTTTTTTTTTTTTTTTTTAGGATGAATACTTGGTACAAAAATGAATGAACCATTCATTTGGGGAAGATATATTGGTTTCCATGATGTGGGAGGAAAAGAGAAGGAATGGTGATTGAAAATGGGATGGGGCAGTTAGTTGGGCTTGTGAAAGTCATAAAAGATTCAGAGAGGCATCAGGAATGTTGATAGCCCTATTCCATTTTCCACCTCCAGCAGGCACCCCTGCTGCCTGAAGTGAGAGCCTGTGGGCTCTGATAGGCCCAGGGTAGCTGGCTGGGCCACAGCAGGGGCCGTGGGGCATTGGCTGTTCCCCTGGGGACTGCCACAGTTCTGCTGAGTGCCCACTGGAGACACCGCCCAGCCCAGTAATTGCTTTCATGCTGGCATTGGTGTATTTCATCCTGTTTATTAGGGAAAGACCACCTTTGAATCAAAGGTTTGGTGTGTTTTCTAAACTTTTTTTTTTCTTTTTTGGCTGCACCCATGGCATATGGAGCTCCTGAGCCAGGGATCAGATCCAAGCTGCAGGTGCAACCTAAGCTGCAGCTGGGGCAACGCCAGATCCTTAACCTACTGTGCTGCGCCCAGTATCGAACTATCAAACCCAGTGCTCCCAAGACATCACCAATCCTATTGCACCGTAGCAGGAGCTCCCTTATTACATTTTTTTGCATTGCAAGGAATATCATAGCTCTGTCCCGGTGCCCAGAGCAGTATTTTTGAGGAGTATATGCCCCCCCTTCATTTTTCTCTTTTTTTTGTTGTTTTGTTTTGTTTTGGTGTTCAGTGGCTTGATGTGGGATCTCAGTTCCCAGACCAGGGACTGAACCCAGGCCATAGAAGTGAAAGCACCAAGTCCTAAAGACTAGAAGACTAGACCACCAGGGAACTTACCTGACTTTTTTTTTTTTTTTGGTCCTTTCATTTAGCCTTTATGACCATATAGGATCTGTTTAATCATCAGCTGTATGAAGACTATTTCCATCTCTGGGGTAGCTTGTTGGGTATAGGAATCATTAGGCCTGGACTCAGGCAGAACCAGGCTCCAGCCCTAGCTCTGCAGTTGGTGGTGGGACAGCTGTGGGCAGGTTATTCAGAGGCAGCGAGCCTACGTCCTCCTCCGAGAGAACAGGACCCCTTGCTTTCACCCGTGGTTCCCCTGAATCCATCTCAGATATCGACATGCTGGAGGAATTCGCCTACCTGAGAACTCAGGAAGGTGGGAAGGTTCATCTGGAGTTGCTCCCCAATCAAGGCATGCTGATCAAGTAAGCGCCCTGTCTTGTGCTCCTCCGCGCTGTGGTCGTGTGCTTGAGGGAGTATCTGTGAATGTCTGTAGTTTTCAGGCCTTTCATAGAAAGGAATCCAAACCTGCTCTCTGTTCTTGAGAGTAGATTTGATTCTGGGCACCCCTTTGAAAGACTTTCCTTGACTCCATTTCTGATGAAACATTGTTTCATTTGGGTTGGTTCTGTCACTTTTGATACTTTTTTCAGGAGGCATAAGTTTCATTCCTGATAGCTCTTCCAAAACTGACTGCCTGATCCTCTGACTCCTGATTAGACTAGACGTACAGTGCTTTTAACTAAGAAAAGCTATGCTTTTTTAATTGAAGTTGTGCTGCATTGGGACAGCCTGCAGGCTTCATTTACAGACTGCGCTTGGACTTCAGTGTCTGCTGAAGCCTTGAGCAAGCGCCCGGCTCTCACCGGTGCCTGCCAGGAGTGAGCAGGGGGGCTTGTTCTGCGCACGCCTCCCACACCAGGGTGAAGTCAGTGACCATTTATGATTTTTAAATAGCTCATGACCCCTGCTTCTGCCCCTCAGTGCTCATTGCAGTCTGGACAATATATCTGTGCTGCGAGCGCTCTGCCTAGTGTGCTGTCATACCTCCTCCTTTGCGTCCTGCACGGTCAGCATGTCTGTAAGTCAGGATCAGTGTCACTGCAAGAGGCCGAACCCCGAGTGAGAAGAAGGTGTTGCTGAGGCCGAAACATTCTCCTTCCCCCCCGCCCCCACTTGTGAAAGGAAGGAGTTTTCAGTTGAAAGCAAAAATCTACATCTCTTTCCATCTTTGGAGAGTCTTAGAAATGTCAGGAGAGGAAATGAGAGGGGTTCCTTCTGGATTCCCACAGCCTCTGTTGGCACGTGGCCAGCACGGTGCCCTGTCAGGAAGGTGCTTGTCCTTCATCTTGCAGTTGTTATTAAATATTCTAAACATTTGATGTGAAAACGCAAGACCCTTATACATGAGCTGGCTGAGGCACATGGACCAGACAGATGCCCATCTTCCTGCTCCATTGAAAACTCGGGGGAAATAATTGCATGGTTCAAAATATTCTTCACCGTGTTTGAGAATAAAAACGGTTTTTTGACATGGGCCCCAGGTAAACCCCTTTTGTGTTGTGATTTCTATTCTAGGTTTTGAGGCCGGGTACAAAATACCTTTAAGAGCCTTTTTCTTTAATCCTCATTAACGCTCACCATACGAATTACCATAATGTAAAGACAGCCTCCGTAGCATCACCTCCCTTTCCTTTCCTTAGGGTTAAACCTAAGTGTGACAGTTTTCACACCACTTTGAAAATGTGAGAGGGGATTGTCAGAAAATCAGCAGTTGCATCTCAGCCTTGGTTATACTGAACTTTTCTTTAGCCAGGTTGGGCTGCACGGCGACATGGGTCCACACAGCAACCCTGAGGACGAGGGGTGAGGGTTCACGGCTGTCAGGCACCAGATGGTGTGACTGTGAGGGTTGCTTATGGTGGAGCAAGGACCCAGCCCTCCTTCTAGTCTTTTGTGGCGTAATTGCATGCCCCACCCCCAACCCTGGTCAGTATCACCTTTAATTTCATCTAAGTCCCTGTAGAAGACCACTGACCCCCTTAGGAAGCCCTCCATTCCATCCATTTGGAAACAGATCTGGGGACTGTTACTTGGCAAACTGACAGTGCATCTCAGAGCTCATTGGAAACCTGCGTTTCAGTTACCTGCGTGAAACTACAGCAGGAGAGGTGATATGGGAGCCAGAGGGCCCTTGCTCATGGGGATGGGGTTGGGAGCTTGAGGAAAACTGCCATGTTTCTTTTCCCTTTGGGTCAAAAACACATTCTCTGAAGCCACTGTGGACCTTTTGGAGAAGCCCTCCAGCCAAGGGGCAGAGACTCTATGAGCAGTGATAGCCCAGCCTACCCCCATCCCCCCAGTGAGGCTATGAGTCTGTCCTGGTTGTGGCATCTGGGCTGCAGGTACCACACCAGTGCCAAGGGCACCAGGGCCCAACTGGCAAGAGGGACGAGCTCTGTTACCTACACATGTTGTTCTCAAGTATTTGCTTTTTGGTGGGCTTTTGGGGGCCCCACCTGCAGCATGCAGAAATTCCCAGACCAGGGATCAAATCTAAGCCTCTGCAGTGACAAAGCAGATCTTTAACAGCTAGGCCACAGGGGAACTCCTCTCATGTACTTTGAAATGGAGAAATGTCTGTTCACTGATGCTCACAGGAGCCTGGTAGTGTTAAGACCCACTGAACCGGGAAAGTGAGTCCCGTGTGTGCCCTGAACCGGGAGGCTGGTGTTGTGGTCTAAGGTCATCCCTGGCGGCTCACGTGCACGTCTTTGCCGAGACAGAGTTCCGCAAAGCCAGGGGCCGGACTCTTGTTCCCCACTTGTTCCTTTTCTCAATACTTGACAGTTAAACTCAACCTTTATCAAAAACACTGCCAGCCTCTCTAGTCCTCTTGAAAGGGCCTCTTCAGTTGGGGTCTTCAATCCCATCAAAGATGGTCCTGAAAAGACGCTGGGTTTCTTTCTGGGGTGGACCTAAGTGTGAGAGGAGTGGCGCGCGGAGGGCCGTCTCCCCACGGCCCTCGCATCTCACTGTCCTCCTTCCTGGTGGCCGCTTTTTATACCAGAGCCCAGTGGGCTGAGCGCGAGGACCTGGGGCCGAGAGCCATGGCCGTGACCGGGGCCCGCAGTGCCCAGGCCCGTGGCGGGTGGTTCTCTGTGACCGCTCCCGTCTCGCGCCTTTTCTCTGGAGTGTTGTTTGTAAGTGCAGGCTGAGTCAGTGTGGGTGTTTGAATGCCGCTGTTTGCTGTTTTTTAAAGGCCTTCTAGCCCTCCCATGGGGTTACTGCAGCAGGAATTCTTACCTGTGCTTCAGCCCAGCATGCAGACTGCCGACAGGTACCGAGTGGACACACCTGCTCATAGTGTGCTGTTTGTCGACATGTTTTACCGCCCATGGTTTTCAGCTCTTTGTTCCTCAGTGCTCTTTTTCATGCTTTATTTAATTTTTTAATTTGTTCTACATTCCTTGGCAAACCATCTGGTTGTAATATTGTAACATTTCTTATTTTTTTTCCATAAGTTGCCAGTGTTTTTGTGTTCGATTTAAAAATCATTATGGATCTGGAACCAAGTGAGTTATGTGAAGCTGTGTCAGATTAAGTGCACCGTAGATGAGGCCCTCAGCTGTGATTCTCTTTTGATCGGATGTAAGGCATTTGGTCATAAATATTTAAGGATGCTGAAATTTATTCTAAGTAAATGTTATGCTTAGAGTTTTCGCGTTAGTGACCAGTGCTGAGGTTCTGGTCTAAATGGGTGCTGGCACAGTATTTTCCGGCCACAGATAACTGTTTTCTTCAGACCTTGCGTTTCTGAACTGAAAATATTTGGTAGTCGAAACACCACATTGATGCGCTGTTTTATCCTGGCCTTAAGCCACAAAAGCTAAGTAGTTCTCTTTTTCATCCGAATTTACCAGAGCGCTGAAGGCTCTGATAGAAATACAGTTGAGGTGCACTGCTCTTACACATGGAAACTGCCACTGGGCCGTGACCAGCAGGACACAGCATTGTATTCTGTTTTCACTAGGATGAAGGGGAGCCAGCCAGGCCCCTGGGCTCTGGGTCGGCCAAACGCCAGTGTCTTCGGGTCAGTCGATGGTGGGGTGGGGGGCTCCCATTTTGGCGTGCAGCCCAGGTCCCCCGAGAGCCGCACAAAGGGGCTGCCTCTGTCCCCATGGGGCTCCCTGGCACCATGTCCCCACTGCTGAGCTCCCTGGCCGGACCTGATGAGAATGGTGTTCGGCCCACGTCTGGGCTCTTTCCCTCCGTAGTCCTTTAAGATGCCCTCGGGCATTGTGGGTGTCCCGTCACATCTTTCCTAACAAAGCCTGTGGTTTTTTTTTTTTTTTCTTCTGTCACACTGCAGCTTTATAACTTCTGTTGTATTCATTTTATACAAAAAGAAACCTCTTAGAGTGGTTTCAACAGTTTTATCTGGTCAGTACCTGAAAATCTCGTACAATTTCTAGTAGTAGAAATTTTAAATCCCTGGGACTGTGTCTGAGGCCAGTTAGGCAGCAGGGGTGGGGAAGGGAGGAGGCTGCCCTTGGTCTGAATCCACCAAGTGCCCGAACGAGGAGGTGAAGCTCCTTTCCTTTGAATTGAAGCCTTTGAGTTTTGCCAGGTTTTTCTTTTCCTTCCTTTGTCTTGACGTCCCCGAGGGTCCTGAGATTTCCTTTGGCATTTCATTCTCTGAAGCTCACCCTCCAGGGTGTGGTCACCACCCCCTCCTGTGCCCAGCTGGCCTCCTCGGGCCCCAGCGTGGGTTCCGGAGGCTCCTCTCCCCACCTGTGCCAGGCTCTTGTCCCAGGACCCCAGCCCCTCCTGCTGGTCCAAGAACAGACGTGAGTCTGGTGGGCTTGGCACTGGAGGAGCTGTCCCGTCCTGGCACTGCGGGGAGAGAGGCACACCTGCGACCCTGGTGCCGGGCACCCATCCCGGGACCACGGCCTCCTCCACACTCAGCTGGCCTGGCGGGACCTGAGTTGTGTGGCTAGTGTGGCCTGGACCCAGTGGGCCCAGAGCAACCAAACTGTGCCTGAGCCACAGAGGTATGTGCAGCACGGTGGCGCTGTAGGATCAGGCGCCACAGGTAGCATCTCCTGAAACAGTTAGATGTTTACAAAGGCCTTTTGTCCAGGGGGAACCATGTCCCTCCAGGGTTAAGTCTTTCTGAGGAGGAAGAGGCAGCGGGGCGTTTGGTCAGGGCCTCTCTGTTTTTAATTTTTCACGTACACTTAGATGTGAGGCAGGCTGTACTCCTGCCCCAGGGTTGCTGGCCCGATCCCCTGATGCCCTGCTCACCATGGCATCGTTTGTCTCCCTGTCACCGCCCAGGCACCACACGGTCACCCGGGGTATCACCAAGGGCGTGAAGGAGGACTTCCGCCTGGCCATGGAGCGCCAGGTGTCGCGCTGTGGGGAGAACTTGATGCTGGTGCTGCACAGGTTCTGCGTCAACGAGAAGATCCTGCTGCTCCAGACTCTGGCCTGAGCGGCCTGCCCTCCCGCCCTTCAGAAGCGGACCGCCTGAGCTTTCACGCCCTGGTTGCTTAGAAGTAGTTCCCCAGAGTCTGAGAAGCCATTTCTATTTTTGTCATGTTTTGTAATTTTTGTAAAACAAAAGTTCCTGTTTTGTAAATAAAATCATCCTAAATTTGGGTTTTGATTTTCATTCTTAGTTTCCGAACCAGAATGTGCTTTATTTAAAAAGACATTTCCTTCAAAGATGTCAAGATTTTCTCTTCTTTTACCCTGTTAGGCTTTGGTGAGTGTTGTGCATTAACATGGTACTAGACCTCTTCTTTGGAGAAGTTTTAAGATCTAGAAACTTTGTGCCAGAATGAACTTGAGTGAACTTGTGCTGAAGACACCAGGTGGGGGTGGGGGGGTGGGGGTGTCCTGCCCAGCAGTGCAGGAAGGAAGTGGCGGGCACCGCCCCCACCCTGACCCCGTGCAGCCCACTGTCACCCGAATGCCCTGCCTGAGCCGCATGGCCTGGCTTCCAGCCCTGCTCTGCCCAGCCCTTTACCAGCCACGCACCAGGGACAGGTTCATTCCTCTGTGCCTCCAGCTTGTCGTGGGGAATAGGGGCACCCGCCCTTCCCTTCCAGCTGGTTGTACAGACAGTGACATGCCTGGGCCAGGGCCTTACACCTCAGTGCAACACCAGGGTCGGGGGTCAGGTTCATTTCATTTGCCGTTCCTGAAGTATATCAGGTAAGCACCACAGTGAACAGTTGTTTCTAGGAGGAATTAAAAATGGAAAAGCTATTAAGTCAGATGTATTTCAGTGAAACTTAAAAAACACAGAGATAAATTACGTGCATGTATGCATTAGAGAATACACTAAACTAAGGAAAATGTTTTATTTTTTAAAAAATGAAGTTTTATTTTTGTTTTTGTGGTTTGTCTTTTTAGGGCTACCCCCACAGCATATGGAAGTTCCCAGGCCAGGGGTTAAATCAAAGCTGTAGCTGTCGGCCTCCACCACAACCACAGCTACGCCAGATGCGAGCCACATCTGTGACCTACACACAGCTCACGGCAATGCTGGATCCCTAACCCACTGAGCGAGGCCAGGGATCGAACCCAAGTCTTCATGGATACTAGTCGGGTTCTTTGCCGCTGAACCACAATGGGAACTCCAAACTTAAGTATTTTGGGAAAAAATGAAAGAGTTAAGATGTTCAGTTACTGTTCCCAAACAGGTTCCTCAGCCTGACATGCAGCAGGCCAGACCCTAAGATGGCCAAGGTTTGCGGCCGAGAAGGTTTATTCCTGAGACAGCCGACCAAGGAGACGGGAACAAGTCTCAGATCTGCCACCCCAAAGGTGAGGGGCTCGGGTATCTATGGTGTAAGCAGGGTGGTCTCGGGCATGGGGAAGAAGTAGGGTGGTGGGGGTCTCTGTGCAGAAGGCCATTTGCGGGACCCCTGCACAGGCCTCGTTCAGAGTCAGTTCATGGGTGCCTAGTTCATCTTGCTGGGAGTAGTTGCCCCAAGTTCCTGGGTGGCAGGAACCTGGGTGGGTGTGCACTTAAAGAGGAAAAGAGAAAAATAGCCAAAGTGGAGTTCCCATTGTGGCGGAGTGGTTAATGAATCCTACTAGGAACAATGAGGTTGCGGGTTGAATCCCTGGCCTTGGTTAAGGATCCGGTGTTGCCGTGAGCTGTGGTGTAGGTCGCAGATGTGGCTCGGATCTGGCGTGACTGTGGCTCTGGCATAGGCCGGCAGCTGCAGCTCCAATTAGACCCCTAGCCTGGGAACCTCCATATGCCACGGGTGTGGGCCTAAAAAGACCAAAAAAAAAAAAAAGCCAAAATGAGCTTGCTCGGTGAAAGCAGGCCACAGATTGAGGTGTTGTAACAAGTTTGCATCCCTGCTGTTCAGAGAGAAGTTTGGGAGCTTCTATGAGTCACCAGTTTGTCAGTCCTGTGAGGCACAGCTTCTTTACTTCACATAGAAAGTTTTAGAAGCCCTTTCTATAAAAGACCCTTTTTGGAGGGTGTGGGGCGGGGGCAGTGCGTGCACAGCAGGGACAACGCCAAATCCTAAACCACTAGGCCACCAGGGAACCCCAAAAGACCCTTTTTATAGATACAGTAAAATCAGTAAAGTAGTTCAGGTAATAGACATCAGGATTTCAGAAGACATTCCCACTAGTGTTCATGACGGTAATAGGAGGTGATCGTGGACCTTAAACCATGTTACTGTAAAAACCATGCTGTGTGTTATTCTCCACCAGCTTTCAAGTGAAACGCTTTGGTACCTTTTGGTTTCATAACCCTTATCGCTAGATTGGTGTTTGGGGTCAACACACATCAAAACAATAGGCACCAGGTAAAGAGGGACAAGTCTACATTTTTTTAAATTATTGGTGCTACTTCTGTGCAGAGTCTCATGGGAGGGCCTATGGAATAGGATGGTAACTAGGCCAAGTGTGCAGATAAGGAAGGGCTTGGACCACTAGCACGTGAGAGTCTGGCCAAGCCCAGCCGCCTTCCAGCACCTTAAGGTGTGTCCCAGGACAGCCCAGGCCCCCTGAAACACCTGCCTGAGAAAGCTGCAGTGGCCAGGAGAATTGACTATAGCTGAACACGGTGATGAGCCCCTCCTAGAGCAGTCACTTAGAAAGCTGGCTGTTATCAGCCCTTCCTCTGCTCTCTGAGCTGTGAAACCAGCACCCAGAGCTGTTTCTGAAAGGCAGACATCCAGGGAGGACCAGAGCCTAATTCCATGAGTACCTTGCTCCAAATTGCACATCTCCTGCCTTGAAGAAGTTTGCTTCTCCACCAGAAAAGTGCCAGCGAACAATCCAGGTGACCCAGTCATGGGACCAACCCTTCCAGCCGCCGGACCTCTCTGGAACCAGCCAGCCTTTTTTTTTTTTTTTTCCTTTTTAGGGCTGCTCCCGGGGCATGGGAAGTTCCCAGGCTAGGGGTTGAATAGGAGCTGCAGCTGCTGGCCTACACCACGGTCACAGCAACACCAGGTCCTTACCCACTGAGTGAGGCCAGGGATTGAACCCACATCCTCATGGATACTAGTTGGGTTCTTAACCCACTGAGCCACAACGGGAACTCTTGGAGCCAGCCAGCCTTCAAAATCCAGCCTTTTGTTTCACGTCCCTTCCCTCCCGACCCTCCTCCCTGATGCCCCCAATTGCTTTAACAGCCGCTGGCTTCATTTATCTTCCGCTAGAGCAGGCTTTGCCTGTGATTTGTTAAACAAGCTGCCGCCTGGGCAGAGCTGTAACCGGCAGGATTTGGATGGAGGTACCAGTTAACAAGCCAAACTTGACATTCAGGAGTTTAATCCAATAGAAGAACTGTCTTAGCGGGAGGGTGTGACCACTAATTGGATAACGTGCAAGTACATAGAGCCATGAGAGGTGGGAAACTCAGAAAAAGAGCTGCTCTCTGTAGAGGAAGTTGGAGTACTCAGGACAGAATCCCACCAGAACCAAGACGGCAACTACAGACATGGTAGGAAGCCAGCCACTCGGCAGTGTGGGGAGCAAGGCCAGCTGGCCTCGCAGCCGGTGCTCATGGATTCTTCTGCAAAGGAAGGCCAGCGCATAATGGCATCTTTGTCTCTTGCAGTGTTCTCACAAACACCATTCGGTAAGGAGCTTATGGAGTCTGGGACATTTTATGACATAATGCAAATATCCAGCATTTCTATCAACTTTGAGTTTGGAAATTCCTGTAGCCTGAGGAGAAACAAGTTTTGGAACTAATGCCCAACACAAAAACTGATTACCAGGAAAAACGTTGGCTCTACACTGATGAAAACGAATTATACAAATACGTAACTAAAAGCAACCGCTGGCGACACGTTTTCCCACCAATTTCAAAGTTTAAACAGAAGGTATGCTAAAAATCTCAGAAGTTGCATTGATGGTTTTTTTTTTAATTCTTGAGATAAATTTTATGTTACATGTGTATTGTACTATGATGATTTTTTATTTCCTTTCCATTATGGTTTATCTCAGGATTATTGAACATAATGTCCTGTGCTCTATGGTAGGGCTTTGTTGTTTATCCATTCTGTTTATATTTGTTTTTATCTACTAACCCCAAACTCCCAATCCTTCCTTCCCTCAATCCCTTCCCTGTTGGCAACCCATGTTCTCTATGCCTGTGAATCTGTTTCTGTTTTGTGGATCTGTTTATTTGTGCCATATTTAAAAAAAATTTTTTTGCCTCATCCGTAGCATGTAGAAGTTTCGGGGCCAGGGATTGAAACTGCACCACAGCTCATCTGTTCTGAGAGAAGCTTGGGAGCCTCTGTGAGTCACCAGTTTGTCAGTCCTGTGGGCACGGTTTCATTACTTTGCATAGAAAGTTTTAGAAGTCTTTTCTATAAAAGACCCTTAGGGGGACAGGGCACATGCCACAGAAGTGACCCAAGCCATAGCAGTGACAATGCTGAATCCTTAACCATTAGGCCACCAGGAAACTCTGAAAGACCCTTTTATAGACATAGTAAAATCGGTAAAGTAGTTCAAGCTGCTGCAGTGACAACACCAGATCTTAACCCACTGAACCACCGGGGAACTCCCTTTGTGCCATATTTTAGATTCTGCACATAAGTAATATATGATTTTGGTCTTTCTCTTTCTGACTCACTTCACTTGTTTGATAATCTATAGTCATATCTATGTTGCTGTGAATGGCATTATTCTTTTTCTTGGCCGAGTAGTATTCCGTTGCACACATGTACTACATCTTCTGTACCCATTCATCTGTTGATGGACATTTAGGTTGTTTGCATATCTTGGCTATTGTGAATAATGCTGCTATGAACATAAGGGTGCATATATCCTTTCTATTTATGTGTTTGTTTATATTATAGTTGATTTTCAATGTTGTGCTGCTGAATGTATCTTTCCTATTACAGTTTTGGCTGGATATATGCCCAGGAGTGGGATTGCTGGATCATATGGCAACTCTTTTCAGTTTTTAGAGGAACATCCTCATCCCATTTTCCATCGTGGATGTACCAATTTACATTCCCACCAACAGTGTAGGAGGGTTCCCTTTTCTCCACACCCTCCCCAGCATTTGTTATTTGTAGACTTATTAATGATAGCAATTCTGACCAGTATGAGACAGCACCTCACTGAAGTTTTGATCTGCATTTCTCTAGTTATTAATGATGTTGAACACTTTTTCATGTGCCTGTTGGACATCTGTATGTCTTCTTTAGAGAATGTCTATTTAGGTCTTCTGCCGATATTTGATTGGGTTGTTTTGTTGTTGTTGAATTGTATAAGCTGTGTGTATATTTTGGAAGTTAAGTCCTTGTGGATCACATTGTTTGCAGATATTTTTGTCATTCAGTAGGTTGTCTTTTCATTTTGTTTGTGGTTTCCATTGCTGTGCAAAAGCTTGTAAGTTTGATAAACCCATTTGTTTATTTTCGCTTTCTATTGTCTTGGGAGACTGACCTAAGAAAACATCGGTATGATTTATGTCACAGACTATTCCGCCTCTCTTCTCTTCTAGGAGTTATATAGTGTCATGTCTTACATGTAAGTCTTTAAGCCATTTTGAGTTTTATTTTTGTGTATGGTATTGGCTGGAGTGAAGAGAGGTAAAGTCTAAGACCAGTCATTGATTCACTTAATTATAAATAGGAATTGGGAATGTCAAGTTATCACATCCCGACTCTGGAACAGTCTCTGCCCTGTTACTCAGGAACTCCCCCCTCCCCATAAGATGTATTGTCCCATGTGTTTTCTGAGGCCAGTGTTACAGGGGCTTGTCCCCGCCACTGTTTCCTGCTCTCCCCCTCGTCCCGTGTGTTCCTGCCCCTCCCCAAGGAGGTGATGCTGTCCCCCACTCAGCCCTGGGCCTGGGCAGTCCAGGCTCCCTGTCTTGCCCAGCTCGGCAGTCCAGGGAGGCACCTGCAGCCAGTGAAATGTGCAGGAACAGCGGCTAAGCGACTTCAGGGAGGATCCTCTGCAGTAAAATCACAAGGTACAGAGGGACACCTGCTCCTTCCCGAATGTAACGTCTGCTGGGCGTGTGGCTGTCGTGACGGCAACCGGGTAGGCATCTCAGCCGTGAAGTGAGGGGGCTGAGCCTTGGGGCTACCTACGTGAGGTGACTTCCTTATAACCTAGCCGCATCAAGAGTTCCTGCTGCCTACGGCTCAGGACCCCCTGACAGACGTACTCTCCAGGCTGGGAAATGTTTCTGGAGAGGCGCAGCCCAGCCTCACCTGCTGGGCTTCAGGATGACCCAGCTGTGATCACCCACGAAGATTCACTGCAAGAGAAGTGTTTCCTCAGTGTGACAGCTCGCTCACACACACACACACACACACACACACACACACACTCTCTCCAGATACACACCAAATTATATCAGTACTTAAAAAGAGGAGTTCCTGTTGTGGCTTAGCGATAAGGAACCCAACTAGTACCCATAAGGATGCGGGTTTGATCCCTGGCCTCGCTCAGTGGGTTCAGGATCCGGTATTGCCGTGAGCTGTGGTGTAGATCACAGATACAGCTCGGACCTGGCATTTCTATGGCTGTGGTGTAGGCCGGCAGCTGCAGCTCTGATTCGACCCCTAGCCTGGAATCTTACATATACCACAGGTATGGCCCTAAAAAGAAAAAAAAATTATATATATATATGAAACAAACCACTACCACTGCTTTGCTTTAACAGGTGTTTATTTAGCACCCGCTCTGCACGAGGCACTGTGTTGGTGCCGTGAAGAACATGCAGGTGGACGAGGCGTGGCTCCTGTCCTCTGCAGGCTCACTGTCCAGCATGGGAACTTGGTCATGGACACAAGTGACCGTCACACCAAGGCAGAAAACAAATAATGCTACAAGATTGGCCTCCACCAGGTATTAAGAGAATCCAGAGGAAGAAAATATTACTCTGAGAATAAGAGATTACAGAAGGTGCCCTAGAGAACGTGACAGGTCAGATGTGGATGGGAGAAAACGAAGAGGAAAAAGCAATCCAGGATGACCGCACGCAGAGGCAGAGGCAGAGGCCCGCCTACCACTGCTGATGGAGGTGGTCGGGCCAGGACTCGTCGTGTGGGTCCAGGGCTGGGGAAAGACACCAGCGGGTATGATATGCTCGGCTCCGTGGAGGATGCATCCATCTGTAGCAAAGCTGTAAAAGGAGGTGCTTTGATCTGATCTGTTTTATGAAGCGTAATCTGAGGGTGACAGAGTGACTTTGGGGAAAGAGGCCGGCTTAAAAATGATTACAAGAGTCTGCACAAGCATAACAGGCAGTGACCAGGAGAATGAGATGTTCCAGGTGGGAGGTGGAGACAGAATTGAGAAGATTCAGTGACAACTGACCGTGGGAAAGACGACAGCACTTTTGTACCAAGACGACCATCCACAGAGCCAGGTCAGTCCAGCGGCGGGAAGGGCTGCATTTGGGAAGAGACGGGGGAGGGGCCTGGATGCTGGCGGGCATCCGGGGGTCCGAGGGCGGTCACAAGTTGGAAGGAGAGTTCAGGTAGAGATGGGGTCCCCGCAGGGACGACAGCGGACGTGGTGGGACAGGGCCCACGCAGAGGGTCCCAGGTACAGCCCGGTGCCACGTTTTCTTTCTCACAGGAAATTCCCAGGTACAAGGATGCCTCCCATGGAAGACCTGTTTCTCGCTGTGTTCTCCAACAAGTCCTCATTCTGGGGATTCCGAGCAGGAAATCTGCCTCCACCGCGAAGGGTCATTCTGAAAAGATTTACTCCCGATGAGAGGTTTTTTTTTATTTTTATTTTTTAACTTTTCGTGGTCATTGATTTGGAAGAGTTTTCTGTAATAAAAATATTTTTCTAAGGATTTCAGAAAAGCCAGCGGTGCAGGCCACCCCACTGAGCCTCAGAGCTGGCGGGGAGCGGGGAGCCCAGCACCACCTCCCTTGTTGCTCAGGGACTTGCCTGACATCGCGCACGGCAAGGACGGCAAAGCAGGAGCCCAGGAGAGACCGCAAGCTCCTCTCTTCCTAGGGACAGAGGCTGGCCCTGGGGACCAGATACCATCCAGATACACGGAGAGAAAGGCCCCCAAGTAGGAGGTGAGTGGGTAGGCTGACAGTTAGGCACCTAAGTAGTTAACTGTAAGCAAGAGTGGCTGCGAATAATACATCTATGGTTTTAACTGTTTTTAAAATGGAGAAAAGGAGAAAAAACAGCTTCTGATAGAAAGGCATTTTGGGGGAGTTCCTGTTTTGGCTCAATGGTAACAAACCTGACTAGTATCCAGAGGACGTGGGTTCAACCCGTGGCCTCGCTCAGTGGGTTAAAGATCCAGCGTCGCCATGAGCTGTGGTGTAGGTTGCAGACTTGGCTCGGATCCTGCATTGCTGTGGCTGTGCTGTAGGCCAGTGGCTCTGATTTGACCCCTAGCCTGGGAACCTCCATGTGCCTTGGGTGCAGCCCTTTAAAAAAAAAAAAAAAAAAAAAAAAAGCCTTTTTTGAATATGATCATAACTTTAATTCAACCTGGGTTTTTTGGTTTGTTTTCATTTTTTTGGCCAGGCCAGGGGTCAGATCTGAGCCACAGTTGCACCTACACCACAACTGTAGCAACGCCAGATCCTTTAACCCACTGTTCGGGGCCAGGGATTGAACTTGCATCCTAGGGCTCCAGAGATGCTGCTGACCCTGTTGCACCACAGCGGGAGCCCCCACTCTGGTTTCTGATACAACATCGCTATGGTTGGTGCGTATCCTACAGCGTTTTCCCTAATTTGAGCCTTTTAAAAAACATGCTGTCATTCAATTAATAAAGTTTCTTCCCTACTGCTTAAAAAAAAAGAAAGGCTTTTTATTTGGCCCCACCGGTGCCCTACAGAGCTGAAAGGAAATCACTTGGACTTTCTTGAACTATTAAGCTGTACTTCACCAAAAATCTATTAGACTGCGCTACTGCACATACACCCAGCGAGCGTCACAGCCAGCCACGGCGGCGAAGGTGGCACCTTGGTCGGTGTGGATACGAGAGGAGAGGCAGGTGCAGGCAAAGAACATCAGGGAGCAGCAGACCGTGGATTGTGTTGCCCGTCACAGAAGCAAAATGGCCTGGTGAATTCCCTTCTGAAAAATTAAATGAGACGTTCCAAATGCATCCATTTCCATAGAAGATGGAGAAGACAAGACAATTACGTTTCAGGTATTTAAGTCCCACGTCCACAGGCAGATTCGCAGGAGCCACGTCAGCCTCCTTGTTGATAATCTGGAAATTCACAGCCCAGCCGCTGTTTTAACGAATGACTCCTTTTAATGATTCCCCAGGCCCTGTCGTCTGCCAGTCACACATCTCATCTCAGCCGGAGCCTCAGATTTTCCAAAAGACGTTCTTCTTGTAGAGGACGTAGGCGATGAGCACCCAGAGTGCAGTGGCGACTATGTTCTGCACCAGATGCTCCCTGTGGGACTGGCTGTCCCCCAGCCTCCACTGGAAGGGGAAGTAGTTGGCAAACACCTCGTGGCCCACGTACACCAGGATCGAGTTCATGCCTGGGGAGACACAGCGGTCATCGGTCTCACTCGGGAAATCTGACTTCAGTGAAAAAAGAAAAGGCGCCCGCTTCTGTTACGGGCTACCTCCAAAAGTAAGTGGTGTGTATCTTAGCTACTGAAGTGCAAACTATATCAAGAAAAGTAGCAGAGGCGTTCCCACTGTGGTGCAGCAGAAACGAATCCGATTAGCATCCATGAGGATGCGGGTTCGATCCCTGGCCTCACTCAGCGAGTTAAGGATCTGGCATTGCCACGTGCCGTGGTTTAAGTCACAGATGCGGCTTGGATCCCAAGTCGCAGTGGCTGTAGCGTACGCTGGCAGCTGCAGCTCCGATGAGACCCCTAGCCTGGGAACTTCCACATGCCGTGGATGTGGCCCTAAAAAAAAAAAAAAAAAAAAAGTATTAGAAACTATTCACGTTGGAGATGTAATTGTGGACTATTTAATCTGAAAGGAATGCCAGGATTATTAATTTATAGACCAAAGAGACTATTATTGGACTCGGAGGCTCAGGCGAGTCATGAAATTATCTGCTGCACTCGTCTCAGGCGAAACCCTCGCATCCCTGGGGGCATCTCTCACGCATCAGGTGTAAAGCAGGGCATTTCCATCAGAAAGTGCGGCCCCATTTCTGAAGCCTTCGGAACTGGATGACGTGACTGAAGAAGCCATCGGAGCATTGTTTACGACCCCACAACCTAAATGGTAAAACGAGGGGGTGCTGCCCGGGAACACACCAGGGACACCCTGCTTGGGCCCCCCTCGGACACACCCAGCCCCAGCTGCTTGCAGGTCCCCTCCTCCGCACGGCCTGGGGCAGGGGGCTCACCCGGGTAGAAGAACGGGGTTCCTGTCCACAGTCCCTTCACATCCACAATGGGGTACAGGACCAGCAGGATCAAGAAGGCAGAGGAGCTCAGCGTGGTGACGTAGGAGGTGGACCTGGGGGACAGCGGGCGTCTCAGGGCTCCGGAGAGCACTTCTGACGTCAGCCCAGTTGGATGTGCACATGACACGTCTGCTGTACCTACCAGAGATTTTTGTTCACTGGAATAAAGCCTTCATTTTCAGAAGCTTTCGTCAAAGCAACAGAAATAAGCCCCTGTGAGGGGAGAGAGGTGTTAAAGTTTTTTACATCATCTTAGGAAACAATTGCAGTCACTTTGCTGAACAGCACAAATTGATAGGACATTGTAAATCAATGACAATAAAAAAATTTTTTTAAAAGAAACCACTGTGGTTCACAACTGAAAAATATGAGCCACTAAGTTGCTTGGGGAGGACTGAAAATCGTGCTCGCCATTTTTTTTTAACTGGAAAAACATTTTAAAGTTGTACAACTGAGTTCCCCGTGTGGCTCAGCAGGTTAAGAATCCAACATAGTATCCATGAGGTTGCGGGTTTGATTCCTGGCCTTGCTCAGTGGGTTAAGGATCTGGTGTTGCCATGAGCTGTGGTGTAGGTCGCAGACGCGGCTTGGATCCTGAGTTGCTGTGGCTGTGGCGTAGGCCGGCTACAGCTCTGATTTGACCCCTAGCCTGGGAACCTCCATATGCCACAAGTGCAGCTAAAAAGAAAAATAAATAAAAAATAAATAAATAAATGTTGTACAACTAAAACTATTCTCCAAAAAATACCTCTCCAGCATTGCTCTGAGCTGAAGGTAAACAAACAGATCAATGAGAATGAATCCTGGGAGGAAACCCACCTGCAAGGTCGAGGGTTGAAGGAAGAGCTTTATCTTTTGCTACCTGTGAACCTGTTATCATTGGCCTGGTCCTTCTGGAAAAGGTCCCAGAAACCCACACCCCAGCTCCATTTCTTCGTGCATGCGTGGATTTATTTATAAAACATTTTCCTGAGAATTGGGCTGTAGTTTTTTCCTCTCTGCTACTCAGAGGAAGGCTGTAACAATCATGACGTGACAGCTCTATCCCACTGCTGCCCAGTGTGAAATAAATGTGTGTGAAGAGAAGGAATTTCAGTGAAAAACATGGGTCACTCACCAGAAAACACCCCCAGGCGGCGAATCTGATCAGGATGCCTTTGGTCCGATCCTTGTAATACAAGAGTATTTTCCCTGCCTGCAGAAGAGAACACAGTGTGACCAAGAGACCCGCTTACGGGGTCTTCTTCAGATTCATCCACCATCCTAACCACTCAACAGACAGCCTCAGCTGCAGGTAGTGGGGTCACAAGGAGAGTGAAGGAGGCCCCTGCCTGTGGCTAAGTGCAGGCCGAGAGGCACAGGGACCCCTCGGGAGGGAGGTGGGGGAGGCGTGCAGAGGAGCTGCTGACCCGCTGAGGATATGGGCACGAAGCAGGACCAGCGCTTGGGCAGGATGGAACAGCGAGCACGGAAGCATGTCATACAGGGGGAAACACAGCCTCCCTGAGGTGCTGCGGGTAGTTCAGAAGGGCTGGGGTGGGGAGAGGTGGGCCTGCAGGTCTTACTTTACTTTAAGGCACAAGCTTTCTCCCCTAGGGGAGGGGAGCCAAGGAAAGTCACTTTTTCCCCCCACGTAACAAGGGACCAGCTCAGGCTGGCCTGCTGGATAGTCCCGTCTGGCAGGGACACAGAAGGGGGACAGGGGCAGGGTGGACCTGGAGGCCGGGAAACATTTTTAAAAACAGAAAAATCTGGGCTTGGCATAAAAATCCCCCCAAAGTAGGAATTAGCTTCTGAAAACGCTGAAGAAAGTGTCAATAATAATTTATCGGGGCTCCAATCAAGGTGGTGGAGTAGCACGTGGGACCCGCCTCCTCCCACAAATGCATCCAAAAATGCATCTACTGGTGGAACAGTTCTCCCAGAATACAGAACACCTCCTGCGCACGAGCCGAAGACCTCAAACACCTGAAAGGACAGGAAAGACCTCCACGGAATGCGGTAGGACGGAAGGAAAACAAAAGAGGAAACAGGACGGGACCTGCACCCCTGAGAGGGAGCTAAAGGAGAGGAGAGGTTCCTGTACCCTGGGGAGCCCCCTCACTGCTGGGGGGGTCAGCCGGGACTGAAAGGGCGCTTCAGAGGCTCAGAGGAGAGCTCAACAGCTGAGTTGTGGCGGGTGAGACAGAGACCAGCATGGAAGGCCTGTGCCACCGCCCTGCGCACCCCAGCCTGATAGAAGCATCTGCTAGTACAGAGGTAGTGGGGAGAGGGAGGCTGGAACTTGGGGTGTAGAGGACAGACGGGGGAGAGGACTGGCGTTGGCTGAACAGAGACAGTCTGAAGGGCTGGAGTGTGGTACAGTCGTAACTGGGAGTGTTTACGGAAGAAGCCCAGACTTGTCATAGAGGCAAAGTGCCACTGTTAAGTGGCGCTTGAAGCGGGGGGGGGGGGGGGGGCATAACAGCTTCTTTCTCCCTGGGCCAACCCCTGCCTCCGCAGCTCCGGAGGCAGATGCCACCGGGTTGCTCACATGCACAACACGCACATGGGGGCTGGGCTGGGCCAAGGTCTGAGCTGCTTCTATGGCTCCCACAGCGGGTCCAGATGTGCAAACGACTGCAGCCCTGGGACCTGACTTCAGGAGATCTTTGCTGGTGGCCTTGTGAAAACAATGCAAGGAACACCACGGCCGATTGCTGGCATTCCCATGGTTGGGTGGGTCCAAGGGTGGTGCCAACAACAGTGTACTTTGTGTGCCTGCATAGTGGGAGACAGATGGCACAACAGAGCACACCCACAGGTGAACAGCTCGGGCAGAGGAATACTCAGGGGCTCCTCTCCCGGTGGGAGTGCTCCAATCCCACCTACCTCATGCTCCAGCTCATAAATGTAGCTCAGAAATGGAACTGGGGAATTCTACCCTAAAACTAGGGAACAGATCTGGTCCCTGACAGGGCAGTGAAAACCACAGAGCAAAGAGGAGGTCCTGCTCATATCCACTGCAGGCTCTGGTCACCACACCAGTCACACCTCCTACCAAGGTGATAATGGCCAGCACAAACTGAAGAAAGGAGTGGCAGGCATCCACACTAAAAACAGCTCTTGCAGAGTTCCCGTCGTGGCTCAGTGGTTAACGAATCCGACTAGGAACCATGAGGTTTTGGGTTCGATCCCTGGCCTTGCTCAGTGGGTTAAGGAGTCAGCGTTGCCAGAGCTGTGGTGTAGGTTGCAGACACGGCTCAGATCCTGCATTGCTGTGGCTCTGGCGTAGGCCAGCAGCTACAGCTCTGATTAGACCCCTAGCCTGGGAACCTCCATATGCCACAGGAGTGGCCCTAGAAAGGCAAAAAGACAAAAAAATTTAAAAATTAAAAAAATTAAAACAGCTCTTGCAACAAAAATATTAAACCTACACAGGGACACTCCCCATAAAAATAGCCCTCCAGGACCAGCGTAAATAACTGCTTCCCCTAAACTCATACAGTAAGAAAAATATAAATTAAATGAAGACACATAGGAACCACTCCCAATTAAAAGATCAAAAAATTCCCCTGAAAAAACAATGAAATAGACCTTTCAGTGTGATAGACACTGAGTCCAAACAGGAGATAAAAATACTGAAGGAATTAGGACTATTGATAAAAATGCAGATTACCGTTAAAAAAAAAAAAAAAAAAGGAGCTAGAAATCATGAGGAGCCAAGATAAATTACAAAATTCATTTGCCGAAATGAAAGCTGAGCTAAAGATGATGAATAGCAGAATGAATAATGCAGAAGAACAGATAAGTGATCTGGAAGATAGAATAATAGAAATCATTGAATCAGAATGGTGGACAGAAAGCCAAATGAAAAAGAAAAAAAAAGTCAAAATAATATAAAAAACCTATGGGATAATATAAAGTATGCCAAGCTATGCATAATAGGCATCTCAGAAAGAAAGAAGGAGAAAGGGGGATTGAAAATGTATTTGAAGAAATATGGCTGGAAAAAAAAAAAAAGAAAGAAAGAAATCATGGCTGGAGATCCCACTATAGTGCAACAGGGTCGGCGACATCTGTGGAGAACTGGGACTCAGGTTTGATCCCTGGCCTAGCACAGTGGGTTAAGAATCTGGCATTGCCACAGCTGTTGGAGGGGTCACAACCACAGCTTGAATCTGACCCCTAGCCCAGGAACTCCATATGCCGTGGAGTGGCCAAAAAAGAAATTATGGCTGAAAACTTCCAAATCTAAAGAAGAAAACATCCAGATACAGGAGCCACAGAGGATCCCCAACAAGATGAACCCAAACAGACCCACACCAAGACATACTATAATGAAAATGGCAAAAGTTAAAGAGAGGATTCTAAAGGCATCAAGAGAAAAACAAAGGGTTAGTTACAAGGGCATCCCCATAAGGCTATCAACTTATTTCTCCACAGAAATGTCACAGGACAGAAGGGAGTAAATGGAAGGATACAATCAAAGTTCTGAAAGGGGAAAATCTGCAACCTAGGATATTCTACCTGTCGAGATTATCATTTAGAGTAGAAGGGGAGATAAAGAATTTCTCATACAAGCAAAAACTGAAAGAATACTGCAATATTAAACCTGTCCTACAGGAAATATTGAAAGGTCTTCTCTACATAGAAAAGAAGAAAGAATCTATAGGAAAGAGAAAACCACAATTGGAAAATCCATCACTTACATAAGCCAGTACAAAGATTTGTTGTTGTTGTTGCTTTTTAGGGCTGTACCTGTGGCATATGGAGGTTCCCAGGCTAGGGGTCAAATCAGAGCTACATCTGCCAGCCTTTGCCACAGCCACAGAAACACCAGATCTGAACTGAGCCTGTGACCTACACCACAGTTCATGGCAATGCTGGATCCTTAACCCACTGAGTAACGCCAGGGATCAAACCTGAAACCTCATGGTTCCTAGTTGGATTTCCACTGCACCACAATGGAAACTCCTACAAAGATTTTTTTTAAGAAATCGAAAAATTTCTGTGAAAGTGATGATAACCATGGTGAATAGCAAAAAGATGAAGATGTAAAAGAGGACATCCAAATCATTAATGTAGGGGAGGAAGGAAAGAAAACTTTTTTTTTTCCCTAGAATGGGTTTGAGCCTTTATGACTAAGGCAAGTAGATATAAAAAGGGGTTAACATGCTTAAAAAACAGGTAACCACAAACCAAAAACATACAATAGATTCACAAAAAACAAAAGGAAGAGAACATAAGCATAATACAAAAGAAAATCATCAAGCTGCAAAAGGAAAAAGGGACAAAGAAGAAATATAAAATTAATAGGAAAACAAAGTTTAAAATGGCAATATACATCTATCAATAATTATCTTAAATGTCAATGGACTAAATGACACAATCAAAAGACACAGAGTAGCAGACTGGATTAAAAAACAAAAAACCAAGAGCCTACACTATGCTACCTACAAGAGACCCACCTTAGGGCAAAGGACACACAGATTGAAAATGAGGGGATGGGAAAAGATATTTCACACAAATGGAAATGACAAGAACACAAGGGTTGCAATACTCAGATGAGACACAGGAGACTTTAAAATAAAGGCTGTAAAGAAAGATAAAGAAGGACACTATATAATGATAAAAGGATCAATACATGGAGAGGATGTTATACTTGTCAATATATATGCATCCAATATGGGAGCACCCAAATACATAAAACAAATACTAACACACATAAAGGGAGAAACTGATAGAAATACAATAATAGTAGGAGGCTTTAACATCCCCACTCACATCAATGAACAGATCTTCTAGACAGAAAATCAATAAGGCAACAGAGATCTTAAATAATACACCATAAAACAATTAGACTTGATATCATCAGGACGTTATATCCAAAAAAAGCAAAATACACCTTCTTTTCAAGTGCACATGAAACAGTCTCTAGGATTAACCACTTGCTAGGGCACAAAACAAGCCTCAACAAATTTAAGAGTATAAAAATTATTTCAAGCATCTTTTCTGACCACAACAGCATGAAACTAGAAATCAACCACAGGAAAATACATGAAAAATTAGGAGACTAAAGAGCATGCTACAAAAACAACAACAACGGGGCACTGATGAAATTAAAGAAGAAATTAAAAATGCCTTGAGGCAAATGGCAATTAAAACACAACCATACTACTCAGCCATTAAAAGGAACGAAATAATGGCATTTGCAGCAACATGGATGGACCTAGACATTATCATGCTAAGTGAAGCCAGCCAGACAATGAGACACCAACATCAAATGCTTTCACCGTCCATGTGGAATCTGAAAAAAGGACAGAATTAACTTCTTTGCAGATATTGACTTACAGACTTTTAAAAACTTATGGTCTCCAAATTGCACCTCACAAAATCAAATACTTCGGAATACACCTGACCAAGGAGGTAAAGGACCTATATGCCGAGAACTATAAAACTTTAATCAAAGAAATCAAAGAAGATGTAAACAAATGGATTGGGAAAATCATTATTGTAAAAATGGCCATACTACCCAAAGCAATCTACAGATTCAATGCAATCCCTATCAAATTACCCATGACATTGTTCACAGAACTAGAACAAACAATCCAAACATTTATATGGAACCACAAAAGACCCAGAATCGCCAAAGCAATCCTGAGAAACAAAAACCAAGCAGGAGGCATAACTCTCCCAGACTTCAAGAAATACTACAAAGCCACAGTCATCAAAACAGTGTGGTACTGCTATCAAAACAGACAGACAGACCAATGGAACAGAATAGAGAATCTGGAAATAAACCCTGACACCTATGGTCAATTAACAAGGGAGGCAAGAACATAAAATGGGAAAGTCTATTCAGCAAGCATTGCTGGGAAACCTGGACAGCTGCATGCAAAGCAATGGAACTAGAACACACCCTCACACCATGCACAAAAGTAAACTCAAAATGGCTGAAAGACTTAAATACATGACAGGACACCATCAAACTCCTAGAAGAAAACAGAGGCAAAACACTCTCTGACATCAACATCATGAATATTTTCTCAGGTTATTCTCCCAAAGCAATAGAAATTAGAGCAAAAATAAACCCATGGGACCTCATCAAACTGAAAAGCTTTTGCACAGCAAAGGAAACCAAAAAGAAAACAAAAAGACAACTTACAGAATGGGAGAAAATAGTGTCAAATGATGCAACTGACAAGGGCTTAATCTCTAGAATATATAAGCAATTTATACAACTCAACAGCAAAAAAGCCAATCAACCAATGGAAAAATGGGCAAAAGACCTGAATAGACATTTCTCCAAAGAAGATATACAGATGGCCAACAAACACATGAAAAAATGCTCAACATCGCTGATTATAAGAGAAATGCAAATCAAAACTACCATGAGATACCACCTCACACCAGTCAGAATGGCCATCATTAATAAATCCACAAATAACAAGTGCTGGAGGAGCTGTGGAGAAAAGGGAACCCTCCTGCACTGTTGGTGGGAATGTAAACTGGTACAGCTGCTATGGAGAACAGTTTGGAGATACCTTAGAAATCTATACATAGAACTTCCATATGACCCCGCAATCCCACTCTTGGGCGTCTATCCGGACAAAACTCTACTTAAAAGAGACACGTGCACCCACATGTTCATTGCAGCACTATTCACAATAGCCAGGACGTGGAAACAACCCAAATGTCCATCGACAGATGATTGGATTCAGAAGATGTGGTATATATACACAATGGAATACTACTCAGCCATAAAAAAGAATGACATCATGCCATTTGCAGCAACATGGATGGAGCTAGAGACTCTCATACTGAGTGAAATGAGTCAGAAAGACAAAGACAAATACCATATGATATCACTTATAACTGGAATCTAATATCCAGCACAAATGAACATCTCCTCAGAAAAGAAAATCATGGACTTGGAGAAGAGACTTGTGGTTGCCCGATGGGAGGGGGAGGGAGTGGGAGGGATCAGGAGCTTGGGCTTATCAGACACAACTTAGAATAGATTTACAAGGAGATCCTGCTGAATAGCATTGAGAAATTTGTTTAGATACTCATGCTGCAACAGAACAAAGGGTGGGGGGAAAAAAATGTAATTGTAATGTATACATGTAAGGATAACCTGACCCCCTTGCTGTACAGTGGGAAAATAAAAAAATTTAAAATAAATAAATAAATAAATAAATTTTAAAAAATTAAAAAAAATAAAAACTTATGGTCTCCAATCCGGAATACCTAGAAAAAGGGCTGACACCTAATAAACTGGTACTAAAAGTCAAACAAAGCAAAACAAAAAAAACTTATGGTCTTCAAAGGAGACAGTTTGGGAGGGTGGGGGGATGCCCAGGGGTTGTAGGTTGGAAATCCTATAAAATTGGATTGTGAAGATCATTGTACAACTATAAATGTAATAAATTCATTGAGTAAAAAAAAAAATAAAAACACAAACACAACCATACAAGATCTATGGGATGCAGCAAATTATAAACACAATTTATCAGGCCTGAAATACACAGAAGATATGCTTCCAATTACTTATTTTAATCAAATGGTTTTGCAATTAGTGATAAATCAGTCATCCCTAACTGTCAGAAAAGTGCATCTGAAGGAAACAAATACCTGAACTCCTAAATATGCCATCAAGATGGAGTTGATGGTCCCCAGGATGCCTTCAGGGTCGTAGGCCACCTTGGTGTGATAAAGCACCTGAACAAGAACAAAAAGGCAGCCCTGGCTGCAGCAGCACACAAGCAACTTGGAGGCAAAATACAAACACAGGTGCCCCCAGACTCCACAGGTTTGTTTTTGATGCAGAAATTCATTGTCCACTTGTGGGAATTACAGGCAGAATGCTTTTTTTTTTTTTTTTAACAATGATTCCAGCCAAGAACGTGTATGGCATGTGACACTCAGGAAGGGAACAGAGATGTGAGCCTGGCCCAGCACAGCCACCTCAGCTTCCGGGGGCTCAGGAGATAGCGCTGGGCCCCGCACCCCCCAAATGATGCCTCTCTAACCAGGATAGAACATGTCTAATTTTTAGGTTTAGTCTTTGTGGTCAACCCCACTGTAACATCAACAGCTTCCTTTCTTCTTTTAAGCAAATAACATTCAAAAATACATTCATATTGGAATTCCCATCATGGCTCTGCAATAATGAACCTGACGAGTATCCATGAGGACATGGGTTCGATCCCTGGCCTCACTCAGTGGGTTAAGGATGCAGCGTTGCCGTGAACTGTGGTGTAGGTTGCAGACGCAGCTTGGACCCTGTGTTGCTGTGGCTGAGGCATAGGCCGGCAGCTGCAGCTCCAATTCAACCCCTAGCCTGGGAACTTCCATGTGCAGCGGGAGCGGCCCTAAAAAGAGGGAAAAAAAAAATCCATATTATTTTATTATTAAAAAAAAGTGTTACTGTAGAAACTGTAGAAATCTGGAACTACACATTATAGTGAATGCCAGGGGACAGGGGGCATTATGGCACCACACTGCTACCCCCCCACCCTCCCCTTCAAGGACTATGGCAGCCACAGCCACCAGAGGGGACTAATGGCCTGAAGCTCTCAGCCACCTCTGGCTTTGTCCCTGCTGACGACAGCTGCCTCTGCAGGAGGTACCACCTTGCTGGGACAGCTCACATCCAACCCAGGATGTCAAGGGCCGGACCCCTCGCCCCACTGACAGCAATTCTGAGGGGCCACCCCATCCCCCAGGAGACCAAGCAGGGCCTTCATTGCCAGGTGCCAACCCCAAAGCACCACCTGGCAAACCTCCCACAGGGAAGGTCTGCCCCAGGACCTGAGATGTCCAGGGAGGCACTAGGCTCCATGCTGGATGCCACACATTCTCACTTTAAAAGCCAACGAAAGGTTTCCATTCTGCCCACAACCTGCATTAAATTGACATCTCTAGAGTCGGTCAGCTTTGGAGTTCCCTGGTGGCCTAGCAGTTAAGGACTTAGCATTGTCACTGCTGTGACTCGGGTTCAGTCCCTGGCCCGGGAACTTCCTCGTGCCACAACCATGGCAAAATAAATAAATGAATAAATAAAGTCAGCCAACTCTGCGGAAAAGATTGGTTCCCATCCCGTTCTACTTCATGGACCAGCTCCAAGTTGGCCCTTTCTCCCCAGAGCCCCTAAGCCCCCAGCTCCGAGGACGAGGCGGGCCACTCACCGCCGGGGAAGGGTGCTGGTAAAGGTGGTCGTCCCCCAGAAGCAGGCGGTCAATGTAGCCAGCAGCTCCTCCGGTACAATTTGGATACTTGCCCAGGTCGCCAATGCCGCCGGGGCCCAGGTAACCCCTGGGGGATCGAGAACACGAACTTCACCAGCCAGACTTCCGAAGGGAGGAGGGGACACGCTGGCGATCTGCACAGGCCACCAGAGACCCGTGCATACCTGGCAACCCGACGACCCCCGGGCGCCCCTGACTGGACAGCAGCCCACACGGAAAGGCCCAGGAGAGACCCGGCTTCCTCCACACGACTCCCAAAACCTCACAGAGACAGTCCTCCCACAGGCACCAGCCTCCCTCCCACACGAGGCACATCTCAGGAGCAGAGAAGAAGCGAACTCTGGACGTGGGAGCCCTGACCCCACAAGCCAGGGGCTCTGACTCGGCAGAAAATGACATGCAGAAAGGGCATCCCCACGGGCTCACTCACGTTGGGCAGCCGGGAACAGGTAAGAAGAACGTCAAGGCCAGCCAAACGCCTTCCAGCACCAGCACAAAGAGCCACTGGGGCCAACTGGATGTGACGTCCAGCAGAGAAAAGCAGCTTCTCTCCTGACCAGGGCCGCGGGGTGGGGACGGGGGGCAGGAGGATAAAACACATGTGAACTAAAGGCAGGTGGAACGGGTGTGAACTCACACACAGCACGCGTACTGGGAAATTGCCAGGCATGCTTCTCTCGGCCCTTACGGCAGTAACACAAACTAGCTGCATGTTTGTTTCACATGTAGTATGTGGTCTAGAGGTTCCAGCTCTATGAAACATCACAGTGGAATGTCAGGTAAGAAATCAGTGGACAGGAGTTCCCTGGTGGCTCAGTGGGCCAAGGATCCGGCATTGTCACTGCTGCGGCACAGGTTCAGGTTCAATCCCTAGCCCAGAAACTTCCACTGCTGAGGGTGTGGCTAAAAAACAAAAAATCGCAATTCTACTCCTATACCCAAGATATTTGAAAAGAGATGTTCATACAAAATCCTGTACATGAATGGACAGGGAATCATTACTCACAACAGTCAAAAGGTGGAGACAAGTCAGATATCCATCAACTGATGAATGGATACAAAATGTGGTATATTCATAAAATGGACTATTATTCAGGAATAAAAAGAAATCAGGCACTGATGGCATAACATGGATAAACCTTGAAAAATATCATGTTAAAGGAAAAAAAAAAACAGAATCAAAAAGCTACCTACAATTCTAGTGTATGAAAGGTCCAGAATAGGAAGCCCCGGAGACAGAAAGTAGATCAGGGGTTCCCCAGGGGTGGGAGACCTGGGCGCTGGGGAGCAACTGGTAGTGAGGACAGGGTATTTTGGAGGGTAATGAAAATGTTCTAGAATCAGACAGTAGCGATGACTGACTCTGAATATACTGAATTCCACTCAACTTTACACCTCAAATGTGTGAGTTTTATGGTATGTGAATTATATCTCAATAACCCCCTTTTTTTTTTTTTGGCTTTTCTTTTCAAAAAAAAAAAAAACAGATCTTAGTTTCACTGATCTTTCCTATTGATTTTCTGGTCTCTATTTCATTTATTTCTCCTCTGATCTTTATTATTTCCTTCCTTCTATCCCTACCTCAGCTCCTTCCCTCCAAGTTAAACCTTGGCAGCACTTTATAGACACAAAAACATTCCCAGAGTCTGTGTATCTTGTACCACAAAGAAATGTAAAAATGGGCAGAAACGCCCCTAAGAGGCTGAACCAGCAAACCAGACGTGATGTTATTTAATGTCATCAAAATGCACTTGATTAAAAGAAACAAACATTTATTAGGAGGGTAGCTCTCATGTTATGTGCTTTCTACCACAATAAAAAAAGACTGACATAGGAGTTCCCTGGTGGCCTAGCAGTTAAGGATCTGGCATTGTCACTACTGTGGCATGGGTCCAGTCCCTGGCCTAGGAACTTCTGCATGCCACGGGCATGGCCAAAAAAAACTGATATAATCTTTTTATATTAAGTATTAAGTAAAAATAACTAATTGAAGGAGTTCCCACTGTGGCACAGAGGACGAAGAACCTGACTGCAGCAGCTCGGATTCAATCCCTGGCCTGGGAACTTCCACACATCATGGATGCGGCCAGGAAAAAAAAAACAAAACTGGAGTTCCCACTGTAACTCAGCAATAACAAACCAGACTGGTATCCATGAAGATGTGGGTTCAATCCCTGGCCTTGCTCAGTGGGTTAAGGATCCGCTATTGCCTGAGTCTCGGACGCAGCTCGGATCTGGCATTGCTGTTCCTGTGGCCTAGGCTGGCAGTTGCAGTTCCAATTCAACCCCTAGCCTGGGAACTTCCATATGCTGTGGGTGGGGCCCTAAAAAAAAAAAAAAGAAAGAAAGAAAAAAGAAAAACTAACTGAAGAAGAGAAAAAAGAATGCTTTTGACTAACAGAGTCTGGTAGGCTCATCTTGCAGTCAGAGCTGAAGTTCTAACAGCTCTACAGGGACACTCCCCCCTTGTTGAAAGCAGGGTTTCTCACCGAGGCGCAGCTCTCAGGCACAGGCTTGGCAAAGAGCAGCTCCAACACCGCGACCACAAAGTAGGTCACCCCCAGCCGCTGGAGCACGCCGGGGATGCGTGCCTTCTCCCAGGACACTGCAGGGGATACCAGAAGGGGGTGTGAGCCAGCCTCCTCGCTTCCCCCCACCTCCCCCTAAGGGAAGAGAACTCCTCATGTGCCCTATGTCTTTTTCAGCTCCTGAAGGTGGAAGCCACGTGGTCAGGAGCTCGAACACCCAGGAGCGGGCCAGCGGGAGGCTGGGCTGAGAGCAAGGATCCTGCTTGGTTTGGGGATAAAATGGGGATGCCCCCAGCCCTTAAGTCACCCCCTGGCCTTTGCCATCAGCAGTGTGCATTCAACTCCCGCCATCCAGCAGCAACCCACAGACCCAGCGCAAGTCAGGTACCCACAGCCCTGCGAGTCACCCTCTGAGGACCTCCACATGGGTCTTGCTGGGAGCACCCGCCCACTCTCTGAAGAGCCATCACGTCAGCTTTTCTGTGCCCCCTCCCCTTAAAACCTCACCCCCTCTTCTTCTCTAAAGTCTGGTGCCTTCTGTGTGACAGGTTCATCTGGCCACCAGCTGGGTAACTTTGTCCTCTCTTGCTAATGACACTGTCAGTCCCTTGAGGACAGTGACTAGCGTCCTCCTGGATCCTGACACTGGTCCCAAGCACAGGGCTCACATCCTCCCCGCAGCTCCCTGTGCCTCCCACACGCTCGGACAATGACAGAGATGTCACTCCTTCCTGGCGGCCGGGGGAGTCCAGGTGATGAGCAGGTGGGCTTGTGAACAAAATAACAAAACCCCAGCGTGGGAGGGGGGTCTGAGCTCCAGCAGCCTAGTCTGGTCCCTACCCTGCCGGCCACCACTACACTCGGAGGGAGCCCTCACTCGCCCCCTGTCGCGCAGTCTCCCTTTGTACAAATGAAGGGTGTGAGGGACTCAGACGCACCTCCTGGGTCTAAAATTCCAAGACAGTAATACCCCAAGTCGGGGAGTTCCCTTTGTGGCTCAGCGGAAACCAATCTGACTAGTATCCATGAAGACACAGGTTTGATCCCCGGCTTCGCTCAGTGGGTCAGGGATCCGGTGTTGCCGTGAACTGTGGTGTAGGTCACAGACATGGCTTGGGTTTGATGTTGCTGTGGCTGTGACGTAGGCCAGCAGCTGTAGCTCTGATTTGACCCCTAGCCTCCGAACTTCCAATATGCCCTGGATGCAGCACTAAAAAGACAAACAAACAAAAAAAATGCCCGCAGTCACACATGCATTATATATACTTTTCTGTTAACTGTTCTTTTGGCAGGTCCCTGAGATGCAGGAACCACATCTCTTTCAAATTATAACATGTATCTCCCCCATTTCAACCTGAATCTATTCTGACAGAGGGGAAAAGATACTTACGTGGACCAAGGCAGTAGTTGGGGTTCACAATGATGATTCCGATGCAGATTAACAGGAAACTCCTCCACACAATTTTCCCCAGCAATCTGAACTTGGAACATCCCCGCTGCAGGATGGAAGTCATCGACAGGAAAATCGAAGTTCCCATGATAAATACAAACCTACAACGACAACAGCTGTTACTAGGTGGACACTTCCAGTTGCTTCTGTCTCTGCATTATCGGTGTTTTATAACCCACTGCACAGGAGAAGCAACATGTGATTTTTTTTTTTAAGGAATCAATCACTGGAACAACATCAGGGAGTTCCCTGGTGGCTCAGTGGGTTGAGGATCTGGTGTCACTGCTGTGGCACAGGTCCAATACCTGGCCCAGGAACTTCTGCATGTCATGGCCCAGCCAAAAAAATAAGTAAATAAACAAAAACAGAAATATCATCAGGTGAGCAGAGGGGGAAGAATCACACATTGGGCTGCTGTGCACCTTCATATCCTGTCTTAGGAGGAAACCCTTCGGAACTCAGTGCAGTTTCCAGGAACAACCCTCCCATTTGGTCACCAAAGACAGGCTGCTATGGGGAGTTCCCACTGTGGCTCAATGGAAATGAATCCGACTAGTATCCATGAGGACGTGGGTTGAATTTCTGGCCTCACTCAGAGGGTTAAGGATCCAGCATTGCCGTGAGCTGTGGTGTAGGTTGCAGACTTAGCTCAGATCTGGGCTTGCTGTGGCTGTGGAGCAGACCAGCTGCTGCAGCTCCGATTCGACCACTAGCCTGGGAACTTCCACATGCTGCAGGTACGGCCCTTAAAAAAAAAAAAAAGCAAAAAATAAATAAATAAAAATAAATTGTAACTTACTACTGTCACAGCTTGTCACATAGTTCTCAGAATTCCCTGATACCAATACACTGCCTTTTCTTTAGGAGAGATGATTCTTACACTTATTTATCAAGATTAGTGGTTTTAACTACACATTGAGAATTCCTGATTTCCTACAAGATGCCAGGAGCTTGTCTATCACCTCCACACTAACAAAATGTTTCCACCAAAGTCACTCCTCTTTTATTTGCACATGTCATATAAGCGTGAGGCCAAGCGGGAGTGTGCTTCTGGAGCACGGCTTCCAGCAGGACCTGATAACCTGTGGGCAGCACAGGCCTGTGGCCCGGAACTCAGGGCTACCGTGGGGAAAGTCCAGCATCAGCTGAAAACAAAACCCTACAGACGGGCCGCAAAGAGCAGGTGGCGGATTTGCAACTCACCACGGGAAGACGAGGTCAGCCACGGTCAGTCCTGTGGAAACACAGGCAGGTGGTGAGCAAAGGACCTGAACATGGGTGATTCCTCCCCTGGGTGGCTTCCTGCTCCCACTGAGGGGGAGGGACTCCTGAGAGCCCGGAGTTGGACACCAGGCGGAAGTGTGCAGACAGTGTGCTTTTTTTTCCCATTTTTTTTCTTTTTGGGCTGCCCCATAGCATATGGAGTTCCCAGGCCAGGGATCAGATCAGAGCCGCAATTGTGACCTAAGCCACAGCTGCATGGATCCTTAACCCACTGTGCCGGGCTGGGGATCAAACCTGTGTCCTAGAGCTCCCAAGATGCTGGCGATCCCGCTGCGCCGCAGCGGGAGCCCCAGCAGTGTGCTATCTTAAGCAGCGCTATTCAAAATCCATCCTAGGGAGCTCCCCGGTGGCCCAGTGGTTAAGATTCGGTGTTGTCACTGCTGTGGCTCAAGTTCAATCTGTGGCCCAGGAATTCCCACCTGCCAAGGGCACAGTCAAAACAAACAGAAATCCATCCTAAACTGACCACCGAGCCATATTCACAGCCCAGCCCACAACACCCCAGGGGGACCATGAGCAGGACGCCCGTGCGGCTACCCTATAAAGCAACAGAGACGTGCTCCTGGGGCTGGTACGGGTGACTAGGACGGCTCGGCTGCAGGTGACACATGCTGCTCACCAGGTGCCCTCATGATACAAACAGACACTGAAAGAGCAAGAAACTACCGTTTCTAAGGCAAATCCAGACAGAACGAGGGCCATTTACAACCTAGTTCCTTCTGTAGAGCCCTGTGGCTCCACAGACAAGAACTTCCAAGACTCAGCTATACTGAAGCATCTCCGAGCCAGACACCCAGAAGGACAAAACCGAAAGCTGACTGAATGATCTCAGAGGCCTCCCGTGGGGACTGCTCTCTGGAGCTCTGGCGGGTGCCCAGGGGTTCTCCCACCCACTGTGCTTGGGGCCCCACGTGAGTAAGGCTCCCTCTAAGCAGCATCTTACCATTCCAGCTGGCATGCTTGAAGTACCAGTACTTCCCCCCTCCGTAGTTGACAAACACCATGAGGATGAGCGCTATCCTGCAAAGCAGACAGAGACGTGCTCTCAGGGCTGGTGTGGGTGACAACGATGGCCCAGCTGCAGGCGACACGTTCGGCTCACTATGTGTCGTCACGATACAAGCAGACACCGAAAGAGCGAGAAACTACCACTTTGAATCACTAGTTAGGGCCCCACACTAAAGTGCTGCTGCAACATTTCCAACATGGTTATCTTTTTTTCTTCTTTTCAGGGCCACACCTGCGGCATACGGAAGCTCCTGGGCCAGGGGTTGAAGCGGAGCTACAGCTGAGGCCCGTGCCACATCCAAAGCAATGCGGGATCTGAGCTGTGGCGTGACCTACACTGCAGCTCATGGCAATGCCAAATCCTTTAACCCACTGAGTGAGGCCAAGGATGGAACCCACATCCTCACTGATACTAGTCAGGAGTCAAGTTCTTAACCCACTGAGCCACAACGGGAACTCCTAGACATGACGTCTTAAGAAAACTTTATGCTGACACTAAACCACGTAACTTGAAAACAGCAAAGCATTCCCCATCACTCCGTTTTGTGCTAATTCTTTGGGTGTCTCGGGTTAAAGACCTGTAGCAGGAGGGGACAGTCTTTAGGGTCAAGCCCTCGGCCCCTCTCTCTTAGGAGCCATTCACCCTGAGACAAGCCTCCTATCAGTTCTCTGTGAAGGAGGGAGACCCCTAACCCGGGGGCCAGAGGCAACACGATGGTGAGTAACATGCATCACAGCCCCTAACTGATCCTTGAAACATCTTTGGCACTTAATTAATGTCAGCTCCTGTCCACCTGTGAGCATCTCTGAACGAAAGAGGACGATAGATTCTGCAGGAGTTCCCGTTGCGGGTCAGCAGGTTAGGAACCTGACGTAGTGTTCATGAGGATGTGGGTTCGATCCCTGGCCTCACTCAGTGGGTTAAGGATCTGGCATTGCTACAAGCTGCAGAGTAGGTCAAAGATGCAGCTCAGGAGTTCCTGTCGTGACTCAGTGGTTAACGAATCTGATTAGGAACATGAGGTTGCGGGTTCAATCCCTGGCCTCGCTCAGTGGGTTAAGGATCTGGCATTGCCGTGAGCTGTGGTGTAGGTCGCAGACACAACTTGGATCCCGTGTTGCTGTGGCTCTGGAGTAGGCTGGCGGCTGCGGCTCTGATTGGACCCCTAGCCTGGGAACCTCCATACGCCAAGGGTGCAGCCCTAAAAAGACAAAAAAAAAAAAAAAGATGCAGCTCAGATCCTGTGATGTAGGCCTGCAGCTGCAGCTCCAATTCAACTCCTAGTCTGAGAACTTCCATATGCCACAGATGCAGCCCTGAAAAGTAAATAAATAAATAAATAATAAAATAGATTCTGCATATGCTGTTGTATGACACTAATTCTGCAGAACATGGGGAACAAAGACCTTAATGCATCAGTGGGGTGATTTGCAGGAACTCTGGAGCCCAACTGCCAGGATTCAAAACCCACCTAGTTCCTGAGGGACCTCAGGCAAGTTACACAGTGTTGCCGTGAGCTGTGCTGTCGGTCGCAGATGTGGCTCGGATCCTGCGTTGCTGTGGCTCTGGGTAGGCCGGCAGCTACAGCTCTGATTCAACTCCTAGCCTGGGAACCTCCATATGCCGCGGGAGCGGCCCTAGAAAAGGCAAAAAGACAAAAAAAAAGAATACTTCAAGTCCCTGTTGTGGCTCAGCAGTAATGAACTCGACTAGTATCCATAAGGACACAGGTTTGAACCCTGGCCTCACTCAGTGAGTTAAGGATCCAGTGTTGCAGTGAGCCGTGGTGTAGGTCACAGACAAGGCTCGGATCTGGTGTGGCTGTGGCTGTGGTGGAGGCTGGGAACTTCCATATTCAACCTCTAGCCTGGGAACCTCCATATGCTGTGGGTACAGCCCTAAAAAAAAAAAAAAAAAAAAAAAGACTACGTACCTCATAGGATCCCTAAGAGATAAAATAAACGAGGACAAGTTGGAGTGGGGCCGGGCACACAGGGAGGACCCGCTGTCAGCCATCGCTAGGACTAGTATCATTACTGAGGTTGGTCCCTGGCTTCAGGGACACACCAGGAGCACTCAGGGCTCTGGGAAGGCTGGCCCAGAGCTCTCAGGTTGTCACAGGGTCTACAAGGCCTCAGTGGGTAGGAACAGATGACTTGGCACCTACGTATTTCTTTTTAGGCATACAGTTATAGGCTTTCTGTTCAGAGTTCGGTCCTGGCCTTCATCCTCAACCCAGAATTAGAGAGTAACAGCTATCCCCTGTGACTCTGGGTCTGCTACCCAAAGGGCCTGACGTTCCAGCTGCCTGGCCAGTGCGGGTGAGGAAGAGGGCGGCCACCTGCCCACACATGGGCCCACAGGAAGCTCTGTACTAACGTGAGAGGCTTCTCAGGTCCCCATGGAGCCTATTCTGGCCCCCCCACCCCCCTGTTCCTGCCTAGGGACATGTCACACAGGCTCTTGGGACAGCTTCCAAGTCAGGAGCAGCTGCTGATTTATCTCTACAGCAGGAACTCCTTTCTAGCCCAGAAAGTAAACGATTCATCAAATGCCTTAGGTTGGCAGTGTGCGTATGTGTGAACCTGCCACCTGAGGTGGCCTGTGCCCCGCCGCCCGCTGGGTCCCCAGGGGCCCCACGTACCCCCGGAATGTGTCCACGCAGCGGAGGCGCAGTGGGGCCGCCGACAGTCGCCAGGCCTCGGGTTGAGGGTCAGCTGCCCTGCTTGGAGAGCCCAGCTCCTTCCAGAAAAGGGGAGAAAGACTAGACGGTTCAGAATGCTAAAGTGTCAACTACACTTTTCTGGTTTATTAGGGAAGAAATGAGCAAAGTGGAAGGCAAGGATGGCTCTTCTGGACAACACTGTAGTTTGCTTCTGTAAGACTCCGCCTAGAGGTTTGGTTTTTCACCTTATTTGGTTTTGTGCCTCCTGCTGACCTGGCAGTGGCCAAGCCGATCAACGACCACAAGGGACATCAGGAACAAGGTAAGAGCAAGTATGGCCGTAAATGGACATAAATATGGCCACAGGAAATGATTAACACAAAAAACATGTTCGGTCGCCACAGCAGGCCATCACTTTTATAGATTTTTTTTCTGGCCATGCCCGTGGCATGCAGAAGTTCCTAGGCCTGGCGCTTCCACTGTGGCTCAGCAGATTAAGAACCCAACATAGTGTCTGTGAAGATGCAGCTTCCATCCCTGGCCTCGCCCAGAGGATTAGGATCTGACATTACCAGTAGCTGTGGTGTAGGTCACAGATGAAGCTCAGATCTGGTACTGCTGTGGCTGTGGTGCAGGCCTGCAATTGCTGCTCTGATTTGACCCCTAGCCCAGGAACTTCCATGAGCCGCAGGTACGGCCTTGAAATGAAAAAAAAAAAAAAAAAAAAAAAAGGAGAGAAAGAAGTTTCCAGGCCAGGGATTGAACCCATGCCACAACAGCAAAAGCAGTGACAATACCAGGTCTTTACCCCTTAGGCCACCAGGGAACTCTATAGATTTACTATTGGTGCCTCTTATTCTTTTGTTTCCATCTTGATACTCTCTACTTAACTGGACGAATTAATAGTGCTGCTGGCAGAGTGAAAACAATCTGCACACCCAGCATCACGATGAAGCCCAAGCTCCAGCCTCACAAAGAAAGAGAAAGGACTGCACCCTTTACAGAGGCCAGAGGAGACTGCTATTTATTAAGAATGCAAGACACTGGAAGTTCCCCTTGTGGCTCAGCAGAAACGAATCCGACTAGTATCCATGAGGATGCAAGTTTGGTCCCTGGCTTCACTCCGTGGTTCAGGGGATCTGGAGTTGCCATGAGCTGTGGTATAGGTCACAGATGCAGCTCAGATTCTATGGCATAGGCTGGCAGCTGCAGCTCCGACTGGACCCCTTCCTTGGAAACTTTCATATGCCACAGGTGCAGCCCTAAAAAAAAAAAAAAAAAAAAGAATGCAGGACACACAACCTGGCCTTCCAAAACATACGATAATAAAGATTATTCAATGGGGAACTGTCAATTCCAAATCTAGGAAACTACCCAGAGCACACATGATGTGCTCCAATAACTCACAGAATTGATGAGGCGATCGGTTTCCCGCGTGTTTATTGCTTTAGAAATCCAATTATGAAAGTCTTCCAAACTGTAAATAAATAAAAGGCTCGGTTAACTGACTTTCTTTGGCAGCATTTTCAGAATGATAGCAATTTGAAAGAAAATTAAAGTTCACATTCTATACAAGTTAAAGAATTAGACATTTTAAAGTTTTTTTAATGAAGCAAAAGTAGGAATCAAAGTTTACAATAGCAGTACTTTCAAATGCTCAACCCTGACAGCATGGGTTCCTCATTAATGAAAGAAGAATAAAGACAGTTGCCAAGGGGGAGGAGGAAGGAGTGGGATGGACGGGGAGTTTGGGGTTATAGATGCAAACTATTCCATTGAGAATGGATGAGCAATGAGGTCCTGCCGTACAGCCCAGGAAACTCTATCCAGTCTCTTGGGACAGAATATGATGTGAGACAGTACAAGAAAATGTGTGTGTGTGTGTGTGTGTGTGTGTGTGTGTGTGTGTGTGTGTGTGTGACTGGGTCACTATGCTGTACTATAGAAACTGGCACAACTTGGCACCACTGTAAATCAACTATACTTTAATAAAAAAATGAAACAGGAGTTATTGAGGTAACAATCCTGACTAGTATCCATGGCTCAGAGGCAACAATTGTGGCTCAGAGGTAACAATCCCGACTAATAGCCAGGAGGATGCAGGTTTGATCCCTGGCCTCCCTCATTGGGTTAGGGATCCGGCGTTGCCATGAGCTGTTGTGTAGGTCACAGAATCTGCGCGGATTCTGAGTTGCTCTGGCTGTGGAGTGGGCTGGCAACTGTAGCTCCAATTCGACCCCTAGTCTGGGAACTTCCAAATGCTGCAGATATGGCCCTAAAAACAAAATAATAAAATAAATTAGGTTTCAATGATTAAAAAAAAGAAAGGCTGAAGCTACCATCTCTGCTGGATATAAAAGAAATTAGGGAATTCCCATTTGGCCCAGTGGTAAGGAATCTGACTAGTATGCAGGAGGATGCAGGTTCGATCCCTGGCCTTGATCAGTAGGTTGGGGATCTGGCGTTGCTTTGAGCCATGGTGTAGGTTTCAGACTCAGCTAAGATCCTGTGTTGCTATGGCTGTGGCTGTGGTGTAGGCCAGCAGCTGCAGCTCCAATTCGACCTTTAGCCTAGGAATTTCCATATGCCTCAGGTGCAGCCCTAAAAAGACAAAAAAAAAAAAAAAAAAAAAAAAAGTTATATGTTGAGAACTGGAAATCAAACTTGTGTTGAAGATAATTCCCTATGTGTTTGTCTTTAAAATATACCATATTACCCTGTTTGAAAAAATTATTTTGGAGAATAAAAGAACTTAAAACCAAAAGAAAAAAAATAAAAGGAGCCTTCATTCAACAGTGTCGTGAGGATGAGAGGTGATCATTATTCCCCATGACTAGAATTCTGATTGACAACATGTTAAAGTCAGGACAGCAAAAGGCTGCAAATAACCACACGTGCTCAATGCAGCAATGACTGATCACGGTGTCTGCAAGCTGTGAGAGATGAGCTACGGCTGTTAAAACAGCAGGAACAGTGCAGCAACGTGGATGGACCTAGAGAGCATCATGGAGTGAGTCAACGACAAACACCGTTGGGTATCACTTACGTGTGGAATCTAAAACACGACACAAAGGAACCTACCTACGAGACAGAAACAGACTCACAGACGTACATACAGAACAGACTTGTGGTTGCCAAGGGGGAAGAGGAAGGAAGTGGGAGGGACTGGGGGTTTGGGGTTAGATGGCAAATTACTACATACAGGATGGATAAGCAACAAGGCCCTACTATACAACTCAGTGAGCTCTATTTACTACCCTGGGATAGACCATAGTGGAAAAGAATTTTAAAAGGAATGTATATATGTGTATAACTGAGTCACTCTGCCGTACAGCCGAAATTTGCTTAAATATTCTTTATTCAAGTATAGCTGATTTACAATGTTATACCAATTTCTGCTGTAGAGCATAGTGACCCAGTCACACATACACATATTCTTTTTCTCATAATATCTTTCACCATGTTCGATCCCGAGAGATTGGATACAGTTCCCTGTGCTGTGTTGTAGGACCGCATTGCTCATCCATTCTAATAGTTTACAGCAATAATTAACACAACATTGTAAATAAAGTATACGTCAAGAAAATAAATTTTAAAAATGTAAAAATGTAAAAAATAAAACAGTAGGAACAGGATAGTCAAAGTGTACAGCTGACTTTCTCTCAACCCTGATTTTATTAATATTTGTCTGCTCTGGAAAAAAAAAAAAAAAAAAGAATGTCCATACAAAGAAATATAAATACAAACAGGGAGTTCCCATCGTGGCTCAGCGGTTAATGAATCCAACTAGGAACCATGAGGTGGCGGGTTCGATCCCTGGCCTTGCTCAGTGGGTTAAGGATCCGGCGTTGCCGTGAGCTGTGGTGTAGGTTGCAGACGCGGCTCGGATCCTGCGTTGCTGTGGCTCTGGCGTAGGCCAGTGGCTACAGCTCCGATTTGACCCCTAGCCTGGGAACCTCCATATGCCGTGGGAGCGGCCCAAAGAAATAGCAAAAAGACAAAAAAGACAAAAAAAAAAAAAAAAAAAAGAAATATAAATACAAACAGCAAAACCCAGTATTCCAGACTCGATGGCAAAATAAATAAAAATGGGTGTATGCAAACTGAGAAAGTCTGAAAGCGACCTTGGAGTGATTCAGACAGTTACTGTGCTGGGGTCTCTCTCTTGGATCAGTGGTTTAGTGCCTAAAGATATCCAGATAAGATTAAATTGATTTACACGAGTAACAAAAGATAAATACATTAACTCGTTTTTTTCTTTAAAACAACGAGAGTTCGGAGTTCCCGTCGTGGCGCAGTGGTTGACAAATCCGACTAGGAACCATGAGGTTGCGGGTTCAGTCCCTGCCCTTGCTCAGTGGGTTAAGGATCCGGCGTTGCCATGAGCTGTGGTGTAGGTTGCAGACGAGGCTCGGATCCCGCGTTGCTGTGGCTCTGGCGTAGGCCGGTGGCTACAGCTCCGATTGGACCCCTGGCCTGGGAGCCTCCATGTGCCGCGGGAGTGGCCCAGGAAATAGCAAAAAGACAAAAAAAAAAACAAAAAAAAAAACAAAAAAAAAAAACGAGAGTTCTTAGGAAAAATCAAACAGTTTATCTTAGCTCTTTCACACAATGTTTTCATTCTGAGTTAGTTTACTTCTCCCCTTCTCTTTCTTTAAATTTTTCAGTGGAAACGAATCCTGATTTCTAAGACACTAAAGATTGCTTAGTGACCTGATGGGGTAATACCATTTGTTATTTACAACCCCTGAAATTTTCTAGGATGGTTTCACTTTCATTTTGTGCCCCTAAGAATAAGAACAGGAGGAATTCCCTGGTGCCCTAGGGATTAAGGACTTGGCATTGTCACTGCTGTGGCTCAGGTTCAACCCCTGGCCCAGGAATGTCCACATGCCACGGCATGGTCAAAAAAATTTAAAAAAAAAACAAGAACTTTCCAAGTTTATGTCCCCACATTTGATGATTAAAATCCACAAATCCTTTCTCAAACTCAACAACCATGGCAAACTCAGAGCTCCAGGCCAATTTGTTCTTTTTCAAATAATAATGATTACCTTGCATTTTTTATTTGGAATATGAGAGCAATTAAATTTGTCCTTTTAGTAGGTACATGTCTTTGATGAGAAAATCAAGAGAATGCATATCTTTGAGTATAAATCATCAAGGGCTTTCCAGTGGAAATTACACAAAACATTTCTAAAAACTGAGTCCTTTTATGTACTGTGCTTCTAGCTCTCTTGATACTGAAACATGTAATAAACTTTATGTTACCAGAAATTGCAGACATTGAAAATAAATCTTCTATTTAAAAAAAAAAGTATATGTTAGCCTGGCAAAAAAAATGCATGTTTTGGGAGTTCCCGTCGTGGCGCAGTGGTTAACGAATCCGACTAGGAGCCATGAGGTTGCGGGTTCGGTCCCTGCCCTTGCTCAGTGGGTTGACGATCCGGCGTTGCCGTGAGCTGTGGTGTAGGTTGCAGATACAGCTCGGATCCCGCGTTGCTGTGGCTCTGGCGTAGGCCGGTGGCTACAGCTCCGATTCGACCCCTAGCCTGGGAACCTCCATATGCCGCAGGAGCGGCCCAAGAAATAGCAACAACAACAACAACAACAACAAGACAAAAGCCAAAAAAAAAAAAAAAAAAAAAAAATGCATGTTTTGGAGTTCTTGCTGTGGTGCAATGGGATCGGCAGTGTCTCTGGAGCACTGGGACGCAGGTTTAATCCCTAGCCCAGCACAGTGGGTTGAGGATCTGGCATTGCCCCAGCTATAGCTTAGGTTGCAACTGTGGCTTGGATCTGATCCCCTGATCCCTTGCCTGGGAACTCCATATGCCGTGGGACAGCCAAAAAAGAAAAAAAAAAAAAAAAAAGCATGTTTTGCATAAAGTTTGCACATTTGAGTTATTCAATAAATCATAGGATTTTTTTCCTTTTCTCATTTTTGGTCATGGACAGTTCCACACATATACATACACATAAGCAGACACTGCAGTATAATGAACCTGCATGGACCCATCACCTACCTCAACAAGTGTCAGTCTTACTTCATCTATGCTCCCACCCACTGCCCCTTTCTCCTGCCTTGGCTTGATTATTATTACTTTTTTGGCTGCAACTGCATATGCGGAAATTCCTGGGCCAGGGATCAAACCTGAGCCACAGCAGTGACAATGCCAGATCCTTAACGGCTGGGCCACCAGGGAACTCCCTGGGCTTTATTATTTTAAAGAAAAGTCACAGACATCATACCATTTCACCCAGAAATACTTCACCATAAATACCTTTAGTATCACTAAAAGATAAGGATTCTTTATTTTTAAATGTAACTACCATACTATTACCACATTTTAAAATATTATCAATAATTCCTTGGGAGTTCCCACTGTGGTGCAGTGGGTTAATGATCTGGCTTGTCTCTGCAGAGGCACTGGTTCAACCTGCAGCCCGATGCAGTAGGTTAAGGATCTGATATTGCTGTGGCTGTGGCATAGGTCGCAGCTGCACCTTGATTCAGCCCCTAGCCTGGGAACTTCCATATGCTGTGGGTACAGCCATTAAAGAAAAAAAAATTCTCAATATTATCAAATATCCAGTTCAATTTTCCTATCTTTTCTACAGTTTAATTGCTCAAATCAGTATCTAAACATGATCCATATATCCAGTCATAAAAATATATATATATTTTAGGAAGGGTGTACCTGCGGCATGTGGAGGTTCCTGGGCCAGGGCTCGAATCCACACCACAGCAGCAACCTGAGCCACAGCAGTGACAACACTGGACCCTTAATCCAGGGCAGCACAAGGGAACTTCCTGAACATAGTTTTCCTATATTCTATTTTTCCCAACGTGTCCACCCAAACCCCTGCTCACCTCATCAGGAACCTTAGAAAGGACAGCACAATGATGAGTGCCAGGCCGACAAGGAACGCAATACACACAGCTGCAAAGAGAAAAGACACGTCGTCACCAAAGGTGTGATTCTGAGCATCAGTGCAGTCCTGTCATTACAGTTAATGACATTAAGTTAAAAATGCAGACAAATACAAACGGAAACAAATGAAGGGAAAGTCTATATCCTTATGCTACATTTCCTGTTAAAACTGAGAACACTCTTCATGGGGTGGGGTGGGTTAGGGGGGGAGTTGTCATCGTGTACTCCAAAAGTACAGAGAACAGTACAATAAACCCACATGCACCCATCACCTAGGTTCTAGAATTATCAACACTGCGTGTATTAATTACTACTCTCCCCTTCTCCCCTCCTTGTGTGTTTGTGTGTGTGTGTGAAGTATTTTTAAGCAAGTTCCAGATACCAGGTTATTTCTTCCCTACATCTTCAGGATGCACACCTGGGACATGATGAAGCTCCTGACGTCACCCCTGAGGAGGGCACAAGAGTCACTTCTGCAGGACTCCCCTCGAGACACTCCACCCGAGACGCCCAGCCTCTTCCCAGTCATGAGAGGGCAGCAGGCAAACCCAAGTAACAACATTGGCCAGTTCTCCTCAAAAATGTCAAGGTCAGGAGTTCCCGTTGTTGCTCAGCAGTAATGAACCCGACCAGTCTCCTTGAGGATGCAGGTTCGATCCCTGGCCTCACTCAGTGGGTCAGCGATCGGCAGTGCTGTGAGCTGTGGTGTAGGTCACAGACGTGGCTCAGATCCCAAGTTGCTATGGCTGTGGTATAGACCGGCAGCTGCAGCTCCAATTCAGCCCCTAGCCTGGGAATTTCCATATGCAACAATCGTGCCCCTTAAAAAAAATATATATATATATATGCTTTTTGTAATCCCTGTATTCAGATCAGGATCCAAGCGAGGTTTGTACTAGTAAGTGTCTTAAATCTCATGCATCCATCAACAGCCACGGTCCCCTATCAGCACATATCATTCGCATTCTTGATCTGCCAGGACACTTGTGCCTGGGCTTGTTTGGTCCTCCATCCTCCAAGTGTTCTGTAAGTGGGAGATGAGCTGTCAAGCCTCGGCTGAGAAGCTCCCCGGCAACACTGTGCAGGGGCTCTTTCCCACCAGGAGAGAACTTCCTGCTTCTGGCCATGTGCCTGACACATGCATCCAGCTGGGGACAGCCTGCCCGTAAAGTTCCCCTTTCATCCAGTGATTCCACCCACTCATGATTTTTCCTTGAAACAATTAGGTCATTAGTTGATGCAAAATATTCTGCCATTCTGCCACATTTATTAGCTGGGCTTTTCTGTAAAGGATCTACCTTCACCATCTAGGACTATTTCTTTATCATAAAAATTCAGTCAAAACAGGACTGCTGGGATAGAGGATCCTTCCTTTCAAGTGACAAATTTATTTTTTTTTCTGCCTTTATTTTAAAAAAAAATTTTAATTAATGTACAGTTGATTTACAATGTTATGTAAATTTCTGCTGTATAACAAAGAGATTCAGTCATACACATACACACACACACACACACACACACACACACACACTCACTATGTTGGGTTCTTAACCCAGTGAGCCACAGTGGGAACTCAAGTGACAACTTTTCTTTTTGCTTTTTAGGGCTGCACTAACGGCCTATGGAAGTTCCCAGGCCAGCAGCTGAATCAGAGCTGCAGCTGCTGACCTGCGCCGCAGGCACAGCAAATTGGGATCCCAGCTGCATCTGTGACCCACACCACAGCTCACAGCAACACAGGACCCTCAACCCACTGAGCTAGGCCAGGGATCAAACCTGCATCCTCACGGATACTAGTCGAATTTGTTACTGCTCAGCCATGACGGGAACTCCTCAAGTGATAACTTTAAATCATACCAGTTAACATCAGGTATCATTGTGTACTTGTTCTCTCCAAAAGCAACCAAAGTATTGCTTTTACTTTTGTTTGGGGAAGGGGACCTTGTGCCTTTTAGCTTCATAATGAACTCTTTGGTTTTTGAATATTCAATGTATTTCCATCAATTACATTCGTTATTCTCGATCCCTTTTTTTTTTTTTTTGGCTGCATCCACAGCATGTGGAAGTTCCTGAAACAGGGATTGAACCCGTAGCACAGCAGCAACAGGAGCCACTGCAGTGACAGTGCCTGGCCCTTAACCTGCTGCACCACCAGAGAACTCCTCCTGATTCTTTTTTAATGATTAAAACTGCCCTTTCATGTTGGCTCTTACCAGTGTTCTTCTGACACGACCCCACAGTCTGCAACAGCAGCACTGTGAGTAGTTCTTACTTCTCGCTACAGTACCAGGGATTTCTGACACTAAATAGGGGCTAAGAGTGACAGATTTTCTCCAGTGATCAGCGAATGAATGATCCCTCCTTAGCCCAAGGGGATCTGGACTGTCAAAGATACATACAGGAGGAGTTCCCATCATGGTGCAGTGGTTAACGAATCCAGCTAGGAACCATGAGGTTGCGGGTTTGATCCCTGGCCTCGCTCAAAGGATTAAGGATCTGGCGTTGCCATGACCTGTGGCGCAGGTTGCAGACACGGCTCGGATCCCTCGTTGCTGTGGCTCTGGCGTAGGCCGGTAGCTACAGCTCTGATTCGACCCCTAGCCTGGGAATCTCCCTATGACACGGGAGCAGCCCAAGAAATGGCAAAAAGACAAAAAAAAAAAAAAAAGAGATACATACAGGAAACACTGTACCCTAAATCCTAAAGCAAGGAAGGACAATGGCCAGTCAACTGTCCTATTTCTAGTTCTTTTTCATTGCATTAACTTTTTTGGCTTACTGACACTTCATAATTAAACTAAGTGACAATTATGAGACTATGTTGATATTTCAAATAATTTTTCATATATCATAGAGTTTTCTTTTTTGGTCATACCCATGGCATGCAGAAGTTCCTACGCCGGGGATTGAACCCATACTACAACATCAACCTGAACCACTGCAAGGACAATGCCCAATCCTTACCCTAGTGCGCCACAAGAGAATTCCATAATTTTCCTTTTTAAATGTTATTTATTTATTTATTTATTTATTTATTGGCCGCATCTGTGGCATATGGAAGTTCCCAGGCCAGGGATCAAATCTGAGCCACAACTGCAACCTCCATCACAGCTGCAGCAACAGCAGATCCTTAGCCCACTGTGCTACAGTGGGAACTCCTAATTTCTTTTTATTTGCATTTTAGGACCACACAGGTGACATATGGAAGTTCACAGGCTAGGGACTGAATTGGAGCTATAGCTGCCGGCCTACACTGTAACCACAGCAACACAGGAACTGAGCTGAGTTTGCAACCTACACCACAGCTCTGGGCAATGCCGGATCCTTAACCCACTGAGTGAGGCCAGGGATCAAACCCACAGCCTCACAGTTCCTAGTCGGATTCGTTTCCGCTGCACCACGACAGGAACTCCTATTTTTTAACTTTATTAAAGTGTAGTTGTTTCACGATGTTGGGTTAATTTCTACTGTACAACAAAATGATTCAGTCATATATATATTTTTTTCATAATCTCTTCTATTATGGTTTATCACAGGATATTGAATTCAGTTCCCTGTGGACCACAGTAGGATCTTGTTTATCCATCCTATATATACTAGTTTGACATAATTTTTTAGTATACGCCGATGACCAATAACTACATTATAAATATACTCTAACTACATTCCAGGATGTACATTACCCAAGGTGTTACAAACAGTACTCAGAAACTAAAACCTTTGAAAATGCAAACTTTCAGCCATGACAGGACACCATCAAACTCCTAGAAGAAAACATAGGCAAAACACTCTCTGACATCAACATCATGAATATTTTCTCAGGTCAGTCTCCCAAAGCAATAGAAATTAGAGCAAAAATAAACCCATGGGACCTCATCAAACTGAAAAGCTTTTGCACAGCAAAGGAAACCAAAAAGAAAACAAAAAGACAACTTACAGAATGGGAGAAAATAGTTTCAAATGATGCAACTGACAAGGGCTTAATCTCTAGAATATATAAGCAACTTATACAACTCAACAGCAAAAAAGCCAATCAATCAATGGAAAAATGGGCAAAAGACCTGAATAGACTGTTCTCCAAGGAAGATACACAGATGGCCAACAAACACATGAAAAAATGCTCAACATCGCTGATTAGAAGAGAAATGCAAATCAAAACTACCATGAGATACCACCTCACACCAGTCAGAATGGCCATCATTAATAAATCCACAAATAACAAGTGCTGGAGGGGCTGTGGAGAAAAGGGAACCCTCTTGCACTGCTGGTGGGAATGTAAGCTGGTACAGCCACTATGGAGAACAGTCTGGAGATACCTTAGAAATCTATACATAGAACTTCCATATGACCCTGCAATCCCACTCTTGGGCATATATCCGGACAAAGCTCTACTTAAAAGAGACACATGCACCCGCATGTTCATTGCAGCACTATTCACAATAGCCAGGACATGGAAACAATCCAAATGTCCATCGACAGATGATTGGATTCAGAAGATGTGGTATATATACACAATGGAATACTACTCAGCCATAAAAAAGGATGACATAATGCCATTGGCAGCAACATGGATGGAACTAGAGAATCTCATACTGAGTGAAATGAGCCAGAAAGACAAAGACAAATACCATATGATATCACTTATAACTGGAATCTAATATCCAGCACAAATGAACATCTCCTCAGAAAAGAAAATCATGGACTTGGAGAAGAGACTTGTGGTTGCCTGATGGGAGGGGGAGGGAGTGGGAGGGATCGGGAGCTTGGGCTTATCAGACACAACCTAGAATAGATTTACAAGGAGATCCTGCTGAATAGCATTGAGAACTATGTTTAGATACTCATGTTGCAACAGAAGAAAGAGTGGGGGAAAAACTGTAATTGCAATGTATACATGTAAGGATAACCTGACCCCCTTGCTGTACAGTGGGGAAAAAAAAAAAAAAAAAAAAAAAAGAAATAGCAATAAAAGACAAAAAAAAAAAAAAAGAAAATGCAAACTTATAAAATCAACCAAGAGCATGTACTTACGAAGGTTACTGTCAACTGGCTTCTCGTTGACAACCAGGTCACATGCAATTTCACTGACTCCATCATGGGTGTGCTTTACAAAAAGAGAATAGTTTCCAAATTCTCCAAATTTGTACTCCAGCCTACAACGATCAGAAAAGAAACATTGTTAAGTTAAGAAATAAGGAGCTGGATTTTGGTAACGTTATCCAGGCAGAGTGACAGCCATTCCTGGGTACAGGTAAGGGACGATGAAGAAAGACTTTTCCTGTGGCATACAGAAGTTCCCAGGCCAACGTCCAAACGGAGCTGCAGCTGAGGGCCTGAGCCACAGCCACAGGAACACCAGATCCAAGCCACATCCGTAACCTACACCACAGCTAACAGCAACACCAGATCCTTAACCCACTGAGCAAGGCCAGGGATCCAACTCACATCCCCACAGAGATAACATGGGGTCCTTAACCCACTGAGCCATGAAGGGAACTCCAGAGAGAGATTTTGAAAGAAGAAAAAGCCAAAAGCTAAATAGGAAAAAAAAAAAAGAGAGAGAGAAAAAAAGGCAGACTTCCATAGGTCACATCAAAGCAGGTACGAACCTACAAACTTCCTTTTCCTGCGCAGTGTCATTAAGCTGCAGGATGGATCCGTGCTGGGTGCTCACGGCCACGGCTGCAGTGCTGGGCTTCCCGGGTTTCCCACCCCAGGAAACGTTGACCAGGACCTGGAGCAAGCACTGCACAATTAAAGCACAGCAAAGGGTTAGGGTGTTGAAAGTCTGTTGTTGCTGGACATGCAACTGAAGACCCTGGGGTAACTTTTCTTTTAGAGGTATAAAAACCTTGTAAATTTCAATAGCATAAATAAAATGTGTCTATATAACTAGGTATTGCTATGAATCTGTACAACCTTTATTTAAAGGTAAATTCTTCACTTGATGAACAAATACATTAACTCTCGCATTCTACTGTTTAACTTAATATTATTTAACAAATAAATTTCCACGATTCTTCTCAATTTGCATATTTATAATCTCTAATGGTTACACTATGTTCCGTCAAATACTCTAGTTATGAATATTTAGTCAGCTTTCAAAGTTTTGGGGTTTTTTGCATAAAACATATAAATTGTTTTAAAAGATAATTCAGTTATATAATAGGATAATAGAGCTATACTTATATTTGTAATTTATATAAGGTGTATTGCTTTGAAAGGTACATAATTTAATTATACAAAACATGTTTTATTATGTTATATATTACAATATACTTGTAATTTATATAAATTACATTGTTTTAAAAGATCTACACCTGATATCCTTATTCCTTTCAATTCTTTCCCCAAAATTAATTTCCAAAAATGAGACTAAAGGATAAAAAATAATTATTTTAATGGTTCTTGTTACATATGGCCAAAGAGCACTCAAATAAGAAAAATGACAATATATTTATTTCTTATTAGTCTTACCAGGACTTATTCCTTTTGTTCAGGTACTAGGTATTTATGATCTCACAGGATTAAGATTATATTTTACATTATCAGTAGATTAAATAAATCAATATTCTTTTGCTATTTTATGTTCCCTACAGTGTGAACCATCTGGTAGGCACGAAATTTCCTCAAATATAATCTTAGAAATGTACATGTCCTCATATACCGTAATATTAAACTTTTTACTTTCTCAAATACTTCCCCATTCTAGTGCTTTCATCTTGTTATATTCTGTTGTTTTTGCTGGCAGTGCCTGCACCATGTAGAGGTGCCCAAGCCAGAGATGGAACCTGAGCCACAGCAGTAACAATGCCAGATCTTTAACCCGCTGCACCTCCAATTTTTTGAACTTTAAATTGATCACTTGTGGAGTTCTTGTTGTGGCTCAGTGGGAAAAAAATCCAACTAGAATCCATGAAGATGTGGGTTCAATTCCTGGCCTTGCTCAGTGGGTCTGGGATCAGGCATTGCCCTGAGCTGTGGGGTCAGTTGTAGATGGGCTCAGATCCTGCGTTGCTCTGGCCGTGGTGTAGGCTGACAGCTGCAGCTCCAATTGGACCCCTACCCTGGAAACTTCAGCCCTAAAAAGTGAACAAAGAAATAAACAAGTCATTTGTAACTGTTCATTGGACCATAATGTTGTTGTTGTTGTTGCCCTACAGCATATGGAGTTCCTGGGCCAGGGATCAGATCTGAGCCACAAGTGTAACCTACTGTGATGCTAGATCCTTAACCTCCTGCACCTGGGTATCGAACCCATGACCCAGCACTCCGGAGATGCTGCCTATCCTGTTGAGCCAAAGCACAAAGTCTGGACCCAAATTATTTTAATGTCAGTTGACATATACATCCCATCTTCTAATTTAACTAATTTCCATTGTTCCCTTAAATGTATCAATAATTTATCAATCATATGACTTTTATTTTAGAAAACCTTCTCTTGACTCATGCTTATTTCTATTTTTTTCTTCATTTGCAGTTTCCATAGTTATTATTTTTAGTGCTTCCCTTTTTTTGTTTGGATGATGACACTGCACTGCTTTCCAAAACCTTGAGATCTTTACTCAGTAGCTTTGCATTTCCCCTTTTCATTTTGATTAACATCAAGCAGGATCTGGAAAACAAACAGCCTGTGAAGCTAAAGCAAGGGGACCCAGCATTTCCACATGGTAGCTGGGTGACCAGGAAAGAGTCACTTTCCTGCTCTTAACCTCAGCATCACCACCTGTGGAACCCATATATCCTGGATTGTTGTGAGGATTAAACGAGCTATCACATACCTGATATACAGAGCAGGCCCTCAGCAAAGCGCAGCTGCAACTTCTTTTTTTTTTTTTTTTTTTTGTCTTTTCAGGCTGCACCTGTGGCATATGGCAGTTTCTGTGGCAGGGTTGAATCACAGCTGCAGCTGCCAGCCTATACCACAGCCACAGCATTGCCAGATCTGTAACCCACTGAACGAGGTGAGGGATGGAGCCCACATCCTCATGGATACTAGTGGGGTTCCTAACCCGCTGAGCCACAAGGGGAACTCCAGCAACTGCAACTTGCACTACCATTATCTTTATTGTCGGAAACATTTAGATAGAAATTTTCATAAGAACTGCTTCGGCCAGGTCAAAGACCTTTCTATGAAACATTGATGTTTGTATTGTATCTCCTATTATATTAGCTTTTGTTGTGCAAAGATATGAGATTGCAGAATGAATAATCTCTGATTTTGTATTTATTTAGTCTCTTTTGATTTAACACATAATTGATGTTTTGTTACATACAGATATTTTTGAAGTTATCAATTTTTTCTATTTAATTCAAGGTTCTTTGAGGTCCTTCTTGTGATAAAAGTCTTCTCTTGGCCTACCTTTTTAATATTACGGACACTGTATGTTTCACATTACTTTACAGAAGGTGTCAGGTACTGCTCCATCATCTTTCCAGCTGATACCCACACTGACAATGAGGATTTAAAAAAAATTTTTTTGGCCATGCCCACAGCACATGGAAGTTCCCGGGCCAGGGATTGAACCTGCCCCACAGGGGTAATCCAAGTCATTGCAGTGACACACCAAATCCTTAACCTGCTGTGCCAGGACAGAACTTCTAAATTAACTCCTAAATTTGGGGTTTTTTTAGCTATTTACACTACACAGGTCACTATCCATTAAAATTCCTCCTCTGAAGGTGGCACTCTGAAGCTCTTGATTTGGAAATAAAGAACATTTCATTTTATGTGGAAGAACGGCCTTGTCCTTAAAAAGTAGCAAGGGCTAGCATAGGAGTAACACCTTCAGATAAAATAAATCCTCTATCTTAACATATACACAACTATTTATAAAAGAGTTAATCAAAAAGCACCATGTAGCACAGAGAACGCTACCCAATATTCTGCGATAATCTATGTGGGAAAAGAATCTGAAAAAGAATGGACGTGTGTACATGTATCACCGAGTCACTTGGCTGTACACCTGAACTGAACACAACATTGTAAGTCTACTAGGCTCCAATAAAATTAAAAACTAATTAATTAATTAAATCCCTTATTATCAGAAGGGCCCATCTCTGGACTCACGGCCTCCACAGTCCCCTCCATGCAGGATGCCCCATGTCTCACTCCTTTCCTCTCTGGTCCAGCCAGAGGGTTTTGCAGCGGGCAGAGGCATCAGATAAAACACACCCATCAACTCTCCTCATCACCAAGAACTGGTATTTATTTACTTATTTATTTTTGCTTTTTAGGGTGGCACCCACAGCATATGGAAGTTTCCCAGGCCAGGGGTGGAATCAAAGCTAGAGCCACCAGCCTACGCCACAGCCACAGTAATGGGGGATCAGAGCTGCATCTGCAACCTACACCGAAGCTCACAGCAACAGTGTATCCTTAACCCACTGAGCGAGCCCAGGACTGAACCTGTGTCCTCATGGATACTAGTAGGGTTTGTTACTGCTGAGCCATGACAGGATCTCTGAGAACTGGTTTTAAAAAAATGAGGTGTTCTCTTGAGGCTCAGCACATTAAAGATCCATGATTGTTGGGAGTTCTCATCGTGGCGAAGTGGAAACGAATCTGACCAGGAATCATGAGGTTGTGGGTTCAATCCCTGGCCTCACTCAGTGTATTAAGCATCTGACGTTGCCATGAGCTGTGGTGTAAGTTGCAGAGGCAGCTCAGATCCTACGTTGCTATAGCTGTGGTGTAGGCTAGCATCTGTAGCTCTGATTAACCCCTAGCCTGGAAACCTCCATATCCCGAGGGTGCAGCCCTAAAAAGACAAAAAAAAAAAAAAGACGAAAAAGAAAGAAAAGAAAAGAAAAGAAATGGATGCTACCCACAGCCAGGCATTCTCTGAGACTCTGATAGTACTACTTCTGCATCTCTACATAGCCTGTTAGTTCTCTCACCTATATGCTGAAGTTAACATGTGAAGGATTTTGGAGTTCCTGTCATGGCGCAGTGGTTAACGAATCCGACTAGGAACCATGAGGTTGCGGGTTCAGTCCCTGCCCTTGCTCAGTGGGTTAACGATCCGGCGTTGCCGTGAGCTGTGGTGTAGGTTGCAGACGCGGCTCGGATCCCGCGTTGCTGTGGCTCTGGTGTAGGCCGGTGGCTACAGCTCCGATTCGACCCCTAGCCTGGGAACCTCCATATGCCGCGGGAACGGCCCAAGAAATAGCAAAAAGACAAAAAAAAAAAAAAAAATGTGAAGGATTTTAGGTCTGACAGCACCAAGGGTCATACAGACCAGCCCCAAAGCCAACAATACTAAGCAGCACATGGTACCTACTTGGTAGCAGCGCTCAGAACTCCAGTAGACAGTCAAGTTGGTCCCAGGCAATTCATTATGGATGAGCAGCAAAGCCTGGTCCATTTTCAGCTCCACATGCCTTTTTCTGTCTAAGTCTGTGAAAATTAGAAAAAAAAATTAGGGAGTTCCCATCATGGCTCAGTGGTAATGAACCTGACAGGTATCCATAAGGATGCATGATCGATCCCTGGCCTTGCTCAACAGGTTAAGGATCCAGCATTGCTGTGAGCTATGGTGTAGGACACAGACCTGGCTCAGATCCTGTGTTGCTGTGGCTGTGGTGCAGGCTGGCAGCTGCAGCTCTGATTTGACCCCTAGCCTGGGAACTCCCATATGTTGCAGGTGTGGCTCTAAAAAGCAAAGAAAGAAAAAAAGAGTTAAAAGTAAATAAATAAAAACAATGAAAAACAAGGCACCTAAAAGAGACCAAGTGCATCTGAGTGAACACTGGCTTCTCAGGAGTGCTTCTCAAAGACTGGCGTCTCTTGTTCCACACGCCATGTCCACACAGATGCATGCACCCACACACTCAAATGCACCCAGCCCCCCTCCTTCACATGGGCCTCTACTGCAAACAAGGATTCAGTCAACAGCACTCACGCTGTAACTACATGAGCTACACTCATGGTGTAAGAGGCAGTATGAGGTCCTTACAATCATCGCGTGCCAAGGCGTGACAGGCGCTGAATTTAGTAGTTCCCATATACTTTCCATCTGATAAGATGACAGCCAGGCATTTTCTCCAGTCTACAGAGGAAGAAATTCAGGCTCATGGGATGACTAACTGCCCTTGGCCAGAGAGTTGTGCGGTGAACTCTGAAACTGATGTGAACCAAATGCGTGACTTTCCCAACACCGCAAGTGTCGTGGCACATGTTAATCAGCTCTGAGCTGGGACGGGCCGCTTGTGAGACCTGCAAGACCCCAGACCAAAGGGTCAGGACACATGGGGGAGCAGGGGCCTTGGGGGGGCTGCATGTGCTTTCCAAGCTTGCTCGATGCCACTTTGGTTTGGAGCTCTGCATCTCTGGGGTTCCATGTGAGATATAAGACTGAGAGAGAGAGAGAGGGTACATCTGAAGGGAGAAAGGGCCACTGCTCCGGATTCCTGGCCCCATCACTTCATCAGACATGCTTAGGATTCCACACAGACCAGGCACATTCTGCCTCTAAGTCTGCCGACTTGGTATGAAAACAAAGTGAACTATGGTTGGCTGAAGTTCAAGCAAAATGTTTCATCCAGACCAACTGGGCCATTTACATCTGTTGTATGAAAAAGAAATTACCTTCTAGCTCCTAGGCAAAAGGAAAAAAGGAAAACTATTTAAAAACACAACCTGGAGTTTCCATTGTGGCACAGAGGAAACGAATCCAACTAGTATCCATGAGGACGCAGACTCTCTTGCTGGCCTCGCTCGGCAGGTTGGGGATGCTGTGAGCTGTGGTGTAGGTCACAGACGAGGCTCAGATCCCAAATTGCTGTGGCTGTGGCACAGGCTGGCAGCTGTGGCACTGATTCAATCCCTAGCCTGGGAATGTCCATATGCCGTGGGTATGGCCCTGAAAAGCAAACAAACAAACAAACACAAATAAAAACACAACTAGAAAGGTAACCATCTAGCTTTTTTTTTTTTTTTTTTTTTTTTTTTTTCGGTCTTAGTTCAGTTTTTTTGGCTGCACCCACCACACAGGTTCCCAGGTCAGGAATTAAACTCAAGCCACAGCAGCGTCAATGCCAGATCCTTAACCACTGGGCCAGGAGGGAACTCTTCTCTTTTATTTTGTAACATGAAAGCTTAATTCAGGACTCCCGAGTACCTCATCTGGAATGGTTAATGCAGGAAATTTTTTTTTTCTTTTCACAGCTGCACCTGCAGCATATGTAAGTTCCTGGGCCAGGGGTCAAACTGGAGCTGCAGCTGCAACCTACACCACAGCCACAGGCAACACTGGATCCAAACCACATCTGTGATATATGCCACAGCTTATAAGCAACATTGGCCCCTTTACCCACTGAGCAAGGCCAGGGATCGAATCCATACCCTCACAGAGAAAACGTCAGGACTTTAACCCACTTAGCCACAGTGCAAACTCCTAATTTGGGAAAGTCTTCACTGTAGCCAGCCTAAATCCCTTGTTTGAAAGGTTTATCTTAGGGGTCCAGTTGTGGCTCAGCAGTAACAAACCCGACTAGTATCCATGAAGATGCAGGTTCGACCTCTGGCCTCACTCACTGGGTTAAGGATCTGGAGGTGCCATGAAGTCTTGGCTCAGATCTGGCATTGCTGTGGCTGTGGTGTAGGCCTACAGCTGCAGCTCCAATTCGACCCCTAGCCTGGGAACTTTCATATGCCTCGGGTGCGTCCCTAAAAAGACAAATTAAAAAAATAAAAGTTTATCCTAATTCACCCTTATTTAGCTCTCACTGAAGACAGAACACACAGTATATAACTCTTAATAATCTACTGTAGCTTTCCCCCCGAGACTAAAGCTTTATTAAACACTTTTTCTGTTCTTTGGTGTCCCTCCAGTGGAAGCACTGTTTGGGCTGGGAGTGCAACATGGTGGGTTAAGTGTGTGGACCCCAAATTGGGCCAACTCGAATTTGAATCCTGCCCTGCCTCAGTGTTCTCATCAATAAATCGGGGTGGGGGGGGAGTTCCTGTTGTGGCTCAGCAGGTAACGAATCTGACTAGTAACCATGAGGACGCAGGTTCAATCCCTGACCTCGATCAGTGGGCTAATGAGCTGTGGTGTAGGTCCATGTTTTGGATTCCACGTGGCTGTGGCTGTAGCACCGGCCAGCGACTACAGCTCCTACAGCTCCGATTCGACCCCTAGCCTGGGAACCTCCATATGCCACAGGTGTGGCCCTAAAAAAGTAAAAAAAAAAAATAATAATAAATAAATAAATAAAATAAAATAAATCAGGGGTGTGTATTTCAGAGGATTGTTGGGGAGGCAACAATTGATAATATATGCAAAGTGCTTGGCATGGAACCTCAAACAAAGTGTTTTGTTTCGTTTTCTGGCCACACCACCGATATGGAAGTTCCTGACCCAGGGATGGAATCTGAGCTGCAGCTGCAACCTACTCCACAGCTGCAGCAATGCTGGATCCTTCACCACAGGGGTGCTCCACAAGGTACATGTTGACAAATGGTGATTCCAACAATCCAGGCCACATCCAACTGACACAGGTGCCTTATCAGAATCAGGAACATAGGGAGTTCCCATTGTGGCTCAGTGGTAATAAACCTGACTAGTATCCATGAGGATGCAGGTTTGATCCCTGGCCTTGCTCAGTGGGTTAAAGATCCAGCATTGCTGCAAGCTGTGGTGTAAGTCACAGAGGCAGCTCGGATCCAATGTTGCTGTGGCTGTGCAGTAGGCCTCAGCTGTAGCTCCAATATGACCCCTGGCCTGGAACTTCCATATGCCTCGGGTGCAACCATAAAAAGAGAAAAAAAATGAATGAATGAATTTCTAGGAATGGAACTTTTAACCAAAAATAGATTTTTTAACAGTTTTTCTTAGGTTTAGCCAAATTCCTCTCCAATTTAGTGGGACTGATATATAAGGACAACTGTGGCTCACCAGCTCCCAGGTGACACGAGTAACTACACAATTACTGTGCACAAGGCCCCAACAGCCTTATGACACAGCTGCCACCGTCTCTGTTTTCTGGATGAGGCATGTGAGGCCTGGAGAGGTCAAGCAACTTGCCAGAGGTCACGCACCAGTGCCACCAGTCAGACCAGCCCCTAACCTCTATGCTTCCGCTCTCCTGAGATTAAGCTGATCTGTTCCCTAACAGCTGGGCTGGTTTACCGTTTTCCCCTGCTTTTTAGCTAATGTATAGAAAATATAATTTCCTGGGAGTTCCCATCACAGCTTAGCAGTAAGGAACTCAACTAGTATCCATGAAGACACGGGTTCAATCTTTGGCCTTCCTCAGTGGGTTAGAGGATCTGGCATTGCCATGAGCTGCAATATAGCTCAAAGACGCAGCTCGGATCTGGAGATGCTGTGGCCAGCAGCTGTAGCTCCAATTCAACCCCTAGCCCGGGAACTTCCTTATGCCATGGGTGTGGCCCTAAAAAGAAAAAGAGGAAAAAAAAAAAAAAACCACACCACAGATCAGAATCTCTGACCAGCCAGTGTGATTTGACTTTCTGTATTTTTTAAATTGAGGTACAGTTGGTTTGTATTAGTTTCAGGTGCACCACATAGTGATTCAAAATTTGTATAGATTATATTCCATTTAAAGGTACTATAAAATATTGGCTATATTTCTGATGCTACACAATATATCCATGTAGCTTATTTTATACATAGTTTGTACCTCTTAGTCCCCTACCCCTATCTTGCTCCTCTCCCTTGCCTCTCCCCACTGGCAACCACTAGTTTGTTCTACCTACATCTGTGAGTCTATTTCTGTTTTGTTATATTTATTTGTTTTATTTTTAGCATACAGTATTTGCCTTTCTCTGTCTGACTTATTTCACTAAGGATAACACTCTCCAGGTACACCCGTGTTGTTACAAATGGCAAAATTCCATTCTTTTTTATGGCTGAGTAATATTCCATTGTATATAGGCATATACATATTGTATATATGTATACCACATCTTCTTCTGTTGATGGACACTTAGGTTGCTTCCATATCTTGGCTTTTGCAAATAGCACTGCTATGACATTGAGGTGTACATATCTTTTTGAATTAGTGTTTTTGCTTTTTCAGATATACACCCAGGAGTGGAACTGCTGGATCATAAGACAGCTCTATTTTTTGTTTTTTGAGAAATTCCATACTGTATTCCACCATGGCTGCGCCAATTTACATTCCCACCAACAGCGTACAAGGGTTTCCATTTCTCTACATTCTTGCCAACACTTGTTATCCTCCCTAAAACAAGATCAACCAAAAAACCTCCCAAGTAATGCTACTGTGCAGCCAAGGTTAAAGAAAACAGCTTGCATTATTTGAACTTTTATTTATTTATTTTTTTTGCCACACCTGCAGCATATGGAAGTTCCCAGGCCAGGGACTGAATCCAAGCCACAGCTGCAACCTATACCACAGCTGCAGAAACTCCAGATCCTTAACCCACTGGGCCAGGGCTGGGGATTGAATCCAAGCTGCAGCAGCAACCCAAGCTGCTGCAGAGACAAAGCCAGTTCCCTAACCCATTGTGCCACAGCAGGAACTCCTGGACATTTTTTTAAAAACCAGTGAGTCTGTGGGATTAGCAGATGCAAACTATTACATACAGAATAGATAAACAACAAGGTCCTACTGCAGAGCACAGAGAACCATGTTCTACATTCTACGATAACCCATAGTGGAAAAGAATATGAAAAAGAATGTATACGTGTCTGTATATGTGTATACACACACATATATATAACTGAATCACTTTGCTGTACAGCAGAAATTAACACAACATTGCAAGTTAACTATCCTTCAATAAAATATAAAAAAAACCCAATGAGTCTATAATCTGAATCACATACACACGCAAAGGACAAAATTCCCCAGCCACCTGATATGATGCTGAAATTGAAACTGAGGCTCAATTTCTAGAAAAAGCTGCCAACTTCCATGCAGCTGACCTTGGAAATACCAGGGCAACCTCAAGGAGCATTACATACTGAAAACAACCCCCTCCTCCTCTTCCTGTGTCTTGGTGAAGAAATAAACCAAAGTCACCTTTCAACAGTGCCCAGGGAATTGTACTGCTTGTACATTAGACTTTTACTTCACTTCCAAATATTTCATTTCTGGTTCTAGCTCTCTGCTCATAAGTGTCTTTGCTGAGCATATCTTAAAAGACATATTACTTTTCTCTTCAAGTAAACTTGAGTCCTCAAATCATATAAAGGTGGAGCTCTTATTAGGAATCCATCCAGACCAAACCTGGACTCCAGGTGGCACTAAAAGCCCAGCTGTCCTCGCTTTGTGGTAGTTCGGGGTGGATAGCTTCGGAACCCTACTAGTATGTTCTCCCTCACTACACGGAATCACCGTTTAGAAACCACCTTTTTCTTGTAGTCCTGATCATTACCATTGACGACAAAGTACAAAAAGAGAATGCTGTATGGGATCTGTCCCTGTCAAGTTGTGACGGGGCGAATTACATAACCTCCTGAGGTCTGTTCCTCAATTATAAAGGGAGGGAGTGGATGAGATCCCAGCGGGAGTAGACAGGTATAAAACGTATTCAGTTAATATGCTTTTTCAAAATTCAATTCTGTTTTCATCCTACAACATTTTGATTGGGTGGGAGGAGCAGTTTGAACCACACACACTAACACTAAAACCCCTGTGATTTGATATGGAGAAGGGGATGGGAGGAAGGGAAGGCAGGTGACTCAGTTTCCCAGGTGATAGATAAGGAGATCTTCCCCAGAATCACGAACCGGATGTCCTGCACTTGGCTAGTCCCACCAACCCGGACCACAGCATCCCCTGGAAGGGACTTGGGACTAGGGTCCTGGTCCAAGTTGTTGTAGGGGAAGACCCTGGAATTTGCCTTTTTTTCCATTTCCCTCGCGAGCTCCGAGACTGGCAAGCTGAGGAAACGCTCGCTGAGCAGAGGGCCGCTTGTCCCCGCCGGACGTCAGCATGACCCTCGCCGGCCCCTCCTGGGCCGTGGACCTCGCCCAGGGCTTCCCCGCCGCAGCCCCGGCGCTTCTCCGGTCACCGTGGAAGCGGAATCGCCCGGCGGAGCTGGGGAGGCGCGCTTGAGATCCAACACCTCGTCTCCGCCCCCAGCTCCCGAGGCTGCAGCAGCCCGCAGCCCAGCCCCGCAGACTCGGCTTCTCTGTCCCGCCGCGCACCGGGCTGCACACTTGGGCCGCGACTCCCGCGGATCGCCTTGATGCAGCGGAGGATGGAGGGCGCCGTCCCGGCTCTGATCAGCTTTGGATTTGAGGGGCCACAGGCCTCCAGGTCAAAGCACTCTATGGAGGCCGGGGCGCCCACCTCGCCCTCCCGCGCCCTCCCCCTGGTCGGGCCGCCTTCGGATGAGGGCCGGCCTCCTCGCACAAGCCCTGGCCCAGCTGCAGCGGCGCAGCGGAAACGACACGGGAGTTCCGGGCGCCGCTCCCCCTCTGAACCCCAGCCCGAACGCCGCCCCAGGGAAGGGACAGTCGCCGCCCCGCGGGCCCAGCCTTAAGTCTCACTTACCTGGCGTCGGGGAGCTGCCGGGGGCCAGCAGCGCGGCGCTAAGCACGGACGCGGCCAGCAGCAGCGCAGCCAGCGCCCGTCCTGCGCCCCGAACAGCGTTCATGCCGCCGGCTGCCCCGGGCCGCCGCCCCCGCGCCGCCGCCGCTCGGCTCCGGACGCCAACGCCGCGCTGCCGGAGATCGCGTGGCTCCTCCGCAGACTGTAGCGCGCCCGTCATCGCCGGGCTCTTGGCCCCTCGCCCCGCCCCGAGCCGCCGCGGGGGCGGGGCGAGGGCGGGGCGGGGTTGGGACGGGGGGAGTCCACCAAGCCTGGAGCCCAGGCCCCACCCGCTGAGCAGGGCTCTAATCCCGGCAAGAGAAGCTGAAGCGGCTTAGCTGCTGCTCCCGGGTCCTCACCACCGGCTGAGCGACCTTCCGCTGAATCCCTGCGTCCAGCTATTCACCCTGCAAACGGGTGTTAGTGCTCTCTGTCCACTGTCCTGCAAAAGCCACGGTAAGCCAGGCAGGCAGAGTCCCGGCCCCCAGAGAGTTTACTACCCAGAGAGGGAGTTGCAACATAAAAACCACCGTGTGCTACCACCCCTTGGAAGAGCTCCTTGCTAGTCCCTGATTGGCAAGTTCAAGGCAGGCAGGCACAATGACCCCCCCAATTCCACTACTGACTTTGCGCCCAGAGAAACTATCACACTTTTAAGGGAACAGACACAATAAAGCTTTGTGGCGGACTTTGAAATTGCAAACATTTGTAAATGATCTAGAGATCTAAGTGCCCATCAATGGAGAAAGTGGATAAATTATGTTGCAATGTACACAGCAGTAGAAGTGATCTAGTTACCCGTGTCCACATAAATGAATCTCAAAGTAAGGCTGAGAGGGAAATACAAGTTGCAGAAATATCTTTGTAATAACATACATAGAGAGTAAAGCCAAGAAAAACAATACTTATGCACCTGGAATAAAAGTGTAAAGACACACATGGTTGGAAATAGGGAGGGTGCACAATGTTGAGAGCCAGCTTTACAATAGCTTCAGCAGCAAAGTTTTATTGCTTAGCTAGGGTGATAGGTTTATGGGTGCTCTCTATGCTATTTTTTATACCTGTCTGTATATCGAATTACTTTTTAATTTTGTAAAGCTACAACACAGTGTGATGAATGCTGTGTTTATAGAAAGACAAGATGCTAAGGAAGCATTTGGTGGACTCGCCTAAGCTAGTCTGGGAAGTCTCCCAGGAGAACTGACATTTAAACTGAGTCCTAAGGGATGTTAGCCTGGAAAAGGGAGGAAGAGTGTTCCTAACAGAAGGAACAGCCTTTACAAAGGCTCAGAGAAAACATGGCTCAGTGCAGGAACTGAAAACGACCTGGTGTGACTGAAGAATTCTGTAAGGGGAAGGAGGTGACAGGAGGTTTGCCTGATAGTAGAGCCACAACTAGGCTTCCTCTTCTTTTTCTTTTTTCTTTGTCTTCTTAGGGACATACCCACAGCATATGGAAGTTCCCAGGCTAGGGGCCAGATCGGAACCTACACCAGAGCCACAGCAATGTGGGATTTGAGCCGCGTCTGCGACCTAAACCACAGCTCACGACAACACCAGATCCTTAACCCACTGAGCGAGGCCAGGGTTTAAACCCACATACTCGGATACTAGTCGGGCTCTTTACTGTTGGGCCACAATGGGAACTCCTAGGCTAATTCTTAAGGTCAGCAGAAAGCTGTTGAAGGGTTTTAAGGTAGAGAATAACTTTCAGGAGAGTTATGGTCATGAACTGCCTCATCAAGGTCAGTCACATAAGTTTTCTCAGCCTCTATGCCGGAGGCGGGGGAAGAAGTCCAGTTACTCCCTTTTCCTCCTCCCCTTGCCCGCACTTGCCAAACTCCCAGGAGTGGAGGGACACTGGTATATAAGCAGTATGGCAGGACCATCACCAACTGGACATCTATTGTCACAGTTTCTCTAGTCCCCACAAAACCAAAATGGGCCATGGGGCCCACTGGGCGGATGTGTCAGGTAGGATAGGATAGGAATTCTGTCCCAGGTGACTCACAACAGGCCATTTATCAATACCAAAAACAGGAGGCCTGTGATCAAACAATTAAGAAACATGCAGATACCAGAGGAATGATCTTTGGAGCATCTCCCTATAAACTTTTTCACATGCAAATAAGGCATCCTCACCAGAAAGCAATCAGAGGGTCCAAATGCACCCCCTTAAGCACGCCCGATGCTGGGGTTGGGACAGGAAATTAGTGGGCCTATGGCAAGGAATTTGGGTCCCCAAATAGGTCCACGATATAGAAATATAAGGACAGACCCAGTTGCAGCCAGTGAGTCCCTACCCAAGGCAGCCCACTCTCTGAGGGTGTAAATTAAACTCTCTGTACACTGCTACCTGACTCTTGATTTCAACCTTCGAGGCAACTGGCAGGAGTATTTTTTTGCTCAGGCCACGGACAGGAATGGCTCATTAAAAGAGCCCAGGTCAGAGCTGTTACACTGAGGTGTCCATTGAAAGCGAAATTTTCTTCAACCCAGAACCACTCTCATCCTGAGTTGATGGCTCCTGCCCAGAGACTGCCTGCCTCCATCCCTGTGCAGCAAGACCCTTGTGTCTATCCCGGTGCTCCTGCAGCACCTCCCAGCTTCAACAACCTCCCACCAGACCACTTGCCTCCATCCTTGCTTAACGAAGCCAGCTGGGTCTATCCTAGTGCATGACAAAGCCGGCTGGGTCTATCCCGGTGCCACTACTGCACTTCTTGGCCTGCTTGTATGTAGGCAAGGATGGAGGGAGATGGTGCAGAGCAGAAGAAACTGACAGATGTGCTCTTCTCTGTCTCCTCTTTGAGGATGGCTCTTTCAGCTCTGTCACAATCCTCCATGCCCAGGAGAACCTGGACTTCATCTTAGGACTGTGCATGGCTGGTCCCTCTACCTGGAACACCCTTCCCCCAGGCGCCTCATGGTCCTTTCCTCGCGTCATTCAGGTCTCAGCTCACCCGCTACCTTCCTCAAAGAGGACTTCCCCAGTCCCCCATCTAAAACTAAAACATTCTCAGGAGTTCCCACTGTGACTCAGCAGTAACAAACCCAGCTAGTATCCATGAGGACATATGTTCCATCCCTGGCCTCCTTCAGTGGGTTAAGGATACGGTGTTGCCATAAGCTGTGGTGTAGGTCACAGATGTGGCTCAGATCCAGCATTGTTGTGGCTGTGATGTAGGCCAGCAGCTGCAACTCCAATTTGACTCCTAGCCTGGGAACTTCCACATTTATTTTATTAGATAAATAAAATAAGATAAAATAAAACATTCTCTATCTCTGCGTACTGCTGTATCTGCTTTGTTTCCTTCATTCATTCAAAACGTTATCTCTTCCTGATATTATAATACGTTTGTTCATCCGCTTCCCTTGTGCTAGAATGTAAGCTGCATGAAGGCAAAGAGTTTGTTCTGAGAGCAGGAACATTCTCTGTTAGGCTATAATGCACACTAAACAGCCTCCATACCTTGTGGCTTATTTCAGCAAATTTCACTTCTTGCTCACCTTCATGTCAAGTGGTTCATCTCAGCGGGAGTTTTAACCATTACTGAAGCAGGGGGCAGGAGATGTAGCAAATCCCACCCTGGTTCCTGCCAGCAAGATGCCTAGAACTTGTATAAACCTTTCACTGACCAAAGCACGTCATATGATTCCAATGTGACCAACATGTGCAGGAAAAAAAAAAAAAAACTGCAGAAAATTCAGCATCTATTCATATCTCAGCAAATTAGGAATAAAAGGAACTTCCTCAATCTGGCAAAGGGCATCTGTGAAAAACCTACAGCTAACATGACACTTGAAAGACAGTATTTTCTCCCTAAAATCAGGAACAAGACAAGGATATCTGCCCTAGCACTTCTACTCAACACTGTCCTGGAGGTCCCTGTCAATGCAATAAGGAAAGAAAAAGAAATAAAAAGCACACTAATTGGCTTTATTCACACATGACATGATTTTATATGTGGAAAATCTTAAGGAATAAACAAAAAAAATAGCTGCTAGAACTTAAAAGTGAATTTAGCAAGGTCACAAAATTCAAAGTCAGTATACAAAAATCAATTGCATTTTTATAATGTAGACATAAATAAAACTGAACCTTGAATTTTTTTTTTTTTTTTTTTTTTTTTTTTTTTTTGCTTTCTAGGGCCGAACCCATGGCACATGGGGTTTCCCAGGCTAGGGGTCAAATTGGAGGTATTGCTGCCGGTCTACACCACAGCTCACCACAACACAGGATCCTTAACCCACTGAGCGAGGCCAGGGATGGAACCCACAACCTCATGGATCCGAGTTGGATTCATTTCCACTGTGCCACAAGGGGAACTCCGAACACCGAAAATTTTAAAAGAGCACTTACAATAGATTGTTTTTTGTTTGGCTGCAGTGGTGGCATATGGAATTTCCTAGGCCAGAGATCGAATCCGAGCCACAGCTGTGACCTGTACCACATATGTGGCAATACCAGATCCTTAACCCAGTGCACCTGGCTGGGGATCAAACCTGTATTTCCATAGCAGCCTGAGCCACCACAGTCAGATTCTTACCCACTGTACCACAGCGGGAATTCCTACAATAGATTTTTTTTAATGAATGCATAAGTAAATTTAACAAAATATATATAAGCAACAACCATGGATGAATCTCATAAACATTACACCGAATGAATGAAGGCAGATGCAAAAAGGCATATACTACACTGTATGATTCCAACTATGTGAAACTCTGGAAGAAAAACACTAATCTTGGCATTCCTGTTCATCTGTACGTCCATGTGCCACAGGTGCGGCCCTAAAAAGACAAAAAATAAAATAAAATAAAACAAAAAACAAAACAAAATAAAATGGCATCATGGCAACACTGGATCCTTAACCCACTGAGCAAGGCCAGGGATCGAACACACATCCTCATGGATCCTAGTCAGGTTCGTTAACCGATGAGCCATGAAGGGAACTCCTGTAATAGAGTACTTTGTAGTCAAGAATTGTGATGCCTCTGACTTTGTTCTTCTTTCTCAAGATTGCTTTGTCTATTTAGGGTCTTTTTTGGTTGTATACAAACTTTAGGATTATTTTCCCTACTTCTGTGAAAAATACTGTTGGAATTTTGATAGGGATTGTATTGAATCTGTAGATTGTTTTGGGTGGCATGGATTTAATTTTAACAATATTAATTCTTCCAATCCATGAACATGGTCTATCTTTCCATTCATTTGTGTCTTCCTCAATTTTTCCATCAATGTCTTATAGTTTCAGCACATAGATCTTTCATATTCTTGGTTAAATTTATTTCTAAATATGGTTTTTGATGGAATTGTTTATAGGATTGTTTTTGCAATTGTTTTTTAAATTTCTATTTCTGATAATTCATTGTTAATGGATAGAAAAGCAACTGACTTTTTTTAATATTAATTTTGTATCCATCAACTTCACTGAATTCATGTATTAGTTCTAACAATTTTTTTTTTTTTGTCTTTTTGTCTTCTTGCCATTTCTTGGGCTGCTCTCGCGGCATATGGAGGTTCCCAGGCTAGGGGTCAAATCGGAGCTGTAGCCGCCAGCCTATGCCACAGCCACAGCAACTCGGGATCCAAGCGGCGTCTGAGATCTACGCCATAGCTCACCGCAACACAGGATCCTTAACCCACTGAGCAAGGCCAGGGATCGAACCCGCAACCTCATGGTTCCTTGTCGGATTCGTTAACCACTGCGCCACGATGGGAACTCCAGTTCTAACAATTTTTTAGTAGTCTTTAGAGTTTTCTAAATATAGAATCATGTCATTTGTAAACATTTTTACTTTAAGAATTTGGACACCTTTTATTTCTTTTTCTTGCCTAACTGTTCTGGCTAGTACTATGGTGAATAGAAGTGATGAAAGTTGGAATTCCTATTGTCCTGATGTTAGAGAAAAGGCTCTCAGCTTTTCACTGTTGCGTGTGTTAGCTGTAAGCTTCTCATATATGAACTTTATTATGTTTATACACATTATTTCTATAACTTTTTGTTGAGTTTTTTGTTGTTTTTATTTGGTTTTTTGGGTTTTTTTTTTGTTTGTTTGTTTGTTTTTTGTCTTTTCTAGGGCCGAACCCATGGCATATGGAGGTTCCCAGGCTAGGGTCTAATCAGAGCTGTAGCCGCCAGCCTACACCAGAGCCACAGCAACGCTGGATCCAAGCTGCATTTTTGACTTACACCACAGCTCACAGCAACACAGGATCCTTAACCCACTGAGCAAGGCCATGGATCAAACTTGCAACCTCATGGTTCCTAGTCAGATTAGATTAACCACTGAGCCTTGACAAGAACTCCCTGTTGAGAGTTTTTAATCATGAAAAGATGTTGAATTTTGTCAAATTCTCGTTCTGCACTTATTGAGATGATTCTGTGATTTCTACCCCTGTTTATGTGGTGTTGATTTATTAGTATATATTGAATGAAACATCCTTGCTTCATATTCATATATTCATTAGGGATATTGGCCTGAAGTTTTCTTTTCTTGTAGTGTCCACCAAGGCTTTGGTATATGTAATGCTTACCTCACACAATGAGTTTGGGAGCTTTCCCTCCTCTTCAATAATTTGGAAATTTGAGAAGAATTGGTATTAATTATTCTTTATACATTTTGTAGAATTCTCCAGTAAAGCCTACAAGTCCTGGGCTTTTCTCTATTGGGAGATTTTTGATACTGACTCCATTTCCTTACTTGCTATTAGTCTTTCCAGGCTTTCTATTACTTCATGACTCTGTCTGATATGTGTCCAGGGATTTATCCACTTATTCTAGGGTATTAAATTTGTTAACATACAGTTGCTTATAGTAATCTCTTATGATGCATTTTATTTCTGTCGTACAGTTGTAATACCTCCTCTTTCATTTCTGATTTTGAGTCCTCTCTTAGTCTAGCTAAAGGTTTGTCAATATTGTCTATGTTTTCCAAAAAATCAGATCTTAGTTTCATTGATTTTTCTATTGATTTTCTGGTTTCTATTTCATTTATTTCTCCTCTGATCTTTATTATTTCCTTCCTTCTACTAACTTTAGGATTAGTTTTTATTTTTCTAGTCCTTTGAGATGTATTTTTTTCTTTCTTTCTTTCTTTTTTTTTTTTTTTTTTTTTTTTGCTTTTTAGGGCTGCACCTGCGTCATATGTAGGGTCCCAGGCTAGGGGTTCAATCAGAGCTACAGCTGCCAATCTATGCCGCAGCCACAGCCACACAGGACCCGAGCTTCCTCTGCGACTTACACCACAGCTCACAGTACCACTGGATCCTTAACCCACTGAACAAGGCCAGGGATGGAACCCACAACCTCATGGTTACTAGTCGGATTTGTTTCCACTGTGCCACGATAAGAAATCCTCTTTTTTTCTTTTTCTTTCTTTTTTACTTTTTAAATTTTTGTTTATTTATTTACTTAGTTTTCAAGGCCCTACCTGTGGCATATGGAGGTTCCTAGTCTAGGGGCAGAACTGGAGCTGCAGCTGCTGGCCTAGGCCACAGCCACAGCAATGCGGGATCTGAGCTGCCTCTGCAAACTACACCACAGCTCATGGCAATGCCAGATCCTTAACTCACTGAGTGAGGCCAAAGATTGAACCCATATCCTCATAGGTACTAGTTGGGATCATTACCACTGAGCTACAATGGGAACTCTAAGGTCTCTTTTTTTCTTAATGTAGGCATTTATACACTTCCCTCTTAGAATTGCTTTTGCTACATCCTTTAAATTTTGGTTTAGTGTTTTCATTTTTGCTTGTCTCAAGCTATTTTAAAAAAAAATTTATGTTCAAGAGTGTGCTGTTTAATTTCCACATATAGTGAATTTTCTCTATTGTCCATTCGTTTTCTATTTCTTCTATTTCTTTCGTTTCTGTTCTTCTCTTTATTGTTTTCATCCCCCTGCTACTGATTTCTAGTTTCATATCACTATGGTGAGAAAATGCGATGGGATGTTGGTATTATTTCAATCTTCTTAAATTTGTTGATATTTGTTTTGTGGCCTAACATATAATCTGTCCTGGAGAATGTTTCATGTATACTTGAGGAAAACTGTATTTTACTGCTGTTGGGTGAAATATTCTATATATGTCCGTAAGGTCCATTCGGTCTAAACTGTAGTTCAAATCCAACGTTTCCTTATTTTCTGTCTGGATGACCTGTCCATTGTTGAAAAACGGGTATTGAAGGCTCTAAACTATTATCGTATTGTTGTCTATTTTTCCCTTCCAATCTGTAAGCATTTGCTAAAATATTTAGGTGCTCCACTGATAACTGCTATATCTTCTTGATGGGTTGACCCCTTTATCATTATATAATGAATTTGTCTCTCCTCACAGTTGAAAGCCTATTTTGTCTAAGTATAGCTACCCCTGCTTTCCTTTGGTTTTCATTTGCATAGCATATCATTTTCCATCCCTTTGCTTTGAGCCTATGTGTGTTCTTAAAATGGAAGTGAGTCAGTCTTTGATTTTCTTCTCTTTATCTTTGTGTATATACTATAGGTTTTTACTTTGTGGTTACCATGGTACTTATATAAAACATCTTATAGTCTTTTAAAGGTGGTAACCTTAAATTTGATCACATTCAAAAACCCTTCTACTTCACTTTCCCATTTTACTTTATTTTTATTTAATTTTTTTTCTTTTCAGGGCTGCACCTGCAACATATGGAAGTTCCTGGGCTAGGGGTCGAATTGGAACTGCAGCTACCAACCTATGCCCCAGACACAGCAATGCCAGATCCTTAACCCACTGAGCAAGGCCAGGGATTGAACCTGCAACCTCATGGATACTAGTCAGGTTCTTAACCCATTGTGCCACAATGGGAACTCCCCATTTTACTTCTGTTATCATGGTTTACTTTTTTTTTTTTTTTTTGCCACACCTGTGGCATGCAGAAGTTTCAGGGCCAGGGATCAAACACACCACAGGAGCAACCCAAGGTGCTGCAGTAACAACATCAGATTCTTTACTACTCAGCCATAAAAAAGAACAAAATAATGCCATTTGCGGCAACATGGATGGAACTAGAGACTCTCATACTGAGTGAAGTAAGTCAGAAAGATAAATACCATATGATATCACTTATATCTGGAATCTAACATATGGCACAAATTAACCTTTCCACAGAAAAGAAAATCATGGACTTGGTGAACAGACTTGTGGTTGCCAGGGGGAGGTGGAGGGAGTGGAATGGATTGGGAGCTTGGGATTAATAGATGCAGACTATTGCCTATGGGATGGATTAGCAATGAGATCCTGCTGTGTAGTACTGGGAACTATGTCTAGTCATTCATGATGGAGCATGATAATGTGAGAAAAAAGAATGTGTACATGTATGTGCAACTGGGTCACCATGGTGTACAGTAGAAAAAAAATAATGTATTGGGGAATAGACAACAACAAAAAAACCCCAAAAAAACAACATCACCGAATCCTTGACCTACTGTGCCACAAGTGAACTCCAGTTTACATGTTTTTATATTGAGTATCAATTAATACTGTGGCTACGGTTATTCTAATACTTTTGTCCTTTAACTTTTATACAAGAGTTAAGTGAATAACAAACTGCCGTATTACAGTAACAGAATATTTTGAATTTGACTACCTACATATCTTTACCAGGGTGATTTATATTTTCATGTCACTAATTTGCATCCTTTCACTTCAGCTGGGAGAACTCCTTTCTGCATTTCTTGTCTAGTGGTGATGAACTCCCTCAGCTTTTTTCTGGGAAAGTCTTTATATCTCTCCTTCACTTCTAAAGTATTCCAGGTTGGTAGTTCTTTTTGTTCAATATTTTGAATATATCACTCCACTCTCTCCTGGCCTGCAAGATTTCTGCTGAGAAATTCTCTGATAGCCATGTAGGGGTTCCCTTGTGTGTCAGGACACTTTTTTTTTTTTTTCTCTTCTTGCATTAAAATTCTCTGTTTGGAGTTACCCTAGTGGCACAGTAAGTTAAGGATCTGGCATTACCACAGCATTGACTCAGGTCACTCCTGTGGCATGGGATCACTTTGTGGTCTCGGAACTGCTGTATGCCTCCAACGTGGCCAAGACAAACAAATTCTCAGAGTTCTCTTGTGGAATAGCAGGTTGAGGACCCAGTGTTGTCACTGCAGTGGCTTCAGTCACTGTGGCATGGGCTCAATCCCTAGGCTGGGAACTTCCACAGGTTGTCAGCATGGCCAAAAAAATTTTTTCTTTGACTTTAGAGAGAATGTCAGCTTTATTTTAATGTCTTAGAGAAGACTCAAAACAAAAAAATTCAACAGGAGTTCCCATCGTGGCTCAGCAGAAATGAATCTGACTAATATCCATGAGGATGCATATTTGATCCCTAGCCTTGCTCAACAGGTTAAGGATCTGACATTGCCATGAGCTGTGGTGTAGGTCACAGATGCAGCTTGGATCTGGCGTTACTGTGGCTGTGGCATAGGCCTATGGCTACAGCTCTGATTTGACCTCTGGCCTGGGAAGTTCTAAATGCAGTGAGTGTGGCCCTAAAAAAAAAAAATTCAACAATGTTTTTGGGAACCTATGAGATTCATGAACCTACATGTCCAAATCTCTCCCCAGATGTGGGGAGTTCTGAGCCATTATTTTTTAAAAAACAACCTTTTTGTCCTCTTTCCCTTTCTTCTTCTTCTGGGACTCCAATAATGCACAGATTGTCTCTTTTGGTGGTATCCATAATTCACATACGCATTCTTCACTCTTTTTCATTCCTTTTTCCTTGTTCTCCAACTGGAAAATTTCAAATAGCTTGTCTTCAACTTCCTGTCTTACAAAGAACAAATGACATGTCTTCAACTTCACTGTATTACTGAGATTCTTCTGCTAGCAAAGTCTGTTGTTCTCTATTGCATTTTATACGACTTTCATTGTAGCATTCAGCTCCAGGATTTGGCTCTTTTATGAATTCTAGCTCTCTGTTAAACTTATTTTATTCATGTATTATTTCATTGAACTGTGGGCAACCATCTAGGTTTTAATTAGAAGGTAATTTCCTCATGATTTTACAGTCCTGTTGGTACTGAGCAGAAGCTGAAGACTGAATCTGAAGGGCCAGGTCCAGTTTGGTGTCTGGCACTGGCAAAATAAAGCATCAGGAAGAAATCAGAAGCAGAGTAGAAGCTGGAAATGTCTCTCACCAACTCTCTTGTGTTAGAAAATGGTATGTCTCAGACTATACACGAGTCAGAAGCAGGGGCAGAACTGTAACTCCGATCTTCTGATCCCGGCAGTGTCCCTTCCCATACGCCATGCTATTCACTTTAGCTCTATTGCCAGTATTTAAAAACAAATTGGTTTGAAACTGCAAGTTTCGCCCTAATGCAAAGTCCAAAACACTAAGAAAACTCCTCCAACCAGAATAACAGCACGAACAGGGCATTACCTAATCAGCGACTCCACACAGTAATTACCATGTCAAGTGAAAAGGTCACAGGAGATACACAGCCTTGCAGCAGAGGTGGGGAGGCTTTCAGCTTTATTGAGATATAATTCACATATCAAAATTTTCCCTTTTTCAGTGTTATTTAGTACATTTGGAGCTGTGAAACCATCACCACCATATAGTTTCAGAACATTTTCAACAACCCTGTGCCCATTAGCAAGCACTCCCCATGCTTAACCCCAAACTCCTGCCAGCCCCTGGAAACCACTAATTCCCTTTCTATTACCCAGGGTCTGTCTATTCTGCATGTTTCAAACAGATGGAACCATCCAACATGTGGTCTTTTTCTGGCAGCTTCTTTCACTTAGCATGTTCATCCATGTTGGAGCATCTATCAGTACTTCATTCCTGTTTATGGCTGAATGACATCTCATTGTATGGATGGACCACGTTTTCTTCATCCATTCACCAGCTCAAGGACACTTGGGCTATCTTCATCTTTCATCTATTAAAATAGTGTCGCTTTGAACATTCATTCGTATACAATTCTTTTGTGGATGTGTTTCCAATTCTCTTGGGTAAGTACTGTGGGCTGGAATTGCTGGGTCATGGTAACTCGATCTTTAACTTTTTGAAGAACTGCCGGACTGTTTCCCAAAGCGGCTGCACCATTTTATATTCCCACCAGCGGTGCACAAGGGTCCCAATTCTTTACAACCTGGTCAACACTTGTTATTGTCCATCCTTTTAGTTACAGCCATCCTAGTGGGTTCTGGTGGAGTTCTTACAGCAAAAAGTAGTTCATATACTCTGGGCAAACGTATTCTCTGCTCAGCCCTAAGCCCTGTGCTTGAGGGATGAGCACAGGGGTAATGCTGACAATACCCCACCCCCTGTCCTACTGCCCAGGCTGCCCTCCCTGACAGGGAAGGACAGTGGTTCTCAAAATGTGGCCCCCAGACCAGCAGCATCAGCATCACCAGAGAGAAATGCAAAGTCTCAAATTCCGCCCAGAGAGACTGGGTCAGAGACCATGGAGCCAGCTCCCCGCCGTCCCAGTGACTGTGAGGCCTGCCAGAGTCCAGGAAAACAGTTGGCTGCACAGGGTCTTTGCCCTTCAGTGTGAGCTTAGCTTTATCCCCTTTACTGGTGATGATGAATACACACCAAAGCAACGAGGATGACAGGAACCAAGAGTTGTTTTGGTTTCTTTGCTGTGCCCATGGCATGTTGGGAGTTCTTGGGCCAGGGTTTAAACTTGCGCCTCTGCTGTAACCAGAGCCACAGCAGTAACAATGCTGAATCCTCAACCTGCTGAGCCACAAGAGAACTCCCAAAAGAGCTTTTTTTTTTTTATTATTGTCTTTTGAGAGCCATACCCACGGCATATGGAAGTTCCCAGGCTAGGGGTAGAATTGGAGCTGCAGTTGCCAGCCTAAGCCACAGCCACAGCAACTTGGGATCTGAGCACCATCTGTGACTTACGCCACAGCTTATGGCAATGCCAGATCCTTAACCCACTGAGGCAAGCCAGCGAATCAAACCCTCATCCTCATGGATACTAGGTGGGTTTGTTACTGCTGAGCCACAGTGGGAACTCCCTGAAAGAGTTTTTTGAAGAATTCAATTATTTGACTCAAATGGAAGTGCGAGGCATATTCCAGTAATGAGTGACACTGTTGATGTAAAATGGTCACAATAATTAAGTTTTAGACTCAGAAAATCCAGCTGAAGGGTAAATGGTTACTGCACCATTCAAAGCAGTAACACAGATATAATTTCCTTCATAAGTGATATTTTAAATATTCCTGGGGATTCCTTGTGGCTTGGTGGGTTAGGGATTCAGTGCTGACAGGACACTGGCTTGGGTTGCTGCTGTGGCTCAGGTTGGATTTTTGGTCTGGGAACGCCCACAGGTAGGGGCAAAAAAACAAAAAACAAAAAACACACAAACGAACCAAAAACCCATAATAATAAAAATAAAATGTTTAAAAAAGTATTCCTTATCCATTCAAAATTTCAAAGAGCATGCTAGCTCATTGGGAAGTGAAAGGCACAGGAGCCTCACAGATCATTTAAAACGGTAGAGGTGGCCTCCTTGGTATCATGTGAAATACACCACAAACACCCCGTCTAAAAAAATGAGGAAAAAAATACTCTTTGGAGAATCACTTGTGTTTCTTCCACACACTGCCATTAAAAACCTTCCCTATACACATTTCTTACAGGCTTACATATTCTGTTGTTAGGCCTGCTGTGTACTTCCTTTAGCATCGAGCCAGGTTCACTGCTTCTCTGCATCTCCGCCTGGAGCCAGGCTTACACAGGGCTGAGTGTGCCGTCGCCCAGGTGGCCAGGAGAGGGAAGCTCACACGAGCACGTGGCCAGAGAGGAAGCAGCACACGGGAATAACACAGACCCCAGGTCAGAGCGGAGCCGCTGTAACTCCTCCAGCCTTCCTTGACTCCAGCTCTCACTGTACTGGATTCTACAGCATCTCTCTGGTCTGAGAAGTCGCGGTGTCTCTGAGCAGATTCAAGACGTTCTGGTAAGTGTCCAGAATGTTCTGAGCGGTGGGTCTCTCTGCAGGCGTCTGGCTCTTACACGCCTTGTGAATGTCAAACAAGTGGAACCGGACCATGTCGCTCCCTTCCACGTGCCCCAGAAGGAAACTGGAGACGTCTGGAATCTTCCAGATGTCAATCTTCTCATCATACACGGGCATGAGGTCGTCCTGAAAAGGCACGTCCTCTCCATAGGGCCACAGCTGCTCTGGGGCCACGAAGTCCCCTCGGAGCTCCCTGTGGCCACACTTCACCAGGGCTCCGGAGCTGTGGTTTACCAGGGGCAGGGCGTCCAGGTCATTCAGCACGATGCTGAAGTTGGCGGTCAGCAGGTACTGGGACAGCGTCTTGGGCAGGTCGCTGGAGTCGCACATGACCAGCGTGCCCAGAGGGCTGTTGTGCAGGAAGTTGATGATGCCCACGTAGTCCAGGGCCAGCTGCAGCCTGTGCTGCCACGTGTTGATGCTCTGGTATCTGGGGAGGCTCAGAGCCTCCTCCAGGTTGCTCAGGGAGCCCAAGGGGTGATACTCGGTGAGGATGGTGCTGTCATCCTCACAAAAGCCAAGCAGCGTGACCACATGCTTGCTTTGCAGCGACTTCAGCATCCGCAGTCCATGCAGGAAGTCGTCTTTCATCTCCAACCTGGTGAGCCGAGAGAGAGCCACCTTGCGTTCCTTCCACTCAGACAGGAATACCTAAAACCAAACCACAGAGAATGTCAACCTGGAACCCTTGTTGATTGGTAAGCTGGGAAGCAACGTGACAAATGTCTTTCAGATGAGATCAGGCATGTTCAGGGTGTTATGGCCATAGGCTGACAAATGCCTTTCAGAGCAGGATGTGGTGCAGAGGATACAGACACTAACAAGGCACAGACCCGGTCCTCGAGGTGATTTTGCTCTGCTCCAAAGATACTTAAGAGAAGGACAGAGTTCCCATTGGGGCTCATCGGTAATGAGCCTGACTATTATCCATGAGATTGTGAATTTAATCCCTGGCCTCACTCAGCAAGTTAAGGATCCAGCATTGCCACGAGCTTAGGTGTAGGTCAGACACGGCTCGGGTTCCGTATTGCTGTGGCTGTGATGTAGGCCAGCAGCTGCAACACCGATTCAACCCCTAGCCTGGGAACTTCCATATGCTGCAAGGTGCAGCCTTAAATTAAAAAAAAAAATAAATAAATAAGGGAGAGAGCAGGACAAGATGCTGGGCAAGACAAGTGCCGTGTCAGCACAGAGGGCCAGTGCAGGGGTGGGGGCGGGCAGTGGCCGGTCAGGGTGCTGAGGGCCACCCGGACAGCGGGCAGGAACATCGTGGGAGCCAGTCCACAGGATGACTGGGGCCTGCAGGGTGATGTGGAGACTGGGGGCATTCCCAGGAGCAAGGACTGCAAGAACAAAGGCACTGAGTGGCAAACAGGCCCCAGCTTCAAAGCGGTGCAGCAGGGGACAGGGAGGGAGTGGTGAATGGAGAACTGGAAAATCCAACGCAGGGGATGAGCCCAGCCAGCCCAGCACATGACATCATCGTTCACTTTAAAAGGGAGCAGAGTAAACCACAATAAGGAACAGCTCTATGTAAGGAACACATTTTTACATGGTCCGTGGTTTTCTGTGACTTCAGCTGTAAAAGCAGGAGCTGAAATGCTACACGTACACTGGACCTGCTGTCCTGGCACACAGCAGGCACACAACTAGCAGGGGAGCAGCAGTACTGTAAGGCCTGGGAAGCCCATTACTATCAGTGAGGATAGAATTAAGAACCTCTTATTCTCTACTTAAACCCCCAAAGGGAAGGCAGAAGACTGCAAGGTTCCAGGTCAGGATACCACTGCCCTGGGCTGCTCCTGACCCCATGGGCTGTGTCCCTCTGGCTTCATCTTCTTTGGTGTTAAAATAAAGGTTACCAAAGCAACTTCGGGCGTATTTATCAAGAGCCCTTAACATTTACATCTACAATCTATGTAAGGCAGTAATCTGAAATACATAAAAGGCTCTGGGAACTGTAAATCAACTATAATGGAAAAAAATCATTAAAAAAAAGGTTCTGGGAATAAAAATCTAGTGTTATTTATAAAAGCATAACTGGAACCTTTCCCTCCATTAAAAATCAAGGAGCAGTTGTTTCACAGGACGGCTCAAAGAAGGTTATAGGGGTAGCGTGATACAGATGCTGACAGGGTTCTTTCACAGATAAAAATAATTTTCTAAATTAAAAGGATACAAAGTGTGTTTACACTACTGTTTTAACTGCACAAAATAAGACAAAATTACACAGAAATCAAAGGTAACAGGCTCGTGTTTTTGGTTCTCTCTGTATGCTTTTTTGAAAAAATATATATATACCTTTTGGTATTTTCCAACTTTCTTTTCCCAAAATGAATATACAGATTACTTTTAATTTTAAAACAACTTTTCAAAGTACTAAAAAATACTATATCAGATAGATGTGGGCTGTGAAGATTTCTTTTGGGCCTGAGAAGAGAGGTTCATTGACAGAAAAACCCATGTAACTGCCGTTGACCGTTTACTCCAAAGAGAAGTCTTTAAGACCTAAAAAAACAAATTTGAGAAATTTCAGTATGGAAAATTTCTATTAAGAAATCAGTTTGAGGAGTTCCTGTTGTAGCTCAGTGGGTTAAGGACCCGACATGGTGTCTATGAGGATGCAGGTTCAATCTCTGGCCTTGCTTCAGTGGGTTAAGGATCTGGTGCTGCTGCAAGCTGCAGTGTAGTTACAGATGCAGCTTGGATCCCATGTTGCCGTGGCTGTGGCATAGGCCCCAACTGCAGCTCCAATTTGATCCTGGCCCTAGGAGCTTCCATATGCCACACGTGCGGCTGTAAAAAGTCAAGTTGAAGAGTTCCCTTGTGGCTTAGCGGGTTAAGGATCTGGTGTTGTTACTGCTGTGGCTCTGGTTACAGCTGTGCTGCTGGTTCAATCTCTGGCCTGGGAACTCTGGCACGCTGCGGGCACGGCCCCCAAAAAAAAAAAAAAAATTGCTCTGATTGCTATAGTCACTCTGTTTCATAAGTATGTATTTTTTAATTATTATTATTTTGGGCTGCGCCTATGGCATATAGAAGTTACCAGGCCAGGCAGCATCAAAACTGTGCCAGAGGAGCAACACAAGCCACTGCAGTGACCATGCCAGATCCTTAACCCGCTGTGCCACAAGAGAACTCCTTTTTATTTTTATTCGATAGGACAGATTTTATTCTCTTCATAGATTTGCACCAGCACTAAAATTGTTATCTGATTCCAATACAAAAGTCATTTTTGTTGAGATCCTTCACTCCTTTGGACCCCCCTTCTAGACGGCACCACAGCAGTGACAACGCCAGATCCGTAACCTGCTGGCCACCATGAATACATGCCTTGGAGTTCAAAGTTCAAATACAGAAGGTGTAGATCTTTTTTTGTATTTACTTCTCATCCCAAAGGAAACTAGTTAACTCTTCAGTTGGTAACCTACCAGAAATTTTTCTATGCTTTTACATGTATTAATGTACATTTATAAAACAGCATTTGAGTTTATTACAACAAATATATTTATTGCAACTGGCTTTTTTTATTTAACTGATGCCTCAGAAATCTTTCCCTAATGTATATACAGACCAGGTCATTCTTTTTAAAGCCCATAATATTTCACAGTATAGGTGTAAGATTTTACAGATAATCTTTTCTTAAAACTAGGTATAATAGGGAGTTCCCGTTGTGGCGCAGTGGTTAACGAACCCGACTAGGAACCATGAAGTTGCGGGTTCAATCTCTGGCCTTTCTCAGTGGGTTAAGGATCCGGTGTTGCCATGAGCTGTGGTGTAGATCGCAGACACGGCTCGGATCCCGTGTTGCTGTGGCTCTGGTATAGGCCAGTGGCTACAGCTCTGATTAGACCCCTAGTCTGGGAACCTCCATACCCCGCAGGAGCAGCCCTAGAAAAGGCAAAAAGACAAAACAAACAAACAAACAAACAAAAAACAACTAGGTATAATAGAATCAAAATTCACAAAATCTGTAGCAGATGCTGTCAGAATGGATTAGGTTCTTTTTTCCATACAGCTCTATAATTTTGCATAGACATTTAATGTTAAGTGATCTATTTTTAAAGGCTTGATGGACATTTCAATTATTTCCCACTTATTTATTAACAACAACGCTCCAACGAAGAGCCTTCTATGTACATTCCCATGCACACCTGAAGGTATTTTTGTGACTGAGGACGATGTACCATCAGTGCCCTTCCCGTCGAGGCCAACCTGTACTTCACCAGTCATGCATGAGTCCTATGTTCTTCAGCCGGACCCACACTAGGCTACGATCTTGGTCATCTGTGCCAGTCTAATGGATGAAAAACCCCTTTCAGTATTTCCCCCAGTTACTAACGAGGCAGTGCTTTTCACCTTCTGGGCATTCCTGCTTGTCTGCTGTGCAAAGTCTTCACTGTCCTTCATACAGTTTTCTCTAGGGTTGTTTGCTTTGTGCTTATTAATTTCTAGGGGGTCTTTATATATTCTTTATTATACATGTGATCCTTTATTAGAAAGACAACTCTTAGAAAATAATTAGCTTAGTTTACGTGGCCTTTAATGGTAAAATAGTATTTCGCTGTTAAGTAGACAAATCTGGGAGTCCCCGTCGTGACTCAGTGGTTAATGAATCTGACTAGAAACCATGAGGTTGGGGGTTCGATCCCTGGCCTTGCTCAGTGGGTTAAGGATCTGGCGTTGCCGTGAGCTGTGGTGTAGGTTGCAGACAAGGCTCGGATCCCACGTTGCTGTGGCTCTGGCGTAGGCCGGCGGCTTCAGCTCCGATTGGACCCCTAGCCTGGGAACCTCCATATGCCGCGGGAGCGGCCCTAGAAAAGGCAAAAAGACAAAAAAAAAAGTAGTCAAATCTGTCTTCGTTCCTTTAACAAGCACTTATGTCAATAAAAAAGTTGAAATAATCATTCCCCATGTGATATTTACATTCCCATGCAGAAGGCAGACAACGGAGAAAACAAACAGGGCTGTGTGAAGTATACTGGAAGGAGAAAAGTTAAGCAGGGAAGGGTTAAATTTTCACTAGCCGGGGAAGTGCTCACCACGCAGCATCTGGGGACCACATCCTGGGGAGGAGGACAGCACAGTAAAGGCCCTGGGGTAGGATGTCCTCAGGCCACAGTGACTGAGCAGGTGGAGGGGAGCAGAGGCTGGGAGGGGCCTTCGGTGTTTGAAAGGACTAGAGGGACACAGAGGGCGCTGGAGGAGCTGGGGCAGAGGAGACACACTATGTGATCATAACAAGAGCAGCACTCTGGCTGCAGCGTGAGCGTAGACCAAAGGGAGCAGGTGGGCGAGCAGGCAGCCCACTCTGGAGGCTACCAGCTGTGGAGGCCTGCATGGGGAGAGCACACAGGCAGAAACTGAGGAGGGATCAAACTCCAGATCCCCCCAAGTGCAGAGACACTATAACTTGCTAATGGGCTGAACATGGATATAAGAAAGTGGGGTGCAAGGACGCCCCCCACCCCAGGTTGTGTGAGCACCTGGACAGACGGCTTGCCCTTGGGCGAGGTGGGGAGTGAAAGAGGAGCATGCTGAGGGGACAGTCTGTGACACACTTAGCTTGAGACGCCCTTCAACACCCATGATGTGGTAGAAGCAGGGGACAGAAAAGCCTAGCATTCATTCAGGGGATGAAGGCCTGGGCTGGATGAGGCCACCCAGGCCAGTGAGCACAGAGGAGAAGAAGGGCCCAAGACTAAGAGGGATGCAAGGTAGGCCTGGCAGAGGAGACGGAGCAGTGGATGCTGTTACTTCTCGCAGCATCTGTGCTCCAGACAAACTTCTACAAAAAAAACAGATCACATGGAACCCTTCTAAGACTATACAAAACCAGAGGACAGAGCGATATAAAGGAAAGAACTGAATCCATTCCCTCTATGGGATCCAACCCAAATGTTATGGCTTTTTAACATACCATACTTTTAAAAATTCTTTTTGGGCCACCCCTTGGCACATGGATTCCCAGGCCAGGGGTCAGATCCTGGCAGCAGTTGCAACCTAAGCCACAGCCGTGGCAACACCAGATCTTAACCCACTGCGCTGAGCTGGGGATAGAACTTGCATCCCAGTGCTGCAGACCCTGTTGTATCACAGTGGGAACTCCTTAACGTACCATACTTTAATCTTAAAGGACAAAACATGCAAGAGAAAGCGGCTACCAGAGATATGACCTGCTGAGCACCAGGATGCTGCATCAAGACCCACCACCAGCTCCCCAGGGGACCAGGTATGACAGAAGTGTGCATCGTGTCACAGCTCCCACCTGGTGGGGCGTCCGCCTACTGGAAGGATCTGTTCTATCACAGCCATTCCTCTTCCTTATGAGTACTGTTGCCCAAATCTGTGGTTCTGGAAGTGGGTGGCCCTGAGATGTGGGTGCTGCTGCCCTTAGGCAGAGAACGTGCCTGGTCCTTTCAGTATCATCTTGGGTTTAAAAATCTACACTCACGGTCATCCCCAGGGAGTAAGTCAGGACAGAGAAGAAGGGGCAAAAGGGACTTCCACTCTTTGCTCTACCTCCTTCTGAATGTTCGAGCTGAGGAGCTCCCCTTGTTGCTCAGTGGTAATGAGCCCGACTAGGATCCACGAGGATGAGGGTTCGATCCCTGGCCTTGCTCAGTGGATCAGGGATCCGGCGTTGCCATGAGCTGTGGTGTAGGTCACAGACGCAGCCTGGATCTGTGGCTGTGGTGTAGGCTGGCAGCTGCAGCTCCGATTAGACCCCTAGCCTGGGAACTTCCATGTGCTGTGGGTGCAGCCCTTAAAAAAAAAAAAAAAAAAAAAAAAAAAAAAAAAAAAAAAATTTGAGCTGAATGTACTGCTTTCATAATTAAAGAACAGAAAATGGGAAATCAGGGGTCAGTTGGCCTTGTCCAAACTAGGGGCAGGAGAGGACATGGGACGCAATTCCAAACACAAACCAGAAACCATCCAGGGGAAGGGGGTATGCTCGGACACCGTGAGAGTTAAGCTAATATATAACGTTATGTGGATTCAGGTACCAGGCATGGGGCTAGATGCTGAGGACACAAAGGGAACTGGTGACTGTGCCCTTGGGAGCTTGCATTTATAAGAGACAACAAACGAGATGCTAGACAGAGTCCACAACGTGTGGGGCAGGTTCAAGAGGAGTGTCAGGGAAAGCCCCTCAGAGAGGTAACATCTGATGCTGAGAGCCGAATGATGAGCAACCAGCCACACTGGATGGGGAGGGACGGCCTGCATGTGTTTAGGAGGAATACTTGGTTACAGAAGCTCCTGCTGAGAATCTACACCCCCAGCTCGAGTGCCAGGGAGGAGGGATGCCCAAATGGGGGTGGGGGGTAGCGACGGGAAACGCGTTTGTGGAATGAGTGCGGTGTGGAGGATCAGGACCTGCAGGCCCTGGGAAGTCCATGGGGCAGGACAGTCAAGGCTCTGCGGGGTGGAGCTGACACTGCCCCCTCAAAACAGGTCCGAGGGCAAGTTTCAGCCAAGACACAAAATCTTAGGGTAACAGCTTTTTAGTCACCCTTTGCCTAAACTACCCATATTCCACTCTGTTGAATCTGGTGGGATGCATGTCATCTCCTGACATTCCCTAAAATCAAATCTGTCCTGAAACAATAATCTGTCATCATTAAAGCTACTCAAAAACATCCTTCAGGATAAAAAGCAATTGTGAAAATAATTCCAAAAATACCCTGAGTGCAACAACACAAAAACAACAGGGCAGCTCCCCGAGTTCACTCTGAAGGGGACAGAAACTAACTGGCTGTGAGTCACCCTCCCTGGTGACTTTGTCACAGCCTATAGCTGTCAATACTGGCCTGGATTTATAGCCCCGCACCCCGACAACTGCCCACTGCCTGTGACTCGGCTTGGCCTCCTCTCCCACACACAGAATCCTCCCTGCACAGGAACACCACCCCTGTCCTCCCTGCCGCCCAACCTCTGTCACCCCCACAACACCCCACATCCATCCAACCTACCTCCTGCCTCCTTTCAGATGCAACCAGGGCCCACCAACTTCTCGATGCTTCCAGTGTGGACAGCCCCCATATCTCACCAAGCTTCTCGCTGATCTGCTCTGCACACAGGCCGCCACCTCTTCCCTCCGTCAACGTGGCTGCCCTGGTGCCTGAGGCCCGCAGCCCTGCAAGATCCTCATCTCTGACCCCTTCCTCTGGTCCCCAGACAACCCAGCATGTTCCACCTAGGGGCCTCTGCAAGGCCCCATCCTGTGTACTGGAACATCATCCCCAAACACTCATGCCATCCTGCCAGTCTAGAGTAACAAGCCCGAGGCTCGTTCCTTGCTCTGCTGTCTTCGCAGAGTGTCACTAACGCAGTTCACTATATATCTGCTTCTTGTCATCTTATTATTTATTCATTTATTTTTTGTCTTTTTAGGGCCGCACCCACGGCATATGGAGGTTCCCAGGCTAGGGGTCTAATGGGAGCTACAGCCGTCGGCCTACACCACAGCTAATGGCAACGTCCCATCCTTAACCCACTGAGTGAGGCCTGGGATCGAACCGGCATCCTCATGGATGCTAGTCAGATTCATTTCCCCTGAGCCACGACGGGACCTCCGACTTCTTGTCTTCACTGAAGCCTCCTCCTCAACTAGCTTCCTGGGCCTGCGTTCCTTCACTGCCGAGCTGGGCGCCCACTACAATGAGCGGACGGAACCAGTTACTTCTTTCATGGTCTCACTGGACACTGATTCCTCCCCCTTCTCCCCCGACTGACCTCCTGCTTCAAGGTGGCTCCTTTCTTGTTAGAGAAGCAGCTGCAGCTCCATCCCCCGCCCAAGCATTTTCTGCCCTGCCCCCGCCCTGCCCTTTCCCCTCACTCGCTGTGTCCTCACAAAGGGACTGTCTGGTTCACCAGCCTTAACTGGCTTCTAGAGTGGTGCACTTACCACAGGTGTGACCACTGTGGAAACACAGCCCACAGGCTGCCCACGAAACAGGGCTCTGGAAGCTTCTATGTGAGAACTTAATTTGTCCCTTTGGTTTCTCTTTTTAAAATAAAAAATAATTTTAATCAAATAATACTACTACAGAGTTTGAAAATTAAGAATGAAAAAAATTGCCCCAAATCCTCCTTCACCATAACACACTTTCTATCATTTTCACATTTTTCTACATAAATCATCTTGCAGATGAAAACAGCATATTGTACAACTTCCTATTTTACTTTTGTATCTATCACCATAAGATCTTTTTCATGCTGCTACACCTGTTGGCTACAGAATAGTCTACAAGTGGTTGGACCACAGGAACTGTTCCCCTAGAGTTATTCTTTCTAGTTTTCTATTACTGTTAACAACCAAGCCAAGCACTCCTTTCGTATCCAGCCTTTCCTTCCTCTGCATGACTTCAGCTCGACAACGTCCCAGGTGTGCGCTGACTGGGCTGGAGGGTAGAAACCCGTGGACCCACCCGTTACCCTGGACGTAAGCCTGGAACTCACCCTCTTCACGGCTCCTTCGCCAACTCGCTTCATCTGCCTCACTTCCGTCCTCAGCTGCTCACAGGACAGCCACGGGGAGCAGTTGCTCATCTGTCCCATCCTGAAGTGGCCATGGGGACAGTGCCTGGGCTCTCCCACAGAGCGCGGGGGCAAGATGAAGAGCCAGTCGAGGCAGAGGTAGAGGAGGGCGTTCATGAGGGCCATGGAGAGCAGCAGCCCCACCACCGGGGGCACGTCCCTGCGAGGGGGGCCCTTCCTGCCTTCCTGGGGTCTCGTCTCCATGGTGTCGTCCTCCTCGAGCTCCTAAAATAGACAGTGAAACAAGGAGTAGCCGTGGTCTTATTTCATGAGGGCTGAGGGTGACACAGCCTCCTGGTCCCAGCATCACTGAGATGACCAAAGAAGGTTTGACACCAGCCTTGTGCCAAATGCTTGAGGCCAGCACTTCCCAGAATCCTTGCAGTTTATTACAACTCGGAGGACAAAGGTGTCCTGGTATGTCTGTCTCCCCCACAGTGTCTTCACGGAGGGGTTAGTTAGATGAAAGCGAGTTCTGTTTTGTTAGTCCAGTGGAGCCAGGGCAAGAGAGGACAGAAAAGGGCAGTGGGAGGGCAGCTGGGGCGGGGTGGGGGTGGCGGGGACAGCTGGAATGCTGAGAGGGGGTGTTCCCTGGAAGGTACTCAAAAGCCCCCTGAGGTTTCTAAGAAGCAAAGGTGTGGAAAGTGCCCCAGGGGTGGAAGAGGCTGGGGTGGGCTGGCTTGAACCCGGGACCAGCACCCTGAGAAGACATGAGCCTGTACAATGGTGGTGAGACAGGAGACCTGAGGCAAACCCTGCCCTGAGCTGACACCAGGAGGTGGGGCCCTCGCCACCACCCAAGGTCTCAGCTCCAGCCCTGGTGCAGCTTGGGGCTGTGGTGAAGGCACACTGCCTGGTTGCTGGGGGGTGGGGGTGGAAGGGGAGGGGCTGGGGAAGGGCCTGGACAGTCGAGGCAGATGCTGTTGACCACCCGGTGGAAGAGTGTCACTACCACACAAGAATGTGTGCCAGCTTAACCACCATGCTGTGACATGCAGGACACCAGTGACAGAATGGACCCAGTGCCTTCTGGTTGGAGGCCACCGTGCTATGCAGCCTTACCCTCCAGGGGGGCTTTCCTTCTCCCAGCTCAGGTCTCCATCCACTCCCAGGTCAGTCAGGGCCAGCCCTGTGAGCTGGTTTGAAGGCACTCTGCCGCAAAGGACCAAAAAGGAGGTTTGGTAAATAAAAAATGTACCTCTGCACACAGACAAGTGGCAACAATCCAGGTGGGCCTCCTTCCCCAGGCCCTCCTGCCAGGCCCCTCAGGCTCTGACCCCAGATGGTGCAGCAGCTGTAGGTAAGGCCTCGCGCAGCCCCAGCTGGTCAGGGCTCCAGAGCCGGTTTCCAGCCTCTCCTTGCCCGTCTGCTCCCTAAAGCCCCATCGCACCCCACATGCCCTGCTCTGGGCACTACAAAGAAGCAGGCAACCCTCTTCCTTCAGTGCCAACTGCTTTCTCACTAAGACACTGTTCTCTCCAATCACAGGCTACCAGAAATTCTGTGCACCTATGTGGGTCCGCCTGTTCGTCCACCCAGATGAACCTGTCACGTGTATTAACTTATCACAGTGAGGAGACCACGAGCGTCTCAACCGGACAAAAAGAGGAGTTACTGCAGAATTCAGGTGACAGAGGAGCTTAGGAAAGATGGAAACAAGGTTGTGTTCTATTGGGCTCAAAGCCAAGCAGGGCTGCCTGTAAAGAGGTTAAGACTGGGAGTTCCCGTCGTGGCTCAGGAGAAACAAACCCAACTAGTACTCACGAGGATGCGAGTTTGATCCCTGGCCTTGCTCAGCGGGTTAACGATCCAGCGTTGCCGTGAGCTGTGGTGGAGGTGGCAGATGCATCTCGGAACCCATGTTGCTGTGGTTTAGGCCAGCAGGTACAACTCCAATTAGACCCATAGCCTGGGAACCTCCATATGTAGCAGGTGCAGCCCTAAAAAGACAAAAGACAAAAAAAAAAAAAAAAAAAAGAAAAGAAAAGAAAAGACAAGAGGCAAGGATGTGAAGAAAGGGAACCCTTGTACACAGCTGGTGGGAATGCAAATGGGTGCAACTATTGTAGAAAATAGTTTTTCTTCAAAAAACTAGGACTATGGAGTTCCCATTGTAGCTCAGCGGTAACAAACCCAACTAGTATTCATGGGGATGCAGGTTTGATCCCTAGCCTTGCTCAGTGGGTTAAGGATGTGGCATTGCCATGAGCTGCTGTGTGGGTCAAAGACGAAGCTTGGATTCCGAGTTGCTATGGCTGTGGCGGAGACCAGCAGCTGCAGCTCTGATTTGACCCCTAGCCTGGGAACTTCCATATGCTGCAGATGCAGCCCTAACAAGACAAATGAATAAAAATAAAAATAAAAAACAACTAAGAACATAACTACTGTGTGATCCAGCAATCCACTCCTGGGTGAATATCTGAAAAAAACAAAAACACTAATTCCAAAAGATATATGCACCCATGCTCAAAGTAACACTATTTACCATAGCCAAGATGTGGAAGCAACCCAAGTGTCCACTGACAGATGGATAGATAAAGTGTTATGTAGGTATGTATGTATGTGTGTATATGTACATATATATATATATGTCAACCTGAAAAAAATACTTCCCAAACTCAACATCTGCTCTTTCCCCTCAAATCTGCTGTTTTCACAGTGTTCACAATCTCAGTAAGTGACAGCTCTATCCTTCCAGTGACTCAGGGCAATAAGGCCGCAGGTCAGCAGTGACACCACTCCTGCTGAGCAGGAAGTTGAGTCTTCTACGGGTCAGTGTACTTGCCCAAGAATAAGAAAGCAGTGTGCTCACTCCACTTCACGACAAAGTCCTCGGGAAACCCCGGGTCCACTCAACAGCTCCCGCCTCACCCAGACCCTCCTTTCTCCAGATGACACCACTGCTCACCCCAGCACCTGCGTCCTGCCAGCAAGCCAGCGCTGTTCCGGGGGGTGTCTGCTCACCTTCCTCAGAGAGATTCCGGGCCCGCATCTTTCTCTCTGGCCCTCTCCCCCTTGGCTGCCATGGACACAACGACGACTTTCACCACTCAGGCCTCACACCCTCCTGAGCTTCTTCCACCAACACCTGATTCTTAGGTGACCTTGAAGAAATGGATAAAACTACTGCCGCCTCTCCTCTACGGCATTTAAAGTGACCAAGAGGGTCTCAACTTAGGCCTGAGGTCGGTGACCAGTGAACTTTATTCTGAAAAGGGCCAGACAATAAATGTTTGGGTTTAGAGGCCAGAAGCTGGAATCGAAGGACCACAGCACTGAGATGGGCGGGCGTGGAGCGGAGATGTTGAGCAAACAAGGCAGCCCCACGGTTATTCCACTCGGTGGTCAGGCGCAGAAGCAGCCAGGCCATCCTGCACAAATGAGCGTGGACGTCCTCCAACTAAACTGCTCACGGATGCCAAGAGTCCGATTTCATCAAAACATTTTGATTTTTTCCCCCAACAGTTCAAAAGGTGAAAAGCATCCTTAGCTCATGGGCCACATAAATATGGGTGGAGGTCAGCAGCCGGCAAGCCTGCCTTAGGCGATGGCATCCCCCCAGGTGCCGAGGGCCCCCTTCCATACCATGCTCTCTAGGTGGTCTCACCACACACATGGCTCTGAAGGCCAAGTCCACGCTCATGGCTTCAAATCTGCTCTGTGGCCCTTCCTACACTTCACTCAGCTGGCCCCTCAAGACCTGGGATGCCCACAACTGACTTCTCTCTCCTGTCACAAGTCCCCATGGTGATAGGCACAAATCCATGTGGCTTGATTCCTCCCTCCCAAATCTGCTCACACCCCGCTTCCTCTCTCTGCCACCTCCACCCCCAGCCCTGGTCTAGACATCTCCTACCTGGGCTTCTGCAACACTTTCCTACACACTCTCCCACTGCTTTCTCTTTTCCAATCCATTTTTCACAGCGAGTAGGATCTTTTTTCTTTTCTGAAATGTTTCAAGCACAGAGAAAGTTAAAACATAAGATTATGAGCATCCATTCAGCTGTGTGAAATAACACTGCATCCTACTTTTTTTAAGAAAGAAAACATTTTAGGAGTTCCCATTGTGGCTCAGAGGTAACGAACCAAACTAGTATCCGCGAGGACTCGGATTTGATCCCTGGTCCCACTCAGTGGGTTAAGGATCTGCCGTTGCTGTGGCTGTGACATAGGTCAGCAGCTACAGCTTCAATTCGACCCCTAGCCTGGGAACTTCCATACGCTGAGGATGTGGCCCTAAAAAAGGAAAAGAGAAAAAAGTTATGTAATAGTTGAAGCCCCTTTGCGCCCCTCAGAGCCTCTCTGCTATTCTTTTTTTTTTTTTTTTTTTTTTACGGCCACACCTGAGGCTTATGGAGATTCCCAGGCTAGGGGTCTAATTGGAGCTACAGCTGCCAGTGTACACCACAGCCACAGCAACACCAGATCCGAGCCACGTGTGCGACCTGCACCATAGCTCACGGCAATGCCAAATCCTTAACCCACTGAGCAAGGCCAGGGATCAAACCCGAAACCTCATGGCTCCTAGTTGGATTCGTTTCTGCTGTGACACGATGGGAACTCCCCTCTCTTCTATTCTGTTCCCTCCCTAGAAGAAATCACCATCGGCAAGCTGGTGTGTCTGTGGTTCTCAAACTGTGGTCCCTGCACTTGCAGCCCAGCCCTACCTGGGACCTGGGAGATGCAAGTTCTAGAGTCCTCACCCCAGACCTACTAAATCAGAAACTCTGAGGTGGAGCCCAGAAATCTGTTTTTTGGTTTGTTTTTTGCTTTTTAGGACTGCGCCTATGGCATATGGAGATTCCCAGGCTAGGGGTCTAATCGGAGCTGTAGCCACCAGCCTACACTACAGCCACAGCAACGCAGGATCCAAGCCACGTCTGCGACCTACACCACAGCTCATGGCAACACTGGATCCTTAACCCACTGAGCAAGTCCAGGAATCAAACCTTCGTCCTCATGGATGCATTTTGATTCATTAACCACTGAGCCACGACGGGAACTCCTAGAAATCTGTTTTAACAAGTCTTCCAAAGGACTCAGATTCCTGCTAAAGTTTGAGAACCACTGGTGAACATAACTTCCATGCATGCTTTCTATTTCTATCACATGGCTGTGTGGCCAGAAATGACAACACATGACACATGTATGCTTTCAAGGTTCATACAAGCAGTGTTGTACTGTTCGTTTCTCAGTAACTGCAGAGGATTGGTTCCAAGCCCGCCATGAATCCCAACATCTGCAGATGCTTAAGTCTCTTACACAAAATGGCACAGTACCTTCCACCCTCTGTATCTAGGGATGCAGGATATGTGGATACAGAGGGCCAAGTGCATATCCTTTTACAACTTGCTTTATTACTATTATTATTATTTGGCCACACCTGCAGCATGTGGAAGTTTCCCAGCCAGGCATCAAACATGCACTGCAGTTGCAGCCTGTGCCACAGCTGCAGCAACACTGGATTCTTAACCAGCTGCACCACACAGGAACTTTCACAACTTGCTTTTTCTTCTTTCTACAGCTGTACCTTTGGCACATGGAAGCTCCTGGGCTAGGGGTCGAATCAGAGCTGCAGCTGCCAGCCTACATCATAACCACAGGAATATCATCTCTGAACAGCACCTTCAACCTATATTGCAGCTTGCGGCAACACCGGATCCTTAACCAGGGTTAAGGCCAGGGTCGAACCTGCATCCTCATAGACACTGTGCTGGGAATTCCCCCAACTTGCTTTTTTCAAAGCTCGGGGCATTCTGTTTTTGAGGTTTATCCAAGGAGATAACATGACACTCCAGTTCACACTGTTTCGGACTGACTACACCACAGCTGGGGAAATAGGTTTTGTGCACACCTCTCGTGCACCTGTGGAAGAGTTTCTCTCTGGTATACACAGGGTCTTTCTAAAGCCCAAGCCTGATCACTCCCTGCTTTACAACATTTGACAGCCCCTCTCTACCCTCAGGTTAAAGTCTACACCCCAAGAGGCCTCTAGAACGATGCTTCTTGCTGTTCCTTCTTCAACTGTAAGGTCTCAGAGGACCACCTGCCTGATGTGTGTACCTGTATCCTCGGTGGGCAATGTGCAGCAGGGACTCGGTAGAAATGCACTGGTCACCTGATCACTCCCAGCTTCTCTCTCCAGGGCCTCAAACTGCTTCCTCCCTCCGGTGCCCAATCCCACCAAATCTCCATCTCTGCAGGGTGCCTGTCCCCTGAGGCTCTCATCCACCACTTCCTCCAGGGAGTCCACCAGCCCATACCTCAGGATTAATCCTTTTAACTTGAACCCCCTGCCCCTGACCTTCCACAGATCCTACCCTGCACCATCAGGAATACATTCAGATCCTCTAAGGCCTGAAGCCTACATGTTTTTTATTTTTTTGGTTTATTTATTTATTTATTTTTTGAGGTACATCACTTTCTCCATTTCCACTCAAAGGATGCCAATATCAGGTTCAAAATTCTGTAAGACTTTAGAAATTCATATTTTCTTGGAATTCTCATTGTGGCTCAGCAGCTAAAGAACCCAATGAGCATCCATGAGGATGTGGAGTCAATCCTTGGCCTCGCTCAGTGGGTTAAGGATCCGCATTGCCGTGAGCTGTGGTGTAGGTCGCAGGTGTGGCTCAGATCCCAGGTTGCTGTAGCTGTGGTGTAGGCCCGCAGCTGCAGCTCCAATTCGACCCCTAGCCTGGGAACCTCCATATGCTGCAGGTGAAGCCCCCCCAAAAAAGACAAAAAAAAAAAAAAAAAAAAGAAATTCGTATTTTCTAATCTGTGCTGGACCCTCACCATTACCCAGGAATCCTTTAACATATTTCTTGTCAGCTCTACAGCTATATGCCTCATTAGCCTTTCAATTTTCCCTAAGTCCAGAACTCCCATCGTGGCTCAGCAGAAAGGAATCTGACTAGTATCTATGAGGAGGCAGGTTTGATCCCTGACCTTTCTCAGTGGGTTAAGGATCTGGCGTTGCCATGAGCTGTGGTGTAGGTTGCAGACGTGGCTTGGATCTCAACGTTCCTGTGGCTGTGATGTAGGCCACTGGCTACAGTTCCAATTTGCTCCCGGGCCTGGGAACTCCATATGCCCTGAGGCAGCCAAAAGAGGGGAAAAAAAGGAAAAAAAATAAAACTAAGTCAGAGTGAGGTGAGTAAACTGTACACAGAGGAGCCAAGTTTTCTGACCCTAAATCCATATTCTTCCTCTAAATCTTACAACTCTCAGGTATTAGATGGAATTGAACACAGTACAGTCATTGCAGGGATGGGGGCTTGATGCTGAGAGTGCCTAATTCTTTCTTTCTTTCTTTCTTTTTCTTTAAGGCTGCAAGTGTGGCATACAGAAGTTTACAGGCTAGGGGCCAAACTAGAGCTGCAGCTGCCAGCCTATATATACCACAGCCACAGCCACAGCAAAGTCAGATCCAAGCCACATCTTCGACCTACACCAGAGCTCATGGCAACGCCAGATCCTTAACCCGCCCACTGAGCAGGGCCAGGTATTGAACCCACATCCTCATGGATATTAGTTGGGTTCGTTTCTGCTGAGCCACAAAGGGAACTCCAAGACTGCCCAATCTTTTTTTTTTTTTTTTTTTTTTTTGGCTTTTGAGGGCCAAACCTGCAGCATATGGAGGTTCCCAGGCTAGAGGTTAATCGGAGCTATAGCCACCCCAGCAACACTGGATCTGAGCCCCATCTGAGACCTACACCACAGCTCATGGCAACACCAGATCCTTAACCCACTGAGCAAGGCTAGGGATTGAACCCACGTCCTCATGAATACTAGTCGGGTTCGTTAACCACTGAGCCATGATGGGAACTGCATGACTGCCTAATTTTTTTTTTTTTTTTTTGGTCTTTTTAGGGCCACACCCCTGGCACAGGGAGGTTCCCAAACTAGGGGTCCAATCAGAGCTGTAGCCACCGGGCTACACCACAGCCACAGCAAGGTGAGATCTGAGCAGCGTCTGCAACCACAGCAACACTGGATCTGAGTCCCGACTTTGACCTACACGGAAATGCAGGCTTCTTAACCCACTGAGCAAGGCCAGGCCATCCGCAACCTCATGGTTCCTAGTTGGGTTCTTTAATCACTGAGCCACAATGGGAAGTTCCAAGGCTACCTAATTCTTAAAGAAATCAGTTACCCACCCCAACACCTTTTTTTCTCTTTTAAAGGCATATTTCTGGAGTAGGTTTTCCAAGTCTAGGGTTAAGGCTGTATGGCTGAAGGAATTTTCTTGCTGAAAATAAGCAAAATGATACTCACAGCTCCTGCTTCTGTAAATTTAAAAATAGCAATGGTGGGGGTCAGACACAAAGGATTTCTGACAGTAAGAAAAAATTGGTAACAGGAAAAAGTAGGAACCACTGCTACACATTCACAGCCTAATTTAAAAACAAGAAAACCCATGGAACAAAGGTGGTTTTTACCAAATAGAGAATATTTTATACAACCAGAAAAGAATGGATTAGTGTCCCCAATACAACTGAGGGTAGAATCCCATTTTGCTAACAAAGCACGGGTACATTAAACATTCCAGATGCCTGCTTAGCCTTAAGGTTCTATAGTAAAGATCAAGGATGGAGAAGCCGAGACCACCAAAGGAAACTGCTAAACCCTTCTTTTTAAAGAAGGGCCACAGACGATTCCACAGCTGCACCCGGAGGCAGCAGCAGTGCCAAGGACCTCCAGGAGGCGGGCATGGAAGCCTGTCCTGGCAGAGTGTCCGTCAGCTAAAGTCCAGCTGGGCCGCCGGACTGGACGCGATCCAGCTGCCCCCCACCCCCACCCCCCGAGCCCGGCCGCAGAGCCTTGCCCCTCGCCGGCTGCTCCCGGGCCCGCCTACCTGCTGCCCCTTCCCTCAGGCCCCCCGCCCCCTCCCCCAAGCATGCCCCTCCCCGGCCCACCCCTCTTGTCCCAGACCCACTGCCCCTACCTGCAGCCGGCTGCCCGGGCGACCTCGCCTCTACCTGCGGCCCCATCAAGCGGCCCCGCACGCGGCCTTCTGCGCCTGCGCGGCCGGAAGCGCGCCCCGCAGGACCAGCGCAGGGCTGCCCCTGGTGTCCACCTCCTGCCGCGCACCCTGGGGGCCCGCGGCCGGAACGCAAAAGCGGAGTCGGAGCGCACTCGGAACCTACCCGGGCGCACAGGCTGGCTCCGGTCCCGGCGGCTTCTCTCCGAAGGCCTGAGGGTGGTGATGTGTTTAGTCCGGAGGCGCAGCCGGGTGCGGAGAGGACCTGTGAGAGCCAGACCCTGCAGAAGGCTCCCAGTCAGAGGAACCCTGCTTCCAAATGGTCCTCAGACGTGACGCCAGAGCTTCACGGCGTCAGGGGGCCTGCCAGAAGTGCATGTTCAGGGCGCCATCCCGGCCTGGGTTTGAGCCCGGTGCCTCGTTCTTATCTGCGATAACGCATTATGTGGTTCTGTATCCATGGATTCAACCAACTGTGGATCGTGTAGCGCTGTAGTACTTAGTATTGAAAAAAAAAAATCCACATGTAAGTGGAACTGTGTAGTTTAAACTTGTGTTATTAGGGTCAACTGTTTATTTATTTATCTTTTTAGGGCCGCACCTGTGGCATGTGGAGGTTCCCAGGCTAGGGGTCTAATAGGATCTGTAGCTCATGGCAACGCTGGATCCTTAACCCACTGAGCAAGGCCAGGGATGGAACCCACATGCTCATGTGGGTCGGATTCGTTTCCACTGTGCCAGGAGGGGAACTCAACTGTGTATTTAAAATGATCTCAAAATGTTTGTTTCATTAATTCCATTTGCATTGTCTCCTGGGATCTGGCTGCAGCCTGAAGTGTGGCTGAGAAATGGACTAGAGAAGACTGGATGAGGGAGTTCCCATCGTGGCTCAGTGGAAACGAATCCGATTAGGAACCATGAGGTTTCAGGTTCTATTTCTAGCCTGACCCAGTGGGTTAAGGATCCGACGTTGCCGGTGAGCTGTGGTGTAGGCCGTCGGCTGCAGCTCCAATTTGACCCCTTGCCTGGGAACCTCCATATGCCACAGTGCAGGCCCCCCCAAAAGCCTAAATAAATAAATAAATAATAAAATAAAGATTGACTTGAATTGATCCATAATCATGTGTGATCCCAGCCTAAGTTCACTGGAATTTATGTTGCATGTAAGGCAGTCTTTACTGTTGTAAATCTTCCTTTTTTATGTACTTTTTTTTTTTCTTTTCTTTTTAGGGCCGCACCCAGGGCATATGGAAGATCCTAGGTTAGGGGTTGAATCAAAGCTGTAGCTGCCAGCCTGTGCCACAGCTCATGGCAAAGCCAGATCCTTGACCCACTGAATGAGGCCAGGGATTGAACCCTCATCCTCATGGATACTAGTCAGATTCATTTCTGTAGAGCCACAAGGGGAGCTCCTGTATGTATATTTTGAAAAATATGAATAAATATGAAATTTAAAATAAATAAAATCCCAGAATACAGTTTGAAATTACTAGGCATGTGAAACATTGTCCAAATTTCAATTTGCTTAGGAAAAGACCACTGATAGTCACAAATGACAGGATGACAGATAGTGGGGTTATAGAACCAAAGACATTAAAAATTATCTAGTGATTAGTTAGGACTCTGCAATTTCACTGCTGTGGCTGAGTTTAATCCCTGGTCTGCGAATCAAGATCCAACATCAAGCTGCTGTACACCAGCAACAACCCCCCCCCCAAAAATAACAAAAATGCTCAATTTTGAACACTCTAGGCAATGTTAATCGAAATTTCAGAAGCAAAAGAGGTATTTATTTGGGGTTTGTTAGGACTTCAGCCTGGAAGATACAGATCCAAGAAACACTTGACTTGTGTTCTGCCAGACTATAAAATTGGGGAAATTTATAAAGGCAAAAAACTATAAGGTTACATAAATCGTCAGGAATTAGGAATTGTTCTCTCAAGAAGGGTGCTTATTAAGCAAGGAATGGTTAAGTTTGAAATGATTACATAGTTGCAAAGTGCAAGAGGTAGGTACCTTCCAATCTACAAGGTTGCATCTAGCACCTGGTAGCATATTGTTTTGAAAATGGCTGTTAGTGAGTTTGATATAATTCAGAAAGTTCAAATTCTCAACAATGCATAAACATCTCTGAAAACACATTCGCAATGGCCACCTAGCTCCATTCTGGATGCCTGAATGATAGTACTCTATTTAGTTTTTAAAATGATTTTAAACATCATCAATACAAAAGTTAAAATAGAAAGTATCTGTATATAAACAGAAGACTTTTTAAAGAATCAAAGGAACATTCCAGAACTGAAAAATATAACGAAAACAAAGAACTCATTATATAGGTACAATAGCAAAACGGAGATGACAGAGAAGAATCAGTGAATTTGAAGACAGATTATAGAAATGATCTAATCTGACCAATAAGGAAAAAAAAAAAGGTACCTGTGGAACAAGAACAAAAGGACTAACATTCTTGTCATCAAGTTCCCATGGGAATAAAGTACTGCAAAATATTTGAAGAAATAATGACTGAAAATATCCCCAAGTTTAGTGAAAAAGAAAACTACAGATTCAAGAAGCTGAGAAAATCCAAAGATATACATGCCCAGGCACATCAAAATCAAATTGCTAAAAGCTAAAGAGAAACTAAAAATTTTGCAAGCAATCGGAAGGGACATACAGATGAACAACTATTCTTCCTAAATGCTGAAGGAAAAGAATTTTAAACTCAGAATTCTTTTTTTTTTTTTTTTTTGTCTTTTTAGGGCTGCACCCTTGGCATATGGAGGTTCCCAGGTTAGGGGTCTAATCAGAGCTGTAGCTGCCGGCCTATGCCACAGCCACAGCAATGCGGGATCCGAGTTGCGTCTGCGACCTACACCACAACTCACGGCAACACCAGATCCTTAACCCCCTGAGCAACCTCATGGTTCCCAGTCAGATTCATTAACCACTGAGCCACGACGGGAACTCCCAAACTCAGAATTCTATATCCAGTGAAAATATCCTTTAGGAATGAAGGTGAAATAAAGACATTCTCAGCTGGAGGTAAACAAAGAGAATGTGCAACCAGCAGAACAGATCTAAAAGAACTGCTGAAAGAAATTTCTTCAGACAGAAGGAAGTTCTAAACATCGGGAATGAAAGACAAGTAACAGAATTGGTAAATATAATAGACTACTCTCTCTCTTTTTTTTTTTTTTTTTTTTTTTTTTGGTCTTTTTAGGGCTGCACCTCTGGCAAATGGAAGTTCCCAGGCGAGGGGACGAATCAGAGCTGCAGCTGCCAGCCTATGCCACAGCCACAGCAATGCGGGATCTGACCTGCATCTGTGACCTACACCATAGCTTATGGCAACGCCAGATCCCTGACCCACTGAGTGAGGCCAGGGATTGAACCCTCATCCTCATGGATACTAGTCAGATATTAGTCTCTGCTGCACAACAGGAACTCCATTACTTTCTTTTCTAATTCGAGATTTTCTTTACATGGGTGGTATTTAGTGCTGTTTAACATATTTGAAATTTTAAAAACTAAATAATTAATAAAGCCATAAACTCATTACATGTTAACAAAAATAACATTTTATGAAGCGTACACTTTCCAAACAATAACAAAAACCAGTGAGGAAAATGGCAGTTTCACATTTTTGCAAATCTCTTTAGTCTGACTTAATAGAAGGTAACTGGATTCTCTTATCTACTTCCACTATTTTTTTTTTTTTTTTTTTTTTTCCTTTTAGGGCAGCACATGGAAGTTCCCAGGCTAGGGGTTAAATCGGAGCTGTAGCTGCCGACCTACAGCACAGCCACAGCAACGCCAGATCCAAGGTGTGTCTGTGACCTACACCACAGCTCATGGCAACGCCAGATCCCTGACCCACTAAGCGAGGCCAGGTATCAAACCCGCATCCTCATGGATGCTAGTCAGATGTGTTTCCACTGAGCCACGACAGCAACTCCTACTTGTACTTATAAACTGTTGCAGTATGATGTTTTGGTTGATGTGTATGAAGAAAATCCACTCATACACACAAATAGTCAGAAAGGGAGTATTTTAGTAGTGCTTTAAGAAGTTGTAGATATCCCTTGATACTATACCAAAATTTCACAAGTGAAAGCTTCTCAAAGGTTAGCTGAAATGTGGAATCTGCAGCCCTATCAGTGTCCATTTTATTTGAACTGTTTGTTCATATTTTATGGCTGTATCTGTAGTACATGGAAGTTACTGGGTCAGGGATTGAATCCAGGCCACAGCTGCAACCTGCACCACAGCTGCAGTAACGCTGGATCCTTTAATCCACTGCAATCGACCAGGGATGGAACCAGTACTTCCAAAAGCGACTTGGGTTGCTGTAGTTGGATTCTGCACCATGGTGGGACCTCTGGAATGGATTGTTTATCCATGCATGACAACATCATAGATGGGTCATTTGGAAAATACCGGTGTGTTGAGTTATCCAGATCCATTAACTGTTGACACATTTAATTATTCATTGATTCAATGAGTTCATTAATATCATCACTTTGACTTCATCAGAAGGTTCTGTAGGTATTGGGAAGCCGTCAAGCTTACTGTGGTAGATTAAAATTTTCCCTTGAAAGCTCAAATTTTATCACTGGCAACAAACACAGTTGTTCAAGTACAAACAGCATCCTACAAAGAGTGGTCTGTTTGGTCTGGAACTTACACAATTGCACAAATGCTTTTCTTCAAGACAACCAGAGAGATATGCTTTAGGCATTCGTCCATTCAGTCACACAAAATATTGAAAAGACAGTGAGTACTGTGAATAAAACATATAATTACTGATTCATCAAGTACATTGTTCAGCAAGTGCATGGCAGTGACGAATACAATGACCATTCAGTACCACTGCCTTGATTTGTGCTAAGGAACCAGTAGTTTACCCATTGCTGATGCACCAACAGTGCAGACAGCAACACAGTGATAGTATTATTAGACAAATAATTTTGAACTAGAAGCCCCCTCCAAAGACATTTTGTTAGTGCAATGAAAAAACTGCAGTGCCAGGACTGTGTATCCAGCTGTGCATTAGACGATGGTCCTCATTAGGATTATCAAATATGATACATTTAAATCATGGAGCCGCCTCACGTGATTCCATATTCACCAAACAGCCTTTTGACCAATACATCACCACCTAGTTAAACTTCGGCAGAAAATACCACGTGGCTAGGCTGATGCAATTGCTTGGGCTGCCCGTACATTTCTCAGTGTGTATTAGTAAACTGCCATTAAGCTGCTTATTAAAGAGTCTCTAGGAGTTTTGTTGAGTCCACAGCCATCTTAGGAGAACTTTTCTATATAATTTTTGTTCCTTATGACACCTTTGAAAATGTCTACATAGGGATGACATTTTATGAAAATTTCAAACATAACATCAGAAATTTCTGGAGTCCAAAAACAAAAGCTGACATGTAAAATGTTAAAAATAATCCCCACAAAGTCTATTTTCTCCAGGAATTATTAAAATGTTGTCATTTACTGACTTCTTGAGATGACAATTCTACTCTACATAATTTCTTTAGCTGTAGTTTGGTGCTTTGAACATTAAACAAAAATTCTTTATTGATGGGGAGACTTGATATGCAGGCACAGAGAACTGGCTCGTTCAACCTTCAGCTCCTTTCTAGCATGTCCTCCTGAGTTCATGGAAGCAGAAAGCTATAAACTACATTTCCCAGATGCCTTTGCAGTTAGGGGTTTGAGATGTCCTTTAGGTCCTTTCCAATCAACGGCACTAAGGTGAGCCTTTAATTTGGCACCGCATCACATGTGGTGGAAAGCAGGTGTCCCTGCAGGGGATGTGGTGGAGCTGGTCAGTCCCGGGGCCAGCAGCCTCACTCAGCAGTTCCTGCTTCCAGCACAGGCAACAGCATCACAATGGTACAGTTCTGCAGTCGGGTTTTGGGATGTATTTCTGGGAGATCAGGTAATTACTTATTCTTCGAGTTATCTGTATACCTCAATAAACCCTGTGGGTTTAAACCACATTGAATGGATTTTGTGCTTGTGGTCAAGAACTGACCAATTCACTACAATTTCAACTACATTTCTTTTAACATAATCACCTTGTTTCTTCAGTTTTTTTTTTTTTCTTTTTAGGGCAGCACCAGTGGCAAATGGAGGTTCCCAGGCTAGGGGTCAAATTGGAACTGTAGCTGCTGGCCTACACCACAGCCACAGCAACACAGGATCTGAGCCACATCTGCAACCTACACCACAGCTCACAGCAACACCAGATCCTTAACCCACTGAGCAAGGCCTGGGACTGAACCTGCATCCTAACGGATGTTAGTGAGATTCGTTAACCGCTGAGCCATGACAGGAACTCTGTTTCTTCAGTTTTATAGCAACATTTTCTTTTTTCTTTTTTTAAAAACATGGAATGCTTCACGAATTTGTGTGTCATCCTTGCACAGGGGCCATGCTAATCTTCTCTATATCGTTCCAATTTTAGTATGTGTGCTGCCGAATTGTGCACAGTGTAGCAACATTTTCTTCCTCAACTGCTTTTCTTTTTTTAATTTTTTTTTTTTTTTGCTTTTTAGGGCCACACCTGCCACATATGGAGGTTCCCAGGCTAGGGGTCTAATCGGAGCTGTAGCTGCCAGAGCCACAGCAACGCCAGATCCAAGACTCGTCTGTGACCTATACCACCGATCACGGCAATGCCAGATCCTTAACCCACTGCGCAAGGCCAGGGATCGAACCCACAGCCTCATGCATGGTTCCTAGTTGGATTCGTTTCTGCTGCGCCATGAGGGGAACTCCCCTCAACTGCTTTTCTAAGTCAAGAAATCCTTTGTATTTGGTTAAATGGTACTTAAAAGATCAAACTACTATGGCATTATTTTAGGATACATTTATAATTTTATTACAAAACCATTCTTTTGGCATTAGTTGGTTACAGTGATGGTGAGATACTGTGAGTGTGGCGTATGCAGCAGCTCTAAAGGAACAACTGCTCTCAGTTACCTCCTATCCTTTACACTCAAGTTTCGTGCAATCCTTGAGGCTGCCGATCCTGACACATACACGACTTAGGGAGGAGGTGGTGCTAGGGAATTAGAGTAAATGTTGATAAGACTACAGAAGTTCCTTTATAGGACCTTGTTTCTTCTCCCTCCTCCCAAAGAATTACTTTGCTTAGAAAGAGTCCAATTACTTAAACTAGTCTGAAACGCAGCAGCACCCAAAAAGCATCACACCTAGTTCGTGTTAAAAAGCAGTACCTGTGGGACGCATGTTTTACACCACAGGCCAAGGGAATGATCACTCTAGTTCTTAACTCCTGCATTAGAGTCACTTAAAAAAATAGAAGCATCCCATCAAGTTCTTCTAGATGGTGTTATTGCTGTACATCTGTAGGTGGGTCACTCTCTGTGCTGTGTTTGCTCTGAAGAGATCTTCCAATGTATCTCCAATATTCCTTTCTTATAGTGTCCTTTTCTTTAGCTAGGATTTCACATAACTGAAAAGGAAAAACAAAACTTCATTAGAGGAAATGTTTAATTCAATCTCTAAGGCAGATACTTCTGGGCTAATACACTTAACTCAGGTCATGTTCAAATGCAATAGACAGTGGAGTCTGTCTATCACACATGCACCAGTGATGGGTGTTGCCCTCGACAGCAGAAAAGCCCTGCATGGATTTTGGAGTAACAGGTGAAAAGGCGACTAAATACTGGTGCCACTGGGCAGGACCAGCTTGGAGGCACCAGAAAGAAAAGGGCTGAGTCCCACCACTTACCTCTAATGCTTTATTAAGAATGTCCTCCTTGTTGTCACATTGGTTTTCTAGCATGTCTTCATAGATATCCACGAGAAAGGCAATTAGGTAAGGGGAACTGTGACTTGGTTGTAAATCAAGTAATTGATTTAAGAGATTAGGATATTTGGAAAGACCACGATCCTGCAAAATCCTAAAATTAAAAAAAAAAAAAGGGATTCTCAGTTTTGAGAAGGAGGAATAGAAAGAGTAGAATGATCAAGAGAGGGAAGAGAGTTCCCGTTGTGGCTCAGCGGTTAACGAATCTGACTAGCATCCATGAGGACCTGGGTTCGATCCCTGGCCTTGCTCAGTGAGTTAAGGATTCAGCATTGCTGTGAGCTGTGGTGTAGGTTGCAGAGGTGGCTTGGATCCTGCATTGCTGTGGCTGTGGCGTAGGCTGGTGGCTACAGCTCTGATTAGACCCCTAGCCTGGGAACCTCCATATGCCATAGGTACAGCCCTTAAAAAGAAAACAAACAAACAAAAAAAGAAAGATCAAGAGAAAATGACTCCGTGGAGTTCCTGTTATGACTCAGTAGGTTAAGAACCTGACTAGGATCCATGAGGATACAGGTTCAATCTCTGGCTTCACTCAATGGGTTAAGGATCTGGCGTTGCTGTGAGCTGTGATACAGGTCGGATCTGGCAGACTCGGCTTGGATCTGGTGTTGCCGTGGCTGTGGCAGAGGCCGGCAGCTACAGCTCCGATTTGACCCCTAGCCTGGGAACTTCCATATGCTGCAGGTGTAGCCCTAAAAAGAAAAAAAAAAAAGTGAGCTTTATCATGGATAATTAATAGCTGAGTAAAATTGGTTTAAAAGAATAATGAAGTTTAAAAGTAATCACTTATAACTCAAACTGTAACACAAAATTAAGGAAAAGTTAAAAAGCGAAGACAAAAACCAAGAGAGATGTTTCTGTTCCTTCTTGAGATGTTTCCTTATCCCTTAAGCTCTGCAGATAGTACAAGCCCCAGCCTCTGACAAAGCTCCAAATGTGGCTGAGCTCCATACTTGGTATTCTTTGGGCCTAGCTTCCTTGGAGACCTTTCAGTTTGACAAGGAGTCTAGTGATGTCACAGGCCAGGCAAGTAAAACCTTGCTGACTTAAGGAGTAACACTTGTAACAGGAGATGTCAAGAAACGGAAACAAGAAGGGGGCTATGCATCTGTCCAATCTGCTTGTAAATAATTGGTCTTGCCTTCCGAAGACCCTGAGCTGAGCAGAAACTAGTGTGTGGATTCTGTCCTGTGACATAAAGACTAAGGGTTCATAAATACAATTATAACTATTACTGTTTAATGGACTACTCTAAAACCTGTGCCAGTACATGCTCGGGAGATAAAGAAAAGGAGAGAGAGCATGGTTATTGGGTGTTATCGTAACACTGTTACACTTCTGCTCTTAGATCCAGAAAAATGGATTTTTTTTGGAATTTGATTATGGAACATATTCCACATGTTGTAAAAGGTTAGCAAAAAAAAAAAAAAAAAAAAAAAAAGCAAAAACAACCTCTTACCCTTTCAAATAGTTCCATGCACTTTCATTATGTGGTACTAGTTTGATCATTTCTAGAGTGTACCTGTAAGAAAAGACCACAAGTAAAACATGTTTAATTTTGAAAAAGCAGAGCAATAATGAGAAAGTTTTCATGTGACTATGGCATGACTTGGCTCTGTGCTTTCCTTATCTCTCCCTGCGGCTTTGGCATCCCCCAGGATATGTCTATATTAGAGACTCCCTCCAGGCCGCAATGGTCACTTACTTACACAGTAACAGGAAGGCCTAGTTCACAAGTGGAAAAGAAGTGGATGTGGGAGATTTCCTTAAAATGAGGCTTTCCTTCTGAAGGAAGTATCAGCTGAAACAAGGAGACTCCTTCTTTCACTAAAGAAATCTTAGGGAAAAAGTCTGAGATCTACTTATGCCTGAAAAATCATTGGTCACTGAAAAAGGAGAACTAAATTATCTTGGAAACACTGATAAAAAACAGATGGCATGGATATTATATAGACAATAAAAACAAGAAACCAACATAGGTGTATAATTCTTATATTTTAAAATAAGACTATAGAGCTCCCGTTGTGGCTCAGTGGTAATAACCTGACTAGGACTTGGGTTTGATCCCTGGCCCACTTAGTGGGTTAAGGATCTGGCCTTGCTGTGAGCTGTGGTGTAGGTCTAACACACGGCTCAGATCTGGGGTTGCTGTGGCTGCAGCACAGGCCAGCAGATGCAGCTCCAATTCGACCCCTAGCCTGGGAACTTCCATCTGCTGCAAAAAAAAAAAAATAATAATAATAATAATAATAATAAAAAGTAAAATAAAACAAGATTCCTAGTAAACTATGATGTGATTCCCATTCCAAGTGAACATTCCCTAACTTTCTCTTCCTCTTAAACAGGTTATTAAATATAATTCAGATCCAATCACAAAAAATTCCAAAGGAATTGTTAACTGTAGAACTTTGCTTGCTCAAATGAGTAAGTCGCTAACTCGAGTTTGGTGATCTTAGTTTTGTTGCAATGCTTTTATTTTTCCACAGAAAGTAATGATAAACTCATTCAGCATTGTGAAAATCATAAAGAAAGAAGCCTGGGGAGTTCCCACCATGGCTCAGCAGTAACGAACCCGACTAGTATCCATGAGGATGCGGTTTTGATCCCTAGCCTCGCTCAGTGGATTAAGGATCCGAGTTGCCGTGAGCTGTGGTGTAGGTCACAGGCAAGGCTCGTATCCCATGTTGCCGTGGCTGTGGCGTAGGCCATTGACCCCTAGCCTGGGAACTTCCATATGCCGTGGGTGCGGCCCTAAAAAAAAAAAGAAGGAAAGAAAGAAGGCTGGAGAAGAGAGCTATTGTAGGACAATGAATTGTAGAGTTATAGACTTTTTTTTTTTAATTTAAACCATAAATAGAACAGATAAAAATCAGAGCCAGCGGCCCTGACCCAAGAAGAAGGGCAAGGGAGAGAGGCAGATGTATGGTAAAATCAGCTCCTCCTCCGAGCTGCTAAAACAGCTTTCACAATTAAAATATGACCATGATCTCATCAGGCTATAAAAACAATAAACACATTCAAATTTTAAAAAGACACTGAGGCAAAGTAGACTGAGGCAGAGAAGAGGCTTATCGATACCATGTAAAAATTTATACAGAAATTCAGGCCAACTCAGAAATTTCTAGATCTCATAACAGCATTTTGTATGCGAGACTAGTTTTCAACTTGGGGTGATTTTGCAATGCTTTGGGAATGTCTGGGGACAGTTTTGTCACAACCGGGGTGGGGCTTACTCCCAACACACGAGGCATAAAGGCCGAGAATGTGGCTACACATCTCACAAGGCACAGGACAACAAAGATTCACTAGGCCTCAAACCCAGCACTAGAGTCATGTGGCATCTGGTGGCTGTTATCTAAAATTTAATGAGGTAGTTTGAAAATGGAGCTTCTGAAATCTGATTTCTTCTCAATCTATAGTAGCAACAACATTTCCAGAGACTTAAGACACTACAAAGTCAACATGTACTATATTCTCTGTTATTTGTAAACTTATCATTATAGGTGTCATCTAAGTATTCTGTCCTACTAGTTCCATGAGGGCAGGGTCGGGGCAGTCCTGATCTACAGGTAGTCTCTTAGTGTGTGAACAAGTGACGATTACTAACTGGACTTCTCTCTCCAAAACAGCAGGATCATTGTAGCCAGTGGTGTTCGAAATTACGAAGTATCTTTGGTTCCAGACAGAGTTATTTCTCACATCCTCTTTGAGAAGCTGGTCTACATACTGTAGCTCATTATCCCAAAGTTTAAATTCCTAAAAGAGAATAAAAAGTAAAACATCCAACTAGAAATGTCCTGTTATTTATAAGTAACAGAAATAAATAGAAGTTCCCTTGTGGCTCAGCAGTAACAAAACCGACCAGTTATCCATAAAGACGCAGGATCGATCCTTGGCTTTTGCTCAGTGGGTTAAGGATCAGGCGTTGCTGCGAGCTGTGGTGTAGGTCACAGACATGGCTTGGATCTGGCGTTGCCATGGCTGTGGGAGAGACATGCAGCTGAAGCTCTGATTTGATCCCTAGCCTGGGACCTTCCATGAGCTGTGGGTGCAGCCCTAAAAAGACAATAAATAAATCAAATCAAATCAAATAGATAAGTCCTGAGCGAAGCTAAGTAGGCAGAACTTTAGATATGGGCTCTTCATGTATTTGGAGGAGAGGAGTGACAGCTGCAGGAAATGGAAACAGAGGGGAAGGAAAGTCACTGGAGACAGGGCAATGGTGATGAGGAAGGGAAAACTAAGAAGGCGGCTGAGGTGGCAGTCAGAGTGGCTGTAATTCAGTACCACCTTGTGGAAAACAACTTAGATACCAACTTAGATACCCAAAAACTATTGGAAAGAACTAAATCAAAAGAAAAACAGTAAATCCAACTAAAGGCTCATGCATGGTTTATGGGAAAAATGTAGAAAAAAACATGAAACTTAGTAATAAATCATTGATTAACTATAGTATTATATGTTAATTTGATGTGATTTGATGTTATTACACATATTAAAGAGAAGTATATATGATAAAATTATATTAAAATACATGTAGAAAATATATATACACCTGGATTTTGATATAAATTTTTACATCACAAAGTTTTTTTATAGTTTTTTTTTTGTTGTTGTTCTTTTAGGGCCAAACCCACAACACATGGCAATTCCCAGGCTAGGGGATGAATCACAGCTCTAGCTGCCAGCCTACACCACAGCCACAGCATTGTGGGATCCAAGCCAGAGTCTGTGACCTATACCACACATCACGGCAATGCCGGATCCTTAACCCACTGAGGCCAGGGATCGAACCTTTGTCCTCATGGATGCCAGTTAGATTTGTTTCTGCTGAGCCATGGCGAGAATGCCTACGAAATTGTTTTAATTAAAAAAAATTATGGCGAGGAGTTCTTGCTGTGGTGCTCTAAGGTCAGTGGCATTTTGGGAGCACCGGATGCACTTTTGATCCCTGGCCTGTCACAGCGGGGTAAGGATCTGGTGTTGCCAGAGCTGTGGCTTGGGTCTCAACTGCAGCCTGGATCTGATCCCTGGCCTGGGAACTCCATATGCCACAGAGCAGCCAAAAAATGAAAAGAAAAAAATAAAGTAAAATAAATTATGGTGAGAAGAAAACCAATAAAGACAATTTGAAAAAAGAGAAGAATGGTCCCAATGCTGCAAAATTAGGGACATTAACTATGAAAAAGCTACTATATTGCTTATTTGATACCATCAAAAAACTAGAAGTTTATTTAAAAAAAAAACTAAATGACTTTAGAAAATGTATTCCTTTAGTCAGACTTTGAAAACTTTAAATTTTTAAGCAAAAACAATTGTTTTGGTGATATACTCTTGGTATAATGAATAGTGCAGAAAGTAGCAATCACTGGAAAAAATTCACAGGACACAACACTACAATTGTTTGCTGGAATAAATAAAATGCCCAGAGTGGGAGTTGTAACTATTCTCTTCTATTTAGGACTTAGCATAAAATTTTAACAAGTGAGCAGAAATAAAATATACAATAGTTACTGTAAAATCATATTCCAAAGTTCATGCATGCAAAACCTCAATATGTTATAATGCCCTCATTAAAGTCACTATTATTCTTCACTAATATGAAATTACTCACCAGCATACCCAAAGAAATTATAAAGGTTAATAACATGAGAGCTGTCAGGTTTTAATGAAATATCTTGCTAGGTTTTTTTTTTTTTTTTTCTTTTTAGGGCTGCACCTGCGGCATATGGAGGTTTCCAGGATAGGGGTGGAATTGGAGCTATAGCCGCTAGCCTACGCCACAGCCACAGGAACGAGGGATCCGAGCCTTGCCTGTGACCTACATCACAGCTAACGGCAACACTGGCTCCTTAACCCACTGAGGGAGGCCAGGGATGGAACCTGCATCCTCATGGATACTAGTCAGGTTGGTTACCTCTGAGCCACAATGGGAACTCGTCTTACTAGTTCTTAATCCTGATATATTGTGTGTAATGAACTATGTGTGCTTCAGTTTAAGTATACTTATAATTTAATAGTAATTTAGGTTCCTTCATTCAGTTGAAATAAAAGTCTGAGAAGCACTGCAGCAGGAGAATCAATACCTGGATGACCCACTGCCGATGCTGCCAGGCATGGTAATTCTTGGCATCCTGACTGAGAATGTCGGCAATAAACTCAAGCTCCTGAGATGGGTCTTTCAGCCACTCCACCAGCACGCGCCTGTGATGCCTACAGGCGGGGAAAGGAAGTGCAGAAGTTCCACGTTAATTTACCCCAAACCTAAAGTACCAGCTGCATGTACCGTACTGGATGACATGGAGGGACACTTGAGGACAGATGTGCACCCCTCACTCTACTGGAAAGAAAAGGGAACTTAGAAGAAACACCAAGAGAGACAGTTTCAGAGGACGAGGTGACAGCTGAGGAATGAACAGTGATATGTGTAAAATGAGACAAGGTACTTTGGGCTTAAAGGTTTACCTCAAGCTAAATCTCTCAGGACAACCATAATATCCCATCAAAGAACTGTCAACATTCCCAGATGGCCTAATGAGATTATGGGAAATGGAATACTGCTTTATTAAGTGGTTAAGCTAGCTGCCAGTTTCCCTGAAGTCCACGGTGCCACATTTAAGCAACTGCTCTTTCCATCAGCTCATGGGCAGAACTGAACTCCCTTCTACACTGGCAAGTAGCTGTGACAAATTGCAAGTTTGTCAAAAGAGGAGTGTCTGTACTTGGAAAATACTTCTAAGAATTTTTTATTGGGTTCTGTTTTTATAATTTTCTTCAGCTGAAATATTTATAAAAATCTCTTAGTAAAAATGCTCTAAAATCCATTGCGGTGATGGTTGCACATATAAATACCTCGAATGGGTCAATAGTATGTAGTATGTGACTTATATCTCAATGCAGCTGTTTTTATTTTTATTTTTTTAGGGCTGCACCCGAGGCATATGGAGGTTCCCAGGCTAGGGGGCTAATCGAAGCTACAGCTGCCAGCTTATGCCAGAGCCACAGCAAAGCCAGATCTGAGCTGCGTCTGTGACCTACACCACAGCTCACGGCAAGGCCGGTCCCTTAAACCACTGAGCGAGGCCAGGGATCTAACCCGCAACCTCATGGTTCCTAGTCATATTCATTTCTGCCAGGCCACGATAGGAATTCCTCAATGCAGTTGTTTTTTAAAAAATCCATTAGTATTCATTATACTAAAAGTGAAGAGGGGTGATGGGGAAAAGCAAAAAGATTTAATGCTTAATGGATGACCTATTTTACATGTATGGACAATCTAAAAATTCATCTCCTGAGCCCCCTCTTTGGTTGCACTGGCTACATGTGGAAGTTCACAGGCCAGGGATTGTACCCCAGCCACAGAAGTGACCAAGCCACAACAGTGACAATTCTGGATCCTTAACCTGCTGAGCCACCAGGTAAACTCCAATCTTGCCTTCTTAATAGTCTCTGAGATGAATTTTTAGGGAGTTCCCTGGTGGTTTAGTGGGTTAAGGACCAGGTGTTGTCTGCTGTGGCTGGGGTACAGTCCCTGGCCTGTGAACTTCCACATGCCATGGGCATGGCCAGAAGGCAAGAGGAAGACCCTAGAGGGAAAGATTTTTTTCAGAAGTCTTCCAGTGTCTCATTCATCTTTGAATCCCAGCATCAATAAAAAAACCTTTAATAAACAAATGAATAAAAGATAAAATACCAGAAGGTTGTTTTATAACACAGTGAACAGAAAACATTTGTTTCTGATTTTTTACTCAAACTTTGCCTGACTCTAGTAGTATTATATGCGAACGTCAAGGTTTTAAATAGTAGCAGCAAACATTTGAGCCTTAACTATGGGTCAAGACCCACTTTAACACTAAACATGGTTATCTCAGTTTATCCTAACAACTCTGTAAGACTGGTAACATTAGCTCTAAAGTACTAAAGTTATTTTTTAAAAAACCATTCCTTATAGATCATCATCCACTGGCAGGTACTATAAGCACAGACTTATTTCCTTCCTTACCAAACTTGATAGTTTTTGGGCTGTTCCTCAATTATTGCTGTGATGTAGTTCATTTCCTCATGCAGATCCTTCTGAAGTGACTTAAGGAGAACTCTTCGAAAATGCCTATGGCAGAGAGCAAGCACCCAGTCTCATTACTCCACGTAAACTGCCCAGTCAACGTGCCAAATAAAGCCAAGTACAGCAACATAGTCAGATGCCTTTTCTTGCTAGGTACTCTATATAACAAATAACTTAGGAATTTAACTAACTATAGTTATCAAAACTCATACATCTATCTGGTGATCGGAAGAATAAAGCATTTTGAAACAAAAATAGCGAAAGGCAGCAAATGTGAGATAGAACAGAAGATAACTAACAGATGATTTTCAGGTAAGACCAGTGTTCTATTGTATAAGGATCCAAAATATCTCTTTTAAATCAACTATAATAAAGAAAATTAAATAAAAATCGAAAAAAATCCCCACAAAATATCTTTCCTATATGTTACAGCTTGTTCATTTAGACACATTATTCATAAAATAAATTAATTTCATCACACACTATAAAATATTTTACTTTTATAAACACCATAACAATGCTACTTATAAATAAGTTTCTATTTAATTTCTTCATAAATGAAGTCAAATCATTAAAAAAAACCTTTTCCCTAAAGACATGATTAGTTCTGGTCTACTTTTACTTCAAAATTTCAAAAATTTCCATGTTAATATATAATAAGAGACAACAAAAATTACTTTAAAAGTTATCTTTTAAAATGAAATGCTAAATAGAGGAAATAACAGTATTTCTCTATTAGGATTAAAGAAAATTAGGCTTCACAGAGCAATACATATACAAGCAGCTAATTTCAGGAATACTGCCTTTGCTTTTTTCTTTTTTGGCTACATTTGCAGCATGTGGAAGTTCCTTGGCTAGGGATCAAGCCCACGTCACAATTTAAGCCTGCGGCACATCTGCAGCACAAGGAACTTCCTCAAATGCATTCTAAGTTATTTCGAGCCTTATACGGTCAGGAATTTCTTACAAGTTAAGAATGTGCAAATTAAAGACATAAAAGTGATGCAATATCACATTAACAATTCCAAATAAACATGGTGGGTTAAATAAATAGCTTATCTTCACTCGCTAATGAAATACTACTAAAACAACAGTAAAGAAATAAAAATGGGGAGTTCCCTAGTGGCCTAGCAGATTAAGGATCTGGCCTTGCCACTGCTGTGGCTCAGGTTTGATCCTTGGCCTGGAAACTTACTTTTGTATGCTGAAGTTACCAAAAAAAAAAAAAAAAAAAAAAGTAAGAAAGAAAGGAAAAAGAAAAAGGAAGGAGTTCCCTTTGTGGCTCAGTGGTTAACGAACCTTACTAGTATCCATGAGGACTCAAGGGTTCAATCCCTGGACTCACTCAGTGGTTAAGGATCCGTCGTTGCTGTGGCTGTGGTGTAGATTGAAGATGCAGCTCAGATTTGGTGTTGCTGTGGCTGTGGTGTAGGCCAGCAGCCACAGCTCCAATTTGATCCCTAGCCTGGGAACTTCCATATGGCAGTTCATAAGACATATGAAGACAAACAAACAAAAGAAAAAAGAAAGAAAGAAAAACCAGTATAAATCCACCAGGACAAAAGAATACCACAGCAGTTAGAAGAGGTCTACAAGATTATGGAAAACGGTACGCTGATAGTTTTGAGTGACTTAGAAAAACAGAAAGAGTGAAAAACCTGTCAAATGAGAAAGAAAGGTTTAGAAATCAAAGGTGTCAGGTTATTTCCAAAACTCAGAGTCAAGGCTGTGGCTGAAAATGCTATAAGGTCTAGAAAGAGTCCTTAGCAGCCAAGACCCCTCCCCATACCCTGAGCAGAGAGGTGACATTTCCTGACCTGGATGTGTGTGTGTGTGTCTGTGTGTGTGTGTCTGTTTGGGTGTGTCTGTGTAAGTGGCACAGAGCCCTGGGCAGAGAGGTGACCTTTCCTGACCTGGGGAGTGTGTGTTTCTCCCTGGCACAGACCCATGGGCAGAGAGGTGACCTCTCCTGACCTGGGGAGAGTGTGTGTGTGCACGTTCGTGTGTACGTGTGTGTGTTTCCCCAGCACATTTCCAAGTGGTAAGAGCATTCGGCATCTCTTGTTTCACTGAGGTGACTCTGGGTAGGCTCCCAGATGGCTCCTGGTCACCAGAAAGACCACGCTTTCATCAGAAGCATGGAATGTTCAGTTCCCCTTGCATCTTCCAGACAGGGCAGAAGGGCTGCAGATGGAGTTGACAATGGATGGTGCCTATGAGGAAGCCTCCATAAATTCCCCACAGCAGGGGATTCAGAGAGCTTCCAGGTGGATGAACACATCCATGTACTGGGAGGGTGATGCACCCCAGCTTCTCAGGGACAGAGGCTCCTGTACTCAGGACCTGCCCAGACCTCACCCTACGCATCTCTTCATCTGGTTGTGCATCTGTCCTTTTACCATGTCCTTTAATGAAGTGCTAAACCTAAGTGAGTGCCTCCCTGGGTTCTGTGGAACCACACATTCACAGCCCACCAGTCAGCAGCTGGGGACTTACGATCAGCACTGGGGTGGGGGTGGGCTTATGGGATGAGCCTTCACCTGTGGCACATGATGCCCTCTCCAGGTAGACAGTGACAGAATGGAGCTCACAGAGAACTGCTTGGAAGGGGGAAAACCCACACACATTTGGCAACTGGAAGGGCCAGAAGTGAAGTGCACTGTGTGGAAGTGAAGAAAATACCCAGGAGAAGGCCTGGGGTTTTCCTAAAAACCAGGCAACAGACAAGTGCCTTCGTTTTCTGGAAAAATCCGAAGCAGAAAGAAATACCAGATAGAGAAGAAAGTGGAGCGAGCTTAGGGCTGGAAACTTGGAAATGTAAAACGTTGCTATACTAAACATTTGAGACACTGTACCCTACCCCTGTCTTCCCCTGCAGAACGGACCCACAATTGCGGCAACCAAGTGTACACTCCTCAGACGATAACCAGACAGCTCTTCTTCAGAGAAACAAACTAGCCAAGAGGAAAGACCTAGAAATCCTGGCATGGAGATTTCACACAAAACAGCCACACCTCTACTCACTCACTTCACCGTAAAGCCCTCTGAGTGTCAAGTCTGCAACATGCATAGATGCCAATCAGGTTTTTCCTGCTTCCACTTTAAGTACTAAAGGAGAGCCAAGGATTACCAATCAAGTGAGAAAAATGTCTACAAGAAAGAAGGAGACCAAAGGAAATAAACAGAAAAATGAAGACATGTCACACCCATGAAATAAAAGACAAGATGCTATGAAAAAAGAATAGTCAGAGAGCAAAAAACCAGCTCTTGTAAATTAAAAATGGGTGCAGAGAGAAGAGCCAGAAGATAAAACTGAGTATAGCACAGGCAACTATTATCTAGCGATTTGTGATGGAACAGGATGGAGGATAATGTGAGAAAAAGAATGTGTGTGTGTGTGTGTGTGTGTGTGTGTGTATACGACTGGGTCACTTTGCTGTACAGCAGAAGTTGACAGAACATTGTAAATAAACTATAATAAAATTTTTTTTAAATTTTTTTTAAAAAAGACAAAACTGAGGAAATATTTTACAAGTATGTAAGATGAGGTGAAAATAAGAAAAGGCAATCTCAAAAGTACAACATGCAATGCAAAGGCAGTCTGGTAAGAGAACACTATTATTATTAGTATCATCTCTTTAGGGCTGCACCCACAGTGTATGGAAGTTCCCAGGCTAGGGGTCGAATTGGAGCTGTAGCTGCTGGCCTACACCACAGCCACAGCAATGTTAGATCCGAGCGACATCTGTGACCTATACCACAGCTCACGGCAACTTGGATCCTTAACCCACTGAGCGAGGCCAGGGATCAAACCTGCATCCTAATGGACGCCAGTCAGATTCATTTCCATTGAGCCACGACAGGAACTCCAAGAAAACACATTATTAAAGGAACATAAAATTCCCCGAAGCTAAAGAAAAGACTAAAATGAAGGAATGGGAATCTTTTCAATAGAGACTAAAAGAAGGTTTAAAAAATCTGAAGGAAAATGATTTCCAATCTAGAGTTCTAGTAATAAAGTTGCAAAGAGACTAAAGACACTTTTAAATACACAAAATCTCAAAAACATTTTCCCATACATCTTTTTGAAAGTTTCCCTCTACTCAGGGATGTGGTCTATTAAAATGAGAGGGTAAATCAAGAAAAAGATGTGGGATCTGGAAGCAGGGACCAAACACAGGAAAAGAGCTATAGACTGAATGCAGGCGCCTGCCCAAATCTGCCTAGAAGGACAAAGGGTTAGCTGCTATGTTCACCACTAAGGAGGCATTTTATAAAAGCAGAGGGTGGGAGACAAATTACTTACAGGTAAAAAGACAACAAAATGGGTAATCTGTTAAAGGAAACATAATTATACTATGAAATGTAGGTCAGCAGGAACCACGAACTGATTACTGATTTAACTAGAAACTGAGGTGGAGACAAGAGAGTCACCTCTGTATCTTCCACAGAAGTGATAATGCCTAAAATGAAGACATTAAAACAACCAAGCATGTTATTTAGAATATAGAAGCTATTTTAAGAAAAAATCTCCTGGGAGTTACTGCCTCCGGGAAGTGGGACTCCAGTGAGAAGGAACAGGGCAGAGATGGCCATTTTTCATTTGGCCTCTGACTTTGAAACTCATAGGGGAACTATTATTTTGATAAAAATTAAAGTCAGGAAAAAGAAAATCCATTCAAACTGAAACCTGAGACATTTGGACAGGGAATAGTAACAGTGTGTATTATTTACTCACCATACTGTGTAATTGGCTGCATTTAACTCAATGGCATCTCTGGTCAGTTTAAACGCCCGCTCGCTTCTCTCATCGCGCTGCAGGACGGCCCGGAAGTAATCGTAGACATCTCTAACTGGAGCAAGAGCACACGGCAACATTAGCACTGTCTTTCTTGTTGAAACCACCAAGCATTATAATTCAAAATGTTATCTTCTATGAGGAGGATATCTTACTGCACGTATACGGTACTTTTTTTTTTTTGCTTTTTTAGGGCCTCGCCTGTAGCATATGGAGGTTCCCAGGCTAAGGGTTGAACTGAGCTGCAGCTGCCAGCCTACACCACAGCCACAACAATGTGGGATCTGAGCCGAGTCTGCAACCTACACGACAGCTCACAGCAACACCAGATCCTTAACCCACTGGGCGAAGCCAGGGATTGAACCTGTATCGTCATGGATGCTAGTCTGATTTGTTCCCACTGAGCCATGAGGGGAACTCCTACAGGATTGATAACACTAAGCAAAAGGAGGAAAATCCAATGCCTATGACTGCTCCCCTGTTAAGGCTTTAGTTCACGGCCACAATAAAGTGTGACCAAGCTCAATGCACATACAGGGGTTGATGCCCGACTCCAGGTCAACTCCAGGTCAACCCCAGACATAAGATTATCAGAGGAGAGCAGGAATAATTATAACTCTTTCAAATTCTAAACATACAAAGGTCACCTACTTCTAAATACTACCTTTAAAAAGTTGAATTTATTGCCAGAGTGAAACTTAGAAACAACATATATGGTAAATAATTATAGAATACTGTACAGTCATTAAGATTAAGCACCAAATACTTTATTTATCTTGGTCTTTTTGTCATTTTCTTGGGCCACTCCCGGGACATATGGAGGTTACCAGGCTAGGGGTCTAATCGGAGCTATAGCCACCAGCCTTAGCTATAGCCACAGAGCCAAGCAATGAGGGATCTGAGCCGCGTCTGCGATCTACACCACAGCTCACGGCAACGCCGACTCCTTAACCCACTGAGCAAGGCCAGGGATCAAACCCACAACCTCATGGTTCCTAGTCGGATTGGTTAACCACTGAGCCACGACAGGAACTCCTAAACATCAAATAAAGTGTGTCCAAAATACTTATAATATGTTGATGCTATATACGGTGTATACACATGTCATTTTATGTGACACACACACCTACAAATGTAAAACATACATACACCTGCACAGGTACAAAGCATAAACCTAACCCTGTAGAAATATTTGCACAGGAGTGGAAGGCTATACACCAAATGTTCACAGTGGTTAGCTCTGGATGATGAGAATCTTATTTTGATTTTTGTTTTTAAATTTTTTGGCTGCACTTGCGGCACATGAAGTTCCAAGGTCACGGACCCAATCCGCACACTGCAGTGATCCAAGCTACAGCAGTGACAATGCCAGATCTTTAAGCTGCTGTGCCTCAAGAAAATGCCCCTAAAAAATATTTATAATTAAAAAGAAATATATGTTCTAGGTAAATATTGCAAACCATATAAAAGTACATGAAGTTCCCCCTACTCCAATGCTGCTTGCTCCCCAATGCCCCAGATCTACATTGGTGCCTAATGGCTGTTACCAGTTGATGTGTCTTTCCACACATTTTTCTAAGCAGACAAATGTAATTTTGTTCTTGTTTGTTTAATTTTATGGCTACACTCAGGTCATACGGAAGTTCCCAGGCCAGAGACTGAATCCAGAGCCACATTTGCGACCCAGGTGCAGCAAGACCAGATCCTTTTAATCCACTGAGCCAGATCAGGGATAGAACCCAAGCAGCTGCAGATTCTTAACCCACTGAGCCACATGGGACCCTCTTGTTTATTTATTTGTATTTTTAGGGCTGCACTCACAACATATGGAAGTTCCCAGGCTACAGGTGGAATCAAAGCTGCAGCTGCTGGCCTCTATCACACCCCCAGCAACGTGGGATCGCAGCCCCATTTGTGACCTATACCACAGCTCATGGCAACGCTGGATCCTTAACCCACTGAGCAAGGCCAGGGATCTAACCTGAGTCCTCATGAACTACTCAGGTTCTTTACCACTGAGCCACAATGGGAACTCCCTCCCTTGTTTATTTTTTAATGAAGTTGGTTACTCATTCTGCATTTCATTTGGGCATTTCCCCCTCGGTGATACATCTTTCCATGCGCAGATATACACATCCACATCAGTCACTCTTTTTCACTTTTCCATATGGTGGAGGTGACATAATTTACGTGTCAATGCTATTTCTTTACAGATTTCTACAAATGGGATTAGGATACTCAGTCTCAGGGCTATACATTTTACCCTGACAGGATCGTAAATGAATTGAAGATTATGTAAACAGAATTTTATATTAGATTTTTCTGATATTAAAATTTTTTGCTATTGAAATATTTTTAATTAAAAAATTAAAAATTTAATATACGGTCATACTTAAAATTTCTAAAACTTAGGTGCCTTTCTTTATTCATATTGTTTCTGAAATCTGAACCTAGTATAACAGATCTCGATCCTCTCATTGGTTATACACATACAAATATAAGACAACTACACATTCAGTTATTCTCCAAAACACAAATATATAGGTGGTTTCTAAAACTTTGGTTTTTCAAAAAATGCTAAAACATGTAGTGCCTTCTATGAGCCAGTCACTGTTCTATCATTTTACGTGTCTAATTCACTTGCTCTGTAAAGTAGTTATATACAGGAGAAAAGAGGTACTGAGAGGTTAAATAACTTGTCCAAGTTTACAAAGCCAGTGAAATGTAAGAATCCGAACCAGGAGTTCCTGCTGTGGTGCAGCAGAAACCAGAAACCATGAGGTTGTGGGTTCGATCCCTGGCCTCAGTCAGTGGGTTAAGGATCCAGCGTTGCCGTGGGCTGTGGTGTAGGTCACAGACGTGGCTCAGAGCTGGCTTGCTGCGGCTATGATGCAGGCCGGTAGCTGTAGCTCTGATTTGACCCCTAGTCTGGGAACCCCCATATGCTGAAGGTGAGGCCCTAAAGAGCAAAAAAAATAAAAAAAAGAATTTGAACCAGGTGGTCTGGCTCTGAGGTCTGTGCTCCTAGCCTCCTAGTACATGTCTTCTGATGCCATAAGCCAGAGAAAACCCAGAATATATCATTAGAAATAGTACTTTAATGTTATAAGATAGGAGCATTTTCTAGTTTCCATTAAATATATATGTGATACTGCTTTCCAAAGTGCCTAAACATGTGAAACTATCATCTGAGATACATGGCTCTGTTCAGGTGTCTCCATATCTGATCTCATAAAAAAGTTTAAAATTATCCTTCATTCCTAGTGATAATGGACTTCCCCATTTAATGTCCAATGAAATAACTACCAGTTCATACCTTTGTCTGTCTTTTGTATGGCTGCACCTGCAGCATGTGCAAATTTCAGGGCCAAAGATCAAATTGGAGCTGCAGCTCCCAGCCTACACCACAGCCACGGCAATGCCAGGTCCAAACCGCATCTGTGACCTACACCACAGCTTGTGGCAATGCCAGAGCCTTAACCCACTGAGCCACAAGGGAACTCCCCCTTTGTCCATTTTTATTAGTCTGCCTATTTCCTTAACCTTCTGTAGGAATTCCTTTTAAGGTTCTAAATTATCAATCCTCTGTTTTACGCATCTTCTCCCACGCTGCTGGTTGCCTTTTAACTTATTCATGGTGCCTTCTGTTGCACAAATTTTGAATTTTAATATATTCATTTATCAATTTTTGACTGGTGGGTCCTATTTCTCTCTTTTCCTTTGTGGTTTCTAATAATGATATATGTAAGAATTTTAAATGGTGATTTTTTTTTTAACCCAGCAAAAAATGGTTTTATTACTTTTAACTGAAAGAAATGTATGATTGTGTCAGTTTTCCTAAGGTACACCTCATGAATCAGGAAAAGCTGTGGTTTTCATAACTCTGATCACCAGTGAGGTTAACATCTCTTTATAGATATTTCTGTTTCTTCTAGTGAGTTATCTCTTCATGTTTAAGTTTGGAAATTTTCCAGTTTATGCAGTGATCCCTTCTGATCTTTTCCTCAATCAGTTCTGAGTTTCACATCTTGCCTAATGATTTCTTTACCCTAAGAGGGACTGTTACTTTATTTGCTCCTAGTATGTTTACAGTTTGGTTTTAGAACTTTAATTCATCTGTAACATATTTTTATATAAGATAGGAGATAGGAATATAACTTCGTTATGCCAACTGTTACAAAACCATTATTTGATTAATCCATATTTTTCATACAGGTATGAAATGTCCTTTTTATCAAATACTAAGTCCCCACCTATATCAGTTATCTATATTTAGATTCCGTATTAATCTACTTAATCTATTTATTTTTGTACAAGTTCCGCATGTTAATTAGTACATTTTCACATTTGATAAGGCAAACCCTTACATCATTATTCTTTCTTTTCCAACATTTCAGGGCACTATCTCATAATCAAGGAAAAAAAAAAACAATAAATGCTTTTTGTAAAAGAGGAATGATATTGGATAACAGAGTCTTAAGGAGAAAAAAAAATATATATATATACATAAAACTATAAAACTAGCATTCCATTTACCCTTTCTGAGAAGAACAACTAACAATTAACATTTGCATGGCCTTCAATTTACAAAGCATTTTCACATTCAATAAGAAAGAATACTTTGTCAAAGAAAATAATCCACTCATTTTAGTATCAGTAATGTATTCCAACTGAGCCTAACATTTCATAGCTAAAATATATTCCAAAATGCTCACATTTCAACAAAGTTTATTCGATATATAAAAGTAAATCATTTATGTTGTACCTTATGTATAGATTAAATAGTAAATGAAAAGCACAATCATATAGTAGCTATTATATGTAATAATGTAACATTCATTATTTACACTTAGAATATGTCTATTCTTTCCACAAAATAAAGTTTTTAATCACAAAAAAGACGAAAAATCACAAGATTAGCTTAGTTTAAGTTATTTACATCTTTATTAGACAAAATCTATCATCTATCTAACCACAAAGTTCTGAATTTCAACTCTGCCACTAAGTTTGACTTACAGGCCTTTGCCTAATAAAAAAACACACTTACATTTTTCACTATAAATGATCTGGACCACTGGATTGGGACCATCGTTCTGTGGCACTGGATCTATATCGGCCCATTCTGCTCTGTCCCTGAAAATACATAAATTTTCAGGGATTATACTCAAGCATGTAAGAAAAAAAAAGAAATCTCACATTTTAAAAAATGGCAACAATTACACTTTAACTTACAAATAAGGTAATCATGGTTACATTCTTCATGAACAAATTTTGCCACTTTGTATTATACTCTTAAAAACAAAATAAAACTGAAATGAGTAATTTTTCAAGTCAATAAATAAAGAGTTTTCAAATTTAAAATTTTTACATAAATGCAAATGCAGGTTTTGTTAGCAAATACACAATAGTTTTAAATTAGAAATCAATCAAATTCATTGGTCTAACATGACTCTTTGGAGTCCGTCAGTATTTTAAAAAATCGGAATGACAATTTTTTAATTTGAATAATCCATATAACTAGAAAATGATATTTAAAAATAAACATAGCTCCATAAAAAAGGGGGCATAAGGAGTTCCCCTCGTGGCTCAGTGGAAATGAATCTGACTAGGATCCATGAGGACACAGGTTCCATCCCTGGCCTCACTCAGTGGGTTAAGGATCTGGCATTGCCATGAGCTGTGGTGTAGGTCACAGACATGTCTTGGATTTGGCATTACTGTGGCATAGGCTAGCAGCTACAGCTCCAATTCAACCCCTAGCCTGGGAACTTCCATGGGCCGTGGGTGCGGCCCCAAAAAGACACCTTCCCCCACTCCCGCAAAAAAATGGGCATAAGATCTAAACAGGAAATTCTCCAAAGAAGATATACAGAGAAATGCAAATCAAAACTACTATGAGGTACCACCTTACACCACCCAGAATGGCCATCATCAAAAAGTCTGCAAACAATAAATGCTGGAGAGGGTGTGGAGAAAAGGGAACCCTACCACACTGTTGGTGGGAATGTAAATTGGTACAACTGCTATGGAAAACAGTATGGAGATTCCTCAAAAAACTAAAAACAGAATTACCATTTGTTCCAGCAATCCCATTCCTGGGCATCTATCCTGAGAAAACCATGACTCAAAAAGAGACATGTACTCCATGTTCATTGCAGCATTATATACAACAGCCAAGACATGGAAAGAACCTAAATGCCCATCGACAGAGGACATAAAGATGTGGTACATATACACAATGGAATACTACTCAGCTATGAAAAGGAATGAGATGATGGCATTTGCACAACATGGATGGACTTAGAAATTATAATGCTAAGTGAAGTTAGTCAGACAGTGAGAGGCCAACATCATATTCCATTATATGTGGAATCTAAAAAAAAAGGATACAATAAACTTTCTAGACTAGATACTGACTCACAGACTTTGAAAAACTTATGGTTTCAAAAGGAGACAGGTTGGGGGGGGATGGAAATGCTATAAAATTGGATTGTGACAACTGTTGTACAACTATAAATGTGATAAAATTCATTCAGTTAGAAAAACAAATAAATAAAAATGAAAATAAAGGTAGGAGTTCCTGCTGTGGCACACTGCATTAAGGATCCCACAGCAGCAATGGCATAGGTTGCAACTCTAGCTAGGATTCCATTCCTGGCACAAGAATTCCATATGCCATGGCCGTGGCCATAAACATAAATAAATAAATAAATAAAAATATAGTTTACTATACAGTTTATTTATTTATTTAAAAGAATTTTTTAGGGCCATACTCATAGCATATGGAAGCTCCTGGGCTAGGTGTTGTATCAGAGCTGCAGCTGCAGGCCTACATCACAGCCACAGCAACACGGGACCTGAGCCACATCTGTGACCTATGTCACATCTTATGGCAATGTTGGATCTTTAACCCACTGAGTGAGGCCAGGGTTTGAACCTGTATCCTCATGGATACTATGTCAGGTTCTTAACCTGCTAAGCCACATGGGAACTCCTAATACAGTTTACTGTGTGCTGACCAGTGGTCCAGGTGGTCAGTGGAGAGCAGGCTCTGGAATCTGTGGAATACTGGCTCTACCATTTAACTTCAGCTGTGTAACCTTGAGAAAGTTACTTAACCTCTCTGGGCCTCAATTTCCTCATTTATAAAATGGAGATGATCTATTATTAACCAAACCTAAAAGGCGTTTGGAGAAGTGAGATATGTTAAGCACTTAAAATGTGCATAATAGTAAGCATAGAGTACATAGTAAATATACTATAATATACATTAACACAGTTATCATATTACACATTAAATGCATTAAGTATACTATATTACTGTATGCTTAAATATATATGCTATATGTTATAAATATTGGATACAATGAATGTAAGTATTCAATGAATCCTAATCATTACTATCAATGCTGAAATAACATTACAGGGGCAACAATGCGTGCCTAGAGACACTGCGGTATGAACTGCCCAGTGTGAGAAATTTGGGGGGTTTTTTTTGGTTTTGCTTTTTTTGCGTGTGTGTGTGTGTCTTTTTTCTAGGGCTGCACCAGCGGCAAATGGAGGTTCCCAGACTAGCGGTCGAATTGGAGCTGTAGCTGCCGGCCTACGCCAGAGCCACAGCCACAGCCACAGCCAAGCCAGATCCGAGCCGCGTCTTCGACCTACACCCACAGCTCATGGCAACGCCAGATCCTTAACTCACTGAGTGAGTCCAAGGATCAAACCTGCAACCTAATGGTTCCTAGTCAGATTCACTAACCACTGAGCCACGATGGGAACTCCAGAAATTTGTTTTAACCACTCTTTTACTTTCATTCTTTTCCTCTTACCCCCTTTTCAAGTCTCAGCACTGATCAGCTATTGACAGCAAAGATTCTGTGGTATTTAGACAAATCCTAAAATTGTGTCCATTATATTTAAGGAGAAATCCAGGGGGGAAACAATTATCTTAGGTATGAGATCTAGCTTGGGGAGCGGCATGAGAAAAGCAAAGACACACAGGGAAATCAGGCACAGGCTAGGAAAGGGATTACACAGTTCAGAAAGGAGGTGTGAGCACTATGGGGCCACCTCAACCAACTGAAATCACTGAAACGTTAACTCCAATAACAAAATGTGGATAGTGGCTTCCGTGCATTCATAAAATCTAGGCAAATCAGCCATCTCATGGGTTTGCGTAGAACTACAGGAGAAAAAAAAAGACATAGGAAAGCTAAGGACCATCTCTACAGGCTGAAATGGAGCTGAGGAATCAGTAGTACCAATAGAAAGCAAAGAACTAAAGGGGACGGGACTGGGTGTTGGCAAAAGTGGGGAAAAGCAAGAAAGTTAGAGCAGTACCCTGCACTACCTTACTGCACAGCGCTCGTACAATCATCCTCACAGCTTAACTTGGAGCCTGTCTGAGGCTAGGCGCTAAAACCATGAAAGAAAACGCTGAATGAAAACGTCCCGGTCCTTAAAGGTCTTATGTTAGTTCCCTCCGTTCCTGCAGAACACCCAAGGGAAGCCCCGTTTCCAAAGTGAGCATGTGTGGACCTCATTTAAATTATTTCCTGCTGGGCTGTCCAACTGCACCCAAGCCCTTCGGCTCGGACAGTCAGCAGGCCGGCGCGGTGAGGCGCCGAACCTCCACGGTCCGGCGAAGTGACGGCGCGGGTCCCATCCGCCGCGCCCCGGCAGCCGGACCCCGAAGCCGCGCGAGCCTTGGCCCGAGCCGCGCCCGCTGCACTCCGCGTGCCGGCCAGGTCTCGGTGCCGCGGCCTGGCTGTGGGTGTTACCTGTACAGGACATAGGTGGGCGAGTCCAGGCTCAGGAACCCGTCGTCCATAGGGGACGCCACCGCCTCTTCCTGGGGCGGCTGGGGCGGCGGCGGCTCCGGCTGACTGGGCTCGCCACCCTGCGCAGACTCTCCGACACCGTCGGCGGCCGCCATCTCTCCTCGGCCCGCAGCGGAGGAGGCGGTGGAGACCCCGCCCCCGGCCCGGCCCGGCCCGGCCCCGCCCCTCCCCTCCCGCGGCCACTTCCTGTTTCCTCGCTCTTACCATAGAGACGCGGGCCAGAGGGCCTCCGAGCCGGCGCCCTTCCTTGGAGGTCCTGGTTGGGCTCGTGTCAGGTGGGGTCCACGGCATGCTCCCGGGGGCCCCCAGGTTTCCCACTCGCGCGAACACGTCCTTGCTTTGAAATGTGCTAGTGTTATTAGTTGTCATCGTCAGCGGGGAAGGTGCCTCTCCTTGGGAGCCCTGGATGAGAGTGGCTGGCTGCCCCTGCTCCATGTTACTTGTCCAAGGGCGTTTGCATTCCTTGGACACATTTTTTTTTTTTCTTTCAGATGCTAAGAGTTTATACCGCAGAATTTCAGTCATCTAGAGCTTAACCTTTTGAAATTAAAGTCCTGATTATACATGTAATATGTGTATATGTTACAGGAAAGGTAAATATTTAACAAATACTTGCTGACTCGTATATGCCGTGCTTGCTCACAGCAGCAACCAACTTCTGCTGTCATGAACTTCTAGGGCTGGGTAGCAGAATTTACCGGCCTAAAATACGCTGTCGGCTTCAGGTCATGCCACTCCACATAAGCTGCTGTAGGTTTTTTTTGGTTATTTTGAGCCGCAGGCACTTGAAAAACAGCAAATACAGGGAGAAGCTTTCTCTGAATTCCCTTATTGGCCTAAAGACAGACTCTCCAAAAGGAACTCAGCTGCAGTAAATCCCCTCTCTGGCAGTTTCAAGAGTCGAAGTGAACACCACACCCAGACACGTTCTGTCAAACTATGGAATCTCTACCCTGTTCCTCTAAAAGTCCATCTCTCCTAAAAAACATTTACTCTCCAAGAGACCTCCTCTCCCCTTTCTCTCTTAAGGTGATATTTAAGCCTGAATTCTAAGCCACCTCTGGGAGCTGTTAATTTTTCTCTAGATATCTCTAAGTATTTTTCCATTTTCTCTAGGTATTCTCGAGCTATACATGTTAATAAACCCCTGTTTGTTTTTCTCTTGTTAATCAGACTTTTATTACCATGGTCTCAGCCAAGAACTCATAAGGGTGGAGGGAAAACCATTTTTCACCCTCAGCAGTAGATGGTCAGGAAGGCTTTCCAGGGGCTGTTGGAGCAGAGATCTGCGAAAGGAAAAAGTATGCCAGTCAGAGAGAACAGGAGGTGACTGCTTGGCATGGTCTTGGTTAGGGAAGGACGCTACTGTCCTTCAAGGCCCATGAGTGAAAGGAATGAACTGCTAGGTTGTAAGATTGAAAAGGGAGCCAGGGACTGTGGGAAGCATTTCGAGTTTTAGAAATATTATTTATTGTGGTAAAATAGTCATAATATAAAACATCTTTTTTCTGCTCTTTTAAAAAATTTTATTATAGTTGATTTACAACATAATCTTCTGCTATACAGCAAAGTGACTCAGTTATACATATATATATATTCCTTTTCATATTCCTTTCTGTTATGGCTTATCATAGGATATTGACTATAGTTCCCTGTGCTATACAGTAGGACCTTGTTGTTAAAACTTATCTCTTTAGGAACTCCTGTTGTGGCTCAGTGGTAATGAACCTGACTAGTATCCATGGGGGTGGGGGTTTGATCCCTGGCCTCGATCAGTGGGTTAAGGATCCAGTGTTGCTATTTGGCAATTCTGGGTCTTTTGTGGTTCCATATAAATTTGTGCATTGTTTGTTCTAGTTCTGTGAAAAATGTCATGGGTGATTTGATAGGGATTGCATTGAATCTGTAGATTGCTTTAGGTAGTATAGCCATTTTTACAATATTAATTTTTCCAATCCCAGAACGTGGAATATCTTTCCATTTCTTTATGTCTTCTTTAATTTCCTTGATTAATGTTTTAGAGTTCTCGGCATATAAGTCCTTTACCTCCTTGGTCAGGTGTATTCACAGGTATTTGATTTTTTGGGGTGCCATTTTAAAAGGTATTGTATTTTTGTATCCCTTTTCTAATATTTCATTGTTAGTATATAGAAATGCGACTGATTTCTGCATGTTAATCTTATATCCTGCTGCTTTGCTGAATTTGTTGATCAGTTCAAGTAGTTTTTGGGTTGAGTCCTTAGGGTTTTCTATGTATAGTATCATGTCGTCTGCATACAGTGACAGTTTTATCTCTTCTCTTCCTATTTGGATGCCTTTTATTTCTTTTGTTTGTCTGATTGCTGTGGCTAGGACTTCCAAAACTCTGTTGAATAGCAGTGGTGAGAGTGGGCATCCCTGTCTTGTTCCAGATTTGAGCGAGGAGGCTTTCAATTTTTCTCCATTGAGTATTATATTTGCTGTGGATTTGTCATAAATGGCTTTGATTATGTTCAGGAATTTCCCTCTATACCCACTTTGGTGAGAGTTTTTATCATAAATGGATGCTGGACTTTGTCAAATGCTTTTTTTTGCATCTATTGAGGTGATCTTATGGTTTTTGACTTTTCTTTTATTAATGCAGTGTATGACGTTGATTGATCTGTGTATGTTGAACCATCCTTGTGAACCTGGGATGAATCCCACCTAGTCATGGTGTACCATCTTTTTGCTATGTTGTTGGATTTGGTTGGCTAGAATTTTGTTGAGAATTTTTGCGTCTGCATTCACTTGTGATTTTGATTTGTGTTTCCCTAATGATTAGAGATATTGAGCATCTTTTAATGTGCTTCTTGACCATTTTGTGGGATTTGATTTTAAATTGGAATTAGTAGAAGGTTTTGAGTAAGGGAGAGGTGTGATTTAAATTTTTTCCCTTTTTCTTTTTTTTTTATGGGCTGCAGATTCGGCATATGGAAGTTCCTGGGCTAGGGATTGCATTTGAGCTGCTACTGCCATCACAGCCATAGCCACAGCAAAGCCAGATCCGAGCCACATCTGTGACCTGCACCACAGTTCACGGCAATGCTGGACTCTTAACCCACTGAGCGAGGCCAGGGATCCAGCCTTCATCCTCATGGATACTAGTTGGGTTCTTAACCTGCTGAGCCACGGCGGGGAACTCCCACACGATATACATTTTTTAAAGGATTACTTGGCTATTCTGTGTAAGTACACACAGTAGAAAGGCAAGAATGGAAACCATGAGTGTAAAGTCATCATAAAAGTCTGGGCAAAATGTCCAAGTGTTTAAATCATGATTCACAATTCACTGTTCAATCATAAAAGCATTTTAGTGGGTCCTACGGTAGACAAGATGACCCACCAATCCTCCTCCAAGGAAGACCAGCTTTGGGGGGAGTAGTCAGCAGCCAGCCTCCCACAAGGCCTGAGGCCAGCCCACCCCAGGCCACCGAAGAAGAAGGTGGAGGTTGAAAGGCCCAGCCATTTCTGCCTGACTAGGAACACTGAGAGGACCACACAACTTCCCACCTAGGAGGCTGAGGCTTCACAGCCTTGCAGTTTATTTATTTATTTATTTATTTTTTGTTTGTTTTTTGTCTTGTTGTTGCTATTTCTTGGGCCGCTCCCGCGGCATATGGAGGTTCCCAGGCTAGGGGTCTAATCGGAGCTGTAGCCACCGGCCTACGCCAGAGCCACAGCAACGCGGGATCCGAGCCGCGTCTGCGACCTACACCACAGCTCACGGCAACACCAGATCGTTAACCCACTGAGCAAGGGCAGGGACCAAACCCGCAACCTCATGGTTCCTAGTCGGATTCGTTAACCACTGCGCCACGACGGGAACTCCACAGCCTTGCAGTTTAAACCTCGCCCCCCACACCCCCAAGGTGTTTGTCCCTGATCTTGCATCCCAAGTTCCATCTTAGTATCTGATTCCATGAGCAGCACTTTTTGGTGTGTGTGACTAGTATTTAATTAATTTATTCTGCTACCTGAGGCATAAGGAGTTCCCAAACCAAGGGTCGAATCCAAGCCCCAGCTACAACCTATGCCACAGCTGCAGCAATGCTGGATCCTTAACCCACTGTGTGGGTCTAGGGATCGAACCTGTGTCCCAGCCCTCCAGAGATGCCACCAATCCCATTGTGCCATAGTGGGAACCTTATGACCAGTATTTAATTAATTAATTTATTTATTCATTCATTTATTTATTTTGCTTTTTAGAGCCGCACCCATGGCCTATGGAGGTTCCCAGACTAGGGGTCCAATCGGAGCTACAGTAGCTGGCCTACACCACAGCCACAGCAACATGGGATCGGAGCTTTGTCTGTGACCTACATCACAGGTCACAGCAACGTCGCACCATGACGGGAACTCCCATGACCAGTATTTTAAAAAATGAATAGAAAATAATGCATAGCGCGTTGAGAAGGAGAAAGTAATTCTTGGTGAATTTTTAAAAATTTATATATGTTCAGGTATAATGGATCACATAAAATGTATTTCTTACTGTGGGTGGTGGTCAACAATTCTGGAAAACAACAGACGGTCAGTGGAGGAGGAGGTGATGAGCAGTGCATTCCGGATGTTCTTTGAAGGTTAATCTGATAGGATTTGCTGACAGCTTAACTGGATGGAGGATGTGACACCTAAAAATAGCTATGGATGACTCCACGGTGAAGGTTCCTTTTGATCAGAAAACACAGAACTTTTAACCATCCAATCATGTTTTAGTTCAGTTTTGTGCACTGCGTTCTTTCCCTATGGATTTATACCCACATAAACCATTTCTGGTGGCTTAAAAAACTAAAATAAAACAGTTGTTTTCCTTTGGAAAATTTTATTTTATTAAAAAAAATTTATTTGGGAGCATTCCCGTTGTGGCTCAGCAGGTTAAGTACCTGACTAGGATCCACGAGGATGCAGGTTGCATCTCTGGCCTCGCTCAGTGGGTTAAGGATCTGGTGTTGCTGTGCTGTGGTGTAGGCTGGCAGCTGCAGCTCTGATTGGACCCCTGGCCTGGGAACTTAAACAGATGTCGTGGGTACGGCCCCCCCACCAAAAAAAAAAAAGGAAAAAAAATTTTAGCCATACCTGGGGCATGCAGAAATTCCCAGGCCAGGGATTGAACCTGCACCACAGCAGCAACCTGGGCAACAAACGGCAGCAACAATGCTGGATCTTCAACCCACTGAGCTCCAACAATAAATATTTTAGTGTTGAATGGAAATGAAACAACAACAACAACAAAATCCTTGGTCTTATGGTGCTTTCATTCTAGTGAGGGAGATAAAAAAGATAAACACGGAATTTTTTTCTCTTTTGGCCACTCCATGCCAGATCCTTAACCCACTGGGTATCGAACCTGCATCCCAGTGCTCCAGAGATGCCACCCATCCTATCGCACCACAGCAGGAACTCCAAGTACTTACCATCGATGTTGATAGGGAAGCGCTTGGTTGGTGGCTGATGTTTGAGTAAAGCGCTGTGGGTGATAGAGGAGTAGGTCAATGTCATTGTGCAGAGCACTGTTCCTGGTGAAAGTCTGACATTGAAGAGTGTCTGAAGGGTTCATGGATCTAGGAGGCTGGTGTGGCTGGAGTGGAGTGATTGGAGGGTGGGGTAGTAGGAGATGAGGTCAGAGAGTTAAGGCAGATTACGACACACAGGGTCTTACAGAATTTTGGCTTTTACTCTTGAATTAGATGAGAAGTCACTGAAATATTTTGAGTAGTGGGTTGACATAATATACATATGTATATCTATACACATATCTGTATATTTATACACACACACACACAGAGGTGTTTTTTTTAGGGCCATACCTGCAGCAAAGGCGTTTTTTTTTGGGGCCGTCCCAGGCTAAGGGTTGAATTGGAGCTGCTGCCGCCGGCCTACACCACAGCCACAGCAACGCCAGATCCAAGCCATGTCTGTGACCTACACCACAGCTCATGACAATGACGGATCCTTAACCCACTGAGTGAGGCCAGGGATTGAACCCACCTCGTCATGGATACGCATCGGGTTTGTGATGCCTGAGCCACAACAGGAGCTCCCCATAAGTTTTATATATACAAATACAAATATAAATATATATATATATAACATACATATATGTAACTTTATATATATATAAAACTTATTCATGCAGGTCACAATGCCTTCTGTTGAGTCTTTCATCTATTCAAAACATAAGTAGGAGAGTAGGGCAAGGTAAAAAGCTTGGAAGACCAGAGAGGAGGCTATTGCAGTGATCAGGAGACAGTGTGGCTTAGACTAGGGTGGACATACTAAAGCTTTCATATTCTGGTTGAATTTTGAAGATAAGAGTTGTGGAGAGTTGCTGACCTAGTGGATGTGGGAGTGGGGTGAGCAAACGGAGGGTCAAGGATGACTCGGAGGCTTTGGGCCTGAGCAACGAGAAGAATGGCGTTGACATTTGCCCATGTGGGAAATTCTGTTGCAATCACAGAAATTTTGTTTCTTCATGTGTATATGTGTGGCAGTTGTGGTGGTAGGGTTAGGAGCTGTTTTGGACATGTTGGGATTGAGAGACCTCTTTTTTTTTTTTTTTTTTTTTTTCATTTTTGGTGCCCCACAGCATATGGAGTTCCAAGGCCAGGGAACACACTGCAGGATTCCACTTACACAGAATTGTACATGAACTAGACACAGTCATCTATAAATGACAGAAAACAGGTATGGTTGTCCAGGATTAAGGATGGGTGTAGGGGAGCTGGGAGGGCCTGGAGAATTCCCAGGGGTCTGGAGAACCTTCTGAGTGATGAATGTGCCCATTATTGTCATTTTTTGGCCATGCCTGTGGCATGTGGTAGTTCCTGAGCCAGGGATTGAACCTGTGCCACAGCCCAGTGACAATGCCAGATCCTTAACTGCTAGGCCACAAGGAACTCTCAGGCTATGCTCATTCTTTTGATTGTTGTAATGGGCTCATTGTGAATATATACATTTAGGAGTTCCTGTCCTGGCTCAGTGGTCACGAACCATACTAGGATCCATGATGATGCGGGTTTGATCTCTGGGCTCAATCAGTGGGTTAAGGATCAGGCGTTGTTGTGAGCTGTGGTGTAGGTCACAGATGTGGCTAAGATCCCGTGTTGCTGTGGTTGTGGTGTAGGATGGTAGCTCTGATTCAACTCTTAGCTTGGGAACTTCCATGCTGTGGGTACAGCCCTAAAAAGGAAAAAAAAAAAGGAAAAAGTGGGCATGATTTTGACTTCAGAAGTCTGATCTACATGGCAGAAGTTTTTCTTGTCTTTGAACCTGGAACTACAGCAGCTGCGGGGAACTTGATCACTCCTCCAGGAGAAGTGGGTGGTCAGCCCCCTGAACCTGGCCTTGTCTGTGACAGTTCTCACCTATCAAAGAGACCTGATGCTGTGTGGTTTCTAAGGCTGCATCTGCACAAGCGTTGGGCTTTTCCCTGGGTTTCTTAGGACTTCAGCTCTGGGGGAGAGTAGCAAGTCCACCTCCCCCATCAGGAGGTGGGTGGAGAGTGGCCTGGACACCTTCGGGTTCTCTCTCCACACCAGTCTGGTGCCACATGAGAGAGAACAGTCTGCAGATGACTCCAGCCTTGGCTATCACCTAACTGCAGTCGAATGAGGGCCCACTGGAGGGGGCAGGGCCCATCCCAGCCCCGAGAGAGAGCATATCACCACTGAAGCTGGACCCACGCAGTGGTCAGTGGGGCAGCAGTGACCAGACCACCCGGGGCTTTCAGCTGGGTGACACCTCTATTTGGGAACTTTGCGGTGGTACGTTCCATTTGATTACACAACTGTTTTCTTTGTCTTTTTAGGGCTGCACCCACGGCATATGGAACCCACCAGCCTATACCACAGCCACAGCAATGTGGGATCTGAGCCATGTCTGAGACCTACACCACAGCTCATGGCAATACCAGATCCTTAACCCACTGAGCGAGGCCAGGGATCAAACCCACATCCTCATGGATACTAGTCAGGTTCGTTACAGCTGAGCCACAACAGGAACTTCCTACACAACTATTTGAAGGCAAAAACTTACATTTTGCTTTAATTTTTGTGATTCGACTTACCTTTTCATCCCTTTCTGCTTTGCTTCAATATTCAATACACGGGGCAGATTTAGGCTAAACTTAGTGTGGTTTTCTCCACAGTACTGAGTGAAGAAAACTTACATTTCTCTTTCTAACATTAAAATGGGCACTATTTTGGCTATGTGCTTCGGAGGCTTTTTTTGGTTTGCTTTAAATCTTGGTGCCAATTTCACTTTGGAATTACTTAGCTGATTTTCCCCTGGTTCTTTTTAGGGCTACACTCACTGCATATGGAAGTTCCCAAGCTAGGGGTCAAATTGGAGCTACAGCTATTGACCTACACCACAGCAACACCAGATCTGAGCCACCCCTGCGACCTACACCACAGCTCACAGCACTGTCGGATGCCTAACCCACTGAGCAAGGCCAGAGATTGAACCCACATCCTCATGGATACTAGTAGGGTTCTTGACTTACTGAGCCACGACAGGAACTCCACTTAGCTGATTATTTTAATGTGTGTGTGTATGTGTATATATATATATATATATATATATAAAACACTGATGATGCCACATTTCAATTATGTTTAGAGTGGAGGTGGGGGGAAAGGGTGAATTTTAATGGTCTATAGGAAGGAAAAGGGTGAATTTTATTGGTCTATGGGCCTAAATAGGATGCTTCTACAATGCCTTATACTGTGAAAGAATGTAAGTGCTCTAGCATGGGTATTGGTAAGATTGGTCAGGTTACCATGGTAACTCTGAGAGGGAAGAAGCCATGTTTAACTTTCATCCCTAAGGACTCTGGACAAGCAGCTTACAAACATTAAGTACCAGCCTAAGTCAAAACAACATCTATCCTAGGCCCTGGGAAAAAACTCAAAGAATGTTCCTGATTTACGGCAAGTTAGTGGCATAATTTTAAGTTGATAGGACACTATGGCAAGTGCCAAAGGCAAGTGGGTGAATTCTATTAGACAATTTTATTTTATTCTTAGGGCCCCTCCTGCGGCATATGGAAGTTCCCAGGCTAGGGGTCAAATTGGAGCTCAGCAGCTGGCCTACACTACAGTCACAGCAACGCAGGATCCGAGCCATGTCTGCGGCCTACACCACAGCTCATGGCAATAGTGGATCCTTAACCCACTGAGCAGGGCCAGGGATCAAACCCACGTGCTCATGGATACTAATCATATTCGTTACTGCTGAGCCACAATGGGAACTCCTATTAGACAATTATTAAACATGTGTTTGTCACTGTCGAAGAAAGACAATCTAAGTTGAATTTTTATACAAGTCTTTATTTACAACTTGTTTAACAACTGTACACTTTTTGCAGCCTTGAAAACATTTTTGTACTTGAATGGGAAAATATAGTTTGACCAAATCTTAACTTTATTCTTCATATACATATACATATATTATATGCATACATATAAACATATACATATAATTAATACCACAACAAGTTGGCAGTCATAAAATTAAAATGAGTTAAGTGATATCAAAAGGAAATACCATATAAGATTTCAAAAAAATTAAAAATCTGTCTCTGGTGATTTCTTTACGTTTTTGTGATTTTGGTGAAAATTTCTTACTGAGGCTCTCTAACAAGTCATTTACCTCAGAAAAACAGTGAGAAAACCCACGAATCTAACACATAAAATAGGGCTGGTAAACTTGGTAAACAGGTGGAAAAATGCTTGGATGCCATTTATGTACAATGTTGCTAAATCTGTATTGATTCCAATGGTGAAGTGAGAAATTTAGAGTCCTACGTGGATTTCCTTTTTGGATTACAGGGAGGAAGAATGAAACCGTGAAATTACAAATTCAGTCGTCAACCAGAAATAAGAACATACCTGGTAATATCCTTTTCGCAAAGGCTGAAGTGCAAGGTGGATAACTACAATGTCAAATACCAAACCAACAATTCACAGGATAATCAGTAATACTTAAGACATGAGTATAAGGCTTTAGAGTTGGGACTGTAATCAATACAACGCCAACTCCAATGTACTAAGGTGTTTTCCAGCTCATCTGAAAAGTTTTAAAAGTACTATAGGAAAAAAAAAAAAAAGCCTCTTCTATCCCCAAATCTTTGACAGAATTTGTTAATCAAAATAAGGCAAATGATTAAACTATTAGATATGTTTGAATTTTACCATTCATTACCATTCAAACTGGGTGTTATAAATGGGGGAGGGGCAATTGTCAAAATGTGAAAACTGCAAAACAAGATTAAACCTGGAAACTATTTTTCTGAGTACAAAGCATTATGCATCATACATAATCTGTAAACAGCAAAGTTAGTGACAGCAGTGACATTTAGTGCATCTGGTTTTTAAATGACTAAGGCTATTGAAAAACCAAAAGATTACTATGAAACAAATAAAAAGGCCCCAAATCATTGATTGGCATTTGTGTACAGTCATTTCCTGTATTTATACTATCATATTCTTTCTTATTTCAACCGTATCGAAAATTTCTCTTTAATAATATATTTTGGTAGAACATATGTTAAAATAGGCCACTGAGAAAATAATAAAATGAACTCGGATTATACCATTTACTCATCTGTACTTGAAGAACAGTAAGAATTTCATTATAGTCGCTTGGAATTTGATACCACTGGATTAAGTCTGCAGCTTGATTACAAAATTTAAAAAGGAAGAGGAAAGAATCTGATTTTCCTAACAGGATAGTTTTAACTAAATACCAAGCTGACTCTGAAGAGTTATGTTTAGTCTCTTACAGTTGTTAAAAAATTCAAAGATGCATTTGTATGCATCCTTTTAGTTATGTTACGCAGTTCAGTAAAAGGCCAAGTTAATTGATAAACCTTAAAAAAATGTTTTATTAACTAAGTCGCTGGAATAAAATGTTTGCTTCATACATGAACTTGATTCATAATCCAAGTGATTAAGAGAAAGAAGCTACGAAGAAAATCAAAGAAATTATCTGGATCTTGACATACTTGACATTTAAGATAAATGCAACTGTAGGGGCAGAAATAAACTGTTGGCAATTCTCATTAGCTCTATATAGATTTAAAAGTAAAAGAATAGAGGAATATGTTTATTAACTTTTACTTGTAAATAAGTGAAACATTCATTAGTTTCTGCTGGGTAAGTGTTAGAAGCTATGTGTCATCAATTTTAAAAGACTACCTAAAAAAGGAGAAAACCTGAACATACTAAGTTATGATTTATGAAGTTACTTAATTATATCACTTAAAAAGTAAAGTGCTAAGAATCTATATAAAAAATATACTGAAAACTAGTTTCAAAGAATGGGGTTTTGATTTTTCCTAGGTCTTTAAAAAGGGCTAGTATTAATTTTGATAAGAAAAATAGCTTTCTTCAATTATGCCAGCAAAATCTAAGCGTGTCACAGTTAGCTGAATATCTTTGTTTTGTCCTCATTCTCTCTTTGGCCATTACAGCACCATCAAAGGCATTTCCTACAGTGATGGAAATATTCTAGATTTGTGCTGCTCCATAAGGTAGCCATTTTCCATGTGTGGCTTTCTGGGCCCTTGAAATGTGGCTGGGGAACTGGGGAACCAAGTTTTATTTTTTTGTCTTTTTTTAGGGCCATACCTGTGGTATATGGAGGTTCCCAGGCTAGGGGTTGAATTGGAGCTGTAGCTGCCAGCCTTCACCACAGTCATAGCAACACTGGATCTGAGCCCCATCTGAGACCTACACCACAGCTCATGGCAACGCCGGATCCTTAACCCACTGAGCGAGGCCAGGGATCGAACCTGCGTCCTCAAGGATGCTAGTCAGATTCATTTCCACTGAGCCACAACATGAACTCCATGGGAACCAAATTCTTAATTTTAGTCAATTTGAATTTAAATCAGCACATGTGGCTGTGAATTGGACGAGGCAGGTCTAGAATCTACTCTTAACTAGGTAAACAGGAAGTCAGTGGATGTAAAGACATTAGAAGGTGCCATATCCATTTGAGATTTTGTCCGTGAGTGTGAGTGTGACTGTGTGCACATAGGTGTGTTTAATTTTTTTTTTTCTTTTTAGGGCCGCACCTGTGGCATAGGGAGGTTCCCGGGCTAGGGGTCGAATCGGAGCTGCAGATGCCAGCCTACACCACAGCCACAGCAATGCCAGATCCAAGCCTCATCTTCAACCTACACCACAGCTCATGGCAATGCCCAGTCCTGAGCCCACTGAGCAAGGCCAGGTATCGAACCTGCATCCTCATGGATACTAGTTGGGTTCATTACTGCTGAGGCACAATGGGAACTCCTAGGTGTGTTTAATTTTAATTTTTTTTTTTTTTTTTTTTTTTTTTTTTACTGTGGGAGGATACAAGTGGCTCTTCCCTCAAAGGTAGGACTTTAGCCTTCTCTATATGTTGCCCTCTTCAAGGGGACCTGACTAAGCCAAGCACATCAGTAGGATGGGGGCTGATGCAGGAGACAGCCCTAGAGAAACTTGCCACACTATAAAAGCATTTCTCTCATCTAAAAACACAAAATATAAGAAAACTCTGAGAGTGTTCTTAAGAGCAAACCTCCCTAGTCTTTGGCAGTAATCATTTGTGTCAATGTTTATAGAACAAGAAATATTTCAGTACATTTTGACTATGATTTTGTTTAACTTTCTCTCTCTGGAGATTGAACCGATGCCACGGCAGCAACCCAAGCTGCTGCCGTGACAATGCCGGATGCTTAACTGCCCGGCCACCAGGGAACTCTTTGACTATAAAAGACTAACATATTCAAGTACATACTGCAAGAGTCCTGACTCCCCGAAACATCTCACAACAGAACAAGCTGAAAACCTGCCTATGTTTGAACTTGAGAAAATGGCCAAGTTCATAATGCCTACCTGTTTTAGCAGAACTGAGACTATTTTTGTAGCTTTCTGCCCTCATTAGCGTCTGCCTTTTCCCATCTCCTCACTCCCACCATTTTCCAGATTCTCAGACTTTTCAGTTCTTGGAATGTGGCTTGCTTTCTCCTGTCTGAGAATATTCAAAGATGAGGAAACTATGAAAGCGAAGGCCAGTTTGCAGGTTGGTAGTTTAGGAGACAGGCAGATCAGAGGTGAGAACATCTTTTGATGAACCAGAAGACTGTTTCCTTTTTATTAAGGCCACTCCAGAAAACAGAAAGTTTAAAGTGTGCCTGCATGTGAGAGAACTTGGCTTCATGAGGAGGAACTTGTAAGAGTCTTATTAATGTGAAATATAAAATGCAATGCACACCTAGTAGCCCCAACCCAGGTTCAGAGAGATTTCTAGACTTAGAACTTCGGACCTGACTTAAAACATCTCAGGAAGAGTACAAAGCCCATTTATTTGGGCAATCTTTTACATTTTTCTTGGTGAGTGTTCCAAAATAAGGAAAAGAACCCCTATGGAATAGATATAAATGGAAAATGCCACAGAAAGGTAGAAGGAAAAATCATTACCTAATATTAGTAAAGTGCTGTGAATCTTGCAGGAAAGTATAAATAATACATACGTGAGTAGAACAGTAAATAATATTAAGACGCTCATCTCTAACAGTGACATATGTAAAAAAGACACACTACAGAATGTATATACAGTAATCACTGTCCAGAGGTCAACAAACACATCAAGAATAAAACGAGTCCCTTTCATGAAATTTACAACACAAATGCTAGTCTACTCATTTCTCTTTGCTAACTTAGAGATCCCTAACCAGACAACACCTGCTCAGAAGCCTCCTGCCTACGTTAAAGCCTCAGCGTGCTTTGGTAGCTTTTTTTCTTTTTGCCTTGAGACCGCTGTCTATTTAAGTATCCTTTGAGCTCTGAGTAGATATCATTGAGGTTATCTGATAGTTCCATGGGCCTTAAATTTTGAGGCTATGGACACCTTCTCCGATGCTTTTACCTCTAGACCCTCAACATCTAATTCAGAGCCAGTTAATGCCTGATCAGTTCCATAAAGGCTCTTCTTGATACGTACTAAAAAAAAAAAAAAAAAAAAAAAAAAAGCCTTCTCTTGCCTTCATTTTAAACACAGGTTTCTGTGGGGCTGCTCCATAGAGTTAGGGGAGACAGAAAGCTGAGCAGCTGGTTTGTAAACCAGGTAGAGCATGAGGTCCAGCTAACTGATGGGAAGCTAGTGGTGATTTTTAGCCACCAAAGATCTCTCACCTCATCAAATCCTATTATCCTTAGGCCCTTGAATCCCTGCCTCAGGTTTGGTGATGGGTTAACAGCTTCAGAATGAAAAATCAATGCTTCCGTCTACCCACCAATATGTACAGCTGGTGCTGTGTGCCCAGCGTTTGCCCACTGAAGGGAAGGATGGTTAGAAAATAAATTATGTTTTTGTCTACTCTTTTCTCTTGAATGATCACGTAACAAAGTCAGAAGATTTTATGAAAACTCCTACTTTAGGGACATCTGTTAAGACAATTGTTAAGTTCAACTGTATTAGTACTTCTATCTGCCTGGATATTTGTTTCTAAATCAGCCATTGCTTATCCCAATAGTCAATTCTGTTCTCAGAGAATGGATCTGGCTTCACAGCCTTCTGTTACTCCCTCAGATTTCTATGCTCGCTTACACACCACATACAGACCTATCTCACAGAATATTACTAGAAAATGTTAGAAAGCAGAAAAATACTGAAGAGCAATGTAATTGCTGAAATAGAGTGGTTAGGAAATGTTGATGGACCCACAACTGCCAAGACTCATATATTTTCCACAATTAGGTTCAGGACTCCCATTTCTCAAGTAAACTGATGTCCCTTCTCTACCGTTTTAAGTGCAGTGTGAAGAATCCAAGTATGTATCAAGATAACATTAAATATAAATTTTATAAGTTTTTATAGTTATAAATACATGGGAACTGGATTGATAAAAGGCTGTTTGAAAGCAAAGTTATTAGTACATATTTCATAAGAACATAATCAGTGATTTAAAAGAGATGGATGCCATCCTATCTGTACTGTCCTTCATTTTATTTTTTAATTTTTTTTGCTTTTTTTTTTTTTTTTTTTTTTTTTCCTTTTCAGGGCTGTAGGTATGGCAAATGGAAGTTCCCAGGCTAGGAGTCAAATCAGAGCTATAGCTGCCAGCCTACACCACAGCCACAGCAATGCCAGATCCAAGCTGCATCTGCAATCTACACCACAGCCCATGGCAACACTGGATCCTTGACCCACTGAGCAAGGCCAGGGATTGAACCCACATCCTCATGGATACCAGTTGGGTTCATTTCTGCTGAGCCACAACAGGAACTTCCTGTCCTTCATTTTATAAAAAGGAAGCTAAATACTGATACTTCCATGATTTAGGGGGATGCGGAGGGGTAGAAATCAGTTCGGTCTGGAGGAAATTATTTTGTTTTTTTATGCTTCTGAGAAATAAATAGTATTTACTGTGAAACTTTAGAACAATAGAAGTATCGTACTTAAATTGGACACTAAAACATTTTCAACAAAATGAACATACACCAATTATTATTTAAATATGCTTTATAGAAAGTAAAAAATTATATGACAGATACATTGAGAAGAGCTTTCCTCATATAAAAACTTCATGATACAAAACACTCGCATCATTAGAGTTACAAATAAGCTCCAAGACTGCTTTCTAAATGTAGTGAGATGGATTGTACATCTACCCAAATAAGCTGACATTTTGACCACTGGGACTATAGGGAAAGAGATCATCATTATTGAATGGAAAACCCTTTTAATGTATAAAAGGGTAAAAATTTAAAAGATGCTAAAATAATTTTCAAAGATCCCGAGATCCCACGTTATTTGGTTCTATACAGTCTCATCCTACTTTATAGTGTATCACACAGGCTTCACTGGGTTTTTTTTGTTGTTGTTTGTTTTTTGTCCTTTTAGGGCTGCACCCGTGGCATATGGAAGTTCCCACACTAGGAGATGAATCAGAGCTGTAGTTGCTGGCCTACATTATAGCCATAGCCATGCCAGATCGGAACCGAGTCTGCAACTCACACCATAGCTCAAGGCAACAACAGATCTTTAACCCACTGAGTGGGATCAAACCCGCATCCTCATGGATACTAGTTGGGTTCATTTCTGCTGAGCCACAACGGGAACAAACACCTAGGCTTCACTATTAAGAAGCACAATCCTACATCAGACTGACAGCCAATTCTGGGCAAAGAGCCCCTTCATAACATAAAGATAAAAAGTCAAAATATGTTTCCATCATTTAATGAACAGACAACCAAAAGCATTATTGTTATTTTGCCCTCAGCAAAAAGCCAGATGCCAAGCACTTTCCTCTCCCTTTTTAGGATCACAGGTATTCCTAGCCAGGTGGCTATAAACTAAGCTGGGTTTACACTACCTGTGGGTTGTGGATGCTTCTGCAGAGAAACCTCACGTGTTCCAAGTGGGGCTAACTGTAACACTCCTGGAGACTGAGATCTGGACAAGTGGAGGTTAAATACAGAGAGTTAAGCTTAAAAATTCAGAATTTTGTTTCAAGATAATTCTTATATTGGGATTAAGATGTTCGAGTTTTTTTTTTTTTTTTTTTTTTTTTTTTTTAAACAATGGCATTATCTTTAAAAGATGAATGCTTGTCAAAAAGTAAGAGATGCTCCAAAATACTCCATATCATAAGACAGGAATAAACAAGACTGCTACTGAAGAGACAGGGGTAAAACAGCTCATAGATAAAGTGTACCTTTCCTACACCCTAAATCATCCTTCCCTTCACATCACCCAGCACGGAGCTTCATGCCTTCCTGAGGACTGCTGATACATATGGGTATTAGCCTCATTATAATGAATCATCTCACTAGCCAATTTTACCAGGCTGGACCATCAAACAAATAATTCAATCCTGATCAATTTTAGAAAATGGAGCTTTTATTTAGGGACTTCTTTTTCTTGGTTATTATTAAGAAATCAGACAAATTTTAAAAAGATATGATCCAAGTTTTTGAAAGTTCTCTTAAGATACGTACAAATGTATTATTTATTCTCTTTTTGAGATGTGTTAGACTATGATATTTGCTGGATCTTTTCTGCCATTACAAACTTCTTAAATACACACTGCAGAATATACATTTTATGCTTGTATAGTCCTTAGTTATTAACTTTGTATTTTCCTACCCTGGTTAGAAGGAAGAAGGAAAATAAGCTTTTTGTTTATAAGAATTCAGACTCTGGGGTGATGGCTCACCCCAACCTCAGCTCAGTGACACTGTGCTGACTCCACTGCTGCCCTAGCAGACGGTGGCTTTGTGGAGCTACTGGGTACAAGGTACTGCACAGTATGGCTCCTGTCTACATAAGGCGCCCAATGTCTTTTAACTTCCAGATGGACCAGGCACCATCACAAACCTCCTGAGAAAAAAAATCAATTATTACTGAGGAAAGAGAAATTTATAAGTCCTTTCCAAAGATGAGCAAAGGAAACAGGGCTTGCCACTGTGACAGCTAAGTTTTATTCCTGCTTTTTAAAAAAGTGTCACGAAATGTTTAGAAACATAATTTCTACTATGTAATGAAAGCAATACACTGAAATGTAAAGATACTATATAAAGGTGAGTGAAAGTTATGAATGTAAACACCAAAATAATGGCATGCAACAGTGGCTGAAGAAAAAAAACCTGGAGCACTTCTTTCTAAAAGCTTGGTACTTTCTTCTCCCATTTAGAGGAACATATCTGAATAGATGGTAAGTAGGAGACCAGCACTGAGGCAACAAATAAAGAACTGAAATGAAAAACCTCTTACCTAGTGGGATATAGCCCATTTAATAAATAGCTCATAGACTCTTGTATTTTCATCCATCATATTCCGCAGGCATGTTTCCCAACAGTTCAATTTTACCAAGGTTATTTAGTGTTTATGCCCCGACGGATTAGGATCAAGGAACAGTTGGGTCCTTCCTCTAACTTGTGAGGTAAAGGGATAGGAAAGGCTGTACCATCTTAAATCACCTTTAATGTTTCATTGTTAAAACTTTCCATGTTGACGAGGTTTGCTTAGCCTCCCAAGGCCCCACAATGCATTCCACTCCAGTGGTTCTCTCCGTTACTACTAGTTCTTCTTGCCTTACCTCTTACCAGGCAGAAGGACTCACACTGAGCTCAGACTTCTGTACTTAATGTGAAAAATTAGCACAATGCATGAAGTCATTTCTGTGGATTCTAATACCTTTCTTCAAGTATGATTTCTGAGGACAAATGAAAACACTACCAATTTTCAGGTCAACTTTCTTATGAAAAAGGAAATAAGGATTTAAAATAAAACACCTGAATAGAATCTGAAAGTTCTTAATTATATCTAGCTTGATTTAAAGTTACTCATTTGTACTTAATATATAATACTAAATGCAACCTGAACTTCCAAAGAGCAAGTACATGAAGTGAAATCCTCTTAAGAGGTGACCTATCTGAAACCAAAACCAAACAAGCAAATAACCTCATTTCAATAAATTTTTGCCTTAAAAAAAAAAAAAAAAAGGGCTATGGTGCAAGAAAAAGTCTGGAGGGGAACTTAAATTTAATTTGGGGCCAAATAGTTAAGCCAATGTGGAAAGTCAAGCAGAGACACTTTGTGTTCAAATGAATGATATTTTGCACTTATATAGCACCTTATATAGTCAAAGTGCTTTACAATCATGATTACTTGACAGCCATTCATCAATGTAAATAAACATAGTCTATAATCTGTCAACAAATCTAAGCACTTTGGGGCAACCAAATACCCAAGAGAATCTACTCAGTAGCAAATTCTCAGACTAGTACACAGAAGAAAGATTTAAGAGACTTGTTGCTACATCACATATAAGAAGTCACTTATTGATCTTAATGACTGATATTAAGATGGTTAAGTATTAGGAATTATTGAGAAATAGAAGAGTTTATGTTAAAGAATAAGTAAAACAAATGAGGTACAAGTCAACAAGGAAACTACCCCAAAGGTAAGGCTACCAATGACTTGTATTAGGTGTACAAAAAAAAAAAAATCAATCTTTTAGATGTGGAGGGCAGTTGAAACTGCAAATGTCAGGCCCATTGTTAGAATTTGATCCTCAGTTATTGTGAGATTCCAAAACAAGAGAAAAAAAATGAATGCACTGCCTGATTTTTTTTCTTCTATAACTTCTCCCCAGCTAACCTAACCAATGCATTCACATCTGTCAGCAAACAAGACAGCAGGAAATAATGAAATTCTATTTATGTTTAAAAAATAGTTTCCAAATCTTTGGACAAATTTAATTTCCTATAAAACAATGTGAAAACTCATTTTTTCCCTTCTAAATAATTCTATCAGGTGCTGAAGGTAGGATCTGATTAGCACCTCTGCCAATATATTTATGTCTTTGCAAAAAGTGCATTTGCCAACCATTTTATATAGTAAATATGCACGTTATTTGAGGTGCATTTGGAAAACAATTGAAAACACAGATTAATACATCATAAAAAGATTAATTCCCTTTAAACAAAGACATTCTTAGAAAGCATGGTAACACAGAGGCACAATAAAGAATATAAATTGTATATCAATTATTGGCAGAAAATCTAATTCATTACAAAGCCTACACCATTGGGGAAAGGACATTTTCATACAAAGAAAAGTACTACACTAATATACAACACTTTTAACTGGGCATTTAAAAATTTTTTGGCACATTTAAAGGAACCGAAAGGACTACAGAATAAAGGACCAAGAAACTGAAACATTATAGATACGGAGGAGAGAAAGTCCTCAAATGAGAAACAACTAAATAGTAACATAAAAGACAAAATATAAGCTGGCTGAATTTCCTGAAATGTTGTTATACATAACAGAAGTATGTTTTGAATTCAGGGTGTTTTTTTTAAATTCTAACAGCAAGACTTGTCTACCTTGCTGTGGCTGGCTGCACGTGGCCTGGGTATGATCTTCTCGTGCTGGTGGCCTGTCTTTGCCTCGCCAGAAATGACTGCCCTGAACTTGTGCTAGCAAGTCTGTCTTCAGCCGCCTTTTTATGAAGAGTCATTCCCTACATAACAGGGGGAAAAAAAAGGAATCAATGGAAAAATAGTGGAACACACTCTTACCAAAGACCATTTCATCATGCAGGATTTGTGATGTGGCTTAAGGCACTATTAGGAATGTTAATTCTGCTCATTATAGATGAAAATCTTACAGACATTGCAGTTCCAACAATTAGTACAAATCTTCTATCAGAAAAATTAAGGCTTAATTTTCTGAATTTATGATCACCCAAATTGTAGATGATAGAGATGGATTTTTGGAACACATTACCCATATACAATCATCCATACTTCCCTTTCAAACCAATATTATAGTGATTTTCCAAGAAAAAAAGGGCAATTGATTGGTAGCAGCTGATTCATGTGGAGATGTGGAAATCACAGGGCTTGTTTAGAAGGTAAATGCAAAAGCACTTGTTTCTTAAGGTGGAGGTCACACCAGGTCCATACCTACCACCACGCTGTTTTCTTCACTTCAGGCAGACTTGTGTCCTCAAGTCAAGAAAAGTTCCTGACAGCCCACAACAGAGGCCCATCCGGGCGCAGGGGGTCTTGCATGAGGGCTGGAGAAGGAGGCCTCCGTGCTTAGAGGGCAGCAGGGCCCAGAGTACCTCAGAGGGAGGAGGAAACCTGGGCCTCCCTACACACGAGGGCTCCCAGTGAGGTCACAGAGAGCAGGACAAAGTGGATTTGGTGCCCACTGCATCGGCCGGGGAGGAACTTCGGCCAGAGGAACAGGAACTGCTGAGAGCGGCAAGTTCCTCTCACCAGGGACTGAAACAAGACGATGGAGAGGAAGGGGACCCGGTGATGAAGGAGCTGGGCAGACACGCAGGGAAGACTCGAGAGAAGATGGGCCTCCTGCACTAGCCGGCCTCGAGGGAAACAGGGTCACAGCTCCACGTCTTTAACAGAATTCACTCGGTCACATACACAACACTCCCCACTTTCCCAAGAGAAAATCCAGGACGTGCTTCTTACTCAACTTGATATTAAGGCACTTGAGGCTCTGGGATCAAACATCTGCTGGTAATATTTATTACTATAAATATAATATTATAACAATTATATTTTATTTAAAATATATTCTTTACCCTCACTTTCACATTCCAAGCCATTTATTCAAGTTCTTGACACACCTGTGAGGTGTCAATCCCCATCTCGAGGCCATTCTCTGAGATACTGCGTATCTTTTCCCAGCACGCACCATCCCTGATTCCATTTCGGTTGTCTGAGAGGCAGAACTCTCTCCATGTCCAGGAGAAGCTGCTACCGGCTATCTTACCTGACCACACGCTGGGGTTGTACCTTCACTCGCCAGAGAGCTGAAAACTCTCCTTTAATACCACATCACAGAATAAATGAGTTTGGTTCCAAAAGGAATACAGTATGTGGAAGTCATAAAACTTAATCAGGTATATGCAATTACTGGTAAGGGTTGAGAGGCAGGGCTCCGAGACTGCTAACATTAACCTCCGAGGAGGACACAAAGGAAGCAGAGTAAGTGTGGTCAGGACTCCTTCCCAGAGACCTTCCGTAAGTATAGCTTTTTCCTAATATTTTTACATTTTAATTTTCAGTGAATCTCTGATTGTCAATGATAATAGTATTGTAAACCTTTGAATGATTTCTTTTGCTTTTTAAAATTGTGATAAAATCTTAAATATGTAGTTTTAACCCAGGCAAATATAAGTGTGGACATGTCATGAAGTTGTATGTATTTTTCTTTTTTTTTTTTGGTCGCACCCACAGCATGTGGAAGTTCCTGGGCCAGGAGTGGAAAGCGCGCCACAGCAGTGATGATGACAGATTCTTAAACTGCTGAGCCACCAGGAAACCACTGTATAAATTTCTCGACAAAGTTCAGATCACATTATTAGGAGATGTGGGACATTAACCTTTAAAAGACACAGTATCAATTATAACTGTAAAAGAGAAACAATGATACTGTGCCAATAACACAACTACAGGGTCTGAGGGATGTGAGGAAAAGAATCTGGCCTAGTTTCGAATCTCAGGCAACTAACATTTTGAAAAGGCAGAAATGTGGTCTTACTGGGAAGAACAAAGAAGATAAAGGTCTAGGAAATAATGTTGAAAAAGAACAGCTCATAGCTCTTCAAACCCAGAAAAAAAAAAAAATATATATATATTTTTTGGTCTTTTTAGGGTTGCACTCGCAGCATGTGGAGATTCCCAGGCTGGGGACTGAATGGAAACTGTCGCCACTGGCCTACACCACAGCCACAGCAACACTGGGATCCGAGCTGCACCTGCAACCTACACCACAACTCACATCAACATTGGATCCTTAACCCACTGAGTGAGGCCAGGGATCGAACCCGTGTCCTCACCGATACTAACTAGTTGGGTTTGTTCCTGCTGAGCCATGACAGGAATGTCAGAAAAATCTTACTGAAAAATCTTACCAAAAGGTTGATATGCACTTATTTTCCCCTGCAATACTTTTTTTGTGTTGGAAAATTCAATTTCAAAACCTCCAGTTGTTCAGGGTCTAACACCGTGACCATTTAACCAACTCTGTGAGTCAGTTAAACTCTTTTCATGATAAGTAGCACTCCTGCAAGGCACTGAAATAGTCTTACAAAACAAAAGCTACTGCATCTGGGTTTAGATAGCCCTACCACCAGAATAAAGTGGTTCTACAGGACAGAGATCAAACTGTCATTTATCTCTCTATCCACCAGGACAGGGATAATGACATGTCCACAACATTCTAGCCCTGGTCACATGGTTCTCCTATCTCCTGCTGAGCCCTAAGATCACCACTGGAGTTTTGTTAGTGTGAGTTAGGACAGGAATTACTTTCCGATTCATTTGGTAGAATTACTTCTATGGTAAAGGGAGTATAACAAATACCTCACATTCACTGAACTCTGCGATATCTTTTAAGTATTATTTTCTTACCATATTGTACCAGGCACTAACAATATATTTCTCCTCCATCTCTCTCTGACTCTTTGTTTTCTCATATTCTTTCTAAAAAGCAAGCACATGTAAGCATGTAAAGATGAAAAACAATTCAGTATCAATAAAATACTCACAATTAACCATCTAAATTCACGGGTACTATGCACAGTCAGCCTTCTGCATCCACAGATTCAATCAACCCCAGATTTAAAATAGTAAAAATAATAATAATAATAATAATAATCCCGAAAGTTCCAAAACCCAGACTTGAATTTGCCACACACTGGGAACAATATGTACTGTGTTAGGTATTACAAGTAAACTGGAAATTGTTTAAAACACTTGGACGATGTGCTTAGGTTATATGCAGATAACCACATATATTACTTTTTTTTTTCCAAATGGCTGCACCTGTGGTGTATGGAAGCTCCTAGGCCGAGGAATGAATCCAAGCTGCAGCTACGACTCACGCCACAGCTGCAGCAACAAAGGATCTTTAACCCGCTGCATTGGGCTGGGGATCAAACTGCAACTCAGCAGCAACCCAAGCTGCTGCAGTCAGATTCTTAATCCACTGAGCCACAGCAGGAACTCCACATAACACTACGTGAGCATCCATGGCTTTTGGTAACTGTGCCCCTAGGATGTTGAGGGACATACATCCTCGACCGTATACAACAAGGCTTTTAGAAAACAAAGAATAAGTCAAATTCTTATCACACGGTTAAACTACCTCTAATGAATGGAATAGTCGGTCCCGTTCCTGGAGCTGATTTTTAAGAGCTTGTATTTCTGGTGCTGCTCCTTGATTTTGTTTAGGATCTAAAGTACGAATAACCTGCAAAAAGTAATAGAAGAAAAAATTTAAGTCTCAAACCTAAAGAATGTACCATCTAAGGAAGCAGTTATTAAAAAAAAAGAATAAACCTTATGAGAGTCAAAAATTATCTTACAAGGAAGGCTATTTTGAAATTTGAATGTAGGAAATGATATTCAGTTGTTACAACTTTTAATTATATAAAACTTTAAAATTATGTAAGAGAATCAATTATAAAAAGTAATTCTGGGCGTTCCCGTTGTGGCCCAGGGGAAACGAGTCTGACTGGGAACCATGAGGTTGCGGGTTTGATCCTGGCCTTGCTCAGTGGGTTGAGGATCTGGTGTTGCTGTGAGCTATGGTGTAGATCACAGACATGGCTCAGATCTGGCATTACTGTGGTTCTGGCGTAGGCCAGCAGCAATAGCTCTGATTGGACCCCTAGCCTGGGAACCTCCATATGCTGCAGGTGTGGCTCTAAAAAGACAAAAAAAAAAAAAAAAGAAAAAAAAGTAATTCTGGATAAAATTAATCAATTCTACTATAGCAGACACTATTGACAGCTGTCTTCCCTTTCTTGTTCCTCTGATTTGGTTCAGCTTCTGACCAGATGTGCGCCAGGGAGTGGGTCCCGAGGTCTACAAGCTGTCACTGTAGCCCTTCTCCTCTGCCAATGGCGGGTTTAGACATAGGCAGGTGACACACTAGCTTGCCCCCTAGAGGACTTCTATGAAGGCTCTTTTCACCTTTTGGAACAACAGTTTTACTATCAAAAATGATCTACCACATAGAAAACTTCACAGAGCAGAACAATAAAAACCCACTTTCTTTAACCCACATTGTCACAGGACACGAGACACTTAAGTCTTTCAACACGCACTTCCTGAGGGACATGCTCCTAAGTGATCACAATGCCATTACTGTCTATAAGGAAATGGACAGCTCTAGAGCACCACAATTTGGGCTCCTGGGTTGGAAGCTTCCTGGGTTCCTTGTGTGAGAGGTCATCATACAGGCCCTGGTTTAGAGACATCACTGAAATGTGGTCAGAAAATGAAGAGAGGCCCACAGACTCACACTTTTGGCTTTTTCCAAGTATTTTTTATATCGTTCTTCCATTTGTTTCATTTCTTCTTCTTTCTTCCGTAAGGCTTCTTGTAATTCTTCAATTTTTAAGGCTGCCAATGAGAGAGTTAAAAAAAAAAAAAAAGGCTTTTTTTTTTTTTTAGATTGCAACAACCTTAAAAATATTTCAACTGATAAGATAAAAATTATTAGCTTTCAGAGAAAGTAATTACTCTGGTCTATTCCTACATAAAATTTTATTTTTAAAAATTCATAATTTTTTAAAAAAACAAAATGCTTTTCTTATAAAGAAAAAAACTACAGGATGGAAGTGTGCAAATTAGAAAGTATTCATTGATGGGAGTTCCTGTTGAGGCTCAGTGGTAACAAACCTGACTAGTATCTATGAGGATGCAGGTTCGATCCCTGGCCTCACTCAGTAAGGTTAAGGAGCTGGTGTTGCTGTGAGCTGTGCTGTAGGTCACAGACACGGCTCAGATCCTGCGTTGCTGTGGCTGTGGAGTAGGCCGGCAGCTGCACCTCAGATTCCACCCCTAGCCTGGGAACTTCCATATGCCACACTTGTGGCCCTTAAAAAAGTATTCATTGATGGCTGAAGGATACACAAAATCTGGTCTCTTTATACATGAAGTTGAGTATTAGTCTCAATTCTGACACATGTTACCTCATGGAGACATTACAGTAAGTGAAAATGAAAGCCATTAGGCTAGGTGAAATAAGCCAGATACAAAGGGACAAATACTGTTATGATTCCATTTACATGAGGAGAAGAGGCTGGGCAGAAGGGAGGATGGTAAGAGAGTGTTTAATGCTTTAGAGTTTCAGTTTGGGAAGATGAAAAAGTTCTGGAGACAGAGAGTGTTTGTACAACAGTTTGAATGTATTTAATGTCACTGAACTATATCCTGAAAAATAGTTAAAATGGTCATTTTTTATGTTATGTATATTTTACAATACAAAAAAAGCAAGTGTCTCTCCTGCTCCCACCCACTCCACACAAAAGCATTAACCAAGTCAACCTACATACATGTGTAAATATCAACAAAAGTAAAAAGTCTGGCTGACTTACACTCTAACTACATGATGAAAATAATTTCATAAATTATTCATTAGTATCCATAACTAAGGAAAAACTCAAAACTATAATTAGAAATGTAAGACATGCTGAAAAGATGATTATATATATATATATATATATACTCTTTCTGTGAATGGGACAAACTCTTTAACTGCTAGAAAATGTAAAAGGGCCATCTCTGAAAAAGCCAATTTTTACATGAATTCACTTTTACTAAGGTAATGTACAGCTTATCAGTTTACAACTAGGCTAATTAGGAAAACTCACAGCTGTTGTTAAATCTTGGTTCGAGATCTTCGATGATGGCTCTCTTCTTCTGCAATTCATTATTGGCCTCGTGCAGCTTCTCTCTGTGACAAAATACATAACACCATGTCACCTAATACATTTTTGCATTTTTTTCACTTGAAAGATCTAAGTTCTTTATTCTTGGGATACACTTGCATAGCATACAAGTGCTATGAAACAAAGGTGAAAAGGCTAATCCAACACAAATGTGTGTGTGTGTGTGAGTGTATACACATATATTTTGTCCTCCTTTTTCAGCTGCACCCACGGCATATGAGAGTTACCGGGCCAAGGATCGAAACCAAGCCATATCTGTGGCTGGAGCAATGCCAGATCCTTAACCCACTCTGCTGGGTGGGGGACTGAACCAGCAACACCACAGAGACAAGCCAGATCATTAAACCACTGTACCACAATGGGAACTCCCAATATAAATATATTTTTTATATTTTTTAAATAACTAAAAAACAGACAAAAACCTCAGAGTTTGACATAGTAATTATTCTTTTATATAAATCTACACAAGTGGAAAGTAATAACTTAATTATTTTTATTTTTTCTAGGAATAAGGATAGCATAAAAATTAAATTTAAAACTTTGCAGAGGCTTTACAACCCAAAATCTTCCTGCAAAAAAACCGAGGTTCCCAAAATAAGAATTAATAGAAAGAATAGCATATACCATTAAAAAAGAATAAATTAATGGTACACATTACCTACATGAAGAGATATCACAGAATAAAGTTGGATGAAGGTAGTCAGGCGCAAAAGGCTAATACCGTACAATTTCTTTTATACAAAGTTTAGAAAGTGTCAAAACTAATGAAGGGTGTTAAGAGATCAGCACAGTGGCTGGTTCAGAGATGTACTCAATCAATAAGAAGGGAGAACAAAAACCCCGGGGGTGTTGCTGGAAGTATGCTATATATTGATCTAGGTTACCTGCCTAGGTAAGAAAACACTCATCAAGCTGTAGACTTATGAACTCAGGATGTGCATACTTTATTGTAAGTTACAGCCCAATATAAAAGTCAAAGAATCATCAACAGATGAATGGATAGAGAAGATGTGGTACATATACAAATGGAATACTACTCAGCCATAAAAAAGAACAAAATAATGCCACTTGCAGCAACATTGATGGAACAAGAGATTTTCATACTAAGTGAAGTCCGAGAAAGACAGACATCATATGATATCACTTATATGTGAAATCTAAAATATGGCACAAATGAAACCTATCTACAGAACAGAAACAGACTCATGGACATGGAGAACAGACCTGTAGTTGACAAGGGGGAGGGGAGGGAATGGGATAGACTGGGAGTCTAGGGTTAGTATGTACAAACTATTATGTTTAGAATGGATAAACAACAAAGCCCTACTGTACAGTACAGGGAAGTATATCCAGTTTCCTGGGACAGACCATGATGGAAAAGAATATAAAAAAAGAATGTATACATATGTATGACAGAGTCACTTTGCTGTTTAGCAGAAACTGGCACAACACTGTAAATCAACTACACTTTAATAAAAAATTTAAAAAAAGAAACTGGATAGCATGCAGCAAAGCTGCCAGACTACAGGATTCTTTCCAATGCCAGTAGGACAGGTCAAATGACCTCTGTGGTAGTGGGGATGTCTGGTTTACCAACATTGTAAACTCCAACAGGTTAGCAATCCACGGCCACCTACATTCAGTGTCTGCAGGGACAGTTTTCCCAGAATGTAATGGGAAGGATTAAAGTTGTTACTGACTTGTGAAAAAAAAAATCACAAAACATTTCTAACATCATCAAGCTCAGACAGAAGTAAAGGTGGAGGAGGAGTTCTTCTTCATGAGAAAACAAATATAAGATATTATTTTATTTTACTTTTTGCTTTTATTTATTTTTTTAGGGCCACACCCGCGGCATATGGAAGTTCCCAGTCTATGGGTCGAATTGGAGCTGCAGCTGCTGGCCTACACCACAGCCACAGCAACCAGGATCCGAGCCCTGTCTGCAAACCATGGCTCAAGGCAACGCCAGATCCCCAACCCACTAAACGAGGCCAGGGATGGAAACTGCATCCTCATGGACACTAGTCAGATTTGTTTCCCCTGCACCACAACGGGAACTCCCAAATGTAAGGTTTTAAAATGTAATCTTTTAGATTAAAAAGTCATGTTCGAGTATGTTTGCAATTCAAAGAAATATTTGCAAATCTGCCCCTGATAAGCTTAATAACCCTTACAAACATTTACATAAAAAGGAAGATTCAGCGGGCCAGACTCTAGAGCTGGCAAACTGCAGCCTGGGGACCAAAGACAACCTGCTGCCCACTCTGTATAGAAAGCTTTGTGGAAGCACAGTCACAACACTGGTTCACATATGGGCTGTGGCTGCTTTCCAACCACATAGCTAAGTGTTTGTGACACAGACCATAGTCTGTAAAGCGTAAAGCAACTGCTCTCTGCCCTTTATAGAAAGAGGTTTCTGGAGTTCCTGTCATGGCTCAGCAGTAACGAACCCGACCCGTATCCATGAGGACATGGGTTTGATCCCTGGCCTTGCTCAGTGGGTTAAGGATCCGGCATTGCCCAGAGCTGTGGTGGAGGTCGAAGACGTGGCTCAGATCCGGATCTGGTGTTGCTGTGGCTGTGGTAGCGTAGGCTGGCAGCTGCCGCTGATTCAGCTCCTAGTCTGGGAACTTCCATATGCTGCGGGTGCAGCTCTACAAAGACCAAAAAAAAAACCAAAAAAACAGAGAGAGAGAGAGAGACAGACAGAGAGAGAGGGAGCAAAAGGTTTTCTGACTCCTGGTCCAGAGGGTCACACATCTAACTGGGATTGCAGATACCATCATGAAGAAATAAAATCCCAGAATCTCTTAGGAGAAAACAGTTCTAATGTGGTAATTGTTTTCATTCGATCACCTTAGGTGGAGATGACATTTTAGACACTTGATAATCATCTCTACCTTTGAGGCCATAACCTCTAAACACAAAACAGAGTTTCACTAGACAAAATAAGAATGAGCCTTAACAGCTTTTATACTTACAGATGTTCTTCAAGCTTCTTTTTTAGAAGAACTGACTAAAAATGGAAAATAAAAAAATTATTAACATTTTAGCTAATAAATTATTTTAAAAATTAAAAGTATAGTAGTAAATAACTGAGCGGACCCTCAGTAAGTTCTCTAGTCAAAGAGCTGAAAACACACAATGTACCCAGGTTTATTTCTCTTTGATAAGGGAGAGTACAACCTATATGTGATAGCAGTCAGTATAAATCCTGAGACCTGCACATCTGAATTCTCGATAGTCAGAGAAATAATAAAAAAGCCACTTATATCAGACCTAATATTCCTAGACATGAAAGGCAGTAGAACTCTAATAATAATAGACTTTCCCTAAGACACTTTTTATCTACTACACTGTTTTCCTGGCATCATAGTGAAGTCTGTGATCAATTTCTATAAATACTGACTTAATCAGAGATTTCTGCTATGCACAGGTTGCAAATAATTTATGTGATGGGATGGAAATGTGAAAGATGGGATATGTATAGCATTGAATATGCTGGAGAATGCAAATTTAACTGGTTATTAAAAAAAAATTCTCCTTGGGAGTTCCTGTCGTGGTGCAGAAGAAACGAATTCGACTAGGAACCATGAGGTTTCAGGTTCGATCCCTGGCCTCGCTCAGTGGGTTGAGGATCTGGCGCTGCCATGAGCTGTGGTGTAGGTCACAGACATGGCTCGGATCCCGAACTGCTGTGGCTCTGGCATAGATTGGCAGCAATAGCTTGGATTAGACTCCTAGCCTTAGAACCTCCATATGCTGTGGTGTGGCCCTAAAAAGACAAAAACCAAAAACCAAAAAAGACATTCTCCTAAAAAGTAGGAGATTAGAACTGACCCCAAATAAACCAAGAATAACAGTGTTCTCTATAGGACCAGCAGGTTTCATAATTCAACTCAACACTTGCAGGGGAATGAATTAATGAATTAATGAATTCTATGAAACAGTTCATGTTGCAATAAATGGTTACATAATTAACTCAGTCAAACCCAAATAACAGAGGCTTAAACAAACTGTTCAATTAGTCAATCGTAACTCATTCCTCAAACTGGGCTCTTCTGTTATCAGTCCTTTTACTTCATAATGATGACTGTAATCATGTACTCAAGCCCATTCTGACACAGCTCTGGAATGTTCCAAACTCACTTCTTTGCAAATTATGTTAAATATAGCTAGATTAGCAGACTGCTCCCCCTAAACATTAAGAAAACTGATAACCCCGTTGACTTTTGATTCTTGATTGTAATTTTCACATTACAGAGGGTAAAGTGAGAATACTTTTAAAATACTTTAGCTTTCATTTTGCATTTATGTTTTGATTAGGCTCTGAGCAAAATTAATTTTGACTCTGAGATAATACATAATAAAATGATGATTTAACGAGTGGTTAATATGCCAGGCACTGCTCTAAAGCATGTCCTTTGCACTGTCTCGCATCAACCTCATCATCCTGGGAGTGACACCAGCCCCATCCTACAGCCAAGGAAGGTAAGGCTGGGGAGAGAGCCAGCAGCTTCAGGTGGCAGATCCAAAACTAAAGCCTGGGTCTGCCAGATGCCAAAGTCTACGTGCAGTCCTCTCGTTCCTACTTCCTTTGAGGCCTGTCTTGCCAACGGAAGGCTGTGACTGCTGTAACGTATGCCAGGAGGAGGGCAGACTGTGACAGGAAGCTAGCTCCAAAATACTTATATAAACAAACTAATTATAACAATGGGGGTATAGCAGAAGTGGGATGGGGGAGAAAAAGAGCAAAATTCCTTTTAGTTTGACTTGTTAGATTTTTTAAAATATCCTTCAAGTATCTTAACTCAAAAGGGCATAAACCTATAAGGCAGTAATACTGGTATATCCATTTTTGCATAAAATTCCCATAATTTAAAATTTCAACATCAACTGTGATGGCAGATAATATATAAATCCCCAAACCGCTCAATATATAGAAAAGAATAGGAAGCCATACTTACAATAGCCTTGAGCAGAAACCATGCCAAGAGACAGAGAAGACATATTAGTACGAAGCAAACACAGCAGCCAATAGAAGGAACGATTTAGTAATTCATGAACAGAAGTAAAAGATATGCATTTTTTTTTCAAAAATGTACATTTTTCTTTCTTCTATAGTCTCCTCATCCTGTCTTGTTCTCTGGAGTTTTACATACTGTGGCTAGCTCAAGTTATCCAATATGACTGGATATAACAATGCTTTTCTGCTTCCATGCTAAAAATAAATGACATAAGAATAATAATAAAAATGTGCAAACTATGCTACTCTGACTTAAGGTCACATGCAAGGACTGTGCTTTTGATAACAGAAACAGGCAGAAATTAGGTTGTTCTTCAGAGAGGACCAATTCCATTTGGCAGGTTGTTTTACATATTATATATTCCTGAGATGCAAAATTGTAGGTTAAGTGAGAGAGAAGACAGAGCATTGAATATCTGCCAGGGATGGAACCTCCTGGCATGACCACACTCTTCTCCAGATCATGTTGAGCCTATGTTCAGAATGAGCAAAGTCTTGATCTGAATCTTTTCTTTATAGAGAAGAGCTCTGAGAGAGTTTTCAAGGATTTAGAGCAACACGTATCTTTAGCATCTGAGCAGTCAAATAAATTGAATAGTTTATGCAAATAGTACATTCAGGGCTGGCAACTCACTCCTGAAACATGGTCTGTTAGTGTAACGACACACGGCATATGGAATTAGCTTTGATCACCACAGTGATACTTCATCAGGCTGTGTAAAATTATTTTTGTACAGAATACATTCCTTTCTATATGTTTTAATGTAAGAGAAACAAGGGTAATGGTCATTGCTATAATACCGAGGTGGAGCTCATTCTGATGTTGTGCCATTTTACTTCTATAACCCACACACCCTTTCCCTCTCTACCGTAACAAGTCAACAGAAAGTCTCCTCAAAGTTTCTGAGACCAAAATGAAGCCTACATTTACCTCAATTTAAGGGACCTGGTGATTTCACTGAACTAAGAAATGTTCTACACTCTGGTTCGCCTCCAAGACACCCTCAGTTAGGCTTACTGGTATTTTCATACACGAATGGTGGTTCTGCCTGTGACTGAGCATTCTGGATAAAGGCATGTTTAAAAAAGTAAACCCTGACATTTCAGACTGATTCCGTTTTAGTAAGGGAATGAGGCAGTGCAAATGCTGGTGACAATTTTAGGAACTGAGAATCAGTGTGGGGCTCAAAGAAGGACTACAACACATTAGAGGATAAACTCTGACCTGTAGCCTCAGAAAGCTTGCTGCCAATGGAAGCCATGTAGGTGTTTAAGAAACCGAGAATTAGGTACAGATGAGCTTTCATACCCAACATTCTCAGATCTGAGGTAATGGACTGTTTTGTTTTTACCCCCTTCTTATGTTACTAAGGCTGGATGGAACTGGCCGTGTCTACAGCTCAGACGCTGAGTGCCCAAGATGACTCTAACACTAGAGACAATCCAACTGGTTTATACTCAGAGGCCAGAGCTTACAGCAAATTATGCTGGCATGGGAAAAAAATTACCAACTGATGTAAGAAAAGATCAGTCATTAAAATTTAGTTTTTATCCCCTCCTCACACTATTTTTGAGCACTTTATAGCTGCAGCTCTATTTATAGAGCTCTTTAAATGTACAGGATTTTCAAAACACGACTGGTTTTCGCCTTCACCAGAGACTGACTACCATGTGCCGCATGGGCACTGTGGCAGGCATGAGCAAGAGATGGAGCGGGGCCAGCACCTGCCCCAACACGCTTACCGTGTTCTAGGTGAGCACCAGCCAACAGGCAGGGCTGTGACAGGAACAGTGCTAAAGAATATAAAGGCCAATGAGCTTATATTTCTCTGTGTGTGTATTGGGGGGGGGCAGGTGCAAGAGGTGAAAGAGGGATTCATAGACTCAGAAATGGTAGGATTCTAGGAATAGCATTATTTTCTTAAAATCAATTTTACATCAAGCATTGCTACTTGAATATGCTAAGTTTCTAACAGCATTTTAAATTTTTTTTTTATTTTTTGGACCAGAGGGAAAAACCTCTACTCTTGAATATTGAGTTGAGCACATTATACATAAATCCCCAATTAATTCCTTAGCTGACAACTAGAAATGAGTTTCTAATACCCAGCAAGGTGAACATGCAGAGACAATAAAGTGCGGTCTGGTCCTTTTTATACGAAGTGCTAGCAAAAGGAAAACACATATCTTTTCTATAACAAATATAATTGCAATTATTTTGATAGACACCATCAAATAAAAAATAAAAGTTATAGCTTTTCTTTTCTTTTTCTTCTTTTTCTTTTTTTTTTTCCTCTGGTGTTTAGGGCCGCACACACAGCATATGGAGGTTCCCAGGCTAGGGGTCAAATCGGAGCTGTTGCAACTGCTGGCCTACGCCACAGCCACAGCAGTGAAGGATCCGAGCCATGTCTGTGACCTACATACACCAGCTCACGGCAACACCAGATCCTTAACCCACTGAGTTAGGCCCGAGATCAAAGGGGTAACCTCGTGGATACTAGTCGGATTCATTTCTGCTGCACCACAACGGGAACTCCTAGCTTTTCTTAACATAATGAAACTGCTGGACCATTACTGGTACATACAAAGACTTACATCTTCCGCCTTTGAGCCTTGATCCTGTAAGGATTTTTGCAGTTCTTCCACTTGTGACTGTACTTCCAGAAGCCTCTGATTCACCAGCCTAGAAATCAAAAGTACATTAATTTTCAGAGTTCTGGCTGAACTTCTGCCTTCTGCCTTAGGTTGAGGTATCAGAGAGACAGTAATTAGCAAAATAAAGTCTCATGTGATAGTCATGGTGGCTCATTTTTCTGGTTATTTTTTGCACTGCCTGAAATTTTGATGATGACATCCAAAAAACAGTGTTTTGATAGCACATTTTGTTGAGCTGGTATATTTATGCACATATATTTACCTGAAATTTACTTCGAGGCATGTTTATTAAAAAGAGTGCTCAGTATTGTGTTAAAAGATCCTTGAACTCAAGGAACTGAAAATGTTAACAGATACAATATGAGGTAATACTTCAGCCCAGAACGCAGAGCTATACAAATGAGTGCTGAATGTACGAAGAGGCAAGGACTATACTTAAATCTGCAGAGGAGTCAGGGAAGCTTTGCCTGAATTGAGACCAAAACCGTAAACAAACTGCTTATGGGTTAGGGGTGGGGAAGGGCTTCAAGACCAAGAATTCAGCATGTCCAAAGCACACAGAAGATGACCTCAGGAACTGTATGCCTGGAGAATAAGTTATGGAGGGAGAAAGCTTGGAGGTGAAACCAGAGCAGAAAAGAAAAGACTGTGAAATGCAGATATATTTTCATCTGGCCATTAATCTGGCCTAAAATTTGGTTGGACCAGAAAGAGCCCAGCCAGCCTTTAAAATGCCGATTCTGGAGCTCAATCTCCATTAAATTCTCTAGGTCATCAGGATGCAACGTGCAGTACACCAGTAGGTCTTGGGTGATGCTGAAGGATAAGACAGCACTCCAGAAAGATGACACTGGTGTGAGAGGAGGTGTCCTTTAAAAACCAGAGGGCAGACATGAACCAGGCGGAGGAGACCACGGTGGCTACTGCACGTGCCTAAAGGAAAGGGACAGAGTTGGGGGTAAGGCATGGAAAAAGCAAAAGACTACAGGGAGCCAAAAATAACACTCGGGATTTTGGTGTGAACTACCAAGAACCAGTTACTGAGAAAGGCAATACGGGAGGCAGGGGCTGAGAAAGAAACACACAGACCTCGTTTGGCATTTGTTGGAAATGAAGTGCCCAGATGCCTGTCAAACTGCTGGATGGCTGTTTCTACAGCACAGCCGGGGGCCCAAGCTGACCCTACAGACCTGAGAGCCATTTGGAAATGACTGAAGCCACAAGCACAAACAATGGTGACTAGAAAGAATGTGAGCAAGGGCAGAAGGAACTGACAGTCCACAGCAGCTCACCCACCAAAGGGCGGAAAGAGGAACCTCGTCCTGGAGAATAACCAGGTAATGAGGAGACTCGCAAATGAGGGCTGACACTGAAATTGAGACAAAGTCTGAATCGAGGGAAGAACCAACAGTGAATGTAGCAAAAAGGTGAGGAGAGATGAGTCCCTAATGTTCCCACCGGACTGGTGATTCTAGTAAGAGATACTTTAGTAAAAGCCAGGCAGTAAAAGCCAGGCTGCCCACAATGAAGAACAAAACAGGGCAATGAGTGTTTAGAATCCAACACCCAGGAAGCTCAGGAAGAAACATTTTCTACTCAACAAGTTGCAATAAATTCTTATCATAAACCTTTAGGCTTTATATTTTAGTGAGAATCACAGAAAAGGGCAATAAATCTAAAATAATAACTGATGTTTTTCACATGAAGGATGCTGCTTTTTCATTCAGTGAAAGAATCACCTGAAAATCCATATTCAATATGGGAACACAGGTACATAAGCACATTATGAACCGTAATTTTCTTCAATCTTTTCAGGAAGCAATATGGAAATATACACCAAACTATAAGACTATTTCAACTATCCATCTTAGCCATCTTAAAAATTATTTACTAAATAAACACTGTAAGCCTACTAGGTGGAAGCTGTCATAAGAATATCTCTCTTTATTGTGAGATAATATATAAAGAGTGTGTACACGGCAGGTACTCTGTAAATGCTTCTACTTTCTTTCTCTCCTTTCAGTTCAGTGAATTAATTTTTTTTTTTTTTTTGTCATTTTAGGGTAGCACCCACAGCATATGGATGTTCCCAGCCTAGGGGGTGAATCAGAGCTGCAGCTACTGGCCTACGCCACAGCCACAGCAACACTGGATCTGGGCCACGTCTGCAACCTACACCACAGCTCAGAGCAACACCAGATCCTTAACCCACTGAGTGAGGCCAGGGATTGAACCCGTGTCCTCATGGATACCAGTTGGGTTCACTACCATTGAGCCACAATGGGAACCCCCAATTAACATTTTAATCAAGATCTAATTACATATAGCTATCAAGGGGGCATAGGGAGAAAGTGAGCTTGAATCCCCACATACTATGAGAGGGAATGAAATCATAAATGCCCCCAGAAAGCTCTGACATGGCCCTACTCTCAACCCTTCCTGCCTCTCCTGCTTGAGGGTCAACAGGTATTACAGCCTTTTAACAAGGACTCACTTATTGGGAAAACTAAATGGAAATGAGCTTGGAGGTTTTCTACAAACCTTTTCTTCTAAGGTGATATATGGGTGATGAGCAAAATGTATTTAAGGTCATACAGTTAAAAGACTGTGGGGGGAGTTCCCATCGTGGCTTAGTGGTTAACGAATCTGACAAGCATCTGTGAGGACTCAGGTTTGAATTTGGCCTTGCTCAGTGGGTTAAGGATCTGGTGTTGCCATGAGCTGTAGCGTAGATCGAAGATGCAGCTCAGATCCCGCACTGCTGTGGCTGTGACGAAGGCCAGCAGCTACAGCTCCGATTTGACCCCTAGCCTGGGAACCTCCATATGCCTCGGGTATGGCCCTGAAAAATGAAAATAAATAAATAAATAAATACAGACAGACAGACAGACTCAGTGGGGATTTCCCACTGTGGTGCAGAGGGTTAAGGATCTGGTGTTGCTGCAGCTGCGACAGCTGTGGCTTGGATTCAATTCCTGGCCAGGGAACTTCTATAGGCCACAGGTTCAGTTGAAAAAGGGAAAAAAAAAAGACTCAGTAGGACTGAAACTCTGCTGTCTTGCTGCTAGTCCAGTTCTGTCAAATAGTAAGAGGTTAAGTTAGAGACAAGGTAATGTAAAAACTTATTAAACTCAAAACGAATATGCTATAATTCACTTAAGAGAAAAGGCATTCTGTGAGGGAGACAGGGTTTTAAAAAAAGTGTTGTACAAACGTGGCAGAAGATAAATTCGAAAGAAGGTAAAGGTGAAGTAGAGGCTCTGGAATCAGTAGTCTGGGTCTGAGCCAAAATTCCTTCATCTGGAACACTTTAATAAAGACCAAATATAGAAAACACTTTTTTTGTTGCTGTTTTTTTAGGGCCACACCCATGGCACATGGAGTTTTCCAGGCTATGGGTCAAATTGGAGCTGTAGCTGCTGGCCTACGCCACAGCCACAGCCACAGCCACATGGGATCTGAGCTGCATCTCAACCTTCACCATACTTGATGACAACGCTGGATCCTTAACCCACTGAACAAGGCCAGGGATCAGACCTGTGTCCTCATGGATTCTACAGTCAAGATTCATTTCCACTGAGCCACGACAGGAACATCTAGAAAACACTTATTTAGCACCATGTCTGAAACAAATAGGAGCTTAAAAAATGTTAGCTGCTATTATTATTACTCTTACAGGTCATAATACCTACAAGTAGCTATAGTCCAAAGGTAAGTTATCATTGGTGTTGTAACTTAAGAGACATACAGAGCTGTAAATAACACAGGGACTTGGTGGAGGTGGGGTGGGGTGGTGCGTCACCAGTCACCTCCATACACGAGTCCTGTACACACGACAATTAGCTCTTCTGCTTTGGAGGAGAAAAGAGCAATAGCTGTAACGCTTGTGAAAGACAAGGCAAATCTGTTGTTAGATAAGTTGTAGGTGTTGATTAGCCGAAAAGAAATCAGTGTCGGGAGAGCCTATAATGCTCAAATCTGTTCTGGAGGCCAAGGGGGAGGGGTGACACAGGGCACTCTCCCCAAGGGCTCTGCAAGATCGCCAGCAGTTTTCTATGATTCCCATACCTCTCCCTTCTCTTTTTCCACTTTTCCTAAGTATTTTTAAAAAGTATTCATTATCTATGCTCCTAAGAATTGATATAAAACATGGCTCTTTCTGTTGACACTTTATGCTCTAATAATCCCCCTGGTATTTACACTGTTTGCTGATTCTCCCTCAGCAGCTTTGAAAATGATGGTCACGGGAAGAAGGGAGGGATATGTAAAACTGTCATAACAATTCTGACTCTCAGGACTGACTCACACCTGGGAAATGCCAAATCAATCAGGCATAATAAACAGAGAATCTGTAATATCATGCAAACTGTGAAACTATTTATAAAACATGTCAAATCCCTTCAAAATGCCAGAATATCCCAGCTTGAAGAAAAAGACCGACCCATGTGTTTGGTAGCTAAGAAACATTTCCAAAAAGGAAGAGAACCTGAAGACTGTCACAACAAAATATGAGTAACCCTTGCCAGAGTAAGCTACTGCTTTTAAAAGTAGTTTGGGGACTTCCTTTCATGGCTCAGTGGTTAGCAAACCCGACTAACATCCATGGGGCTGCAGGTTCGATCCCTGGCCTCGCTCAGTGGGTTAAGGATCCAGCGTTCCCATGAGCTGTGGTGTAGGTCACAGACACGGCTTGGATCCTGCATTGCTGTGGCTCTGGCGTAGGCCAGTGGCTACAGTTCCGACTGGACCCCTAGCTTGCATACCTCCATATGCCACAGATGCAGCCCTAAAAGACAGAGACCAAAAAAACAAAAGTAATTTTGAATGACCGTCTACTGCAATACTCTGAAAACTTACAAGCAGAAAAGTGATGCTCTTGTTAAATTTGCAGATTCTGAATTCTCAAAATAACTAAATTGCTCATAAAATGGAAGATTTCATATTAGAGTCAAAAGAGATAACACATTTAAAAAAAAGCCCTATCAATTCAATTATGATGGATACTACAGTTTTCCTCACACTGATTGAGTCTTTAAAATGTTAACTTGTGAAAAGAGGGTAAATTTTATTAACCTGATCGTGACTGTGAAGTAAAATTGTTATGTGGTGACTTTCAAATTTTATTTATTTATTTATTTATTTAAGCTTTTAAGGGCCAACCTGAAGTTCCCAGGCTAGGGGTCAAATCGGAGCTACAACTGCTGGCCTAAGCCACATGCACAGCAATATCAGATCTGAGCTGCATCTGTGGCCTACACCACAGCTCACGCCCACACCACATCCTTAACCCACTGAGACAGGCCAGAAATCCCCAGGCTAGGGGTTGAATGGGAGCTGCAGCTGCTGGCCTACACCACAGCCACAGCCATTCAGGATCTGAGCAAAGTCTGCAACCTAGAGCAAAGTCTGCAACCTACACGGCAGCTCACAGCAACACAGGATCCTCTTAACCCACTGAGCGAGGCCAGGGATCAAACCTGCGTCCTCATGGATACCAGTCAGATTTGTTTCCACTGTGCCACAATGGGTACTCTGGCGACTTTATTTTTTAATCCTCTACTTCTAATTAGTGATTAGAAAAGGAAGATGGTAGGGCCTTGGTATCATTCTGCCTGAAGAGCTAAGAAGGACATGCTATCACAGAGAGACACAATAATGGGGCAAATGTGCCCATTAGTGGAAAAGCCGAAAAAAGTACTCTTGAAATGAAATGGAACAACACATTGTTACTTTTCAAAATGCAATTCAAACCTTTGTTTAAGGGGATCAAAACCAAGGTGAATGGAGAAAGACTGTGTTTATGTGCTGCCTCCAGGCAGCTCCTACCTGTTCTCCGTCTCCAGCTCATTCTTTCGTAGGTTGGCATCATCTAGAAGGCTCTGCAACAAGGCGATTTTTTCATTGTCTGAACCCTCTTGGTTGATTTTTAACATCTTATTCTCATGCTGAAGACGAATAAGCTTCTCCCTGGGAGCAAACAAGAAACTGATTATTTAGTACCTAAATACAATATAATTATCAAAATCCAGCCAGTCATTGTTACAGATTTAATACATAGAACAGAAATGAAAAACAAAGTACCTGCAAAGAATTTAGCTCCTGTGGTTACTGGCTGGGACATTATGTTTCAGATCTTAAGCACTTTCTTTTTAGAATGGGGATAATCTGAAGATAACAGAATATCCAAATATCATGATTTGTGATGAATGAGGTTTCAAAATCCTATTTCCTTTCTGATTTAAATACTTAAGCTGTGAATGCATCTATGTACTTGTTCTTTGGTTCTCATCAACAAAACATCATCTCAAAAAAAAAAAAACCCCAAAAAACAGAAGGAGTTCCCATTGGACATAGTGACCATGAGGATGCAGGTTTCCATCCCTGGCATTGCTCAGTGTTAAGGATCTGGTATTGCCACAAGCTGTGGCACTGGTTGCAGATGTGGCTTAGATCTGGTGCGGCTGTGGTGAAAACAGGCAGCTACAACTCCAATTTGACTCCTAGCCCAGAAACTTCCATATGCTGTAGGTTCGGCCGTAAGAAAGAAAAAAAAAAGTCATCTTTAATGCTCTTAAATTACCAATCATGTTGTGGCAAGGTATAAGTATTCAACGAAGAATACCATCAAGATGCATAGTTCCCCAGAGATGTGTAAAACTGTATTCTTGTAATAAGACAGAAAATCAGAGCCAAGTTACTGAACTGCATTGTTTTGGGCTCTTTGTGTTACGTCAAAATCTTACACACAAAGATTACCACTACGTTTACTGCAGTGATGATAAAAAAAATACTTGTTAAGGATACAACTCATCCTTTATGTTAGGGAGGGGCATCTTTAGAGAGCCACATGAAGAAGGCATTACTGTCAATACCAGATACTATCAAGAGCTGTGCTTCCCATGGAAAAGGAAAAACAAAATGAAATATCAAACACACACAAACCAGTCTGCCCGTAAACACTGTAAATCTTTTGCTACTGAAGAGATGAGTGTCAAATTTGTAGCCCAACTCAAGCAGTAATAAAGAACCTGATATATTTTATAAACGGACAACAATGACTTCATTGTATTTTTTGGTTACAAAGTAAAACATGCTCATCATAGGGTGAAAAAAAAAAAAAAGACAGAGAAGAAAATATTGCACCCTCCATAAGCCTAGGGTGCAAAATTCCTGCTGAAATATAGCATTCTAATTTTATGCATATGCACAACCATGTAAAAGACCTGTAAAAATGAATCTTGCAGTACGTGCTACATTGGTATCTGCTATTTATACTTTTTGCAATCTTTTCATATCATTAAATTTTATACTCTAATATTTTATTTATTTGTTTTTGTTAGTGCCTGTGGCATGTGGTAGTTCCTGGGCCAGGGATCGAATTCGTGCCACTGCAGCAACCCAAGCCCCAGCAGTGACAATGCCAGATCCTTAACCTTCTGAGCCACTGGGAACTCCTATACTTTAATAGTTTAAACGACATGTTAAAAGACATAGATTTAAAAAAAAGACATAGCTGAATTACTATTTAATCAATGCCCAATTACTGGTATTTAGATTATTACCAATTTTGAGCTTTAACATGTTCTTAATGATCAGCTTTATAAATAGCCCTTTGTGTATATTCTCGGTTATTTCCTAAGGATTAATTCTCAGAAGAGTAATTTTTACATCAAAAGATGAGCACATCTTTTAGATAATATACCTTTTCTGGGAACTGTGTCTAGTCACTTATGATGGAGCATGATAATGGGAGAAAATGCTTTTTTTTTTTTTTTTTTGCCTTTTCTAGGGCCACACCACGGCATACGGAGGTTCCCAGGATATGGGTCTAATCGGAGCTGTAGCCACCGGCCTACGCCAGAGCCACAGCAACTGGGGATCTGAGCCGTCTGCGACCTACACCACAGCTCACGGCAACACCGGATCCTTGACCCACTGAGTGAGGCCAGGGATCGAACCCGAAACCTCATGGTTCCTAGTCGGATTCACTAATCACTGAGCCACACTGGGAACTCCAATAATGGGAGAAAATAGAATGTATACATGTATGCGAAACTGGGTCACCACACTGTACAGTAGAAAAAAAATTGTATTGGGGAAATCACAATAAAAAAATACATCTATACATATCTTTTCAGCCAAACTGCTCGAAAGAAGAGTTGTGCAGTGAGTTGTTTCTGTGTGTGTGCGCACACACACGCAACTGGAATGATAGAGAGGATTAGCATGGCCTCTGCACAAGGATGACACATAAATACATGAAGTGTTCCATACTTTTATAGAGGCAGGGGATTTTTATTTTAAAAAAGGGCTATTATGGGATTATATGAAATCATGTGGAGTTCCCATTGTTGCTCAGTGGTAAGGAATCCGACTAGTATCCATGAGGATGCAGGTTTGATGCCTGGCCTTGCTCAGTGGGTTAAGGATCTGGTGTTGTCTGAGCTGTGGGGTAAGCTGCAGATGAGGCTCGGATCTGGTGTTGCTGTGGCTCTTGCGTAGGCCTGCAGCCGCAGGTCCAATTTGACCCGTAGCCCGGGAACTTCCATATGCCTCGGGTGTGGCCCTAAAAAGCAAAAAAAAAAAGAAAGAAAAAAAAATCAGGTGTGTGAAACTTGTGAAAACTGCTAAGCACTATAGAATTTAATGAATTTTCATTAAGAAAAAGAATTAGAAAAAGGTAAATAAGTACTAGAGAGGTACAACACAATAAACATAATGAACACTGTTGTGTGGATACTGTTATGAGTAAATCCTAAAAGTTCTCATCACAAGGAAAAAAATATTTTTTATATTTCTTTAGCTTTGTTTCTGTATGAAATGATGGATGTTCACTAAAACTTATTGTCGTAATTATTTAATGATGTATTTAAGTCACATCATTATGCTGTACACCTTAAACTTACATAGGCCTGTATGCCCATCATATCGCAATAAAACTGGAAGAAAAAAAAAAAGAACAGTTGCGCACCATAGGAAAAAAAAATTTTGTAATTATGTGTGGTGATGGATGTTAAATTACTATGATAATCATTTCACAATATATACAAATATCAAATCATTATGTTGTACACCTAAAACTATTACAATGTTATGTCAATTATATCTCAATTAAAAAAAATTATTTTAAAAAAGTTACATCACTTTAATCTTTTACTCCTATTTTTTGATGTTTCCAATTTCTCCACACCCTTAACATTAGTGAAAATCATCATTTTTAATAGATTTCTGTGAACTGGATAGGGAAATTTCTTTATGTATCAAGAATATTAACCCATCATCTATGACATATATTAAGAAATTTCACCCTTTGCACTATTTCATTTTCTTGATAGCTTTTCTAGACACAGAGTTATCTCAATTTTTATTGAGTAATACTCAAAAAAAAAAGGTATTTTATATCTTCAATCTTTTTTTTTTGGCCACGCCGATGGCATGTGGAAGTTCCTAGGCCAGGGACTGAACCTGTGCCACAGCAGTGACCTGAGCTGCTGCAGTGACAATACTGGATCCTTAACTCAGTGGGCCACAAGGGAATCTTTTGTTGAATCTTTATCATTGTTCTTTTCTGCTTTAAAAATTCAACTGCGGTGGTTAACGAATCCGACTAGGAACCATGAGGTTGCGGGTTCGGTCCCTGCCCTTGCTCAGTGGGTTAACGATCCGGCGTTGCCGTGAGCTGTGGTGTAGGTTGCAGACGCGGCTCGGATCCCGCGTTGCTGTGGCTCTGGCGTAGGCTGGTGGCTACAGCTCCGATTCGACCCCTAGCCTGGGAACCTCCATATGCCGTGGGAGCGGCCCAAGAAATAGCAACAACAACAACAGCAACAACAAAAGACAAAAAGACAAAAAAAATAAAATAAAATAAAATAAAATAAAATAAAAAAAAAATTCAACTGCGTTAGCTATAAGCTTCCTTAAAATTTGTTGTGTGGATATAACCTTTTGTTTTTTTCTTCTTTCTTTTTAGGGCTGCACCTGTGGCATATGGAAGTTCCCAGGCTAGAAGTCGAATTGGAGCTGCAGTTGCTGGCCTATGCCACAGCCCAGTAACACGGGATCCAAGCTGCATCTGGGACCTACACCACAGCTCATGGCAATGCCAGATCCTTAACCCACTGAGTGAGGCCAGAGATCAAACCTGCAACCTCATGGATACTAGTTGGGTTCCTAACCTGCTGAGCCACAGTGGGAACTCCTGGACATTATCATTTACGTATAAATATTCATAACAAAAGTGTTTTTTCATTCAACAAATTTTATTGGTCCAGTAATCACACTGGACTAATAATCATGTGATCCAAGAACTAAATACTCTATCAGATAAGTAAAAGGTATGCAAAAAAAGTAAAAGGCATACAAAATGCTTCTGGAATTGGTGTTGCAAAATATGTCTTCTGTTTCTCCTTTTTTTTTTTTTTTTTTTTTTTTTTTGGCCATATCTGTAGCATATGGAAGTTCCCAGGCCAGGGATCAAACTCACGCCACAGTAGTGACCTGAGCCATAGCAGTGACAATGCTGGATCCTTAACACACTGCACCACAAGGGAAGTCCTGTCTGTCCTTCTTAAACCAATGCCAAAAACAATAAGCATTGTCTTCATGTACTCAACAAGTATTTCAATGCCTATTGCAATTTTCACAGTTGCAAAGCTTTTACACATTGTTACATCATTATTTTATTTACGTCTCCAAGGATGTTATGAACAATCAAGACTAGTGTCAATTTAGAAAGGGGGAAAAATCAGCCCAAATCTGATAAAAGCAATAGTCAGGCTTAATCATTCACCTCCTGCTGGACATTTGGGGCCTCTCCACCAATTTTTCATTCTTGTACTTAAAGCCAGGCATATACTGAAATAAATGGAATATTTAAAGTGCCATGACTAAATAAAAACGTAAAGTACCACTGAGGGAGGAGTAGGAGAGACAGGGAAATGTATCCTCTGTTCACTGCATTACATCTTTCCCAGACCACTCCCTGTCCTTAATTAATAAATGAAGATGACTAATTATTTTGCAGGCTGATGACTAAGCATAACCTTTGTCTTTGAGCTGAGTGGTTTCACTGCTACCTGTCTGCTGAGGACACCAAAGCACAGACATCAGTTTGCTCTGTACCTCTGAAACCTCATCTTCCAAAAGGGAGAAATCAAGGGTTTGCTGCACCAGCTGAAGAAAGCATCTAATATGTGGAAAACATGGACACCTAACATGAAGCTCACGTTGAAAACATCAGTGACAAAGAGTCAGGAACTGGAGTTCCTATTGTGGTGCAGCAGAAATGAATCTTACTAGTATCCATGAGGATGTGGGTTTGATCTCTCGCCTCGCTCAGTGGGTTAAGGATCTGGCATTGCCATGAGCTGTGGTGTAGGTCATAGATGAGGCTCGGATCCTGAGTTGCTGTGGCTGTGATGCAGGCCAGCAGTTGTAGCTGATTCGACCTACAGCCTGGGAACTTCCATATGCCATGAGTGTGGCCCTAAAAAAAAAAAAAAAAAAAAAAAAAAAAAGAGTAAGGAGCTGGACCTCCAGATGACAGAAAGAGGGCCAGGTTTTCTCCAGGAATACTGTGCAGTGTGGCTGTGGACCGCCTTACCTGATTTCAGGGGTAACGATCTCTGCCGCCAGGCTATCTGAAGATTCCTGACTTCCCAGAGGTATTAACCCTGTAAATACACAGGCATGGATGCCAGATTAAGACAGAGCACAACCATCTCCTTTAGTTTCCATAGGAACCCCTACGCTGAACGTTAATTTTAACAGCTAAAATCTTTACTTCAAATTAAAAAACCGTGTCACAGTTGCCTTACGTCATCATTATACAATTTGAACAATTTTTACGTGTACAATTAAGTGACACTACGTACGTACTATGTTATGAAACCATCACTACTATCTGTTCCCACTCTTTCATCACTCAAAACATAAATTTTGTAACCAGTAAGCAATAATTCCCCACCGCTTTCTCTCTCCGCCCCTTGTAACTTTTATTCCATTTTCTGACTGTCTAAATGATAGCAGTATCTGTCTTTTTGTATCTGGCTCACTTCACCTAACATAAGGTTTTCAACATTCACCTACTGTTACAGCATTTATCAGTACTTCATCTCTTTCTATGGTTCAATAATATTCCAAGATATGTATGTATCACATTTTCTTTATCCATTTATCTGTTGACCACCTTTTGGCTATTGTGAATAATGCTGCTATGAACACTGGTGTACCAGTATCTGGTTGAGTCCTTGCTTTGAATTCTTTTGAGTATATACTTTGGAATGGAATTTCTGGATCATATATATGAAACTTCATGTTTAACTTTTTAAAGAACCACCGTCTCTTCCATGGTGGCTGCTCCATTTTACATCCAGCAATGCACGAGGGCCGTGCTTTCTCCACAACCTCACCAACACCTGTTATTTTCCTTTTATTTTTTGGTAATAGCCATCCTAATGGGTGTGAAGTGGTATCTCATTGTGGTTTTGATTTCCATTTCTCTAATGACTAATGATGTTGAGAATTGTTTAAGGCATTTGTATATTTTCTTTGGAGAAATATCTATATAAGTCCTTTGCCCATCAGTGAACTGAGTGTTGTCTTTGGCTGTTGTTGAGTTCTTTGTGGCATATGCAAATTTCCGGGCAAGGGACTGAACTTATGCCACAGCAGCAACCTGGACTGCTACAGTAACAACACTGGATCCTTAACCCACTGCACCACAAGGGAACTCTTATATATTCTTGATATCAATCACTTAACAGATGAATGATTTGCAAATATTTTCTCCCATTTTGTGGGTGGCTTTTTCACCCTATTGATAGTGTCCTTTGATACACAAAAGTTTTTAATTTTGATGAAGTCCAAGTTACCTATTCTTTCTTTTTTTTCTTTTGGTCACAGTCCCATAATTATAGCCTATTTGCCATAAAATCTGGGTAACAGTTCCAAATTTGTATCAATCTCATGGCTCTTCACCAATTTTTAAATCTCATCTACTGATGCAATCATCCTAAAATGAATCTGATATTTTACTGACACTGTTAGAAATGAGTAGTCTTGCCTGGGCTCCTGAAATACCTTGAGTTGTGAGCTGCCCTTCTTGAGCCTGAACACAGCGCAGCTCTTCAATGGTTTCCTTCAGAGAATCCCTTTCTGTTCTTAACCTCTGGAGGGACATTAAAAATAAGGAAAGTCAGCTTTAAGTTTTATGAGTTTATCCATCAGTGGTCTCTGCCTTATCTACTGGTGAATATGGACATATTATATCTTTTGATTTTCTACAAAAGATCATAGAAAGAAAAGATTATACAATTTTTTCCCATTTAACAATAACTGAATATCTACTATATATAATGAAGTATCTAGTTAAACCTAAGAAACAAAACTGTCTACTCCATCCTTAACAATGAGTAATCTTATTATGTAACATTCTTTTCATGAAACATAAAAGATTAAACAAAGACTTTAAATATTCATAATCAAAACAAAGTAAAAACATTTTAAAAGTTTCAAAATATGTTCAACAACAAAAAGAAATTGTCCTCCATAAAAATCATACATAAAACAGAAAAGCTATACAAATATAGAGAGTCATAAGCAAGATAATGTAAAAGCAGCAACAATGGTAGATAAATAGATATAAACTAGATGCAAATACATTCTTTAATCTTTTATTTTAGATCTCTTTCTGAAACACAAATGTAAATCTTCTGTCATTTAAAAATAAATAATCTCTAATTTTAAATTTATAAATAGACAAAGAAATGTGTAGTCAAAATATGAATTACATATCATATTCTTTATTTTGGCAGTGCTAAAAGGCCTTAGATAGATAGATAGATAGATAGATAGATAGATAGATACTCACATCCTTTTCTTTTTGAAGACTGTCAACTTTTTCTTTCAGCCGCTTATATTCAAAATCTAATTTATCTGCTTTCTTTGATTCTTCAGATAATCTATTTTGCAGTTCTACTACCTGATATATAGAAAGGTGCCATTAATTTTTATAACTTGAAACATTGGAAATTATTACTATTTTCTTCTACAGATCTATGAAAATTCCCATCCCTACTAATAACTCAAAAAAAAAAATATATATATATATAATACAGAAGCCTAACCCAGCGGAGAGAACTAGGCACAAATCTGCCTAAAAACTATAGGTTCTAAAACCAGATCATCCAGAGGAGCAAATGTTCAAAATTATGACAGACTATAGGATTTCCTTTTCTTGTAACACATGGAAGCAAAAGAAATGATGGGGCAAACATCCAATTGCATTGCTAAGCTTGTAAGAAACTAAGCGAAATTGTCAGAGGCTAGCACTGGAGGGGGGATTTTGTGAGGATACTATAGGTACTGTGACATACCACCAGGAACCCAGACCTTTAAAATTATCGGGAGACAGGTAGTTATTAAACTACCTTGGGCTCTAAAAGGTAGGTGAGTCAGTAAACAGGTGGGTTAGGAAAAAAAAAAAAAAATCCATCAGCTGGCAAAATCAATAAGGAAACTTGCCTGTCTTAAAGTGAGTGTTCTGGGTTTTAAAAAGTATAACTTGAAAAGGTTTAATTGCAGCCTACAAATACATGGATCTGTGTTTGAATTTTTACCACATGCCTTGACTGGAAATCCTAAGCCAGGCAAGTAATTTAAAGTCATTCTGGTTGGTAATGCTGTGGAAAATCTGGCATAAGAAAAACATCCATTATCTGGAGGAATACAACCTCAACCAGGTCCCCAGTGTTCACAAAGGTAAAGCCAAAGGACAGAGCAAAATCCAAAATTATAAAAGTCTTAAAGGAATAATCCACTGTGAGCAACAGTCAGCAGAAAAACATTCATAGCAATAACAACAAAACAGAAGAACAAGAACTCTAAGGACTTAAAATTAGAGTTATCAAAAATGAAACACTAGATTTAATACTTAAAGAAAAGAAGGAAGAAGTCTAAATTATAAAAGGAATAAGAGGAGTTCCCAATGTGGCACAGCAGAAATCAATCCGACTAGGAATGATGAGGTTGTGGGTTTGATCCCTGGCCTTGCTCAGCAGGTCAAGGATCTGGGTGTGGTGCAGGTAGCAGATGCGGCTGAGATCTGGTGTTGCTGTGGCTGTGGTGTAGGCCAGCGGCTACAGCTCTGGATAGATCCCTAGCCTGGGAACCTCCATGTGCTGCGGGTGCGGCCTTAAAAAGACAAAAAATAAATAAAAAATAAAAGGAATAAAAGATCATCAAATAACAATCAGCAGGTTTGAAAGAGAACCCAAAGGGAAACTGCAGAAAGAAAAATACTACATTGAAAAATAAAGTATATTAAGCTCCAGATTAGAAACAGACTGAGAGAATCAGTGTATATGCAATTTCACTGCAGTATTTGTAGGTATAGATTTCTTTTTATTTATTGTTCGTGATTCACTGTTAATACTCAATCTGATGTCCTTCATTAATTCTGAAAAATGTTTAGCCATTCTTTCCTTCTAATGTCCTTCTACAATTCTCTCTGTTCTTTCCTCTAGAATTCTAATTAAATAATTTCTCATTTTAATTTGATACCCCTTAATCACATTTATAGTTTTTTGGGGCTTCACTTTTTCCAGTAATTTCTCAGTCCATATTCAAGGTCATTAATTCTTTCAACCTTGTTACATGTAGAAAATTTTCAAAATGAAATGAGAAAAAATGTATTCACCAAAAAAACCTACCAGCCATTCATGGTATTCAGAGTTGTTTGACTAAAAGTTCTCTAATTTATTATATTAAGCAAGTATAATTTGATGCCACAATCAGAAGATGAGGAAAGCATGAGATAGAAAACTTAAAGTACACAAATCATAGAGGCAAAATGAACAAAGCAAATCTAACAATGTGAAACAACAAATAAATCTGCTATGACCTAGGCTAAGACTATCTCTAGGATGCAAGGATGGTTTAAGCATAGAAACCCATCAAGAGAATTCATCCAATTAATAACAAGGAGAGGCAGCGCAGGAGTCTCTCAATAGATGTAGCTGATTAAATTCAACATCCATTTAAGATAAACACTCTGGGCAAATTAGAAATTCAATGAAAATTTTTTTATCCTAATATAAGGTGGCTAGAAAAACCTATAGCAATACTTACACTATACTGGTAAAACATTTAAAGCGTTATGTATAAAATCAACAAGAAATGGTTGCCTATTATTTATTACTATTTTTATTCAAGGCTATACTAAAGGTCAGCCACGCTGATTAAGAAGAAAAAAAGGGGTATGAAGTAGAAACAAAATGGCTTTAATCTATATAAAATATGACCTTTTTTTGGCTATACTGTGACATGCAGAAGTTCCTGGGCAAGGGGTTGAACTTGTGTCACACTAGTGACCTGAGCCAGCAGTGATAATGCCAGATCCGTAACCTGCTGAGCCACCAGGGAACTCCTAAAATATGACTTTTGACAAGGGAACAGCTATTATTAGAAGTAATATGGGAATTTGGCAAGATTGTAAAAATCAACATATAAAAACCAATTTCAATCACATAAATGACCAACACACTGAAAATATCTTTTCTTTTTCTAACTGCATTTACAAAAGCAACCAAATACATAAAGAACCTAAGAGTAAATATAACAAAATACATGCATAGTACTTATAAGAACAATATGAAACTTAATTGAAAGACACTAAGATCTAAATAGAAAGATATTCATTGATAAGAAAATATGGTGTCATAAAGATGTCATCTCTCCCCAAACTGACCAACAGATTCAATGTAATGTCAGTTTGCAAAGATCTAGGGTTTAAAGGGAAAGGAAAGATCTAAGAATAGACAAATTTGAAAAAGAACATGTGTGAGTATCTGTACTGCCAAACATCAAAATTCCTAAGATCTATAGATAATAAGAGAGTGTACCAGTATAAGAATAGATAAGTTGATCAATGAAAAAGAAGAGACTGCCCATAAACAAACCTACTTATAACATAGAAACTTTAGATATATGGTCGGATACAACTGTAGGTCACTGTAGAAGAGACCAATTACTACATAAATGCTGCTAGGTTGACTGGTTGTCCACATAGACAAAAAAAAAATCAAGTGGATCCCTACCTTATACCCTACATGAAAATGAGTTTCTCATAGATTAAAGACTTAAATGTACAAAACAAACCTTAAATCTCTGCAAAGAAAACAGAGATTAGTGCTACATCTTTATGGAGGAAATTATTTCTTAAATTAGATGTTCAAAGCACAAATCATAAAGAAAAGGTATTTAAAGTTTGTTATGTTAAAATTTACAATCTCAAAAAAAGCAAAAGGACAGGTCAGACAGAGATTGGTAGGAAATAAATGCAACATATGACAAAAGATTATTATTGGGAACATATAAAGAACTTTCAGAATCAGTAAAAGAAATAATCTAATTTTACAAATGAATAAAGGATAAAAGTAGGTAATGCACAAGAGAAATGTGATTGGTAAATGTATTTGCAATTAGGGTAATACAAAGTATAATCATAAGGAGACATCATTTCAGGTAACACAATCACTATGGCAAACAATTTGGCAATATCTAACTAAATGAAGATACTCTAAGGAAGATATTCCACATAGTTATAAAACTTCCACACATGTACAGAAAAGGATATGTTCAATACTAATCACAGAGGCATTTTTTAAAATATAATATATACAATATATAAACTATATATTCATAATATATAAAAATTATATATATAACAGAACATCTTGTATGTCTTTCTACAGAAAAATGGATAAACTGTGGTATAGTCACTCAATAGGATACTATACATTGGTACAAATGAACGGGATAAAGCTACACTTATCAACACAAACAAATTTTACAAATATCTACTGAGCAGAAGTAAATCGCAGAAGACAACATCTACTGTATTCTTTACATGAAGTTTTGAAATGTCAAAAATTCTGTGTGTGTGTGTATGTGTGTGTGCGTAGCAAAACAATAAAGAGATGCACAGGGATAAAAACTACAAAATAGGAGTTCCCATCATGGCTCAGCGGAAATGAATCTGACTAGTATCCATGAGGACACAGGTTTGATCCCTGGCCTGGATCAGTGGGTTAAGGATCTGGTGTTGCTGTGAGCTTCGGTGTAGGTCGCAGATCTGGCTCAGATCCTGTGTTGCTGTGGCTTTGGTGTAGGCCAGCAGCTGTACCTCTGATTGGACACCTAGTCTGGGAACTTCCATAAGCCTCTCATGGGGCCCTAAAAAAAAAGGACCAAAAAAAAAAAAAAAAAAAGAAAGAAAGAAAAAGAAAACCACAACAACAACAACAACAACAAAGACAAAAAAAAAAAAAAGGAGTTCCCGTCGTGGCGCAGTGGTTAATGAATCCGACTAGGAACCGTGAGGTTGCGGGTTCGGTCCCTGCTCTTGCTCAGTGGGTTAACGATCCAGCATTGCCGTGAGCTGTGGTGTAGGTTGCAGACGCGGCTCGGATCCTGCGTTGCTGTGGCTCTGGTGTAGGCCGGTGGCTACAGCTCCGATTCGACCCCGAGCCTGGGAACCTCCATATGCTGTGGGAGCGGCCCAAGAAATAGCAACAACAACAACAACAACAAAAAGACAAAAAAAAGAAAACCACAAAATGGTTTAGTGGTTAAGTGTAATGAAGAGGGGAAAATGGTTTTAATTCATTAAGCATGGATACTTACTGCATTTTTTTTATACTTCAGTCTATTTCTTAAATCTTACACAATAAATTAAAAAAATAAAAAAATAATCGAAGGATATGCTAGAGAGCCCAGTCAATAACCTCTGGATGAGAACAATGTTTCACAGGTAAAAAATACAGAATGCCATGAAAACAGGTCAGTGGATTCTAAGAAGCCACAGTTGTTTTGACGGAGAGCTCTCTGCAAACGCTTTAAGAAGCCGTGTCCCTCTTCTTACCTGTCTCTTATATGTCTCCAGTTGACTTCGAGCTGCATTGGCTTTTCTAAGCTCTTCCTCTAGACTGACAGTGTTCTGCATATACATAGTATTCTTCTCTTCTAAGAGTTTAACCTGCCTCCGCAGATCACCAAGATCCTCTAGCTTCTTTTTATATGATTCCACTTGGCCTTCCAGTTTAGACACCTTATCAGAAGAATGCCTAGAATAAGATGTGAAACCAGAAATCACAAACACATCCACAGTTGTAAAGCTGCCTTAGATAGTGCCAAACCAAGTGGGATCACCAGGAAATAACATTTTTTAATGAAATGATAAGGCTGGAGGTGATTCCAGCTTAGTTTTTTGTGGTTCCAAAATACGACCAAAATTACAGCACAACTTGTAATGGAGAACATTATGAAATTTACTCTGGGGGTAGCCAGCAGAGTCACATGTAGCATAAAAGCAAAATAAACTCTAAGTGTCCAAATAATTTGGCAATTAGAAGGTTATCAGTGACCAGAGAGGAACACTGGTTCCATGGAGCAGTGGGGGCGGGCAGTGGCAGAGTTTGGTGGGTTAAGGAGAGAATGTAAATTTTACCCTGTGTCAACTAAATTTGTTCTGGAAGGAAGGAGAGGGTAATAAGTCTCTTACTTCTAAGATGAGAGGGATCTAAATATATAAATACATGCTAAGGAGGACAATTCCAACATGAAGAAAAATAATAACTGATGTAACAGTCCCTACGGAGGTGGAAGGGTTGAAGGAGTCAGTATTGGACAGGAGGAAGAAGGACAGGTCCCTCCCTCCTCCTCACAGTGTCAGCTCCTGAGACTGAAGCCTGGGAGAGGTGTGGGGGCAGTCAGGGGAGAAGGAAGGAATGCTGGACAGAGCTCTCCACTCTTCTGCTCTCCGCAGAACCGGGGCCAGGAGGAGGAGCCCAGCGGAGAGTAAAGATGGTTGGTCTACGGGAGGACAAAACTCCACACCATGTGATTTTCTCTACTGGTTCTCGGTACTCAGAGAGCAAAAGTGTCAAATACAAATGGCCAGAATGATCTAACAGGGCGCAGATCAGACAAGCACAATGGTGGAGAAGTGAGGGGCCCAGTGAGCCAACAGTTGAGTCCAGCGAGGAAATGAAGCCTGGTGGGAGGGACAGTGTCCAAGGAAAAGGAGGACCATGTAACCAGAGGGCTCAAAACAACAGACCAGGAACAGGAAAAGCTCAGCGCTACACAACGGTGAAGTGGTGGTCAGAGGTCTGTGTAACATGTACACACAGCACTGATTTGTCAGATACTGCTCCAAGGGTTTACAAATATAGACTCGCTTAATTCTGCATGTCAGTCTGAGGGAGATTTGTGTATTATTTCCATTTTACAGACGAGAAAATGGTCACATGGGGGTTAAATAAATGGCAGCACTGGGGTATGAACCCAGGTGGTCTGGATCTTCAGCACCTTCCTGTGCTCAGAGACCTCGGAGTTCCCAGCATCAGGGTAGATCTGCTCAGGGTTTGGGAAGACGGTTTACCTGAGAACATCTATTTCATCTTTGAGAGACTGGGCATCATCTGCCAAAGTGGTGAGCTCATCATTCTGCTGCCGGAGTTCAGAGATCTCCTTCTCTAACTCTTCACAGCGTATTCGATAATCATCTTTGGCTGCTTCAAGTCTGGAACCAAAACAAAATAGATCTAGAAAGCACTATTTACTGCAGTAAATAGTCAAAGAGTAAAAGTAAGTAAAAAGAAAATGAAAAAAATTTTTCTTGAATTTGCCTCTTACTTTTGAGACCATCAGCTGTATTTCCAAGTTTTAACTGTCCTGGAAATGGATTCTACTGTCCAAGACTTGTGGAAAGATAACATCTGATCACCATTCCTTTATTTAGAAGTTAGACACCAAGCACTATTTTTCAAAATATATTAGCTATAATTTTAGTTTTATTTCTGATTATGAAATTAACATACATTCCCTTTGGAAATTTACGAAGTACAGAAAAGCAAGTAAGACAAAAATCATGTTTTACTCTAGACAGACAGCTACTGTTAACATTTTTGGAATATAACCTCCAGCCTGATTTATATTCATAGACCTTTTTCCCCCAAAATACGAATATTGTTTCTAGTTTATATTAATTTCTTTTGATTAACATACATCCTTCCTTTGGGTTTATAAGATTCTTTCTCATGTCACAAACAGTTACCATTGGTTATTCACTTTTAATTTTATCTAAGTATTTAATGTACAGAAGTTCTTAATTTTTATGTAATTCAACTGATGATCTTATACTTTATAGTTCCTACCTCCAATGTGCAATTAGAAACTTTTTTTCTTCTAATTCTTTATTTTCTGTTAGTATTGATATGGTTTCATTTTTTTTTTTTTTTTTTTTTTGCCTTTTTGCTATTTCTTGGGCCGCTCCCACAGCATATGGAGGTTCCCAGGCTAGGGGTCGAATCGGAGCTGTAGCCATCAGCCTATGCCAGAGCCACAGCAACGCAGGATCCGAGCCGCATCTGCAACCTACACCACAGCTCACGGCAACGCCGGATCATTAACCCACTGAGCAAGGGCAGGGATCGAACCTGCAACCTCATGGTTCCTAGTCGGATTCGTTAACCACTGCGCCATGACGGGAACTCCTGGTTTCATTTTTAACTTCAACTTCCCTGGAATTCACTTGGGTATATGATGTAATATAAGAATCTAACTTTTCCTGCCAAAATACTTACATAGTTCTCAAACTATGCAAGAAATAATTTAACCTTTCTTTATTGATTAGAAAATGCCACCTCTATCATATTATATATCTTTATATATACTTGAATTGGTTTCTGATCTTCACTTGTGTCACTGGTGTGTTTTGCTGTACCAGTACCAAGCTATTTTAACTAGTAAAAGTTTATAACATACTTAAGCACTGGGTATGGCAAGTATTCCCTTATTATACTTTGTTCTCAAAATATTCTGGGAATCATTTGCTCCTTAACACTTCTGGAGGAACATAACATGTGAAATGGAATCAAGTTCAAATTATATAATAATTGAAGAAGAAATGGCATTCTTACAATGCTCCATTAAAAACACCTAATAATATGTTCTCTCTCTCCATGGGGTATTAAAATATGATTTATGTATAACTTAGAAGTTTCTATCATATAATTTCCTCATATTACTTACTGGGATATATCTATAATATCTATATATATCTGTATTTTACACAGCCCAGTAAGTGGCAAAGCCAGGATTTTTAGAATGTTTAGGAAAAATGTCAAATAATAGATTAATACTCATCCTCACTTATTCTTTTTTTTTTTTCTTCCATTGTACTCCTCTGAATAGAATCATTATTTTCCTTATACCCAAAACACATCTATGAAGTTTATTATTTTTAAAAAATAAATTTTATTGATGTATAAGTGACTCAATGTTGTTGGTTTCAGGTGTACATCAAAGTGAATCATCCTCCTCACTTATTCTTTACTGAAAATTTCATGTACGAAGCTTATTTCATATTTTTTTCTCCCTTAACTTACAGTTTGAAGGAGTTATAACAGATTAATAGTGATTATAATAGATTTAATAATATTCAACAGGTAACAATCCTGGGATAAAGCTTATTTTAATATAGTAATGGATTGGATTTGCTACTATTTTATTCAGAATTATTTAAAGAATATTCATAAATGAGATATTTGCCATTTAATAGTAATAAATCCATTATGCTAATACAGACAACATATTCTTTAAGAAAAATAAATATTTTTGAAACCAAAAATTGATGAAAAGAATGTTTTTTACATTCTGTGATTCGAATCATCTGGTTTAAGAGAAGACAGCTGAGTTCTCTTAATTCTTTGTACATTCATCTGCTGTAATGGTTTTTAAGGAAATCCATTATCTGTACATATTCTGCACAGATATGTAGAAAAGGGCCTTGAAGACTTTCTGAAAGCGTTCTCAGATCACACCCTAAACTGCAGATAGACTATTTTTCTAAGGTTTCTGAGAAGACTAAGGAAAGATTTTTATTTTTTCTTGTCAAGGCAAAAGGCAAAAGGCAAAAGGCAAAAGGCAAAAAAAAAAAAAAAATCCAGAAACATTTCATTGTGGTTTATAAACAAAGGCTGCTAGATATGTTACCATACTAAGTTAAATGAAAAGAGAAAATCTAATTGACATTTAATTTCTCCTATAGTTTTAACACTGGAAATCTACGTCAGATAAGAAAGAGGTTATGGTATATTTTCTAGTAAATAACACAATATTTTAACTGTACGGATATGTCCTTCAAATTTGTGGTTCTGTTCTACCTTGCAGGGCACCTTTACATCAGCCTGCCCTTTAAATAAGTCTGTCTCTATAAACCACACACATGGCCTTTGACCAGCGTCTCTTTAAGCTGTGCCCTGGAAGGAGCACCAATCTCTTCAAATTCAGTGCCTGTACATTTTATGGCATCTGGCCCTTTTAGAAGATAAAATTACTTTGAAACCTGTCCCTGCAGTTGGTGATCGAATTTCCTTTTTTGGTTGTAAAATAATTTCAGATTCGGAGTGAATTTAATCTTTCTCTCGACCACTCCAGCTCACCCTTGGCTCCTTTGCCAGCAATTTCTCCGACTTTTGTTCTCAGTCTGCCTTTACCTGTCTCCAATCACCTGGCAGGGTTGGGGGGGGCAGGTATTTGGCTTTTGCCTTTCTCTCACAGTTATCCTGCAGGCAGGTATTCAGTCCTCAGGTACTGCTGAGGGTGGGTGCCGCCAGAATTTCTCCAGGATATACGGTTAGTTTGTGTTGTGGGGGAGGACTCTGGGGCGGTGGCTAAGTACACAGACCCTGGGTTTGCAGCTACCCAACCAAGTTCTAACACTATACTCTCAACTTTTTTTTTTTTTTGCTTTTTAGATCAGCACTCGTGGCATATAGAAATTCCCAGGCTATGGGTAGAATTGGAGCTGAAGCTGCCAGCCTACATCACAGTCATAGCAACAGCAACACCAGAGCCAAGCTGCATTTTCGAGCTACACCACAGCTCACGGCAACACTGGATCCTTAACCCATTGAGCAAGGCCAGGGCTCGAATCCACGTTCTCATGGATACTAGTTGGATGTTTCCACTGTGCCACGATGGTAACTCCCTATACTTCCAACTTTAAAAGGCATTATCAAACTTTGACTAGTTGCTGCCTGATGGGAGGGGGAGGGAGTGGGAGGGATCAGGAGCTTGGGCTTATCAGACACAACTTGGAATAGATTTACAAGGAGATCCTGCTGAGTAGCATTGAGAACTATGTCTAGATACTCATGCTGCAACAGAACAAAGGGTGGGGAAAAAAAATGTAATTGTAATGTATACATGTAAGGATAACTTGGTCCCCTTGCTGTACAGTGGGAAAATTAAAAATAAATACATAAGTAAAAGGCATGATCAAACTTTAAAAAATGAGACCTGAGTGAGTGGGCCTTTACCTGAATGTCTCTTCCTGGAGCTGTTCTAACTGAGTCTGGAGTTGCAGGTGCCTTCTTCCTGCTGGGCTGTTAGGATCTTCTATGGAATCGGACTGATTAAGTCTTTCCATTAACACCTGATTCTCAGCCAACAGACTACTCTTCTCCTCCTGCAACGCTGCGACCTGTTGGGACACAGGAAGACAGTGGTTACTGTCTCCAGTTACACTGGAGCCAGCATAATCACGTGTGACTTACCATTACGAATTAAAGCTTATTTTTAAAGCAGTACAGTCGACCTCCACCTATAACATTTACATCATTTTGGAATATTGCACAGGCAGAACAGCATGTACAAGGGAGCAAGAACTCGTTCTTTGTTTGTTTGTTTGTCTTTTTGCCTTTTCTAGGGCTGCTCCCACAGCATATGGAGGTTCCCAGGCCAGGGGTCGAATTGGAGCTGTAGCCGCCAGTCTACACCAGAGCCACAGCAACGTGGGATCTGAGTCGCATCTGCAACCTACACCATAGCTCACGGCAATGCCGGTTCCTTAACCCACCAAGCAAGGCCAGGGACCGAACCTGCAACCCCATGGTTCCTAGTCGCGTTACCACTGCACCATGACGGAAACTCCAAGAACTCATTCTTTAGTTTATATTTGAAGACAGCTGCTATCTATATATCTTCACTGGTTGAACTAAGCACACAAAGAGATATTCATGATCAGTTATTCAAGAAACACAAATTGAAACCACAATGTTATACCAACACACTCCTGCAGGAATGCCAAAAATTAAACTGACTGACTGTAACAAAAGTTAGTGAAGATGAAGATAAACAGGAGCCTCTCATGTCTGGTGAGCATGTGGAATGTTCTAAATGCTGTGAAAAACTGGTTTGTGTTTTCAAAAAAATTAAACATGCAACCACCGCATGACCCGGCCATCTTCCTCTTAGGAATTTACTTACCAAAGAGAAATAACAAGCATATGTCCACAAAGAGACTTAGAAAAAAATGTTTATAGCAGCTTCATTTGTAACACGGAAAAAATAAATGTTTATCAACAGGTGAATGAATAAATAAATTACAGCATACCTATACAACAGAATGCTATTTGACAACAAAAAATAATTAACTTCTTTTATGGCTGCGTCCACAGCATACACAAGTTCCCGGGCCAGGTATTGGACCCTCACCATAGCAGAAATCTGAGATAAAGCAGTGACAACACTGGATCCTTAACCTGCTGAGCCACCGTGGAACTCCAAGAATGAACTACTGATACTGACAACACGAATGAATCTCAAATGGAAGAAGCCAGGCAAAAAGAGTACACTGCGTACGACTCCTTTTGTAGGTGATTCTGGAAGATACAAATTAAGCTACAGTGATAGAAAGCAGAGCCAGCGACTGGAGAAGGATCACAGAGTCATCAGGAGGCTTGTTATACTAATGGTGGTCATGGGTTCATACGTTTATCATGTCAACACGCATCGAAATTGTGCACTTTATTTTTTTATTCATTTTTTGCTTTTTAGGGCTGTATCTGTGGCATATGGAAGTTTTCAGGCTAGGGGCTGAGTCAGAACTATAGCTGCCAGCCTATACCATAGCCACAGCAACTTGAGATCTGAGCCATGTCTGTGACCTACACTGCAGCTCTTGGCACGGCTGGATCCTTAACCCACTGAGTGAGGCCAGGGATTGAACATACATCCTCATGGATACTAGCTGGGTTCATAACTCACTGAGCCACAGTGGGAACTCCTGGCCTGCACCATTTCTAATTCTGCCCCCTCCTGAGCACTCGGGCTATCTCTCACAATTGTTCCCATTGGGCCACTGCCTGCCATCCTCAGGATCAGCTAACCTCTGCCCCCTCTCCTGGCCACTGTGCTTCCCCTCAAGGCCTCTTCATCCCCCAGCACTGGAGCCCCCTTGGCTCTTCTCTTCTAAATACAGTGATGGCTTCAGTTTGTAGGCTTAAACAGCATTTCCTCACTGACAGCTCGCACATTTCCATTTCCAGCCTGGACGCCTCAACTGGGTATCACATCCACTTGGATGTCTAACAGGCATCTGGAATCTACTCTGGGTGGGACTCTCACTGCCCTACCCCGGCCTCCCAGTCATGCCCATCTCAGCGATGCTGTGTCCTACCACACCTTAGTCACCATCCTTTATGTCTCATCTTCACACGCATGTCCACTCTTTCAGCAAATATCACTGGCTCTGCCTTTAAACAGATCTTGGCTACTTCTCACCACTCCTCAATTATGTTTAAGCCAACACAAATTTTTTTTTTTTTGGCCACACCCTGGCATGCAGAAGTTCTGAAGCCAGGGACGGAACCTGAGCCACAGCAGTGACACAGTTGCGCCCTCGTGGAGAGGCCCTGACATTGACCCTCACCCTCACGGCCCCGACCCATCCTGCTTCTCCACCTTCCTCACCTGTTCCTTTACTTCCGCAACAATTCTTCTCTACAGGACGGGTCTCAGCGCTAAAAACCAGTGACAGTTACATTCCTACATCAGAGACCACACTGGCGTGCCTGAGAGTTACGGTGATACCCCCGTTTGCTCCAAACCTCTCTGCAGCCCCGCCATCCTCTCTGCTGTCTGCACCTGGGACAGGTGACTCTTCTGCAAGGAATCAAACAGTGAACAGCTTAACTGCTCAGGGCCATGGTCTCTGCAGCAAGTTCTCAGTTCTGTCACTGCAGCAGGAAAGCACCTCAGATGACAACCCAGGAATGGGCGTGCCTGTGTGATCACGACTTTACTTATGAGACAGATGGCCAGCTGGAGCCTGCCAACCCCTGTGTATGATTTTAATTCTTCTTTTTTTTTTTGGCCACGTCCACAGCATGTGGAAGTTTCTGAACTAAGGACTGAACCCGAGCCACAGTTGCAGCTTGCACTACACCTATAGCAATACCAGATGCTTAACCTGCTGTGTCATAAGGGAACTTCTAATTTCAATTTTATATTATAAAAGGAATATTATATTATAAAAGGAATATATCCTGCTTATAAAAACACTCAATCCTTATTTATTCATTAGTGTAACTATAGCATTTGCATATAGTTGAATTTTAAAATTTGAATAGCAATGAACAGCATTTACTAGGTAATTATTATTTACTATATTATCCAACAAGGGTGCTCTGATTATACTTCTTCCCGCATCCAAAGCAATGACCAACTTTTATGCCTTTCAAAGTAAAATGCTTCTAGTGTAAAATACCACAAACCCTGTTACCCAGCTATAACAAGAATCAAAATATGGCCAGTTATGCCTCATCTGTGCCTCCACCCTCTCCTCCCACATCCCTTATAGATGCAATGTCTTCACCAATTTCACTGAGGGTGTCAAATAGTTAAAGAGAAAACTTTCTCCTACTACCCCACATTTCTCCACCTCCTCTAGGACCGGTTTCCTGTTTATCTTGATCCTTCTCTCTTTTCAGAAGATTTTTTTGGCCACGCCCCCAGCATGTGGAAGTTCCCAAGCCAAGGACTGAACATACATCACAGCAGTGACTTGAGCCGCTATGGTGACAATACCAGATCTTGACCTGCTGAGCCACCAGGGAACTCCTCGATCCTGCTCTTTTGTTATGCAGATTTCCCTCCCAGGTAACAACTGGTCAACAACAAAGGTAACTGGAAGCTTTGCCTTTGTGGGCTTCACTTCTGGGCTCATCTACAAGAAGCTGGTTTTCTGTAGGTCAGAGAACCCAGAAATGTCGAAATGGAAAGAGCATGACCCTGCAATACCCATATTCAGTCTAATCTCCTCTGCTTCCGTTTAACTTCTTTAGAAAAGAAAACCTCAGGATGGCAAGCCTGCTACAGGTGACAGGTGCAGTGGTGATGGGGTGGGGGTGGGGGTGAGCTCTCCTTTGTGGTACCTCCTCCACAGCCTCACTGTACCTCTATCGTGTGGGCTCTCTGGGGTTTGGCCCCCGGCAAGTCCCTCCCCGTTCTGGCTGTTCTTGGCCACTGCATTCTCTATTTCTTTTAGCCCATTCAGCACTTTTCCCCAACTTCCTTTTGGCCTTCAGAGGTTGGTAATGAGTGGTGGTGTGCTCCTGCTGGCTACATATAACCAATCTGCTTGTTAAATATTCAGTGTTAAACCTTTAATCACCTGGAATTGGTCACTGTGGGAGGGGTTATATTGTGGAAATTGACCAACACTACAAATCAGGGCTTTTACCCATCCTCCCCTTCCTGAGAGCTACTCTCCCTCTTCTTTCTCTTCTCTGCTTGTGGGATTAATCCCATTTTAATTCATTCATTATGAATTTAATGGGGTTGAAAGAGGGAAGGAAAACTCCAATCTTTGCTCTCAGCCTGCATGCTTTTTTCAGGACCTATTTTCCTTTTCCTCTCTGCTCAGGGCTGTGTCACAGTGAAACCATACCGCAGTAGGACCCAGGGCACGTGGTGGTGCCCAGCGCAGGTTTCAAACAGGTGGTGCGGGGACAGACCTCTTACCTGCAGATCCAACTCATGGCACCTTTGAGCGATTTCTTCCTTGGCTGACAAAGCTTCATTTAGTTCCTCTGACGTTTTCTTCAGCTGGGTAGAGACAAAGCGCTATAGTCAGCCTTTCTTTCTTTCTTTTTTTTGTCTTTTCTAGGGCCATACCCATAGCATACGGTGATTCCCAGGCTAGGGGTCTAATCGGAGCTGTAGCCGCCGGTCTTCACCAGAGCCACAGCAACGCAGGATCTGAGCCTCGTCTGTGACCTACACCACAGCTCAAAGCAATGCCGGATCCTTACCACGGAGCGAGGCCAGGGATCGAACCCTCAACCTAATGGTTCCTAGTCAGATTCATTAACCACTGAGCCATGACGGGAACTCCTACAGTCAGCCTTTCAATATGAAGGGGCAACAACTAATAACTGCACATGTGCAAGAAAAATTAAAAATTAAAAATGAGCTATAGCTGCCAGCCTACACCACAACCACAGCAACTTGAGATTCGAGCCGTGTCTGTCACCTACACTGCAGCTCATGGCAACGCTGGATCCTTAACCCACTGAGTGAGGCCAGGGATTGAACCCTCATCCTCATGGATACTAACTAGTCGGGTTCGGAACTCACTGAGCCACAGTGGGAACTCCTGGCCTGCCATTTCTAATTCTCCCCATTCCTGAGCACCTCCCTTCTTTTCCTGTGGGGCAGGAAGAAATCAAAGAACCCTTCTGTACAAGTCAAAAGAAGGCACTTCTAATTTTGATACATTTTGAATATTTAGCCTTCTCTCTCTCTCTCTTTTTTTTTTTGCTTCTTAGGGCCTCACCCAAGGCACATGGAAGTTCCCAGGCTAGGGGTTGAATCAGAGCTGCAGCTGCTGGCTTACACCACAGTCACAGCAACACCGGATCCAAGCTGCATGTGACCTACACCACAGTTCACAGCAATGCTGGATCCTTAACCCACTGAGCGAGGCCAGGGATCAAAATCGCATCATCATAGATATTAGTCAGGTTCTTAACTCACTGAGCCACAATGAGAACTCCCAATCCTTATCTTTTCTGTACTCTGAATTTTCTTTTCTCCTATCAAGTTTTTTTTTTTAACATTATCTTCTACTTTCTGGGCTACTTGCTTCTTGGTAATGTTGATTCTGTAATAATTGACAGATTTTCCCTAGGTAAAATATGTATGTGTTAGAGGAACAGGGGTTCAACTGTTAAAATATAAAGCAGTGCATTTCAACACAAGTGTTTAGTCATACCAAACCTTTGTGTTAATTTTGTATATTAGTTTTAAAACGAAAGGTTTTGATTATTCTGATTCTCAACACATACCAAACATTCCCGTGTCCTATTATTATACAAGTTAGTAGTGTAAGAATAAATTAATTGAAATTAAAATTAATTTTAAAGAAGAAAAATGGATTAAAATAAAATTAGATATAAATACAATAAAATTAATATAGATACAAACAAAAATGCATTGGAGGTAGCAAGTTTAAAATCAAACACCAAAAAGAGAAAGACAATTTGGGTTAAAATTACAGCATGTCCAAAGATTTTCCTGCAAAACTTTGAAAAACCATGGGGAAGAAATGAGAGAAGACAAAGAACACAAAAATTTCTACTCATGCTTTGGAACAGATGTCCCAGAATAAGGAACATAGCAACTGACAATGTAACAGTATTTTATTAAAGAGCAATAATTAAAGTTACAAATTAATTTAAAACCATAAGAATACACTGCAGAGTTCCTTAGAAGATATAGCAGTTCCTTTGGGTGTTTAAATATCTCCTAAAAGATTGTTGGTAAAATATCTTTTGTATTACAAATAAATCATAAGATTAAATGCATGCCATTTTCCAGGGCTGCATCTACTGTGTTAAATGTGGCAGACAGAGAGCTATCACTAATGGAAACACAAATTACACTAAGTTAAAGAAGTTCATTTAAAGTGGGTTATACAATAATGTTAATTAAAATTACAGATTAAATTACAAAGTGTAATATCCACTAGTAAAGTAGCTCAGATTCTTGAATTTTTAGGTAAAAAATAAAGAATTATACCAATATATTTCGAGCAATTTCAATGGCGACAGTCTTTTCATCAATAGCTACAGTTTACCCTTCAGTTTCTGCATGGATTAGAAACAATGCAAGATTTGGTACCTGGCGATCAAGGTCAACGTAGGCATCATTTCCAGCAGAGACAGGAGACTCTTTACTCATCAGCTGAAATGAAAGTTTAGATGATTACAACCATGAGACCAAAAAAGACATTCCATATATACACTTACGCAGCAAACATGAATACCCAGCTGCCATGGAATTACAAAAATTACAATGAAAACACTAATGTAAAGGGAACATTTTCTTATACACTGAAGCCTTCAGTCTGGGGCTTTGTTTCACTGCAGGGTGAGCCTTCACTGAAAATCTCAGTTGAGATTCTGGTGTGTATTTTTACCACAGGGCTAGTCATGAGAGTCAAGGATTACTTATTCTTACCACTGAAAAGACAAGTCTTTAAGTTAAAATGTGGCTAAATATTTCAAAACAGTAAGTTTTCAGTTAAAAAAAAAAAAAAAAAAAAAGCAACAGTAAGTAACTATTTGTTTCTGAAGACTAAATGTGGGCCACATCAGTACCAGCCAAAATTCAGCGCTAATGTTCAATGATGACTCACACACACACACACACACACACACACACACACACACACACACACACACACACACACACCAAGGTCTCGGCCTCTCACCCTTGTGTAGCAAAGAGAAGATCCAAAGGGTGTGTGAGGGTTTGGGAGGAGGGAAGAAAATTCTGACTGTGACAAATGTCAGGGGCAGATTCAAATGTCCCAGTTGTCTACTGCCCCCTTATGTTCTGTCTGAAGGACAAAGGAGAGGGACAGTTAGAAACGTGGGGACATACCGTTGAGAGTCTTGTCATTTCAGCCTGCAGCCCCTTCTCTAAAGAACTGAGATGTTATGCTCAGCTGTACCTTTCTCCCTGCTACAGGGGTTCTCAACAGGAGGTCCCCAAGCCAACAACTTCAGCACTGCCCAGGAACTTGTCAGAAATGCAAATGTATGGGCCCCGCCCAGATTTACTGAATGAGAGACGCTGGGGTGAGGGCCTGGGGTGAGGGCCCAGTTTGCGCACTGAAATCTGAGCACCGCAGAACTCAGGACACTTCTGTCGTGAGAAGAGTGAAAGTCCCTGAGCATAACTTGGGTGGGGGGGGGGGGGCCTCAGAAAGAAAAAAAAAAAAAAAAATACAGCTTCAATTTTTTAGGTAAGAATATGAATTAAAAGATGTTTTAAAGATTTTTCTCCTAATTGAAAAAATAACACTCAATGTAGAGAAGATAAAATAATCCATTATTCTACAATCTAGGAATAATCACCTCTATAATTCTGAAATATTTAAGAAGGTCCCTGTGCCATGGACAAGGGACAAGCTCAAGTAAGAAAGACACATACAGGGAGCTCCCATTGTGGTGCAGTGGAAACGTATCCGACTAGTATCCACGATGGTGCTGGTTTGATCCCTGGCCTGGCTCAGTGGGTTGAGGATCTGGTGTTGCCGTGAGCCGTGGTGTAGGTCACAGATGTGGCTTGGATCCTGCGTGGCTGGCAGCTGAAGCTCCAATTTGACCCCTAACCCAGGAATTTCCATATGCTGCAGGTGTGGCTCTAAAAAGCAAAAAAAAAAAAAAAAAAAGAAAGAAAGAAAGAAAGATATACAGTACCATGTGAAAAGGGGTGTGACAAACACTTAGAAAGGAAGTGTCTGATTCAGAGACTGGAGTTGTGGGGGAGTGGAGGAGTTTTCTCCCAGTCTTTTTCCTGTCCCCACTGTTACATGTTAGTTCTCACACAGTAACCTCTGTGAATAAAACCCTGGCCCCCAGCCCTGAACAGCCTTCTCTCGGCCAACCATGGTGGGCCAGAGCCTCCAGGCCCTGTGCCTCCTGCTTTCTCCCTGGTTTCTACTCATTTTCTTCTCCACTTTGCTTTGTCTGCCTAAAGTGTACTCCTCTTTCTCCTGCCAACATCATCACCTTCTTTTTGAAAATCTCCTGCTCTGTACTTTAGCTTACATGGTTCATCATAATCAGTTACCTTCTCTTTCTTGCCTAGGCTTCATGGTCTATTGTTCGATGACTTTTGTCAATATAATCAGTTTTCTTATCTTAATAATACCTTCTCCCAGGCAAAATCTCAATCCATAACCAATCCAACTACCTCTCTTCTGGCCGTAAACCTTGACTTCTAAGTACTCAATGGGTAAGAATATTTTGAAACCATAAAGCACAATTTCATGTTCATGTAAAATATGCAGTATCCAATCTCAGTGGAGCCTTTCAAGTTGTCCCCAAAGTACAGCTACACCTCCCTAATCAGCAGTCTCATTTCCTTTAGAGATTATTCCAAACCTTTCCTATCTCTCAAACCTCACCAACTCCTCACTACCCTTCATCAGAAAACTGTGCCACCAGATAAGAAATTCCCCCACTGCCTGTATGTTAATCTACAAGATTGGCTGCATTTGTGCCATCCTTCCTTCTTCAGTTTTATTTTAATACAAGTGTGATTCTTCCCGTCCCCTCCACTTACACTCTCAACTGTTCTCTTAGACTGTGTACCATTATCACAGAACTTGTACTATCATGGTCCTCTCTCCATACCTCAACCTCTTTCTTACTCCTTCTTGAGGCGCTTTCCAGCTAACATTTAAAGAATTAAAAGACTAAAAATCTACGTGACTACCATTCACATGTCTCCAAAGAAGAGAACTCAAAAATGGCCAATAAACACATGAAAAGACAATCAGCATCATCTGTCCTCAGACATATAAATAAGCCACAATGAGAAAACACTTCACATCCCCTAGGATGGCTCTTGTGAAGAAGATGAACAGTAACAAGGGCTGACAAGGACGTGGAGAAGTTAGAATCCTCAGTGCATTGCTGGTGGGAATGTAAAATGGTGCAGCAGCTGTGGAAAACATGCCGGCACTGCCTCAAAAAGTTAAACGCAGGATTACCACAGGACCCAGTAATTCAATTTCTGAGTATATACCCCCAAATTAAAAAAATACCCCAGAATTAAAAACAAGAGTTCAAAAAAAAAAGAAAAATTCCTATACACTCACATTCACAGAGTACTATTCATGATATCCAAAGGGTGAAAACAACTCAAATGTCCATCAACTGATGAAAAGATAAACACAATGTGGTGCCCCCACACCATGCAACCTTGAGGAGTTCCCGTTGTGGCGCAGTGGTTAACGGATCCGACTAGGAACCATGAGGTTGTGGGTTCGATCCCTGCCCTTGCTCAGTGGGTTAAGGATCTGGCGTTGCCGTGAGCTGTGGTGTAGACTGCAGACGTGGCTCGGATCCTGCGTTGCTGTGGCTCTGGTGTAGGCTGGCAGCTACAGCTCCGATTCGACCCCTAGCCTGGGAACCTCCGTATGCCGCTGGAGTGGCCCAAGAAATGGCAAAAAGACAAAAAAAACAAAAACAAACAAACAAAAAAAAACCTTGAGAATGACAAATTTTGTTATGTGTATTTCACCCCATCAGAGAAATAAGTTAGTAGCACGTGAATAAAGACACACAGACTATCATCTCACAAAGCCTCCTTCAATTCCGGCTGGATTGGTCACCAAGCCTCTTGACTGAAGCTCTGACAATGCTCAAATCTGTCTGCCTCCTCCCCACCCCTGCCCCCCTCCAACCCCTGACTGCCGAGGCCTGGCTCAAGATACCACCATTCCTCATTGGATCATTATGATGGTCTCAACTGCTCTCCCTTTTGCTAGCCTTCTCTTCCTTCACTCCAATCTCATTGCATGGATTTTCTCAAATACAGATGTAAATGCATTGTCTTCTTAAAAACCCATTCGCTGCTTTCCAAAATTCTAACTCTTTAAACAGAAGAGCTCAGCATCCTACTGATCTCAGGGCTCTTGTCCCACTGAGCACCTCCCCTCACTCCTCTGCCAAGGCTCTCAGCACCCCCTTGCCGCTCCTGCCCCCTGGGCTGCTGGACAGTGTGTACCTCAGCCTCACCTCATCTGTCCTCCAGTGCTCAGCTACATGCCTTGTTCTCTGAGAAGCCTCCTGAAGGCCACCAAAAGGAGTCAGATACACCTTGAGGTACTCCTATCATTTCCCCAAGGTGGTACTTCTCATTTTGAATGCTTTTGATGTATCTAATTGCTCGTTTGGCTGTTATTTCCTATAGACTTAAGACTTTGTGAGACAAGAGACCGTGTCTATCTCATCCACAGTTGTGCCCTGAGGGCCTATTACCATTCTTGCTGCATTCCAGGTGCTCAGTAAGTATTTGCTAAATGACTAAAATGAAGATGCACATAACAGACATATCATCTGGAAATCTAATTGTATGTACTTTTTTTTCCCCCCTTTTCCTTTTTAGATCCCCACCCTCGGCATATGGAAGGTCCCAGATTAGGGGTCAAATCAGTGCTGTAGCTGCCAGCCTTCGCCACAGCCACAGCAACATCGGCTCCGAGACGCATGTGACCTACACTCATGGCAATTCTGGATCCTTAACCCACTGAATGAGGCCAGGGATCAAACTCGTACCCTCATGGATACTAGTCAGATTTGTTTCCTCTGAGCCATGATGGGAATTCCCAAAAGATACCTTGTTTTGGTTACAAATTTTTATCAGCTATATCATATTCCATGGGATAAAGTACTATAATTTTTTTTTTTTCTTTTTCTTTATCTGTGGCATATGGAGGTTCCCAGGCCAGGGGTCTAATCGGAGCTGCAGCTGCCGGCCTAAGCGACAGCCACAGCAACATTACATCTGAGCCATATCTGCAACCTACACCACAGCTCACGGCAATGCCAGATCTTTAACCCACTGAGCGAGGTCAGGGATCAAACCTACAACCTCATAGTTCCTAGTTGGATTTGTTTCCACTGTGCCACGATGGGAACTCCTGAGTACTATAATTTAAACACCTGCTTACCAATGGATATCCATGTTCTTACATTTCTATTATTTTAAGATGGTCACTATAAAAGAGTTGTAAACACTGTTGTGCACAATCCTGGTCTGAATTTCTAAATAATTCCTCAGGATAAATTCGTAAGAGTGAGAATCACCCAGTCACAGATTTTAATCTTTAAAAATCCTGATTAAAGATACAATAACTTGTTATTATAGAAAAACAGGAAAATACAGAAAAGGCTAGAAAACATCCAACTGTTTTGGAAAGTTTATTTCTTTTCACTCAGCTTAATTTTTAACAAGAATGGGATTATACTGTTCATGTGCTCTGTATCCTACCTTTTTAACCTAATATTCTTTCCAAAAAACATGCTTTAATGCCCACATAGTATGTCAATATATTAGTGCACCATAATTTGTCCATTCTCCTACTGATGGGCAGTTAGGTTCTTTCTGAGGTTTCAGCACCAGAAAATAAGGCTGAGATAATCTTGCAGTGACGCAGCACAGCATTATGGAGGGGGCTCTGATTTGACCCAGATTCTAACTCTGCTGCTACTTCCCATGTGAACCTGAGCAGGTTATTCACACTGTCTAGGCCTCAGGTTCCTCTTTTCTAAAATGGGGACAATAACAGTACATACTTCAAAGGATTGTAGTTGACTTTTTTTTCACTGTTAAAATTGTGGTAAAACACACTTACTTTATGTGTACATTTCAGAAGCACAAATTACAGCGGTATTGAATTTTAAATGAGTTAGTAGATGCAATGTGCTTAGTACCAGCACTATCTGGTACATAATAGGTGCTAGATGAGTGTTACTATTATTATTATCATCATCACTATTGTATCTTTTTTTTCTTTTCTTTTTTGGCTGCCCTGCAGCATATGGAGTTCCTGGGCCAGGGATCAGATCCGAGCCTGCAAATCGAGACCTCAGCTGTGGCAACGCCAGGTCCTTAAACTACTGTGCTGGGCTGGGGATCGAACCTGCATCCCAGTGCTCCCAAGACGCCATGGATCCCATTTCGCTACTATTCTTTGTATTTCAGATTTCCTCAGGGTAAATTCTTAAAAGTGGAATTACAGGACCAATTAGAGTAAGGCAGAACTGTTAGCAGCCCCCTTGTTATTTTGCTCATTTTTGCTTAGTAACAGAATCCTCAAATTCTGGCTCAGCCCATGACTACCTGGAGTGACGACCACATTTCCCAGGTTACCCATGAGGCCATGTACGCAACAGCAGGATAACAAGACGGAGAATTCCTGGAAGTTAACGAAGAGGAAATGCTGGCTGGAGCATGAATGTGAGGGCTGGACGCCCAGAGCCACAGCTGACCATAGGTGGGAATCCCGCGTTAAGGAGGGCGGACAACAAGATGCAAGAAAACTGGGTCCCTGGTGACCACAGAGCCAACCCACGGCCACTTAAGAGTAAGTAAATTTGCATCGTGCTTGGGTGATTGTCTTTTTGTTATTTTAACACTCAAGACCTTGTGTCTTCCGTGACAAAAAAGAGTTTACCTTCCTGCCATCAGTGTTGACTGCCAAACTGATCATCTATTAAAAGCTTTGTTTTCTTGAAAGGTCCCGCATAATCAAGACTCTGGCTGACCTCTGTCCCCAGTTACTGGGAGGCAGCGTCCAGATCTCTGAAATGTCCCTGACGAGTGTCTTTGTCATCCATGGCGGGCCCCTAGCAGTCTAAGCTGGAAGGTAAATGGTTGGGGGCCGGTGATGCCAGAAATCCCGATCATGTATTAGAGGGTTGGGGCTTTGAGCCACTTGATATCAACCTCTGGCAGGAGGGAGTGGGGCTGGATTTGGTTTAACCTAAGGATCCAATCAATCACACCTTTATAATGACACCCAATAAAGCTCAAGTGAGCTTCCCTGGATGGCAGCACTCTGCATGCTGTCACATGCGCGCTAGGAGGGGACAGCAGAGACGTCTGGTTCGGGACCCTCCCAGACCTCCACTGGGGGTGGGGGCTGGTTCTGACTTGTATCCTTCTGCTATAATAAAACCGCCATTGTTACTCAGTTCTGTGAGTCATTCCAGCAAATCATCAAATCTGAGGATGTCATGGGAACCTCTGGATTTATAGTCAGTTGGTCAGATTTAAAAGAAAACACTATCTTGAACAGCATTTAGCATTTTTCCTATTTGTCTGCTGCACTTTTTTTTTTCTGTTGGTTACATACTTATATTTTATGCTGTTTCTAGTTCCCTTAAAGGTTTCTTTCCTTGCTTTTATGACTAAAATTTTCTCACATCCTAAGATCAACTATTTATTAATCTATATTTTCTTTTTTTAAAAAAAATTTTTGCTTTTTAAGCACATGGAAGTCCCCAGGCGAGGGGTTGTATTGGAGCTGCAGCTGCCAGCCTATACCACAGCCACAGCAACTAGAGATCCAAGCCACTTCTGCGACCTATACAGCAACTCACAGCAATTCCAGATCCTTAACCCACTGAGCGAGGCCAGGGATGGAACCCGAATCCTCATGGATACTAGTCAGGTTTGTTATCGCCGAGCCGCAGCGGTAACTCCGGCATTTAATTTCACTGTTACAGTTCAATGTTTGACATTTGATGGCGCTCAGGACATGCTACCCCTGCATACGATGCCTTGGCGCGTCTAGTATCTCAAGCTGAAGGAATCTGAGAAAGAGCAGGTGCAGGAAAGATTTTCTGGCCTTCCTCTAATGTAGGTCCAGAGACCATCCCTCGTGTGAGAGATGCCCGCCCTTACTCAGACAGAAGGAGTATCTTTATCTCCAGAGTCAGAGGATGAGAAAGCAATCTGCACAAATAGGACTTGCTGCTCCCCTTTCCTGGCTCTATCACATTTTCCCAGGAGACTTTCTATTCCCCACCTCATCTTCAATGGAAACACTCAGGTTTAAACACTTCTTTGGGCTTCTTTATAAAGGCTCCTGTGTTGTGTAAAACTTATATTAAATACATTTGTATGCCTCTCTCTCTGTTTGGCATGTGGACGTTCCTGGTCAGGGATAGAATCGGTGCCACAGCAACAACCTGAGCTGCTGCAGTGACAACACTGGATCCTTAACCTGCTGTGCCACAAGACAATTCCTATATGCTTTTCTCTTGTTAATCTGTTTTTGTTTGTTTAACAGAGGCCACAGCCAACAACTTGGTTTTTTTTTGTTTTTGTTTTTGTTTTGTTTGCTTTTTAGGGCCACACCCATGGCATAAGGAGGCTTCCAGGCTAGGGGTCAAATGGGAGCTACAGCTGGCGGCCTACACCACAGCCACAGCAACGTGGGATTTGAGCCATGTCTGCAACCTACACCGCAGCTCACAGCAGCCCCAGATTCTTAACCCACTGAGTGAGGTCAGGGATTGAACCCGCAACCTCATCGTTCCTAGTCAGATTTGTTTCCGATGCGTCATGATGGGAACTCCTCCAGCTAACAACTTGGAAGTGTAGACGAAAAAAAATTTTCCCTCCTATAGATTCCAATAAATACTCATCGAGAAATTGCTTTAGGTATGGCTGGAGCTGAAGACCCGTTTTCTTCCAAATAGGGCACCAGTACTTAAGTGTGAGGTAGACTGTGATTTAAGATAGATATTACAATGGCTTTAGGAATTAGTCTACTAGTTCTAATTCATTAGGGCATTTAAAAAATTGAGGAATAGTTACTGAATATCTATACCTGCAAGATAAATGTTTAACATCTACATAAAAATGAGATAAGCTATATCCTAAGTGTAAAGACCAAATTCTCAAAAAACAAGTAGGAGAATCTCTTCTTAAAATTTCTGCTTCAATTACTTAAACTCGTGTCTGCTCCTTTAATTGCTCGTAAGGAGTAAGCACAAAGGTCCAACGTACCTCCTGAATGGCTGTCATGACAACATGCTGAACAGACTCCTCCATCATCATAATGGCTTGGATGTACTCTGAAAACAAGAACAACCTGGAATGTCACTGTTCAAGTCAAAGGCAATCAATGGAGTAAAGGCTAGCACCTCGGGTATCTCGGAAGTCATCTCCTGTGCTTTGAGTCTTCCTTGGAAATCCCTGCATGTGGTTAAATCTGTGCCATAGGTAAGGCAAAGGCTGATAATCACAGTACTTATTTTTCTTTAAGATAATTGCTTCCCCGCCTCCTCCGACCCCCCTGCTATAAAGTTGAGGCTATAGCTAAAGGTTGCAGGAATGGAGGATCTCGGGAACATAAAGCAATGGAACAGTAAAACCTAAAGCCAAGAAGGGAAAGGGCCCTGTTATTACTATTCCTAAGATCTAAAAATCTGTGACATTATTCTGTGCTATATGTTAAACATTTTTGATGTTTTTCTTTCCTTTGTTCTTCCTTCCATTTTTATTGAAGTATAGTTGATTTACAATGCTGTGTTAGTTTCAGGTGTACAGCATAGTGATTCAGAATATATATATACACATATACGTGTATGTATACATGTGTATATATATACATACATGTGTGTGTGTGTGTATATATATATATATATATTTTTTTTCTTTTTCAGATTCTTTCCCCTTATAGGTTATTATAAGATACTGAATGTGGTTCCCTATGCTATAGAGTAGGTTCTTGTTGGTTATTTTATATATAGAAGTGTGTTTATCTATGTTTTATTCTTATGTGACATCAAAACACTGAATTGTGTATAACTCCTATATTAATATTTTCTGTCATTAAAAAAAAAGTGAAACTGAGAGCTGCTTAGGACAAAAAATTTGAGATGAATTTAGGATAGAGATTGATATCACAGTTAAATACTGTATAAGCCTGGGCTTTAAAGTAATGACCCACATCTCTAATAAGCTAAAGCATCAATCTCATCAACCTTACCCTCACCACTGCCGAAAAAGAGAAGGATTCCTTGGTCATTAATAGCGACAAAGTTGAAAAAAATTTTTTCTTGCCTTCTAAAAAAGCCCTGGAAGTAGTTTTCATTGTTTTCAAATTCAACAATGGATGACAGCATCCAGGCATAAAAACATCAGTAAGCCAGCTGGATTTCAACCAATTTGGTAAGTGTATTTTAATAAGAAACATTTAAAAGAGTAAAATCATTAGGAAATTTTAGCTTCAACCAGCCTCTCCCCACTATGCACCCCCAAAACCGCTGAAAAATTGTCTAAACACGCTAATATTATATGGAGTCTTACTGTGAAATTGTTACAGGGAACTTCTGTAAAGAGACTCATGTGTTTGGAATGTCAAGCTGTAATCCTTTGTTTGGTAGGTAACTTTAAAAAAAAAAAAAGAAGTAATTTTTTTTTTTTTTTTTTTTGTCTTTTTGCTATTTCTTGGGCCGCTCCTGCGGCATATGGAGGTTCCCAGGCTAGGGGTCTAATCGGAGCTGTAGCCACTGACCTACGCCAGGGCCACAGCAACGCGGGATCCGAGCCGCGTCTGCAACCTACATCACAGCTCACGGCAACGCCGGATCCCTAACCCACTGAGCAAGGCCAGGGATCGAACCCGCAACCTCATGGTTCCTAGTCGGATTCGTTAACCACTGCGCCACGACAGGAACTCCTTTTTTTTTTTTTTTTTTTTTTTTTTGTCCAAAAGAAATAATTTTGACAGCAGTATTAAATTATGACTTTCTGGTTGTTAATGCCAAAGATTTTAGTTAATCAAAAACAGGTTTTTAAAGAAGTATTGCCCTAAGGATACTTGTACCCAATCAAATGTGTGGCGATACATGCAAAATATACAACATACTTTCATTGCAGGCACTGTTCTTAGGCCAAAAGTAGGAATAGAGCAAAATCGTTATCTAGTTAAAAAAAAAAAAAAAAAATCCCTTGAGTCTGAGCTCAGCTTTCTGTTGGTTTTGTTGTGTTAGTGAGGAGCATCCTAAGAGCACTGGGCTACAAGGAACCAAGCGCAGAATCCCCAGGTTGCAGAGGAGCTGGCCCAGCAGGGCTCAGAATGGAAGACTGTGAACATGGCAGAGGCGGCAGCGGGTTGATCGTGGGAGGGAGACTGAGGACAGCCTGGTGGACGTGGAGGCGGTGACTGGAACCGGGAGGCGGAGGTTAGTCAGGTGTGAGAGGGGAAGCGTTAGTTAAGAAGCGGTGTTGCCACGTCAAGGCCCTTCCCCGCGAACACCGTAAAATGCCAGATGATAAAATGATGATGAGAGCCACATTAATGCACAATTTTTGAAAAGTGAAAAAAAAAAAAAGTTAAAAGTCCAAAATCCAAGTATGTATGATTACAGGGTGCAGATCCAGGAGGCAGTGCTGGAGAATGAGGTGGGCTAGGTCAGGGAGTTTATCCTGAGAACTGAGCTTCTAGGTCCAAACTGCAGCAGTTTAACACAAATAGTATTAGGTTACAATGCAGAAGAGGCACAATGTTTGTCCTCATCTGGCCGCCCCCAAGCAAGAAATCCTGGGCAAGTCAAATGAGACTTAAGTCTCAGTTTTCCAATCTGTAAAGAGGGGTTTGTTTTGTTATCAGGCAGAAGGGAGACAGTAAATATTATTACTAGTGTGTTTTTACTACTAATCTTTGTCTTTTCAGATTCCCCACTGTTTATTTGCCCCAATTTGAGAAGTCAGCCAAGAGAAATGGAGGCCCTTCCAGCGTTCCGAGTAATTACTCCTCAGTTCCGAGGAACTAAAAACATCCTCTCAAGAGAAAGCCCTGGTCTGTGCAGTGCTTTTTGGATCACAAAGCAAATGCACACGCATGTCCCACTGACTCCTCGGGCGATCACTCTGCCAATGAGGGGACGGGCTGGGCACCTCAGTCAGCGTCAGGTGCAAGCGCACAGCTACCTTGGTCCGCTTATGCCACGTGTCCTAAGTGCGTGGTGACTGGCAACGCCGAGCAACTCAGAAATTCATGCCATTTGGTTCTTAGCTCTCCACACCCCCAGAGCAGAGAATGCCCTCTGGACAAGTAAGATGTTAAAAAATCTTGTTCAAAGGTTTCATCATTTATATACTTTTCAGGAAAAAACTCACCATAGGTGTTATACACAGGTGCTCAGTCTGTGTGAGAAGCTCAACAAATATTATGACTACTTCCCCCCAGGACTATGGACATGGGTAACATCCTTGTCTTCTCCTACTCACACCCTGTAATAAATAATTCGCCAACTCTTAATAGCTATACATGTCAAGAGCTGATAAATCTCCTGACAGAATAAATACATATGAAATCCTTATCTGAATTAGATGAACTACATTAAATAATTTTTCATTTGCCTTTTAAAATCAAAGCATCTACTTAGAGATTCAATGTGGCTTGAACCTTCTTACTGAAACCAATCTTTCTAATCTTTGACAAAAAAATTTAAGACATTTCAGCAATATTAAAAATGCAAATGTCTTATTTCTTTTTTTTTTTTTTTTTTTCGCCCCACCCACAGCATGCAGAAGTTCTAGGGCCAGGGATTGAGCCTGTGCCACAGCAATGACCTGAGCCACAGCAGTGATGCTGGATCCTTAACCTGCTGAGCCATCAGGGAACTCCCATTTTAATCCCTGAGTTCAACTCAATGAACAAACTAAAATTTACTATAGACCACGGAATGCCAAAATCTAAAAGGAATGTGGCTAGAGAGAAATAAATACAGTGTAAAGAGAAATTCCTGAATCAGAGACCAATAAAACTAGTCACAGCTTCAAGAAAACAAGGTTGACTACTACTAAACTTATCACCAGGACAAAAAGGTAAAGACAACGAGCTAATAAAAATCTGTTTTGCATAACCATGGCTGGAGTAGGAAGAACAAGAAAAATACCTGTGGGCTTAAAAAAAAAATCTCTCTTCTTCAAAGGCCACGTCAATCGCAGTAGAGTGGGTGCCACCATCATTTAGGACAGTCCCACCTACCTTCCTTCTGCTTCCGGGTCCTGATCCCTCCTCACTACTCTCCAATTAGAGTTGTGGGTTTTTATAACCTCAGAGGGAGCCTAAGTCTTTCTAATACTCAGTTTCTACTAATCAGATCACTCGCTCCATCCCCCCTGCAACGTGTGCCTGGACACCTTCCCCAGACCAAGCCTGCACTGTCCCCCATCACACTCCACTTTCACCACACCAGCCACTTCTCAGACCAGTTAGGAGAGGCATTACTTACTGCCCCCGACCCCTATCCCCACTACAAGGTTCCATGGGGGCAGGTGCTGCATCTGTCTTGTCTGGCACTGTATTCCAAGCCCCAGCATAATGCATGAATTCAGCTAAGTGTTTATGAAATCAGCCCTTCAAACTTGCAATCTAAAATATCTAATTTGAAGTTCCCACAGCTGAACTGATTGGTATTATCAATTAATTATGATTAATTATTAATGAATTTGGCTGGACCTTGTCACTGCTTTGGCTCAGGTCTGATCCCTGGCCTGGGAACTTGTATATGCCATGGGTGCAGCTAAAAAAAAAAAAAAAAAAAGCAACAAAAACCAAAAAAACTACACAAAGAATTATGTAGCATTGCAGAAAAAGGGTCATCATAATCACATTTATTCAAACTTATAAAACTCTTTTTAAGCTTAACAGATTACTAGTAAAATTGTAGAAAGTGGCATTCCGTGAGGGTGGCCTTAAGAAGACAGTGTGGTTTGCACGTATGATTTATATGTACAATACACAGCATGTATTACTTTTCTTCATTATTCTACAGGCACACACTAACTTCCAGTGAATTACCTTGCTTCTGTTCACAGTTCACTGCACAGCCCAAGATGAGTTGCAGCATCCTTCCCAGCTCCGCGGCATCAGAATGTTCTCCAATGAGGTTCACATCAGGAAGGGTAAAGTCATTAATCTGCTGCCCTAAAATCTGGACAGAGATAAAGAGGTGAGAATTGCATTTACAGATGCAGGACCAAATAAAATATCTGAAAGAGGTTAGTCTGTCCACACTGGAAGCTCACT